>NC_140705.1:114130000-115330000 GCF_050655825.1 Lonchura striata | reverse complement strand
ACCATTTGACATGGAGGTCCTGCGGTCAGAAGAAGCGTTTAAGCATATTCTTCAGTGCAGCGTTTCACGTAAGGGTGGCAGCCCGCGTGTCAGCAGAAGAATGTGTGAGAGTGTGACTGTCTGTGTCTGTCTGTGAGAGTTTGTGTGTGCTTGTGTCTGCAGCTGTGTGTGTGTGTGGAGCAGATACAACCTTGTGTGTATGGCCTTTGCCTTTCAGGGGGGGTTTTCATCAGGCAGGAGGATTTTTTGGGAGTCTCCGGAGCGAGTTGCCGTGAATGTGAGTTTGTGCGTAACGCGAAGGGGGCGTGCACGTCGGCGGAGCGTTTTGCGCCGTTTTTGTTCCGGGTGCGTCATAACAATAAAAGCGTTGTGGACTTTTCTGAAATGGAGACACGGTTATATTGTGTCAATATGTATTTGGCTTGTAGTACATTATATTGTTCTGTCTTTGCAGTTGTTCCTGTCTTTTGATGTATTTTGCTGTATGTAAATTGGACTTGTACTTGTGTGCCTAGGTATGATGTATTCTTTGTTGTATTTGTCTCTGTACTTGCATTTGTATGCATTGTTTCCCTGTGTATTGCTGAAGTTTAAGGGAATAAAGATTAATCAGCCCTAATAATGATGCCTCTTACCCTCTGCCCTGCCCACCATTCATCTCCTGTCTTTCTTTGGTGTGGTTGAGTCCTATCATTTTCACCCTTTTTCTCCCTTTGCCTCTTACTTTCCTCCTTAGTATATTACTCACTTTATCCTTCCATGTGTAACTCTTTGTCTCTGCCTGTGTTTTCCTTTGTTTCCATTTCTAACACATCTCTATGTTTCTCTAACCCTATTTCCTTCTCACCCTATTTTCTTCCATTCCTCTACATGTATTTCCCCATGTCTCTATGTCTGTCTCTTTCAATCTAGGTTTCACTATGTTTTCTTTTTTTTTTCTTTGTCAGCCTTTGTCTTTCTAACACTTGCTATCATTGTCTTTGTCTCTGACCCTTTTTCCTTTTCTGTCCAACTTTAACTTTTTTGTCTAACTCTCTATTTCTTTCTCTCTTGAACCCTACCTTGTGTTCAGTCTCTCCATTTGTTTTCCTGTAGGTTTTCAGCTCTATTTCTTCTTTTTCTTGTCTCTCTATTTGCTTTTCTCTTTCATTTCAAGTGCTTCCTTTTCTGTTTGTCTTTCACTCTTTTTCTCTTTACCCCACCTTTCTTTCCTCTTTCTCTGCCTTTCTCTTTCCAATCTGACTTTTTTAGTTTTTCTTTTTATCTCTGACTCTTATTTTTCTTGCTCTGTTTTCTTCTTACTCTCTCATTTTTTTTTCTCACTCTCTCCTCTTTCTTCTCACTCTCTCCTCTTTCTTCTCACTCTCTCCTCTTTCTTCTCACTCTCTCCTCTTTCTTCTCACTCTCTCCTCTTTCTTCTCACTCTCTCCTCTTTCTTCTCACTCTCTCCTCTTTCTTCTCACTCTCTCCTCTTTCTTCTCACTCTCTCCTCTTTCTTCTCACTCTCTCCTCTTTCTTCTCACTCTCTCCTCTTTCTTCTCACTCTCTCCTCTTTCTTCTTCTTCTTCCTCCCTTCTCTTTTTCTTCCTCTTACTCTCTCCTCCTCTCTCCTCTTCTTCTTCCTCTTAGGCTAAATACTTGTATCAGACATTTTAAACAGGTCTTTTATACAGAAGTGAATACATTAAAAGAGAAAGGAAAAGAAAATAACTGGTAATATATTTCAAAAGTCAAACCAGTATTTAATTTCTGCATCAAGTATTGCAATCAAAGACACCTAAAAGATTCACCTTTCCATAAAATCAAGGTTTTAGTTATTGAGATGGTGGTTTACTTATTTAGGTGGTTGTTTTTTGTCCTTCTAACAGCTTGTATTTTTAACTGTTCAGTCCATCAGCAGACAGACACCCTGTCCATCTTAACATAGGCTAAGATGGCCATAAAAATAGTGCAGGTGATGACATTGGTTAGCAACCTTTTCTTCTTCATCATCATCATCTCACATTAACAAAGAGAGACGAAAGGCACAAGGAATTCAAATTATTAGCTTTGAGAACTGAAATAAAAATCTTCTTTCCACAATTAGCCTACATATAGTGGCATTAGAAATACCACTTTAAGTTCTGAAAGTACTGGAAGGAATTTATACCCAAAGGATCCTAATTCTTTGGTAAGTCAAAGCTGCCATTTGTACCTGTGAACAGTATCACTTGGAGAAAATGCAACACTTAGGAAGAGTTTTAATTGTTTTTTTCATTACTTGACTCTGTCATTTTTTTCTGAAGTTTTTACAGCTTCTTGCATTCAAATGAAGGAAGATTAAGGCTGGATGGTTAAGGTTGTAATGCAGCATTTCAAAGTAATATTAGTGAAGATGTACTAGAAACTGCATTGCTTAGAAACCTATTATTTCAATAATCCTTTCTCAGAACTTCACAAAGGTCCTTTTATTGTGTCTCTGATAAATAAAATGTGATTTCTATTTAGAAAGAATTAAGGTAGTGAAGACTAACTAGAGAAGAACATGCAACCTTATAGATACTGAGGCAAAAAATAAAGCAAAATGGTTAGTTGCTGGTTCCAACTGGTATTTTTAAGTCTGTACGGCTAAGCATCTCTATCTTATATTTGTGATCTTTCTGCAATTTTGTATTTATGGGGTTTATGCCTGTTCAGAGTAATTAGTGTTGTTTACATTAGAACAAATACTGAAATACAAAAAATGAAAAGTTATTGGCAAATGGGATACAGAGTAGCAAATCTGGAAATTAGACGCTGCTGATATTTATCTGTAATGAAATTTGGCATAGGACCAGCAATAGCCAGAAGTAGGTAGAATATCCTGTGATACAGCATCTGAAATTCATCAAAACCCCCCTCCAAATTACCTTCAGTATTGTAAAAGTTTCCATTCTTTTTATTATTTGTACTTTATTAGAGGCATCTTGTCAGTACTACTTTTTCTTAGCCTTATCCGGAGATGCTTTCTTATGTCTGACTCCTGAAAGCCTCTGTGCAGAACCAGAGTTCTGCAGAGCTTTTTCCCCTGTATTCCTTCCCTTTTCTGTCTTCCCAAAAGCTTTTGGGATTTTGGCTTTTACACCATAATTTACTTAATTGCCTTTTCGTGTCAGATAATTCTTATGCATATAACATCTCATTTTTAACTACCTGCTTGGTATTGCTACAACATCAAAGAATTTATAAAATTATTCTTTGTTCTCTTATTAGATTTTTTGCTTTGTCCTTACAGAATCTTCTCTGATAAATAGAAGTGGTAGTGCTTTTTATTTACCGCCTTAATTTCCTGCAGTAAAAAAACACTCTATGTTCATTAATCATTCAACGACAAAGGATATTCTGTATTGGAGCCAAAATTGTATACATTTCTAAGCAACTACAGCATTTTGCTTTATTTTCTTAAATCTGTTTCAGAGCTTTGATCAAATTGCACTCTCCAATTGTTTTCCAAAGGGTGTAATAAGAGAAAAAAAATAACCATTTTTATAACGAAATTTCAAGCAAATAAAATCCTTAAAGGAAATTTGATTCTGTAAATGAGGACTAGGAAGAGGAAGGTCATAAGAAGTTACATCATCGGAGTTTAACCATCCCCTTAGCACACTGATCTAAAACAGGAAAAGCGTATGAAAAACTGCAGAGGTGTCTTCTGAGAAGGTATATGCACATTTCATATACTTGTTGTTCTGTATCTTTCTTCTAAACAGTGATTCAAGCAGCTCCCAGTACAGATCTGTAACAAATTCATGAGCAAATCTGATAAAACGTGTCTTTGAGTAAACTGTGAACCTAACCTGACAACTAAGATAAATAGTTTGTCAGTTGATCTAACCACACCATTCTTTTCTCCTGTATCTGGTTTCTTTTCTTCAGAATTAACCCAGTACTTTCTCCCCCATCGTGCTTTACAAACAACCTCCCTATCTGCTTTTTGTGCCCTATGAAGCCAAGAGGAGCAGTGATGCACAGGAACACTGAAACTCCAATGTCTGGTCAACTAAATCTGGATGATGCTCTTTAGGAGCAGCAGAATGATTTTTCTAACTGCAAAAACTGTTATAATACCACTTATTTAAACTTGATTTCCTGTTCACTTGTGAATTGATTATTTGACCTTAAATTGTTATGTTTTTTTTGACCATAAAGCCAGTTCTGATTTGCTGAGTTGATGCAGTAGAAAATACTTATATTTACATTGTTCAGCTGTTCGCAGGTAAAGTTGCATGATTCAATAGCCACTGGACATGCTGAGTTCTGACTGGCGTGTTAAAATTTTTCTAATATGTGGGAACTCAAAATGTCTCTCAGACATTTTTAGAGGTTCCAGGCCTTGGTCAGAGGCATTCTAGACCCTGGCAGACAGCTGAAAAACAGCTGTGATTTTGAGTTTGAGCCATGGAATGAATTGCCAACTTTGGAGGTGGAACAAGCAATCACAAAAGGTTAGATAGTATAGTAAAAGTAGTTACAAAGTAGAGGGGAAATTTTTTTAGTATTGTACAGGGGGGTTTTCACTTTGTAGGTGGGGGTCAGAAGTTCTAAGATGGAGGAAAGTGGGCTGATCCTGTTCTTCCTCCTTCTTTTTCCTTACCTCCATGTTCTTGGTGATGTTGGCACTGACAGATCGGTTTAGAGTAGAAAAACACTTGGCAACTAGGTAGTAGGTATTGGGGAATAATTGTAAACATGTTATACGTAATATATCTTATAAAAGATAGCAGCAGCCCTGGGCGGAGAGGGAGACGAAGAAGGCAGCAGATCGAGAGGATGTCAGGGGGTGTGTGTGCCTCTACCCAGGCCGCTGATCAAACAGCCGCAGTCCAAGAACATAATCTGTTAGATAACTAGCGATAAACTGCCTTGAGACCGAACAGCTAAAGCCTGCGGAGTTTTTCTTTGGAAGCACGGGTGGGAGGAGGAATTTCACCACCACATGAGACCCCAGAGCAAGGCCGGGGTTCTCACAGTAATAAAGATGCACCCTTTGTTTATCCACCTTTGTCATTTATACATCCAGCTGTGAAGCTCTCCAGCTTTGCAGTGCTGTTTACTAGGACAATTGAATACCATAACTTCCCAAATTTTGTGTACGTGACCAATCAATATGCAGATTTTATAGCCATAATTTCACACACAGATAATTTGTTAATCGGGCTGCACGCTAAGCTGAGGAAAGCAACACAGCAAATAGTTTTTGCTTTTTTGATAGTTTCTGCCATGTTGAGCTCCCATTCTGTCCATTGGTAATGATTGTACCTCTCATGGGAGGAAATCTGACGGACAAACATACAAAACAATCCACTATTTGGCATAGAGGGAACTAACAACAATAACAGAAGTTTAATATTTTGCTTTCTTTGTCACCTAAGGGTGTGAAAGGTATTCTAGTTCATTGAGTTTATATTCTGCCGCTGATCTTTAGCTGAGGGACACAAAGATATATGTGTTATGCGTGTTTGCATATTTATGTGTTTATATATGCATGTAGATATAGACATATAAAAACACATAAATACACACAGGTGGGGGTGTATGTATATGTATGTATTTATATATATATATATGCCTGAGGTCATATGTGTGTGGGATTCAGTTTGTGTTCTGTTAAACCCAGCCCTCTGTGTGTGTGTGTTTGCACCTCGTCCACAGGAGCTGGTTACAGTGCTGGCTATTGAACTGTTGTTGTTTTCAAGCTGTAATTTATTTGGTAATGATATACAATGTTTCACAGTGATAAGGAGTCAATAATGAATATGTTATGCTTTAACATCATAAAGACATCCTTAGGAAAAAGTCCCTGTCTTTCTCCAACAGTGATCCATATGGTGTGCTACTAAAAGGAGAAGATCTCTGAGTGAACAAATGTGAAATAATACAGACTTAATCTTTATTGCTCTTTTCCTATCAAGATAGCCTTTGTTGTCTGGCCTATGAAGACACTGCAAGACTACTCACTCATACAGCATTGTTTTATTGTTCACTTTTATTTTCTCTAAAGCAGACCGGGGTTGTTTTTTTCTTTTTCCTTTGCATATGTCTTAAGAAGTTGACCTTTAGCTTTACTAATGCAATTAATAGTTTTTGCTTCCTATCTCCTATAAATGATGTTGGTGAAATAGGTCACCTGATTTCATGTTCTAGTAGGTACAGTCAGAGAAAATTCTGGATATGTAAATTATCATATTTAATTAGCATTATTTCTATCCTCTTTATTACACATTTTGCAATACTATTGATTGTTGGACCTAGAGTATCTTTTGTCCTCAAGCCACACACCTAGAAGTCACCTAAATCTTCATTTTTTCTGAGGATAATTCAGCTTGGAATAATTTTTTTAAATCTAGATTAAGAGTAAATAATTTAAATGGAAGTTTTGACAGGACCACACGTATAAGGTTTTGAAGTATTTCAAGACTACGAAAAATTGCTACCCTGTCATCTGACTTTTTAGTCTTTATCTAAGACATAAACCACATGTTTGTTTGATGTTTGATTTTTTGTCCTAAAAGGAGTAGGTGCTTTATCAATAGACTTTATTTTAATCAATACTGCCTCGATTATTCCCTACATGAATCCAATTTTTATTTCTACTGTCTAGAGTGGGAAAATATGAGAAAGAGTTCCCCACATCAAATCCATCTGCATCATCTCAGAGGCTGCCTTCAGTAGCTTAAACATGACTAAACCCCTCCCACTGTTACACTGGAAAGAGTCTTGATGACTCAAAACTTTAAAAAAACCTTGTCGTTTTCACTCCATTTAAATGTGTCACTTTTAATAGCAAAACAAGTAGAGAAATTCCAATGTGAACTCATTTTAGAGCAATGACCAAGTATTATGAATATTTGACTGTATTTAATCTTTCAGCTCCTTTTCTTATTGCATCCTTAACCCTACTCCTGAAGGGACTTGGATTTAAATACAGTAGAATTTCCAGTGTTGAGCAAATCTCTGGTTTCATACCTGAAGATCTCCTTAGTTCAAAAATCCACTTTGTAATTAATTTTATTTATGCTGTGCAACTCTGCTTTCCCAGATATTAAAAAGCATATTGGCAAAGAATATGACATTATTTCTTGAATAAAATGACAGGAAGTAATGCAGCAAGATTTTCTGCCTTGAGAGTCACCTGACTTCTCCATTCAGTGACTTTATATTCCTATTCAGGGATTATTATACCTAAGAGATCCAGAGTATAGCCAAGAGAATAGTAATAGAGAAGTTCTAACTGTAATGCTGATTTTCTACTGTTTGTTACTATTTCCTCACCCATAAAAGGCACTTGTAATTAATTTTCTGTTCCCTAGGACCACCTGTAGAAGTAAACTTCACTATTGGTGATGAGATTTAAACACGAAGAAAAAAAGCTGGGTAAGTATGAAGTTGTTAAACTCGCTGTCACGAGACTGTATTGTTGAAGACTGTTACAGGGATGATGGGAGTCTGGGATAAGTTTAGCTATGAAAACTTAGTTCCATTTCATCAAGGAGGCTTAAAAGAAGACCCAAATTGGGTTGTTTTTTTTTTGCTGTTGTTGTTGGTTTTTTTGTTTTTTTTTTGTTTTTTTTTTTTTTTAACTGAATATTTTTGGAAAAAATATGAAGTAGTTATCTCTGACATTTCTATTGACAGGTGGCCAAGACATGTCTGGGGAATCGTAATGATTCAACATCTCGTTTGGAAGCAGCAGAAACAGAGACAAGCTTTCAGGTATTCTCTTCCAGAGTAATTTTTGGGGTTTTACTAAAAGGTCTCATGAGATTCAGTTACTTAAAGTAGACTTACACATTCTTCACCAAGTTCTGTCTCAAAAGAGAAGACTACTTAATTCAGACTTTGACTGTGTCTGATTGTAATTGATCTGTTCAAAATTATTTCTGGCTGGTAACAATTTGCAAACTATTAAATATTTGGAAAGCTGGTAGTCAAATTACTTAATTTGACAGTGTCATGTGTATAGCCCTGGAAGCAGGAGTAAGGAGAGTTTTCCAAAATAATTAAATATTAAATACCTATGTGGTTGTTTATATATATATATATAATATGCAGTGATATGAAGCTGTATGTAGCATCAGACTTGTATGGTTTTGCACTTAGAGATCAGGACCCTTTTCTAGGGACAATTCCAATTTTAACAGACTTTTTTATTTCTGTTTATGTATATATGTATTCTATACACCATATTTTTACCTTTACAGAAGTTTCGCAGCCCTCCATGGACTAAACCTGAAGATGAAAAATCACCTGAAGGAAAAGAGAAAAAATACAAAGAATCAGTTAGTACACCAGAATAAAAACTCTAAATGCTACTAACCTACATTGAAAAATGCCAATCACTTCCATTTTCATGTTCTGCTAGCACAAAGGCATGAAATGTCCCAGGTTTCTAAAGCATGCATTTTTCACTATTTTATGAATGTCTGTAAATTAGTCTATAACAGACCAGTTAGTACCTTCCAGCAATAATCCAAAATTGATGGTTGAAGAAGTGCTTTGTAATGCAGTCCAGTTTTTGAACTCTTGTTCTACCTTATCAGTAATTGTATACTATAAATTACCCATTTCGTAAACAACAGTCATTCTCAAGTATATTTCTCACTGTTTTATTTCATGTAATTTTGTGGCAGATTAGTTCTAATATTAAGAGGCAGTCAATGTGGAGGGGGGAAGATATCTGTGTAACCATATTTGAAGTACAATCCTTAAGTGCAACTGCAAAAAGACAACTGTGTGTGTGGGGGGTCCATGTATGCTTACCTTTTAGTAATTCCATCTCAAATCTAATTACTTACACAATAAAATATGCTTATTTTCTTCTTTCTTTCCTCAGTGCTATCTTAACTAGTTCATTTTTGAACACTGAAAAGCTGACAGAATTGGATTTTAAGGGATGGAGATGGAGAGAATCATTACTTTAAGGATTCAAGCAAAAAAAATGTGCAGGTGGTACTGAGTTACAGTGTCATAGCTTGGATGGCAGCCGTGGGAAGTCGGTTTCATCCCTTGTGTTTGTGCTGATCTCGACGGGATGGAATACACTTCCAAGGGGAAAGCCCTGTTTGGTCCACTACAGTTGGCCTTTGATCCCTCCATCGGGGAGGACTGATTGGAATCAGCTCTGTCACTCATGGATTCTTTCAGTTTCTCCTTAGTCACACTATGACAAGAAAGCAGAAAAGAAAGGGAGAAGAGAGAATGTTTTTCTTTTTTGGGTGCATGTCATTATTGGTCTAATTTAAGAATTCATATGCCATATCTTTTTGAGATGCACATCTTTCAGGAATGGTTGGAATAGTAAACTGCCTGATGCAATGCTATCTATCCCTAGCAAGAATTGTCTTAAGCATTTGTAACTTGTAAACTTCCACCTTGGTCTTAATGCACACCTCAGCACATTTTCAACTAGATTTGAAGTAGTTATAATAATTTACTTTGTCTTGCTTTGTATCAGTTTAAAAGCAAATAGACAAATCTTTAACTTAGTGATGCTCTGTCTTCAGTTTTAGCACTTAAGACTTTACCTCTCCTTCAACAGTCTCCTTCAATACCTCCTTGTCCTTGCTGGTGTGAAAAATGCATATTTTATGATTGGCTTTTCGCAAAGGCTATAATGAATATTCTATGTGTAATGTTAGAACGTTATGCTGTGTTAATTCACTTAAGTAGTGTGTTAAATACAGTTTTAGGTTCTAACCTAATGTTAAAATAGAGACTATGTATGTGGGGAAGTTTTTTTTTAGGAATGAGATACTTACTTCAAAGAACACCTAAATCTTCCAAAGCAGAGGAATTTATGGCTTTTATCAGAAGAAGTTAGTTTCTTCAGGCCTTACTCAGACTCAAAGATGCCAGGGGATTAAAGGAAACAATTAACATACAACAAACAGAGTTTCTTGTTTAAAATAGAATGCATTCGTAACCATAAAAGATATATAAATATGCAACAAGTATATTAGTTTAAGGGTGATTCCTTTATTCACAAGTCATGCTTTTCGTAACTTAATGTCCGAGAACATCCGGACGTCCGTAATTCTTTACTTTTTTTATTGTCTTGTAATTGTCCTAACTCTAAACTTTAGTACTCTAGTGATATTATTATTTTTATAACCATTTTATTATTATTAAACTTTTAAACTTTTAAAAACCAAGTGATTAGCGTTTTTCACACTGGTATGAGTAATCTTTCACCCTGACATTTTGTATGTGCTCCTCTACTCAAAGATAGATAGTTGCAGTTTCTCTGCCTTTTTTAAAACTAAAAAACCTCATGAGCTGACCAAATGATGACAAAGTACAGCTTAAGACTATCCATGTTAAGAGCCAGAAGACACGAAATCGTGGCTATGAAATTAATCAGGTAAGAGATATGTGGCTCTTTGCATTTGATCCTAAATCTTGCTGAAGACAGTCTGCTTTCTTTCAAAATTTTCAGTGGGCAAGACACTTGTGGTTTTGTCATATCTACAGCTGGCATTAATTTCTAGTGATGCTAAAAGCAGCATTTCTTTGCATGTGACAGACCTTAACTGAGAAGGTCACTGGAACTCTGTTTCAGTCACCTGTCAAGAAAGGATCTGCACTGCGCAGTGGTTGAAGCCCTCCAGCAGGACGAAAGCCAACGAGCACAATGCTTCCTGTAGCTTTAGAAAGAAGCCTTTGTCAGCAGGATCCCCTTCATCAGGCAGCCTGGAGTAGATACTATCCACAGGGCTCCTTGGCTGCCTTGGTCACGGGTTCTTGCCTACAGGCTTTGGACTTGCTCGTGGCTGTTCTTCAAACACGGCTCCTCACGTGGAATCCACTTCTTGGTGCAGAGGGCAATCCCTCCATCTCCCCTTCCTCCCCTGTATCTTCTGACCAGGCTGGAGCTCTCAGTAGTGACACTGCAGTCATGGGATTCATCCCACCACATCCCAGAGATGCAAAAGGCCGTAACTTTCCTGCAGCACAGCGGCTTCCAGCTCCTCCTGTTTCTTGCCCGTGCTGCAGGTGTTGATGGAAGGCGCCTCAGCCTGCCTGTCAGCCGTGTCACCTTCCCAGAGGAACACCCCTTTTCTTCCTTTCTCACAATTTTCTGGTGTTTTCCCGCCAGCTTTTATTCCCTTGGCTTTCCTGACAAAGCCAACCCTAGACTTGCCTTGTTCTCTTACCACTCCCTGGCACTTCACTGCCTTGCATGCCCATCTCCCGCCTTGGATAAATGAGGTTTTTGTTTTAAATTGGTAACTATTTTTATATTAAGAGTTAATAATGTAAGGGCTTTTTAATTATATGGATTATTTGTAATGTTTTTTATTGGTATATTAAGTAAGTAGGTAAAAAATGGATTTTTTTGAGAAGTGCTAGATAAATACAAAGTATTTAAACTTGAAACTTTAGTGAAAGTTACTTAAATGTTTGTTTTAGGTTGGTTAATTGGTAAAGTGATATAATTAAAAGTAAATAAAGTAAATAGAGTAGAAGTATAATATTTGATAGAATTTTATACTTTGAAAGTTATTAAATAAGATTTTTATAATATTGATTTTTATATTTATAAAGAAACCTAAAGTTTATGTATTTTGGTGGGTGCAGTACAAGACGTCAGGTGTAAGTTGCAATTCTTGCATAATCTACATTTGTATTTACATAGTGTAATTTATCTGTGTATTTACATTGGTGTTTTGTGGAGTGGTGAGTGTGTTTTTTGTGTGGTCTGGTTTTATGTTCCTTATTGAAATTTACTTGGGTTTTTGTACTTGTTGAGATATAAGTAAACTTTATGTTTTGATATAAGAAATAAGTATTGTTAAGTTTTGTTTTATAAAATTGTATAGACTTGCAAGATAATGGTATAAGTTGTTATAATTTTTCAGTTATAAGCATGAAGAAATATAAGAATAAAATAATGTATGTAGTAAAGAAGAAATTGATAATAATTAGGAATTACTTAGATAATATCTATAATTAGTAACATAGGTGAAATTATATCATTAGTAAGTATTAAAAGATTGTACATTATTTTAGAGTTTTTAACAATTGATAAATGTTAAATTAGTAGTAAGTTAAATAATTATGTGTGGATAATGATTTTTTAAGTTTAAAATAATAAGTTTATTTGTTATATTGATAAAGTTAAATTGTTAAGTTAAAATTATTTGAATTTTATTTTTGACGCAGAAAATATTTGGGTTTCCTGTTAATTATTTTATTTAGGTAGATATAGGGTTAGGTTATAGTTTAAATTTTAATTGGTGTATGTTACTTAATATATTTTTATATAATGTTTTTAAAAATAGTAGTTAAGAGTAAAAATGTTAGGATTAAAGATGAATCACATTATTTAATAATTGGATTTTTTAGAAGTGTTTTTAGAATATATTTGAATATAGTAAACTTTTTTTTAAAGATTTGAAAGTGGTTATGGACAGGATTGTGAGTTTGGATTTGGATATTGAGAGTGTGAAGGTGGAGGAAATGTATGAGAGAGCGATTACTTAGTGTGAAACTTAGAAAAAGAAATTAATGTTGTAGTTGAGTTTTATATTGAAGTGATTTTGTAATAATAACTGAGGAAAGTGATCAGATTAACAGTTTGGAGGAGGTTTTTAATGAAATATATTTTTTTTAGTCTTGAAAAATATTTAAAACTATGAGATAAATTTAGGTTAAATTATAGAGTTAGTGTAGAGATTAGTTAGAGAGTTAACTTGTTTTAAGAGCTGTAAAAGTAGAGAAAAAAAAAGTAGGAATTAGAAATTTTATGTAAGAGTAGAGATTGTAATGAAGAACAGAATTTTTGATGAAATTGATGATACAATACACTGTATTTTTTTTACTTCTGAATAGGTGTTTGGTAGTGTTTTCTTTTAGTTGTTTTAATTTGAGTTGTTTTATTTTTTTTAAGAATATTAACCATATACTGTATAGTTTAGAGAAGTGATTTTTAATAAAACTTAGGATAGGTTATATTAAATAACATTTAAATTTAGATTGAATGAATTTTGATAGTAAGGAATAATAAACTTAATTTTAATAGATAAAAAGAAACTTAATGTATTTATTTAAATGTATTGACATTTAATTTTGTTTGATTTTATTAACACTTAACATATTGAATGTTGTTATTTATAAATATTGAAGGTATTTTAAGTCTTTTGGTTTTGGAGACATTTTAGCTTGTTGAGTTAAGATTATTACTTATATCTTTACAGGGTGGTTTTATTTATTGGGAAATATGTTTCTCAGTAATAGATTTTTATTTATGTTACATTTTAAATGGTACTAATTTGTGTAGTGGGTTTTGTTAAATGTAGGATATTGATTAGATTGTTTTATATTTTTTGTGGGCTTGGACAAATATTTATCTATACAGTTAGGCTTTTCTATATTTGAAGTAAGTTTTGATGGGGTTTTTTTTTAAGAGTTATTGATTTAGAATTTTAAGAATATTTGGTGTTTGGAATAAATAAAATCGGGGGTTTTTTGGATACGGTCGAGCTGTATTTTTAGTGTTAGCAAGGACTAGTTTTGGTACGTTATTTTGATTTTTTTTGTTTGCTTACGGGGAGGGTCTCCTGTTAGATGTGGAAGCCTGAGACTGGCACAAGGACTTTTTATCTAATGCTTGATGAGTCTGTTTTATGGGGAGGAGATGTTATTTTAAGTTTTATAAAATACACTGAGAATTAGTTAAAATCATGGAAGAAACATTATGGTAATTAAAGGGTGCTACGTTTGAAGAGCTATAAATCTTTTTAAATACCTGCTTGATGTAAGGTGAGCTTAATCTCCTTTTTCTGCCCCAGAAAGCATCGGGCACGTCCACATCGATGGCACCACCTCTGCCCACTGCTCCTGCTCCACCCGACCAAAAGCAAGAGCAAAAGTTGGTTGGGCTTTAAGAACTTGCAATAACTTTGAAGCAAAATAAATCCCATTTTCCCCTGTGCTTTTTCCTTTCAGGTGCTGCACTCACCTCTGCGGACACGCACCGAGCTCTCGCTGCAGGAACCCGTCAGGCCTCAGTGGCTGTGAGTTCATGTTCTTCTCCCTGGGGAAGAGGAGAAGAATGTGATTAAATAAGTAAATAAATAAATAAATAAATAAATAAATAATTGCTGAGGAATTGCAGAAATGTTTTCTGGAGCCTTTCCCCTTCGGTGCCCCTGTGCTGTGTGGGACACGGGCAGAGGAGCCTCGGGCTGGAAAGGGGCAGGAGAAAGGCAAAGGGACCCCCCGGTGTCCCCAGGGCACCGTGGGGACAGAACGGACACTGCGCGGGCACGGGGAGGCGAGGAGTGACAGTCTGGGCCAAAATCCCAGCTCACCCCAGGGAAATTAGTGAGGGACATTTTGGAGGGGAAAGCTGAGGTCACGAGTTCACCCAGCCCGGCCACGTTGTGTTTGCACAAAGAGGCACCAGAGGTGAAGGTCAATCCTGAGCCAACCCTGCTCAACCTCTAAGTCCCAGAATAAATCCTACAAGCTGCCCACTGAGGGACTAAAAATACATAAAAGAGAACCAAGAGCATTCCGAGAGCAAACCAGAAGGTTCCTGGGAATCCCGTTGCAGTTATGTCACAGCCTTTTTGACAGAGCTGTAAGATTTTTATTTCAATGCTGCGTTTCTCTGCTGGGATCATTCACTCCGTGGGCTGTGGGGATTTTTCGGGTTTGAACTCCCTCACGGTGGCCCTGACACTGCTCAGAAGCTGGAGGAAGAGCAGAGCCAGTGCTCCTGGCAGGGGCAGGGAGTTTTCCCCCAGAGCAGATCCAGCAGCTGCCCTCCAGCCCGGCCAGGAGGGATCTGCTTTGGCTCCTGCAGGGACAGAACGTGTTCAGGTGCTCCAGGTGACATTCCAGCAGCCTCATCTCCCATCCCTGTTCCTGCCCCTCCTGCTCTCAGCTCCTGCCCCACCAGCTGTGCCAAGGGAATTTGTCCCACCAGCAGCAGGGGAAGGACAAGAGCTCCCACCCTGGCACTTGGATTGTCCCGCTGGGGGATGCTGCCTGCTGGGATTTAGATCATTCCATACATTTGGCTGCTGAAATTTCCCAGCCCAGGGGCTTTAGCACAAAGATTGTTCTTTGTATGGTGCCTGGATTTGGGGTTCAGTATCAGCTTTGCTAGTTCAGATGAATTATACCCACAGCCCCAGGTTCCCTGCTGAATTCCTGCTGGAATAACCTGACAGTGCCTCGTGGAGATTGGAAATTCCCATGCAGAGCTGCCACTTTAGCACCAGCTGTGTCAGGAACCAGCAGAGGTTCCAGGGAAGCTCAGTGGGATCAGGACAAGGACAGGTCTCTATTCCACAGAACTTGCTATTTAAAACCCTCATCCCCCAGCCCCAGGGATGTGTCTGGGGTCACTTGACAGAGTTCCCTGGAATTCAACTGATTTCACTCCCCGGAGCTCAGGCTCCAGTTGATGTTTTAAAGCAGGACAAGGCAGTGGCTGGATGAGCTCCCGGCCTGTGCTGAGGCAGAACATCTCTCCTGCAGAAGCTCAGCTCCTTTCAGAGCCTCGGCAGTGGCCTCTGCATGTCCTTTCCCCTCAGGAAAGGGATGCACATCCCTGCCTGCAGCACATCTCCAGTGGGACCCACCTGTGAGAGTTTTCCATCCCTTCTGCACCTCCAGCTGGCTCCCTGGAAATCTCCAAACGTAATTGCACTCCAACCTCTGATTTCAAGGCATCTCCAAGGCTCTTGCTTGGCATTTAGTACCTATGAAGGAAGATTGCCTTGGCTCAAATGCTGCTGGTGAATGATAGGCTCCGGCTGGAAAAGAGGGAGGAGATTTGGGGTGGCTGGAACATACCTGGCAGCTGTGTGGGAGGTCAGAAACAGGGATTGCCGTCAGAGCCCCTCTGCAAACGGCCCGTGCCTCCATTCCCAGGTAATGCCAGCCGTTCCCTGGGGTCCCTGTGGGCTGTCGGTGGCGTCTGTCCGGGCTGAAGCATCCCTGCGTGCCTGTGGGGAGCAGCCCCTGGCCGAGGAGCCGCGGGCAGCCCTTCAGCCGTGTCCGCGCCAGCGCTGTCCCGTGCGCCGGTGCCCGTGCCGGGACGTGCGCTCGGCACGCTGCGAGCCACGGGCAGGGCACGGCAGCTCCCGGCCCGCAGAGCCAAGGACAGGAGGTGCTCTCTGCCCTTCGGAGCTCCGGCTCCTCCAGCCCCGCACCGGGCACAGCCGGAGCGGGAGCAGCGGCCCCGGCGGAGCGGCCGCTCCCGGCCGCGGCGCCGCAGCCCCGCTCGTCCGGCGGGGCTCCCCCGGGGATGCGGACACGGGGCGGGGGAGGCGGGCGCTGCTGCTCGCAGGGGAGCGCGGTGGCCACGGGGCTACCGGGGCGGGGGGGCTCGGCATCCCGCGGGGGCTGCGGGGCGGCTCCGTGTCCGCCCGCGGGGCCGGAGGCGGCGCTGCGGGAGCGGCGGTGCCGATGGGGTCCCGGCCCCGACGCAGCCCCGGCTCCCCGCGGCCACAGCGAGAACGGGACCCGAGCCCCGGCGGGACCCGAGCCCCGCGCCGGCCGCAGCTGGAGCGGCGGCGCCCGTCCCGGAGCGGCTCCTCCCGGCCGCGGCGCTGCCGGTCCCGATCCCAGCCCCGATCCCGCCTCGACCCCCCGGCCCCGGCACCCCCTCCCTGCCCGCCGAGGAAGGAGCGGCTCCGCCCGGCTCCCCCAGCAGACACCGGCGGGACCAGAACCCGAATCCCGATCCCGATCTCAGCTGAGCGCCTCGGACGCCGCGCAGGCCGGGAGCCGCCCCGATCCGATCCCCGCACGGAGCTCCGAGCGCCGGTCCCGCCGCAGTCCGTCCGAGCATCCACACAGAACACGGGGCGGGCGCGGAGCCGCCGCCATTTACGGGCGGGGGGCGGGGCCGGGGGCGGGGCCAGCACAGGTGCGCGCACAGGTGCGCGGGGCCCCAGCGCGCCTGCGCAGGGCGGGGCCGCGGGTATTTAAACCGCGGGGCGAGCCCGGCGGAGCCGTTTGATGCTGGGCGTTCGGAGCGGGAGGTTGCGGCCGGTCGGGCTCTATATCTCTTTTTCTTTTGCTTTTGTTGCGCGTTTCTTTTCTTTTGTATTTTTTTTTCTCTATGCCTCTCTTATCGACCCTCCCTTCCTCCCCTCCCCCACCCCCTACACCCTCCCCCCCCCCAAACCCCCCCCCCTCCCTCTCCCCCCTAGCCCTCCCCTCCCTCCCTCCCGGGCGGGCCCCCCTACTCTCCTTTCCTTGTCCTCCCTCTCTATTCCCCTACTCACCCCTACGCTACCCTGTTCCTCCATCCTTTCCCTGTTCCTTCTCTCCCCAGCCGGGCTCCCCCGTGCCCCCTCTCCCTGCTCCCCCCCACGCGCTCCCGGTTCCTCCTGCCGCCTTTCCGTGATACCTTTCCCCCTCCACATATTCCGCCTCCTTCCCCAAAGCTGCCTTCAATCTTTCTCTTCCTTCACCCTGCCTTCCCCCAGCCCCCTGCACACCCCGACCTGCCCCCACCTGCCCCCTGTCCCTGTCACCCTCCCCTTGAGCGCCCCCTCTGCTCCCCTGTTCTCGTTCCCCATTCCCCTTTTCCTTCTTTCCTCGCAGCCGCGGGGCTCGGGGCGCCGCAGAATAAAGCCCAGAGGGCCGGAGCCGGCGCCCCCCGCCCTCGCTGGGGTCCCCACACGGGGCCGGAGCCGCTCTGCGGGTCCCCCCATTGCAGTCTAATACACGGCCCGACACTGCCGGGGTGCGGCTTTCCCGACATCACACTGGGGGTCGGGCTGGGGGTCGGGAGGGGGTCCTGGGGGGAGGAGGGTGGGGGGGTTAGGAAGGGCCCCCTCATTAGGAGGGGGTCCCGGGGGAGGAGGGTGGGGGGGGGGATAGGAAGGGCCCCCTCCGGAGGAGGGGGTCCGGGGGAGGGGGGCGGGGTGGAGGGGGGGGCCTTCCCCCCTCCAGCCCCGGCCCCTCCCCGGGACCCCCTCCTCCGGACCGGGGCCCGGGGGGGTTGGGGGGGGGGGGGGGGGTGGGGTGGGGGGGAGGGGGCGGGGGGGGTGGGTGGGGGGGTGGGAAGGGGGGTACGGCCGGCCGTTTGGTTTTTTTTTTTTTTTTAATGTCTGTTCACGGCACAGAGTGACGTGCCCCCCCCTGCTCTCCCCCTCCCCCCCACCCCACCCCCCCCACCCACCCCCCGCCCCCCCCACCCCCCCCCCGCCCCTCCCCCTCCCCCGGGCCCCGGTCCGGAGGAGGGGGTCCCGGGGAGGGGCCGGGGCTGGAGGGGGGAAGGCCCCCCCCTCCACCCCGCCCCCCTCCCCCGGACCCCCTCCTCCGGAGGGGGCCCTTCCTATCCCCCCCCCCCACCCTCCTCCCCCGGGACCCCCTCCTAATGAGGGGGCCCTTCCTAACCCCCCCACCCTCCTCCCCCCAGGACCCCCTCCCGACCCCCAGCCCGACCCCCAGTGTGATGTCGGGAAAGCCGCACCCCGGCAGTGTCGGGCCGTGTATTAGACTGCAATGGGGGGACCCGCAGAGCGGCTCCGGCCCCGTGTGGGGACCCCAGCGAGGGCGGGGGGCGCCGGCTCCGGCCCTCTGGGCTTTATTCTGCGGCGCCCCGAGCCCCGCGGCTGCGAGGAAAGAAGGAAAAAGGGACGGGAAGAGAGGAGGCAGAGCGGGGCATGCGGGAAGGTGGGGAGGGAGGTCGGGCTGCGGAGGAGAGCGGGCGGGGAAGGGAAAGGCCGGCAGGGGGAAAGAGGGACGGGACAGAGGAGGGAGAGAGGGGGAATGGAACGGAGCAGCGGGGCAGGGACAGGTGAGGGACGAGTGGGGGGCGTCGCGTTTGGGGGAGGAGGGAGAGTGGGTTTAGGGGAGAAAAAACAGAAATATGGAGAGAAGGAAGGAAGGGTAGATGGTGGGACGGGAGGCCGAAATGGGACGAGAAGGAAAAGGAGGAAGACAAAGAAGGGGAATAGGAGCAGAAGGAAGGAAGAGTAGAAGGGGGCACAAAAGGGGAGCGAAAGCAGTCGGCTTTGGGGAGGAGAGGAAAACGGGGGAAAGGCAGGAAAAGAAGGGGAATGGGAGCAGGAGGAAGGAAGAGTAAAGGGGGGGAAGGAGAGAAGGGCGAAGCTGCGGAGCCCGCACAGAACCCATCACCCGCACCGCGCTCCGAGTGAGCAAATGGCGGCTGCAGCGATTCCCGGCACTTAAATAAGCTCGGCCCCACCCCACGCAGGTGCCCCGCGGTCCCGCGCACCTGAGCCAGCGCCGGCCCCGCCCCTGAGGCTCCGGCCCGGCCCCGCCCCTGAGGCTCCGGCCCGCCCGGGATGGAGGCGGGGCCATCGCTCCCGGCCCGCCGGGATGGGCCCGGGGCTGCCGCTTCGGCTCCCGGCGGTGCCGCCTCTGCCCCGGCGGGCGGGTCGGGGTCTCTCTCGGGCCGGAGCACCGGGGCGGCGCCGGGGCCGAGCCGGCGGCGGCGGCGATTTCCCGGGGCTGACCGAGACCGGCCGGGGCGCGGGGACCCCCGTGCCGCCCCAGCACCCCCAAACCCCGCCGCTCCCCGCCGTGCCAGGGAATTTTCTTTTTCCCGGTGCAGGCCGAGACATTTCTGTGAGAAAACTCAGAACTCAGGGGTACGGGGTCTGAGGGGAGAGAAGAGATTCTGGTATAAATCCAAAACGCGTTGTGAAAAACAACATGGAACGGCTCATTTGCTCTCCCAGCCCGATTTCTGTGTGACCGTCTGTGATTCCAGCTGCTCCGCTGGCACTGGCAGCCTGCGGGGCTCTAAGGACTTGCCAGGTGCCCAGCACGACAGAAAAGAACGGGAGAACTCCCCGGCTCTGGCAGCGGAGCCTCTCGGCAGTGTCCCGAAAGCCCCGCAGTGCCAGCATCTCTGCATGGAAGCTGAGGGGCTCCAGCGCAGCCCCTCTGCAGCGTTCCTCTGCAGCTGGCACTGCCCAGCGCCCCTGACCAGGGTTTGGGGTCCCTGCACAGCCCCCGGCGCAGCCCCCTGGCTTCTTCCAGCTCCCTTCAGCCAGGATGATTTTCTCGGGGGTAGGAGCACCCAAAGCCAGCGGAACTGGCCTCAGCCACTTTCCGTGGGATCTCTCCTCTTCCTTCCTCACCAAATTCCCACTGTCAAAACCCAGCTTGAGGCACAGATCCCCATCCCCTCAATCTCTCCAAGGAATTGGGCTCGGATTTCCCAATCCAGCAGGGCAGAAATGCTCTTGTCCTTACTGTACATCCTAATTGCAGTAATGGCTCAAGAAATAATTGAAAGAAATTAAAGGAATGAAGAGAAATTAAATAAGAGCTGCCAGCTCCAACTAAGGGATGTTCAAACCCCTTACCAACAATTTGCTTTAATTAACCGACTCAAACAAAGTAATTAACACCACATTGATACAGTATGATTCTTTTTAATCGAGTTATAGATAAATATTGCAGAATGTAAAAACCTTTGTAAATCCAGAAACTCTTTCAAGAGAGAGACAGGGCACAGCTGCAGAGAGTCTTGGGGAGTTCAGGGGAAAAACCCCAAAGTTTTCAGTGTTTAGCATCTCCCACCCTGTCGTCACTGACAGCAAACACGGCTTCAGCCTCAGGAAAACACGGAGAGTCAGGGATTTTACAGATCCTGGTCTCACCTCAGCCTCTCAGCAGGTACAGTCTGCAGGGAGAGGGAAGAAAAAGGGTCAGAATGGACAGCCTACTTCCAGAAAATCATCACCATTCATAAAGCACTAAGCAGAGCTGTAAGAACTTCCCCAAAGGTTCATTTCCCTGCGGGCTGAGGGCTCTCAGTTGAAGCACAGGCTGGACCTGCCAGGGACAGACTCCAGGAACCCCAGAAGTAAAAGCCACTGGGCCAATTCCATAAAACATTCCAAAATCAGGCTCCTAGGATGTGACCATCTCCTCTCTCACCTGGAGGTGGAAGCACAAGGAATGATCTTCCCTCCTGTGGGTTTTCTGGGATCTGCAGTGAACCGCAGGGGGAAGAAAACAAAGCCTGAATGTTTCGCACGACTGGAACAGAAAAGTGGGGAAAAGGGAGGCAGGGGCACTGCTGGGGTGATAACTGGGATCCAGCCTCTCCACACCAATGGAAGCAGAGACTGAGTGACAGAGCCTTTGGGACCACTTTGCTGGGATTCATAGGAAAACGGGTGAGTTTTATTTTGGCAGTAAAGCCAAGCTGCTTCTCACCTCATCAGCCGGGTACAGCAGCAGCACCCGCAGGAACCTGGCCAGGTGGCTCTGCCTGGCAGAGGGCTCCCCACTTCCTGGGAATTGTATGCTACAGGGCTGTGCCACTGGCCATTAAAACAGTTCCCACCTGGCCCTTCACAAAGGCAAGGTGCTTTTTCCATACAGCAAATGGTTTTTGAATTAAGAAGGTAACACTGGTAATACTCAACTGGAGAAGAAAAAAGTGAGAGCTGTAAAATTTTCCTACGCCAGGCAAAAAAGAAAGCCAAATTAAAACCAAAACAAAAACTAACATAACAATGAAAAAAACAAACCATATCAAGCATGCTTCAAGAGAGTTTAAATCTGAATGAAGTAACTTACTTAGAAGCTTGAAAAGCTGCAATGCTGCAAAAATCTAATGCTGCAAAAAAAAAGGTGCCTTCCCATCCAAACCCATCTGGAATTCCACAATTCTGTGAACAGCTCCGGGCAGAAGGACTAGATTTCCATTGTGGTTCGAAAATGCTGCTGCAAGAACACGAAGAGAGATTTCATATACTGTTAAAGTGGCACAACCACATCAAAAATTACGTTTGGAGGTAAAGTGGCAACTCTGCAATTCCAGCTTCTGATACCAAGGACACACGGAGGGCTGAAACCTGGAGGTCCTTACATGACAGGATTTCTAGATTTCTAGAGTTACCCATCCCCAGTTTGCTGCTTAGGGTTAGAAAAGGTGGAATTCTGTTCTTAAGGGGTTACCACATACCATCAACGTGAGAGACGGGGATGCTGATGTTTGATCAGAGTCCTGGAGCAGCCTGGAGCACGCTGGCGTCCCGAACCAGGTCTGCTGCCTTGTCCGTGTAGGGGTAGGGCTTTGTCCTCAGCCTCAGCAGGATCTGTCAGCAAAGGAGGAGAGAAAAGTAGAGTGCACCGGCTCCCAAGTGTGGGGTACCATGTGCTGCTAAGGAAGACCACGTGCTGAAAGTGGTTGGAAGCCGGGTGGGTTTTGGGAGGACAAATTCCATATTACTTCTGCAGGATTCTGTCTACAGTTCCTGCTCTACAAACCAAATACATCAAACGACAACAACAAACAAACAAAAAAACACCACATTAAATCAACAACAACAAAATAATTACTCCTACCTCAATAACCCCATACTGCCCCAAACCATTCCAAGGAGGGCGGCAGGAGGGGCTGGCAAAGGCAGGGCCCCGCCGGGCCCCCCTCGCCGCTGCCATCCTTCTCCAGCGCCGCCGCTGAGCCGCCTTCAGCCCAAAACCCACCCAAAAATACCCCAAAATCGTCCTAAATGCCCCCAAAAAACCCACCCAAAACTACCCAAACCCTCCTAAAAATATCCAAAAAACTCACCATAAAATGCCTCAAAACCAACCCAAAACCGTCCCAAAAATATCCCAAAAAATCCACCCAAAAATACCCTAAAACCCACCAAAGAATACCCCAAAGCCCTCCCGAGAATACCCGAAAACCCTGCCCATAAACACCCTGAAACCCCAAATTAACCACTCTGAACCCCAAAATATCCCTGAGCTCCCCATACCCCAAAATTTCCTTCCCAAACCCCAAATTCCCCCCCGACCCCCAAAATTCACTTCTGGGTCTCGTCCTCGGGGGCCGGCGGCTGCCGGGGCCCCCCCAGGCCCGCGGGCGGCGCCCCCAAACCCGGGGGGAGTTCGGGGTCCGAGTCGGGGTCGTCCTCATGAGCCACCAGCCTGGGGACCCAAAAACCGGGGGGAACCCCGAATCGGGGGGGGACCCAAAATTGGAGGGGGTCCTGGGGGGTTCTGGAAGGTTTTTGGGGCATCCCAGGAGGACTTTTGGGGTCTCAGGGGGTTTTGGGGGTCCCAGGAGGAATTTCAGGGGTCCTAAAGGGAAATTTGGAGGTCACAGGGGGAGTTTTGGGGTCCCAAAGAGAATTTTGGGCGTCCCAGGGAGGGCTTTGGAGTCCTGGGGAGAATTTTGGAGGTTTCAGGGGGTTTTTGGGAGGAATTTTGGGGGTCCTGGGGGGGGGGGTTGGGGTCCTGAAGGGAATTTTGGGGGTCTCAGGGGGTTTTTGAGGGTCCCAGGGGGATTTTTGGGGCTTCTGAAGGGAATTTTTGGGTTCCCGAGGCTGTTTTTGGTGATCCCGGGGCTGTTTTTGGGGGATCCCGCCGGGTATTTTTGGGGGTCCCGGGAGTGTTCTTGGGGTCCCCCCTCACCAGTCCATGGCCGGCTCCACTCCCCGGTTCCCGGTCAGCGCCAGCGCCTTCGCCCTGCGGGACCGGGGGGCTCCCGGTTATTTTTGGGGGGTCCCAGAGGGTTCTGAGGGGTCCCGGGGGGTTTTTTGGGGGTCCCGGTGGAGTTTTGGGGGTCCCGAGGGCTCCGGGGCCTGTCCGTGTGTCCCGCCCCCCCCAATCCCATTCCCGGTGCCGGGTCCCCTCCGGCTGCTCCCGCCCGCCCTCCCCCGCTGTCCCCCCGGTGCCGCCGCCCTCAGCGCGCCGGGCCCCGAATCCCACCTCCAGCAGCGCCTCCAGAGCCGCCCGAGCCCGGTCCCACCGCCCGCCGCCATCACGGCGGCGCCGGGCTCCCGACACGTGGGGGACGGCGGCCGGCGAGGGACAGAAAGGCACAAAGCGTTCCGGTACGGACGGCGGCCGGAACGGGACAGAAAGCCTCCCTCGCCGCTGCCATCCTAATCCGGCGCCGCCGCGGAGCCGCCTCCAGCCCTCCCCTCACTCACAGACACCGCCCCGCTCGCCGCTCGCTGCCGCCCCTCGCCCCTCCCGCCGGTTTTGCCGGGCGCTGGCTGGGGGGGCTGCAGTACCGCCCTGTGCCCACAAGGCGGCAGCACTTTTCAAGCGAGTCCGCGCCAAGCCACTCGCAAGAGGGAGGCCGCGGGCGGCCGGGCTGCAGTACCGCCCTTTGTCCACAAGGCGGCAGCACTTTTCAAGCGAGTCCGCGCCAAGCCACTCCCAAGAGGGCGGCCGTGGGTGGTGGGGCCACAGTACCGCCCTGTGTTCACAAGGCGGCAGCACTTTTCAAGCGAGTCTGCGCCAAGCCACTCGCAAGAGGGCGGCCGTGGGTGGCGGGGCTGCAGTACCGCCCTGTGCCCACAAAGCGGCAGCACTTTTCAAGCGAGTCCGCGCCAAGCCGCTCCCAAGAGGGCGGCCGGGCTGCAGTACCGCCCTTTGTCCACAAGGCGGCAGCACTTTTCAAGCGAGTCCGTGCCTAGCCGCTCCCAAGAAGGCAGCCGGGCTGCAGTACCGCCCTTTGTCCACAAGGCGGCAGCACTTTTCAAGCGAGTCCGCGCCAAGCCACTCGGTGGTTTTGCCGGGCACTGGCTGGGGGGCTGCAGTACCGCTCTCTGCCCACACGGCGGCAGCACCGCGCCGTCCCCGCCGGCACGGCCTCGGCAGCGAACGCCCCAAAGCGTCCGCGCGGGAAAGAACGGAACAAAAAGCCTGCCTGCGACCCGACAGGAACCGAAAGAAAAAAGCTTTCCTCTTAAGCTGCATTTCAATATGCTTTATTTTTCTATTTTTCATATTTATATTCACATTCGGATTTGTAATGGATATTGATGGAAAATTATATTTTCATAATTTCTTACATTTATTCCTATTATATTTTATTTCAGATTTTTATACGTATCTTAATAGGTATCAGTAGAAGTCAGGGGAGGGTGTGTGGCTGGGGGCGGGGCCAGGGGAGGGGGTAAGGACGGGGTGGGGGTTAGGGGGAGGGGGTCAGCATTGGGGGCGTGGTTAGGGGCGGGGTCAGGGTGTGGGGGAGGGGGTGGAGGGTGGGTCAGGGAAGGGGTTAGGGTAGAGGGAGGATTCAGGGTGGGGGTGTGGCTACCAGACAGACCCCTCCCCTACCCAAAAATATTGTCAGGCGCAGCAGTAGAAAATTTGATGCTACCAGGGAGTAAAAATTTTTATTTTTACTTTGATGCTCCCAGGGAGTAGAAATTTTTATTTTTAAAGTTGTTTTCTTTTTTTACTTCCTCAGAGCACAGTATTTTCTACTCCTGCTTTTTTATTCTAAGTACAGAAAGGAAAAAAAAGAGAGAAAGAGAAGGAGACAGTGAGATGAAGAGGAGAGAGTGATAAGGAGAGAGAGAGGGAGAAGAAGAAAAGGAGAGAGCAGGAAGAGGAGAGAGTAAGGAAAAAGAGAGATGAGGAAGACAAGAGAGTGAGAAGAAAAAGAGGAGAGAGGAGGAAGAGGAGTGAGAAGAAAGGGAGAGAGATGAAGAAGAGTGTGAGAAGGACAGGAGAGAGCAAGAAGAAGAGGAAAGCGTGAGAGGAAGAAGAGAGTGTGAGAAGGAAAGGAGAGAGTGACAAGAGGAAGAGAGAGGAGGAAGAGGAGTAAGTGAGAGGAAGAAGAGGAGAGAGGAGGAAGATGAGAGAGAGGAGAGAGTGAGAAGGAGAGAGTGAGATGAAGAGGAGAGAGTGAGAAGTGGAGAGAGTGGGAGGAAGAAGTGAGAAGAAGAAGAAAGGAGGAAGAAGAGAGAGTGAGAGGAAGAAGAGGAGACGGAGAGGAGGAAGAGGAGAGAGAAGAAGAATAGGAGAGAGGAGGAAGAGCAGCGAGTGCGAAGGAGGAGAGAAGAGGAAGAGGAAAGAGAGAGAAGGAAAGGAGAGAGTGAGATGAAGAGAGTGTGAGAAGAGGACAGAGTGAGAAGAGAGTGAGAAGAAGAGGAGAGAGGAGAAAGAGGAGAGAGTGAGAAGAAAAGGAGAGATGAAGAGAGTGTGAGAAGAAGAGAGGAGAGAGTGACAAGAGGAAGAGAGGAGGAAGAGGAGTGAGAGGAAGAAAAGGAGAGAGAGAGGAGGAAGATAAGAGAGAGAAGGAGAGAGGAGGAAGAGGAGAGAGGAGGAAGAGGAGAGAGGAGGAAGAGGAGAGAGGAGGAAGAGGAGAGAGGAGGAGAAAAGGAGAGAGAGAGATGAAGAAGAGAGTGTGAGAAGAGGAGAGAGTGAGAAGAGAGAGGAGGAAGAAGTGAGAGGAGGAAGAGGAGAAAGTGAGGAGAGGAGGAAGAGAAGAGACTGAGAAGAAAAGGAGAAAGATGAAGAAGAGAGTGAGAAGAAGAGGAGAGCGTGAGAAGAAGAAAAGAGAGTGAGAACAAGAAGAGGAGAGGAAGAGGAGAAAGTGAGAAAAGGAGAGAGGAAGAAGAGGAGCAAGTGAGAAGGAGAGAGTGAGATGAAAAGGAGAGTGTGAGAAGAAGAGAGAGTGAGATGAAGAAGAGGAGAGTGAGAGGAGAGAGTAAGAAGAAGAGGAGAGTGTCAGAGGAAGAAGAAAGAGGAGGAAGAGGAGAAAGTGAGAAGAGGAGAGGAGGAAGAGGAGTGAGAAGAAAAGGAGAGAGTGAGAAGAAGAGGAGAGAGGAGGAAGAGGAGTGAGGAGAGAGGAGGAAGAGGAGTGAGGAGAAGAGGAGAGAGCGAGGAGAAGACGAGGATAGTGAGAGGAAGAAGAAGAGAGAAGAAGAGAGCAAGAAGAAAGAGTGAGAAGAAGAAAAGGAAGAGAGTAAGAAGAAAACAGAGCAAGAAAAATAAGAGTCAGAGATAAAAAGAAAAACTAAAAAAGTCAGATTGGAAAGAGAAAGGCAGAGAAAGAGGAAAGAAAGGTGGGGTAAAGAGAAAAAGAGTGAAAGACAAACAGAAAAGGAAGCACTTGAAATGAAAGAGAAAAGCAAATAGAGAGACAAGAAAAAGAAGAAATAGAGCTGAAAACCTACAGGAAAACAAATGGAGAGACTGAACACAAGGTAGGGTTCAAGAGAGAAAGAAATAAAGAGTTAGACAAAAAAGTTAAAGTTGGACAGAAAAGGAAAAAGGGTCAGAGACAAAGACAATGATAGCAAGTGTTAGAAAGACAAAGGCTGACAAAGAAAAAAAAAAGAAGAAAACATAGTGAAACCTAGATTGAAAGAGACAGACAAAGAGACATGGGGAAATACATGTAGAGGAATGGAAGAAAATAGGGTGAGAAGGAAATAGGGTTAGAGAAACATAGAGATGTGTTAGAAATGGAAACAAAGGAAAACACAGGCAGAGACAAAGAGTTACACATGGAAGGATAAAGTGAGGAATAGACTAAAGAGGAAAGTAAGAGGCAAAGGGAGAAAAAGGGTGAAAATGATAGGACTCAACCACACCAAAGAAAGACAGGAGATGAATGGTGGGCAGGGCAGAGGGTAAGAGGCATCATTATTAGGGCTGATTAATCTTTATTCCCTTAAACTTCAGCAATACACAGGGAAACAATGCATACAAATGCAAGTACAGAGACAAATACAACAAAGAATACATCATACCTAGGCACACAAGTACAAGTCCAATTTACATACAGCAAAATACATCAAAAGACAGGAACAACTGCAAAGACAGAACAATATAATGTACTACAAGCCAAATACATATTGACACAATATAACCGTGTCTCCATTTCAGAAAAGTCCACAACACTTTTATTGTTATGACGCACCCGGAACAAAAACGGCGCAAAACGCTCCGCCGACGTGCACGCCCCCTTCGCGTTACGCACAAACTCACATTCACGGCAACTCGCTCCGGAGACTCCCAAAAAATCCTCCTGCCTGATGAAAACCCCCCCTGAAAGGCAAAGGCCATACACACAAGGTTGTATCTGCTCCACACACACACACAGCTGCAGACACAAGCACACACAAACTCTCACAGACAGACACAGACAGTCACACTCTCACACATTCTTCTGCTGACACGCTGGCTGCCACCCTTACGTGAAACGCTGCACTGAAGAATATGCTTAAACGCTTCTTCTGACCGCAGGACCTCCATGTCAAATGGTAGATTCCAGGAAATTCTGTAGGGACCCGGGGACCTACGAGACAAGGGGAGGCGGTCAGTGACTGACTATCTGAGAGCTAGGAGCTATACCAACTCTGGGCCCATCAGTGTTGTACCCCAAACCCCATAGAGAACAGATGAACGGCAAAGCTTTATAACTGCTCTACCTGAGCGTGACTACGTGCCCGGGCAAGGCAGCTCCGATCATAATTGCCACAACAGAGGTGCAAACAACATAAGCCAACGTAGGTACGTACAGTATAAGCACAAACAACATAAGCCAACGTAGGTACGTACAGTGTAAGCACAAACAATATAAGCTAACATAGGTAGGCGCAACATACGCACATACAATAGAAGCCTACACAGGTAGGTGCATCATAAGTGCATACAACATAAGCTGACAGAGATACAAGATAAGTGAGGACTTGATATAATTCTCCAGAAGACTAATTTTTGAGCCCTATATCCTTTGAGAAGGCAGATGCTACGGAACTACTGTGGTCAGGTGATGAGGGGCTAATAAGCTCCGTCCGGAAGTCCATGAGAAGGGCTACCAAAACTGAGAATGAAGACGGATGAGAACATCTCGTGTACATCGTCCGGACCCAAAAAGTGAATATGTAAAAATGCCAGAATAATTGATATCCGGGAAGGTACGTGAGCAAAATATGGCCGATACGGCACAAAATGATGTTGCTAAAGCATGGAGATGTAACAAAGGCCTGTGACACAGACAACGTGACACGGACACAGACAACGTGACACAGACACAAGTGGAAACTGCCTGGCAATTTCACCTTATGGACCCAAGATTCCTAGCCCAAGATGAGCCATGGGCTGATGATGCCAAAGAAAAGAAAGCCCTAGGGCAGTAGCACTTGATGATGACATGCAACTCCTTTCAAGATGTTAGTGCCAAAGCACTTAAGAGGAAGCCTAAGAAGCTCAGTAGGCCTAGAGAAGGAAGAAATGACTACAGGGTGACTGTAGCTATAGCTCCAGACATGAAGGCGGGCTCCTATGGTGAAAAGATCCACGACAACGTCAAGAGTCAAAGAAGGCCGCCGATGCGAACGTCACGAGAACCAGAGAGGGATCGGAACTGCCCTGCCCGGCGAAGACTCTGGGGGGGCTGAGGAGAAACCCTCTCCCTTTGCTCCCGAGGGGCCCGTCCCACTATGGGCCTATTCTCCAAGCTAACATCAAATAGCCTCCTGTGATAGTAAAGGTTTTCCCCCCATCTCCCACCTACTGGCCCCAGCACTTGGCTTTTGCAAGACAACCGGATGGAATCCAATGTCAGTTGGATGTGGACGGCGAGACGTTCTCTGCATCAGCTTCGGTGCTGCCGTTTCCAAACTTCAGCTACGCTCCTCCTCAGGGTACCTAAGACAAAACAGAAAATGCAACTAGTGCCCACGAAAAGAGGAATCCCCGAAACTCCGACACACCGCTGCCCCGGCTCACCTGAAGTCTCAATTTGACTCCACAAGCTGCCTGGAGGATACCTGAAAAACAAAAAGGTACACACTTAGCATGCTGCTGCATAAGGGTCACCTGTGAGTCACTGTGCCAAAATGCCAACTCACCCGCTCGCCTCTGTTCCTTCACACAGCTAGGGCAGCGACAGCACCTGCAAAAAAACAAAGCAAAACAACCCACACTGAGATACTGTGAAAACAACATCCCCCTGACCTGAAAAGCACACCCACCCAGACCTTACGCTTGCACCCACCTGGCCTTGGACATCCAGACATCCGGACCAGGGACATCTTGCAAGATGACTGCCTAAAATAAAACAAAGTAACCAAGAGTGGATGCTTAGAATTGCACCAAAACCTGAAACCTGAGCAAGAACAACTCCTTCTGTCCACTGCTCACCTGGCACACAGGGCCTTGACTGCTGCTATCTGCCTGGACCTCCTAAAAATAAAGGCAAAGAACACTGCTGTAACATGGTCACTATTTAGGCTTCCCCTGAAAATGCAAACAATGACTGACCCGATCATGGGAAAACCCTCACCCAGGACTGGGGCTCTCTGCCACTGATCTGAACTGTCTGCATCTGAAAGGAAGTTAGGACTAGTGTCAAATGGCTGCAGGACAACTTAACAGCACCAAACATGTTATGTCAATCTCCTGATACAATCTAGAGCCCAACTACACCCTGCAAATTACAAATTTCAAGTCCCCAGGACTTATGCTATTACAGGCTATGCAGCAGGGCAGAGCAGCTGTGGGACAAATACGTGCAGACACCCATGACACAGGACAGGGAGAGAGAGCTTTTGAGGAGAAGAAAGGACCGAGAGACCCAAAGAACACAGAGTGCACCAGAGACAAGTGACAGGACACACACCAGAACTGCTCTGCCCTGAGCACCTCAGCACTGTGATCAAAACAGACACTTTTTGTCTTTAGATGGCCTTAGGAGATGCTTCTTGCACATCCCTGCCCCCAAAGCTGATTCAAAAGGCCCTCCCAGTACCCCACTTTCACCCCCTCTGTGGGCCTTAGCCCTCCACTTATCTCTCTGGCATCTGGGGATGAGAATCCACGTCGCGTGCCAATGGAGGCTGCCTCGCCTGCGGGGAATGTCCTATGGTCACCGGGCTGTGGTCCCGTGCTCAGCTACAATCGAGAACACCAAACATCACTGCACGATCTCAGCCGCACAGCAGCCACAACCCAGCAATTCTGCTGCTCACCATTATTCTCCTGAGAACGCCGGGCAAATAATCCACTTTGCTGTGTTGTGCCAAAAACACGCCCGGCCCTTAACAGGGAGAGACCCTGTCAGGCACCGCCTCAGAGAAGAACCGAGCTGTACTGGGGGGACACACCCAGCCAACGTGTACAAGTTAAACAGAATTTTCTCTCAGAACTGGGACTTTCAGCACACCCCAGGTGCTACTCGACTGCCACAGACACACAGAGGGCTTCATGAGGTGCTCTGGGGTTGGCCAGTCCTGCTCCAAGCTCTGCTGATGCCCCTGTGGTTTTAAGGATGTCCTCAAGGAGGTGGTAGAACCTCGCAGTATTTGCCCTTGGAGCTTAATTTCTGAAGTTTTCTTTGGGAAACACATCCACTTCCTACTTAACAATGCAGTCCCCTCTCCTGCTCTCGGGAAGAGCTGCCCACAGGCAGGGGAACCACCTTCCTCTCCTGATCGCCACGCTCTGCCCTTAAAACGCTGTGTTACTGAGGCCAGCTACTTCCAGACCAAGACTGTCCATGCAGGGACAATTCCCCTTCTCTTTAGGGTCAGGGAAAAAGGGCAGAAGCACCCACAGAGATTCAACGCCCCTCTTGAGCACAAAGCACCGTGAATCTGCACCTCCTTCTGCTTGCAGGGAAGATAATAAAATATATTTTATTTAATATTATATTATATTTAATATTAATTATAGTTAATATTATAATAAAGATAATATAAAATATAATAGGGAGCCCTACAAACTGACATCAGGAACCTGGACTGCTGAGTTTTCTTTCCCAGGGAAAATGGCCAAAGCACGTCCCCAGGGACCCCTGGCCCTGGGCTGGGACCTGACTGCAAAAAGTCCATACATCGAAGGATGTACCCCAGACCAAAGTTGTTTCCACCTCAAACTTGTGCTGCCCTGATAGACCCAAGGGAGCCCTACAAACTGACATCAGGAACCTGGACTGCTGAGTTTTCTTTCCCAGGGAAAATGGCCTGTGATTGTGCCCAGAGCTCCTTGGGTCTTAGGGTGAGGCTGACTGGAAATAATCCAAATATTAAAGGATATATTCAGACCCCAGCTGCCCCACCCTCCAAACTTGTGCTTCCCTGACAGTGCCAAGGGAGCCCTACAAACTGACGCCAGGAACCTGGGCTGCTGAATTTGCTTTCACCAAGTAGATATCCCTCATTTATTCCCAGGGCCCTGCAATGCCCCTGGGTTGTCAGGTCCTAAATTTCCTTTTGCCTCCTCAATGTCAAAACAGCGCAGGATTTCTCCCAGTCCAAATCTCCCATCCCCAAGTACTCAGGGTTTTTTATTTCTTACCGAATACCTGTTGCAAACTGACAGTACAAAGCTTGGGGCTTGATATTTTCTGTGCTGGATTTCACCTCAAGAAATCTGCCACCATAAAACCCTAACCACAACCACTTCGCTTTGCTCACAAATCACAACCTTCAGACCAGCATTATGGCACCTTACCCACTGGCCCTCCACTGGCACCTTCCCAAAGCATTCCAGTACATTCCAGTAGTACTCTGCATTTTCAGTGGGCATCCTGTCAGACCCACATCCTGACACTAAAAATGCACCAAGGAATTCTAAAATAGCCATTAGGAAGGCATAACAATTCTCTAAAAGTCACCAGAGAAAGCCTTCAAAATTCCCCTAAATATTCCTAATAGCCCTGCAAAAAAAAAAAAAAAAAAAAACACTCAAGGAAGCCTGCTCAGCCTCCAAACCCCTTCCTGTTGCTCTCTAGCCCACAGATGTCATCCCTACCTTTTAGCAGCGGGTCCTGTTGTCCTCTGAGGGTTCTGGCGTTGTCCTGGTGCGAGGGTCGCTGCCCTGTCCCACTGGGAGGCTTCCAGTGTGGTCTCGCTGTCAGGCTTGCTGTGCTGTGCTGCTGTTGTTGGGGCTGAAAAGGGAAAAGGCTGCTTAGGGTGAGGTACGGGTGGCGTGAGGGGTGCCGCATCTGTACCCTAACTTGCCTCCTAAGCTGTACCCTGTAGCCCTGATCTCCACTGGACTGTCCAGCCCTCAAGGCCTCACCCTTTACCCCTGACCCCTCCCTCTGCCCCCCAGCCCTCAGGCTCTGGCTGTCACCCTCGAGCCCCCTCTCAGCTGCCCCTCAGCTCCTGTGTGCCACCCTTAATCCCTCTCCTCTGCCCCTCAGCCCCCAGCTTCTCTGTGTCACCCTCCAGCTGCCCCTGCCCCCCTCAGCATCTCTCTGTGTCACCCACTGTCCCCTCCCCTGTTCCCCCCTCAGCTCCCAGCCTCTGTCACCCTCAAGGCCCCACAGTGCCCCTCAAGCTGCCCCTCAGCCTCTATGCCATGAAAAGACCCTAAAACCCCATAAAAATGCCCTAAAAAAAACCCACATCTTCAAAATGCCTTAAAACCCCCACAAAAACATAAAAATAGCCTCAGAACGCCCTTAAAATACAATAAAAATACCCTACTTTAAAACACCCCAAAAATCCCCCAAAGAAGCTTTTAAAAAAAAATCCCTACATATTCCTAAGAGCTCTTAGAACAGCTCCATAATCCTTAAAACACATCGATAAGACCCTAAAAACCAGCGCAGCGAGGGAGGCTGGAAGATGCGGAGCCGCGCTCCCGGCCCCGGGCGCAGCGCGGCTCCGGCAGGAAAGCGGCTCCTCCGGCAGGCAGAGGCGGCGCCGCGCCGGCAGACCCCCGCCCGCTGCCCCCGGCCCGGCGGGGCCGGCACCGGGCCCGGGGGGCCCCGGCGGCGCCCGAGCCCCGCGCCCGGAGCAGACGGAGCGGCGGCACCGGCCGGCACCGGCGCGGCGCCCGCGCCGCCTCCCCCGCCCGCCGGCCCGGCCAAAGCTCCGCTCGGCTCCGCACGGCTCGCACCGGCGCGGCTCCGGCGGGCCCGCGGCAGCCCAGCCGCGCCCAGCTCCCCTTCCGCCCCGGCCAGCCCCGGCACTGCCGGCAGGGCTCCGCGCCGGACCCTTCGCTGCCGGGCCGGGGGCAGAAGAAGCGCCCCGAATGCAGCGGCACAGCCCGACCCCCGCCCTGCCAGCGCTGCCACGGCTGCAGCTCCCTTCCTCTGAAGCCCCGACTCTGACGCCACGCTCCGGCGCTCACCTCACCCCAACAAGGGAAAAGAAATGTAGGCTCCCCTTCAACTGCGTCCCCTAGAAGAGAAGAAAAGAAGCGGCTTGCCTCAAACGATGGCAAAAGGGGGCTTTTTACCTCAGTCCAAACCCCTTAAAAGGGGGGACAACAGGACTGCCCCCTCCAATTCAACCTCAGGATGACGAAATCTCAAAGGGAAAGGGGAAAAGTCCCCGCTACAAAGGCGCACCCGCTCACCTCCTTGGCTGCTGCTTCTCGGCACGAAGACTTGTCCCTCAGCTCCACCTATGAGCAATGCTCCACGTATCCAGGTGGGGATCCAGGTGATCCCACGGACCCTGTCCGAAGCGCTCACCGTCCTTCCAGGAGACAGCCGCGGGAGCCCCCCAAAAACTCCTCTCCTCCAGCAGCTCCGTGCAAAACAGCTGTGAGGAAAACCCCCTAAATCAGCCACCGAAGGAGCCGCCCCCTCATCATCCTCACAGCTCACACCTGGGGCTGCTCTGAGCCCTCATCATCCTCACAGCTCACACCTGCCGCTGTTGCCACTCTCCAACAGCGTCTCTCCATCTCCAGCACGCATCCCAATTCTCACAAACACAGATCCAACAGAAATCTGCTACGGGTGTCCGCTTTTCTTAATCCATCTGGTTACACAATTAAAAAAAATATATATACCAAACATCCTGTTCCAGTTTCAGTCACAAGCCCAGCCCCAGCATCCATGTCAGAGGCATAAAAGGGATGTGGCAGCAAGAACCCCACAGTCCCTGTGCCAGCCCTTCGGATCCTATGGAGTGTGCAGCCCCCTTTCCCAGCCCTGCAGTGATTACAGCAGCCGCCCTACAAATCCCCTTTCCCAGCCCCAGTGATTTCAGCTCTTCACCCACAAGCTTTATTTAACTGCCAGCTCTCTTCTTTAGCTCCAGCTGTGCCTTTCTCAATCTTCAGCGTGCAGGATCTTGGCCTTGGCTGCAGCTCTGCAATACTTCACCTCATGCCCCAGGGTGTCTAAGCCCACCCCAGAATCAATATCCCAGTCCTGCAGTGATTTCAGCTCCTACCCAAAAATGCCCAGCCACTGTGCCTAGCCTGTATGATTTCAATTCAAAGCCCAGAACCCCGCTCTCAGCAATAGAATTCTTTTTCCATTTTCAGACACAATCCCAGCCCCACAGTCCATTTGCCAGCCCCACAGTGACTTTGCCCCCAGCCCCACAGGTGCCGTCGCAGACCGAGAACATATCCCTGCATTGCCGGGATTTTCAGGCGCAATGTTAGAGCCCCCACGTGCGCACTACACATCCTGTTCTAGTTTCAGTCACAAGCCCAGCCCCAGCATCCATGTCACAGACATAAAGGGATGTGGCAGCAAGAACCCCACAGTCCCTGTGCCAGCCCTTTGGATCCTATGGAGTGTGCAGCCCCCTTTCCCAGCCCTGCAGTGATTACAGCAGCCGCCCTACAAATCCCCTTTCCCAGCCCCAGTGATTTCAGCTCTTCACCCACAAGCTTTATTTCACTGCCATCTCTTCCGTTTCACTTCCTCCTCAACACCTTCCCAGCAGTGCTACGTAACACTGCTTCTGGCTCTCAGGGCAGGATCTTTGCTTTTGCTTTAGCTCTGTATGGTTTCAGTTCAGCTCTTGAGCCCATATTCCTGCCCCATCCTAACCATCCCTCCCCCAGTAACTGCTCTACACTCTCTATCAGAGCCCTTGAAGCAATTTCAGCTCCAGCCATGCAATTCCCATCCCAGCTCCATATTCCCTATCCCAGCTGCACAGAGGTTTTACCCCGAACCCTACCACATTTCTGTGTCCTCCGGCTCTGCTGCCTCAGCTCCAGCTCCTCAGCTTCCTACTGCCTGCATCTAAAAGCTGCTCCTGCTTCTCACTGCTGCTTGGAGCTGTTGATAAGGGCAGAAATCAGTTACTGTCATAATGTCAATGCCTCTTGCAGCTATCCCACCCACCCTAATGGGATCCCAACTTTAGGGACCCTTGAGCCCTGAAGCCAAACATCTACCTTCCCCCACAGCCTGGGTTTCAGCCGAGCACCTCCCCAAAGGCCCCCTCACCTCCCCCAGGCAGCCCCAGGGGCTGGGAATAGCCACCGGGCCCCTGCTCCCACATCCCAATAGGTGCCCTTGTGCTGCTGCGTGGGCCCTGGAACCCTCCGAGCCCCCACATCCTCAGCCTCTGCTTGGTACCACGGGGCAGGGGCTGGGAACCCCCAGGCATCTCCTGCAGGCCCTGCACTGCGGCTCCATGCCCCTCTCCCAGGGCATTTATCCAACTCCAGCCCCAGCATTTCCACTGCTCCACATTGTTTTGGGCTTGACTCGTGCCAAAGTCCTTATTCCACACCCTGAGCCTTTATGTCTCCGGTGACCTCACAACCCGTGATTCAGCCCCAGCCGCACAACCCTTACTAAATCAAAATCGGAAAAAGAAAACAAACAGAAACAAATTAAACTTAATAAAACGAACAAAACAATGAAGTAATGTAATATAGATAAAATTATTAAGTAAAATCAAAATCAAATAGTAAGAAAGCAAACAACCGGCTTTATTCCCAGTATTCTCAATGTTACTTTAAATCCAGAAAGCGCGAAAGGGCTACTCCCCAGTGACAGCAGCCGGTCCCCCCTGCGCCACGCCAGGCCCCGCACCAGCCTCTGGCCGCCCGAGCCGGGCAGGGCGCGGCGCAAACAACTGGACACCGCCGGCCCCCGGACGCCGCCGCAGGCAGACGCGGGAGTCGCGTGCGTGCTCACCAGCGCTCCTCGGATCGGCGGCCGCGGGGGACCCGTCCCGGCGCAGCGGCGCTCCTCCTCGGAACGCGCTTCCGCAGCTCCCGTCGCCTCCAGCCCCGCCGCCGAACTGACGCCCCCGCCTCCCCCACGCGCGCTACTTATGCCTCAGAGCCGGGCCAGCCAGCCAATCACAACCCGAGGCAGCGCCGGCCCCACCAATCCGAGCCCGCCCATTCCCGCCGCGCTCGGCTCGCGACCACCCCGCGCTCCCCTCACGCGCCGCTCCCGCCGCCGCCATTGCAGCGGCCGGGTCCGCCCGCTCCCCGCCGTCAGCCCGTTTCCCTGGGAGAAATCCCGGCCGGCGCCTGACGGGGAGCTCCCGCCCGCCCTTCCCGGCCCCAGCGCCTGCCGAGGTTGCGGCAGCAGGGATAGCGCTCCGCCGGCTCCCAAAGCGGCGCCGGGAGCGGCGCCTCAAGCGCACGGGGGAGCGGGGCCAGGCTGAGGAGTCGGGCCGCGACTGAGCGGGCCGAAATCGCAGGAACCGCGCCCGGATTGGAAGGGCGGCCGGGATTGGACAGGGCGGAGAAAGGCGGGCCGGGATTGGCGGGGCTCGGGAGCTGCGCGGCCGGGCCCGTGGCAGCATGGGGCGGAGCCCGCGCTGCTCGAAGGGCCCGCGGGCGCCCCGGGTCCCGCTCGGAGACCCCCTGTCCCCTTCTCGGCCCGTGCTCGTGCCCGGCTCCCGGCGAAAAGGGCCTCGCAGAGCCCGAACTGCAGCCGCCCGTCGGCACTCGGGGCAGGGGAGAGGCGCAGCCCGGCATTGGTTCCGGGCGGCAAAGGCGGACTCCGCGCTAGCAGCTCGGATCGGGGAGCGGCGGCGACGCGGCGGGGAGGCGGCTCGGTGGCGGGGAGTGGGGAGGGCGCGCAAAAACAGTGAAGTGCCCGCGTCCCCCTGCCCGCCCTCCGCCTGTTGCGAGCCCGCTGCTCACCCTCTTTCTCCCCACACAGTCGTCGGATGCTATAGAGGAGACAATAATATTGACGTTCACATTCATAGATCAGCTTTTTGCATCACAAGTATTTCGATATGGTACAACTTACTTTTAACTGCTTTTCATAGTATGATATGCCAGTTTATGTATGCCCTGTACATTTGATATGCATAATAGTGTGATAAATCTATTATTTCATAGGCTTTAGCAAAATGTTAAAATAGAGACTAAAATATTTCTATGTTACTAACTCAGAGGATGGTGTAAAGCAATTATTCTGTTTATTATAACTGTGGACTGGTCTTTCCAAATCGCATGATAACGGTGACAAAAACAGCATAAGCATCCAGGAAGAACTTGTCGATTTTGTCGGCGCTATCAGGGAGTCTGAAACTACAGGATAAAACTACAGGAAGAAATAAAATATGTAGACCTAATTTACAGAATGGTCTGCAGACAAATAAGTTAAAAGCAAACAAAAGAGTTCCTGGAACATCAAAAACTCAAAGGAAGATTTGAATAATGTATAAACTAATGAATATGTATGTAAGCCCAGCAATGGAACTGTATATAGTGAACTTTATTTTAAGCTACTTCTGTGCTCTTTGGCCGTGGTGTGCCAAAAGTGCCCCAAATCTGGATTATTTTTTCCTTTTATCCTTTACTAAACTTTTAAAAATTCTAACGCGTAAACTTTGGTTATCACATCAGTGAAGTGGAAGCTGAAGCTGATCTGCATCCAGGTGCTGCGGGACCTGCTGGAGGAGGCCATCAAGGTTAAGTGTGGGGCTATCATAGTGTAGGGCAATATTTCAACACTACAATAGCATAATCAGCAACATTAATTTATTTTGTGTTCTTCGTGCAAACCTCTGCTAAGAACGCTACTGGCCGCTACTAGTATTAATAATATGCATACTGTTATTAGTATTAATATTTTAATTGTTAGTGTTAATACTGGTAGTGAGTGTGTTAGCTGGTGTTTACTATGAAGCTCTGCTCTCCCACGTTATGACAAGATCCTGAAGCTAACCTCACATGCAAAGTTAGGTGAGCACTGCTGTCCTTACCATGATCCCCCGATGGAGCCATGCTCCAGAGATGGACAGCAATGAGTCTGCAGATGCCTTCCCAAGGTGACAGAGCTCACCCTCCCTCCCTCCCGTCTGCAGTCACAGGATGTGAAGGCAACCATTGCTGTCCTCAGCTTCATCCTCTCCAGTGCAGCCAAGCACAAGTATAGACAGCGAGTCTCTGTCAAAGTGAGCTGCAGCAGCTGGGACTGCGCAAAGGTAGGGGAAACCCTCGGGGTGGCACCATGAGCCAGACCTGGTGGGATGTTGCTGGGAGTTCCCAGCCCTACCTTCTTCACACCCAGATGGAGGACAGGCTGCCTACTGTGCTGTCCTCCATCAGCTCCCTTCTGTGACATCAAGCCCTGGGCTCTTCTCAGGTGCTTTGGTGGAGCTTGGCAGCTGCAGGTCTGGTGTGAGCAGAGGGATTCTTCTCTTGTCTCTCCTCATGAGCAGAGCATGCCAGCCAGTTGTGCTGTTTTACATGTGCCTGACCCACAAAACTACAGGAGACTGAGGACTTGCAACATTTAGGAAGTTAGGGAGTTTAAATTCCATTTGGAGATGCAGGCTACTGAGTAGAGCCATGATGCTTGGCATACTTAGGTGTTCTGTTATTTGCAGCTGGCATCTGAAGTGTCAGACAGAACAGACAGAACAGGATGAACACCTAACTTTCATAATGTAAATCCTGAAAAGCAGTATGGCAGTGATCCAGTGGAACCCTGCTGATTGGAACAAATCATGTGCAATTTGTTAGCTCACCTCACTTTCTTTGGGTGTCCTAAGGTACTGCTTTTCTCTCTTTCACTTTAAGGAGAGGTGGAAGATGCCTAAAAGTCTTTAAAATCTCTGTATTATGAAATAGTGTTATGTGATAAGAGTTCCCAAATCCTTGTTTAGTCAAAGCCTCTTGGAATTGAGAGGTGTTTCTTTGGTAAAGAAAGACTTCACCAAAATGTTTGTCAAGCATTGGAGCAGGCTGCTCAGGGAAGTGGTTGGGTCACCAACCCTGGGCTGTTTAAAAAAGTGTAGATGTGGCACTTAAGAACATGTTTTAGTGGTGGACTTGGCAATGTTGGGTTAATGGTTGAGCTGGATGGTCTTAATGTTTTTTTTCCAACCTAAATGATTCAATGAAACTGCAAAACCAAATGTGGTAATATTAAATGTAAATGGATTTTCACCTTCAGCAATATTTTTAGAAGCACATCTTGCCTGAAGCAGCTTCCTGCTCTTTTGGAGAGCTGTATGTATGTTTTCCCATGTGTTTTGCAGCATTACTTTAAAGCTTATTTCTGGTGAGCTGAAGATGTTGTTATTGAGATCTCCTGGAGTGGAAAATAAACTATTTTCTGTGTTATTTCTTTGCAGTGCTTGCATGTGTCTACTGGGTATGCTTTAGCTTTTTCATGTGAAGAGATGTCTAGCAAAAATAATGTTTTCTCTCACTCAGTAATGTTACTCCAAGGGCACAGTGTGGAAGACAGAAAACTTGACAAGTCGATGAACAACTAAGAATGATGTCTACCTGCAAAGAAACACGTGGAAAAATTCTACCAAAAAGAGAGAGCTCTTAGCAGTTCTTTCAGTCTATACAAAATGTATTTGTGGGGTAGAAAGGGGGTGCTCTATTCAAGGCTTTCCATTGCTGTTGATCTGACAGTGAAATATTTTTGTAGAAAATTACTGCAAATTGCTTTCAAATGCTACATTGGACAAGCATTTGTAACTTGGCAAGCTGAGATGGACTTGTGCATTGTATTCCTCTGCTGTGATTAGGATGAAGATACAATTAGTAGTGTGTCTGGGGTTTGGGCTGTTTGGGTTTTTGTTGTTTTCTTTTATTCATTTTTTCCCTTGATTCTGGCAAGGTGCTTTGGGTGGGTAAGTTAAGAGACTTTAATCTAAAAGCTAATTGTATTTCAGGAGACTAAAACTTCCTGTTGTTGAGATCTACTTCTGGATCTCCCAAGCTGCATTCTATGGTTGTGATCCCTGCTGCATTGCCTGATGCTGCAGGAGTTTTGCACTCATGTCTGTGACTGCCTTTCCAGCAGTCACAGGCTCCTGAGAGATATCCCCTCTGCCTTCTTCTCACCAGACTACACAAATCCAGCCCTCTCCCCTCAGAGGCACTGTGCTCCAGGTTCCTACCCATTTCTGTAGTCTCCTCTCCTAGCTAGTTCCTCTCCTCTTTTGCCACATCCCTCCTGAACTGGAGGACCTAACACTGGAGATGAATCCTGGAGAGGCCTCACCAGCTCTGGACAGAGGGGGTAGGAATCCCTCTTCTGGCTGTGCTAGACATGTGGCTGCTAGTGCAGCATGTTTGTCTTACATGTGATGGGAACATACTTCTGGTTAATGGTCAGCCTATTGTCTGCTGAAACCCCAAGTCCTTCTCAGAAGGGCTGTTGAGCAGATTGATTCTTTCAGCCTGGCTGAATGCAGAGTTGTGTCATCCCTTGTGCAGAGCTCTGCTTCTCTCTTCCTTGGAAACCACAAGGGCCCCTCTGGGCAGACAGTCTGCCATTTGTTAGGGTGGTCAACCTCCTAGTTTAGTGTCACCTGTGGATGATTGTGCTCTTCACCCAAGGTAGAACCAAGATAAAACCCCCTGGAGGGAGTATTTCTGTCTTGATCTGTGTAGGACAAAACAACCACATAAACAGGTATGAGATGGCTTCAACAAGACCTACCTGTTTGCTGAGAGACATTACTCAGTGCTCAGTGGTGAAGCCAAGCACAGAAGTCCAGGGAAGGCTGCTCACAAAGCTCTGCTTAGTGCTGTTGCTGGTTTCTCCTACCATTGCTTCCAGGCATCTTGATTGTTCCCAGATCAATGAATTGATCTGTTGCGTTTTAGTCTGCTTTCTGTGGTAGTGTTTCCTAGCCTCATTTGGCAGTGACTTTTTCTGCTGTCATATAATAACCATCTAATTGATCGTTATTGCATTAAGGCAACACTTTAGTGTTCCACCACTCTTGCCTCTCACCTCCTCTTCTTTCTTTTCCCACCGCTTGGTCCTTCAACCAACATCTTTCACATCTCCCTTCTTTTCTTCCCAGTCCTATGTTCACAGTGATCTGTACATGAGCCTTTCCCTCTACCATTCCCTTTTGTGTTCACCTTGTACCATTCACCCTTACTGCAAAATTGACTTCTCTATTCCATCAACAGAGCCTGCTCCATTCCTGAGAGAGCTCATGCCCTTTGCAGGGCAGCACAGGAGACCTTCCAGGGGCATGTCCTATTCTTTCCCTGTGCCCCAAAGGTATGAAACACTGCTCCAGCAATGAATGTGTGGATGTGTGGATGTTGTGCATCATGGGGACGCTGGCATTTGTGTGATGGAGGGTGGGGATTGTAACCTTGGATGAATTCTGACAGAATCTCCTCCCCTTGTGTTCAGTGAAATGTTTGGCATTTCTCAACGAGCCAGGGCTGAGCCTCAAGGAGTGAAGGATTTTGGTCCTGTTATCAGCTTCATGTGAGGGTTTGCAAGCTCTGAGAGTCATCCTGTCCTGGGTAAAGAAAAAAGGGGTGGAGTCTCTAGCACTGTTGTCTCATTTTGAGACCATTTATGGGGTGGAGACTCCAAAATAAGCTACCTCCTGTCAGTTTTTAACCTCTCTCCCTTCCATAGTAAGATAAGTGCAAAGATATACAAATGAAAAAATAACAATTTACTAAAGAAAACAAAGCAATAACCACAAGATACAAAGGTAAATGGTTCAACCTCAACCCACAAATGCAGAAAAGGTATTTCCAGTTTGTGTCCAAATAAGGAATGGCACTGTTCCCACTCTGGGGCCTATTGCAAACAAGTCTCTGTGGTTTAAAAACTCCCTCCTTCACACAAGCAAATAATAGGGAATGGGGGAAAATAAAACCTGGAAAAACTATTTTTGTCAATGAAAAGAAAGGAGTCAATGTTGCTGAAGCCCTACACTCCCTCACCTCCCTGCTTCTGAGGGAAGAGCCCCTGAATTCCAGGGGCTTTATACTGGAAACCACATCCTCCAGCTGTGATGTGGTGGTATTAAACACTCAACACTAAAGTTCTTCCCTCCCTATTCCTTTTTTCTTCTAACCATAACAAATTTTTGATTCCATACCACCCACAGCATGGCAGGGGCAGGTTTTTCAGCTCAAAGAGTCTCACTTAAGACCACTCCTTATAGGGTCACAAGGTGATTTGCTTTAGTTTGGTAAATTTCCTTCCTGGCCACAACCCAGGTTGGCAATTAATGGAATTTTCCAAAGTCCGCCAAAAATGGTACCACTTCACTTGGGCTACAGCTCAAGTAAGTAATATCCCAAGTCTGTAAGGGGATGACTGATTATCCCACTCTCATTCCCTGCCTTGGTCAGGCAATAGGAGTTCCTAGTACAGTCAGTGCAGCTCCACCTTTGCCATGCAAGAGCTCCTGGTGTGGTCCACAGGATGCTGTCCAACTCATTACACAAAGGCCAAAGCCTAATGCGAGTTCTTTAGATCCTAGAATGGCTTAGAGGAGCAGGAGAAGAAATGCCACAGTCAGGAAGAGCAGGTCTGCAACATGGTGGATGAGGATTTGCTCCCAAAACAAGCTGTTGGCTGCCAGAACACACCAGCAAAGAACAGCTGTAGCAATGCCCAGAAATGCAGCCATGATCCTTCTCCAGTCTATTTCTACCAAACCCAAGAAATTAAGAGTGGGCACTGCCACAGACAAGCACGAGGAAGTGGAGGAACAGCTAGAAATAGCCACGAGGGCAGCTGGCCAGTGCCAGGCAGACCTGCAGTAGGAGTGATCCCAGACCTATGAGTGAGTACCTGTAAGTAGAAACTGCTGCTGTAGCAATGCTCCTACAAAACAGCAGTTTTGTAGTTGTTATATAAACTTCCCACTATCATATGAACCATATAATCATACAGCTTCAGCCATATGACCTTCAGGATGTGGGCACAGCATGGTTTTGTGCAGTGATACACTCCTTGTTCTCTATTTCATTATAGAGTTCAAATCTAAAGTAGTTTGGATGGAAATAAAAGCTCCAGTTTCTAAATTCTGTGGAGTTTCCATGCAGACAGGTCCTGCCATAATTATTTTTAGCATGTGGCTTCTTCTGGCAGTTTCTGACATGGCTCCTGCTGAACCCTTCCCAGTGAAATCAGAATGTGGGGCTTCAAGCTGTTATCCTGGATCCACCAGCAGCAATGGCCAATGCACAGATGGCCAGCAGGACTCATAAAATGTTATCTGTTACATGGGAGCCAGATTTCTTCCTTTCCCCTTGTCCTTTCCAAAAGGATACTGCTTCTCTCTGAAAGACACAAATGAGTATTTCCAGGAATGTAAAAACATGGGGAAATGCTTACTACTGGGCTTCTGGGAAAAAATGATCAGTGTGTTTCCTCTCACACTATACTCCTCCTGGTAAAGAAAAACCTTCCCAGAAAAGGCTTGTGCTGCAGCAGGAGAAACAAGGCTCTGAGTAATGCAAAATCATGCACAGGAACTCTGCCTGCTGGGAACTGGCTATTGCTAGCTTCCCTCCAGCAGCCCATGCTGGCCACTGGCCGTGCTGACTGAAACATGGAACTTGTAGCAGAGAGAGAAGGAGGCAGGGATCAGGCTGGACCTCATGCAGGCTTTATTTTTGCAAAAGGGGAAGGGAGGCAGGGTAAAAAAAAAAAAAAGAAAAAAGTGATGCAGGGGTCTGGCTGGATTCCAGCTGCCACACGCTACACCACCACCTGGTATCCCTGAAATGCCACCATCTGGTAAATGCCACAGAGATGTCACCTACCTTGCTCCTGCAGCCATTGCTGCTCTGAGGCACCATTTACCTCAAAAAAAGCCATTTTTGCCTTCTGTGTTTTTTGCAGAAAAAAATGCTAGCATGAGCTCTCACTGCTGGCACCTTGCTCCTTAGTGTGACACCATGGAGGTGGCTTCTTTAAAAGGCTTTAAGGCTGTGCAGTTGCTTCACAAATAAAGCAGGTGCTCAGTACAAAGGGTCCCATCCTGCAGGGTGCCCCTCCTGGTGCAAGGGTGTCACACTGCGACACAAAAGAACTCACAGAAGCAGGCTAGATGTAAAAGGAAAGAAAAAGAACCCAAAAAGGCCAACTTTATTTTCTGACTCCGCTCTATATACAATAGCAAAAATGACGTGGATTGGAGGGTGAAACTGCCACCTCTCCAACCACTCTGGTCAAACCAACAGCCCATCAATTCTCTCCACCCACAAAGAAGAATGTAAACCAATCATTATTTACATGAACAGTGTGTGAGAAAACTCAGTTGAAATATGTAAATATCAGAAGGCATAGGAACTTTTAGAAGAACTTTAAAACTCTCAAAAGAACAGAGCTACACAAGGGTGCTGGGTGCTTTGGGAAGTGGAGCTGAGCTTTCTCAGATGAATGGGAAGCAACCAGCAAAAGGCAATTGGGAGCAGACAGGAGTGGACATGGGATGCTGCAAGGAAAAGGTACTGAGGAGATACTGTCTGAGGTCAGGAGGGGCTGGGAGTCAGCCATTGCTCTGGGAGCTGTTAAAACATGAAGAGACCATGGAAGAAGCCAAGTATTCTGACTGTTGGCATCATGCTGGAAAGATTTATTGTCTTTTTTTTCTGTGAAGTACAATGTAAAAGTCTCATGTTTGAGGAGAGGGAAAAAACTACCAGGCTGCACTGTTGCTTATTTACAGTCTTAGAGTCATCCCTGAAAGTGTGAGGCTTAGCTCTTCCCTCTGGATATCAGGAGTGATTGCAACAGGATTATATCAATATGGGACTAGTATACACAGGCATCCCACTTCCTTCCTTCCTTCCTTTCCTTCCTTCCTTCCTTCCTTCCTTCCTTTCCTTCCTTCCTTCCTTCCTTCCTGCCTTCCTGCCTTCCTTCCCTCCTGCCTTCCTTCCTGCCTTCCTTCCTGCCTTCCTTCCTGCCTTCCCTCCCTCCCTCCCTCATACCTCTACATTAATTCTTTCCTACACTTCTTTAACCAACCTGCCCTGGGTCTAACAAAAATGCAGCTCTTTCCTTGACCAAGGCAACCTTCAGAATTCCAGAAAGAACTTTCCAGACTCTATGTCTGATCCCACCTTGGCTCAACAGGACCCTCTAAGGACACCTTCCCTCTCACAGCAGCTCCAGTCCCATAAACAAAAGGGACAGGCAGGCCAGTGGCCTATTTCCTTCTGCAGCACCATCAGATGCAGTGCCTTGCCCTTTAGGCTGGCATGTAAAGGTGCCAGAGAGTTGCAAAGAAATTTTCAACGGTGACAAATTGCATTGGTGTCATCTGGCTGGAGCCAGGTGGAGTCTGCCAACACATGCTGGCAAAAGAACCAGAGCTCCCATTTGAAGCAATGGCCGGGACCTGGGGCTGTAGAGCACAAACAAGCATTTCAGACCAAAGCAGTGGCAGTAGGAGCAGCAGCAGCAGGATGGATAGATTGTGAAGACAGCTGGAAACAAGGCATCCAGTCTTAGCAGGGTATTTTCTGTGGCTGTGGGGTGCCATGCCACTGACTGCAGCTGGGGCTTGTGGTCCCCAAAGGCACCAAAACTTTTCAAGCAATTGGCAGTGACTGAACTCTCACAATAATGTCCAATACCCAAATGCAGTTCTGTTGAGTTCATTTGGCTTTCCTCTGTGGTATTGAAGAGGAGTCCAGCCTGCCTCTCTGCAGCACATGGCTTGACTATCCCACCACAGCCACATGCAAGGAATAGGAAGAAAAAGAGAAAGCTAGAGAAGTCTTCCCAAAGCATGGGAAAGCAAATGATGCCTGATACCAATTTGATCTGGCCTGTTTCTGAAGGCAGTGGAGGACACACCTCTCAGCTCCATCTGTCTCTTTTACTGAAGAGAAGGGACACAGACACTCCCAGAGAAACCTGTGGGTGTTTTTACAAGAGCAGAGGAAGAACAGGCAGCTGCCATGGATAGAAAGCAGGATTTAAAAGTGAAAATAATCCTGCTCTCTTCATTCATAACCATTTCTACCAAAGCAGAACTTGACAAGAACATAATATGGGAACAACTATAAGCCAGTTCCCATCTAATGGGATAAAAATGAAGACTGAGAGGCAAGAGCAGAAAGGTGACAAGGTTATCGGCTTTCCCCAGCAGGATATCTGTCAGCCTTTCTGGATGGAGCTCAAATTCCCTGGCATTTCCTTCTGTAACTCAGTCAGAGCTGCTGCTACTTCTGAACTTGTCACAGAGCCCAGTCCCCTTGGACTGGCTCTCAGAGCATCTGTGGCAGCCCTGTACAGCTAATCTGTGCCTGTCCCAATGCTTCCCCTGCAGAAAGCAGCAAAGTGTGCTGCAAAAACCTCAGTTGCCTGCCAGGAAAAATTACTGACACCTGAATTTGAATCTGGCAGGTTTTAGGCCATTTTGCTTGTGAGAGCAAAGGTCATAAAACCAAGCCAAGGACAGGAATTCACAGCCCAGGGTGATTGTAAGGACAAACGCACGGACAGACAATATGCAATTTCACAGGCATCACCTGCCAGAGCTCAAGCTTCTCTTGAGCTCCTCAGAGCTTCGTTTCTGCTCTGATAATCACACGTGGAAATGAGGCCAATCCCAGCCCCCTGTCCCAATGCACCTTTTCAGCAGGGAGGGAAGACCAATGCTTTGGCAAGGCAGGCAGGGGCAGCGAGCAGATGGCGTATCCTATTGTCCAATGTTCCCCCTCATCCCACTCTGTTTATTTCACCCATCAGGCACTGGCAGCAGAAGCGCGTGAGAAAATCTGTGTCTGATTCACTGGCACAGAGCCCAAGAGGTGCCCTAGCACCTACTCACCACACAACTCTGGGGGCTGCACATCTGGGGAAAGGGGTTCCCGCGGCTGTCTGGTGCTTGTTCCCCACACAGAGAGGGTCAGGAGCACAGACTGGGATGGAGGCAAGCACGCCACATGCCTCCTCCGTGCTGGAAACCTGCGTGCAAGAGTGAAAATCCTACAGCAGCAGCACTAGTGTGAGAAGGGGCGCATGCTTTATCCCATGGGGGCATGCACAATGCTCCAAAAAGCCACAAAATTAGAGGAAGCCGTCCTGTGGACGGTGGGAAGATGTTGCCCAGACAGAGTGCATGGGGTGGGTGTGCAAAGCGGCTGTGCCAGCGGTGCAGGAGAAAGGCATGTGCACAGATGTGGGGATATCTGGGGAACGGTGGATACCTCCCAAAAGCCAGCAAAGGCCTCAGGATCTCCCGCAGGATCCAGCACTGGAGGATGTGAGCAACCGGAGAACGCTGGGATTTCAGTGGCTTCCCAGCTGTGTGCGCTGGGACAAGGAGCGCTGGGTTCCCACACACCCAGCTGCCGGCAAATGCCCTTTCCCAAGCTGGAGAGCTATAGACGGATATCAGGGAACAGGGAAGGCGGTCCCTGGTGCACGGGGACAGCACCCTAGTATCCTCGGGCACGGGGGTTGGTGAATTTGCGCGAGTACTGCGCCGCACCCACGGGCCCCCACCCCGTAAGCCCGGCTGCGTGGAGGGGCCGGCTGCACGCTCCGGCGCCGCCTTAGCGGGAGGGTGCGCTGGGTTGTTTGGGCGGTCCCCGGGCGGTCCCCGGGCCCGCGGTGCCGCTCCCCGCTGCGGGCGGGGCCGCCGGGCCGCGAGGGGACCGGGGCCTCCACAGCCCGGGCCGGCCTCGCGCACGCGCAGGATGTACCGCCCCGGGAAGGAGGGACGGGCGCCACCCCGCGCCTGCGCGGTGCGGCGGAGGGCGCCATGTTGGCGGGGCGGGCTGCGCGGCGGCGGTGAGCGCTCGGGGCCGCTGCCTTCGCTCCCCGTCTCCGCCCCGGGCCCGGGGGGTCGCGGCCGAGCGGGGCCTCCCCCGGCACCATGAGCGGCGGCGGAGGCGGGCGGGTGTGCGACCTGTCGCGGCGCAACCCCCAGGAGGACTTCGAGCTCATCCAGCGCATCGGTAGCGGCACCTACGGCGACGTTTACAAGGTAGGCGCTGCACCGTGACCCGGCGGGGGTGTCGCCTGTGTCCCCCTCTCCGCTCTCAAGCACCTCGGTCCTCCAAAATCTGGGAGGGCTTCTGTCGCCCAGCGGCGTGTCCCGGCCCTCCCGAGGGCAGCGAGGCCGCCCCGCTCCGGCGGGGTCTGCGCCGCCGCACCGGCACGGCCCCGGTGGGCGCCGGTCCTGCCGCCCCCGCCCGCCCGCGTCCCCGGGGCGGCCGAGCGGTGCGGGACCGGCCCCGTCCCGGCTTCCGGCGGCCGTGGAGCCGCCCCGGCGGTCGGTTCTGGCCGCTGCTGCTGGGTGCCGGCTCGGGCGGCCGTGCCACGGGCGGAGCTTGGGGGTCGAGTCGCTGCCAGAGCGAGCCGGCGGCTCTAGAGGTGTGGGGAGATTCCTAGCTCGGTTCCAAATGTCACCGTATTAGACCCGGTCCCTGCTCCCATCGCCGTGTCGTGGTGGTAATGCCGGTGTATTGTGTTTGTGTCGGCGTAAGATGTGGAGGGCGAACTGTTGTCGTTAGGATGAGACTTTCAGAATTTCGACCTAACTTCAGCAAACGTAGGAGAATCAAAGCTAAAGCAAAATCAGCTAAACATAATTTGGCTTGGATTTTCTTTTCTGGGTTTTTTTTTTTTTTTTTTTTTTTTTTTTGTTTTGGGGGGGGGTATTTTTGTTTTCTTTTTTTGAGGGGCTTTCAAATGCACTTTGCCATTTTTCTCTGCTTTGCCAGTGTATGTTGTTATTTGTGTATCTAGCTGGCTGTTGGGATTTGGAAGCCTCTCCCTGGGATGGGATGACGCTGGTTGTTACCTGCTCTTTCGTGGCCTCGGAGTAGAGGGGAGAGCTGAAGTTTGTCGTGTACAGCCTGGCGGAAACAGTGTTTGAACTGTGTGCTTTCCTAGCATCTTCTGACCTATTTTTGTCATCACAGGGTGTGTGTGAGGAAACTTGCGTTGGGAGGCAGGACTGTAGGGAAACATGCATAACCATTCCACAGTTTGAGGTGCACAGAACAGGTGCTAATGCTGCCTTTCACTTTAGGTGAATGTGCCTAGAATGAAGTCTTGTTTGAGTTGGGCTTATTTTGGTTTAATCTCATCTCCCTTAAATGTCATGGAAGTTTCAAGACCTAAATCCTCTTGTTACTGCACTCTTGGTGTGCTAACTCCCTGCTTTATTAATTGCTTAATTGAAAGGGTGTTTTGTGTTGTTTGCCCCACCTTGCTAGCTTTCTTTGAGTATTTGTGTACTGTGCAGACCTTGTCCAAGTTTACTTGCCTTATGCACTGGGTTTTTGTTTTTCTGTGAACTGTTTTATGTTGTGTGTGTGTCTCTTTCTTCTGCAGTTTTTAACTGGCATATTGACTCTGATACCTTATCAATTGGATTTTTTTTCCAGTGTTCTGTATGTGACTGAAGGATGTGAATTAACCAAGTCATCTGTCTTTTTGTTTCATTTTAAGGATGTTACCTTCAACCCCAGAGTTTGGAATATTTATGTATGCAATACCACTGTGCATATGAAACCTGTTAAAGATTTGTGAAGGTTTCCTTGATGTTTATCACACTTGGATTGCAGTAACCTTCATTTTAGTGCTCTGTGAGTGCCCAGTGTTTAGCACTGCTTGTGACTTTTTCTTGTTTGAGGCACAGAGTGGATTTGTTGATGCTAACAATTGCCTGTACCAGCTGAGATAGACGGTGATGTAGCAGGACCAGGATACACTAGGCTGGTATTATAATTCTTTCTTCTAGATGAGAGGTAAGTGTTTTCTGATTAGATTGTGGACACTGTAAGGAAAGCAAGAAGTGCTTTTCTCTTTTGTGGGTTATTGCCTGTTTCATTCTGAGTCAAGGTTTTGTCCGAGATGTCTTCAAAGTGGAGCATAACAGTAGCCCAAAAACAGCAATGAAAGCCAGTTACTTTTAATGTGACAAAGAAGTAGTAATATTGTCTGAAATGTCATCCACATGTGAGTTTACTAATGCCTTACCGTACCATATGTTTGAGTGGTTTCGTAAAGCCTCTTTCTTTTGCCTTCACCTGTCACCTGTAGGTGAACTTTGAGGTGGATTAAATAATTAGGTGGAGTTGAAATTGGCTGTGTGCCAACGGTGCTCATCAGTGGTGGGATTCCAGCAGAGTGGTTCCAAGTACTGCATGTACTTGGGCATCTTCAAGCTGTAATTTGTGGTTTGCCCCCTTAGCAGAGAGAGCCATATAGGAATGTGTTTCTGCTATTAGCAAGAAGGGATTATTGCCTTAATAAGCTGACAGTCTTGTTATGTTGAATCTTGCTAAATGCTGACTTTTTGCAACCTTATTTCCTGGGAAAGCATTCAGGAGCTGAATGCAGAGCACAGTGACATCTACTTCTCTTGCTCTGTTCTAGTTGAACTGAGCTAGGGCAGGCCATGGTTTAAATGTTTGTTTTGTTAAAAAAAAAAATCTATTAAAGAGAGGCTGAGTTGCTGGTCTGGAGCTTACTGAATTTGATTTAGGAGCTGGTGTTGGGGGCTGCTACAGAGGTTGGAAGGGAAGGAGGATATGGTCAGATGGATACAATCTTTCTGCTGTGAGTCCTGCTCCCTAGGCTGGTTTCTGGAAAGGGACATGTCAGTGCACTGTCAGTACGGATTTTTAGCTCAAGCCGATATTTTACAGTTGTCTGCACTCCCACCAAAGTTCAGCTTTCAAAAAGGCCTTGGAGCAAATCATAATGGATTAATTGCAAGAAAGGTAATGGGTAACATGTCATGCCATTAACTCTCTATCAAATAGTCACAGTTAACAATAATGTGTATATTCTAGCACCAGTGCAAATTTGTTGTAAGAGATGAAGTGTTACCTGGATTGCTTAGTTCTTCATGTATTCCTTGTATGGGTCATTTCTGTTTTTTTGTATTTCTATATTTCATTTTTGCAAAGAATTTAATTGTATATGGTGGTCAGCAAAGCATAAGAGAAGAATTAGGATTTATTGGTTCTGAAACAGAGATAATGTCCTGTCTGCTCAGTTTCAGGAAATATTCCTGAAGTCAGATGAGGTAGTTGCTTATTTTTGTTTGCTCTGCATTTATCCATCTCGCATTTAGGAAGACATTTCTGTCTCTTGCTGTGAAATTGCTGACATTTTAACAATCTAACAATTACTGAAATTCTAACAGTCCCTAGTCCCAGATACTATGCAAGTTGTGCCTTTCTTTTAAGGTTTGGCTCACAAATGCTTTCACAGGTTTTTCTGTGAAAACTCTGTATTGTTAGGTTTCCTGTTTGTCCCTATTCCTGTGCATTTGGTTTTGGTAGTAACTGCACAGAGTTTGGAAGTATTTTCTGAGGTTATTGTAGGTCCATTTTGTTCATGCAATTAATTTATATCATAGCATATCTTTTTTAAAAAAATAATTGCTTTGATTTAATAAAGGTTGAACTTCGTCTTACAGGCCATTTGTCTAGTGCAGGTGGTCCTTTCTAAAGATTTTCAGCACCTTTCTGCAAGAAAGTCCCTTATTTTGCTGAAATTCAAAGTTGTGATAATCAGTGAGATTATTGTTCCTGCAGAAGTTATCTATTATATTGTGTTTACCTTCTTTCAGTTCTTTTTGGTATTTATGGCTTCAGCCACATAACAAATAAAGACAGCTCATTGGGGTGCACATTATTTGAGGTCTTGTTTTTCAAAAAGGAAAGCCTGTTTTTTGTTCCCTAGCCCTTTGGCAGGGAGGTTGGTTTTTGTGAGCGAAGTCTTGTATCCACCAGCTTAACTGCCTCATGCTGAAAATTTAAGGTTCTGTGGGTATCTGTGGAGAACAGCTGGTGACTATTACTGCTTTCGGCTGCCATTCATATTTTGGGGTGTCTGGTTGCTGATAGAGCTTCTGTGTTTTGTTGGAAGAGAATGTGTCCATGTCAGGTGAACCTGAATTTTGATGAACTTCTATTTTTTGTGTCCTCTTCTCTATATGTGTGTCCCCTTGCTCCTCTTTCCTGGGGTGATCCACTCTGGGCATCAATTCTTCAGTTTGCTGCTTCTGAAAAGTTGCTTTTTGATAGGCACTTTAGTTTTCCATTTTTCCTGATTGATATTACAGCTTTAGAAGCTTCTTCTTGACTTTGTTAGGAATAAATGTCTATGTTTTGACATCTTTCTGTTCAACTTTAACTGGTTTTTGAAGCTTGTCAGGTAGGCAGAGAAGGGAGGTGGATGTTTTGCCATCCTGTTTTTACTGTGCTGAATAAGTGCTATAGGGCTTCGTTTCTGGGACTGTGGTTTCCTTAACCAGTAATCCGTGCCTAGCACAGAGGTTTTTGTTTAACATCAACTTTATCAAAGCATTGCTTTCTAAAACAGTCACTCTTTTGGGTTGTGGTATTACACTTTCTACCAGCATGTGGAAACTAATTATTTTTAGCTGGGGAAGCTGTGAGGGTTTGAGAGAGGCTGAAGAGAAGGGTTCTCAAGGCTGGAAGCAGAGGAGGGCTGGGGAGTCACTTGGGTGCGTTTTCCTGTAGAGTGGTGCTAATCAGGCTCAGGAAACCTCTTTGTACACTGGGACCAGTTTTCCCATGGAATAGTAACCTGTTTAGAAATCATTTTGTTCAATAGTTCACACAGGAAGAGGTCAAAACCAGAAACCCCCATCTTAGACTTTCGCTTTTCTGGCTTTGTTGCAGTATTATATACTTTATATTATCAGTTTCCATTTGAAGAATAATCAAAGCCTGACCATTTTTAGCTTTTATTTCTATTTGGTGGCATTTTTTTTTTTTTATATAGGAGTTTTTTCTGATATCCTGCTGTTGTTAGAGAGTACACTAGTAATAATTTCCTGTTTAATTGAGTAGTGCTCCTTCAGCTTGACCTAGCAGTGAAACTCCTGCTCAGATGGCAGTCTAGATCTCTTGAAGAGTATTGTTCTTTCAGCTGCTGATAGAATTAGCATCCTTCTATAGTTTTTAAGAGCAGACATTCTGTAAATGTTGTATACATTTGGTAAAGTGTCTGCATGTAGATGAAGGCATTGTAGGCTAATCTTTGCCACTGGAAAACCTTTATTTCCATTGACATAGTGAAATCTGCATCTGAAGGAAGGGGTTGAAGGATCCTGCTCATGGAAATTGGTGGGTGCTGTAAACCTCAGCATCACAAGGGCTGGGAGTTAGAGCATGTAAGTGTAAGTGGTAAAAAAAAATGAGCTGGGGTTTTCTTACCTGAGCCTCTTCAAAATTTTAGTTGCATTTTGTCAGCTCAGAAGTACTTGTTTGAAATCATTCTTCACCTACCTACTGCTTACTGGTTTTCCATTCTCAAAACCCATAAGCAACTGGTAATTTCAGTGGGATTTTCCTAAATAAAAGTCCAAGACAGTGTCCTCCACATTCTGAGGTGCTGTATGGTACATAATTAGACACCCCCAAATTCAGGGTCACAGCCAGCTCCAACAGGTGTTGAAAACCGTACAGTCCTTCAGTCAGTCTCTCATTCAAGTGAGCTTGGAGGAGGAATTGCTTCACAGCTGATGATTTGAAAGGTATTTGAGATTGAGTAAAACCTGTCAGGGGTACTTCATTCTCATCCCTAGCCTTTACAAGGAGTCCTTTTGTCCCTACAATCAGAGTAATCTTTTTATATACTCAGATTAACAAAGTCAGTTCATATTCCTGCTGTTGATAACACCTTCAATACTGATAACCCAAATGGAACAAGATGCAAAATTATAGTTTACAGATTCTCAACTTGGACTCATGTTTTTTTAATCTATGCCCTTAAGCACAGGGTAGCCTGCTGTTGCTGAAGGTGTTGGTGAACTGCATTAAATCAGATTTTCTTCCTCCTTTCTGGTTTTCATAAGCTCAGGCAAACTCCTGTCTTTCTTTTCTTGCCCTATCACTGTGTATAGTGACCTGTGGAGCCATAGTCAGTGACACAAACACCTGACAGCTGGACCACAGTATTGTTAAAAATAAATAAAACAAAAAATAATGAGCAGGGCTTCTGAGGCCTGTGAAATGTTTCCATCCTGGCTTGTGCCAGAGTATATCACTTCAGGATCTTCTCACTTGTATCCACTACAGCTGTACCTCATTGATCATGTTATTAGTACAAGTTGCCCTAAAACAAGTCTGTAAGTGTTAACAAGCCCCCCTGATGATCACTGGTTTTTGATAAAGCTTCAGTAATTTTTCTTGTTTGTCTTGGAGGTTAAAAAATGCTGATGTTTGCTTCATGAGTATTTTGCTTCTGTTTGTTTCTTGCTCTGAAGAGAGTATGTTGGGAAAAGAAATAAGGAATAAAGATCCTAGCTCATGCTTCAGTGGTGGCATTTTCTCATGTGTTGCCTTTATTCTCTAGTACAGATGAACAGAACTCTTGTTTTTGCTGTTCTTAATGTCTGTGCTTTTTTTTTTCCACCAGTGATGGCTGGAGACTTTGCTGCCGTTGGTGGGGTGGATAAATAATGGCTTACAGAGAAGGCTGCTAGAGAGAATACATTTGTTAACTGCTTTTTTCCACAGTCAGGTTTGGACTGCTCCTTGACTTTTGTAGGATTCCCACTGGTCTCGGAATCTCTCTGCGTGCAAATTATTTGCAAATGCCAGTGCTCCCAGCATTGCAGCAGTGTTGCCACACCAAAGAGTAGTGAGAGGTTTGAGATCAGCTGTCCAAGGAGTGAGCTGAGTAAATCTTTAAACACAGGAATACCCTCTGCATTTATTTCCAGACTTTATTCTTGTTTACTTTTTATAGTCTTAGTGGTATTTTCCCTTCCACTTTTGATTCCACAACAAGGTCCCAAGCCGCCACCTAACAAACCTTGCACATACTTGATGAGTCCGTAAAGACTCTGAGTTCCTGACTTCCTCAATTGACTTAAATGAGACTATTAGTATCTTAAAAGGTGTGGATCCCTGGCTACATGTGTAATTCTGGCCTTTGCAAAAGCAGGCTCCGAGCCCTGTGCAGGGATAGCCTGGGCACTGCATTCTGTACTCCTACAGGTAGCAAGCCTCCCTTGGGGAGAGAGGAGGCTGTAGCTGGCATCCTTCAGGAGCTACTGCTGCTGCTTGAGTGCCAGGAAGCAGCCGTGCTGCCTTCTCTCCATGGCTGGGTGCAGGGACACAGAAATGCTCTGAAAGCCCTGGACAAATGGCTTCTTGGTTTTCAATTAGAAGTCAAATGGTACAATTGTAGAAGAGAAATCATTTTTGTAGTAGGTTATGTTGCTTCTTAATGGCTTTTCACAAATGTAGCTTCCTTGGTTGCTCAGTAGAACCGAGGCTTCAGCAGGACAGAGCTCTGTGGGTCAGAGCATGGTGCTAATAGCATCAGGGCTGTGGGTTTGATCCCTGTATGGGCCATTCACTTAGGAATTGGGCTTGATCATTTTGGACCCCTTCCAATTCAGAACATTGTGTGTGTGAAAATGCTGTGAAGCTCCTGAGTCATTGCTGCTGCAGTTGGCTGCTGAGTGTCTGAAAGGAATGTTTTGAGGGGAATGCTCCCTAACTCCTTTGTTGCTGCCTTGCTTTTTTGAACCCCTTGCAACAGGGTTCAAAGAATTCCAAAAAGCAAGGGGAGGCTGTTGTTTGTGGAGAAGAAGGTTCAAGGGGCCTCACACATAGCAAAATGGGGAAGAAGCATTGCGTTGCTCACCTGGGTGTCTTGCAAGTGGTCCCACACACTGCAGAGCACAGCCCTTGGTGTGCCCTGGATCCCTTGGCTGCTGAGAGACCCACGTGTGTTACACCTGCTTTTCTGTCTCAGTGCTTGGTTTGTTCATGGGTTTTCATATGGAAGCACAGCGTGGTTGAGGACTTGTATAATTCAAGTGTTGTGTGGCATTGTAGTTTCCTGAGCAGACTTAAAGCTTCAGTTCTCAGTATAAATCAGCTGTTTGGTGTTCCCCAACAAGTGGTTCCACTGTATTAAACCCTTGTGTACCTCAGTTGCTCTTTGACTACTGCTGTCAGAGAACATCAAGTCAAGAATGCAGAGGCGGGTGCTGTATTCTGCTCTCTAAATATTCCTTTTTTGTTTTTTTGTAGGCTAGAAATGTCAACACGGGTGAGCTTGCAGCAATTAAAGTAATAAAACTAGAGCCAGGTAAGTGGTTTCTTAACTAAGGAGTCCGCAGACAGTAAATATTTTTGTGCTTAAGATAACAATTGTACAAAATCTATCAAGTCCATTTATTGAAAGAAGGGTAATTGTTCACTTCTGGTGTAGGAGAAAATACACTATTCTAAATAAAAAAATCACGGCAAACAAGATGTAAGAGGAAAAATGTAATTGGAGAACAGTTGTGTGAAAGCTGATTTAAATTTCACTGAGAACTGTGGGGTTTTTTTTGTCCTCTGTTCGACCCATGCATTATAAAAATTTCTAGAGCACAAGAAGACGGCAAGCCAAAAAGAACTTGCCTGGTAAAAGAGTAGAGGAAGAACTAAAAAGAAGGGTGAAATAATAGCTGAACATTAGGGAGTTGAATGCATTTCCTGAAAATCTTTTGGAGGCTCTGATTAGGACTTCACTGTCTGCTAGATTTATGCTTGCACTGTGCTTCTGTGGTGATTTCACAAAGCACATGTGCCCTGCAGATCAGTTCTCAGCCTGCAAAGTCTGTGCTATTAATAAGAGCAGGCTTGTTGAGTAGGATTAATTTGGAAAGTAAAACATCCAGACTTTTTGTCTAACTTCTAACTACTGATGTTCCATTTCCAGATTTAATGTTGGGGTGTGTGTAATGTTTTAACTACCTGGTTTGATCCTTAAGGTCTATGTGGGCAAGAAGGGAAAGAAGGTATTTTTTTTTTTTCCATTTTTTTTCTCTTATAATTCTGGAAGAGGTTAGAAATATTGTGTTTCCACAGTCGATACCCATTTACAAGCTCAAGACAGGACAGTATGTTACTAGGTAGTTCAAAAAGTGTATATTAATCACACTTCTTTTCCTCACACTGAAAGCATGATCTCAGATGCTCCTGTCTAGTTCTGCTTCTTTGTTTTTCTTATGTCAGTTCCCATTGCTGGAGTCCTTGGCTGTGCATGATATGGGTTATCAGTCCAGCTAACTGTGCTGTGGGCAGAGCATGGGGATGCCCTGCAGCTGGGGGAACTTGCCCCCATGCTGTGGTGATGGGTGAACAACTGGCATCTTGCACTTCAGTATTTTTTGGCAGCCTTTAGACACCCGAGTGGTGCTCAGAGAGTAGGCTTTAGCTGCCCTTTTGTGGAAATTTTGCAGCTCGGTGTACAATGTGCAGACTGGGGGTTAACAATGTTTAGGAACTTGCTTTAAGGCTTTACTCTACTTCATTTTTGAACATAGTGAAAATGCTGGTCACATACTGGATTAACTGTGTCCTTTCAGGGAGGTCCATGTGTGAAAATAAATTCCTCTGTTCTTTAGTGTCTGTGTGTTTAGAAGTCTAGCCAGGAGACAGGAAGCCATCAGCAACACACTATAGATAGATGTTAACTTGCAGCTTATGACTTGAAATTTGCTGTCAGTTAAATAAAATACATGGCAATATCATATTTCTGGTTATAAATAACTCGATCAATAGGTCATCAGTATGGTTATGTACTGGGAAAAAAAATGTTTCCAAAAGAAAAACATCTCAGCTGTGTTTTCAGTTTCACACATGATTTTCTCAGCATAAACATCTGGTAAGAACCTTTAATAGAAAGACTGGGACAACCATGGTACCAAATGGTGAGATTCAGGTAAATGTCACCCCTGTGTCAGTGTTTTATGGATGTGAGGTATAGTCCATAAATTTACATCCTTGTGGAGTCTGATGAAATATTGCAGCAGGCATCTTCTAGTGGCTGGTTTTGAGGGGTTTTTTTTTTTCTTCAGAAGATGAGCTAATGAGTGTGGGCATGTGGCCAAAAATAGCAAATAGTTTTGTTGTGTTTTTAAGAACCCAGGCTATTGGCAGGGCTTATGCAGATGGACACAGTGGGGTCTCGGGGAAAATAAGGACTTGAGAAAGAAGTATGGGCAATATTGTAAGAGCTATCAGCAGATGTGAGGTCCATCTGTCCCAGAATGAAAGTTCAGAATATCGTTGCTTATTGCTAAGCCCTTGCTAACAAATACTGGTTTACAGCTGATTTATGTCTGTGAAACTTGCAGATAATTAGTCTTAATTACTGAGAATGTTTATTTTATAAACATGTGCTGAAAGTTAAGATATGACTGTAACCCAGGCCAAAGAAAATACTTGTTCTACTGCATTTCAGGAGAAGATTTTGCTGTTGTGCAGCAGGAAATCATTATGATGAAAGACTGTAAACATCCGAACATTGTTGCTTATTTTGGCAGCTATCTCAGGTACAGTTTGTCTCTTTTGTTCACTTAAAAATGTGTCCCTGTCCCCTTGTAAAGGCCAAATCTATAAGGTGACATAGGCAAAATATAATTTACCAAGTGTTATCCACTTGTGTATTTTTTTCATTCACCTTCAAATCTGTTCTATTTACTACAGTGTCCCTCTCTAAATAATCCTTCTTCCAGCAAAATTGTTCGGTGACCATGTAGTCATGTTTTCTTGCAAATGAGTTGATGGTTAAAAGCTTCGAATCTAATTTATAAGTGGAAAATTAAGCAGAAGTATGTTAAGTATGAAGTGTCTGTGTATATAGTATCTTTTAAATCTGCTTCAGTAGAATGTCTGTTTTTCCAACGTGTGAACTTCTGACCAGAATGTGAAGGTTTTGTGTTTGTTTCTGTAGGTGAGGTTATTTGCATTGTAGAAACATTGACAAATGTATTCAGTTGTCTTACCAGCTACTTCTTTTAACTAGTGGGAACAGATTGCTTAGCATAAATAATAAAAATCTGCTTCTGATGATATTTTAAATTTTATGTGAAAACAGATAGTGCACAACTACTATTGTTGTACTCAAATATCTTTAGCGTTTTTGCTAAAGTATTGAAACACTAGTAATGAAACACTGCCTCTTCTGTACTCAAGCTGAAGGTGCTTTTTCTTAAAAGAAAAGTTTCCCTCTTGTCTTAGACTGTCAAAGTATACCTTTGAAGACTCAGAATTACATTTTGGCAAATATGCTATATATTTTGTCACTGTCTTACACTCCTCCTTGGTCCTCTCTGCTTTCTTTGGCTGAGTGCTTCGTTTTTTTTTTGTGTGTGGGCATTCAAGTCAGTCTTTGAGACCTTTTGTTGTCTGACCTTTTGTTTTCCAAGCATATTTCAATACTAAGAAGAATAAGAAAAATACTATTGTCCTATTCTTGCTAGTCACCAGCATATTGTTCCCCAAGGATTTCATCTGTTTGTATAGGGATTTTTCAGACAATGGCATTTCTACCTTCCTGTTAGCTGTTAGCCTGGGTGTTAAGTTGTAGACCCTCAATGGTACTGTTGATCCTGTCTCTGTTCTGCTTGCTGCTTAGACCATATGCTCTGCAGAAAGACTCTACACTGTTGCTCTTGGATATTACAGTGATCTTCACCTGTCTCAAAGTGCTGAGGCACAGTGATAAAAGGCTAGATTAAAACTAAGAAATGCAGTCGTCTCTTCTGATCCTCTTACGTTCTTTTTCTGTTTTCTGTAGGGCTTTTGCACACTGGGAAGTGAATGCCCAGTAAGCAAAAGTGAGAATTTGCAACACTTTAATGCTTCATGTCTTTTACTTTGCTGGGAGGGTTCTGGCTTCTTCCCACTTCCACAGTGCTGCTACTTTTGGCATCAAACAGGACGCAGCCACATGGGCCCATGAGTCCAGTGCCCCCAAAAGTGTCCCTATCTGATCCTGCATCATTGTGGGGAACAAAGAAGGGGCTTGGAGATGTCTCTTCAGTGGTTCTGTCTTAATCAATTTTCTTGCATGGGTTGTCACACTGCTTCTGTGTCTGGCTTTGGTCAGCTAATCCAGTGGAAAGCTTTAATATTATTTCAAGCAAGCTTTTAATAGACCCTTGAAATGCATGGAGTTAACTGCCAGGGAATTCTGCTGCTCAAAACTCCTGTAATGTTTGGACAATACCTTTCCCAACCCTAGAGGAAGCAGCTGGGAATGTAGCTTTGAGGACCATGGGCGCTCTGAACACAAAAGAAGAGGACACCCAAGAAAGACAAAGCTCTCCTTGGAGCAGCAGTTATTCTAGCTGTCACCTGTTGGTGAGAACACTTGTTTGCAGCTCCGGAGATAAGTTCAGCCACTTCCACCATTGCCTTGCAAAAACCCTGTCAGAAATGTGGCTCAGCAGTTCTAACAGAGCCTTATGAATGCAGGACATGGAAGACCAGGTCATCAGGGAGCTGCAGAACAATAATCAGTCTTTCCTTTGGTTCTTCTGTGTTACTGTCTGCTCTAAGGTGGTTGTATGGGATTTTTTTTTTTCCACCTGACTATTTTGATGGCCAGGAATGACTAGGCAAGTCCCAGATTTTTTGCTCTGCATAGTGCCTTTTTGTGGTCACATCTTACCAATGAAAATTACTGAGTGAAAATAGAGTTAATGGCCATGATAGAAGATACCTTTGAATACTTCAGCCCATTGTCTATTCTTGGAAAGCACCTTTTGTGGAGATACAGTGAATTACTGAATTGATTCCCTTAGTAAGGGAAGAAGAGCTAAATAACTTCCCTTCTGACCCTTCTGACCCTGCCACCAAAAATATCCATAGGTATTTTTGAAGGAAAAGACTTTATCTGAGCAGGCGCTTACCCACAGCATGGGATCTGCTCTGTCTAGCTCTAACTAAATCACTACAGTTTCACTTAATTTGCTGTGAAAGAAATTTGGTTGAGATGCCTGGGGCTTTTTGTTTTGTTTCTTGTTTATGGTAATTCCTATGCTATGAAAAAAGTGGAGAAGCGAAAATGAGGAACAAATAACCCACATCTGTTTTGTCTCTCAGAAAAATGTATTTCAACAAAAATCACTGTGAATGTTTCACTAATACTGTTTTTATTGCTTCATTAAAGTAAAATATTTTTGACTGTTTCATTAGTTACTGTTTAGACAGTGAAGTGTCACATAAAGACTAAATTATACTCATTATTTGACTTGTACTTTCCATATTATGAAGCATGTTGTGTTGTGCTTTATAGTTTGAGTCCTCTGACTTATCTTTTACAAGTCCTCTGCAAGTCTGACAGCTAATGAATGGTTTTATTCACTCTTTAGACGAGACAAGCTATGGATTTGCATGGAGTTCTGTGGAGGTGGCTCTCTACAGGATATTTATCATGGTATGTCAAGCCTTTATTCCTTAAAATCTTAGTACAGCTAATTTTCAAAAATTGAAATGATTGCAGTGTTCTGGAATTACAGGGGAGTCTTAAATTTAGTATCCATAATAATTCATTGAAGGTCAATTTTAGCTTATGTTTTTACTTAATTGGTTTGGGCTTTATAAATAACGTTAGTGAGAGGGGTTTAGCAGCAGAAGTTATTTCCAACCTTCAGGGGCTCATATGCCCATCACTGCTTTGCAAAATAAAATTAGACAATGCCACATTGTAAAAAGAAAAAATTTATGTCTTGATGTGCTGTCTTTCTTCATAGCCACTTTGTTTCAGAGCTTTTGAACTTTATTTTTGTATAATATATACCACTTCCAATAGAGACCTTGGTATGTGGATTGATTGGTACTCTTGTCCTTTGTAAGCTGTTTTAATGTTTGTATACCAGTATTGTATTCCATTAGGGTATTTAAAAAAATTTTTAGGTTTTTTTTAAGCTAGATGTGTGACATGTGAAAAGCGAAGGTGGTCTCTATATTTGCTTTAGGCTTGGCTTCAGTGAGCAGTCAAAGAAACAAGGGCTGTCTGTGAATCTGTTGGATAAAGACAGGATCAATGAACTGTTTCTTATTTTTCAAGAGAAAAAAAGTTTTGAAGGACTTTATTGCCCTGGAATTAAGGCCTTTGTAGAAAAGGAGTATGCCCTAAGTGAGTAATGGCTTTGGGGTTCTCAGGTGATGTTTTTTTATTGAGGAAGTCTTATCTATAATCTAACTTGTGAAGATTTCACATGTGAGGGTCTCCTGTGCATAAGCAGCTTTTTATGTTTACCTTGGGTGCGATTAAAAGAAGCACCAATTCACAAGTTCATGCCATGTTCCTGTCACTGAGTGTGGCCTTGGTGATCCTTTAACTCTTTCTAATTTTGAGAAAAGCATCGTGTTTAATAGGCTTTGTTTTGTGGAACACCTGTAGAGTAGGAAATTAGCTCATGCCACATGAATGCCTGAGCAGATGTCTACAGGAGTGGCTTCCCGTTGCAGCTGATTTTTGGCTTCTCAGCCGGTAGTTAGAATGCAAGGTTCTTTTCTGGTCTTCATTATGTTTTAGAGAGTCCTATTCTGATTGAACTATAGGCCTCTGTGATCTCGAGTAATTTGAGTTAATCAGAATGAAATTTCTCAAAACAAAAATATGTGCCTAGATATGCCTACTGTGGGTGCCAATATATATAGTTCAGCATGGGTTTGGAACTTTTCTTTCAGCAGAGAGAAGTTGGATGTAGACTTACTTTGAAGATATATTGCATAATACTAATATTGCAGAAGCCAAGCAGTTAGATTCTTTAATCTAGATTAATTCTTAACTTTCTACTCCTTCAGTGTCCTTTGAGAAACTTCATCCAACTTCTCGTTGTTTTCCGTGCAAAACCTGAAAAGCTTACAATCAGGACTGCATTTCCTGGTCTTAAACCCCTTTAATTTCAGGATCAAAGTCCAGTGACTGGGAGTCACAGACCATTCCTTGCTTGCCACTCACTGTATGATTTGTGTGTTTGTTCAGAATTTAATTGTTTTCCTCTAAGAGACTTGAGTGAAGTTGAACCCTCGAGGGAGAGAAAGACTTCTCCTTCCCTTGGGAAACTGCTGAACCTGCGTACAGGGGGAGTTTGAGAAAGTGCTTGGTGTGGTAGGCCCAGGAGCAGCAGTGCTGACAGCTGATTTCAGGGAAAGGCTGGGAAGCTGGAGGGAGCAGTTTCTCTGGCAGTGGGAAGGATGGAAGCAAAGAGCAGGTCACAAATGATACAAAGGATTGCCAAGGGCTCAAATGGGACTGAACAGAGTTGGCTGCAGCTGAGTCACTGAGTTGAAAGTCCAGCCCTCTATAGAAGGACACAATAGGTTTGTTCAGGGGAAAGAGTTAAGCTGAAATCATTACTTGTGCTTCTTTTTCCTCTTAAGTACTGTGAAATTTAAATACAGAAGAATTAGTAGTTTCCATTCCAACAGTACTGGACATTTTTGGCTTTAAAAAAATGTCTTTGGGATGCTCAGTCTGGGATAAAGACTAAGCACATTTACTTAGAGACTCAGTGTGAATGGAAGTAATTGAGGTATGAATTTGGAATGGGTGGTATCTTATCTGATTTTGAGATTTTTTTTTTTCTTTTTCCCTTCCATTTCAGTGACTGGACCATTATCAGAACAGCAGATTGCCTATGTTAGCAGAGAAACACTACAGGTAGTGTCTCCTCAGGTTCTTGTGGTTGTCCTTTAATGTAAAAGTATTAAAAGCTAAGAATAAAAGCTAGGAATAACATGTGCTGCCATGGAAGTCCGGGAACTGGATGACACAGTGTTTTCTCAGACTTTTGAGGAGGTCCCATATTACAGCCTAGAAATTTGTATAATTGTATAACCTCAATTACCCTGGATCATTTGAAGAAAGCTCTTGTCATATTTCTGCTGTTCATTTTATATTTGTTTTTAAAAGGAGGGAAGCAGAATGTTCTCTTAATCTGACGTTTGAAAGAAAATTAAAACACTCCATTTTGTATATCTAATAGTTGATCTGTGCCAATAGGAAAAAAATTGCCTGTGTACTTGAGATTTTGAACTCATTAGCCTTTCCCTGTGGGTATACTAGCTTTCATTTTTCTTTCCTAAGTTAGAGGTTCAATACAGCAGTAAAACTTAATCAGAAACTGCTTTTTTGATGGGTGTCTTGCTTCTCTGTGAGAGAGCAGTTCTTGACTTGTAGTGAACACAGATCTGTTGAATGCCATCAGATGAGACCTGCTGCCTCTCGCTCTTTCAGGATAGCTCTGTCCCAAGCCATCTTCCTTGGCTGTCACTTGGCATCTCTCTGTGCTATGCCAGACACTGCTGCCTTCTGACTTGCAGTGCTTTTTATTACTTACAGATCAGGCTTATATGACATCTGGGAGCATTAAGGGGTTTGAGTCTTTAAACCCTTTTGTTCTTAGACACTTGTAGAATGGTTTGCATTAGAAAGGGTCTTTAAAGACACTCCCCCTCCCCCCCCAATGAGCAGGGACATCTTCAATTAGATGAGGTTGCTCAGAGCTCTGCACAACCTGACCTTGAATGTTTCCAGAGATGGGACATCCACCACCTCTCTCTGCAACCTCTTCCAGTAGCTCATCACTATCATAATAAAAGAATTCTTCCTTATATGTAATCTGAATCTACCTTCCTTTACTAGAAAACCATTACACCTTGTTCTGTCACAACAGGCCCTGCTAAAAGTTTGTCCCCATCTTTCTTACGAGACCTTGGCACATTTGCTGAGGATGCCCTTGATTGCCACTGTATATCGACGGTAGAGATACTAAACAGTCTAGTGTGGGACCCTGAGGGACACCACTTGTCACTCTGGACACTGAGCTTGTTTGTCCCTGCTCTCTGGATACAGTCCTTTAGCAATTCATAACCCACAAGACAGTCCATCAATCAATTCCATAATCTTCTTAGATAGGGAGGAGTGAGTAGTCTAGAATGGAATTTATGAAGCTATTTATTTGTGTGGGAAGATATCTTGGTTAATATGTATAAATGGTGTGTGAGAAAAAAGCTTACTATTTTATGTTTTCTAAATGCTATTCATTGACCCATTTTTCTATATTTTAAATTGTATATAAATATAAATACGTGTTTGTTATACTCTGACCAAATATAATGCATCTAGTTTCAGATATCTTGTTGCAGCTTATAATGGAACACCATTTTCTTGACTAAGAAGTCTGAGAATATAGGCTATTGTTCATCCATAGAAGTAATTAGTCTAACATTAATTTTGCCAATGTCCACGAATCCAGAGTCTCACTTGGATGCTGATGTTAACTTTCAGTTTCCATATTTAGAAGCCCATTGAATCCTCCATTTTCAAAATATACTTGCGGTCCATTTTGCTGGAATCTGTGAGAATTTATTCTGAAAATATGAATCTTTTAAATATGACCTTTAAAGTAATTGTCTCCAGACAATCAGTTTTGAAGATGGTGACTTGACTTCACATTCTTCCAGGGCAGTACTAAAAGTGTGTGAATTAAAGGCCTTTATATGCTAGTAGCATCCAGAGATTTAAGGAGTGTACATGGGACTCTTCTGCCTAATGCCAGTTGTTGCAGTGGTCTGGTAAATGCTTTGATTAATTACACTTTAAATTTTGCAGTCAACTCTCTGATGTCTTGCATGAACTGGCAAAAAAATATTAGTTGTTACATGGATATTTCCCATGAACATGTAGTCTTGTGGAGGTTCATGGTCACAGAGCAAGGAAGGTGTTTGTGTGTGATTTTACTTCTGGAAGAGAGTTTTAGAGATAAGCCTTAAGTGTCCAAAGTGACACGGTCTCTGATTTGTTGTGCAGGGTTTTGGTTCTACAGAATTCTTCCAGAATTTAAACTTAGTTTCTAACTTGTGTTGAATCTTAAAATGTTTTGGTAGGAGACCCAGGCAGCCAAATCCTCTTGCAGAAATCCATGAAATAGAGTTGGAGCCTGGTGTTAGACCCAAAGCACTGCCTGCCAGCACTTCTAGGCTTGATTGAAATATGTAATGATACAGAAGGTAACTTTACTAGTGGTCCAATGATCTGACTGCTGAACAGAAAACTCCTAGACCATTTGCCAGTAATTACTTTGGTCTAAAAAAGTGACAGTTAACATGTCCAGAGAAAAACTTGTTTGGGGAATACTCTTCTTCCAATAGGTGTGGAGACTGGTATTACTTCCATCTATCCTGTGCTTTAGATAAGAGATAAATGTCTAAATATCTTTCTATAAAGATACTTAGGTATGCTGCTTTATATAAAGATATAAGATATGCTGCTACATCTATTGAATCTGCAAATTTACAGCAAATTACACTGAAATATAACAATGTTCTTCAGTTGGTGAGTCATTTAGATGATTAAATTGGATCCTAAATATACGTGGTAATTAAATAAGAAATGTATGTCAAATGAAAAATGTTGAACTAAATTACTATTTAAATATTTTATTCAGGGACTATATTACCTTCACAGTAAAGGAAAAATGCACAGAGATATAAAGGTAAGTAAAAACTGAAGGGGTTTCGGGTGCTTTTAAAATAGGCTACATCACCTCCAGTTGTCTTTATTGTTACATAACAGTTTTAAGTACATTTCTGAATATGTAGGGATTTTTAATCTATTAGAATGAAGTAAAAGTTTCTGGCCAAGGCAAAAAAAATTCTTTCTTTAAAATACATGCAAGGAAATAGTTTGTTCTTTTCTTGGAACCACACAAACTGTTTATGTGGACCAGTGCTGTGAAATTTAGCCATCAGCTGGCGTCCAGAGCAGTATGTGTTCATATGTCTGTCAGATTGTGTGCTCTGTGCTTTGTGCAAAAGAAAAATTTGCTCTTTCCAAGCTTTTCCAGGGAGCTCCATTTTGTCTAGTGAGCAGAGCTCTTGCTTTGGCTTCTTGCATCGTGGTGAGCAGATTGCAGGGCAGAGGCTGCTGGATGTGTGGTTCTGTGTGGTTCTTGGAGGCTGCTTCTGTCCCCTCCCTCACATGATAAAAATAGAGAGGTTGCTGCAAATGAGGGTATTAGTACTGACTGACTTAAATCTCCATCTCAGCAAAGCTATATCAAAAGTGGCTTGTTCAAACTCTTACATTCTCTTATAGTTTCCTTCTGGTGCTTCCTGTTGACTTTTTGTTCCTGAAGTTTTACTACCTAGTCTTTCCAAAGCCCTTCCAAACCTGGCAAGTTTCCTCCTGGAAATGTGACAGTAAATCATCATAATCTTTTGTGTTGTTGCATGCTGTTGGTTTGGCTGGTTTTGGTTTCTTTTTTTCCCCCAGCAGCTTTAACTGTAGTTGCCTTCATGCAGCCTGATTCCAAGTTGTTCTCAGTGGCTGCAGAAGAATATGTGAGCAATCACAAACTAATTTCTGACAGAAAGATTACTTCAGGCACCGAAATTACATGTTTTCCACTATACTTTATAGAATGCTTGTAAGGATACAGTCCATAGATACATTTTCTATGCAGAACTGTGCTAATAAATGCTTACAGTGCTCACATTGTGAAGAATTTTTTTTAATCTGTTCTCATGATCATGGAAAAGTACTGTCTTCATCTGCAGATTGCCCGACTGCTGAACTGTGTTTGCTTCCCTCAGAAGCAAAGTTCCATATTTAGAGTACCTGTCCTGTTAGCTTGAAAGGTGAACAAGGTCAAGAACATGTAAGCAGGGCTGTTACACTGTTTGCCAAACTCATTAAGTGTGCTTGTGCAGTAGGCCAAGTTAGCTGTGTTTTACTGCAGGCTTGACTTTTCCTGCTCTGGGAAAAGCCGTGATATGTGAAAACACAGATCTTTGGAGGTTCATCTCTGCTGCCTTTCCATCTACCTGATGGGCAGTGCAGTGCTGATGTTTGGAACTGTGTTCAGCCATCTCTAACTTGCACTCATTTCAACCTGTAGCTGGTTTCAGTCTTCAAATCAGGTTTGTTCTCAGTCCTTTTATCTTGTAATTTTGTGATACAAACCTCTGCTTTGGGTTAATTTTGGTTATTGAGCTGAAGTGACTGGAACACGCAGCCACACAAAAATGACCTCTCCAAATCCAGCACGAACAGAATCTCTGTTGCATAAGGACGGAAGTAGCTTTGCTCAATGCTTGATTATTGAGGCAGGTCCTTAAGCCTGTAATTATAAGCATGGCTCTCAAACAAGACAAAAAGAGCTCCTACTTATGAAAAGAAAATGAAATTGTTTCCACTTTGACCTTTTGAGTTCCTGTTTCCTTTGAGTCATTGTAAATAGAAAGAAGTAAGAATTAATTGGCACAGGCAAATACTGTTTATTGAGAGGTTTTGTGTGCAATGCAAACTCTGTAGTACCATAGGCTTAATTAAAAATTAATGAAAAACACTGTATATCTGAGGAGACTTTTTAATAACAGAATGGCAGCTTACTAATTTCACAGATATTTTCTTGATAAGGCTGCAGATTTATTGAACACAATCCTTGCTTTGTTTTTGTTCCCTAATTTGCTGTAAGATCCCTCATATTTCTTTTTTTAATGTTGTATTGGAGGAATTGGCATGTTTTAATTCAAGTAAACTTTTATTTTTTTAAAGGGAGCAAACATTCTTTTAACGGATAATGGACATGTAAAATTAGGTGAGTTAATACATCTTATTGCTTAAAAATTAATATTTTTATGTGCTTTAAGAAGCAGCATGCTCTGTTTTGTTTAATGAGATGATGGTTCATGTAAGGAACTACTGAATATCAGAGTTCTTTTTATCTTGCTGGTGGTATCTAACTAAACCATTGAATTAGTATCTGAGGATTAGTTGGAGTAATTTTGGAACAGTGAGGTAAAAGACCTGATATTGTAAAGGAAAAATAAGAGTCAAATCACAGGGTTTTATGAATATTTAATGAAATCCAGCCATCCAGAGTCCTTAAATGTGAAATGTACCTTGAAATCTTATCTGAAATAATCTCTTTGGTAACACAAAATGGGGTGCTCTGTCTTATTAAAACCTGTCATGTACTGTTAGGTCTTCTGTGCCAGCCTGTTCTTTGTGTGCATGTTTGGGAAGTGACTGAGGGGAGCTGACCAATGGTATCTGAGACAGACCAAGTTTCTATTATTTGCTTTTGTTTTTTAATTTTTTGTTAAATATTTCCAGTATATTTAAGGAGCTCTTAACAGTGGGGAAACCAAACTTGTGTTCAATAACAATTAATTACATCAAATCACTTGTTAATTGTCATTTTGTTTTTTCCTTTTTCTAATAGCTGATTTTGGAGTATCTGCGCAGATAACAGCTACAATTGCCAAAAGGAAATCCTTCATTGGCACCCCATATTGGTAACTGTGTTTTACTTGACCATTAATATAATGGTAACACACATAATACTGTTGAAAAATTGCGATAAAGGCACTGTCACTGTCACTTCCTGGGTAGACTAACCACTAAATGCTGTGTCAGACTTTTTGGTGATCATATCTGTGTTACTTATTCCAAATCCTGAATTTGCTGAGCATCAGAGAAAAGGCTTTAATGCTCTGGAAACTTGAAAGGCTGTGTAGTGCCATCACTGTTGACTAATCTATCTTAATTTAGTAAAAACTAAAAACCAGCAGCAATTTTACTTGCTTTTAACTTTGATCTTAAATATTTTTTTATTTCCAAATTTTTCATTTTGGTATTTTATGTTATTTCCCCTCCAGCCTAGATACAGCTTTTCTACTTGATGAGTTTCCTTTGTCCTCACAGATCCACAGACTTTTGCTGCTTGTGAACTTTATTTCTAAGCCATTTTCTCCTTTTTTTACCTAAAATGAATTCTGTGACACAATTCTACCTGTTCTTCATCTCTATTCTTCCCCATTAAACTAGTGTGTGTAATTTTTCTTATCTGAAGTTCTGCCTTTCATTTTATCCTTTCCTGCTGAAAGTGATTGTCCCCTTTCACCTTGAAGTACGAGACACATTCTCTACTGTAAAACAGCAGTTTTGTCATGTTTCACAGACAGATACTAAAATTCTGTAGTCTGACAGCATAGTAGGTGCAAGATAAAAATATATATAATGAAAAAGCCCTATGTTCAAGTATTGACTTGAAATAGCCAAACATAGTATTTTTAGTATTCTTCTTTACACCAAGGCTTCACTTCCCTTGTTTGTATCTCTTTCCCAAGATGTCTGGGTGACCTCAGTGCTTGAAAGTCCTGTAACTTTCAAACTGTGCCAGGCTTCTGAAATGACCTTAAATAATAACTTTGAAAGTATTACATAGCTTAAATGCTGATTAAAAGCATCAGCTGTTCTTTGCAAAGCTTCTCAGAGATTTGAGAGCAGAAGCAAGGAAGCAAAATTTTTGAGATTGCAGAGAAGAAAATTTAGTTCAACAGGCCGTGTGAAGGTTTTAATGGTTAGATCTACATGTGTCTCAGGGCAGGTGAACTGCAGTGCTAGTAACCCTTCCATTTAAGTGTTTAACCCATGTTTCCCCTCTCCTGTCGTAACTCCCTCATTTTTGATTTAGAGTGATTGGGAGTTTTAATTAACTGAGGAAGAAATGTGTCTAAATATAGTTTAGTTATACATGTGAAGTAAGTTCTACCACCAAGCCTGCTGGTGTTTTCAGATCTACAGGTAAGGTATGGAAAGGGCCCACAAGAGTAATTGAGTCCAACTCTTAGCCCTGCACAGGACATCCCCAAGTGTCACACCATGTGCGGGAGAGCATTGTCCAAACACTTTTTGAGCTCTGACAGGCTCCGTGCTGTGACCACAGGATATCTGTATTTGAATTATGCATCAGTTGAGATGCTGCTTGATGATCTACTGGAGCACTAAGTGACTTCATCTGTGTTAACATTTATTGAGTTATTAGTGCTACTTTGCAGGTGATCAGGATTGATAAATCTTAAAGCTAGGAATTACTAGGAATGTTGGCCACCTTGTAGGGCTACATAGGACAATCAAATTCATTATTTACTTTGTCCATTAAAAACATTTGAAAATTCCAAGTGAATAATTTCCTTTAGATATTCCTATTTATATGCCAGTTATGTTTGTTCATTTGCCACCTGAGAATGTGAAACCACTTTGTTGACATAAAGAGGTCACCTAACATGAGTGAGACAGACTTTACAAACAAGGAGTACTCTATACAGAGGTGACAATGAGTGTTGTACTTTCAGGATACAAGATAGCTGATGTTTTACTGCTTTTTCTCTTATTAGAATTCTTTTCTTCAAAGTTACTGGATCACTTTCTGGGCAATATTTAAATTTGGGTATTACGTGGAGTTTATTGTAGTTGCATAATTACACTTCAGGCTCTTTGGTTGTTGAATAGTACTTAGTCTGAGACAAATGGATTTCATCCACTTACTTCTGAATGACCATTGTAGAAACTACCTGTTAGTTATTAAAAGAGGGAAACTTCAGGTGCATGTTGCATAATTTTTTACACACACACTTGTGCATGTATATCTATATATACTGTGACCTTATCGATTGAGAGCTCTAAGGAAGAGAATACTATGTGTACAAAGAATGTTTGATTTGTGAAGTTTACCTAAAAATGTCTCTTACTGTTTAGGATGGCACCAGAAGTTGCTGCAGTAGAAAGGAAAGGTGGCTACAACCAGCTCTGTGATCTGTGGGCAGTTGGAATAACTGCAATAGAGCTTGCTGAACTTCAGCCTCCCATGTTTGACCTACATCCAATGAGGTTAGTAGGGGTTAGAGCTTGGTGGGTAAATGCAGCTAATTAAATAATCCATTTGAAGAGATGGTTGTGTGTGCTTGTGGGTTTTAGCTGTATTGCAAGGGCTCTGGGCTGTGAGGGTTCTGAGTGAACAGAAATTTTAACAACTCTTCTGGTGCATAAGTGTATAAAGTCCTAGTTGAGTCCTTGTCCTCTTAAACTGATGTGTCTTCTTCCTGACCATTAAATAAAGTGTTTAATAATTTATCTAGTGTGTATTGCACTATACCCACAGAAATGCTGTTGTTCTTTCTTTTCAGAGCACTTTTTCTAATGACAAAAAGCAACTTCCAGCCTCCTAAATTAAAAGACAAAATGAAATGGTAAGTACTTTTTCATTTCAGTAGATAATGAATGTACTGTACTTGGAAATTGATTTTAATGTTTAGCACTTTGTTTTGCAGGTCCAATAGTTTCCATCATTTTGTCAAGATGGCACTTACAAAAAATCCTAAAAAAAGACCTACTGCTGAAAAGTTGCTACAGGTATAAATTTATGTATGAGGGGTCTTTTTTAAAGTTATGAAATTAAAATATGCTTAATGTGAGTGGCTAGAATTTTAATTTCTTGTATTTCCTTCTTTCAGCATCCGTTTGTTACCCAGCCATTAAATCGAAGTCTTGCCATTGAACTTTTGGATAAAATGAATAATCCTGATCATTCCACTTACCATGATTTTGATGATGATGATCCTGAGGTAGGAATATCTTTTCATCATAGAATCAGATTAAGGTTTAGTTTGCCAGCAAAACTATCTGATTGGGATTTATTTAGCCCCAGGATTTTTGGTGAACTGGGAATAGTTTCAAGGCTTGTTTTTGCTTTTAGTTGTGCTGTTCTCTCAGTCATACAGGCACTTAGCAAAAAATCATTGTATTACTGGGAAGCAAAGATTGAAAAAAAAAAAAAAAAAGATATTTAAATACTTCAAAATTTTGGTCATTGTTGTTCTTAACCATTTTGAAACAATGAATGTATCTGCTTCTCCAGTCCTGAGTTGTCATGCATTCTTTGTGAAGTTATGTTTGTATCTGCAAACAAAGCATTCATAAAACTGATTCATAAACCTGTGTAGGAGAGAGTGATCCTGTAGTTGTTTTTGTTGAGTGGTTTGTGTGTTTTTTGCTGATTGTATTTTTCCATCTTAGAATACTCTGAAACTTAATTTCACTTACAGTTTTATCAAAGAGTTTCTGACTTTCTGCTCAAACAGCTGGGACAAAGTAGTCTGCTTATGTAAGATGATAAACAGCACAGGAGTAAAGTGTTTAATAAATAAGAGAAAAGCGATAGATATTCTGTTACTTCATCCTGTCTTCATACTGTTCAAATGTTTACAGTTCCTTAATTGATGGCCATATCTTTTCAAGAAAAAATGTAATCCTTTTAACACAAATGCCATTGATTCTTTAATTATATATTTTGAGTTCTTTTTAGTGGGTAAACTAACCTAAAAATGCCTTCAGAGGAAAAGAAGCTTAAAAGAGGCAACTAATTTAAGGGACTAATTTTCAGACTTTACAAGTTAAATGAGCTTTTACCCACATGAACAGCAAAGACCAGCTGACTTTCACCAAGTCTTTCTTAAAAGCTAAAATAAAAAGTGTGGAAAGAAGCCGAAGTGAAATAGATGAATTTTTGTGTTATGGAGTGCAGTGCTTACACATTTTCCAAATAAGAAGGAAAGACATGAAGGCATAAGGATGAAATAATAGTCAATACTTTCAAAAGCAAATGTACATGCTGGGAGTGGGAGAAAAATTTAGTAGATTTTTCTGATAAAAACATATTAAATTCAAACACACAATAAATCCTTTAATGTGGTTGACTTTCAGGTCATTTAAGAGAAAGGTGTCTGATTCCACATGGAGTCTGCACTGAGTAACTTGGATCTTCTCACCATAAGCTCTTTAGCATCCTTTAGTTCTGTCTCTGCTCAGATGAGTAAGCTGTGAGGCCCTTTAAGAGGTGTTTCTTAGCTTACAGAATACTGTTCTCTCTTATATGTCCCTTGTGACTTAGCATTAAGAAGGCTCTTCTGTTGTCTACTGTATGATGGATCAACTACCCCATAATGAAGGGTGGTATCAGGAGCAAAAGCTGTGCCTTTCTGGGGATAAGCGTACCAAGTTTTGTATTTCAGATGAAGACTCTCACCATAGGCAGGGCAGACGTGGCATTGTGGTCTTTCTGATAATAAAAACTAGTGTAGTGAGAAGTATATGTGCTTCCTTTTTGCGCAATTTAACTTTCTTCAAAACTCACCTGCTCACAGAGGCAGCTGGAGATGTTAACTTAGGGATTGGCCAATCCTGTACTTGTCACAATTGCCTGAATGCATCCATCAAAAATCAGAAGTGACAGAACATGGTACAACATAATGTAGTCCAAAAACACCATTAAGACTTGAGAGCTTCAGACCTACTCCCCAGTTTGTTTAGAGCCATGGATTTTTTTGGGTGGTGGTGTTAATGTTTTGAGGTTTTTTGGTGGGCTGTTTTTCTTTTTTGAAGATGAGAGAGCTTTTCTCTCTGTCAGGGTCTTTGAAGGCAGGTCTACTGCCTACTGTGGTGACAGGTCTTCACTTGGCCTGTGCTGCTTTTACGGGGATGCAGTCTGTGCTTGGCTGTCCAATGCTTGGATAGTCTGCAGAGCTGTGAAGTTGCTCTGAATGTGCTACCACTCTGAGGAGTATCATACTACGTTTTAAAATAATTTTTAAGTAATTATAAACTCAAAGGTGAAGCATTTATTTAATGTTCGAAAACTAAAACCCATCCCATTATTTGGGTATAATTAAAAAGGTTCCTCTGTTTATGCAGTTGTTGTTCATTTAGCAACTGTATCTGAAACAGACATTTCCAGTATTTTTCCCTACCCCAGCTCACGGAGGGCTTCACTTAACTTCCCATTCAGTCATGGACAGGATTGCTGCTTAAGACTTAGGATTTGGGAGATGTTGATACTTGCCTGTTCTCCCTATTTCTATGACAGTAATTCTCAGGATAAATGTGGTATTAGCTGAAAAGGTTGCAAGAGGAAGGTCCTCATGTTTTATTCCTAGCACACTGCGAATTTTAGGGATAAAATTGCTTTTGAGATCTGTGCCATGATGGAAGTTATGCCCAAATGGCATTTGTGTCAGGAAGTTAACATACATTCCTTTGTCCTCCTGCACAGCTCATATGTCAGGCGTTTGTATCAGTCTGTTGTCAGTGCAGGTATTTTAAGGTGACTTGAGTTGGACTTGAGGACTTGAGATGAAGATTTGATCCTGAGTGTAATTGTGTGGTCATGGTGAAGACTATAGGAGTACAGGCTCTGTCTGTAGTGCCTCATAGGAATCTGTGTCAGGGTGCAAGTGTTCACACGGTATTGCTGAAGGTGAAAATACCTCCTAACCCTGCTCCAGCTGGGCTCCTGGTGCTGAAATGACAGATGCACACACATCAGACACAACTGGGCAGTGCCTCTTAATGGAAGATTATAAATGAGCAACCTTTCAGCACGTGGTATCAGATTAAACCTTGATATGCTGTAGCCAACCATTTTCGAAGCCTGAAGAGTACGCAGTAGACAAAATGGAACTGTGAAAAGGAAAGATTGACACAAGCTGTGAGAAACAAAAGGAACTACTGGTGAGAGTGGGGAAGATACAGATCTGCAGTCTGTAAATCTCTCTAGCTTCAAGGAAGAGCAAAGTGAACAAAAGTGGGAGGTGAACCCATGTATATGTGTTGGATCCTAACAGGAATGAAGGAATTAGGAATAAACAGTTTCTGACCTATTCATGACTCTGTGAAAGTACAGCAACAATAGTATTAGTAACAAAAGGGTGATTCACATACAAAGATGCTCACCAGGGACCCTGAGGCAGTGAACAAGGGTGGAGAATGCCCCCACATTTCTAGGAGAGCTTGCGGTGGTGAATGTAGAAAGACGAGGGAAAATCCAACAGAATCAAAAAAAGAAAGCCAGGTCTTAAAGTACAGAACACTTCATCCTGTAGAAGAAGTAAATGAAAATTCAGGGAAAAAATAGAAGTGAAATATAAATATGCAGGTGAATTTGTAGAAATTTTGCGATCTCTCTTGCCACACAGCAAAAGAGTACCAGGAATACTAGTTTCTATTAAATTTAAAACATTAGGTAGATTTCTTGTCTGCTTAAATAATGTAACTGATGGCATCTTAGAAATCCGTTTCAGTTAAAAGCTGGGAAAATTATTTCAGTATCTCATGGAATGAAATCTGCCAGTAAGTCAGATTTAGTCTTGCTGCTAATTTTAAAAACTACCAATACCCTTATACTGAATGGTGAAAAAAGAAAATGCTATATGAGCAAAGACAAAAGCTGGCCAGCATTAGCTTTATTTGCTCAAATGCAGTGTTCTAAAATCCCTTATACTGAAAGCATTCCATAGTTAAAATGTCTCCAAATTATTCTATCTTTAATATATTAAAAATGCATGCAATCTTTACATTTAGCTTTCACTTGATTTCTTTTTTTAATGCTGTGCTAAAGAAGCCTGCTAAATACTGTTACACAATACAGGGTTTCAACTGAGTATGTTTTTGGTATTAAATATTTTATTTTTCACTTCTAGCCTCTTGTTGTACCTCACAGAATTCATTCAACAAGTAGAAATGGGAGAGAAGAAAAGACACGCTCTGAAATAAACTGTAAGCCTGTATAATGTGACACTATTATATATTTAATCATTGATATTATTTCAGCTGGTATTTTGGGAATCTGACATACATAGAAACATTTTTAGTGATACATAGGAAAATAAAACCTTAGACTCTTTCACTTAAGGATATAGGTCCTGTAAATATTTTTATGCGCCCTTTGTCAGCACTTCAGCAGAGTTCATTATTGTTTCATCTTAAGTGAACAAAATGAAGCCTCAGCTCTTATGAGAGCTGATTGACATAGTTTCATGTGTTATTCCAGCAAAGATATCCATACCAATGCCAGATTCAGCTGGGTAACAGAATGGCAAAGGATTATTCTTTTTTCCTTAATTTAGTATCTTGGATTTGCTTTTGAATTGAAACAATCACACAGAGGTCAGGAAGGGAGGAGGTTGACCGTTGGCCATTAAAAGCACTCTATCCCCCAAGCTGTAGTAATTATTTTGCTTGAGTTAAATACTTACAGCTTTAGCTGTTTGTTTTTAAGGTAAAATCAAGAGTAGGAGTGTTCAAGAAGTCCTGCCACAGAGTCATCCTGGAAAGTGGGGTTAATGCACACCAAACTTCATTCAGCACTCTTTAGTGCTAGTGAGTCTCTCAGAAGAACAGATCCAACAGTGAATTCACATAATGGATAGGTTTTTTCTATAAAGTACAGCTGTATTGCACCTTTGAAGAGGAACACTTCACTGCCCTATTTGCTCAGTGGTTTTCCTGTTCCTTCTAATGAGAAGGTGAGGCAAATGGCAGTTGGGCTGCCTTTGTGATAAAACAGTATTTTCTGTGCCCATTAGTTTTTCTAGCAGGCACAAGTTTGGTATGTCCATGTGTCACAGGTTTCTGTCAGTGAGGATATGATACATTCGTTAAAATGAATTTTTCTTTTTTGTTAGCCTTTGGAACTAAGTCTTGTCTAACTAGAGTCCAACTTCTTGTTTTGCTTTTCTCCTCTTTAGTTGGCCAAGTAAAGTTTGATCCACCCTTGAGGAAAGAGACAGAGCCACATCATGAATTTGTGAGTAACAAGCAGCATGGGCAATGGACTGCACATTAATCCCTACAAATACCTGTGGGGGAGGAGAAATCCAAGATGTGTAGCATGTTTCCTTGGTACTGCTGAACTTGTTAGTGATTTTACCGGCAAGTTGTAATGTAGTGGGGTTTTTATGCCATTACATTCACTATAGATAGCAAACCTCCTTATTTGTGGTTTCTGCCAGGTGTACTGTATGTGCTAAGCAACAGCCCTTCGTGTTGCAAGTTTCCTCTATGCTTTATCCCTCACTGCCCAGTGTATGATTCCCTTTATTTACAGAGTTATTTTTTTAATTGGAGAATTCCTGTGTGTACTCATCTGTTTCTCCCACTTGTTCTTGTATTGACAATGGAAATAATAAAATTGAGAGCTTGGGGAAGAGGTACGATGCATTTTAAAAGACTTTCCTCTGTGAATAGTCCTTCTGTGGCCCTGCATCAAAGCTGAGCCATGCTGAGTCTGGCAGCTATTTTCTGTCAAGGTGTATTGCCAATGGTTTCTTCCTGTGGACCCATTGGTACAAGGGGTGTGAGAACTCAAGGTGTGAGGGAAAGGATGACTGTGCTGTCTCAAAATTGCAGTAGCTTCCTCTCTTCTATGGAGACTGTTACTTTCCACACTTGTGCACTTGGGCAATTTCTCCACTTTCCTGGATAAAAAGGCACTCCTTTGCTTCCTCACTGCAGGCTTACATGTTCTCTCTGTTTTTCTAAGGCAGGTGTTAGGGAGAAAAAGTTGGCTTAGTAAATAGGTGGGAAGGACACTGGCTTTGCTCAGAGTTGGTTTTTGGAAGGGTGTGTACTCAGGAATGTACTTCTGTAGTCTACAAGCCACATGTGAATCAGATTTCTGACACAGACTTCCTTGTGGTGCTCTGTGGTTGTACTGAAATAATCCTTCCAAGTGCTTTGCCCTTTGGTAGTGGGTCAGCAGACTCTGAGTTATAGTTAATCTTGCTTGTCCTCAGAACTGGCTGGACAGGGAGCCTCAGTTTCTGGTGCCTCGAGATGGAGAACAGCTTACCAAGTTATACATATGATTTTGACAAGTATTTCAGATGTGTTACTTAGACCTTGACATAATTGCATAACAGCATTATTTAGGAGCCCTGGTTATGTAAGATTTTAAGTATGATAATGAAGGTAGTACTTCCACCATAAACCCATCATTTAACTCACAGGTATTTTTGAACTGATTCCAAGTTTTTTTGTCCTTGCTTCCCTGTTGTAAAGAAAATACAATTGGAAGCATTGTATAGTTGAAACGGTCATGCTTTTGCTCATGCTTTTTTATTTATACACACACAGAATCATAATTGTAGAAAGATAGTGGAGAGGTTGAAGTTTAAAAAATACTTTTCCCACTTCTTTCTTTTTATCAGTCTCTGATGATACAAACCATAGAGGATAACTTCATAGGGCAGTAGTGCTTTTATTGCACCTTAGGAACTTGAGTTTCTAAACTGGAGAGAGATTTTTCTAAGGGGTTGAAAGCACAGCTTTTTTGAGCAGTTCTTTGACACGTGTTGTTGGAAGGGAGGAATCTAGCCTTTTCCTGCACTGTGTGTTAGCAGTCAGGACCTTTGTACTTTGGAATCTCAGAAGTTCTTGCTGCTTGGTGAAGGGACTTGAACCATCCAGACGAATTCTGCTGATAATATCGTAGCATTGTTTGTTCTGGTCAGATATTGCATATGTGAAACCTGTCCGAGGAACTTGCCTCATCTCCCTGTCTATACAGAATACCTATAACTGTTAGTTTGAATCTTTATGAAGAGGAAAATTAACTGCTTCATGCTGTATGTCAGAAAGAAACATGCAGATCTGATATAGACAGATCTATGATTTCAAAAGTAATGATGTTGGGTCCAGAGACCAAATTAAAAGCATATAGTAATAGGTTATCTGAAGAACCAGGGGGCAATTTAAATTGACATGGCAAATTGCAAACAAGTTCAAAGAATGGATGCTTTAGCTAAGAGCCTCAGCACAAACCAGTCTGTGGGAGAAGTTTGTAACTATCTGCCCACTCTGGCAGAGAAAGTCTTTGAAATGTAAGTGGGAGCAAGAGATGACTGTCTCTTCTTCCAGCAGTAACAGTGTGGATCTCTTTTCATTAAAGCAGTTCTGATGCTTTTGCTTCTGTCTAACCAAACATGCTTAAACTTATACTCAGTTACTTATGTGTGTGAGTGCACAAAGCCCTAGACCCCTGCAGCACAAGAAGTTACTGTCAGTAACTGCTGCACTGAGATGTTGAACTGGATTCTTGCTGGGACAGTTTGTCACACATTAGCACAGCTCAGCTGATGAGCAATAATTCATCATTTTGGTGTCTGGTAATGTGACCATTCCCTTAGCTGTGTTTTACCCACATTGTGAGAACTGTCTTAACATGGTTTTGAGTTTCAACTAACAGTATCTCTTTTTTTTTTTTAGCAAGAAAATTTACCTTTATATGCATCTGGCTTTCAGTCCCAATATAATTTGCTTTTCTTGATCTCTATTTAATGAACAGCCTGACAGTAGCGATTTTTTGGACAATTCAGAAGACATATACTACACTGCAAGATCTAACCTGGTATTTTTCGTCTTATGATTTTCTTTGTCAGTGTTAGTTTTGTCCTTGTTTTCCTTTTTCAAAGTTCATGTTTTGTCCTGTTGTTGTAGTAGTGGTGTTTTCCTCTGTAAAAACCATTCAATGTAACTATTAGTCTGTATGTGTTTTTCTGTAGTGTAGGAAGAAATTCTTATTATGTGTAGCATTGACAGTATTTAACCTGTATTCATATTTACTTGAATCACTCTTACAGAAGGGGCTCAGTGTTATGCATCCATTGTAATTTCTTTACTGTCATGCTATGCATAATTTGTTCGTTTTTTGTAGGGTAATTGAAAATAGAAGAAACATGATCCCATACAAGGATCCCATACAAGGCTATAAAATTATGTTAAGTCTGTGAATTCTGCAGATAGTAATTATGTTACAGAATGAGTATACACTTAATAGAAATAACAGAAAGTGGGCTCATAACTAATTTCAATGGCGTTTGGCATAATTTAAAGTCTGATATATTTTCCAAATTTTCTGTTGTTGCACTGCTAAAAAATTAGTTTGTTAGCATCACACTGTAGAAATTACTCTACGAAATGAGTTTTCTTATTTCTCTGCTCTTTGTGTAGTTAGACAAAGACTGTTGAGAAAAATAAACATTCTGTAGTAAATTGAGAGCATTAATCTACTAACTTCCTTGGATTTGTGAGATGTTTTATATAAGCGCACTGAGAGAAATTTGGGAAACTGGGGTGTTTGAGAATGTCTTCGGTTTTATGTGATGTTTTTTGTTCTTAGAGGTGTTTTAGTTTGTTTGTTATGTCATCTATTGGCCTGGTGTGACTTCAGTCTGTCAGAAACATAGTGAAAGTTTAGACTTTCTTTGCCTTTCTTGGAAAGAAATTTGTGTATTGCTTCCTTATATGTATGTTTCACAAATTGTTTTAAGATTAGTAGCTTAGATTTCTCTACCTGGTAACAACACCTCCATCCTGTGCAGTTCCTCTCGTTTTGAGAGTGTGGTTTTGGCTTTTCAGTTTGGTTTCCTTTTGGTTTCCTCTTTGCATTTAATTTTACTTTTTTTTTCAAGACTACTTTCAGTGTTGTCACATACCTTGCTAGCCTGGTAAGTGTGGGTCTAAGAGCAGAATGAAAACATGTCTCATAACTGGACTGTCCTTTGCCATTCTTCTGCTGTTTAATACATCTTCATGTACTGAAGTACAAAACATCCCCATGCTGTTCAATGCTCTCTTCAAAAATTGTGACTATTATAAAACATACCAAGTACTGTTGTTGTCACAATTGTGAGATGCTCTTTTAAAGTCACTCAACAGCACTTTCTTTGTTTCACTGCTTTCTTCACATCCTCCTGTGCTCACTGTGAATCAAAGTGGAGAATTCCACGTTGATGGTAATACACCGCCCATTTGTGAGATTCTTCAGTAAGATCTAACCCTTGGAGGAGATAATTATTAGTTGGTTCATTCTTAGGATGCACTAATCAGAGATTCTTTCTGTCTCCTTCCTCCACTCCTCCTCTGACAGTACTGGTTTCAGATATGTTCATTGAGAAATGGTATGTGAATTTTTCAAATGTTATCAAGAGGAAACAATTATACTTTTTCACAAGCATGATGTATTACCTATCACTGTTCGTCTCTTTCCTTGCTATTGTACTGGTTTTATAAAATACCTCATAAATAACAGCTCCTTTCCAGAGCTAAGGTTATTAAAAAAGAAGTTACCATAGATTGTGGCATATTTTGGGCCATATACAGTTGATGTTGAATGCAAATTTGGGGAGTGACAGACAGAATTTTGCACAGCTGGATTGATCATTTGGCAGTTTGTGCACATTATCTTTCAAACATTTGATGTCTATGATATGGTACCCTTAAAAATCATTTCTCTCTTTTTCTTCTCCCCCTCATTCTGCCTGTGCTTTTCTGAGACACCTACCTGAATCTTCCAGAGGAATGGAGACATTCAGTACAGGTCTTGTTTGCAGGGAAGATTTTGTATCCAAGCCCCAGTATCCCTTAATGCAAATTGCAATCAGAAAGGATAAGGTAGTGCTTCTCTTTCATCTTCTACAAACATACTCCTTTGATTCGTAGCGAAATAAATAATAGACTATTTTGCTCTAGATACAGGCTCTTCTGTCTTTCAGGATACATCTTTTTTCTTTTTTCTACAATGAGGCAGCAAGTTTCTCAGAAACTTTCTTGGGTGCCTTCCATCCTTTGAGATTTTTTTTGCACATGCTATTTCCTGTCATTAGGAGTTTTTCATGTTCCTTTTTGGTCATCTTAGTCTTATATGGGCATTAGACTTTGCATAAGGTAGATTTTTCACTGTCTTTCTGTATATTTTAAAAGCAATTGTTTGGATCCTAGCTCAAAGAAGTTGCAGAGCTGAGCATTGCATTTACAGTGAGCTCAGGAAATGTTCTAAATCAAAGTCACCTTTAAAAATATGTACTCTTTATTCTGGGACATTTTTGTTATTGATCCTGAGTCACAAAAGCTTATTGTTTCTTGAACTCAAAACAAAATGTCATGTTAAATCAAATGAAAATATTTTCATTTAACTTATCCTGGTCTACAGTGAAATTCTCTGACAAAACATTTTTTTCCCATTCATAGTGAGCTGAAAAATAATTCTGGTTCATACAGGGAGAACTGCTCTGCACACCTTGTTAAGTGAGAAATGCCATCAGAGAATTCTCCAAAAAAGGATGAAGCGTTGATCTCTAGCTTACCTCTGCCTAATGTAGGGGCCTGAAGTAATTTAACCTGAAGGATATAGCACACAGTAAAAAGTGTGGAATTCTACTGCTAAAGTGACAGAGCAGTTGAACAAAACTTGGCTTTGATATCTCAGGTTCCAATGTATAATTATTTTCAGTTGTTACAAATGTAACATTCATTTAGGGCTTCTCTAGCAAAGAATTCAGTTAGAGGTTTGCAGCTCCCATGCTCTCTGCACTCTTGTCCTTGCCAGGTCGTTTTGTACATTTGTTCCTATTTAAATAATTTTGTCTTGGTTGGTTTTTGTTTTCTTTTGGCTCATAAATACACTCTGGGTTTAATAATTTGTGATTGTTTTTGGTAGCAATTACTTCTAGGAATGTAATGTTTCTGCATAGCTGTTCTGTGATTTTTAATTTGTTGTGGCAGAAAAGCTAAAACATTGGTAGAAAAGGATTGAACTAAAGAGATTAACATAGATAACAAAGAACCTTACCCAGGAACATTTTTCTTTAATTAAATATTTTTTCTCCTCACTACACATACATACATATGCTTTTTCTTCACTGCAAGCCATGAAGACTCCTATCCTATTTTAGCTAACATAGCTCTAAAAACATACTGCAGCTATCAGTATTGGATGTCAGAGAGTCTTCATACCTCTTCCAGCTTTAGATACTGAAATGGAGCGTGATCCTTAGAAGAAAATAAGTAGAAATGGGAGCAAAAGTGCCAGTGGTTTTTGCTCTTTTATTTTCTTCCCCTGTATGTTTTTGGTATTTTCTGCTTGGAAAAAGTAATTAAGAAAATCAGATGCTCAGCTTTACTGCTTGGAGGCAAGGGGACGTTCATAGACAAAATGCATGGAGAACTGAAATACAAAGGAAGAAGGGAAGAGTGGTTGTGTAGCAGTAATGCACAGTAAAACCTCACTCATCCACCAGGGAAGAATTGTATTTAGCCTGTTTGAAAAAATACATACATTTAACTTGCTTTTTTCTGATGTGTTAGGCTATCCAGAGAAATTCAAGAATGCATTTTTTATTGAAATAAGCCATCAAAATATCAAATATGTCTTAGGTGATGTTAGGCTCTTTTAAAAAATTAGCTTCCTCTTTGATGAAGCAATGAGATAGGAATATTGCTTTGTCATTTTACTGAGAAAGAGATGTGTATGTGCCTTCTTACTTGATATATTAGTAGTCCAAAGGTGATTTGTATTCTTTGAAATTCAGAGTTGCTCCCACAGTGTTTTGTACGTTTCAGGTCTTAATTTTTGCTACTTTGATTGGTCTTGTTAGATTTCAAGAACAGCAAATGTAGGAATTAACTGTGAATTCCTGGTTTGCTGTATACATTTTGTTTTTGAAGCCTGAACAAAAAATAGATTTCCAGGACAGCCCAGCCCTATAGAACAAATTAGGATGATAAGACTGTTAAAGATACTGTAGCAGTTAACTTACAGTGAAATTCTGCAGGTATTAAATAGCAGGATTTTGAACTTAAGCTGCAGAAGGTATTGTAGATTTGATCATTCTTCAGGAATTTTTTTCATGGCATGGCCTTACCATCAAATGTTTTGTGGAAATCTCTATACTGTTTTTAATACTCTTTTTAGTAATTGGTTACTTTGCACATGTGATTTATCTACGGTTGTGATGTGGCTTTCTACATGGCAGCTTCCTTTAATGTTACCTGAGCTGTTGAAAAAAACTGGTGACTATTCCCTGTATTACCTTTTTTCCAAAGCAATCCCTGCCAGCAAAGAGCACTCTGGTCTTGCACATGGATGAGTTGTTTCAGGAATGAACTGTTGGTAACCTGGGGTTGCATCTTTGATTCGATACCAAGATCATAGACCTCTTCTCATTGTTACTGGCTGTAGATCTCAAGATTCTACTGGAATATATCTGTCTAGTCACTCGGATTTATTCTGTCAATTTTGTTTGGTCTAAAATTAGTGAATATGAGTAAACTGACCAGCATTGTATGTATGTTAAATGAATGTATGTATGTTAAATGAAAATAATAATGTAGATTGGAAAAGTTGGTAGGTAACTTGCATAAATTAGTAATTAATGCTAATTTGTTCTTCCCAGTAGAAATCCATAACTTACAAGATTTGATACATTTATGTGTATCTTTTAAAAAATCCAGTTCTCTTGGGTGTTGTGGAGCAGTATAACAGCTCACTGGAGGCTTTGCTGGATACATGCAGAATTTATGGATGTTTCTCTATCAAATATGTAGCTAGAATAGGTTTAGTTAATATAAAATTATAAATTCTCTGTGTATTTGAAATAGAAGGTAGAAAGAAAATATATTTCACTTTTTAAAACCTCTCTAGCCCCCAGTATTTATCAAGAGATCAAAAGAAGTAATTTCCCTGGTAGGTGGAGTACTTGACCCTACCTTTGGAGTGAAAACCAGCAATATTTAAAGGGATTAGGAAAAGTATACATATCTAATTAAAATCATAGTCAAATACACGTTACGCAACAGTAAATGGAACCAAAAGATAGGTTTTGCCCTTTAAAACATTTAGACATAAATAATTCTGGCAGATGTCATCTTTGATAAGGAAAATTCTAGTAACTCTTAAAAGGTCTGGTGGCAAAGAAAGGCTCCTTTTGTTTTAGGTGGATTTATTTATTTTCTCTTAATATTTTCCTTGTCATTGCTGTACAGTGTATCTGTCTGTCTGTATCCATACGTTGCACTGTGTGTAAATTCAGATGGGCAGGCATTTTGGGTCTGCCCAGCATTTTGCAACATTGAGGGCTTGTCTCTTCAAGGTGAAAATCTCAGATTTCTGCAACCCCTCAGTAGCCCCACTGTTCCAGGGTTACTTTACTCAAGAGTTTCCCAGTTTTGTTTTGGAGTCCTCTTACAGAGACTCACACAACTTGTTTCACCTACTTGCTTGTGAATCTGGTGACGCTTTGTTTCCAGTCTTGTGATTTTCTGCTCTAGAGCCTGAATCCTCAAAATACTTGTGCATGCAGATGGAATTTTCTGAGATTGCATAGAAGTAATAGAAGTACTTGTAGCAAAGAAAGTTCAATCTGTTTCTTGCTAGTGGATTGTAGAACATCCACTGGTGGTGAGGAGTCAGACCAATAGAAATGGATGGAGTTTGGTGTTGTGGGAGGATCATTTAATTCTAGAATAAAGATGTATAATAAAGTTGATACAGAGTTTGAAAAGTCAGTCTCTCCATGGTTCAGGAAAGGCCAGCACCTGGCTTGCATTTGCAATTTTTATTCAGCCCTCTTATACATTTTTTTACATCAAGCAATTATTAGTTACATAATGTTTTTTCCACAATATTTCACTTGTTTTGGGAAATATATAAGTTAGTGAAGCAACCAAATGCTGGTGACAGCTGTGGTAGATGCACCCATGTGCAAACTACTATTTAGCTTTACAGGGCAGACTAAAGGGTGCAGTAAACAACCTGAAACTCCTCAGCAAGCAAAAAAACAATATTTACAGCCTTGTATTAATGTGATTGCCCTTTAGCCTGGAAATGAGGGCTGCAGTGATTTCTAGTTCTTCAGCTTGGAGCACTGGCAAATCTGGTGTGAGACTTTTTCTCATTTTTAGAAAGGCCCTTCTGAAAGATCATCTTCCATCTAATCCAGATTTATTCCTCTTAAAGCTTGGATATCTGGGCCTCTTGCTGAAGCGTGACATGCTTTTTGATACGGGTTACAACTGAAAGGGGCCTCTTCAAGAGAAGTTGTTGGGAGACCTTTAAAATGCTTCCTGAGAAGGAAGAGTGTAGCTCCATTTATCACTAATTTGTTTCTCCTGGTGAGTACACTCACTATTTTGGGAGCAAATTTATGCTCAGATTTCTCCTGTTGTGATCCACCTGAAGAAAAAAATAGACTGCAATTTTAGCTGTATTCTCCCAGCAAATGCAGATTTGATTGTGCTTCAGTGGGGTCCCTGTATTTCATTAATGCATTAAATATTTATACCATTATGGTTTTTATTTTAAAATAGTGTTGAAGGCCTATTGGCACATCTTCTTCTGTGTAGCCTGCACTCCACGATTGCTGGAGTGTTTGACTTTGTTAATTCTGTTTTGGCTTTTTTTTCTCCAAAGGAAAGGTCTTCCTAACATATACACATATTGGCATAACCAGAGTGATAAAAACACTTACTATCCTCTCTGTTTATTTTTTAAATGTTTCCATGTGCTAAAGGATTTGAGGCACCCTGCCAGAACTACTCCCCTTTTGAAATAACTAATGAATGTACCAGTGAGGGGTAATTGGGTTCTCTGTGGAATTGCATAGATGGCAAAGTCCTGCATTTTTTTTTTCATTTACTGTTGTATTATTTTTGTTGCTGTTTTGTTTCCTTTTCTGCAGCTGACTTTATTTCAGCAACAATCTCTTGTGTGCAAGGAAGGGGCAAAGATCAGATTTAAAAAGAATTAGAGGTGGAGCAAACTGGCAGAGAGGAGATTTTTGGGTGCAGTGGGCCTGAGAGTGGTGTTAGGGGGCAGGAAGGCCAGAGAGTTCATCTTATTTGGTATTTCAGGTGTTGCAGAGGGGATAACAGCAGCATGGCACAGGGTTTGTGTTGGATACTCTCCTGTTCATCTTAAAAGATTCATTCTCTTATGTTTTAGGATCTACAACTAGAATATGGTCATGGTCCTCAGTGTGGCTACTTTTTGGGTGCAAATAAGTGAGTAAGCAACTGAATTTTCTGTCTTTAATTCATTCAAGACTATTTTAATAAAAAGACACATTAGCTGTAGTAAAATAAGTCAAACGTGTTTCTATCAGTTAAAATTCCAAAATCACTTACTTATTTCTAAAATAATAGTAACACTAATGATACAGGATTGCAGCACTTTTCACTGTTTGAGGCTGTATTGACCATATTGTCTTTGTGATGGTGTAAACTTCCTTTTAAGAGCTGTTATCTTGGTCTACTTGTTTACAGAATAATTTGCATGATAGGTCCCACAATTTTACCCCATCTGGGAACTGCCAGTGCTGCTCTTTGACGTTACTTGATGCCGTTCTTTATCTTGTAGGGCACTAGGAACATGCAGTTATAGATGCTTTAAAAAATAAAACTTACCTTTCTTAGCAAGCCCTTTAACTTCATGCTCATACTGTTAATCATCTTGATGTATTAATCATATAAAATAGTTCTCCATGTAATTTTCCCTTTACACACAATTACTTAATTACATTTATGCATGCCAGAATTAGGATGCCTACCTTTGATTTACTAAATTAAATCATACTAAAAATGCAGAAAACCTAAGCATAGAGCATGATATTTTTGCATAGTCTTTAATTGGGAAAATAAATCAGTAATGATAATTTTTGAAATCCTCTTCTTCCTTAGCCCTATGGTTTTTCTGTTTTTTTCAGACAAAAACATGAGTATGAAGTCCAGAATGTTACAAAAAATTAACAAGTGAAGAAATAATTTATCCCAACAGTAGTTTCATACTTGTCAGTATGTTTATTTTGTTTAGTATTATGATTTTCTTATGGATTTCTTTTAAATTGGATTAAAGTAACACAGTTCTTGTTTTACAGTAAGAGGAAAAAGGACCATTGCACTTAATAGCAATACATCAATAAACATGCATGAAAGGGTGTAGTGTGAACAATAAATTTTAAAATTTTGCAAGTGTGTTCATTTTTTGTGCGGATGCTGGATGAATATTCTGAAAACCAGCTGAAATAACATACTTTGAATTATTTACTGAAAGAATCATAGGTGCTTTTGTTCTGGCTTTTGATAATTGTGCTTGTGTACCACAATTAAATTATGTTCTTGTTCTTATTTAATGCTGAAGGAGTCTCTTAAAATCAGTTGAAGAAGAACTACATCAGCGGTAATTCTATTTCTTTTTTCCTCTCCTGTGTGCTTCAAAAGTAATTCATGCATTGATTTTTTTTGTCTGTCACAACTGCTTCTTGTTTGTCCCTGTGCTTGCTCAGAGCCTGTGAGAGAGACATAGTTGTCTAGATTGCAGCTGTATTTTAAAGAACAATAATTATTTTTTTAAAAGACAGTAAAATTCTATAAAAGTAGATTTGGAGCTCAAAATCTTTCACAACAGTCAAGGCAATTTTAATACAACTCACTCAACCGTAGTACCTTGTTCATTTTCTTAGGGGACATGTGGCACATTTAGAAGATGATGATGATGCAGACGATGATTCTAAACAGTAAGTCCTTCTTGTAAAAATAAATAAAATCAGATTCTTGAATAGATAAGTACTTGAAAAAAAAAAAAAAGGTTGAATCACATTCTGTAACAACTCGTGATTCTTTTTGCTAATGGTTTTCTTAAAGATAGGTATTTTCATGTTGTTGCTAGATTACATCACCATAAGTTGTCTTATTCTGCTGATTGTTATAAATTGGGGGGAGGGGAAAATCTTGTTCCTTTATTGATACAGTTCTCTTTTTATTTTCTATTATGGAACAAAATCTTGGCATCATTACGTTGAGCCAGTAATTTGGCTGACTACAGTCCTAGTGCCTTCTTTAGAACTGATAAGTCTATATCAAAATAAAGCTCATGAAAAATAGATAAAATATATACCTTACATGCTGCTCTAGATGTTTCAGTTTGTTCTGCATTCTCAACTAGGAGGATGGTTTTATGGGTGCTTGGTTTTTGGAATAGAACTGACTTCCTTTACTCAGAGAGAGCAAGGTTATGTGACTGCAAAGGCTTGTGTCAAATTAATGATGTTCATATTAAATCCCACTGGTATAAGTGTTCTTGGGCTCTATTTGATTGATAGATGAGAACTAAAACAATTTAAAAAGCAAAGCCAGTACGTGCAGATTTACATTCCTAAATAAATCTAGTGTAAAGACCAAAAAGAACAATGCCATTGAGATATAATTTTTGTTTTCTTTCTGTTAATAGATAATTTGGAAAGCTGTTACTTCATACAAGAAACCTTTATAATATGTGTTATCTATTGCTGGCATCTCTCTTGCAGAGAACCAAATATAATATCTATTTTTTTTTCTTGAATAATTTTACTTCAGCTGCTTATGTGGCCCTTGTGTTTCTGTAGATTTTCTTTTTTAGGTTAGGTGAGAAAGAACCTGAGATAGCTTCTGGACAGGTTCTAATTTGTCTGACCCTGGGGACCAGTAGTCATTGATTGTCTTCCAGAATTGTCTTGGTATTGTTTATTTCTTCTGATATTTCATCCTAAGTACTTTTGCCCTACAAGGGGTCCTGACAGTGTGTAAAAGCTTGAATCCCTCAACCTTGGGTCAGATAGGCACAGATGCAGAATCTTTCTGTTGGTATCTGCTGGGACCCAAAGATCTGCTGCAATTGTTTGTTCGTCTGCCTGGTCTTGAATATCTTTCTGTGGAACCCACTAAAGATTCAAGGCTTTGGTTTGATTTATATTCTGTGAGGTGGAGCTGCAGTTGAGGAGCACATGTGACATCAGTCACTTCTCCCTTCAGATCCAGAACAAAACCAGTGAATCCAGTGTATTCCTTCCACCCCAAACTGGTGCCAGTGCATGAAACAGGGTGGTAGTAGCAGCAGAGAATCCATGTTTCAGAGAACAATATAAAGTTATCAGTCTTCATTTAATAGTTTTCATTGTTTTGATATTTCTTTTTCTCTCAGCAAGGCTGCCAATATCTGCATTTCATGGTTATGGAAACTGGGAAAGCAGCAATTACAGGGGTGCTGCCCTGCATGAATAGCACTGACAAACTGCACCTAAACCCTCTTGTTGAAAGGAGGGCACATAGTCCTTTGTACACACATCTGTCACATGCATGCCAGATTGTTACCTTTTTGCTTTCTCTTGCTGCCCAGTAACACTGGTTGTCTGAAATGTAGGAGGAATACAAAAGAAATGGAAATGGAGCTTGAACCCTCATGACTGAGCACTTAAACTTGGCCCCATATTACTAAGAAGATAATTTCTTCCACCAAAGCAGCTGAAATGCATGACACTTGTTCTCAAAATCCCCTTCCAGCTTCTCTGAAATACAAACAACAGATAAGAGGTCAGGACAGAAACTCCTGGAAAGAATGAAGCCAAGCAGACAAGTTGTTGACCTGTAAACAAACAGGCAGATATTTTACTACTTTGAACATAGTTTAAAAATAAGGAAAATACTGTGGAAGAATGTCTAGTTTCCTGGTTTATTTAGTGGAAATAATTTTCTGTTCCTGGAAGATTAGGAAACAGGACAGTGGAAGAGGTTTTAAAAACATGCGGAATTTCAGAATTTAGTGTTTTGTTTTTAAATGTGGCATGTTTTTTAAACCACTGAGCCAGGAGAGGAAGAATGCTCCCAATGCTTCAGCTATGTAGTTTTCTGATAATATCTTGTACTCTTGGACCAGATTGCTCTAGCATGAAAAAGTTGTCTTTCCTAAGATTTCCATAAAAAAAGAGACTCATCAATCAAAAATCAACCAACCAACCTAAGCATGAGGGTTGCTGTCCACTGCAGATGGATTTTACTTTTATGTGTAAGGCTGTTTTAAGTTATCAGTGTAAATTTTTCAGGGAATGGTCTTCATTAGTTTTCTTTTAACTTCCCTTCAGCTCACTGATACCCTTAACTTTCTCCTCTCAATAGCGCAAACGTCAGACCTCTTCTGTTTCTCCCTACTTTGTTCTGCCCAAGTTTATGCATCTTCAACAGATCAGTTCATGACACTCTCTGCTCTCTGGGGGGGAACCTGTGATCCTTGTTTACATATAGTATCTGAGGTATAACAAAATGTTTGAAAGTATCTGTGATGCAGTTACTTGGATATAATAGTGCTCTTGATAAGTTAATGGTATTTATTTGTATGGCACTTATAAAACCCTGTCTCAAGTTCTTGAGGACTGCAATTCAAATTTTCTCTCTCTGTTTTGTTTCTTTTCTTTATAGCGCTACTATGAAACCTAAAGTGCCACCTCCTTTACCACCAAAGGTTAGTGAGGGGGATTTGGTTGCTCAGCAGAAGAATGCACTTTAAATAAATAAATAAATAAATGGAGAATATTTAAATTACTGTATTGGTGGCCCTTTACTTGTGAAAATTTGAGGATCCAATGCTGTCTGTGGGTTTTTTTCCTCATTAATATGTGGCATAGATGCTTTGAATCTTTTTTCATTATTTTTTATTACTATGTCTCTTTCAGCCTAAATCCATATTTATCCCCCAAGAAACTTATTCTTCTGAAAATGAAAATCAAGGGACAATCAAGAGATGCCCAACATCAGAGAGTCCAGCAAAATCTGCATCTCATGTTCCACCCAGACCACCACCTCCTCGGTTACCTCCACAGAAATCTAATCCTTTAGGTAATAAAAGTTATCCCAGGGAGTATACAAGTATTCCTTAAATAATCTAATGTGATTTTATTTCTGTATGCTTAACTGTGCACACATTAGAAGATATTGAGGTAATTTTTCTATGGTGGGCAAGTTACAAAAAGTGCATGAAAGCCAAAATTCATGAAGAAAGTGTGCTTTAACTCTTAAGAGGATCAAATGTACCTTCTATCAAAGTCACTGACACAATTCCTGCTGATGCCATTGGTGACATAATTGCTTTCCTAAGCAACAGGCTTATAATATAGAGTATCAGGATTGGTAAAAAAGTACGTTTGTAGGTTTCAGATTTAGTGTGTCAGCTGTTGTTAGAATATTTCATTTCAAGAATAGAGTTCTGCTTTCAAAGTTTGCTTTTGTAAGTAATGAACTGGGTTGGAGAGTATAGGAGGTAATTGTGTTTGCTGTCTGCTCTGACTGTTCATCTTATGCCTTTGTCAGTCTAATGTCTTGAGAGTTGTCTTGGACTGGCTTCTCTCAAGCAAGCTCAATGTCTGCCTCTTAATTGTTACTTCGGTAGCTTTTCCTTGCTTCATACTTAGTACTGCAGTTGATTTGTTAAAGATTTGACTCTAACGAGGCAGTGTTTCTAAGGAATCAATAGTTGAAGTGTTAGCTGTTGGCAAGTATTTCTAAAGAATAGAAATGCACATTTTCCCTCATAAGTGTGGCTGCATCCCTTTCTGTGCTCCTGTTAGAGTTGTTAGATTGGAGTTATTATGTTAGAGTTGTAACGTTAATTACCAAAAAGTCACGGACTGAGATTGAATGTGGCTTGATGGGTATGTGTGCATGTAAGGACATGCATGTTTCAGAAGTAAATTTGGGTATTTTATACTATTATATCTAGTATATGTTCTGACTTAATTGGACATTCTGACCTACCTAAAAGACTTTTTATGCTAGATTACTCTTTGAAGTGAAGGCAGAGAAACACATTCTTAACTGTGGATCTTTCTAGGTAACGGAGTCACTTCTGTGCAATTAAATGGTGAAAGAGAGGAACCGCCACAACAGAATGAAGCTAGAGACACTAACTTTTCAAGGAAAGAAAAGAAGGAAATACTGGTAGGTATTTAAGCTTCTGGATATCCTTTTACAGATGTTGTGACTGTTCTACATGTGCAAGGAAAAGGAACAGGCATGCCCTTTAATATGGAAATTATGCTAGATGGCATCTTGTTTACTTTGAATCAAAACACAGTTTTCCTTGATTGTCTAGTTGTGATACAGCCTTACGCTGAAGTTTGTCAGTGTTTCATTTTTCCTTAGAAACAAACATGATCACAAATATGTCCAATTTTCTTGGTCTTTCACACACTTGAGCAACATAATGAGCCATGTCTTATGCAGTACTGAGCAGTGACTGTTGAAGCAAATGGGGAAATGAGGGAATGGAGTATCCTGTAGTTAGACTAGATTAACTATAACATGAGACTGCCCTCTTTGAGGGCTCCTTCCAAGTGTAAGGCTGGAAATGTAATTTTTTTTTTTGTGAGAAGTGAAGATGAAATAGACTAGAACTAGACTCTGTTTTGTTTTAAGGAAGTGCCAGTAATACTGACAGTATTTTGGAAAGTAAGATTACCTGGACAGCTTTGAAGTTGTCATTTGAAATTGTTTGTTTGAAGTTTACCTGTAAAATGGGTTTGTTTAGAAGCTTGTTTGTGCTAGGAGAAATTGATACTGACACAGGAAAGTGCATGTAGTGCTGAGTGGTGACATTTAATGCTTTAATACTAAAGGGTTGAACAATTGTTACAATATTGCTTAAACTCTCTAGTACTGGAAATGGCATTCTTACAGGAACTGCTGTAAGAAGGTGTGAAAATGTTGCACAAGACTGTGCAAACATTCAGAGAGGAGGTATTAGGGAATCATAGTGGAGATTTTAATGAAAGACAATTACACTGAATGTTTGTGGTTATGCTGTGTGTGGGGAGGGAATATACATGTTCAAGCATAGTGTGCGTGTGAGTGTAAACATACTTTTAAATTTTATTTTCTAGAAACCAATTAGTAACGGCCTTCCTCCCACACCTAAAGTACATGTGAGTATTCCTGAGTCACACAAATGCATGTTGGGAGCAGGGTGAAACAGCACATTTTTTGAATGTTTGTAGTATTTGCTTTTTTACTTAAAAAATATAATATGACTTAGTAATGCTAAGCCAGTGGTATGAATCTTAACCTTTTGTTACTACTTGAAGTAAAAATAATCCTTTTGGGAAAATCATATTTTAATTTTTTGTTTGTATTTAATATTTTTTCTTCTACAGATGGGTGCTTGCTTTTCAAAGGTTTTCAATGGCTGTCCTTTAAAAATTCATTGTGCAACATCTTGGATAAATCCAGATACAAGAGGTACTATATGATGAGTATTTTACCCATTTTGTCCTCTCCTTGAATGTCACAGGTGCTTAGATGAACAGGACTATTCCTTTTAAAACAAACACATATTCATATAAGCAGGAGTTGTTCTTTAATTATCCCACTGCTGTCTAAAGTTGTGTTGTTTTTAAGATATATTGGGTCAAGTTTTTTGCTTTGACTGAAAAGAATAAATTACATATTGAAGTTAAAGATCCATTTTTAAAGATACATTTTAGTCCAGAAGAAGACAATCTTAATTTTTTTGTAAAAAATCTGACTTTTTGACATCTTAGCTGAGATCTTTCTGGCCCTTCAGAATTCTGCAGCTGGTTTCTTCTTTTTTTTTTTTTTTTTTTTTTTTTTCATAAATATTAGTGCTTTAATATCTAGCCTGATAAAAAGGATAGTTGGTAATATTGTACTCACTTTGCCTGCCATTACTCCTTTTGATTATAAGCTATATAGACATACTACTGAGCTGGTCAGCAAGAAAATATTTGGGTTTTTTTTTTTTAGAAACTGGAATTAGGGAAGGGTAAATCCTCAGCAGTTGACTTCATCTCATAGGAGATGTCTGCCTTGTTTGCATGCCTATGTACAATCCAGGGATTTGATTATGTTCATAGGCTCCGGAGAAAATGTTCAAGTCAGTACTGCTGTAGAAGTACTCTCAAAGAAGGCAATGGATATTTCCATAATATACGGAAATGTCTAAGTAGAATATGCTGAAATTATTCACATGATTTCCTGCTTGTGGTTGTATCGCCTTTTTTTAAAAAAATCAATTATTACTCAAAAAAACCACTGAGCTTTCCTAATGACTTAAAACAGTCCCATTCATTAAAGCTTCCTTATCAGGATTAATTTTCTTGCTTTCAAACACTGTAACTATTTTAGCTGGATTTGTTTCTGTGTGTAGATGTTGTTTTTTGGTGAAGGTGTACATACCTTCCTGAATCAAGATTTCTACCTCTTTTTGTGCTTGCAGATCAGTACTTGATATTTGGAGCGGAAGAAGGTATTTACACACTGAATCTCAATGAACTTCATGAAACATCAATGGAGCAGGTATATTTCTGATTTAAAAAATACATCACATTTTTAACCCCTGAGATTTATGTTGTATAATCCTTGTAAAAATGGTTTTTACTATATTTACATAGGTACTGGCTACACTGAGAATTACCTTAAATATTTGCTATTGAGGATAATTTTCAGTCATATTTGTGTTTGTAGGCTGAACCGTGTTTATATAGGAGATCTTAATCTATCTGTGCTTTGAACTTCATAGTGCATTGTTCTGCAGTTAAATGATTAGGTAAATAGTATGGAATTTCCCTGATGCATTTGGATGAAAGTTTCTATTTTCCTTACAACTTCATTATAGTACATAATTTTTGCAACAAACATTGTGATTCAGCTACAGGAAAGCAAGGTGATCCTTTATTCACAGGAGTCTGTTCTTGTGGTCTTGAAAGCAGCTTTGCTGATGAGATTCAGCTAACTGAATTCCACCTAAAGCTCTGTCTTTGCGAAGTCTTACAAGAAGTAATTTTTTTAAGGGATGCTGGGGAGGGGAAAGTGCAAGTTGCAGGCCTTTCTGTATTCTCCAGCTCTTTTGATACTCTCTGAGAGACTTGTTTTCTTTCTTGCCTTCTCCCTACCATAGGGAGCTGTGCACCCGCCATCAAGATGGAGGAATTTGCAAGGACAGCCTTCACACTGTAAGCTGGAGGCACTGGTGTTTGTTCATCCTCCAGGGTCCATACATTTTAGAGATGTCTCTTTTGTTGAGAGGGAGGCCTAGTTGAACTGAGCTCAGTGTAACCCATAATCATACTGGTGCTTGAGTTACTCGTTTAAACTTAGCTCAGGTACCACTCTGCTGCTGTACTGCAGTTGTCACAACTACCCTGAGGAATATCACTAATGCAGTAATAATTCTTATAGGCCAGGTAGACCAAGGAAAGGTTTGGATTTTTTCTTTACTGTTTGGGGTTTGGTTTAACTGGCAAGGAAGGAGAAGAGCTGTAATGAAAATCATGTAGTCTGCTGCCTAGTGAGCTTTCAGGGAAATGTTTTAATAAGCACTTAGAGACAAGAAGAAATGCTTGCTCACACAGCCAGTCATGTGTGGATCAAGGAATGAGTGACAGGTCGATTAACCTGCTCATTTGAAGAATTGATGTTCCTTAATCCTCAGATCCAAACCTACTGAGTCACAATATGTTCATGTACCTACAGAAGGTCAGTCAACCTTGCACATTGAATCTTGATACAAGCAGTGTGGTAGATTATTACCATAGGTGTTTCTTAAAGTGTGTTTAGGTTGTGAGAAGATGTCAGGAATAGAAGTGCACCATCTTTGCTAAGCATTTATTGCATCATTATTTATGATAAAAGTCAGTAGGGCTTTAATAGCATTTCTGAGTTTTGTTTTATGTCATTGCTTACTCTCACTCTGATTCAACTCGGCAAAAAAGCGGAAGTAGTGTCCTTCATTATTTTTCTTTGTACTTCACTTCACCAGTGGACAGAAGAGACAAAATACACCTTTCCAGGAGTTAGAATAGCTACAGGGTTAATATTTTATTCCTTTTTTTTTATTTTAAGAGTTGTGTTTTGTTTTCTTTTGTGACTTTTTTGTTTTGTTTTTCTAAGAGCAAAACAGTTGTCCTCCTGAGTGATCTATCTAGCCCAATAGTCTCTTTCCCAAAGTGGCACTGGGAAGTGTCAATGAACTTAGTCACTGTGTATTCTCCTCAGACTCCACTCAAGTCATTGAATCAGGGATGTTGGAGGATCCTTGCCTGTTTTTTGTCCCCTTTTGGACGTCTTGAGCATGAGTATGTCTCATCCCTTGTTTGTGTTGGTACTTTCCACCTCTGTGACATCTTGTGTCAATAAGTTCCAGAACTTAGGTGAGAAGAGGGGAAAAAAAGTAGTTGTGGATTTTTTGGGCTTTTTTAAGGGATGTCTTGTTGCTTTCACCCCCATCTTTTTAGGAATTGCAGAATTTGACAAAAAAACAGCTCTGCCTTGAACATTTGTTGCACTCATTCATCACTCAAGTGAAATGTGTAATCATGAAGGTGAAGAATCCCTTCAAAGTACCAATTTTAATTGTTTCAAGAGATTTGGACTGTCACAGGCTTTAGAATGGCTGTGGTTTGTTGACCACTCTTGGTTTACTGGAGTTTGTTGTTGAGCTTTTCTTCTTTGAAGGAGAAAATTCAGTGGTTTTTGAATTTTTTGGAAAAGGGTTGATTGATCTTTGTAATGACATCTTGTGGTACATAATATACCTGAAGACAGGAGTATAAAATGTGCTAATTGTCTAAATGTTAATTCATATATTAAATATAGCGTGTGTGCCTAAGATTTACTCTGAATTAACTCTGGAATCCAGGTAAACATTACTTGGCTTAAACTTACTTCTCCTGCAAAAAGCAAGTCAGTATTAGCTTTGTCCTGTCATCTAAGCAGATACTAATTGATAATTGTCTTGTGTGTATCAAATTGAATGTTACTTCTTTGTTTTTCCTTCCATTTATCAGCTATTTCCTCGAAGATGTACCTGGTTATATGTCATGAACAATTGTTTGTTATCAATATCTGGTAAGTTACTGTGCTGTCTTTCAGTGGTAGCACCGGTAAACACTTGGTTTCGTATTTGAAGTGTGGTTTGTTTTCTAATTGCCAGGTAAAGCTTCTCAGCTTTATTCCCATAATCTACCAGGACTCTTTGATTATGCAAGGCAAATGCAAAAGTTACCTGTTGCTATTCCAGCACATAAACTCCCTGACCGAATACTTCCCAGGTAAATACACATCATTGGATATATCAGAGTATCTTAACTCTGGGAGTTCAGGAGCTGCTTGTGAAGCTCTGGGAACACCAAATAGTGGGGGGCTCTGTTACACAGATTGCAGTAAATGACTTATTTGCATTAATCAGAGGGTTGAGCCCTACATTTACACAGATCAGGATGTGAATTACTCTTGTTAGAAAAATGGATTTTGGTACACCTTAACTTCTGGTTAGGAAAGCTCTTGTTTCTAGGTGTAGCTCTTTTCAGGTATAGTCTAGTGTGGTAAATCCTGCTTGTACTTGATGCTGAACAAAAGCTATGGCCTGCAAAAAAATCAACCCTGTCCTGGCCAGAACCAGGACACTGCTAAACAAGCCTTCGTAGTAGCCCATTCAAATCCCAGCAGAAGAAGGTAGTAACACTAATCTAGTTTGCAGGAAAACCTTTGATTCATAAAGTGTCTAGCGAGACACTGGTTCTTCTAATAGAATAGAATTTCTGTTAGGAAATTGTATTATAGAAGAATGGGTTCTCTGCTACCTTTGGTTTTATGAAAAGTCTATTAACATGTAATTCTTGGGTTCAGGAACGGCTGCTTCTTGTTCAGTTACCTGTAAACATAATTGTTATGTTTAATTGTGTAATTCAGTTACCTGTAAACATAAGTGCAACACTTGTCTGAAAATTGTGTTCTTCCTAGAGGGAAAATTCTAAATAACTAAGAGAACTTGTGCTTTGATTTGTTATCTTCTGTGTACTTGCACTATTGTTCTGCTCCTCTCTTCCAAATTTGACTTTGGTGGGTGACTTTGGCTTGAGGACTGAATCAGCAGTGGACTAATAATCATAATTACCATAAGGATTGTGCTAGGAAAACCAGACTAGATTCTGCCTGGAATGGTACCTCACCTAAGTTGCAGAGGACTCAGAAAATTTCTTGTCCAGTAATGTCACTTCCCAGGAAAAATGCAGCACAACCTGAATGTGAGTGCCAAGCCAGTCATTCAAAGGCAGGAAAGATTAATTTAAATAATCTGTTTTCCTCTTTTACCTCAGGCTGTAGGGTATTAGGGTAGTCACATTTAGCCAGGCAGAAGATACTTTTGAAGTATGTAGGGGAATGTAATTTTTCCTACCAGACCATAAAGTATATTCTTAAACAAGTTTTTGGATACTATGATGGTGAGTGCTACGTGCAAAATGATAAAAGCAGAGGTTTTGGTAGAGAAAAGGCAAAGCAAAATTGAATTTGAAGTAACTTGTGAGGATTTATATATTTATTTGCAAAATGTTCTAACCTCAAGTTTTGATACTTGGTAGGCAGACATTCAGTAGCAGAAAATATGTCTATGATAATGACAAACAGATGTCTGTCTCCTTTCTAGCTTCTTTCCCTGGAGTGTCCTTGAGCAGTTCCTTTCAAAACCTCCATGACTTGTTCCAATGAAAATCTGTGACAAGTACTCACTTTGAGTGCAGCATCTGTCTATCAATCTATTTATTCCTATCTTTTCTACAGCATCAAATTAGTTATTTTTATTGTTAAGAGTACTGTGACCAGTCTGAATAGTGCCTGTTGTCTTCTGATATATGTAGAAACTCTGAGTCCTGTTACCAGCAAATAACATTTTGACTTATCTGACAAATTTTCACATTATTGTTTCCATGATTTCACAAGAAATATACAAACTTGTATTTTTTTAGTTTTTTGGTGTGGCAGATGTTTTTCTATCAGTGAATGTCAGAAAAGAAAATTCACTCAATTGTTTTAGTCTATCAATAATTTTGTGTTTAATCTTTTGTAGGAAGTTTGCCGTATCTACGAAAATTCCTGACACTAAATGGTGTCAAAAGTGTTGTGTTGGTAAGTGAAGATCTGGAGATACGTGTGAGGGGGCAGCACAAATGGTGGCAGTAATAAGATTATTGAGTGAAGTTTAGGAGGTAAAGGGAGAAGAGATTTTTCTCATTATTACGAAACTGTGCGTTTGCAGATGGTGAGCTCATTCAGGTTAGTCCTTGGGTCTAAGCAGTGAAAACTTCCCCATTTAGCTCTTTATATTTAAAGACAGTTTACAAGAAATGCAGAGAAGCAGAATGATGTCAAAATTCAAACCAATTCTCAAGAAGAACCTAATCTCCGTGTATGGAGAAACTTAGAGAAGTTGCCATCAGGATTAAGCTACCTGCATTCCTAGCAGAAGTTTCAGTTATCAATAGTGGGTGATAAAAAGCAAAATAGTATTTTTAATTCTTTGAGGACAGTGTTGTCTCTGAAGCCTCTATAATGTGTTTAATGTGGCAGCTACCAAAGTCTCAAAGCTGCACTGTGTTAAGACACATTCTAAAAGGGAGGCAGATAGATTAAAAAAAACCACAAACCACTATGAGTGGTAATGAATGCTGCAGGGAATGAACACTCATGGGATGACAGGGGTGAAGTGACAGGGGTCAGAACAGGTAAAAACTCTGGCCTTCTGACAGAAAAATTAATTTGAAGTCCCTATGTTTCTAGGTTTCTGTTCATCAAACAAGAAGCCTTGTGTGCACTCTTCTGTGGTTCTGTGATTCCTGTCCTGCCAGGCACAGAATTTAACAGGGGTGCTGTGCTACTTGACATTTTAAGGGGAGTCTTCATATTCGGAGATAGCTCAGCTTCCTGAGCCTGGAGCCCTCTGCGTGATAGATGTGAGGGATAATTTGTGAACACAGCAAGGGTGGCTTTGAGAGTCTTACTTTTTGTGACTTGAGCCTCCATTCCTGTGGCACATAAGTCTGCTTTTGGCCTCAGGGCAGCAGGAGTGCCACAGGAGGCCAAAAAAGACGAGAGCTTCTGGTCTTCTTTCTGCACCTTACAGGCATTGGTGATTGTTTTGTGGTTTCTGCTGCTGAGTTTAGTCTTACTCAGGGTCACACCAAGCGTTATTTGCTGCACTTTGCAATCAGTCTGATGTTGAGTGAGAACTTGAATTAATGAAATAAAACACTGATGGGTAAGGTGCCAAGGGATTGCTGATGAGTGTCTGTGACTATAAGGTAGTGTGGGCATATTTCACTTCTGTGGGTAGTTCTGGATTGTAGAAGCTTGTAATCGAAACTTTGTTGCTTATTGCCTGATGGCCCACAGTCACTTCACTGCACAGTAAAATCTGGTCTTTAGATGTATTTGTACAAAGTGCAAAATAGCACTTGATTGTCTTGCATGAAATATTGGCAGTGCTTAAGGAGTGAAATTTTGTCAGTATTGTAGAATTGAACTTGTGAAACTTCACAGGGCCTGACTTTTCAACTCTGTTGTTCTCTGCCAGTTTTTAATTGAGTTCTGACAATGGAAGAGCAGCACTTCTTCCTCTTCTATTGTTCTTCAGTTTCAGCTGGATTTCCTGATTGTCTAGAATTGTTCGTTAGAATTACAGAACTCCTGGATTTCAGACTGGCTGTGAAGAGTGCTTGAAAGGCAGCTGAACTGTTCACTGCTTGCTGGGTAACTGTGTGTTATAGAAAAAGCTATTCTTTAACAGCTTGCTTGTGGTGATTTTGAGACAGCCTAGGCAAACCAACACAGTAAACCCAAGACACTCCAAGTGTGTGTGCAATCAGCTATTTTTAAAATATATAAAGTATTAGAGTGGGGCTGGTGGGTATTTTCCAAACGAAAAGGGACTGTTACATAGTTGGAAATAGTTTATAATTTGCATGTGCTTAGTACACTAATATTCTCTATCCTTTCTTGGCAGTGAGAAATCCCTACACAGGCCACAAGTACCTTTGTGGAGCACTACAGTCTAGCATTGTTTTGTTAGAATGGGTTGAACCAATGCAAAAGTTTATGTTAATCAAGGTAAAATTACAATTACTCTCATGTTTTTTTCTAGTTATCTTGTAGTGGCTTGTTAAAAATAAGTATTAGCCATTTTTTGATTTATTAGACTTCTCCTGTTTTCTATTATATTGAAAATAACTACTTAAATATGTCATGTATTAACTGACTCAAAATAAATGTTCATGTTTTTGGGGTGCACTTCAGTTAGAGAACCAAGCCCTTTACTCCATGAACATTGCCTTTCAGTTGCACAATAGAAAACTGAGGCTGGCAGGCTGAGACATGGGTTAACAGTGGTCTTGCTCTCATACTAGAAAGAAGGTGACCATTTGTTCTATGTTTTTTGACACTGAGGTGCCCAGAAATCCTTGTTATCTCCCCATATGACATCACCTGGAGAGACAGAGCCAGGGTGGGCTCATGTTTCTAAAAAGGCAGCTGCTACAGCTTGATCAGCCTGGAAGAGAAGGCTCAGAGGCTCAGTAGCCAGGGAGAGCAGTGATGGGCACTCTTGTTGTCCATGGGCAGCTGCAAAGGACACACATGATAAAAGACATGCTGTTTTATTTTAACTGAGTTGGCATGAAATGCTCCAAGCTTCTTAACTCAGGCCTTTTGTATTTATCAATTCCTGTTAGCTGAAGAAGTAAACCTAACATTACAAAGTATGTCCTAAAATTTACCATACAGTTTGAATATACAACAGCAACTCAGACTACATTTATTTCCCTTCTAATACCTATTTTTGCTTATTCATCTAGCACATAGATTTTCCTGTACCTTGTCCACTGAGATTGTTTGAAATGCTGGTAGTCCCCGAGCAGGAATTCCCTTTAGTCTGTGTTGGTGTCAGTAGAGGAAGAGACTTCAACCAGGTGGTGAAGTTTGAGACTGTCAACCCAAATTCTACCTCTTCGTGGTTTACAGAAACAGGTTTGTGTGCTATTGTCATTGCATTCCAAAATGTTCTTTGCTCTTCTGTTATAGTTGAAGCACTAAAAGGTAGGCTTCTCTAAGGAAGCAAATGGTTAAATCATTAAGGCTAAGTGAGAATTGCAAGTTCTCTGCTTAAAGGTGTATCTGATTGAACCTGCTTGCATGTGCACTTTTTTTTTAATGTTTCTCCTTGTTGAACTGATGGGATTCCTTGAGATTTTTGGTATAGCAGAGGATGGGGAGTTACAGTTTCTTGTATTTCCACAAATTAGGCAGCACTTTATTACCCCCTGTGTTGTGTTGTGCTCTACCCTGGCACCATGACTTCTGTTTATTTAATAGGTTTTAGTAAAACTGCATTCTGAGCAGTTCCTTTTGACATCTCTGGAAGATGTATTTTGGCTCTCCTGCAGTGTGTCACTATGGTAAGAAATGGTGTTATCACCTCCTGCTGAGACAGAGCATTCCTCTGGTGTTTATGGGAATCAAAAGGATTAGGACCACTGGTGCAGGAAACCAAGTGCCTGGCCATCACCAGTGTGGGCACCATGAGTGAGATGGCCACCATCTGAACATCAGCAGAAATTCTCTCATGGAAGTGTGCTAAGAATTACTTTTTTAGAGTTACAAGGTTGCCCCCTGAACCTAGATGCAGTAAGGAACCATTGCTAGTCATAGCTGACAGGTTCAGAAGCAATAGCTTTGGTTTTGCCTGTCATGGATCCTTTGTTGGTTTGTGATGGATTTATACATAGCTCTGTGCTGGCATACACGTGTGCATGAATCCAGATGAGTGTGCACTGTGGAATTCACTAGCAAGAACACTTTCCTCCAGGAAGATATCCAATGACCTTGCTTCTGCTGAAAAGTGCATCAAATTTTGACACAATTTAAAGCATAGTTAGAATACCCAAAGTGAGCAGTGGATGGCCAATTAACACACAGTACTTCAGATAATGCATTTTAGTCTCATTCCTTCCTACCTGTAACTCTGAATTTGTAGCACAGCCCATAAAGGAAGCATGCTGAAGAGAAATGTCCTGTTACCACTTCTCTCTTAATGTTGTTTGCTTTGGTGTATAAATACAACAGTATTCATCCCTTCTCTGTTCTTTTTTTGCATTGTGCCTTCCACACTGTTACAATTTCCTTGCATTACTTGTGTGTTCACGTGTTATGTCTATGTTGCCGTTTTCTCCTATTTTTGTAGCTCAAATTTAAACCCTTTTGTTGCAGCAGCTTATTCCTGTCTCCTGCTGGCAGGAGAGCAATGATGCAAACAGATTTTTATTTTTTAGAATTTTAACCTGAAGCTGCTTTTGTGTTCTTAAGTAATGTGCTCTAATTTCTCATGTCTCATATATTTACTGAGTTTCTCTTTGCTATATGAAAGATGCCTACAGAATCTGGCAGTAATGTTGAATTAGTAAGAGCTGCTGTGTATGTAACTTTAATGTTAACAAACAAATGGACCAAAACTACGCTTCTGAGCTGACATGTCCATTAATCACTTGTGGGTCAAATTCCTATTTGCTGTGATGGAGACTGCTGCAGCTGTAATTCAGAAGAGAAGAAAATAGGCCTTCTTTTGAGGGTTTGGAGAAGGAAATAGGCCCCTAGTTTTGGAACATTTGGGGGATGGAGCTTCTGCAAATAGTAGCAAGAATTAAGTAATAGTATGTAAGTCCCTATCAGGAGTTAGAAATAAAGACAGAAGAAAAGTGCATTGAAACAGCATAGTGTGGACAGTCACATATATCTGCCTTTTTGCAACAGCAATATTCAAGTGCATCAACAGAAAATAAATGGAGAGCGATGTACATGTCAGTTTGCTTTTGTGACATGGCTCAGAAAAGGCTGAATTAAATACATACTTCAGTATTGTAGCTTCAGTTTTCCTTTCACAGCCAACATATTGGATAAGTGGACATGCATCTCTAAGAGAAGAGTAATGTCACTGGTAAGATGATGATTTTAAATAGATAAAACACACTAATGCATCAAAGTGTCTCAATCTCTAGAACTTCCATTTCAAATTTCATGCTAATGTATGTTATGAACTAACACTGTCATTTTTTTATAGACACTACGGAGACGAGTGTTGTCCATGTAACACAGCTGGAGAGAGATACCATTTTAGTGTGTTTGGATTGTAAGTTTAATATCAACTAAGTATATATGTATGCATATACATGCATAGTCTGTCTTCAAATTAGGTTCTATATTGAAGATAATCCTTGGTTAACATATCCTTATTTTTTGTCTAGGCTGCATAAAAATAGTGAATCTGCAAGGCAGGTTAAAATCCAGCCGCAAACTGTCGTCGGAGCTCACGTTTGACTTTCAGATTGAATCAATAGGTAAGCTGGGCTTCATTATTAGTCTTGAATATCCCTGGAGGTCAGAGAGTTGGGTAGTCACCATCTGGATGAAATTTAACAAGAGCAAGTGGTGGATTCTGCATCTGAGATGAGGGAGTCCCAGTTATGTGCACAAACTGGGGAATGAGAGGCTGGAGAGCAGCTCTGCAGAACGAGATCTGGGGGTTGGGATTGATAGCAAGCTGAAGATGAGTCAACAGTGTGCTCTGGCAGCCAGAAGTCATGACAAGCATTAAGGACATGGAAATCGTATGAAGTTGCATATGGGAAAATTCAGTTTGGATATTAGGAGAATGCATTTCACTCAGAGGATGATTGATCGCTAGACTGAGCTCCCCAGAGAAGTGGTCTCAGGACCAAGCCTGTTAGAGCTCATGTGACTTCTGGACAATGCTCTAAGCAATCCTTATGAATCTCTTTCAACTTGAGATCTTTTATGAATAACTTGTTCAGTGTTACAGTAAAGAATTAGGTATGCTACTTGTCTAGTCTTTGGGATCTGGAACACTACCTCATTTCACTTTGTGTGAGAAGAGTCAGTAAAAGGTTCAGCATGTGCCTTCCTAGGAACAATTGGAATGGAGTAATAATCCTGGAGTCTTCTTAGACTAAGCTAAATATCTTGGGAGCATGATGGAGACTTCTAGCCTCTAAAGGAATACCTTAAGCTAACCTACATAAACTCTCTGCCTAACCCGTGTCTAACTCATTTTGCATGTGTGTTTGTGCAGTCCATTTTTATAAAGCAGCTCAAAGACTAAACTATGATATATCACAGAATGCATAAATTCTGTTTTCTTGTGTAAAATTTGAATTAATTAAATTTGTGAAACAGAAAGAATAGATCATTTTGGCAGTTCTCCAGCAGTTACATGTCTGGATTGTACCACCTGCTGTTGAAAGAGGAGTAGGAGGGATGTGTGCACAGGTGAAGGGTAGCACCAGAAGAGGAGGAACAGTGGGTCCTAAAATTGTCAGGAGTTGCAGGGAGTTTCTGAGGAGAAGCTTTAAAATTTCAGGCCCTTCAAAGATAACCTTCCACAGAGAAGAGGGCAAGACACATTGCCACTGAAAACATTACTTTTATGGCTCTTGATGATTGGGAATGGAGGGAAGGAGGGATTGAATGTACTTGAAGCTCCTCACTCTGGGACATCTGCATGTACTGTAGTCCTCACCCTGCTTGTCACAAATGAGCTTCCTGTGGCCTTTACTGTTCTGGCAGTGTCTCCAAAGACACTCCTGGAACTTTCCTGTTAAAATTCCATATATACTGTCTGCAAGTAAATTAAAGGGATTTCCTGTTCAAAGAAAATGACACATCTAGGACTAGACATTTAGAATATTTTCTGGTCATATGGAAATGTTTTTAAACCTTGCTCATTAAACAAATAAATATATAAATGCAGCTACTTTTGAGGCAGGTTTGGTGATTCCTGGGAGACATTCTGCAGTCTGAGTGGGTGTATATTATACAATGGAACATACATGTACAGATTTCAAAACTTTAGTCTTGTGCTTTTGGCCTTTAAAAGCAAGAGTTGAGTTTATGCCTCAAAACTGATTCCAGTGTTCTTTCTTGCCAGTCTGTCTACAAGACAGTGTGTTAGCATTCTGGAAACACGGCATGCAAGGAAGGAGTTTTAGATCAAATGAGGTGAGTACTACATTTTGCTTCAAATTCTGGCTTCTAATGTAAGCCACGTGGAGGAGAATTACACAATGCTGTTGTCTGAAAAAAAATGAAACATTTCAGTAACTTCCTGGGTTAGACCTAGCAGCTGGAGTCTCATTCTAGGCTTGTTTCAGAAGCAATAAAGCATTGGTGGAGCTGTACAAGAACTCCCTCACATCTGACAAGCAAAGCAGAAATGAGACCAGGCCAGGATGCCATAGAAAATACCCAAGTCTAATTCTTGGTGTTATTAATCTTCACCTTTCAGCTTTTTATCACAGTGTCAAATGAGGTGCCTGATGTTTTTTAGTCTCTGCCATGTTCTCTTGGCTAAAAATACTTTGCCCAGCTTACACAAGAAATATTTTTTCCACCTTCAGTAGAAAAATACCAGATTGACTTAAACATGGTTGGTTTGGTTTTTTTCATAAAATCTCCTTGTAATCACTTTTTTCAGTCCATTTGATGTGATTTTTAGACAGAGTTAAACCATTATAACTACCTTCCCAAATAGTTTTTATTTTCCCTTGGTGCAAACCCTGTGTACTTGTTAGTGAAAATGCTGGACTTTGTAGGAATTTAATGAGTCTTTTAATTTGATTATTAATGACTATTTACAAACATTGCCACTTATTCCATCAGTATTTCATTGGCTGAGAAATTGAGCTCATTATGTTTAAAGTACACATACAGCCACACCACACCAAGCTTAGATATCTCACATTGTTCCAGCACTACATTGATTTGCACAAAGCGTCAGTTGACCCAGTCTATGCTAACAGTGAGCCTACTCTGTGTGAACCAAAGGCTGGAGTCAGACTGCTTCTTATTTCCAAGGTGCAAATGTTTATTGTGGCATTTGTGCAATGCTCTACCCATTGGTAGAGCACTCAGCGGCTCTGCTCCAGCTGGGAGGGGCCATGTTCCAGTGTGCTGCAGCCCAAATGGATGCATTTTGTTGTTTATGTAAAGCATCAGGGACACTGGCTTGCTTTGTTGCTGTCAAGCCAAAGCCAGAACCTAAATGAAGAACTGAAAGCAGAACTGGGTTGTTAACAGAAAAGCAAGCCACCTAAAACTTCTTCTCTGTAGAACACATCTAGGGTAAGCTTTTGGGCCTTTTAAAATCCCTTATCTCTCCTAGCTGTCCCACTAGCTGCAGCTGTTAAAAGAAACAAACATATTTTCTGCTGTAATATGAAAGCCTCTAGTGCCAGGCTCAGGTCTTGACCATATTTGTTACTTTGGGGGGAATTTTGTTCTATATAATAGGTAGGAAGTTGTTGCATGGGACAAAAAGCTGACTAACTTGCAGCATTTTTTTCTTTTAAGACATCATTAGTTCAGTTTCCCTATTCTAATACAGTTGGCCTAAGTGGGGATGACTTGAGCTACTTGCAAAGTTTTTTCCTTCCACAATTGTGACCTTACACCATGATTTGATCAAGTGTTAAAAATTAAAGAGGGAACTGTGAATTCTGACACAAGAAGTACAAAATTGGGCAAAGATTGTACAGCCTTAGCCTCACAGAAAGCAGAAATTAATTTTCTTAGAAAAGTGAAGGATTTCATTGCTGCGAATTAAAATTCTCTTGCAAATTCTCTGCACCAGAAGTGAATTCAGTAAGTCAGCTAACATTACTAGGGTCTGGGAAGGAGATGAGAATGTCTAATTTCCCCAAGTGTAAAATTTGGCTGTGTAGAAGAGGAGCTTTGTAAACAGTGCTGCCTGATCACAAAATGAGCAAATACCCCTTTGGAGTGTGCACTGGGCTTTGGTTGACTTCACTGATGAGCATGGCAATTTTTTGGGTGGTCTGGTATTCATATGATCATAAACATGTATCACACAAGTACAATTCGCCAACAGAACACACAGGTGTGTTGCACTTGTCTGAAATGTCAAAAGATGAAGTTTTCTTTTTGCAGTGGGCATAAGTATGACAGATTAGATTGTTTCTCTGCTAAGATTTTCAGAATATGAATGTAGTGCATACTTAATATAATTCAGCATTTAAACAAAATGTGTTTTATCTGTGATTTGCTTGACCCATTTTTGTATATACACTCTAGAGTGACAAAAATTGTGCCCTGTGTCTTTCAGCCATGGCTATAAAGAGAATTTGACTGGTAACTCAAGTACCAAGCTGAGCCCTGCTATTGTGCTTGCAGTGGCTACCAGAGGAATTCATGTAATGTGGGAGGAATTAGAAAAAACTTTTGTATCTTAGCTAAAAGTGACAGTTGCATTATAATCTCTATTGGATTTTAATTGGTAATCGGTAACATCAGTCACAGTTAATTATTTTCTCTTGATTAATGTTTAAAACAAAATGAAAACATTTGTGTTCTTAACATGTAAATATTTATTTTTATTGTCTAGATCACACAAGAAATTTCTGATAATACAAGGATATTCAGGCTTCTGGGATCTGACAGGTAAGGTGGGAAGTAAACAGGACATACTAAAATAAAAGAATAATGTGTGTTCTCCTACCTTATAAAAGTTATTTTTGCATGTTTCTTGCAAATTCTTTTTTAGGCATCTTAGACATTCCTTTATGTACATGTCTACCTTTCAGTTCTTTACTTTTACTTTTCTCTTTCTTAAATTTAAAAAATTAAAAATTTTTAGAAGTGTTTGTGAGCTTCCAGAAGTACACAACCATGCAAGAAACTCTTACTTGGCTGCAGACACAATCTCCAGGATTGTTTTCCTTTTTGAATTGGAATTCTTTTAACTTGGTGAAATCTTTATTTTCAGATGTTCTGCAGCAGTAGCTCATGAAAATCTGCTTCTGGAGATAAATGCAATAAAATACTTTAAAAATTCAAGTATCTCACTTTTACCCCAGAAAGGAAATCTACCAGTTCTTCTCCCAACATGACAGTCCAGGTCTTGTAGGCACTCTTGATAGCTCCTGGTGTAGCTGTTCCTTGGCATCTGCTTTTGGAACCTCTCTGTGTGACCCAAGTGCTGTTTTAGGAGTGTCACTGACTTCATCAGCTTTCTCTGCCCTGGTGTTGAACTTTGTGCTTGTGTAAGAGCCACAGAAGCAGCAGCTGTTTTGTCTTCAGGGGAGTGCATCCTGATATGACAGTTCACCAGTAATGAACTGACAAGAACTGCAGAGATAGGCTTTAACTTTGCCTCTGTCTTACACTGCTTGCAGTAAACCATGAGCTTGCTTTTGGTTGGCATTGATTTGAGGGGCTTTTGGACTAAAGGCATCCAGGGAAAAGGAAATAATGAGTCAGATGGATCCTAGGAAAGAATATTTAATTAAACCCAGGGTTGTTTTTAAATGAAGGATCACTTGACGTTGTGGCTTTTTAAATTTCCATTTTAGGGTCGTGGTGCTGGAGAGCAGGCCCACGGACAACCCGACAGCCAACAGCAATCTGTATATCCTGGCAGGGCATGAGAACAGCTACTGAGAGCAGCACGTGGCAGGCAGCTCGCTGTCAGGAGAGCGCTCCTGCTGCAGCAGCACTCGTGACTGGCTGGAATTGCACAAAAGCTGCAGTAACCCCACTTCAGTTACTTATAATTTATTATGGCATGAGAGGAAGACGAGAATTGTTTGTGGTATGGACACAGCATTATGATACCACAGAAGTGCTTAATTTGCTGTTATGTAATCTTTGTACATATGCAGTATTTTTCAGTGAAACTTCTTGCTGAAGCCCTACACTGACTTTCTGTAGATAGAGGTCCTCCTGTTAAGTACAAGTGTCTTATCTGTACAGATGTAAAAGTCACTGAGGATGCAGAAATTAAATTGGGGTACTATTATAAGGATGTCTCATGTGTTTATTATAAAGTGGGATTCTAGCAACAAAAATAGTACATTTAGCAACACTATTGTATTTTATTATATGTAATTTACTAATACAAATATTAACTTTTAGAAATTGTAACCAAGGCTGTAATCAGATTACAATCTTGTTTTAATTTCAATACAACACACTGGTGTTCATGTTTGCACAATGTATTGAGATGTGATGTATTTAGTCACAAAGGTAAGCTGTGACTTTGTGGATATGACTTGGGCTTCAGAGTTCCTCTTTTTTTTTTTTTTTGTTTATTTGGGTAGATTCCTTTGTGAAACAAACCAGTTAAACATCTGTATTTTTATATTTAATTAAAACTTTCCTTATGATTACTTCTCTATGCTTGAAAACAATACCTTATGGATGGGTGTCAGTCCCAGACTAGTGGTACCTGACTGTAATTCTGCAATAGTTTTTGAATTATTAGTGTATACAATGATAAAAAGTAGTTATTACTATTTGTCTTACTAAATAGTTTCATATCACGATGAAAAGGAGCAACATTCCACATTGTGGAAATGGCTCAGAGATGTTGCCATTTTGACTTTTTGTTTTTGGCCTTATAACCATTTTCACACTTTTCTTGATTTTAGGATGTTAACACATGGCCAAAATTTAGTTACTACCTCATTGAAACAATACAATGGTTACTACGCATCACGGGAACTTAGTTTTGATCAGAAGTATTTTTGATTGCTATTTTCCAATGGAGTGTGTAAATGCCAAGTTTTAAGGAAAATGCACACATTTGACTCCTTTTTTTGTATATGTTCTTTATATTTTATTGTGATAATATACACTAAAACCAAACTAAATTAAAAGTGATTTATGGCCTGCGTTATTGTTGTGATGGGTAATGCTTTGAAATATGTTCCCTAATGTATATAATGTAAAATAAATTTTTTAACATGTTGTTGTACAATTAGATTATCACCTGCACTGATTTTCCACATAAGACTAAAATGGAACATACTGAGTTTTCAATTCTGCGATTAAATGGTTGTGCCAAACACAGAAGCTGGGCGTCTCTGAATGTATGAACAGAGGTTGCTGGAGTTCCACTCAATTTGGGTTGGCATCAATACACTTTTGGCCTTTGGGCAGTGGACGTGTAGATTTGAGCTAAGTCTTTCCAAACTCCACCTTGCGTGGAAGAAATTCCCTCCATTTCCTGCTCTTCCACCTCTGTTGATTGCAAAGCCAATTTATTCTTTTTTTCAGCAGGTTTATTTTCTGCCTGTGGGCCTCAAGCTCACTGCTTCTGCCAGCCCCATCATGGTTGTTCCTTGTCCTAAGCCTCGGTTCACCCTGTGGGGGAAGAGGTGGAGGCACAAACCTCACTGCTGAGCAGCTGAATTCTCAGAAAAGCTGAGTTGTGTATCACAGCACCCTTGTGAAATCCCCAAGGGCGATTTCCATCCTGCCTCCTGTGGGCTGTTCCTCACTTGGACGTGCAGAAGTCACTCCGATTTGGCAAAGTGCACTACAGCTGATGTGCCGTGAATGTGCTTCCTCCTGGGGCGGTTCTCTAGCAGCTGGGGCCGGGTTCCTCAGGCCATTGTTGAATTATAGGCACCAGAGGTTAAGGGCTATTAGTTTTTACTGTCCTTGAGCATTTTTGGTGTGAGCATGCATGCAGGAATGCAGCTGGAAGGGCCAAAAATAAAGAGGACAGAGCAGCGGCAGGTGGGAAGAAGGGAGCATTGTGCTAGGGTAGGCATGTTCCCAGTCTAGTGGTACAATCTCAACAGCTCTGCTTTTCCCATGCTGCTCTCCAACCTCGAAGATTGCATGGAAAAATAGCTGGCAAAAATAGGGAGTGTGCCCAAACCTCTTGCTTCCCTCCAAGAAAACACACCTACAATGCAGGAAGGCCTGTGTCATCTATGAATGGTGTAGAAGTTGGAGAAATTTGTCTGAGGAGGGAGACAGCAGTTCCTTTAGGATGTGCGGATACATCTCATCAGGTTGCATGGACTTGTGCACTTTCAGGTGCTTTAGATGGCCTTGAACCCCATCTTCTCCAGCAGGTGATTCTTCTGTCTCCCAGGCCATGCCTTTCCCTTCTGCAGCTTGGGCAGTGTGGCTGGAGCACATCCTGGTGGAGACAGGGGCAAAAACGTAATTGAGCACCTCAGTCTTTGTCCAGAGAGGGCCTCATTTTCCCTAGTGTTCCTTGTTATCACCCACATACCTGCAGAAGCTTTTCTGCTTGTCCTTGATGCTTAATTCTCTCAGAGCTTTTAACCTGATCCCTGGCTGCTCGGACGACCTCTCTGTATTCCTGCCAGCTCCTGCTTCCACCCTCCATAGGCCTCCTTTTAGTGTCTAAGCTTGTCCAGGAGTTCCTCGTCCATCCACACAAGGTCTTCGGGAATATTTGTCCAATTTCTTGTCTCAGCTGAAGCCATCCCGCGTGTCCCAGCCCGATCCATCGATCCATCCCCGTGTCCCAGCCCGATCCATCCCCGTACCCCGCACTCCCGGCGATTCCAGCAGCGGCCATTCGCCCTCCCGCCGGCGGGGGGCGCGTGCGGCGGGCCGGCCACTTCCGCCAGGAAGGCCGCGGCCGCGCGTGGCGGGGCGCAGGCGCGGGGCGCCGCCGCTCCGCGCATGCGCCGCGGCCGCCGACGGAGCGGGCGAGGACGGGACCGGGGAGGCGGCGGCGCTCGCGCTCCGACCCCGCCCCTCGCGGCCCGCGCGCGACCCCCGCCGCGCCGCGCGCCTCCCCCCGCCGCCCCCGCCGGCCGGGGCGGGGAATGCGGCAGCCGCCGCCCCCCCCCGCCGCTGCGGGCCTGCCGCCCCCGCCGGCGGCGGGGGAGCGCCGCGGGCCCCGCTGAGCGCCGCCGGGCCTCCCGCGCGGCTCCCGGCCCGCCCCGGCGGCACCATGCAGGCGCAGCCGCTGCTCTACGAGTTCTTCAGCGAGGAGAACGCGCCTAAGTGGCGGGGGCTGCTGGTGCCCGCCCTCAAGAAGGTGAGGGGCCGCCGGGTGCCCGCGCCCCGGGGGCCCGGCCGGGGATCGGGCTGGGCGCCGGGCGCGCCGCGGGGCCGCTCCCCGCGCTCCGGGAGCGGCTCCGGGCTAACGGGGCTCGGTCCGCGCCGTCCCGCGGCGCAGGCGGCTGCCGCGGTGCTGCCGGGCCCCTCCGCGCCGGGGCGATGCTCTGACAGACCGAGCCCTGTAAATAAACACCGTGTGACGGGGGGATTTTTATGAGCAGCTCCTGAGAGAATTTTCGTTAATTAGTGTTCGTGCCTAATGGCTTTTAGTTAACCTTCTCGTAGTTTAAATGCCTTTTTGCTGAGAAGGCTTAATCAGGACAAACGAGCGAGTCTTGCTCCCTCAGGACGGTGAGGCTTGTGCCTATGGCATGGAAAGAATTTATTCGGAAGAGAGGAAAAATGGTCAGGCCTCCTCTTCCATCCTGAACCCAGAAAGTGCAAGGCTTAAGAAACAAATTTTCTGACACTGTTATTTGAACTGGCTTCAGATTGCAGAACTTCACGTGGTTTAGTCCTGCACGGCAATACTTTCTGAGTTACTGTCTAGTTAACAGCGATTCACTGCAACTTTTGCCTGAAAGGCTCCTTCCTTGGGCTGGTTGAGAGGTTCTCGGGTGCTGCAGCTCTACTGTGCAGTATTTCTTCCTAATTCCCCCTTGCAATGTACTGCCTCTCTTCTCTGGGCATGCTCTTTGAGGTCTGCAGCATTGTGTGGCTTTGCCCAGTTCTGGGAAGTCTTTTTACTTGTCTCATCTGTAGCGCGTCCTGTTAATGTCTTATCCCTGGATAGTTACTTCCTTGAAACTTCAGCACTAACACGGCTCACTTATGGTGCTTGTGAGCACTTGGACACCCATCCAGCTGAATGAAGCCTGCTTGAAACTGGAGCTACCCAACGTCCCAGCCACAGAGAGCTTGTTCCTTTGGAGGATGGTTTATTCCATGGCGCAACAAATGTTTGTCAGATTTGAAAGGAGTCTCAGTGCTGACAACTGGAGTACACAGAGCGAGGATTCAAAGCAAGCAAACATTAAAACTTTGGGATAACTTGTGACATCTGAAGTGCCAGATTTCTTCCTAGCGGACAAGCCATTCATGAAGTCACCCTGCTTTAAAGATGATTCTTGAAGGCGTTGGATGAATTCTGCAGTGGGAAAAGGAATTTTGGAATCTGAGGAGAAGGCCAACGAGGACAAGCTACCAAGGATGACAGGCTGGCCCTACAAGGTAGAGTTGTATTGGTTTTGTCTGCTCTGTTTCTCTTTGTGTCTAGAGGGGTGACAGGAGGCAGGTGGAGTTAGTTCTGAAGGCTTCACACTGAAACTTGTAATTGTCTGGCAGGTGTTTGCTCTTTTGACTTCAGCTTTTCATGAGATTGCCAGCTTCTTACCTTCTCTCAGACTGTTGCTGCTTACTATTGCTGTTTTTGTGAAGATGGAAATAAAGAATCTGTCTTGATTGTCACCAGCTTTACTGAAGAGCCAGATACTTGAGTTACAGCAAAACTAAACGGCAGATGAAAATTTTAAATTATTATCTTGTTGTCTTTTTCATTAATGGACAAACCATATTGTGTATTTTCCTAACGTGAGAGAGGTACAGATAGTTTTGAGTAGGGTGTTTTGCCCTGATAAAGGCCTCTGAAGTAGTGAACCTGTCACGGGTGGCATGAGTTTGTCGTGAGGGGTTCAGTTGTCTGCCGCGGTTCACAAGGCGGGTGCAACACTGCAGCGTTGCAGTCACTGATCCCTGGGGTAGCTCACCAAAGCCCTGAGCTGCACCTGCAGGCCAGCACGTGGGTGAAGTGGAGAGGGTGGCAGCATTTCCCAATGGGGTCAAAGAGCAGGACTGTCCTGGTGACTTTGCTGAATTGCCAGAGCATTGCTGTCTCAGTAGGAGTCGTATTTTTGGAAGCTCACATATGTCCCACTGTTGCTAGAGGAGAACGTTTCCTTCAATTCTCCCTTAGCTGACCAGATGCTGACACTCATTCTTAGGTAGTGACAGGAGCTGAACTCTACCTGAAACCAGGTGGTTGTAGAGGGACAATTGTGATTATTTCCTGCACAGCTGGAAATTAGACTTAACAGTTTGTGGAGACCTGTGTTGAATTAATAGGTCCATTGAGGAAAGTGGCATTTAAGTTAACATTGTAAGAGCACATATTCCAGGATGGAGTGTTTGCAGCTTTCAGGGAAAGCTGCCACACGTGGACTGAATCATTAAAATGCCATTGCCCTTTTGTAACTGTGAGTTGGCTTCTAATGCAGTGCTCAAACTACAGCCTTGGGACCGCTTTCTTAAAAAATGGGTGTTGTTGAATCATTGCAGATAGCTTTCTTTTTCCCAGTGGATTATTTTGATTCTATTTTTAATCAAGCAGCAAACCCAAGAACATAGAGTAAGAATAAATCTCTTCCCACATCAGGCAATTCTTAGAGGAGACCATGCCTTGTGTTTCATTAGACATGAACCTTAGCAGTAGAGCTGCATTTGCTTTGAACAGCTGCATTTGCAAAGCGCAGTTCTTGTACCACTGAGATCATAATGTAATCCCTTGTCTTCTGATTCTTCTTCAGATGCTGTCAAGATAGACTCCAGTGCACTCAATTAGGAAGAAAATTATGTCAGCTGAGATTCTTCTCTGCCTGGACACAGTTATTTTGAAGCTGCAAAAGAGGAGTGTTGCAGGGATCTTTGTTTGCAGGCGAAAGGCAATAATCATGGTGATGAGGTACAAGAAAAGGAAGGAAGGAAGAAGGAATAACAACAGGTGACTGAAATTGTAGTTGCAAGGATGGAAAGAAGGTGAGATGCTGAAGATGAAGGATCCAAGACATTTGAAACACCAGAGGTCTCGGGTACCTGGAGACAGAGATACACAGCTTTTAATGCAGCCCGCATTGGAAAACAAAGGAGTGACACCTGCCATGTGATGCCTCTTCCAGCACTGGTGTCCTCTGCTAGTGAATTTACACACTTTATTCTGAATAGTTTTTCTTGAACATCATTCCTTATGGCTTCATCCTGTGGGTGTAAGTTGTTCATGCAGTCAGAATTTCTCTGCACATGTATGATGCACTTGTTCCCTGGTCCATTGGTTTTGCAGTAGGAAGCTTGTCATCGTTACTGATGGATACCTTAAGCCATTTGATGATGGAGAAAAACAAAAGAATGTTCTGCTCCTTGCATACCTCAAGTTGTTTTGAATCAGTTGAGCAATTGACCAGGGGTACTGCTGGAATTTGTTGTGGTCAGAATGATTGGACTGGTGTGGCTTGGCAGCTGAAGGGATTTGCTTCCTCAGTTAAGGAAACTGTTCCTGACAGCATGCTTCCAGGGACTCCATGTGTCATCTGGACCTCTCGTGGAGCAAAAGACATGGGAAAAGCTGCTTCAGTCACTACAGAGTTCTCAGGAAGCTGCTGTTAACAAAGATATTTCTACCTGATTTTTAATTACCTGGCTCTTGAAATTAGTGACAAACCAGTTGCCACATGCTACTCAGAATGGCAGTCCTTACTCTTAGCATTGCTTCACACAAGATGTTGAACTTTCTTAATTTCTGGTCACTTTGTGTCGTCTGTTCTTCTGATGGCTGTGGAGGATGAAACTAAGAACCTCCTACAGCTGAAGTCTTCACTGCATGACTTTTTTCACCTGCTCGGTGGAGCAGTGTAATACTGCTGCCCATTTGAGACATCAGCAGAAACGTTAGCAACAATCCAAGTCCTGCATCCTTGGTGAATTGCTGCTGAAGAGTGCACCCTAGACATTTCTATTTGACTTAATTTCCTGTATTTTTAATTGATCAAGGTAACAAAACATGGTCAGGGTTACCAAATATCAGCAGAGATTTACAAGAATAGAAGAAAAAGCTTTTTAAGGAGTGCTGACTGTATAAGAACACTCATCCATGCAAGATGTACATAAAGTACTTTGTCCTGGAGTGTTTAGTGGTAAGCTTGTTAGTGGTTTTTTAGTCATTGAGGGAAAATAAAGCATGTGTTGAGTAAAAATGAGAGTTACAGCATTAGTGAAGACTTTCAAAGGTGCTGAATTGAAGAAAATTCTTGCCAGAATGATCTCCTCTGTTGCCAAGTTTGTTTCTGTGATGGATTATTTCTACTAATAATCCATATCCAAAGGTTTAGAAAAATTCCAGTTTAGAACTACTTGCAGTCATTAAAGTGTTACCTTCTCTGATAATGCTTTGGAGGGTGGCTTGGCATGTTATCTCATTATAGAACTCCTTCCATGATTAGTATGATGTGGTAAATACAATGCTTTTTTCCCTTTAGACCCTTTTTTACAAGCCCTTCAGCTGTCACCAGGGCAGACTGACAGCACAGCCCATGCTCAGCAGTGAAATACAGTTGTTCTTCACAGGAGTTGGTTTTTGGTTCATGATATGATTTCTTGCAGTACAGGGATAGTCTTGCCCAGTTATGAAATGATTACCTGCAGTTGATGCTTCATTTTTATTTCAGTTTGTTACATAGCTTTAGAATTATTTCTTTTAGAATTCCTTTAGAAGTGTTTTCTTTTGTTATGCCATTTTCTGAAGCTGCTGGAGCTTCTGCTGCTCCTGATGGACTCAGGTCCGGTATTGTTCTCTGAAGCTGCAGGATTTGCCTGGTGTGTTCTGTACTTAACAGAACACCTGTGAGCCTGATTGTGGTGATTGTTAATGATGATTTCGGAGCATAAAGCTGGTGTTCATGTAAGCTATGTGAAGTTGCTTTAAGAAGTCTTTTGGAGACAGGTTTTTCATCTTGAATTGAAAATTTTCAGCTTACAAGCAACCTGTTGGGCTTTTTCTCATGGTCACTGAGGAAGAGGTAACTGAAAACTGTTGCTGAGGATGTATCACTCCGATTGTTAAATTCACTGTGTCTTCATTCCTTTTCTATTATCAAACACCTCTTTCTAGTGCAGAACAAACTGTTGAATGTCACTCTAGACTGGGGTTTGGGTCATCTTGTGATCAAGCTTGGAGTTGTTGTGTTGGACCTGTTGGGGGACCAAGCCTCTTGTCTAACCCGAAGCAGTTAGATCTGGAGTACTTTAAATGAAACATTTCTCAGGGTTTGGTTTAAAGTTCCTACTGCTCCCCATGAGGCTTGTGGGAATGTTTATATTCTAAGTTATTATGGAGAGTTTGTAAAAAAATGGTTTGAGAAGAATTTATGTAAAATAAGCTGCTATAGGTTATTAAGTAAAGATCAGCTATATTTGTATTATACATTAATCACTTCCTTCTTTATTGTTGATTTCATTGACTATTTCTGCTAGTTTAGATTTATGGCTGCCTAATTTTTAAGCTCTTGCTGTTCCTGATAGAAGTTCCTTGCTTTTGTGGATTTTAAGGGAAGAGGACAAAAAAGATGGGGGAAAAGAAGCCAAGTGTTCATATTGTAGAATTTTCTTTTAATTAGTTTGTGGGGTTTTTCTGTGGTTTTTTGTTTTGTTTTGTTTTTGTTGTTTTGTTTTGTTTGTTTTTTTTTTTTTTTTAAGCAGGCACTGTTTGTCTCTGCTGATCTTAAGCAGATCCTGAAAAGCTGTTCAAGAAATGCTGGCTCTGCTTATATTTAAATAAAGAAAACTCTGGCTATTTCTCTTCTAAGAATTAGGAAAGATTAAGAAGATTGGCTATTCAAAAAAGTGAATACACGAGTTGGGTGAAGACAGCCATGGTGGCAGGGATTAGTAGCTGATGTAGGTTATATTTGCCCTTTGGAATTTATGGGGTATTTTGAAGATTTGAAGCTTCTTTGAAAAGTTTCTAAACTGCTTTTTTAGTAATTTCCTTTATCATAAGATAGACATTTTATTGTGTGTGTAGGAGGGAAGGGAATGGTTCTGTCATTATTTAAGGGAGAGGTTAAGTGTTTAGATAAGAATCTGATCTAAACATCACACTTCAGAAGTTGTTAGTCTGTTTTTATCATGTGTTTTCCTAAGTGGGATTGAAGGATTTGGTGGGATTCAAGCCATACTCCTTTTCAAGGGTGATAAGGCGGGGTGGCCCAGGCTTTTTAATTTAAAATCTGAGATGACTTTATGAGAAAGATGGAAAGCCCCTGGTAGTTCGATCTTCTCTTTTCTTTATACTAATCATGTGATGGTTTATGCTAACAGATGTTCCCATTTCTTGTCTTCTACTAAATCTTTCATCTTACCCAGTCTTGCATCATGTCTTAGAAAATGGACTTGGGATTTGCACCAAGTACACTCAAATAACACTGTCATTCTCAGTCTGAGCCTTTGGGTACTGTGGTAGTGCAGATACTGAAATTACACATTTCTGTGATAACTTGCGCACCAAACCATGCTGTACTTTTCCTTGTTAGTCTGGTTGTTTTCTTTTGTTTGCTTGTATGACTTTGAACCCTAACTGATACTAAGTGTCACGTAGCAATGAAGGTTATTTACCTTCTACTTAATATAGATAAGCAGTGCTGGCAAGCCAGTGGCAACTCATGATGTTTTCTTCTGCCAAGGTGGATGTTCTGTTAAAGTGGAGCTGGGCAGTAGCGTTTGAGAAGGATGTTGTCATTGTCCCCAGACAGAAATGCTTAGGGAAAATGAAACTTTTATCTCCTGAACTCAGAGTAGGTTATCATTGTTGACTCTGTTTTGGCTGACTGTGGATAATGTTTCAGGTTATGGCCTGATGTGGTATTTTTGTTTGTTTGTTCTTATTCTTATAGGCTGTGTGTTACAGACCAAAGGAGTTGTAATGAGGTGATTAAAGCCTGGTCTGTTTTCTACGAAAAGGAGAAAATAGAGCTGCTCTTCATCACTCCAGTTCATCATGCTCTGTATTTTTGTTGAATTTGCTTGGTAATTTAACACTTATTGAAGTACAGAGTGCTGGAGTATAATACAGGGACACTGTAATACAAATCTGTTCAGTTCTGCTTTAAAAGAAGCGCACATTAAAGGCAGCATCTTCCAGACAGCTCAGATCAGCTCTGCTCTTTAAGAGATCACTTTGGCAAGTCTGTAATTTCTGGTGTTAAGATGTTCCAAGCTGGTACAGTATTTCAGATGTCAGTGTTTGATTTGTAAATAATGTTTGGGTCTGCCTGGTGTGCTGTTATTTGTGTAGGTCCACAAACACTCTAGCTGTGCATAACGAAGTTCTTAGGAAAAGTGAAACTGTTGGCATAATCAAAATAGTTGTGTTAGCTAGTCAAATGGAGAGAAGTTCTTCTGTTCTATTTTTCCCAGACTGCTTTTACGTTTAAAAAGCAGTGATTTCTGGAGGTGTTTTTTGAGACCTGCTGAATAAGGGTGTGCAGTCTGCAAGAAGCCAAATGCATGATCCAGTGTATTTGAATCTCAACAGCAGTTAAGTGAGCACCAGGACTATGCCCAGACATGAAGCTTCCAGGCTAATGAGTGCCTTTGCAGGCAGGTGGATTTCTGTTTGATGCTGTTGTGTGTTTGAACTTCATAACATTTAGTTCTTGCTATAACTGCAAGCAGGAATTAAGACTCAGGTGTGAAATTAAACAATTATGGCAGCATTATATGAATATAGACATGGGTTTAACATTTGGATGAGGCAGATTGTTGGGTTTTGCTTCAGAGTTGTTAAGCTCTCGTGTTAATGATTGAGAGAACTGAAGGCATTTTGGGTTTTGTGCAGGGGAACAGTAAAATGATGAAACTGGGGCTTGACAGATGCATTGCGAAAGTCAGCAGTGAGCTTGCTCTGGCACAGTATTTGACATCGGTGTAGAACTGAGATTAAACTGTTTGTTTATATTCTGAAGCACTGAGCTTTTTGTACCTGAAATTTAGGGTGGTTAAAACTGTGCTAATTTGTGAGCAACAGAAGTGCAAAGGAAAAGTATACTTCAGGTTTCAGAAGTTACATGACTGTCTGGAAAGAAAATTGAATGAGTAAGGGGGATTGTTCTTTGTTGAATTTGCTCCAGCAAGAAATTAGACACACTTATGACATACAGGTAAACATAATGGGACCAAATTTTCAAAATCTCTCAGCTGCCACTTAATGCCAGGACAACACTGTGGCCTTATTTGAAGTGTTTTGTTTTTTTTTTTCCTGCTGTAGAGGCTGACATATTTTTTAAAAAACACTACAGAAACAAACTTCTAAGCGAATCTTATGCGTACTAACTCAGCATGGATTCAATAATTTGAAATAATAAATGCTACTGAAATCATTGTTCCTGTAGTGTGCTCTGTGAAAAATATTCTGTATTTCATTGTTATGGATTGCGTCAAAGGGAGAAAACCCTCACTGCTGAAGCCTCTTGCAGAAACAGTGGTTAAAGAGTTAGTGGAGAGAGATAAGTATATGCAAGGGCTTTAAAAGTTTTCCCAATTGCACTGCTAAGCACAGTTATTAATTAAACATTTTCTTTACATTAAATATAATTTATAATGATTTGAGTACATAAAGCATTTGAGATTTATAGTTCTGTAAGGTGCGAGGCTTTCACTCATGTTTGCCTGATGGACCTTAACAGAGCTACATTATTATATTTTTCTAGGCTGTTTGGCTTGGGTTTTGTCATCTTTTTTTCTGCAAGTAAAGCATGTGGTTTGGGGAAGAATAAAAGTCAAATCTTGAATTCTTCTTTCTTTTAGGTTCAGGTGCAAGTCCATCCTAAGCTTTCCTCTACTGAAGATGCATTGCAGTATGTGGAGGAGTTAATTCTTCAGTTGTTAAATATGTTGTGTCAAGCTCAACCAAGAAGTTTTCTGGATGTAGAGGTATAGAGAACACTTACTACAAATGTTATTGCAAACAATTTGAACTATTACATGAAAGCTACTATATTAACCATTGCACAATGAGAAAAGGAAAGCAGTAATTATGTATCTTTATGTAGCACAGCCTTCTGCATAAAGCTTACTGAGTTCCCTAATAGCTCCTTTTCCTATTAATTGAATTTGTTGTTCCATGCACAGCAAAATTATCTGTGAACTGTAGTACTTTTCAATAGATGGTGAGTGTAAGTTTTGCATATTAAGCTTACTGGCTCCTTTCAAAAGACCTTTTTTTCCCACTGATATTGTATGCAAACTACAACTGCTTAGTCTGAGGCTCTGTGCTGCTTTATCAGCATGGTAATTTAGGTTGATATATCCCCTGCTGTCCCAGAAATTAAAACAAAAACAGTCAGTCACTTCTTTAGAAAGCGTTTAGGAGCACTTCTTTCCTCTGTAGAGAGACCTCATCTCTTACAGTTGCCCCTTCAAAGATCTACAACCTCTGCTGCTCAACAGAGCAGCTTAATGTTTAAGAAGAGACATTGAGCTGAAGAGTTTTTCCATCTGAGGAACAAGTTAGTGAAGCTGTATCACTTAGATATGTAGGGCCATGAATACCTTGGTAACACTTGGTGCTTATCATGATTTAAAGATTTTGGTGCCAGGCTACAGAGTCTGTGTGCCTGTTGGTTTCCAGTGCTTGATGCCAGGGCCTGTCCAAGTGACTTCCTCACGTTCTGGAGAAAGTGGACTACTGGCAAATAAAACCTTGCTGACAAAAAAACTTTAAAAAGGTGGCTGTCTTAGAGCTCAAGATTGATGAATTTCATCCTTCCTCTTCCCTTTTGAGCACCGACACCTCCAGTGGTGTTCCAGTGTCCACTTTAATGCTGACCTGTTTTGCAACATCATTCTGGTCTGGCAGCTCAAGAGACAAGAGCTTTGGGGAAAGTGGTTTAGTGCTGTTTTAAACACTGACAAAAACCTGGACACAAAGTGTTGTATTTTGAGTCTTATGGTTGTGAAGGCAGGAGAAATGCAAAAAGCAGAGATGATCAAGCAACCGCCATTTACCCCCTTGGTGTTCATGCACAATGATGCTGTTTTTAATTATATGGTTGAACACATTCCTTTTTCCTCTGGGACACCTTCATTGTTCAGTCAGCAGACTAGAAGTGTGAATTGGTATTAGACCAGAATCAGACTTTTTTTGGTAGGACCTCTGCTTTCCTTTTGCAAAAGTGTTATGAGGGGAAAAAAAAGCCTACACTTCAAAAAATTGTGTATTGCCTCTATAGAATAGTATTCTGTCACTATTTTTTTGTTAGAAAGTTTGTGTTTGTGTACTTTTTCTGGTGCCAGCCCTCTGTAAGTGGTCATTAACTTTGTCTTCCTCATTTCATGGTTACTCAAACAGGAACCATGTTTACATATGTGAGCACTCTCAACTGAAACAGTCAGTGGGGACTGTGGTCTGAAAAAATAAAATGTGAAATTATGTAAGAAAATAAATTTCTGGCATCTGTGGATACTAGGGCTACAAAAATGAATGTCCAGAGACCTATTTGTGAGTTCTAGCTGGAGAGTTGTTTAATGCATGGGAGTGTGCAGATGTCCTCAGGCACTGCTGGAAGGAGTAAATAAACTGGGCCATATCTGGCCCACCTGTAGCCTGAAACTGGTTTAGAATATGTGGGTGCTGTTGGACATTTTCTTCTCCTGTTACGTTCATTGTCATCATCAGAGCAGTTTGCGTGTGTTCAGAGTGGACCATGTGCTGATCAGTAAAGGCAAAACAGAAAGCTTGTTATCATTTCATTCAGTGACCAACCATCCTGTGCAGGGAATAAAGTGTGGGGTATGTAGTCATGTTGTTACCAGGCATGGACACAAGGGGAGCAAACTTTGTCTTCAGTTGCAGCTTAATTCTTAAGTTTTGAGCAGTAGATAATTCTCTGATAACGATACCCTGAAACAGCCTTACGAATGTAGTGAGCAGCATGTACCAAGATGATAACATTTACACATCTTGTATAAGCCTTTATAGTTGAAATACAAATATTAGTAACCATTTCTTTGTTAAATAATAGAAAGCAGTTTGATAACACAGTTACATTGCTGAGATCATTCAGATGGTGCGTTTACTCCTTGGTCATGTTTTCTTGTCTTAAGGATCGTGTTCAAAAAAGTTTCCCCCATCCTATTGATAAGTGGGCAATAGCTGATGCCCAGTCTGCTATTGAGAAGAGGAAACGAAGGAATCCATTATCTCTTCCAGTAGAAAAAATCCATCCCTTGTTAAAGGTAAGCAGTGATGGAATCTTGCTTTCAGAATGCAGTTAGAGGTCAACCCCTTTGTTTCATGTAATGTCTGTGTGTGCTGCCTGAACTGTGAACTAAGAGTTAAGAAAATGTGTGTTTGTTGCATAGTTCTAAGTGTTCCAGTTAATGGAATATACTTATTTCCGAGTTAAAAATCACTTAATTCTCTCCTTGATGAACAAGGCCAAGAACCCATTGTATAAGTTTGATTGTGTTTCGTTTTCCGTGACTAACAAAACACTCAAGAATCTTGTGCAAATAGCCCTAAATGATTAGGTGAGGTTTTTGGGACAGTTAGTTGGGTCTTGGCACTTCCACATTTAATAGAGCACCATCTGCAATGTCACAGTTTTTTCTCTAGGCCTACACATTCCTTTGTTTCAATTCCTAAAATAGGCTGTGAATATGTGGTGAATCTTTATTGAGCAGGGTCTTAAGCTTATTAACTGGTTTGAGTTGTCATCTACAGTGTCTGTTTCATCAATTGAATAACAGTGGGATGCTTTTTTGTTTTCTTTTTTTTTTTCCCTTTTTAGGAAGTTCTAGGCTACAAAATTGACCACCAAGTGTCTGTTTACATAGTAGCAGTATTAGAATATATTTCTGCAGACATCTTAAAACTGGTTGGGAATTATGTGCGAAATATAAGACATTATGAGATTACAAAACAAGATATTAAAGTAGCAATGTGTGCTGATAAGGTAAGCCTAACTCTGGTCTGTCAAGTTAATAAACAACTAAATCTGTAGGTAACTTTGAGAGGACGATGTCTTTTTCTTAGTGAGTACATGGAATATTTTATCTTCCAAGAAGAAATTAGTGTCATAAAATATAGTTCCAGTAATGGAACAAAACTACCAGGAAGCTAATTGAGCTTATAAAGCTCTTGATTGTGCTTATTAAATCTCTCTCTTGATTATGCCTGCCTAATGTCAGCAACATGTGAATACTTTAAAAATTACTATGAAGCAGCACTAACTTAAGACTGTATTGCATGTAAAAAGTAGTGTTTCAATGGGTCAAACAAACCCCTATCTCCTTAGCATCTCAGCCCAATTTTCCTTGGTAGTGAGACATGGGCCTGGTGAATACAGCCTGGAATCCCCTAGCAGTGTGCTAGAACTATATCGGTGAAGGAAAGTTAGAAATTGTGGGGTCTCCTTGACTACTTGGATTATTACATGTGATTTCCTACAGTAGTGGTGCTGTAATGTCCCATGCCCCAGAATTAGTTAGGATTCTCATTTTAACCCAAGTTCTTTGTACAGTCACTGACTCTGGAGCCTGAATCACCTTCTGTTCTTAGACCTTCAGAAGTCAGGCTTCATGCAAACTGTCCTGTGTTTTTCTGCTTTTAGAGAGTCATTGTAATGACTCCTGGCTCACACACCACATTTGGAGGAAGTGTTCAGTGATCCACTTTTGTTGAGAACTTCAAATTACTGATTGCTTGTATGTGGTAAACCTTGCTTGGTATGACTTGGGATCTCTGGTAGTCAGAATGTTTAGAGTTCCTGTTATGTGTGTAGTTCTTCAACAGGACTGGTTTATGAAACTGCTGCCCTTTCTCAACGGCTCATTTTAACAAGAGAGTTCAGCAGTTAAGGACAGAAACTGGGCCATGTGCACTCTGTGGACAGGCCAGTGTTCATTTTAGGTAGATCACAGGGTTCTGAGCATGATCACGTGTGAGTTCCTGGTAAACCTAAAGGTGAAAAGCCAAAATGCACACACACTGCTGATTCAGAGCAATAGAATACAGCTAAATGCTAATTTTTTTTGTGTACTTCACCTTTTAAAATTGTAATTGATTTTAGGACCACGTTCTTGGAGAGATGCCTGGATTGGTCTAAGTGACTGGGAGTCTTCAGAAATTGTCATGCAAATAATGACTTGCAAATTCATAGCAATGGATGTTGGTTTTGTAATACTCACCTGATTGCAGAATGATAATACATAAATCTTACTGATCATCAGTCTGATTTCATGGGAATAATAGGTTTTCTTTATTGGTAACTTACTAGTCAATCTCAAAAAGAGGTTCTCATTTCCCTCTCTTTGCTGCCTAGGTATTGATGGATATGTTCCATCAAGATGTAGAAGATTTAAGTGCACTAACTTTATCTGATGAAGAACCCTCCACCTCAGGGGAGCAAACCTATTATGACCTAGTGAAGTCATTTATGGCAGAAGTACGGCAATATATAAGGGAACTGAATCTCATTATCAGAGTTTTTAGAGAGCCATATGCCTCCAACTCCAAACTGTTTTCATCTCATGTAAGTATTGTACAAACCACAAACACAAAAGGCACCTACTATAATATCTGTAAATATAGATGGATACTTCCCAAACTTAACTGTTGTTGAGTTTAATGTATCAGCAGTAGAAAAACCACTTTTCTTGAGTTCTGATATGGAAATAGTAAAAGAGCACTTGCAGGTTCTACTTGTAGGACTGTGGAAGAAACCTTCTCATTTACTTATGTTCACTTACAGGCCTGCAATTTTAATATCTCTCACTGTTCTTTGCCATGTTTCAATAATGTACATTTTATATGTTTTTATATATTAATTATTTTTAAAATACATTTTATGATCTGACATAAATCACAGAAAAAGTATGTTATAAAATGATTGTAAAATCTTGTTCTTTCTAAGGAAGTTCTCGACTTTCACATCAGAACAGAGTAGCTTTACACATTTGACTTCTGTTTTGTCTTGTTGCAGGATGTAGAAAATATATTTAGTCGTATATCAGACATCCATGAACTTAGTGTGAAGTTACTGGGTCATATAGAGGACACTGTTGAAATGACAGATGAAGGTAGTCCTCACCCACTAGTAGGCAGCTGTTTTGAAGATATGGCAGAGGTAAGAGAATGGTGTTGTGGGTTTTGGTGGGTTTTTTGCTATTCATATTTTAATACTTGCAGCTAGATATCTGTTCCAGCTGGCTTTCTTCAGTTTCAGATCTCTTCTTCCAACTCCACTGTGATGAGTGGACTATCCATTTTTTAAAGTGTTATTTTCTTTTTAGTCTCTAAATCTCAGCTTTTGGAGTGGCTGTTTAAAGTTCAGAGAGTGGAGGTGAAAAAACTCAACAACACTAATGAGGAGGTTCCTGTAAAACTAGAAGGTGGTCAGCCTCTCCTTAGTCTCAGAGAAGATCAGCAAATCTTCCTGGACCTCACATCCAGCCATGTGAAGGACTAGAAGGTGGCTGGCAAAAGCCAGCACAGATTTCCAAAGGACAAACTGTAGCTGTCCAGCTTGACTGCTTTCAGAGTGATGGCTGTGTCCATGGGCAAAGGGAAGAGCAGTTATTATCGCTTATCTGAACTAAGCAGGGTCTTCAGCACAGTCTGTCAGAGCATGGATGAGGTGCAGCCTAGCTGGTTAAATTGTAGAACTTGGGCAGTTGGCTGAGCTGTCAGGCTTTTGAAGGATTGTTATCAGCAGCACAAAGGTCACCTGGAGGCCAATGGTTGCCAGCATTCCTCAGGGTTTAATACTGTTTAATGTCTGTCTTGGTGTTGTGGAAGGAGGTCTGCTTCATCTGATTGGTGGGTGCTGCCAAATTGTGGGGGAACACACAGCAGGACAGAGCTGCTGTTTGTGGGACTTGACAGGCTGGAGAAGCGGACCTATGGGAGCCTTCTAGAGTTGAGTAAAGGCAAACATGAAATTCTGCACCTGGGAGCAAACAGCCCCATGCAGTGTCTCAGCTGAGAAGCAGCACTGCTTGCCAGGGCTGGGAGATCCTTGGAGATCAGATGTGAAGGCTAACTAGTTCCTGGGTTGCATTAGGGGATGTGTAGCAGGCAGTTCTGTGTAAAACTTGAGACCAAATCTGGTGTATGGTTCTAGTTTTGGGCTTTCTGGTACAGGAAAAGCAAGATAGTGAAGGTTGCCATGATGATTAGAGAGTTGAGGCCCATGATACAGAAAAGAGGGTTGAGACTGCTGGTTTTGTTGATTCTTGATAAGGCTGAAGCAGGAGATCTTACTGCTGTGTTTAGTTACCTGAAGGGAAAGTGTGAAGATGCCCAGGTCAGATTCTCAGTTGAGAACTGTGAGATAAATAAGAGAGCATGAAAATGGCGAAAAGATGAATCCTGATTAGATACTGGGGGGAGAGGGGAATATTTGCAATGAGAAAAATTTAACATTGGGATAGGCTGCCCAGAGAGGCTTTGGTGTCTCTGTTCTTAGAATTAGAACTCAACAGGATGAGAAACCCTGAACATTCTCAGCCAGCTTGAATGATGCATCTGTCTTTAGCCCCAAGGTGGACACTGCTTTGAACAAAGAATTGGACCAGTTGATTTCCAGATAACTCTTTTAGATTTATTTAATCCATGAGTCTGTGCATATAAAAGTATGGATTCTTTTCTGTAAGTGTTTCGGGAAAAGTATGCAGAAAAGTCTCTCCTATGCAGGATAAGTATTTTCTATAAGAAATGTGGAAGTTTAGCTGTTAAATCAATTTTGTAAACTGATGGCTTGCCTGCCCATGGCAGGGGGGGTTGGAACTAGAAGATCTTTAAGGTCCCTTCCAACCCAAGCCATTCTGGGATTTTATGATTGTAAAATTATTCTGTATCTCTTTTTAGGAACTAGCATTTGATCCGTATGAATCATATGCACAAGATATTTTACGACCCGGGTTTCATGATCATTTTCTAAGTCAATTATCAAAGCCAGGAGCAGCATTTTATTTACAGGTAACTTGCCTTTAAATAAGATATGCTGTTGCTATTACTATGTTAATTACATTGTCTTATTGCTTCAGTACATGTATTGTTTTAAGACTGAAACTTATTTTGTTTCTAGTCAATAGGTGAAGGCTTTAAAGAAGCTGTTCAGTATGTTCTACCCCGGCTCCTCCTCGCCCCTGTTTACCACTGTCTTCATTATTTTGAACTGCTAAAAGTAAGAATGTTGTGTAAATCTGATGTGTTTGGTTTGGTTTTTTTTCGTGGTTCTCAGTGTTAGGTGAGAGCTTTGTATGCTCAATTAGGTGTAAAATATTTTACTAGAATATGAATAATAAAACTGCTGTGTTGAGAGAAAAACAGGCTGTGTGCTCTGCAGGTGGATGCTATAATTAATTGCATATCAGCTGATAATTATTTCTGCTGAGTAGTCTATCAATCTAGAAAGCAGTAGAGATCTACACACTCATATTCTTGGAATGATTGTTTCAACAGTGCTGGGAGATGATGGTATATGGCTGTGTTACAAGAAATGTCCAAGCTTTCTCAAGCTGTTACTTTGTAAATTTGAAATAACAACAAGATTCCCCTTCAGACTTGATTTTATTTTAATAAAAGCTTCAGTTCTTGCCATGCACTTCCCATGGGATTGTAAAATGGTATCTTTCCTTCAAAGGGAAGGCTTGGGTAATGTTTATACTTGGGCTATTTGTAATTAGACCTTGCATTGATAGGGTAACAGTAGCATATAATAGCTGCCGAATGTTTCTCTGAGTTACTTATCAGTATTGCATAATGATCTTTAGGGAGTATAAAGCATTCTGAGGAAAATGTTCCAGTAGGATCATCTTTTGAGCTTAATGGAAATTCATAAGGTATTCACTGTTCCAAACAACCATTTATGAAAATTTGGACCAGAAGTAAAACAAAACAAAAAAAATCAAACAAATGAAAAACCAAAACAATTTTAAAAAATCTATTGTTGTTTCCTTAAATGTTTGGTTGGTTGTCTTTGGATAAGACAGTAGTTTATCTTTGAACATAAGTGTCTACAGTTGTTAACTCCGTGATTTAGCTACATGTGCGCCTTTACCTGTACATGTACACGTGGCACGTAGGACATCTTTTTGAAAAATTTTGGGATGTGTGCCTGACCTGTTTGTCTCATTCATGGGTTTGGTCTCACTTCAGACAGCTTTAAAATATGAAGCATTTCCTTTCATGGCACTCCATTGGAAGGGAGGTTTGACACAGCTTGTTTGCATTTTGTACAATAAAGACCTGCACAGACATAAGGTTTCTCTGCTCATGCTGTTATCACACAGTCTCAAAATGCAGTACTGAAGGTTTTGCATATTTACATGTGAACATGACACTGTATTACCTAATGGACAAAGCATGAGGGATTACTGTTGTCTGACACCCAGCCGTCCTGCCTTGCTTCTTGCCCCTGGCAGATTTAGGGGGGAAAGGAGAGCATGTGTGCCTATGGAACAGGAAGCAGCCCGTGTTTGCCCTTTCTAGGGCAGGCTGGAGTCTAAGCTGACACCCCCCACCACCCCCTCCAAAGTTCATCAGTCTTTGTGCAACCCATGACCTCTGCTTTGTGAAAAATTCTTCTTTTCACATTCATTCTCTACACACACAAACACACATAACTCCTCTACCCTGTCAGTCTGGTATTGTTGTGCTGGATTTTATTCTGTATCTGATAATAACCTCCCAGGTTTCTTCCCACCATGTTGCTCACGTCACATTTTAGTTGGACACCTGTCACTGTGGTCTGTCAGCACACACATATCATGTACACAAAATAGGCAGTGATGGGTAATAGGTGCACATGAAGAGAGAGATATCATCTCTGGTGGCAGCATCTTCAGCTGTCAGTGAGTACATCAGTGTGCAATTCAATATGAATCCCTGCCTCAAATAGTCTTTGCTAGCAGTAACATTTTCTTCCTTATATCTGGAGTCTTTGAACAGATTCCAGCTTGATTTTTGTCTGCTATGGAAGTATATTTGTGCAATTATATCATCCTGAGAGTTCTACTGATACAAGATACTGAATTCTCTTGTGTGGTAAGAGGTCTGAGTTAGTGATTGCAGGCATGTCTATGAATAATCAAGTTTAAAATGCTATGAAAATGGACCTCTGGTAATGAGGAGACAAAATGTTGGCAAAGTAGCATATGGAAAAAACATTTGATTTCTCTTGAATGTAGATACACTTAAGGATAGAGAGGTTAGCATTTATCTTTGAGCTGTGTAAATAAAGCTTTATTGTAAATATAAAGTAAATATAATTTTATTGTTGTATAATGTTGCCTATTTTAAAGGAATCTACTTAAAATGCATTTCAGTTACCTTCTAACTATCCAGACTACAAACAAAAGTAAATTTCTATTCACTAAAGGTTATCTTTAGTTGGACAGGGCACCAGGAATGCACAAATGCATATTCTAGTTTTTGGCTGAATCTTTTTGCTGTTACATTGTTGAGTAATTAGCATAAGACTAAGAGCTGTGTTTTCTTTCAACCAGCCTGAAATTCCTCAAACTTTTATATCAGAACTATATAAAACAGCGACTTTATGTGAAACTGCACTTTTCTGCAGATGTTCAGATAATAAATGAGCATTTCTAAATCACAGAATCATTATTAACAATTGAAGAAAGAGGTTTTCAAGACCTTTGAATTGAGCACTGTTCTAAATGCGGCACATTTGTATGCATGTATGATACTCTTTCAGTGGGTGAATAGAGTACTTTAAAGTTCCTTTTTTTCCAGGTAGAAATGCTGCAAAGCATATATAGACTTTGCTTAGATAAAACAATATATTCTGAGCAACAGGAGAGTTCGGCAGGGATTTTGTGTGGTTGAGATTTTTTTTAAGCCAAGTGCAGACTGGAGTCCCATGATTTAGGAATGGTAACTATAATCTCTTTGCTAATATATTTTAATATTTTAAATTAATGCTAATATTTTTTAATATTTATATTTAATTGGAATTCTGTTTATAATATACTAAAAATCTTGGGATGCTTTCATTTCACAGCAACATCTATTACGTGCTATTTATTTTTTTTCAAACTTTGTTCTTAGATGATAAGCAACTTTTCAGGTTTTACTGACTGGCAATTCAGCTCAAGTAGAAATACTTCTCAGCTGAACTTTTTGTCTTCCTCTTTCACCATGCTAATAGTAAAAATAGTCATTCTGGCTTGGCAAGGTCTTTCAAGATTATAACCTCTCATTTTCCCAACCTGTTGATATTAAATTGGTTGCATGTTGCTGAAGAAGGCACGGGGTAGTACAGTGTTAGTTTAGGACTAGAGTATCTTGAGCTTGATCCTCTAAGTTTCTTGCTGTGTGTTTTATTGGGCAGAACATCCCAAAGTGTTTTGGGCTTTGACTTCACTTTGATTCTCAGCCTTGTTTCACCAAACAGTGTCATGTTCCAGAGTGTAACAAGTTGAGTGAATTCAGTGTGCAATCCCATATGTAAGTGGTGTAACCCAGCCCAGGGTGGAGAATTAAAGTCTTAATTAGTTGAACTTCGTCAGTCTGCAAAGATTTTACAATATCTGCAATTATAGATCATTGTCTCACATCACTGTCTGGACTGCTTGTCTTCAGTATGAGCCCTGTGATTAACAGGTTCTGCTGCTTTAGTCTATTTGCAAAGTATCTTTTAATTACTGTTAAAACCAGTAAATAATGGATTTGAACTGTGAATTATTTCAAGAAAGTATTCACTTAATATCAGCACAGGATTTTACTTTCTGAAATCACTTTTTCTTCAGTGCTTCTTTCCAAAGACAGTAACTTGTATGCACAATACCATTTGTAATACTTGGTCTCTTTGAGCTAGGTATTATAAGCTCTTGGAGACAAGTATTATACCCTTTATAGCTTAGCTGCCTCAAGTAGCATAAAAGTAGCAAGATGGCTCCTGTGACAGTGTTAGAAACAAAAAGTTTTAATAAAAGGCAAAATAACAAAGCTCTTTGCAAAGAAAAACTGAGCCAAGGAAAAAGTTCTTGCTCCTACTAAAACACTTCACAAAAGCTATTTACTTTTGTTCTCTTCTTTTTCTAGTGAATTACTTAAGTGAAACTTTTTGGCTTCTGTCCAGTTAGCTATCCTTAAGTTTGAGGTGAAATCTCCAAGTCCTATGAAGCGTCTTTTAACCAAATTGAAGAGAGAAACTTCTAAGCTTTTTTCCTTTTTAAGGAAGCAAAGGGTAATTTTTTTACTCCATCAACAAGAAGCACATTCCTACACATTTGAAATAAATAAAAAGCAGAAGTATTACTATTTTACACATCTTCGTGTATGCAGCTGCAGATGTGGATGACTTACTATATCCACTGGACATAATGTGCAGTTCTAGGTCTCTGTTACAGATGGAGGTCTGTGTGTTAAAGAAAGGATAGCTTGACCAAGCTGTTGCTAGTGTGTGATAAGGATTACACAGTGTATTTGGGTATTTCTTAGGAGAAAAAGCTGGTGTGATGTAAAATTTGGACTGAAGTCTAAGAAGAGGTTTCTTAGAATGTGACAGTAGGTTAGAAATGTAAGAATCTTCATATTGTTAAGCTAAGACTTCTATTACAGCTGGAATGCTGTAAAGGTACAGGAGTTGTGTCCTGTGGTAGAAGCCAGAGTTGATACAGCCAGGTAAAATGAGGAAATGATATTCTGTATTTATTTCATGCTTCTGGGGTTTCACTGACAATATTTGTATTTCTTTTCTCTTTTAAGTGCTAGTGGGTTTATGCCTTAAGTTTAGTTGTCTGTTCATTAGCCAAAAGGGAGAAGTTGATAGGGGAAAATAAAACTTTGTCACACATTTGTGGGTGTGTGTGCACTTTTCCCAGAAACTTGGTTATTGTTAATCAAACTAATTGGTCTTTAATTTTCTTTCTAGCTGTGGTACTCATTGATGTGTTTCCTGTGTTTGTATCAGGTGAATCTACGCACATGGCTGTCACTTCATTTGTCAGTGATTTACGTTATCTGTTATGGAGTTGTAATGGGGCTGCATGTTTTGCTTCATAGGGTTTTTTCCTTATATACAAGATGTATCTGGGATTTTGAGAAGCAGATGTCTCTTTCCAGGAAATGTTCTAATAATTTCTGATAATCTCCTTTCCTTTCTAAATAGGTACCTCTGAGAATATTTTTTCTATTATCCCTCTAAAGTTGCCTTTCTGCAAGAAAAAACTGGAAAAAATATAACAAAAGTGACCGTAAAATATTCCTTATGACCCTTTGACTTACAGTCCTCAGTGGCACTTGAGCTGTGTCATTCAATCCTGCAGGACCTGTAACAACAAATGCCGTGCTTTGATCCCTTGAGGCAGGAGTAGGATGTCGCAGGGCTCGGCTTCTATGGGAAGTCAAATGAAGTACGTCCTGAATTCCAGACTTAGGGCTTCGCTTATGTGTTTAACAGTAGGGTTTCAATTCCTGTTTTCCAATCAATTCTCCAGAACCACCTGCGTGACAGATGCTCTGTAGTCCTGTGGGAGGTAGAAGAGCTGTATTAAATGATTTGTTCCCACTTTTCAGTGGCTGCTGTTAGTGGTGGTAGAGAGCTTTTCAACTTCCATGGCAGCAGCTTGTGCTGAACACCCAAGGCCAAGCTCCCATGAAAATGGATGGGTGTTACAGGAACTTGCGAAATATTATCTATTTTTTTTCCTGGCTGAATAAAACTTTTGACAAAATCCATCGAGGACTGAATATGGAGAAACTTATATTAGCTGGGATTTTCAACTCCTAGTTTTTGTGACTGTGGCAGTCATGATACAGTCCCTGGTACACGTCTATTGTTGCATAATCTTTTAAAAACCATCGTGTATTTCCCTGTCCTCTTCTCCTGCCACCTCGTGTACAAAAGGCAGATCCTTGGAGAGAGGTAGTGCCATGGTTGAGACTTCCATATGTTTACATCTCTTCACTGGAAATACTTCTGGATGTGAAGCTGTGGATTTTTAAAAAAAGCTGTGCACTTTCTTTCTCTTTAACAGTGTAGGTTTACATTTTCTGTCAATACTTCAAGATATTCAATGGAAACTGATGGAAATATGAAGGAAATAACAAACACAAGCAGAACAACAAACTCCATTAGTGGTTTCTTCTTGTCACTTGCTGTTTCATTTCATTTCACCTGCTGTGTTTTTTTACTTAACCACCAGTGTTCCTCTTAAAATCAACAGGGTTCTACCCTTGCTTCCCAGAATGGTCTCTGAAATTGTTCATTTGCCTTGCATAGCGTTCAACCGTTCATACATTTCTGTTCAAAAAGTTGTACATTTCTGTCCAAACACAGAGGTGCCATCCAATTTTGCTTACAGCCTTGCAAAATTTTCTGGCAAAGATCAGACTTCAATTGTTTCAAAGCAGGAAAAAAAGTGGATTTGAATCCACTTTGGAATTACAGAAGAAAGGGAAGATGTTTTCAAATTGCATTGTCTTTACATTGATGGAAAATTTGGGGATAGAAAAGGGAAGACCTCAATTACAAGTGTGGAAGGGCGTAGGTAAATATTCTGTGATATTTCAAATACTGATCTAACTAAACACTATGAACTAAATTATGAGTTTTAAATTTCTAATGTATTCTGCAGGTCTGCTAATAGTGATGAGACAAACCAAAGTTGACAGTAAGAGAGAAGAGAGTTTCAGAGCATGAAGGCTCTAGAAGGATCTGTGTGAACTTGTACATTTGTTGCAGAAAGGTAATGATGCTGCTGTGGAGGAGACATCAGCACATGCAAAAAAAAAAGCCAAACCCCATTATTTCTGAAAAATGCAGAGCAAACGGGTTTTCTGTACTTGGAGAAGTCAAGGCCTCTTATAGGCAAAGTAGCCATTCACAGTAATGGAACGTAAAATGAATAAATGGCTACTAGTAGCCTGCAAAATCTCTGAATGTTTAGCAAATAGTTTTGTGAGAACCTCAGAGAAGACATTTGGAAAAAAGGCTTTGCTTTTCTATCCCTTCCTTGGTGAAGGAGATGCTGAGTTTGTAACTTAACATCGATTGTTTACATGAATCCCTTCCCAGCTGCAGAAACTGAGAGCAAAATTGCAAAAACTGAGAGCAAAATTGCACCTCTTCCTGTTGAGCAGACACCAGGTGAAACACTTAGCAGGGTGACGTAGCTCTGGAGCAAATCTGGAATATGGTCTTTTGACAGGCTGTACCTCTTTATGGGAATGCTAATGGCAAATTGGCCACACAAGGAACCTGTGTGTAGAGAACTTTGAACTGTTGAATTGGTGGAACATCAGCTGACAGACTTATGTAGTATATAGTTCTCAACAAGTCTTCCTGGCTTTTCCTCAGTGTCCATCCTGATTTTCAAAATGGCACTTCAGAGTAATGTAATTGAATTCTGAAATGTAATTATTTTAATTTCACACATACACACATGCCCCCCTTCCCCTTATAAGAACATTCACATTGAGTAATCAAAGTAGCAATTCCTTAAATTCTCATGTTTCTTTAGCCCAAATGTTTTTACGTTTTTTGGGCTTGGATGACATTTGATGTACTTGCATTTTCAACATATATTTAGGATCTATTTTAAGTCTATTTAAGATCTATTTATGAGGTGAAGGAATAAGGAATCTTATACTAAAAGTTGAAATGCTTTTTGTTTTCCTCTGTTTTGATGGTTTACTTGTCCAGTATGCTTTCCCAAAGGGTTGATCATGTTTTATAATGTGCATTAAATGTAACATGAAATAAAAGATGAGGGCCTTTTAGCTTCTGTGTCTTTTAAAATGTAATTCCAAGAGAATGCTAAAGGCTTTATGTAACTAATTATCTGATATCTGGGGTTTGATATTTGATATGTCCTATTTTATGTAACTTTTTAAAATTAAACCGAGAAGAGATAATTAAACTTTGAGTGGAGAAAAGGTTTTTATCATTGCTTCAGTAAGATATTAAGTTCTATTTCACTGTCAGTGCAAGTAACACTCCTGCTGTAATGTAGATCTAAATAAACAGATAACTGTATGAGTATTTTTACTGCACTGTGCTCAAGATTATCTGAGTTTATATGAAAACAAAATGACTTTTCAAATTTCATTGCATTGAAGCTGTGTATATATGTTCAGGAATATGGCATGTGGAGTGTCCTTCAGGCTTCAAGTGTGAGATGCTTTTTAATCTTCTAGCATTTCCCAGAAGTGCATAGTGTTCCCTGAAGTTATCCCCATTTACTGTCCCAGATGATTTCCTGATGCTTGCTAAAAATTAAAAGTTTCTAGATATGAGAACACTTTACTTTGTCCCCAGAACACTGCTGCTTTGGGCTGAGTTTTTTTGGGATTTACAAAAAGTCAGAGGGTGCTCTCAGGTATCTCTATGCTGTTGAGCCTCCTTCCAGGATTGGTTTATGGCAAAGTGCCAGCAGACCTGCCTGCCTTGGTCAGAGAAGAAACCCTGTTGGTTTTTATTGTTGATTACAAAAGGGCTCTGTCTTCTGTGTATTGAAGCTGTGATCTTGATTCCCAGAGGAACTGGGGAACTTGCAGTTCACAGATTTCAGTGGTTAGACTTAACTCTTCTGGGAGGACAGAAGTCTGGGTTGTGATGCAAACAAGACTTCGTATCTATCATGACACCTGCTGCTGTGGTGGTATCTGCATATTCTCATACTGTATTTCCAGAGAGATGCTTTTCTGACAGTGTAAGATGTCAACTACCAGTCTAATTGTGCAGTGCATGAGAAGGATTTCTTTTCTGTGTCCTTGGAATTTATAAATATATAATCCTTGTGGTATGCAACAGGTAGAACAAAATACCTTGTCGTTCACTTCCTGATGTCTCTTCAGAAATTGTGGCCTAGAATGTAGAGTACTTTCTTTTTTTAGAGACTTCTATTTTCCAGGTTTGTTTTCCTTGAATGAACAGGGTCTTGTGCTTGTAGTGTTATGAATCATATGAATGATAAGCCAATATTTTCTCATAAGATTGTTAAAATCCACAATCTTTGTAATAGTACTGGTAATCAGAAGTCTGCACTTCCTTCACCTAATGTTATAATATTTTTGTAGTATATAGTGCACTTCCTGTATAAAACCAAACAAAAGCAAACAACCCCAAAACAAAACCCCCCTCACCACTTAGCATCTCCCTGGTTTCTTCATTAGGGGGCACTGCACAGCTATAGAAGGATGAATAGGATTTGCAGAGATACTTTCTGGTGCTTTCCAGTGATGCCATTTCACTTTCCACCTTTTCTAAACTATCCAGGGGCAGTGTAAGATAAAATCGTTGCTGTAATTTACACTGAATTCTGGTTAAATCTGGTTTTGGTAATTGTACAGTACCATGCTGGAATATAAACTTCCAAATTCCTATGTCCAGAGAAGTGTCTTCATAGTAGTTCAGAGTACTGCTTGATTTGCCATTTGTGTTGGTGTTACAACAGAAGACAACACACATTTCTGCACAGCACTTTTTAAATGTTAAACCTGGAGTATAATTACACTCCCTGGATTTTGATTTCGTTTCTGTTTACCATTGGAAATAGGATTACTCCAAATGGATCCTGTTGGGAAATTATTAACTGCTTTCTCCATATGTACGTATGTGTTTTGCTTTGTGACATGGATAAATACCTACATTTTTGCAGCTGGAGAGAGGTTGCTGTAAAAAGCAGCATAAGAGCAGAATGCTTTGCAGTAATGAATGTTAGTCTTTATTAGTTTTGTTTCTGAAGAGAATGTACAGAATATTTTAGGACCTAGTAAGGCTTATTTTCAAGGATACCAGTCTTAAACAATCTCTTCCACTGCTGAAGAGTAGCAACCCAGAAACTGTAGGAAATCCAGCCGGACTGTTTGGGTGGAGGTTTGTAAAAAGGCAGCACACAAGGCAGAGATTTTTCTCTGAATGCTTGTGCAGGAAAGATGCAAAATCTTAGAGGTAGTTACAGCTTTTTCAGAGCTTTCTTTCAAGACTTCTGCCAGTAGTGCTGTTCCTGCCTCATTGGTGTGGAATCCTCTGAACCCAGATCTGCAAAACTGAAGCAAAGGGGAGATGATGCCTCCACGAAATCTGGAGCTTGAGGAATATGAAGAGGGTAGTCTGTTCCTTCTTGGATGATGTCATCTCCCTGAGATCTTCTGGGGAGTAATGCTTGTTGTGGTGCATTCTCAGACCTTTTTCAGTGGTTGTTACTCAAGTAGGCTCTCCTACCTAATGCTGCTTAGGTTGAGAGTACAACAGTACAACAGATGACACTACAGGAGCCAAAGCTGCCTAGAGTAAACTTTGTGGTCATCCTTATGGCTGGAAACAGAGTAGTCTTTGGCACTGACAGCTGTTGCATTGAATGATTAATTCTAGTTAGGGAAAAAATTGTGCAGTTCTCTGACCCATTAAAATATCAAAAATTACTGTGTACTCTGTTGGATTTTGGAGAACAATGCTTATATTTTACACTGGAATTGAACAGCGTAATTTTATTTTTTCCAAGGGTGTCTCGTTCTGGTTCATACTGGTCTTCACTTCTACCACCATAACAAACCCTTCAATTGTGTAGAGTTAATTCTTGGTGTGTGATAGGCTAAAATGCTTGTCTGTTAATAATTCTGCAGATGTTATTTCAGTTTGACATTTAAACCACAACTGTGGTCACCTATTTTTTTACTCACGTAAAATGTTTTAGTGCTTAAATGAAGATTTGAGATGCAAATCTTCAATTTAAGCAATCTTGAACATGGCAGATCTTGTTTTAAAAGTCTACCTGTCATAACAATAGTTAGACACAAAATATTAAGTGTTAACCCTTCTTACCCAGTTTTAATTTAGTTTTTAGATTTAAAACTCATTGTGGCTCTGGGCAACTTGATTTGTGTTGGCTCTGCAGTTGTGCTGGAGATTGGCTTGAGATAATTTCCAAGGTCCCCTTCCACCTGATTTATTAATTAGACTGTTATTCATGAGGTGAGAGTCCTTGTAATCTTTTTTTAAATGGGATGAAGGAATTCTGCTTAACTTCGGGTCAAGCTTGCCTGTTCCAGGATGTTTATGTGTTACAAACTGATTTGTTCTTGTCCTGTAGTATGGTGTGTATGGGGATCTTCTTCCTTGCTTGTTCTTCTTAAGATTTAACGCCTGAAATGGGTTCCATTAAGGAGCTGTAAGGTAAATCAAACCAGTTTGAGATAAATACTGCATGTCTGAGTATGTTTGTATCTGGGGCACCTTAATAACTGTGCTGTATTTTAGTGTGATTAGGCTTTTAGCAGAGAGTTGTCTCTCACCTGTGTCAATAGCACACCTGGTTATTACCATTAACTTTTATAACAAGCAGGAGCACAGAAAATCAGCAGATGGTTAGATTTGTTCTTCCTGGGTCAAACTTCTGGATTTGCACATACCAAAATGCTTGTAACACTTCCTGTCTTTGACTTTCAATGTTCACAGCAATTGGAAGAAAAAAGTGAGGATGAAGAAGATAAGGAGTGCTTGAAGCAAGCAATAACTGCCCTGCTAAATCTTCAAAGCAGTATGGAACGGATATGCTCCAAAAGCCTTGCAAAACGAAGGCTTAGGTAAACGTTTCCGGTTTTTCTGCTCTCTGCTCTTAATGCTTTGCTATAAATCCAGGGCTTCTGGTTTCCTCTTTTAGTAAACAATGAACAAAATAGTTTGTGACAAGCCTGCTTTTTCAGAGGAAGTGACATCAAAGCCAAGATAATTTGTTATTGTTTTAAAACAGTTCTAATTTCTATGTGTCCTTGCAAACTGGTAGTTGAGACGTTCTGAGAATTCACTGGTAAGTAGAAAGTTACAGCATTAGTGGGTTAATTTGGCTCAGATAATAAATAAAAGCTATTCTAAAGGTACCTTTCTGTATAGTTAGAAGGGAATGTTCTTGAATTTGAAACTACTCCTAAAATTGTTTCAATATTTTTGTTGCCAGACAGTTTTTGTGCTACCGAGGGTAACCTTTAGGCTTGAACATGAATGCATTTAACAGCTTGTTTTTTTCTGAATGTACTTGTTTCAAATTAATGCTATCTAGAATTGTTCTTCTGGTTATGGAAGTGAGTGGCTTGTTGGGCTAAGAAGCACTCACAACTTGTCTGCCTCTGGTTGTTTGTGTTTAGGTAAAACATCTGTTGCTGAAGTAGAAAATTTATCAGATGAGATACTTTAGTTAAGACTTTGCAATGGTGCTGATATTGAATGATGAAATTATATTCTCAGTGGAGTACTCACTTCTCAGAAGGATGATGTGGTGTTTTTGTGTCAGTGGTGGTTGTGCTTTTTTAAATACATGTGCACTAATAGGCTGTCTTTTTCCCATCCTCCACTGAAGTGAATCCGCATGCCGGTTCTATACTCAGCAGATGAAGGGGAAGCAGCTAGCAATTAAGAAAATGAATGAAATTCAGAAAAATATTGATGGTTGGGAGGGTAAAGACATTGGACAGTGCTGTAACGAGTTCATCATGGAAGGAACTCTCACACGTGTAGGAGCAAAGCACGAGAGACACATATTCCTGTTTGATGGCTTGATGATTTGCTGTAAGTCAAATCATGGCCAGCCAAGACTTCCTGGTGCTAGCAATGCAGAATATCGACTCAAGGAGAAGTTCTTCATGCGAAAGGTACAAATCAATGATAAAGATGACACTAATGAGTATAGACATGCTTTTGAAATCATCTTAAAAGATGAGAACAGTGTTATTTTTGCTGCTAAATCAGCTGAAGAGAAAAACAACTGGATGGCAGCATTGATATCTTTGCAATATAGAAGCACACTGGAAAGGATGTTGGATGTAACAATGTTACAGGAAGAAAAAGAGGAGCAGATGCGATTTCCAAATCCTGAGTTTTATAGATTTGCAGAACCCGACTCTGAAGAGAATATTGTGTTTGAAGAGAACATGCAGCCCAAATCTGGAATCCCCATCATCAAGGCAGGAACTGTTGTGAAGCTCATTGAGAGGCTGACATACCACATGTATGCAGGTGAGGCACTTGAGTTTGTGCAGCCTAAACTCAAAGTAGGAATTTGTTCATGCTTGCTTCTCTTCCTGTGTTAAATACATGCAGCAAAAGGCATAAAGTGAGTGAAAAGTGAATATGCTTGGCAGTTCACATGAGATATTACATGTGCATAGGATTGTTCTCATGCAAGAGATGGGGGTGGGGGCCTACAGCAATTGAGCTCTAGACAATACTTCTTCCTTTGTGCCCCAAGCTACAAGAACTGCCTTCCCTCCAGACTTCTAAAGCTGGGTGACACAGGAAAGGCCAGCATTGTGGAAGAGAATTATGGGCCCAGTGTTTTCAGTTCAGGGTTGTACTCTGTCAGGTATTACCTGTGTCCATGCTGGCATGTCATGGAAAGACCAATATCAACTTGATAGATGCAGTCACTTGCATACTTTGACCTTAGAACTTTGCCTTATTCAGAACTTCAGTGAGGATTTGATTTAAGGACTTTTGACTTAGGGTTTCTGTTTGTGTTGAAGTCATGTTAAAGATATTTATGTGGTTATCCAGGCTGACCTCAGTGTCTGGGGTTCTTCTTGATAGCACCCCAGGATTTTCATAAGATGTGCTGCAAAGCATGGGCTTGAGTTTTATTTTTTTTTTCTGATTCTGTCTGTATCTCAGTTATTCTGAAACTTCATGAATCTTGGTGCTTTTCATATTCAATGATATTTTTTTTCTTCCTTTTTGCAGTCATAATTGTAGTAGATTGTTCTTCTGGAGCTCAGTCCTAGATACCCTACACAGATCATGAATATTTGTTTGAAAGAAATGAGGAGTAAGCAGAATTTAATTCCCATAGTTTAGTACTCTGTTTACTTTTTTAAAAACTTATATTTATATCTCTTTGCTCCATTACTATTTTTGCTCTTCTTTAATTTCCTTGAGTTTTCCTAACATTTGCTAGAAAGCCAAATGCAATATTGTGCTGGCAGTTTTTACCTGAGCAATTTTGCACCTCTCTTCATTTTCTTGTAACTTTATAAACTTCTAGCTCTTGACTTAGATTTTTATAAGCATGATTTAATTGTAAAATCTACATAATTTTATGTCATAAGTCTTGAAAGTTAAACAACTCAGCCTTAGAGAAAGGAAGGCACTTTTCTGTTACTTCTAAATCTAGCGTTGTCTTTGCCAAAGAATTAGCAAAAACTATTGTATGAGAAAACTGAGAATATGGGTACTGAGAGGTGGCCTGAAAGACTTTGACCAGAAGGATAAAAATAGTTGTCTTATAATGTATGTAGCTTGTCTTTGTAGCCTTAAACATCTTAGTGGATGTGATGCTGCGTTGCTACTTTGTGCATAATTTCTCAACACTTATCTTCTATACCTTCTGTTTTATAATTGGTTATCTGTGAGGAAAAATATCATTGTTCTCACCATTCTGTGCAGTCTTTTCCAGGGCAGCAAAGAAATAAAAGATAGAGTGACTCAACCAAAAATGCTCTGTTGTACAGGAAACATGGTCCATTGGTGATGTAAATCATTCAGGGTTTTGTTGCATCTTGTGAGATGCAGTGAGTAGGGCAGCAGCTCTCCAGAGTACCAGGTTAGCTCTTTCACACATGTATCAGCTGAGTTCAAGGCTTCTCCTCTGCTTGGAGACCTGGGAAGATACGTGCCTTGGTGATATGTAACCAAACAGCTACAGACTGTAGAAATGCTTTTCTTGCCCCACACAGGATTGTGTACATGTGGTAATCTTAAAAGTCTTTATTGGTTTTATATTCAGATGCCAGAACAGCAAGTATTTACCTTTCGGAGGAAATTTTTCTGAAATGCAGTGTGGCTGGTAAGGGCAGCCCTTGATCTGCCAGTCTAAAGACAGTATTTACTGTAGCTGTGACTTTTCTCTAGGGTTTTTATCTTTGTAGGTCAAGTGATGTAAGAAATAATTACAGATGCACTTTGCAAAGGTAATATAAATTTTTTGCAGTTTAGTTAGTTGCTGTAGTCAAATTAGGTCTCAATTTTTTGTAATATATGAAGATCCACACAGTCCACCTCTTTTGTAGATATGGGTGTTGGACATTTTATTTGTCATCCCTCACCCCCTTGACAAATGAGAAACCATTTTATCAGCCAAAATTTCTTTGCTGTGAAACAGGGACAGCTCTATGGAAACAATTCTGCCAAGCGTGGGAGGCATCCATCTTCTACAACAGCTCAGACAGGGAGACAGCCCTGATGGCCACCTGGTCATGAGGTGTGGCAGACTGTCCAAACTATCCTGTGGTGAAGCAGCAAAACAGAGAGAAATCTCCTCTGCAAAAGCAGCTTTCCTTGTCTTTTTACATGAGAGAAACTGCCCTGCAATTAGAAGTTCAGGTTCTGACCCTATTTGCAGATTCTGGTGGATTTTCCTTGTTTTACTGTGTTTCTGCATTCATTATCTCCTCTTGCTCAATTCTTGTTTAAGAGCAGCTGGATTAGGTGGTACCAACATTTTAAAGTCGTGGCATTTTTTTTTATCTATAGGGCAGCACTCTTCTATTTTTAAAGCTTTGATATGTTAAGAGTGCTTGTGCGTCATCATAGTGTCCGTTTCCTTTCTTAAGGAATTCAAGGGTGATTATTTATAAATCCTTGTAGAACAGTTATTGTTCTTTTTTAGCTTTCAAATTGGCTGCATTGAAGAGAGAATTATCACATGAGCAGACATCCTGACTAACTGGTGTTGTCTGTATTTTTTTAAAACTTACTCATATATTGTACACTATTCTGAGTCACAGTTATTGCTAGCAAGATAACAAAGTTAGATTTTATTTTCTGATCTACACAGTTTGAAATTCAATATGTATTGTGGATTTATATGCTGACCCTACCTGTAAATTATAATAGCTACGACTCAGAGCTTGCAGTGATCTGAAAATTTTAATTGCTATGGAAGTTCTTTTTTTCATGTAGACAAAAATCTCTTACTTAGTGTAGATGCTGTGTACAGGTTGCAAGCTTTGAAAGCATGAGTTACTGTGCTTCTTTAGGACAGCAGAATTTGTGTATTTTCATTATGAAGATGATGTGAACAGGGATGACCATCTTAGTGCAAAAAGTATTGAAGTTCTGCCTTTGAAAATAATTTTGGACTGTACAGTTTCAAGGATTGGTGGGAGAGGAATTATGATTAGAAAAATGGAGTAATGAAGAACATGTGAGAAGCAGAATAGGCAATTGTTAAAGGAATGAGAATTGTCATGCAACAAAATTGCAAGGAAATGCTGTGTTACATGGCACAGTTAAGGTGTGCAGCACATCACAGCAAACTGTTGCCCAAATGAACAACTCAGTGGGGTCTAAGAAGGGTAGAGAATGTTCATTCAAATGTACAAGCTGCTGGTAAAGAGTTAAGGAGGATTTTAAAGCAGCTCTTAAAAATCCATATTCCAGGAAACAAATCCAGTAGAGCATTAGGTCAAATAATGCAGCCTTTTCATCCTCCATGTTACAGCCTACAGGAATTCTTGCTTCAAGTCCTGTGAGCTCCTCTTCAGCCACTCCATGTTAAGACAATTCCAGCTGGGATTTGGTTTTCAAATCTGGCTATGGATTTAATATGCAAAGCTGTTGCAATCTGCTCATTAATTCAGTGATAACAGTGTTAGCCTTGTTTCTAGTCAGCTCTGTGCAGTGCCAGTGAGCTGTCACAGCATTACCTCATATTTGAAAACAAATGGGTTTGCTTTTGTAGTTATGAGAGACACTTTGGTTTTCTGATTGTTTTGATTGTTTTTAAGACACATTTTCATATTTTAAATTAATTGATATGTAATTAGTCAATATAAATGAAATCAGTTTATTTTGTAGAAGTGAAATAAATATCATAGCTATCAGGTGAAAAAATATCTAGGCTGCTTTAACCATGACTGGTTATCAGTTGTGCCAGTTTAGGGGAAATATTCTCCCCTGGAAGAGGCCATTTCTATCCAGTGCAAAGTTACTTGATGTGTTTTTTGAGTTCTCTTGTCTCAGTCACTGTCAAAACCAAAGTTGTTTACTTGTAAATAAAATCATCTATTCATTAATTTCAAAGTCACTGGAAAAGAATCCTGTCTTTTAACAATTGAGGGAGGAGGGGGAAAGTAACTGTTGTGAACCTTCAACAGAATTAAAATTGTTTTTAAGTTCTGCTTTGTATTGCTATTTTAGGAGGCTTTGAATTGTTATCACAGCCATTTCGGTTTACATCATTTTCTCTGTAAATTGATAGGGTGACATCCTTAATTTTAACAGATAACTGAAGTTATTGTAAAGAAAAAAAAAAGCAGGTAATTGCTGACATAAGTGTAAAATTATTCTTTGTCTTAGATCCCAACTTTGTTCGGACTTTTCTCACAACATATAGATCCTTCTGTAGACCTCAAGAGTTGCTGAGTTTGCTAATAGAAAGGTATGCCACTGTTAAAAATACTGTCCTTATGCAGTGCATTTTGTTTTCTTTTTACTTGTAGTGCGTAAGATTCTGGCTTTCCAGCTGGTTTCTTGTCGCTTCAAACACCTTTTAAAAAATTGTCCAATTCAAGGATTGCCAGTAAATGTACAAGTTTATATCCAGAAGCTTGTGCCCGAGGCTGGTGCTTACACCCATGTTCTGTGCTAGGTTTGAAATTCCAGAGCCGGAGCCCACGGAAGCCGACCGGATGGCCATGGAGAACGGGGACCAGCCGCTGAGCGCCGAGCTGAAGCGCTTTAGGAAGGAGTACATCCAGCCTGTGCAGCTGCGGTGAGTGCTGCGCCCTGGGAGCCGCCCAAGCGCTGCCTTCGGCTGCTCCGGCGCTCGGAGCTGCCAGAGCCCTTCCTGCAGCTGCTCTCACGGGGAAGGTGGGCTGAGCTTAGAGTGCTCATTGGGGCTTTGCTTTGCAGAGTACTGAATGTGTGCCGACACTGGGTAGAGCACCACTTCTATGACTTTGAGAGAGACGCTGACCTTCTGAAACGTTTGGAAGAGTTCATTGGAACAGTAAGAGGTATTTACGGTCCCTTAAGTGCTGACATTTATCCTAAAGCATCCCATTTCAAAGGTGAATCCCATTTTCAAAGATCAGAATTGTGATCAATTTTGCTTTCAGGAAAAACAGGACAGACTGCTTATTAAATACTTCATAAAGAGGGTGAAATAAACTTTCATTAAGCCCACACACACACTATTATTCAAAATCTGCCTCTTGTTCACAATAATGATTGTTATTTACATAAATTGAGTTTTGTTGTAGAGGGACTGAAATAATGAAAAATAATAAGAACCAAGTCATGATCAGGACAGAATAATTGCTTTGATTGTCATTTTAAACTTTACACAGAGGTAATTTTTGGAAATTTGGATGGTGGAAACCATTATTTCTTTGAAACAAGAGTTTCCAGCTACTTCACAGTGCATATGAGAACTGTAGGACACCTTGCCGTTGTGATTGTACAGACTTTTCCTGTGTCCTTTTTAAGAAAGCCAAGACAAACACAGGAGCAATTTTCAGGAAAAGACTATGTCAGAGAAGTACTTAGTGGTTATTTAGCCACTAAAAAGAGGGCAGAATGAGACAGGTAATTCATCGGATGTTACTGGTAAATTTTCAATGGACTGGTGCATGAAATTCTTATGGTGCAGAGCTAGAAAGGCATTGGCCTTTTAGTTTTATTCTCAGCTTTGATGGTAAATGCAGTACAGGGAGAAGCTTCTCTCTGTTTGGTATTTTGACTTTCTAGGTTGTCTGAGGTAATCACATGCTCTTGCCCAAACTAGAAAGGTCAAGGTGTTTGCAGAAGTGCATTTTGGGCAAGAAAAGGTTTGTTCCCAAAAACTCACTGTAAACTCAGAAAAGAAAGGCATGTAAATCAGAGCAGGAGACTAATTTGGATGTTCTGATTTGTGCTGGGGTAAAATCATGCTCAGCATTGGCTGTTGAGGAATTCTTTTTATCTTTGAATACTTCTACACTTGTGTAGAGACTGCCAATCTTAAAGAATATATGATTGCTTTAGTTTAGTAGGTTTTGGGTTTACATCCAAAGATTCCTGAGTTATACCGATATCTTATGAAAAACAGTATTAACTAAATAGTAATTTTCCCTATGTGCCAGGCAAAGCCATGAAGAAGTGGGTTGAATCCATCACAAAGATAATCAACAGGAAAAAGCAGGCACAAGCCATTGGGCCGAGCCACAACATCACTTTTGAGAGCCCCCCTCCAGCAATTGAGTGGCACATCAGCAAACCAGGCCACACAGAGACTTTTGACTTGCTCACTCTGCATCCCATAGAAATTGCTCGGCAGCTCACTTTACTGGAGTCAGATTTTTACAGGTAACTTTCCTCCACTGAGAAACACGTGGCACAAGTCAAAATATTCTCCATGCCTGAAATTGTTCCTGTGGGCCTTTGATGTAAAGCCCCACAGAAATTAAGGGACTTTACCAGTGTTGTGTATTCATTTCCATTTTACAGAGGAAGCTCTCTTAAATACAATATTTGTTTTATCCTCCCCAAGTTAATGTGCAGTATGGGTGACTGTTGCATACTGTTAATTGTCTTGTGCTCCAGCTTTCTCTTGATATTTTCTGAGTAGATCAACATTTGAGAAGTATGAACAATTATTAAATCGGTTTTCTTCACATCCTGGTTTATGTAGCAAATTAAGGACTGTGTCAGATCTCATCAGCTTTCTATAAGAAATTATTCAGGCATTGGAAACTCACATTTTGTTACAGTGAATGAGATGGAGATTTCATTTTTCATTTAGATGAACAGAGATGCTTAAGAGTCACATAGATTAAGAAATATCTACAGTCCAAAAAAGAATCAGTCATTTAGTCATGAGGGCAGCCTAACATTGTATTTCTAAATTTATTTCTAAATATCAATTCCAAATTCAGTGAAAATCAAGACAGTTTGGAAAAATAATATCTTCTTTCCTGCTTTCAGTTACATTTTTTGATAAAACATCTACTTTTCCAGAGCTGTGCAGCCATCAGAACTAGTTGGAAGTGTGTGGACAAAGGAAGATAAAGAAATTAATTCTCCCAACCTTCTCAAAATGATAAGGCATACAACTAACCTAACTCTGTGGTTTGAAAAGTAAGTGACTTTCCTGAATCTGCACCTACTCCATATCTGGACATTTACAGTTCATTCACAAGTATACTGTGAAAAATTCTGTTCTGGGAGAATTCCTGTTTTGGTGTTTAGATGCTAAAACTGGTCCCTGTGAGAAATTTACCATAGTGGTCTCAAGCTTTTTATTCTTAGAAATGAATTTTGAAATCTCTAAGACGTTTTCAGATCTACCTCAAGTAATTTGATAAAATCATATTTGTTTGTGTTACAACTTAGTATTTGACTTTGGAAACCTCATCAGCGCTTTAATACAACCCCCAATGTTCTTGTGTATTTAGATGCATTGTAGAAACAGAAAACCTAGAGGAAAGAGTAATTGTAGTGAGCCGGATAATTGAGATCCTGCAAGTTTTTCAAGAGCTAAACAACTTTAATGGTGTCCTTGAGATTGTCAGTGCTATGAACTCCGCAGCAGTTTATAGGTTGGATCACACATTTGAGGTACAGTGAAATGTTTTCCACTTTTGCTATGACAGTGTCGTGCAGGGTACCTTGGCTACACTGAAAGCCTGTCTTGTCAGTAAGCACATGCTTCCAAGGAGCAAGGAAAGTAAATCCCTCAAGAAATTAATCAACCAGGGTGTAAGAGAGAGGGTTTTTTCCTTGCTTTCAGAAGCAAGAAATCCATCCCCACTTAAGTAAGACATCTCAGGATGGTGGGGCACTGTCCTCATGGTCCCTGATTCAAGTACCAGTGGGAGACCATTACTCTCAGTATTGTTGCTGGGCCATGCCTTTATCTTCTTTTTCCAAACCTCCTGTTTGATCTCTCTTTTAAGCAAATTCCAAGTCGCCAAAAGAAGATCTTAGAAGAAGCTTATGAGCTGAGTGAAGACCATTATAAGAAATACTTGGCAAAACTCAGGTCCATTAATCCTCCTTGTGTGCCTTTTTTTGGTGAGTACATGTGGTTTGGATGAGCCATGTCACACGTTAACATTTCAAAAGTATTGAGCTTATGGACTAAACAGAGTATGAACAATAAAGGGAAAATTTTAACAGGACAGTGAATTGGAATTTCAGGTGCCCAGACATGAATATGTGAAAAAAAAACCCTGAAGTGACTATTCATTGAAGATGTTATTTGCAGTAAAAATCAGTGTATCTGCAATATCCTATTTCCATATTTGCTGATTTTTACTTTGAGTGTGGTTTGAACTGCTACAGCCAGAAATACTCTCAATAGAAGGTGTTCACATTAGAAATATTATTGCCATTGACTGGGAGAAAAAGCAAGATCCTCTTCCTCATAAAGTGTTCCAAGAAATGCAACTACAGTCTCATTTTTATTAAAAAGTCTTATTTCTGTATAAATAGAGTCTGGAAAGCAAGCATCCTCTTTATCTCAGATTTAACAGCTCTTCTTTGAAGCAGATAGCTGATATTTAACAGATTGTGATTTTAAGTACATGTCATTTCTGTTCTTAAGCTAGCCACTTAAATGTTTGCTACAGATCAGTTCCGAGCCAGGACAGTGCATTTGTCTAACATAGGCTTCAAGCCAAAACTGAAAGAACATAGTGTTGGTGGCTTTTTTGGCCTTTTACAGACTGGGGAAAGATATACTCTAGAGCTCTGTAAAGAAAGATAAGATCAACTAAGAAACCTTCTGTCCTGATTCAGAGATGAGTAGAGGTTAGCAGGATCACATGTGAATAGCTTCAGTTATTTATTTATTCTTTCTGGGATTAATTCCAAATTGTCAAGTCATAATGACAATTCCAGGCTCATTATCTACAGAGTGGAGAGCACTTTTTGCTTCCTAATCTTCAAATTATTTGATGCAATTATGAAGTCAGGATAAAACTTGAAAATAAGTTTTGGAGTTTAGCTGGGGTGTCTAATGGAGAAGAGGAGTTAAGAGAAAGCACTCCTGTTCAGTGTCCTCTTTTTGTATTCAGTTGTGTGAGCTTCCTAAAACATAGAAAGATGCACAGGCTTTGGGGACATTTCTCTGGAAAAGGCATGTTAAAATATTTAAATTGTTGCCCTTATTGGAAGGTGAGGTGCAATTCTCTTATTGACCCTAACAGAGGCATTTTCTAAATAAGTGCAGTGCACAAATTAAATTTTTTAAGAATTCCTTGTATTCCAGTTGTGATTTCCTCCTTGTTTCGTATTCTGTGTTGAAAACCTCTTCTGTGTGCTGTTTAGGGATTTACTTAACCAACATTTTGAAAACAGAAGAAGGCAATCCTGAATTTCTCAAGCGCCATGGGAAAGACCTTATAAATTTCAGCAAGAGAAGGAAGGTAGCTGAGATAACAGGGGAGATCCAGCAGTACCAGAACCAGCCGTATTGTTTAAGAGTGGAATTTGACATCAGGGTGAGTGACACAATTTCTTTCTGTGGTGATTCTGCCAACTTACAGACCATAAGGACAGACAGAATTCACATAGATTCAGTCTGACTGAACCAGAGATGAGCAGCAGGTCTGTCATAAAACTTCTCTTGGGTCTCGGTGTAAGAAAGGGCAAAAAGCTCCATGCTTGCAGTTCCTTGGGTTTGTTTCATTTTTTTTCTCAGCTGTTGGGACATTGGTAGATCTTCTTATTGATCAGTGTTAGACAGGAACTGAAACTGGCAGATTCTCATTGTCCTTCACTCAGTTTCAATTATTTGTCCAGTGAGCCCAGTTGTCTTTTCCTCTCCTGTTAGACTGCTTTTATGTTCCATTTTTACCTGATAGCACTGTGCTTATGTCATGTGTTGATGGAGATGATACATCTTTCTTTCTCTTGGTGTTTGTTTTCCTTGGTCTGAGGTGTTGTCTAAGCATTATCCTCTCTGGTTGCTTTCCTTTCATCCTTTTTTCTTCTTGCCATCTTTTGAGCTGTGTGCTTTCAGAGAGTCACAGGATAGGGTATCTTAAGAGATTCTGCAAGGTTTTTTAAATTTGTTCTCCTTAGGCTTTGACGGAATGCATTGTGGGAGCAGTCTTCCCTGAATCAGTGTAAAGATGGATTGTTTGCAGCCTCTTCTGGAAGTGTTTGGGCAAACATGGTCTGACTTTGCACTTTGCACTGCAGAAAGCATTTAGGATTCTTCCCCAGCTGGTTTTCAGGCCAAGCATAGTAGTAGCAATGTCCAGAAAAGGCCTGGCAACAAGAAGATTTAATAGCTTAAGTCTGTCATTATCTCTTACTCCAGCATTTTCGCTCTTTTCTCGAACAGGTGGGATCATTTGCGCTGTAGAAACAAGCAATATTAAGAAGCATCTTAGCTGACAAGTTGTCTGCCTTGTTGTATTGCAGAGATTTTTTGAAAACCTGAATCCAATGGGAAACAGCGTGGAGACAGAATTTACAGATTATCTGTTCAACAAGTCACTGGAGATAGAGCCACGAAATGTCAAGCCTCCTCCAAGATTCGTTAGTATTTGATTTTTGTATTTATTTTTCAAAAAGCGCTAGAGACAGCAGAAGTAATTTCAGATCTCTGACTTCGTAACTGCAAAGCAGCATCTAAGTGATCCCGTGGCCTTTTGATTTTGGTTGATATTTTCTGTCGTTTCAGCCCAAGAAGTACAGCTACCCTCTCAAGTCGCCAGGTGTTCGTCCCTCTAATCCAAGGCCAGGTACCATGAGACATCCCACGCCCCTGCAGCAGGAGCCACGGAAAATCAGCTACAGCCGCATCCCGGAGAGCGAGACGGAAGCCACGGCGTCTGCCCCGAACTCGCCCCGCACCCCGCTGACCCCCCCCCCTGCCTCGGCCACTTCCAGCACCACTGACGCCTGCAGCGTCTTTGACTCCGACCCCTCCAGCCCTTTTCACACGAGTAGGTGCTCACAGACAGCATATGCCACTCACATTTTGTGGTCTTAGGCAGGGGAAATCAGGTTTAGCCTTCTTCAGTGACTGTAAAAATCATTGCTGTTGTCTCCCTGCAGATCAAAAACTTTCGGCATTTCTTACTCTCTTTTCCTTTAAAAAGTTTTTATTGTAAACGAGAAACTGAACATAATTAGGTGTATTATATAGGGACTGTTACAAGTCTTTGGAGGACCTGTCAAAACTGAAGGCAGAGGTAATCTCTAGGGCCCATATGTGTCCCAGTCAAACTTGTGACATGTATGTGTATGAATGTATTTGGTGAGTATCTGATGGTGAACATTGGGAATAAGAAATTAATTGTTTGTGGGTGTCTTATTCTGCTGCCTGCAATTCAGACCTAATTTCAGTGTACACGGATGGTTTTCCTGCAAAACTTAAAATCAGTGTTTGCTTGCTTTAAATCCATCAGGATTTATCCACACCTCTTTTTCTTCTGTCTTTCCCAACATACGAGGAAGGTCGTATTTTATGGTGTGCCCTCAGTATTTAATAGTGGATATAGGCTCCTTTCACATATGAGGGTTTTCAGAGGATACTCCTGTGTTGAGCTGGTTGCCACAAGGAGGTGAAATGACTTCCTAAAGGCAGAAGTTCCTTAGCAGAGCTGTGCCATTGCTGAGTGTCCAAGCCAGGTCTTCAGAAAGCCTCTGGAGAAAGCATTTATTTGTTGATCAGTCCATTGATTGCAGGTTCAGGATATTGTTGTAGTACTGTTGTGACATAAGAACAAATTTGTGGTGTGGTTTTGGTCTCAAGGATTACTTAAGAAACTTCAGGACCTGATGGCCACAGAGATCTTTACAGCTCAGAAAAGCAGTTTCTCTGGCAGCTGCAAGTTAGAGGCTTGTTTCATTGTCTTTACTTACCACTTCCTTGATTCATGATGCTTTTTATAAGCAATTGCTTTATTATTTATTGTACCTCTGTTGGCAGCAATATGGAGCCAAAAGTTCATCATTTTCAATGTTTTTTTTTCTGTCCCTTAGGATCTGCTTCTGTGTCATCCATAAACTTTACCAAAACTTCAGATGATGCTCCTGTCCCTCCTCCTGTTCCTCCACGGAGAAGACCAGAATCTGCCCCAGCTGAATCCTCCCCATCAAAAGTAAGTAAGCAGGAAAAAGGTAATTTTTTTTCTGGGAGAAGAGGGGTGGGTATGACAGAAAAGCAGCTCTCAAAGACAGTACATTTAGTTTTTGAAGAAGTGTATGTGAAAGAGTAAGCAGCCATATGTTTCAAGCCTTCACAGCTCTGCCTCACTATGTCTCGACCTCAAACAAATGAAAACAGATGGGACCTAAATTTAGGGTTAGAATTGTCTCATCTACTGATGTGCTGTGCTCAGGCCCTTGCATTGCCTGTGAGAACTTGAGGTTTCAGACAGGTGTTTCTGTCTGGGATTAATTGTTCCAGAGTATCGTTTTAGGATATATGAATAAGAGTAAGAACTGACGAACAGTAATGATGGAAACTGCTGTACACAGCTCAGTCCTCTGAAAAGTTTCACCAGAATATTTGATCCTGATGCTGTGGTGCTCAAGTGCTTGCTTTCCTCTCTTGCTTACCTGTCCTGTCTGCCTGCCTGCTTAAGCCATTGCTACATGTTCCTTTTGCATTTGTCTGGCAACTGGGATCTGATCCAACCTGTGTTGCAGACACTGTCAAATTACACCTGATTTCAGTGGAAGCTTGTTTGTGACTTCAGATTTTAAAATCTCACTCAAAATTACTTCAGAGCAGATATGTCTTTGAAGAGAGTTTATAAGTGGCCCTTCAGCAGTTATTTTCAGACTACAGGCAACTGTTTTGCCAGTCAGCAGAACTTGATACATCACCAAAATGTATCTGAAATCCTACCAAAATGTATTTGAAAACATTGTGTATGTGATAGGGTGTTGGAGATCAGTTATCCTGTCACTATTATCTGCAACTTGGGAAATGTTCACTTCCATAATTCTAACTACTTAACTCCATCTTCTGAGCATAGTTTATTTTTTTCCCTGTTCGGCATCATCAGCCTCTCCCTTTTTCTAGTTCTCCTGAAGAAATTCCTGGTGTGTTAAGCACTCCAAGTTCTTACTGGGGAGGTGGTGGAAGTTACCCAAAACTCCCCAGCAAGCAGGCCTGGAACTAGCATGGAGATCGTTCCTTTGAGCATTCTTTGCCTTGCCCTTGTTCCTCTCTGTGCCTCTTCATTCCTTCCATCCTTGTCTGTTCACTCACATGTTGCTGCAGCCCTGCTAAAAGCAATCTGCACTGCAGGAGGAGGCTTCTGTTTCACAGCAGGGTCCTGTGCTTTGCAGCTGCTGTGGAATTTTACTGACTGAAGTTTTTGTGTACCTCAGATTACTTCTGCACACCTGGACAACCCACCAGCAATCCCTCCCAGGCAACCAACCTCTAAAGTGTATTCTCCAAGGTACTCGGTGCCCGATCGGACCTGCATCTCTGACTCGTGTGTTCCCACTGCAAACCCCCCCGAGTTACCGCCACGGGAGCCTGTGCGAACTCCAGATGTTTTCTCTAGCTCACCACTACACCTCCAGCCCCCACCCCTGGGGAGAAAAAGCGAACTTGGTAACACCTTTTTCCCCAACAGCCCCTCTCCGTTCACGCCCCCTCCCCCCCAGACACCTTCTCCACATGTAGCACGGAGGCATCTGCCGTCGCCGCCTTTGGTACCGCAGGATGCAGACCTCCCTTCTGTTGCTGGACCACCCGTTCCTCCACGACAAAGCACTTCCCAACATATCCCAAAGCTTCCTCCAAAAACTTACAAAAGGGAGCACACGCATCCGTCGATGCATCGGGATGGGCCACCCTTGCTGGAGAATGCCCCCTCCTCCTGAACTGTCCCTCGCGCTGGGAGTCGCATTTTCCTGGTGCTATGTCTGTTGCTGGCAATGGATGCACTGAACCTGGTGGTGTCAAGGAGTTGGGATGTGTATGCCAAACACTAAGAACTCTCCAATGCGTTGGAAATGTTGTGTACAGAAATGGAATTGCAAAACCAGACTTTCTAGTGGAAAACCCGGTTAACTTGCTGTTCTCGTTTTAGTATGCGGGACTTTGTTCTAAAGTAATTGGACAGCTGATTGTACCAGAAAACGGTCTGGAGAGACTTCTTTGGCCAATGAGCAGAGACTGAGTTTGTGTAATGATCAATAATGTCCAGTACAGGAAGGAAAAACAGTCTTGAATCCATCAGTTCCATACAGTGGCACAGTTTTCAGAATGAAAACATTATGCACTTTTTTTAAATCTCAAACAGGGAACTTTATATCCTTCTTAATTTTCCTTTGCTTTACTTACTCCCTGCTTTAAAATACCTTCCTAAAATTATGAGAAGGACTGTGAGGAAGATCTGTGGTACCTAACTGAGCTAGAATTAAGGCAAAGCACTGTATTGCGGTCCTGTTTACAAGTTGTTACAATGAGTAGTAGGGGGTACCTAGGCTTCACCAAAGAGGTACTTTATTATTATTTTCTGAAATACTGTGGTGCCAGTTCAAAAATAAATTTTTGCCAGGAAGCATAATGTCTAATTATTGCTTTCTTTAGATAGAGCTGATGAAAGTCTTACATCCTTAAAGTGACAGCGAATTTTTTTTTAAAAGCAGCACTATCATCTGAAGCAAATATACTACATTTAGAAGACTGTTAATCTCTGCTAGGTTATGTCATGTTCTTTTTAAGGTTTACTGATAATCCATTTCATGGCTAGTAGCTATTCTTTTTCAGTCATGCCATGAAAACAGTCACTTGTCAACTTCCATAGCTATTGTCATGTTTTACTAACAATAGATTAATCAGCATACATAGGATTGCCTTGCAGTTGCATAAATCATGTGTATATAGTGAATGTTGCATAAATATACTTGCAGATTGTTTTTAATTTAATTGAAATAAAGATAAAGATATGTTTGGCCGACATACGTTAAATTATTAATGGACAAATGTTCAACTTAGCTTTTCAGTTAAGCACTGAGGGGGATAAAAGCCCATCTTGTGGTACGTATTTTTCCTAGTTCAGTGTATGTATTTTAGTAATGAGAGACTTAAAGAGGTTTTTTTGGCATATTAGAAAATAATAATTCAGTAATATTTGAGAGGCTGAATTACTCCCAAAGTGAATTATTATACCTTGTGAAATGTTTCCCACATCCTGTATGACACGTGTTAGAAAAAAATCAAATTTATATTAATTTTTACAGTGAGACTTTCTGATCTGTATTTCTACTTCAGCACATTTTTGTCTGTGCTGTTGTGCAGCCAAGGCAGAGCAGGCCCCCAGTGGTCAAGATGCTCAGTCAGGAGGGACCTTGTATAGTTCCTGCTAATCAGCAGATTTCCTAAATGTCAGTAGGTTTCTGCTTTCCTGTGTGAAATGGGGAATGCTGTTCCCTGTTTGTGGTGGAGGATAAAAGTGCTTTCCTGGTGAGATACTCGGACAGCAGGTGACAGTGGTCACCATGCAAGAACCTAAAGCAGACATTCTTTGGAGCCCAGGGGTCAGTCACAGTGCACAAATCACGGTGTTGACTCAGCTGCAAATAGGAAGGACAGGGTCAGAATCAAACCTATAGCATTTAGGAGTTGATTACAACTGCTAAGCTACTGGTTTGTGTCGTAGCAACTCTGTGTTAATCATTTCTGATCTGCAGTGGCTTCTTAGGTGGATCATGTTTGCATTAGTGACAATACTTTTCACATAGAAAATTAAATAATTGTAATGATGCTCTCTGTCTCCTTGGTAAAATGACCCTGATTTGGTCTGGTGTGGCCTGGACAATGAAATATGTCCATGTGGAGGCCTGGAGAGTTGCTGTAGTACTGCAGGGAGCTGATATATGGCTGAAAGTCAGCCAAAACCACTGCAAACTGTGTAGGCAGGGTTATGTAGCAGAACTTCATAGGTTTTTAAGAAAGATGGGGACAACCTTTTTGGCAGGGCCTCTTGCAATAGGACAGAGAGTAATGGCTTTAAACTAAAGGAGGGTAGATTTAGACAAAGTATAAGGAAGAAGTTTTTTACATTGGGTGTGATGAACCACTGGAACAGGTGGCCCAGAGGTGGAAGATGCCCCATCCCTGGCAACATTCAGGGTCAGGCTGGAAGAGCTCTCAGCAGCCAGCCCTAGGTGGAAATGTCCCTGCTCATTGCAGGGGTTGGACTAGATGGCCTTTAAAGGTTCTTTTCCAACCCAGACTGTTCCATGATTCTGTGGTGATTTTGCAGGTCCTGTGCAGCTGCTGTGTGGGAAGTTGCTGTTGTGCTACCTGGTGACCCCACGGTGACACATTATTGTCATGGCATTCAGCAGCCCCTGCAACAAGCTTGTCTGCTAATGGGGAATATTGTCCTCCAGGGTTGAGACCATGGGAGCACTGGAGTGCTCCATCCTCAAGAAGCCATTTCCAGTGTGGGCTAACCTGCTGCTCTGATACGCCTGTCTTAAATCAGGGAGGAAGAGGTCTGTCTCAGTAAGAGCATGCTAATACACTGGATTTTAAAACCTTGACGTTTCAGAGTCACGTTGTGGGATATGTAATTATTTTTCTTTTGTGTGTGATTTAAATTAGATTTTCCCAGTGATATCACTGGAGGTACTGCTGTTGAACACAGTAGATTACTGTGCTTCATTGAAAAGATTGTTGAACTGTCATTTCTAAATCCAGACAATGCATAGATGAAGTCTTTCTTTGGGAGACAAACCTGTGACCTAATACAGGTGTAAAGACAAAAATGCTCTTAACTTATTTTGTAAATTCCATTCCTTATTTTCCATTACAAAAAAACCCACCCTTAAATGCATTTTTCTGTCCACTGATAGCAGATTTACCTTTTGTGTTCAGTGGAAAATAGTGCATTATGAGGGAAATGAAATAAAGAGTAAGGGTTTTTTTTATTACTTTCTAGCCAGCAAGCGTGAATTTTCACCCATACTGGGTGGCTGAAAAGTTGAAAAGGAAAAATAAACTAAAAACCCTTTTGCCAGATGCATGACAATTTAGGTGCCAAATGCAGTTACAGATGCAGAACATCTGTAATATTTTTTTTTAAAAGGTAACCAAAGGTAGGTGATCAAGGGCACATGTTATTGGAATTGCTTTGGATAAATTTGTTGCATCTCTTTCAGAGTAAGCCTTTTTTTGTTTTGAGTCTAGGATGGCTGACTTAAACAAGGAGTGTAGCTGTGGAGAGGTGTGGTCTAGAAGAGTCTTAAGGAGAAGAAGATCTAAGATGTAGATTAGGGCTACACCAACAACAGGATCTTGACCAGAAGCCTGGAGAAGAGTGACTCAGCTGGGCTCTGGATGACTCTTAGAGCCTCACGTAGAGAACAGTCTGCTTGCATGGCTGGATTTGCAGGATTACAGGATGGTGTAAGTCATATTGCCTCGGAAAGGGACCAGAGAAACACCTGTTTCTTCTTTTAATGGATGCAACCTTCTGGCTGATTCAGTGCAAAAAGCAGCGGCGTTATTTAAAGGCAATGTTTATTTGGCAAAGGAAGAAAAATAATCCAGAGCACACATGTACCCTGAAGATGGATTTGAAATGAATCCTGCAACAGGTTGTGTGTGTGTGGTGCTGAGCATCATTCATTCATACTATTTACATTTGCAGATTCTGAGCAGGTACAAGGACATCTCAAGTGATAAATATAGGCCTGGAAGTAAGAACTCGTAGAGAATCAAAAAGAAATAACCATCAGTTCTGACTGTGCCTTAAATCACTAAAATAGAAGCTGAAATCCACATGCATTTTACAAGCAAGGGTCTGCCACTTCGGAAGGATCTCCTCACCCAGGAGATGTTAGCAGGTAGGTTTTTTTCCTTTGTCCTATTTCTGTCCTGGTATTCTGCTTGGCAAATATGAAAAGCAGGATTGTTTTGTGAAGGCTAAGTGTGTCATTACATACATGAGGCCAAAACCTCAAGAATCGGAGCCCTTGACAACATCAGTGCATTACAATGGACACTTGTCCATAATGATACATCTCTGGTTCTATGGACAAACAAACTGTTCTGTCTGTGGCTGGTTCCTCTGCAGAACAGGCTTTGCTGATGCTTCAGTTACAAGTCTCTGGCTCTTCCTGCATAATTTCTATCCTGGCCCTGCCCAGTCTGACTAAAAGCTGTCAAGTCCTAGAACTGTCTTTGTGATTCAGTGGCTGGTCAGCATGTAGCAGTCCTGACTGGAGAGGGACATGGAATTTGTAATTGTATGAGGATGTGAGGGAAAGGGAAGGGGATGGAAGGGGAGTTTTTTGCCATTAAAAGCCTTACATTAAAAAAACAATCTTCCCAGAGTAGTTTCCAAAAGCTAGGGGAGGAAAGTATGACATTTCTTTCCTTTTTGTAAGGAGGATAAGTGGATATTTGTTTAATTAAAATCTATGGGAGAGGGACCAGCTAAAACATTTTAATCTTTGGGGTTTTGCTTGGTCACATTCTTGAAATGCTGGGAAAACCTTGATTGCAGTAAAGAATGGGTTTTGTCTCTCTGGATAGCCCTTTTCACACACACCCCTTTGCCTCCAGCAGAGGAGGAAAAGCAGGTGGTAGGTGCAGGTCAGTCAACACTGGAGAGCTCTGGGCCCTGTATCTGCAGCAGATATTGGCCACTGCATCCACAGACACCTGCTCTGGGCTCCCCTATCCTGCTGCCATGGCCAGGAGAGCCATGCAGCATGCTGGGTGCCTCTTCTCTTGGCCCCAAAACCAGCCACCCTTGCGCTGATGCGGGGAGTCCCAAGCCCCCAGTCTCACAGGATTTCCCCCAAGGCATTGCTGTTGGCCCCATGGAGACAGTTCACAGCTTTTGAAGGTGAAGCTGTCCTTTTGCCAGACCAGTGTCCTAGGTGTATCAAAACAAGGTGATAAAAACACAGTTGCTCCTGAAACTGCCCTCAGAAGGTCCCAGCATCAGGTGACACCACAGCTCACCAGTACTGCACTGGTAACCACTGTGCCAGTGGTGCTCTCGCTGCTGGTGTGGGACTCGGGTATCACAGCAGAGCTGCTCCGAGTCTCCTCCAGAGACCAGTTACTGAGGGTGTGTCATGTCCAGGTGTGAGGAGGGTGGCCTGTGTGTGGCCTCGTTGATCTGTCCTTGCACAAGAAGGAGAGCTATGCCTTTGAACATGGTGCACCATCAACTTGCCTGCCCTAGTGCCTCAACTTTTAGCTGGAAGAACCTTTCCAAAACTGCACGTGATGGGCTTGTGAGGGTGTCAGGCCAAAGAGTTGGCAAAGTGTGTTCCAGATGTGTTACAGACCAGGAGCCAGGACACTGTTTGGCACTACAGTGTCTTCATTGATCCACACTGGGGATAAGGTGGAGAAGAGTCTCTCTTGTGGCAGGCCCTGGGCCCAGCCTGCATCACCTGCCTGGAGACATGGGCGATTCTGAGAGCAGAAGCAGTGATTCCTACAGCAGGACACAATTCAGGAAAACAGCATTCACGTAAGAGGTGAAATAGGATTTTGGTGAGTGATGGAAGTCCAAAAGAAAGGATGCTGCTGACTGGGCAGTGCTATGCTCAGGTGCTTCAGCTGATGCTTCTTAGACCTTCTCAAACCACGTGGGTAATGCGAGCTGGCTTTCTGGAATGCATCTTTGATGGTGTTTTTTTTTGGAAAATAGAGGAAAGAAAGGAATTTTAGACTTCTGGCCAGAGTACCAGGGCTGCAAAGGTAACCTTTCTGCTGTGGGTGAGCCCAAATAAGACCTGCCTTGATTTTGGAAGAGCAAAGATGTATGGCAAATCAAGCAGTTTCGGGGGATGAGGGGGAGGAGAAGATACCAGGGTTTGGCCAAACGGAGGGAAATTCAGTCTGGTAGAGATGAAAGCTAGCAAGTTCCTGTGGTTATTGGACCTGCTGGTTGAGCTCCACTGCAACCCAAAGCCTGGCCCTGCCCTGTACTAGAAAGAGCAGGATGCATTTGTAAGTCAGTTGTGAGAGTCTCCTCTCCCCCACCCTCCACCCTGTGTGTTAGTCAGGGGGATCCTGGGGCCTTGCTGTCTGTCTCCACCCTTGGGGACCTGGGGAAGCACTGCTGTGCTTTGGCTGTGGCCTGCCTTTCTTGGGGCTGCTTATTTCTTTTTGAAGAGTTTGCGGAAGGAGCTCCGGAACCCCCCCTTGGGCTCGTGCCGCGGGTTGTGGTCGCTGAAGGATGTTTGCTCATTGTCATCCTTCTGGCAGAACCTGGTGTTGTCTTCTGCATGGAGCTCCTAAAAGGGAAAAGACAATTTAACCAGCATTTGCAACCTCACATTCTTGTTCCCTTCTCTCTCTTTCTATTTCTCTCTCTCTGTGCTAGGAGGGACCTGGTGGGTGAAGAGGTGCTGACAAGGCTGGGAAACAACACTGGTACCTCTGCAGAGAGCTTGTTGCTGGCTCTAGGGCTGAGGCAGTGACAGAGGAATAGAAGGATAAGCATTATGAGAGGGAACTGGAGCCTTTCTTGCTAAGCTTTTTGTTTAGGGGAAGTTCATTAGCTTCTTTTGCCAGTGAGGGAGCAAGCCAGCTTGGGCAGCTGAAAGAACTTCCCACCCTCTCCTTTCTCCCCTAGAGCAGGAAGGCATCGGGCTTTGGAGCTGTGATAAGGTGTGAAAGACTTCTACTGGCTCTGCTGCTGCGTGGTTTTATATCTGTGGGGCAAAAGGCTTCATTAGCACACACACCTTGTGGTACATGTGCCACTAAAAGCTGTGTCCCTCTTTCAGGAGAAAGCTCCTCTCAGCAAGACTCTGGACAAGACCCTTTACTCCAACTCTGCCCACCACTGCCATGGTGATTTCCTTTGCACTGTGCGGGAGAACATGTTCTGCAGTTCTGGACAAGCTCCACATCTACACCCTACTGTGGGCCATAATTCTGTGCAGGTGAGTGCCAAAGAGCTCATTGGCCCCTTTCTCTGGGGTGCCTCTGTCCCCATGACTCTTCTCCCAATGCCTCATCTCCCCTGTTCAACCTACCACCACCTTCTTCACTCACTAGGCTTTTTTTTCTTTTCTTTTGAAGTTTCCTTGCTGCCTTTTCAGTCAGGCTGTTGGAACCTATCTCCCATCATCATCTGCATCTACAGCCCCCTGTGTAAGCACCTCAGAGCACCCTTGGCCTCTACTTCCTTGGCTGTGACAGCCCAGAGCTGACTTTGAACAGTCACTGCAAACCACAGAAACATTGCTCCTGCAGGATCTGGTGTCCCTGAAGGGTTACAGTGCTGTTTGCCATGTTCCATCGCAGGGACACAGTTGCTGAGCTTTGACTGTTCTCACACAGAGTTTGGCATAGGTCTGTACAATCCAGGCAACAAATGGAGGTGAAACAAAACCTATGGACCATATCCCTGCTGGTGTAAATGGGCTGAGCTTGGCCGAGTCATGCTGGTTTACACTGGCATGACTTATCCAGCACTTACCCAGCATTTCTCACAGCAGGTGGAAAGGCACCTGTTTCACTGGGTGGCAACAACAATACTAATTTTGAACAGCTTTGTATACACTTTGTGACCTGCTCAGAATATTCACCTGGGGTGGGAAGCTCAGTGACAGGTGGAGACACACAAGAGGCTACCTTGTCTTAAAGGTGTTCTAGTTCAGCCAGCTGTGCACCTCAACCCGTGCTTTTCCCTGGGAATGATGTGTGTGAAAACGAGCCGTCTTGTCCCTCCCTTGGGCATGTACATGCAGTTGAGGTCTTGGAATGTGTGGGCTTGAAAGCTGTTTTGGCGTGTTCTACTCTAACTGTATCTCAGATCTTTCTCCTGCTGCTGCACCACCGTGTGCTTTTTTTTTTTTCCTCCTTCTATTTAAGCCTCCTTACTTCCAAAAAGCTCGGTTTTTCACCCGCTCCTCTCTGTGGGGGGAAGTAGCTCCTTTGGGAGCTTCGAGATGAGGCTGAGATCATGTGAGGCTGAACATTCCTGTCCTGCTTCTGCTGCAGACGGCTCCCGCTGCTGCTCCGTGTGCTGTAGAGTCTGGTGCTAACGCCCTCGGCGCTCCGCGGCAGCTCCTTCAGGGACCTGCTCAGCTGCTTCCCTTTGCTGTGGAACATCTCACGCTTGTAGGTGCTGCTGCTCACGGGAGTGCAGCTCTTGGGCAGTGGCTGCAAGGCGTGGTCTGTCCTCTCTGGTTCTGAGGTGAAGTTCACAGGCCTAAGGAAGCAAATATCCAAGCTGGACTCGGAAGAGGCCGGGGAGCAGTTCTCAAAGAGAGCAAGGTTTTGGAAGGTGTCATCTTCGTAGGGGCCTGGCATGGTGAAAACCTCCCCAGGGTAGTCAAACTCTTCGTAGCTTGGTGCAAAGTTCCTGGCATCCTGCAGCAATTCCACAGAGCTTCTGATGGCTCTCTCAGTGTTCCCCACCGCGTCAGCCGGTGGCGCTTCGTACTCCATTTCAGGGATGGATTGCAGAGGGGCTGTCAAGGCCTTGAGTTCCTGCTCTGTCAGCTGAGAGGAGGCAAGGATGTTCTCTGGCCTCTCGTGTTTTCTGCTTTCCATCTCCCAGTCAGGGGACTTTACAGTCTGGATATTCTCCATCACCGTCGGCTGGGGTTTCTTCATCTGCGGCATCAAATGCCTTAGAAATAAAAACCAAACCAAAACAAAAAAATAGAAGTGGAATACTAAAGGATGACAGAGACAGCATGACGAATTCCCCCCACCCATTCACTCCCCTAACCCTATTGTGTTGATTTTATGGCCAAAAGGTACTCTCTTTTCTTAGAGAACAGTAACAGAGGTATCTCTTGCAGAAATGGCCTTTGTCTGACTTTTGCATTCTACAGCGTGAAATGAATAGAAACTGAGAAGCTAACTGCTCCATCTCTCTCCTGCTCATCTGCATACCAGTTTTTAACTTTCCTTCTCTCTCTGTAATGTAGGAGCCACGCCTCACTTTCCTGTGGTTTCAGGTGGACTGAGTTTCTCTCTTGGGTAAAGTGACTCTGTCCCCAAAATGTGTCAGGAGTACTTGGAAGGCTCCTACCCTCCTTGTGTTCCAGCTGAGTCTTCAGTTCATGATGAATGTGAGGGTGGTGCCAGCTGAGGCTAACAAGGTGGAGGCCTGGAGCAAAATTCAGCAATTCTTGTCTGTGAGAAGGGGGAGATTGGCTTGGGCAGTCTGGGGAGAAGGAGGCTAAGGACTGATCTATAACACTGCTAACAGAGGGGGACTGGGAATGATGCAGCCAAACTCTTGTTAGTATCAAACGAGATTAGCCACAAATTTCTGGCATAAGAGTAAAAGTCAGTCTAGTGTGCTTCTCTGATCATCATCTCATTTGGCACCTGTCAGGCTGGAAATGGCTAAAGGGGAACCATATGAGGAGTGGTGAAGGCACTTGGTCTATTCAACCTGGAGGACACTGAGGGTAGACCTTGCTGCAGCTACAGCTTCCTCAGGAGGGACAGCAGGGAGGCAGGCACTGATCTCTCCTCTCTGGTGACTGGTGACAGGACCTGAGGGAACAGTGTGAAGTTGTGTCAGGGGAGATTCAGGTTGTATATTAGGAAAAGTTTCTTCTCCCAGGGAGTGGTTGAGCACTGAACAGGCTCCCCAGAGCAGTGATCACAGCACCAGAGCTGTGACCAGAGCTTGACAGAATTCAAGGGGTGTTTGCACAAAGCTGTCAGACACATGGTGTGACTCTTGAGGATGGTTCTGTGCAAGGCCAGGAGTTGGACTCAGTGATTCTTGTCCTTTCCAACTCAGAGTATTTTGTGATTCTGTGAAGATTTCCAGGTGTTACCAGTAGCCCTGTCAGTCTTGACTTAGTCATGTGTCTTTCTGAACCCATTTTGTACTGGTACCTTCTGATAGCAAATCACATTATCCAGTTATGTGCTGTGTGGAAAAGTATTTTTTTTCCCTGCTCTGAGATCTTGGTCCCATTTCCCAGCTCTTGTAATGATGACAGTGTATAATGTGGAGTGTTACTGTGCACACCACTGTCAGGCCTAAACAAATCCACGTCCTGCCTGTATTGCCTGTATTGCCTTAGCAGGCAGAGCTCGGAAACATTCCCTGCTTATAAACCACATGGCAGGGAACAGCAGGATGGAACCAGCCCTTCATCTCTCTATTCATATACAGGGAGTGTTTTTGGAAATGACAGCCTGTAGCTGCCTGGTGTCACTGGCATGGGGTGGGTGAGGAGAGAGTTTTCAGCCTACTTTGAAAGCTGCCCACTAGGACACCAGGCTTACGGGGTGGTTGTGCCCGAGGAAGGTGCTGCAGGGAATGACTGGATGGCCTCTTCGGTGTGGATCCCACTGTCCCGCATTGATGCTGCACTGGGCGTTGGAGAAACCTCCTGGCTGGTACACTGGGAGGTGAGACCTTTGTACAGCTTCACCAGGGATGACCTGAGGGAGGAGAAATCCATCGTCGGGCTAAGAAATAAGGCAGGGAATAAGCACGAGCGTGTAGAATCACAGAAAACAGGACTGGGAGGGACGTTTAATATTCCTGTTCACCTCTGCCCACCCCAAGGAAGAGCCTGTTCCACCTAGTATGCTCCAGCCAGCAGGGCATCCTGCTTTCTGTGGTGTTCTTAACACCTCTCCTGATTGCAGTCCCTCCCCAGCAATCTGATCCAGCCCTTTACCACCCTCCATACTTGGAAGCTTCCCTTGAAATTTGATCTTGTCCTACTCCTCAGGAAGATCATCACAAGGAGCAAAGGCAATCAGATTCTGATTTTAGTAAAAAGCCTTGATTTCAAGGAATTGTTCTGAACTGCAACTTGAGAATCTACATTCAGGGTAATTTTTGTCATAGTTCCACTCAAATACATTTTTAAGACTTTTGTTTCTCCTACCTCCTCCCCCAGTAAAATAAAATGACACAGTTCTTTTGGAGTCTCAGCCTCACCAGGGCCTGGAGCTGCCAGAGCTAAATCCCCATGTGTTTTCCCATTGGGGAGTGACTTTGCCACCAGCTTAAGGAATCAAATTATTCCATGAAACATGTGGCTGCTTTATTTAGAAGGATTTAGAAGTGATTTTTCTTTCACTCTCAGAGTTAGGCTAAAGGGCCCACTCCAAATCTGACCTCAGTATGGAGGGCAAATGCCAATAGTGGTTCTTCTCCAGCATTCAGATGCAAAGGGCTTTGTTTTATTCAGCAGAGCAGTGTGACTGTTGATCTTTCGTGGAACTAAAACCCGTTTGCCAGGTTTCCCCCACCCCTCCCTTCCCTGGTGACAGAGAATGAGCTGATGTTGTGCTTACTTCTTCAGCTTTTTCCTCTTCTGTATCAGCAGGTCTTCATTGCATTGGAAGAGGAGGCTGTAGTGTGAGATGAAAACCCGGAGGCGCTGCACGCACACCAGCAGCAGGTAATAGTCAGGGTGCTCCTGCTCCGTGAACTTCAGGACATTCTGAGGCACAGAGGAGAGCAGGCTGTTTGGAGGGTGTCCTGCCCCTTTCTGGGAAGAAGGCACTATTGGAACCATGGATTAGGGCTCTGGAGTGTTAATGGCTCTGCCCTGGGGGAGCTTTGCTAGGCACCATGAGTTTCTGAGGGACTTGAATGAGGCCTGCCTCCCACTAGGAACCACTGTAAATTTAATCACGGGATGTGTAGATGATGCACTTGTTGAGTTTAGCTTAGGGTGAATAAACCAATGTTTTGATTTTCTAGGGCTTGCTTTCTGTGTATTTGCCTTGTCTGAAATGTTTCTGTACAATTCAGATAAGCCTTCTGTGAACCAGAACTCTTTTTATCGGCCATCTCTCTGTAGGACAGGTTATTGAGCCCTAGGAGGCCTCTCAGATGTGTCCCATCTCTGGCCTCCTGTTTTCCCAGAGCAGCAAACAGCAGAGCCTTTGGCTTCCCTGGGAACAAAAGCTGTTTCTGTCAGGCCAGTTGGAGAAACTGGCAAATATAAGCAAGCCTAGTGAAAAAGATGAAACTTAACCTATTGTTAGCTGGCTTTCCCTTTGAATTTTTTTTTTTTCTTCAAAGAACCCACTGGGTTTGTCAGGACCCTGTACCTGTACAGGCCCAAATACCAGCTCTCAGTTAAATGTCACCTGATGTGATTAGAATTCAACAACACAGTTTCCATCCTGGGGCCCTACCTGTAGGTGAATAAGGTATTCAGGGATTCGCTGGACTATATGAAAGAACAGAATGTAGAGATCAGACTTGATTTCTTCTTCAACCTGAAATAGAGAAAAATTACTTAATAGTCTTTTCCACCCATAAAACACATCTCCTTCCAGATGGTTCTGTGGTTTAATGAGTAGTTATGCTGTAAGGAGCTATAACAGTTCACAGGGGCACACCAGACATTTAGGCTGGGGATTATCTACTTGGGACACTCAGCTTAACAAAGTAGGGGGGTATGTTGAAAGTGCACTAGTTAAGTTTCAGTGAAACCCCAAGAAGACACTGTTGCTCAGAATGAAGTTCTTAGTTTAGGCTAAAATTAATTGAACAAAATGAGATTAACTTCGAAATTAAAATACCTTGGAAGCAAGCAAATGGGGTTCAGTTGCTGCACTTTAAACTACTTTTATATTTAACTTTTCAAGTTTAAACCAAGAATCCAGAACCAAATAGCTGAAGCTCAAAGTGAAGACTCTTTTCTCTATAAAGGACTCAATCCCTCTGTTTGGATGAGTCCTCCATTTTCCAGGGAACAGTTCCTGGAAAAGGTCTGGATAGCATATGCATAGGTAAGCTTTTGGGAGTTTTAATCTGAGGCGTTGTCATGGCACAGCAGAAAAGCTGCTTTGGTTTCAGACAGCGAGGAAGGTGTTAAAGCTGCCTTTTGTAGGTGCCAGTCAGCCACAGCAATCTCCAGGAAACAGAACAAGTGGATTGGCAGGAGAGTCCTATCATGGGTAGGCATAACAGGAAGAGATCCAGGCTTGCATGGTGCCATGCTATGTGCTGGGAAGCAGGCAGGAAGTTTACCTCCTTCAGGATCACCACGTGGATCAGAGAGATGCATTCTGGCAGGTCCCTCAGGTAAGCAACGTAGTAGTCCAGAAAATTATTCTTACAAAAGAGAAAAAACACCCAAACTTAACAGAGATTTTTGGTCACAGAGCCAGCCAAAGTGTTAATTCCCCACCATCACTGCTGGATGGTCACCAGTGCAACAGAGCTGCTGTTTCCATCCTTCAGGGCTTGGAACTTCTCAGGAAAGTCTGTTTAATAAGATGTTCAGCTGTTGAGCACAGTGTGTAAAGCTTTACTGCAGGTGGGGAGGGGTAGAGAGGCTGGGCAGTAAGAAGCTCTTCTTATCTAAGACTCCTAAGATTAATACAGTATCAAATGAGTTTTTACACATCCTTGTTGCTCACCAGGGCAAAAGAAGTGGGTTCAACAAACCAGGTAGGCCTGTGCCTTCCCAGGTGCTTGTCAGAGCTCTGAGCAAGATGTATTGGAGCAGGGGAGCATCAGATCCCTTCTCTTTTCACACCGTTACTGGAAATACAGCCATTCAGGCTGTCAAGGTTCACATCTGGCTCCTGCAAGCAGGTCTGGGTGTCATGTAGTTTATGGAGCTGTGCTATGAGGCTGCTTACCCACAGTGGGTCTGGCATGTGGATCCCTGAACACCAAAGGGGCTGCCGTGCCCCAGGACTGTGCTCTAGGGGGGCTTGCTGAAAGCTTTGCCCTTCAGGCCACAGCTGCATAGCAGAGCCTCTCCGTTCAAGATGCCTTGGTCTACCTGTGCCTCAACAAAACGTCATGAAACATGACAGAATATTCTGGAGAGGTCTTTAACATACCTCATCATTTGTCAGCTTCAGGAAGATGTCTCCTAGGATCCCTTGTCGTGGCCAGCTCAGGACTCTCTCCTGGAGAGCGTGCAGTAAATCCACGTGCTGCTGCACCAGGAACCTCAAAGAGTTGGGGAAAAAGCTGACAGGAGACCAAGTCAGATTGGTAACACAGAGCAAAACCTCATCCCCAGTAAGTGAATACTGCTGAAGTGGGCATTCCTGAGTGGTCAGCACAGCCTTGCACATGCAATATTGACTGCACCTATTATTGCTACTCTAGCACAGGTGTTACTGACTCCTGTAGTTGGAGTCCTGGCTGCATCTGGGGATCCTGCTTTGGCTGCTGTGTACATGCAAGTGCCCTCTCCAGCTGGCTATTGATGAAGTGTTTTGAAAGCTCCTTAGGCTTTCCTTGCAATGCATTGAGTAGCTGACCAGAATTAGCAGCACAGGCAGCCCCAGGCAATGCTGCTGTGGCTGATGATGCAGGACCATGGCCCTGAGCCATCCCACTGCGAACTTGGAAGAGAGCTCCCCAGCTTTCTCTGTTTCACAAGACAACCCACTGATGCAGAGCTGGTCAAAATGTGCTAGTGCCTTTCTGCCACTTCACTTTGATTTCAGCCAGAATCAGAATGAAGATGGTGGACAAGGTGCAACGAACAGGCAGGGATGTCTTTAATGACTGCAAAAACCTCCCAGTGCCTCCAGTTTTCAACTAGAAATAAAGTGTTCAATGATCTCTGTGTGGATGTAAGAAAAGTGTGTGAGGGGATAATGCAGAAGTAATATTGACTGAAGAAAGCTCTCCAAAAGACAAAGAGCATGTTACATCAAATACCTTCTCTCTTTGGTGCTTCTTTTCACATCTGGCCCCTGCAGCGTGGCCTTGATCTTCAGGATTAGGGAAAGGTTGATGACATATTTCCTTTCAGACTCCAGCAGCTCCAAGGCGATGTTCTGCCTTTTGGCTTCCAGAAGATAATGGTTAAGTTTAAAAATAAGGAAATACTGACCTCAAGGACAGCTGCATATTAGACTGGTGAAGTGATCATGAAAGGAGAAACTTGTTTAAAAATTGTATTAATGTCTCATCTTTTTGCATCTTCTTTACCCAAAATATAAAACTCCACCCTGATGCTACAGCATGCCCCAGACATGACCAGTGCCTCAGTTTGCTAAGAAAGTTCCAAAGCAGATGTATTTCCCCCATGAATACAAAATTTTTCTAAGAATAACAAAGCAAGCAATCAAAGGCAAAACAACTCATATAAGGGTTTCCCATCCTGAAGAAACCCTGCAGAATGAGAAGTTGTATTTTTCATGCACTTAAGCAACTACTCTGCTGCAATCCCTTCAGTGCTCTGAACCTGACAGGTCTTGGAAAGGAGAGGGGCTGTCCTGGGTACAGAGCAGTTCTGTCAGTCACACAGCCCAACAAATACAAAGGCCAGAGGTCTTGCAGTGGAGTGTGAGGCCCTGAGAGATTCTCCCCAGCAGCAGAAACTGGCCTGTGTGTCTCCCTCCATGGATGCTGATGACCAGCCAGCTCACACCAGCTTTGAGCCTCTCTAGCCAGAGTTTTCTACTCCTTACCAGCCAAAGAGGGCTCACATATTATGTTGTCTGCTGAGCTGTATCTGCTTTGGCCCATGTCTTTCCCTCTCTCTGGTTGCTCTTTGGAAATGTATTCATCTCCCCAGTCCTTGGTGTCCTTGGGCTGCTTCCAAACTGTTGATGGCAGATGCATTTTTGACTGCCCCTCTGTTGCCAGGGAAGGCTTGAGGCTGTCATCTGTCTCCATGGCTGCCCCTGCAATGACAGACAGGTCAATGGACTCTGACATCTCAGCATCTCTCTGACAGGTTACGCTGCTTCCATCCATTTGAAGCACTGGAAGGTGAATTTGGAGTATTCTTTGTGCTTCACAAGGGCTGTAGCCTTGTAGAGTTAATTTACAAAGGAAGTGCAGTTGGTGAGCTCTTCAGCAAAACAAAGTTTGCACTCTTGCAGCGTTTATTTTCAAGCCAATTAAGATCCAAAATGAGCTATATGTAGAGAAGCAGAAACACCTTCTTTTCCCAAAGGGGAAAAGTGGTGCTCTCACTATTCTTTGTTACATCAGGAAGCTTCAATTCTTCCTTTCTGCAAAAGCACTTAGAATCTAAGAAAGCAACAGCAGAAAGTTTTTCTCTGCCAAACCCTTGGCACTGACCATTAGAGGCACTTCAGCGACACAGGTTTGCCCTCATATCTCAACTATAAGTAGGAAAATAGATGTACAGGGCAGAGTGAAAGATAACCCTATGAAATGCCTTCCCTGAAAGCATTTCTTCACTGCAGTAAAGCAAGCACTCTAATTGAATCATTGTCCTGCTGTCTTTGGACACTTGATATTTTCTTACCTGGGCCTGCTATGACTTTCACACCTCCTTCTCCCATGGGCATGATCCTGGTGTCAGACACTGTTGAAGAACAAAGGGAACTTTAGCAACAGAAAGAAACTGTAGAGCTTGCTTCTTCCTGCCAAGCCCTGTCAGTAGGGTTAAATCCTCCAGTCTTTCAGTTTTGCTATGAAAACATCCCTGTTGGACTGTCCAATAAGGAGAATCTTCTCTGCTGGGCTCTTGTCACAAGTCTGTATTTCAGTAGCACTTGCAGACAGACAATGTGGGGTCCCTGCTGTGCTCAGTGCTGTGTGACTGCAGAGGAATGTGAGCAGTCTTGGCTTCTCCTGGCATGCAGGTGCATGTTGGGTAGAAGATACTCCACACAGAACAAAAAGGATGGAGACCTAACACAGAGCCAGGGCTGGTATTTTGAGTGGAAAGGAGCTTATTGAAGAACAGAGGGATGAGACTGGAAAGAAAGGAGCAGTGGGAGAAGTGGGTGAGAAAGGTGGCTGTGCAAGAGGGATGTGAGGGAGAGGGCTGACCTGCCACCTCAGAGCATAGGGCAGAGAGGGCCATGACTGGCAAGTTCTGAGCAAAACAGAGTAGAAAACAGCACATGGTTTTCATCTAATCTCTGCCTTTGTTGACATTTTTCATGAATATGTTTTTATTATCTTCCTATCTGAGCAGCAAGAGAGTGATAGGCCCGCTTAGACCCCCAGAAAATTATAGAATGAAAGGCTCTGCTCCATCTTCTTTTCTTTGATTCCCACTTCAAAGTTTTTGGCAATTGATAGTGTTTTCCTCATCAAGGTGTGATTCCTCCTTCCTGTGCCCTGCTCCCTCACACAGAAACAAAACCAGGATTTTTATCAAGAGCCCCCATTTGCTTCTGTATCTGTGCCACTGGCACTACAGGAATGAAGATCCAGCCTGTATCCCTTGAAGGAGGCAAGAAATGGCTGTTGAGACAGTGTTTGCAAAGCAAATACTTCCTGAACCCAGGTTAGCCCAGTGATCTTTTTCTGATTTTGTTTTTTTCCTGAGGAAGGCACTGCATTTGCCTATTCCGTTTCCTACCTTTTTCATAAGTCACGTTGTGTAAAAGACTTGTAAAATCTTCATTAATCAGCACAGGTTCTGGGAGGTTGATGGATCGAAATGGGCTGCCCTGGAGAGGTGTTGGCACTGTCTGTGACCCGTGGTCATCCTTCTGTGTTCTTCTGTACAAACACAAAGAAGGAGGTGGTTGGAAAGTCTGAATGCTACAGGTGAAGCTCCTACACTACATTTGTGGCCAACACTGTCAGAAATAGGACAACTCTAGCAGAGACCAGGAAAGGAGCTGATTTTGATGGAATTGGCAGTTCATGAACAATGTTCTGGAAATAACTTCCACTGGCTGTAGGAGAAGGTTATTTCAGATCTATTCTTTTGCAGAGTATATTTCATCTAATTAAATAGCTTAATTAGCTGAAGGGCTAGCCTAGATCTACAAAGTGTTTGCACCAAGGCAGCTGTTTAGACTCATGTTCAAAACTCTGTTTTCAGAAGGAGGCTAATTAGGACCAAGCTGGGCAACCATCTGCTTCATCACAGCATCAGTGTGGCCCAGCAGTGTGCAAACATTCTCTGACTCTGCTCAGAGGAGAAAAGGCTGGTGACAGGAAAGCAGAGCATGACTGCATCATCAGGAGCCCATTGATTGGAAGGGGAAATTGCAGTGCAGTTGTCTGAGTGGTGGAGGCCTCTGACTTTCAACAGTCCCACCATGTCTTTAGTGGGTCTCTGTTCCACCAGGCCCTGGTTCTCCAGGGAGCTGCTGGGGGCTGTTTTGCTGCTGGAATCACAGTGAGGTGTTAGCATTTTTCCTGTCTTTGCTCTGTGGGGTGTAAGAGCCTGGGGTGAACTGAAGCATTTCTGGTCATAAACAGGGCTGGTACATGTGTCCAGCCAGGAAAAAAATTAAGAAATTATGCTATACAAAAAGGAACAAAATGGACACTGCTGCTAATTAGCATTTTCAGAACCCTGGAGTTTGGGCCCTTACTTAGCTTTCATTTTCCGTGATTCCCGCCGCTTCTCTTGCTGCAGCTGCTCAATTTTCTGTTGCATTTCCTCCTGCTTGGCACTGATTTCTTCAATCATTGACTTTGCATCGCTGAGCTCCTCCTGAGAAACAGGCAAAAGCACAGCATTCCCAGGGTGCCCATCAGCCTTACGTGGCACAGCTGAGTGCTGGCTGGTGTGCACAAGAGGTGCTCCAGGGTGCTGTGGGGAGTGGCTCTGTGATGAGACACTTCCCTTGAGAGTCCAGGATGTGTGACACGTGCCGTGCACAACATGGGGATCCTTAATTCTACACAGCTCACTCAAGGCAGCATGGTGCCACATGATCAAGGCACTGGTGGGAGATGAGACTCAGGGCTTCATCCACCACCAGCTGAAAGCACTGGGAGGCTCCTGCCCTTAATGGCATTTGGAGGTGGCCTTCAGGAGCACATTTCCCCCTGCAGTTTTCCAGCATGTGTATTCACATGGTGCACTTAGTTCAGATCCCAGTGTGAGCACTCACATGTATAAGCTTTTGCCAGTCAGACCATGGATCTGCCCTTTTAGCCTGGTTTCCTATGGAAATGAGGCCCTCCATATCCTCCCTGTCCATACTTCCTCAAGCAATTTGAGCCAAGCCTTACTCAGATGTAGAGCTCTGATGCATGAAGTTCCTGCAGGTTCCATGAATGTGAGCAGCAGGATTGAGGATAAATACTCAAAAGTTTCATGTAAACCAAAGGATTTCCCCCAAGCAAGGAGGTGACTTCACTGGGAGCTCAGTGCTCGAATAGCCAACATGGGCATGAGGCAGATGGAGAGCAGCATTTGCCCCTTTTGTTGCTTGCATAATTCTTCATATCTGCATTTTAAATCCCCTTTTCCCCTATGACAATGTGCTGGGTAACCCTGTGTCTGGTTGCTCTGAGACCTCTCCCATATGCCCTTGCCCTTTTTGTTGTCTTCCTTGCTCATCTGGCACTGAGGGCTCCTTTTGCTTGGTGCCATCCGTCTCCCTGTCACAGGGTTAGCAATGGGCTTTTTCAGTAAGCAGCCCTCTTTAGCTTCACAAGGTATTATTGACTCAGCAAAACCCCCAGGGGAAAATTTGCAATAAAAACAATAAATTAGTTCCTCTGCCTGCCTTGTCATCCAGTTTCTGCATGGAGACACCGACTGTTTTAAAGTGTACTTTAAGCCTTCTTGCTTGGCTGTCTCTCCAGACCTTTGTCTTTATCCTCTTGGGCCAGATCAAACCAGGCAGCACTTCCTTCCAGCCATGTGGAAATGCAACTTCAAAAGGCTTTAGGGTTTTGTGTTGATTTGCTGCTCTCCAGTGGCTTTGGTTCCTGCAGGAAATGCAGGAGACCTGACCCAGGGAGAGGTGTGGGACAGTGGGCAGCAGTAGCCTATGAACAGGCCATAAACCCATGGCATGTGAAGTCCATAGCAAGGGCTGCTCTGTACCCAGGTAACTCTCAGCACTGCCCCATGGCCAGCCAAGAAGGCTAAATAGGCCAGAGTATGGTTTACTTGAGTCTGAGCAGTCAGGGGAGACCCAAAGCCAAAGGAAGTACCCCAGGTGTATCCAAAACAATTCCTCACTCATTTTCTTTGCAAACAGGGAGCACTGATGGAGGCAGGGGAATGCTTCCCTCTGCCAGTCAAGCTCACATGGAAAGCATGCAGCCTCCCCACAGGTCACACTCCTACCTTGAAAGTGTTGAGGGAATTCTTCATCTCAGCCACCTTCTCTTCCATGGCACAGCGGCAGCTCTTGACCTTCTCTTCCAGGGCATACTCTCCATGCTGGATGCGTGACAGCTCCTGCATTGCTTCTGTGAAACCCGCCTTCAGCTCAGAGGCTAATGCCTGCAACTACAGTAACCACAAACATGGTGGGTTCAGTCCCTCCTCCCAGGCTCAGGTGTTTATGTCCCTGAGGGTCACAAAGGCTGGGTCTAACCCATTCTGTAAGGTGCTGTGCTCTTTCTCCTCCTCCTTTCATGGCTGGGAAACATGGGGAGAGGTTCGGCCACTGCTGCAGCCTCAGTACGGAGTAGGAGGTGTTTGTCTTGGGCAATCAAGGTGCCCCTTTCTTAGTCTTTTTTTTAAAACTTTTTTGAGTTTTTCCAGGCTCCCTGGCAGTTTGCAGCCTGTAGTAGGAGAGGACAGCCTGAAACACACCAAAAAGGTTTGCAATAACAGCAGCCAGATTATTAATCTCCAAAGCAGCTGAGCAATCAAGAACGTGTCTGGTTTGGAGCAAGTCCTCCTCCCACATGTGCTTGTGGGGCTGGTACTCTTCCCCACACAGGTCTAACCCCTCTCTCTCCAAGGGCTGTGGAGAAGCTCTGTCCTTTGCCACAGGCCCTTCCCATGGAAGGAGGCAGCTCTAACTTGTGCTGGGGAGGGAACAGCAGGTTTTTCCCTGGCATACAGTGATGCTGTGCCCACTCTCTATATTCTGTCCCTAGAGGCCCTGGTGCTGCTGGAAGAGCTCACCACCTAAGCTGGAGGCAGCCAGTGATAGCTGAGTGAAGCAGGAGATGGACTGGGGCAAGCCAGGCTGGCAGAACAAGCAGACAGGGCAGGTGTGGAGGTGGGCAGTGAGGGGGGATCAGCAGCTGGTGGAGAGCTAAGCAGGGAACACCCTCTTGGGAGCAGCTCTGGCTGCTGAGCTGGACTCTGCCCCCACGGCTGTGAGCGAGGCGCTCGTCCTGCCTGCGCAAAGCCCACAGCGAGTCGCAGCCCGAGGCGCTTCGGCACAGAGGTTTTTACCTTTACAACAGAAATTCGGCCTAACATCTGGTTATAAACTGAGTCCAAAACGGGAGCACTGGTGGTAAGCGGAGAGCCACCCCGGGAACTCAGGCGCTTGAGTCCTGCAAATGGAGCAGAGATGGCTTCCGATACCTCGGGGCAATGGCATGCACCAGCCCCCTCTGGTCAAGACTGGCAGTGTCTTTACAGAGGACGCCTGCCTGCCATCCCCGGTGCTACCCCAGTGCTCACCCCACAGCCCCCACTCTGGTCTGGCTAGACACATATTTCCAGAGTGCCGGGGTAGGAGAACCGGGACTGACAGGAACCACAGGCACCGGGACAGGCAGAGGGGAGCAGGAGGCTGAGGACACCTTCCTTCATCAGGATGACAACCTGAGTCCCCAGGCCAGCTGGAGCTCCAGACTCCTTGGCTAAACCCTTTCCCCCACCCCTTCTGGCCACAGTGTCACCCTGTGACCTGTGAATATAGCCTGAAGGGTTAGAGGGGCTGCTCAGGACAGCCACCACACTACTTCTGATATCTCAGCCCAGATGGTCATGGCATCATCAGACATCCTAACATATGCGCCTGGAGAAGGGGTAGGGAGGGTTATAAAGTACTGTGACTGTGCAAAATGTTAATATTCCCATCCCTGCTCACAGGTGCCTGACACACTCTACTCCTGAGCTGATGTGACCAAGGCACAGTCTGCCAGCCTGCATCAGGTCTGGGCATCACACACTGCCCTCCAAGTGAAAAGGGTTGATTTGCTAGAGCTGTCCCTTCCAACTGCAATATGCTATTCCATTGTAACCTATGCTAACCATTTCAGAGATCTGCTTCAGGATGGAGATATCACAGCCCCAGGTTTTGCTAGCAGTGGAGCAGTGCTGGAGCTGGCCCTGGAGATAACATGGTCTGGGGAGAATAAGCTGAAAATGAAATGTTTCTTCCCACAAGCCTGGCCATCTCCCCCTCAGATGCTTCCAGAAAGGGGGTAAACTACACAGATCCTTTGAAGGGTATAGGGATAGGAATCATTGCGGATCTTGAGGTTTCAGAGTAAGAAATAGCAAAGCATCAGCGAAAATGGACCACTGCAGAGACTTTGGCATCCATGTGCACTGAAACAGTCTATGAAAGCAGAGTTCAGCCAACATAAGGAAAGACTTGGATTAGAGCCTGGACAAAATATTCTCTGCATCTAAGAGCAGACAGTGACCTGTTATTTTGGGATTTGCTTTTTGGCCAATCTCTGCTTTTGTGGTGACAGTGCTAGCTTAATTTCTTTGTGTATCCATCTCAGTGCTCCAGAGCCCAGCCTGAGTCTGTCCTGCCCCATATATCCTTCCTCAGCCCCATGCAGCTTGCAGTGGCTGTTTCAGACACTGAAATGCATCCTTGTGTTGCTGCTTGAGGGATGAATGCAGCCAGAAACACCAACCAGCCACAGAGCTTGTATGATGGAGCAAGAAGTGCTGAAACCATGAGCAGTTCAGGGTTGGCATAGAGAGGAAATACATTCTTGTTGCATTGGATGCAGAGCTGATCCAAAATCAAGTAAAGTGGTACAGGAACAGCATGCTATCTTTAAACTCTTGCCAAGCATGGTTAACTAGGGATTTTAGTTTTAGGTCATTTCTAAAAGCAAGCTGTAGAAAACCATCCTTTAAATCCCATAAGCTGTTAAAACAGATGGAAACCATTGCGGTATCAGGCTCTGCCCATGCCTTGCCCAGGTGACAGGGCTCTGTCTCCACAGGGCTGTCCTATGCCTACAGGACCAGAGAGGAACTTCACAGGTTTGTGACCCTCTGGAAAGTCAAGCCAACTCTGTATTCCTTAAGTTTCTAAGTGCAACACATACCAAAAGGACAGATTGTGTTAAACTGTAATGTGTTGCCCTGGCTCACTTATTCATGGGAGCAAAGAGGTAATTTAACACTTAGGTTGTGGAATTTAAGAAACAATAACTTAAATTGAACTAATGCCTAGAGGATAAATGAATCTGCACAGTCATAGGGAGTCCTTGAACCTGTCCAACAACTGTTCAAAAAAAGCATTTAGGCATCTAAATAATTTAGTACCAGGTACAGATTTCAGTGCCCATCTCCCTTTGGACTGTGGCCCTCAAACCTGAAAAAGCAAAGCAGTGAGGCATCCAGTGCCATGTGTCTGTAGTGAGTTATGTCTTTCTTGGGCCCCATGACTCCTATTGCACCTGCTGCCCTGATGGTTTTCAGCTCTGTGTGGAAAACCCATGCTGTTCACAAAGGGTGCACAGGACTGATGCTGCTTCCTGGAGCTGAGTCAGCAAAACTGCAGAGTCTCCCCCCTCCTCTCTTGGTGGGTACCAGCAATTTGAGACATTTGTAAAATATAACAATGGTCCTTGCAGCCTAAAGCTTTGTTAAAGCTTTGAGGCAGCCTGTGGAAGATGGCTGTGGACAGCAGATGGAGATGGTTTATGAAAGGAAGGAGTGGGATGGAAAGAGGGCAGCAGAGCCTTGTTGAACTGGGTCACTGTCCTGGCTGCCACTGAAAGGATGAGAGGGAGCCCTTGTTTCTCTGAGTAGCTGTGTCCCCACAGGTTTCCCCCAGCACTGGCCAGGGCTCTGTCTCCACAGGGACTTCCATTTGCATCTGCACCCTTGGCAGCTGCCTAAGTCTTTACACTAGAACAGGACCTGCTGTCTGGGACCTTGAGCTGAAGCCTGTCAAAACCAGTAGAAAATAGGCTCATGATAAAGAAATACTGCACAATACTGCACAGAACAATTCTGCTATTATATATATATATATATATATATATCCTTATATATATATATCCTTGAAAAGAGCAAAACCTTCTGTGGCCATGAAGGAGTACTGTCTGTGTGCTTCCCCAGCTTATCAACTTTCTATCACTGCACATCTTTCTGGGGTTGGTCTGAAGAAGTAAATAGACATTGTGTCTCAGAGGAGGGCTGCCTGAGGACACTGCTTGAAACCAATCTGGCACAAAGTCCAGCATTTCACACAAGCCCTGGATCTGATTTTTCTGAGTTGCCTGATGCATGCTTTTACAAGGAAACAACTAATTTTTAGAACAGCTAATTCCTGTGCTTAAGGGCAGCACTCCTACAGCCAAGCATTAGGAAGGCTTGCAGTGCCTCATAGTAGCAAAGCAGCAGTGATTTACAGTGGTAAAGAAGCTGATCCTAGGAGTATATCCAGCATATATATTCCTAGGCAAGGATGGCAGGAAAACAGTCAGCACAGCAGAGTAGGTGAGCAACAGAAGAGAGCAATGACTTAAAGGGAGCATGAAGTACTCATCAGCCCTTGTTCCACACCTGTGCAGCCCCTTTTGGTAACTGCATCATCCAGTGCCCTTGCTGAAGCAGAAGGGAAGAGCCAGCTGGTGACTGACATTTAAGGATTCACTAAGGTACCCAGGTGTCAGCTGGAAAGTAATATGTGTGCATGGTGCTTCCAGCACACATGCATGTTGGATGCACTGTGCTGGACCCTTGAAGCTGGATGGATGGGAAAAGAGGATGAAATGACAGAAGTGCTGGGTAGTTCATGGAAAGCAGTGCTTTCTCCTCCTGCCATGGTGCACTTGCAAGCAATTACAGACATTAGTGTTGCAATGGTGACAAGGGAGGTCTCCAGTAGTCTGGCTTTCCACTTCAGGGCTGTGTTTCCTCTCTCAGATTACGGTTCCATATTGAACCAGACCAAGGATTAAAGTGCTTAAAACTCTGTCACATTTCCAGCAGACTGGAAATGCATAGGAAACATCACTGTGGAAAGGCTGAAACTGCATCTTAGGGGACGGATACTCCCTGAGCTGTGGTGATAGATAACTTTACAGCATCTGTAGTGTCCAATTGCAGCAAAAATGTTACCCCAAAGACAAGGCACAGAGCTCAGGAGGAATTGATCACCAGGATTTCCAAGCTTCCGGGTGGGCGGCCAGACAAAGACATGCAGAAAGACTGAACAGTCTGGCTGCTCTGATTTATCAGGCAAGAGCACCCCATGGCAGCTGGGAGGCTGCCAGGATAACCCAAAGGCCCACGGAAGACTTGAGCCCCTGCTGCATAAGACACCCCTGCCCCTTGTCAGTCAACACATCCTTGCTCTTTGGACAGTTCATCAGGTTTGCTGAAAGCTCATCAGAGCTCAGTCATGAAATCTCCCCCCCGCCCCCCGCCACCCAGTGAATTGACATTCTCTGCTTGGTGCTAATGATGTCAGTTGCTTAATTAGCTGAGCTCGCAAATCACCTGTCTAAATACAACTGGTTGTGAGCAGAGAAATTTTACTGAAAGGTCTTTTAAGATGAGGCCCAAGATGTGTGATATTTATTCATGCAGTGTGCATGTTGTGGTTGTCATGTTCCTTGTAAATGCCTACACTTTTCCTTCAACTTAATTTAGCTTTTTTAACTACTGTTTATATATTACTAATTCTTTAAACTCTTGGAGTTATTGAGGGCATTTTGCTCATCTTTACCTGTGAAATCTGTGTTGCAGGGGTACTCACAGGCACACTTTCAGTCCCTCCTGTGGGAATAAAGAACTTCAGTCAATTAAAATGACTTATAATGGCTGCTATAAATAACTGGAACAGAGGTTTTGAAGTCCCTCTTGAGGAACAAATCAGTTTTAAAGGACTCAAGTCTCACTTTAGGAGGTCTGAACACCATATAGTTTGTAAAATAAACTGCAATTATAAAATAGGAATGACTCACCTAAATTCAGATGTTAAATTCACCTTATTTGCTGTCCTTTGTCTGGCCAGAGCTGATCCATGCAAGGAAGTGAGAAAACTCCTATATGCAATTAGGACTAAATTGCTCCCTGTGAAGTTTAGTTTTGTGTACCAGCCTTAGGTAACGGGGTTTTTGTCCTAATGCATTACTGATCTGTTTCTCTACTGAAACAGTAAATTTTATCTTTTACTATATCTGTACATACTTCTATTACCTCCACAAAAGGCAAAATACCTTATCTGTATATTTTACAAGTTTTATTTTGTCACAATTCAATCCAAGCAGTAATAATGTCTTTTCTAACCTCCCAAAATTACAACTTTTCATTGGTTTTGTCATTCCTGGGCGTTGTGGTATGGTGATCCCACTTGATCTTGTACAACTTAATACTGCTGAAACAGACTTAGCTGATGGACATTATATCTATTTTGCAGAAGTATTTTGGACACTCCAGAGACATTAATCCTGGAATTATGGAATCCTTTGTGTTGGAAAGGACCTTTTTAAGGTCATGTAGTCCAACTGTCTTGTGCAGAAACCGTCAGCCGTCCAACAGAAATTACTGCTGGTTGTGCTGCCGTTGCCCTTTGAGGTAATTGCAGTCCAATGGCCACAGTGTTATTCCCTCCCTTAGGCTGCCTGGCTGGATCTCACTCCCAGAAAACACCATTCCTCATCTGGATTGCCTCCCCTTGGGAATGTCACTTCACAAGATAGGTTTTCTCTTGCCTCCAAGGATTTGCCTCACTCATCTCTGCTGTTAAGTCACAGACACAACCAGTAACCTGTGCCCAACTCCAGAGGAAGCCAAGCTCCTTCTTTCCATGCTGGCTGCAGATGCTTGGTGCTTTTCCAACCTGGGCCTTTAAGAACACAGAAATTCAGTCCTGCAGAGGCTGGAAAAGGATGCAGGGAGGATTCTGCACAGTCAGCCAGTGGAAAGTTGAAGCTTGGAAGTCAGAGCTATACAAGGCATAGCTCCATTCTGATTTTCTTTACCCCTGAGGAGGAATGTGGGTTACCAGCAAGGACACCTATGAAATGGCCCTGTTCTTGTCTATAGGATTTGTCCTGATTCAGAGGAACTTGGGCAAATTCCCCAGTGACGTGCAGAAGGGAGAGGCACAGAGGCTGTGTGCTCCTCTCTGCCCATGTGCCACTTCCTGCCTGTGCTAGTGGCTCTCTCAGCTGTGGGGTTGAGTAGCTGGGTCAGACACTGACCCTCTGGGGAATATCCTCCCATGCTTCTTCCTAGGGAAAACAAGAAGCAGCAGGTGACTGGGAGAGGTGACTATGACTCCAAACTGCCAGCTGTTTGGGGTCAGAACTCATCAGCCAGCCTGCACCAAGTCCCGCATTTCAACTTTTAAATTACAGGTTGTTTTCATCTTCAGCTTTGGCCTTTCTGGTTCTTTTTATCCAGATTTGCTCTGCAACCACATGAATTAGGAACTGACCTTTGGTCTGAAGCTTTCTCATGGTGCCTGGAGCTGGGGCTGTGTGTACAGTGACTCTCCTGAATCATGGAAACTGAGGCCCATTCCAGTTCTGTTGGGCTCTTGCTGTGGGATAGTAAGGACTGTCTCAAAGAGAGCACGAGGACATGAATTAATAGTTTCTGAATTAATAGTACAACACAAACCAGGTGCAGGGAGCCAAGGAAATGCTGTTTTTACAACATTGTGTGGGCGTTTTGAGTGCTGAGCTCTGTGAAGGACTGGAGGTGTCAGGTAGAAGCATAGCACAGCAAGGAAGATCCTCCTCAAATTTTCTTTGGGTTTCTTTCCATCTGATACATAAGACAGAGGGCCTGACAGTCCTGCAGAGATCCATAGGGATCTTTCATGTGGATTTGATTGTGGATCAGTCTGTAATATCCTTGGATATACTAAAAGTGAGGAACTGCTCCTGAGGGAGACCAGAACTGGGGAGAGGATCACTGCTACTGTGAGTTTACTCCCACCTTTGCCATGAGCACTCTCTGAATGTACCCAGTCAAAACCCAGATCATTTCTGTAAAGTCACTGCAAAGATGTGAAACAGAGGAAGCTTCTCACAGTCTCACTGTGGGAAACAAGGGACCATGGTTATCTCCCAATTTCTGCAGTGAACATCTGCAGCCCATGAGGGCATAACAATTAATTGGAAAAAATCCCTGAGTTAATTTCCTTTTCAGTCTGCTGTTGTGTAAGGGCCTAGGTACACAGACCTAGTTTCATCAAATTAGAATAATCATAATACTAATAGAGAAATTAACTTCTCTGTTAACTATGCCATGAATCGTGGCACCACCAAGCATCTTTTAAGAGGAAAAGAGGTGGTCCAGTCTCTCTCCTGAGCTGACAGCTGTGGACACTCCTAGAGCTGCTTCCCCTGCTCATAGATCCAAGAGTTCCTCACCATATGGACACAGTGCCTCTGAGGTGGCAAGGCAAAGCACAATGCGAGGGGTTTGGGGTGGAAAGCACATTCCTCTGAAAGAAGTCAGTAACCACTAAAACGCTGTATTTGAGCTTTGTATACTTTGTAGAATGCAGCCAACCTTAGCAAGGACTGATTGCATGCAAGCAATGTGGCCTGGATACATCTTGATGCTTGCAAGATTGGGATTGGTGCAGATATCTGCCTTGTGGCACCAAGAACCCCTCTCTACAAAGCACATGGGGGAGAGAAGCAGATCCTCATCACAGCACCCTTATGTAAAACACAGCTTTGGACAGTCAGAAATCTCTCTACATCCTAAGGCAGAAGTGGGGCACCAGGCAAGAAAAGGAATGACTTCCCGCATTGGACATCACATATGCCACAGGAGTATTTTCCAGAGAGGAGAGGGAGGTAGTTCTAAAATAAGAAATAAAAACGTCAACCCCCAGGTATTTCTAAGAAACTGAAAGTACTGAACATTTGCCCACAGCTGCCATGGTTGAGAGGTGCTCTCAGGAGCCCAGCTGGTGGCCAGCAGACAGCTCCTTTGAGAGCATGTTTCTCTCTTGCTGTCTTTCATACGAGCAAGAAGTGAAATAAGAGGATGCTTTACCTTCGTGTTTGTTTGTGTCCATGGCTGCTATGGGGTGTGCGTCCTCGCAGGGACTCCTGTCCTCACTCTGAAGGGTTCTGGCTGGTCACTGGGAACATCCCATGGCTTAGAGCTGCCCACATGTGAGCCCTGGGGTGGGTCAGCTGATCTGAACCCTGAGTGCAGAAAGATGCAGAAAGGGTTTATTGAGCAGAGCTGCTCGAAGTTCAGACAACACAGAAAGGAGGAGCAATTTGAGAGAGAATGAAGCATCCTAAAGATCTGCTTGGGTTCACAGTGCCACCACAGAGTGGATGCTGGTACAAACACTTCCCTCCCAGCCCAAGGCCATTTGTGTTTCCATGGACAGGTGACTAAAAGGTTCTATGTAATCCCACAGAGACTGTTTCCTCAGCAAGATACTTTCTCTATGAACACTGAATCAAAATATGCTGTAGTTTGAACAGCACATGAACATCTTGCACAGGCATTCTGCATCCAAGAGTCAGCTTTTTGCTATGCAACCAGTCACCCAAAATGTGCTTCAGACCTGTGTTTGGGCCACAGAAATACTGCCTTCAGAATGCTGCTGCACAATTCTGCCAGCCCTTCAGGAAGCCCTTGTACTGCTGTACCTGTTTTCTCTGCCCACTGCCTCCCTGACTGGGAGAAACAAGAGTGCTGCAGGGCACCTCGATGTGCAGAGGTGTGGCCTCTGTGGGAACCAGGGACACCAGGGCACGATGCCGTGCCCAAGCCAATCCCATGGTAATGCACCTCATCACTCACCTGCTATTGGGATTAGGACCCCGATGCCTGATTAATTACATGGGCAGAGACACAGAAAAATGGATTGTACCAGCTCACACTTCCCACATCAATATGGGCCCTGCCCAGATCCACACTTCCCCTTTCCAGGGTTTGATTCAAGTCTGCTTTTGTCCAGCCTTACTAGGAAACCAGATGTGATTTAGGACTCAAGAATAACCTGCTACCTCCATTCCTGTTGGACACAGCTGTGCAGAAGACTGATGTGAGTCATCCTTAGCTTTGCTAACGGGACTGGAGTAGCCAGCTTAATTGTGGCACAGAGCTCTGCTGGCACAGCTCTGCCAAGGTGGTTCAGAGAAGTCTGGGGTGATGTGTTCAGGGAAGCAGGCACAGAGAAAGGCACAGAGCATTACATAGATGGGAAAACTGCAAAATATGCAAGAGTCCTGTGTGGCTACTGGAAATCAGAGCAGAAGCAGGTGATTCTGGTGCAGTCAGCAGTGCAGCTTTGGCCCTACACATTAAACCTGAGAGCTTTTGAGTGTGGAATTCCCAGGAGAGGAGGGTGGTGGCACTACCAGTGCTACAGAATACCCAGCTGGCCTCTTGCTGCAGGGTATGATGTGGATTGAAAAGCTTCCAGCACAGCACTGGAGGGACTTGGGGTTAAGCATCATTTTAAGATTGAACATTAATGAAAAGATAAACTTATTTGTAAGAGAGCTGTTTGTAAGATCACTTGCTAAGAAGATCCACTGACTTCTCAGGACAGAGGATCCCTTGAAGAGGCATGTGGAAAACCTGAGCAAATTGGAGGGACCTTTGAAGTGGGATTTGTACAAATAGGCTGGGAAAGCTCCCAGAGTGAGGTAAATCTTAGAGTTTGTTACATCTGTTTTCAATCAGCTGATAGTATAACAGTTTTTTTGTTGTTGTTGTTCTGAAGACTCTTACAGTCATTATAGAGTTTAGATGGGCAGGAACCTCTGGAGTTACCTGACTCAAAACAGGGCTAACCCCAAAGCTAGACCAGGTTGCTCAGGGCCACACTAAGTCAAGGTCTAAGTATGTCCCAGGTTAGAGAATTCTCAACCTTTCTCCTCCTGGGGCTACGCTGCTTCTATGAGGAAGAATTTTTCCTTATGGACAATTAAGGTTTCTTTTGTTGGAGTTTGACCATCTGTCCTTTCATTGTGTCTGTGAGAAAAGCCTATTAAGTAGTTGCAGGTGGCTATAGAAGTCTCCCAGCCTTCCTTTCCCCAAGATGGACAAACTCAGTTCACTCAGCCTGTCATCACCCTATGCTCTGTGCTCCAGCCCTCTCCAGCAAAGAAAAAAAAAAAACAACTTTTTTGGTATTAGGTATTCCAGAAAATTACAAGAATGTGAGTTGTTTTTAAAGTACCTAAATCTCTCTAGAAGTTTTGAGGACAAAGTATTTAAATGTGTGTTTCTGAGCAAAACAGACTTATAAATTCAACTTCACTAGCAAAGTTGTTAAAACTTTGCTCCAAATTTAAATTAATCAGCACCATAGGAAAATCCTGAGACTGTTGTTATTGGGCTGTTGAACTAGGACTAGTGTGCTTAACAGAGAACTGGTTTTAAAATTCAGAATTTCTTTTGCAATGCTGGGGCAAGAGGAACAAGTAGGAAAAACAAAACAGATATGAAAGAAACATGAACCTCCTTTGTTTTCACTGACAACAAAGGAAACAGCATTTTCCTGGAAATTATCTGATTTAATTTTCATATCTTTTTGCCTGTTCTACTAAGGACATGTTTAAGCACAGTCTCTGTCCTCTGCAGAGCTCAGGAGTGAGTCTTTGAAACTGGGACATGGGGGATGCTGCCATCCCCTCCTGCTTCAGGCAAAGCAGGAGTTTTGTTATCTGACTACACTGCAAAGTAGGTTGACCTTGGTTAAGTGGGTCCAGGAAATCTTACCTGTTTTACCACAGTAAATGTCTTTATGTGTCCTCTATCTTCAGCCTGCAATTTCCTAAGTTACCCCTTGGTTATTTGTTATGTTAAATAATTGCATTAACATTGGCTACTTTACAGAATTTAGGGCTCACTGCTGTACTTGGTGAACGTGTAACATTGCCTCTCTCCTGAATTGCTGAATATAAGAAGCAAGACTAATCAGCCCTTCCTCATCACTGGAACAGAACATGAGCCTTGCCCTGGTTTGGAGTGAAGGTTTCTCCTCTGTTCCCCCCAGATGTGGGTGGGGAAGCTGTTAACACTGTCCTCACCAGGGACCAGGATTTCAGGGAGCCTGAGTTGGCTAAGCAGTCTGGCTTGTGCCTAAAGGGTGCAAGAAATGGCTTGGAGAATAGGATTGGTATTTGGCCCCAAGACCCTGGATGGGGGCTGCTTGGTCATACCATGCCTCTGCTGGCAGTGGACAAGTCCTAAACTCACAGCAGAGTCAAGGTGAGCAGAAGCTCCTGTATAGCTCTAGTTCAACTTCCTGCTCAAATCAAGAGTAATGCCAGACTTCCTCAGGACTCAGTCAAGATCTGGTCTGGATAGTTCCCACATTGGAGTCTTCACAGCCACTCTGGGCCCTCCAGTACCCTGAAGAAGAATATTTTTCCTTACATCCAGTTGGGGTTTCCCTTAGCTGCAGCTTGTACCCATTGCCTTTCACTGTGCACCTCTGGGAAGATTCTGGACTCCATCTTCTTTACAGCCCCCTTGAGGCAGAGAAAAGCTGGAGAGGATTCCCCCCTTCATGGTTTTGTCTCAGTCCTGAGTAAGTCCCTCCCTGTATACACATACATGTGCCCATGTGCACATCAGCAGCAAGTGCAAGCCCTCCATGAAGCTCCTTTCCTAAACCACTACCAGGCCTCCACCTGTGGCAAATCCGAGGTTTGCCTGACATGGCCAGCCACCACAGGGTAGTTCCCTATCAACAAGGAGATGTTATTGCTCTTCTGCAAGCTCCCCACTGGACAGGCTCAGTACCAGTCACATGGAGCCATTCCCAGGCTGCCATTCAAGCCCAGGTCCCCTGCTTTAGGGACAAGAAATGGCAAAGACGTGCTTGTTTCTTCAGAGATGAACACTAAAACTCATTTACTCTCCTGCAGTTCTCATCTAGTCAGAATAATATCTCCAGAGCAAACCCCAGAGGATTAATTTGAAGGTGTTAAAGCTACCAGATTCCTCCATCATGGCAAAAAGATGTATTTTCCCCTTTTGTTTCTATCTCCTCTCCAGCAGCCAAATCTGCTGGAACCAAAGAAATTCTGCCATGCTGCTGGCCACTGGTGGCCAGCAAAGAATCCTGTCTTGATGCCTTGCATGGGCAGCTGGCACTGCAACCCCTCCCGCCCAGCACAGCAGCCAACCTGCTAACAGAGCCTGGGCCAGCACCCACTTCCTGTGAGATCCCTGAGGGAGAAGGGAGGGATGGAGAAATGGATGGATGGATGGATGGATGGATGGATGGATGGATGGATGGATGGATGGATGGAGGGAGGGAGGGAGGGAGGGGTGGATGAGGTCCCAGTGAGTTGTTCCCTTGAGGCAGCACAGGAGTGGGGTTCCTGCACAAAGCCATGCACAGTGTAGAGAGGAGAGGCAGGTCCTGCAGCCTGAACTGCAACTGTGGGACCATGCTCCCCCTCCCAGCACTCTCCCCACATGGAATGGCACAACTGGGGGAGGGGATCAGCTATGCAAAGGATCATAGATCAAAAAGACTGAGGGACTACACCAAGCTTCAGCATGCAAGCAGGCAGGGTTTAGTGAAGTGTTCACAGCCTAGCCTTGGAGCAGAACTGTTACTATTTGTTTGGCTTCCTGTCCCATTCTGCTTCTGAAATCATGACATGGGTAACAGTGCAGGAATCCATGTGCACTTTTGCTGCTTCAGTTATTAAGCATCCACAGTTTTCCTAACTAAGTGCTTGGGATTTTCCTGGTGACTGTCTCAGTGCTGCTGGCTGAGATTGCTGGCTGTTTTAAATATCTCACTTGGAGAACAACCCCCAGTCCTCTAAACAGATAACAAAAAATCAGTTATTTACTCTCATCACTCTTGCACTTTGTCCCCAACTAACTCTAATGCAGCTATCATCCAAATAAGTCAATTCAGCATGACACCTCAATTTAGCTTGTAAATGGCGAGAGCAAAAGAAAAGGTCTTTTTAAACTATTTTACAAACCTCACTATAAATGCAGCCTAACAAGATTGTCCAGCACACTAAGAAGCTAGATCTCCATTCAGAATCTTAGAAGAAATCAGATGAAAATAACTATGGGCACTGAAGATGCAAAACACTTTAAATATCATTTTATGTGCTGCACACACAATATAATTATTTATGACTCTAGCTTTATCCAACAATACAAAAAATGGCATAATTAACCCCACTCTTCATCCCAAGCCGAGTACATTTTAAACTTACCCCAGGCTAGCTGAAGATCCTTCAGCACTGGTGGTTGCTAGAGTTGGGAATTAGCACTGTGCAAGAAAGGAGAGAGAGGGAGAGGAGAGCAATGGTGACTTGATGTTTCCCGGGACAGGACTGTCACATGCTAATCACTGATCTGAAATGCAAGCATAACAAAAGCCTTCTAATTATATAATCTTCGGGTCACATCTTTGCGTGCCCATGCAAAAACCAGGACTGTGCACTTGGAAGAAGGCGATGCAGAATTTCTGACTTTTTAATTAGCATTGCACAGGGCTGGGGAGGGAGGGCCCTGGGAAGTGACGGCAGCGGGGGCCATGTGGGGCTGTGCTGCTTTGCCAGGCTCAGAGGATCTTAAGTACCTCCTGCGGCATCCAAAAAATACAACCTCCAGCTGGGGACAGGCAAATGGGACCAGTTCCTCCCTACCTGCTGACAGCCTGGCTTTCCTAGGCGTGGGGGCCAAGGGCAAGGTTGCCAAAGTAGCCATGGCAGGGGAGCAGCAACACAAACCAGCACTTGAGTATTTTCTGTTTCTTGTCAATGATGAAAAATTTTGAGTAAAAATAAATAAGGGCTTGGAGGGTGGGGAGCAGCAGCCCTCCACACTTGCTCCAGTTCTTCCCTAAGGAGGATCAGCCCTTCACTGGAGGGCTCTTTGCTCCAAAGGGAGCATGTGGAGAATGCAGGTAACCCAAGGGCAGGGCTGTCAGGACAGTGCTTGGGCCAGTCCATGAATTACTCTGAAGTGTAAGAACAGGGAGACATAAAGGAGGAGGCACAGTAACAAAGGGCAGACTAATTTCTCCCTGAAAGACAGATCTGCTTCAAAGATACCTTCCAGGCAGAAAATGTGAAATTGCACAGCCTAAATCGGTATAATTGCTGTGCAGTGTAGATAAATGTGGAGCCCCAGCAAAGGAGCTGAAAGAACAGGCTCCTAAATTAACAGAAGTTCTCTGGAAGATGCTGCTACCTATGAAGTCAAGTATTAGGGACAGAGGACACAGTATTTCTCTTTTTTTTTTGTGTGTGTGTGTTTTGCTTTGGTTTGGTTTTTGTTGTTGCTTAGGTTTAGGGTGGGTTTTTTTTTGGTTTTTTGGGTTTGTTTGGTTGTTTGTGGGTTTTTTTGAGCTGGCTATTTCAGAAGCAAAAAACAAAAAAATTGAACAAAATTAACTGTTCCCCTCAAGCACAATCTCAGGTGTTCTTTTGCAGTCCCCCTCTAGAAAATGAGAATAGTGTATATATGTATATGAGAAGTATTTTCACTTCAGGACAAGAAGGCATCTGAGAGGCAAAACCCCATGAGGCCATGCAATGCATTTATTTATCTGAAGAGAGCCACTTCTCCCAGAGCTGACTCTCCATCTCCTGTGGACAGGCTGTTCCCACAGGTGGGTCCATGGAGCAGCATTCCTGTGAACCATTCTTGCCTTTGTGGGGTGGTGGGGAGCCTTTATGGGGCAGAGCAGACCCAAATGGACCATCAGAGTGGTGGCTACGGCCACCATCCACAGAAGGACCCTGAGGAAACACCCTCATGGCAGGTGTTGTCTCTGGGTTGTTGGGGGCTGTGGTGGGTTTTAGACAGCCAAACCAATGTGTACATTTTCTTTTTTATTTTTGTGGTAGTTTTTTTCTTTAAACTCCAACCTGGTATAGGTTGCCTGGAGTTGTGGAGTGTCCATCCATAGAGTCAAGACCCAACAGGATGTGCTGGAGGGCAGCTGTCATGGGTGACCTGTGCATGCAGGGATCTACAGAAAGGCCTTCCCCACCTCAGTGACACAGCTTTGGGGTCTCTTGTCACTCAATGTCACCCTCACTTTGTAATAAATGGGTATGATTTGTGCTAACTAAATTGTAACTATATCAATATTTTAGATAATAATTGCTATAAAATAAAAAGGAAAAGTGTATGTGATGAGTGTTACAAAGCAGATGGTTTTTTTTGCAGATGTTAAATGTGAAAAACAGGATGTAGGATGTATTATTGAGATAAGCAAGATCCTAAAACAGAATCAGCCTTGGGACAAACAAAATTGGGATGACTCCCAAAGCAGAATCGGCCTTGGGATGAGCAAAGCTGGGACAATTCCAGGTATGGAATCTAAAGTAGTTGTCTTATCTATGAAATAATAAGGCTTATTTGGAACATAATGCTTAAAGCTTAATGCACATGCGACTTGCGAGGTTGTTCAGAAGGCAGTGAGGAAGACGGTGAGCCTTCCTCTGAAAAGACCACTGAAAATCCAGGAGGCTCCCTAGCAAAAAGTGGAGCATGGGCTATGCAGTATAGTAACGTAGATTTCAAGAATCGAAAATAGGAGGAGAATTATGGAAAATTATTGATGAATATGTATTAACATACAGTACATAGGGTTTAGTTCGGATTCCTTTGTTTCTTACATGAGACAGGGTGAGAAACCCTCCCCGTACCCCGATCAGTTTTGCTTATGCTTTATACGAACCTTAATCATACTTAATTAAGCATGATTAAGGGGCCAAATTTTTAATAATGCTTGATTGTATTAATTTATACAAAATTGCTGTTCAATTAAAATTGCTGCTAAGTTCAATTTTGTTGTTTAGCAAATTAGACATACAGAACTTCATTCATAACAACTTTCCCCCCTTTTAGTCCCACAGACTGAGTTTTGTAGTGCAAGTTGGATAATAACTCCAGGATCAGAGTGCAGCCATTAACCCGACGCTGCCAGGCCCGCCACCATGCCACGGCCGTGCCCAGGTGCCACAGCCCAGGGTCAGCACTTCCAAGGATGGCGCTTCCCTGCGCTGCCTGTCCCAGGGCCTGGCCACCCTTTCCATGAACACGCTTGCCAATATACAATCTAAACCTTCCCCGGCACAATCTGAGTGCGTTTCCTCTCGTCCTGTGACCTGTAACCTGGGAAGAGAGGCCGATTCCCGCGTGGCTACTCCTGTCGGGGAATTGCAGTGACAAAGATTCCCCTGAGCCTCCTTTTCTCCAGGCCGAGCCCCCCAGCTCCCTCAGTAACTTGTGGGTTGGTGCAGCGAGCGCCTACCAAGATTTTCAAGCATCGTTCTCGTCTTTACTCGGGAATACGAGAGATACTTCAAAAACCAGCGTGCCTGCTGAGAAGCAGGCAGCGGGGTCGCCGTCAGAGCCCCACACGCGGAGCCAAAGCCACACGCCATCCCAGCGCCGGGCCGCCGTGAGGGCAGCGGGCGGGGCGGCGGAGGCGCCGTGGCCCGGAAGGGAAACGCGCGGATCCGGCTCGGGGAGGCCGGGAGCTGCCGGGCACAGAGGTGGGAGCGCTGGGCAAGAGCCGTGGAGGGGCTGTCGGGCCGTCAGGGTTCCGCGGAGAGCGGGGGTGCAGGGGAAGGGGGTGCGCGGGGGCTCGCGAGGGCGGCTGAGGGGAGGTGGGCAGGGATGGAGTCCGGGGAGCGCGGGGCTGGGGGAGGATCGAGGGTCCCCTCACACCCTGCAGGGGAAAGTGCCGTGGGGAAGGGCGGAACGGGCCGGCGGAGCTGCTCCGTGCCCGGGGCCCCGTGCTCTGAGCTGAGAGGAAGCAGACAGAACCCTGTGTGTGACAGAGGCCTCGGGGCACCTGCCATGGTTCCCTTCTCCCTCCCTTCTGCCAGACTGCCCCGGGCGGGTCAGCTCGGCTGTGAGCTCCTGTCCAGCCCAGTGGAGCTGGAGCGGGAGGAGCGGCCACACAAAGGGGAATTTGCTTCTTTCCCAAGCCCTCGTTTGGGCTGTAACTTGTGCGCGGCCACATCAGGTCTTGTCCTGTCTGTGGAGGTGCCAGTGCGAAGATCCAGTGAGTAAATTCCTGCCGCACTGCCCACAGGTGCTCGCCTGTGCCCTGCAATAGTTTCGCGTTAGCAGGAGGTGCGGAGGAGGATGTGCTGATGTTGGGCAGTCCTGATGTGGCAAAGACCCTGCTGAGAGAAGGGGAAGAGGCCACCTGTTTGCCAAGACAGATCCAGTCACTCCCCTGAGCAGGCTCGGCCTGGGCAGCTCCCTGCAGAAGGGAGCCCAGTGTGAGATAATATAAAAAACACATTGTATCTTCGACTTTAGCTCCCCTTCCACCTTTTAGTCTCAACCCTGCAAACTGCCGAGTTTAAAAGTGACAGGGCAGAGGCTGCTTTCTTCTATGAAACTTCCCTTGAAGGGTTGTCCTCTGGGTTTCCGTGTCCAAGAAGGTTCCGTCAGAGTGGCAAAACTGGGGTTCACAGGTTAGGCAGCACTGCTGGCAGGCTTATGCTTTTGCCAGAGAGTTTTGTCAGATTTGCAGCTTTTGGCCCCAGAACTCACTAAACAGTGTTCCAGAAGAATATTTTTTGCTTCATGTACATACAGACACACCAACATGCAGGTAATCAACAGTGGTTTGAGGGGGTGCTCTGTCACATAGAAAAATAATTAATGTGTGCTCAGACATACACAATGTGCTTATCACCTTCACGACTAAGGACTGTTCTTTCCTCTTCTTCCCCAAGGAAACATGAGTTGGTTAGGGAGGAAAAGAGGAAAGCCCAACAGAGGAGGAGGACGAGGGAGAGGAGGCAGTGGAAGACGAGGAGGCAGCAGTGGCCATTCAAACAAGCCTCAGCTTGGTGGAAGTAGGAAATGTTCAAGCAAAATTTGGGACGATGGAGATGATTTTTGTCTCTTTGAGGAACCAAGGCTAGAATCCAGGTATTTTTGTTGGTTTGGGGGGAATTGGCACAGAGGTGCTGGGATACATAGGGGTGGTTTGGGATACTTTGGGCCATTTGAGATACTTTTTGGATGTTGACATACATAGACATTTGGGGCTGGTTTTTGGACATGTTTGAATACAGGAAAGAGTGAATGGGTGATGAAAGTGTTTCAGTATGAAGCAGTTTTTCTGTGTCTGTTTTGGTTAATGTTTTATGGATTTGATACGTAGGAAAGTGTTTTATTTTTTAAAGATTATAACCTCTGATTTTCTTCTTTGGTCATTAAGTAATTTCAGGATGCTTTTGGTCAGAACACATTAATAAACACAGGATATTAATATTTGTGTATTACAAAACAGAAGAATGGAAAATCAGCAGTTTAAAATTATTTTAGTATCCTGTGTGTGTTCTGACTCATCTAGCTTAGAAATATACGGTTGTTTTGTAGTCTAAGAACAGCTTTACCTAGCAAAGTGTTCAGTAAATCATTTTGGATTCGACACAGGATACAATACATATATGCACATGTGTGTGCAGATAAAGACACACAAATCCTGGTCACATAAGAGTGAATCCAGATGAATAGCCCTTAGATTATGGATTTCTCTTATTTTGATTTTCCTGCTTTGAATTACAAGTTTGAGCCCCAACATCGCAATTCAGTCAAGAACATTTGAGCCAGGCAGATAACTCATGGTTGTGTCCTATTTTAATTTCCAGATCAAGTGCCCCTGCCAGAAGAGGAGGGCAAATGAAGCAGAGACCTGAAGCAAGAATACCTCTGCAGACCATACACATGACATCAGAGAACCAGAGAAGAGTGAAAGAACTCCTTCAAGAGCTGCAAGGACAGGAGCTGGCACCTGAGTCGGAGTTAGTTTAAATAGAGGCACTACTTCCAGCTTCTCTACATGAGCATGCTTTAGCAGGCATACCCTTAGAAATGGCAACAGTATTTTTCCCCTTAACTTTTAAGTGTATCTCAAATCCTGTGGTTTTGACTCTGCTTTGTTCTTCTACAGTATTAATTCTGGGGAAGGGGTAGCCAAATCTTCCATTTAAATGAAGGATTTAAAACTGCAGAGGCAGAGTTTTATGTCTACTCAACATTTTAATTTTGTTTAATTTTAACTTGATAACTCTTTTAATCAGTGTAGCTGGAGAAGATGATGATGAGCCTGATTACCTTGATGATGAGCAGTGCTGGTCAACAGAACAGGAAGCTTCTGATGTAATGCCAAGGTTGTCTGCTGAGCCAGCTGAGCACAGAATTGTAGACAGTGAAGTGTCTTCATTTGCTGTGCACAAACTCTCCAGGTGATGCTTTATTGAATAATTTGTATCATGAAGAGGTAGATCCCTGGTCTCAATACTTTGTAAGCCCTCCTTGTGTTCTTCATCCATTTTGCTCAGATGTTAATAATTAGTCAATACTTTTGCTTTGTTTGGGAGCATTTTGTATGTGACAGCTTTTTCTGAGGAGTTTAATTTCTGTAATTAAGTGGGGAAATCTAACCCTGAAACTATTGAGTGCTGCATTCTGAAGTGTGAGGCGGTGCCAAGCGTGCTCTCTTACTGTGAGCCTGATTAAGTAGGTCTGTGGTTATTTTGCTTCATGTGAGCCTCTCTCTCACTCCTTGCCCTGATTTCTCTATTTTGGTGCAGGTATGGTTTTGACTGTGAGCGTTGTAGGGCAGTGCTGAGATCCTGCAATGGTAATATTGGGGCATCATTGGAGTATTTGCTGTTGCAGTGCTTCTCTGAAAGGTACGGAGAGAAGATGCAGATTTCTGAAGCAGCTGCTGAGGCCAGTCAAGAGGAATGTTTAGAGCAGAGGCAAGAAGAAGCTTTTGCCCTTCGATCAATTTATGGAGAAAAATTTATAGAAAGGATTAAAAATCGTGTTTGGACTTTCAACTTGGAATTGGGCTACCTAGCACACAGGTTCAGTAAATCTAAACAAAAAAGTACAAGGGACACAGCAAAACAGACTTCAAAGGAAATATGTAAGTTTTACCTCCAAGGAGGCTGCAGGTTTGGTTCAAAATGCAGATTTAGACATGAATTCCCTCCAAACCATCCACTAAACACATCCAAGAACTCTGCAGATGATGCTCACCTCAGATGTAGTGATGGTCCCATCTATGAACTTGAAGTAAGATTTCCTGAGGAGAACAAGTATCCTCTTCAGGCACCTCTCGTGGCAGTTTACTCCACTGATGAGAATCTGCCTCTTGCTTGTCGTTTGCACATTGCTGAATTCCTCTTTGGAAAGGCCTTGGTAGCTGCAGAATCTCATGAGCCAGTGGTGTACACCTTGGTGACTTGCTTAGAAGATGAACACGAGGTCAGCGAGCTCCTGAGCAATACTCACCACAAGTTCAGTGTTCCTCCTGTGTCCCTGCTGGCAGCACCTCCTGTAAAGCCACTGACAGAGAATGCACCTGCTTCAAATCAACAAGCTGAAGGTACAGCAAATCTTTATGGTTTCTGGGCTGAGAACAGGTAGAAAGATTTAAAATAAAAAAAAAAGAGACAAGGCAGAGAGAGCCCCTAGTTCCAAATCTAGAGCCATCTGTTCTAAATCTATTCCTGGAGATTGAAGTCATGTGGTGAGCCAGATCCATGATCTGTCTGTGCCTCAGGAAGTTCCTTCTGTAGTCAAGCTGCAGCAGAGAGGTCTTGTGCTGGCCAGAACTGAGTTCAAGAAGCACAGAGTTTGGTTTGGTAGTGAGTGATGTCCATTGCCACACAATCTATGGAAAGCATTGAGAGATGTGAGCTCACTAGAATGGACCAGAGGAAGTGTGCTTGCAAGGGAGTGGGAAAGGTTGTTTGTAAGCTCTGCTATGTCTGTGACTCATCAATTCAGAAAGCTCCTTTTTTAGATTACTTAAAATTACCAACAGCTCCTCAAAATTAACTTACAAAGGTGTATTTAAGTCTGAGCAAATGTGGAAAGTGGTTATAGAATGTTGTTCAAGGCATCATCCCTTTCTATTTGTGCTGGTGCAGGCAGGTTGATTTCACAGGGAGAGAGTTGAGTCTTGTGTCACTTGTGGCAGGGTGAGTATTGAGCTCTTAATTCCAAAACTACTTTTATCTAAGGCAAGCTTTTTGAAGACAGTGTTCAAGAATAACTGCATCAAGTTATAGAGCTCTTAAATAGTGACAAACTCTGGTTTTGCTGCAGTAAGACCAAGTACTCCATTTTTTTAACACCTCTACAGAAAGACAGCTTTGTTCGAGAAACTGAGATTCCAAATAATTTTCTTTAGCTACAAAATATTCCTTATGCTATAAAATACCCTTTTTTGGTAAAAGTAGCCTTAAAACTTTCAAGGGCTGGCTGACAGTTTGAGCAAATCCTGCTTCAGTTGACAGGCAAAGGCACTGAAGTACCTGGTCCAGTTTCAGCTTTGGTTTAAAAGTACTTGGCAGTGACTTAATAATGAATTAAAACTACCCTAACATGTAAGCATTTTGTGCTGCACAGAAGTGGTTGTGTATGGGAGAAGTGAGCTGAGGCACATGGAAAACATGCAGCCACCCAGACCCTGGTGCAGGGGTAGGGACAAGTGGGATGGGGCTGGAGAAACTGTGGGTGATTTGGTGAGGTGAGGGGAGGTTTGCTTGTGGTGCTGAACTAAATGCATGTCAGAAACAGTCCTGCAGACCCAGTCTAACAAAGTTCTTTATTGGGAATGCTGCTGGAACATGTCTCTTTCCTTCACTGCCCATTCCTTAGTAATAACAGTATTTAACTGTACACTCTTTGTCTCAAGCCTCAACAGTGTCAGAGCCTCAGGAAGAAGAGGTGGTAGCAGAAGAGGAGGAGGAAGAGCCTGAACAAGTTGTTGTGGAGAATGAGAGTTATGTGAACTTGAAGAAGAAGCTTTCCAAAAAGTATGATGTGCAGGCAAAGTCTCTGTATAACGAAAATGTTAAAATCTGCGCACAGTTTCAGCAGAAAAAGGTACAATGTGCAGAACATAGTTTTGTTGCTTACTTTAGAGAAATAAATAGTTAAGAGACAAGCTGTTGTTTCAGATGGCTCTATTCCATCCCAGTGGTGTTCTTACTGCTGTGCTGTCTGGTTTTGTCCATTAGTCTTCCAGGCACTTTCAGTCCATGCTGTATGAAAGACAGAAGCTCCCTGCATGGCAAGAGAGGGAAAACATTTTGGGTTTACTTGAGAGTCACCAAGTTCTTGTTGTGAGCGGCATGACAGGGTAAGAGTGTGATTGCACATACAGACTTTACGTATCAAAGTTTACACAAATAACATGAAATACGATCCAAAATTCTGGGAAGGTTGGGATGGTGGCTTATCTGTGACCAGTGTGATCAGTGGCAGCAGTTCTAGGGAACTTCATGTGAAGGATCACACTAATGAAACAAAGCAAATTTCCAGTGGAACGCAGTCAGTTTATGTGGGTGGAAGGTGTTAGATTTGTGGGGTTTTTAATTAACTTCTGATTTCATTGTGCAGATGTGGGAAAACCACTCAGATTCCTCAGTTTATCTTGGATGCTTCTTTGCAAGGCTCTCCAAGCAGAGTTGCAAACATCATCTGCACTCAGCCTCGCAGGATCTCTGCCATTTCTGTGGCTGAACGTGTAGCCAAGGAAAGAACAGAAAGGATTGGACTCACTGTTGGATATCAGATCCGTCTGGAAAGTGTAAAGGTGCATACACTTTGCTTGCCGGTTTTCATTTACTGCTATTAAAATGTGCTTAGCGCTTCTCTTGTGTACAGAATCTCTGCCCTATACCTGCCATGCAGTGAGATAAGCAAGTTTGTATCATCTATATTTGTAAAATATTATGAAACACGTTCTGTATTTTATTTTATCTCAAGTTGCACAGTTCAGTTTGCAGAATGAGAGTGCAGTGCTGTGTCTTGCGGGTTTGCTTTCTGGTGAAGGAGGTGAAGGGGTTTTAGAGTGTGAGTAATCCTGCTGTCCTTTGGAAGGCTGCTGCCTGCTTTTCTGCCTGTTGCCATTCCTATGTGTCTCCCAAGTGGAGACTGAAAGGTGCAACTACAGCCAGGCAGAAACTGCTGGGTTGGAAGTGAATATTTGTCTGTGTTGCAGCTTATTGTTTTTTCCAAGAAGTATGCTAAAAAAGTGACTCGCCAAATCTTCCTAGGGGGAGAGATCTGAGTTTATCAGAAAACAATATCCACAGGAAAAGCAGTTTATATTTTTTGATAGGTAGCAATGCGCCTTGGTAATAAGCAGGTATTGTCAGTGTCAGTCAAGAAATTAAAATCCATCTCCAGCAGGGCTTGCTCGTTCCCTCTCAGTCAAACCTGGCCCTGAGCTGAAACCAAATGCTTTACAGCAGCACATACTCTCTTTGCACTGTGTTAATTTGCCCAGAGTCAACTGAATGCTTTGTCTTACCCTTCAAGTCCTCAGCTACCAGGCTCTTGTACTGCACTACTGGTGTGCTGTTGAGAAGACTGGAAGGAGATCTGACTTTGCAGGGAGTCACTCATGTTATTGTTGATGAAGTTCACGAAAGAACAGAAGAAAGGTAAATAATCTCTTATCCTGTAAGTGAAATGAAGAAACATAGTCAAAAGTGGCTCAGGTGCAAGTAGCTGATCCTGTGGCAGTAATATAGGATGGTGGAAGGAGTCTGGGTTTAGGTTCTTGTCTTTGGGCAGTAGGAAATTGTGCTGCAGCAGCTTGTGAGAAAGCACATCTCTCAGAAATTGCTGTGTCTCCAAGGCGCCCTCACATTGCAGCAGTGTTTCAGAGAAGTTTTGAGTGGCACTTTTTAACCAGAGCTGTCTGTTTCTTACAGTTTCCTTGTTTAAGCTTTTATCAAATACCATAATTTATCACATGCCTTTTTAGGTTTCTTTTTCCCCTGATGCAGACTTCAGCAGAGCAAGGGACAAATGCTCACATTGGCTTCCAGTCTGTAGATTTTGCTAGACAGTCTCATCCTATCCTCCTCTAGCCTCCTGCAGTTTTACCTCACTTGCCTGCTGATCACAGGCAAAAGATAAGGTCTGTCAGTATCTCTGTAAATTACGTGGCAAGTGTCCTTTTCTTTTTGGCATGTTTTCCTTGTCAAACACTGCAGTGCAGTGGGTTTCTAAGAGGCTTTGTCTCTTACCCATTATTCTGCAGCTCGGGTGGTATTTTAGCCACTTACAAGGGCTTATGTCTCTCAAGGATTCTTCTTTCTTATTTAAAATCACTTCAGGCCAGTCTTCTGGTCATGCTACAAAAACTATAAATACATAGGGAAAAATACAGTGAGCAGGGAGGGGTGGGTAAGTTTAAGTAACTCTTTCAGTGAAGAACGGGAGCAAAAAGGACTCATCTGTTATTTTGAGTTAATTCTTATCTGATTTTCTTGTGTTGTCATTAATGTAAGGAGTTTAAAAAACTTTTTGTTCAAATGGTGTTTTGAAGTAATCCTGACACTCCACTAAGGGACAACCAGAAAAGAATCAGATTTGCAGATTGCTTTTGACTAGGCCATTCAAACAAGCTCAGGCTTCTGTGATGGTGTTGCTGTGCTGTTGAAAAACACTAGGGAGGTGGACAGAAGGGGGAGAAAAATAATTTGAAAGTTAATGCTGAAGACATTCAAATGTTCTTTTGCCTGTTCTCTTCAGTGACTTCCTGCTGCTGGTTTTGAAGGATATAATGGTTCAGAGGCCAGACCTGCGCATTATACTGATGAGTGCCACCCTGAATGCTGAGCTTTTCTCTCAGTACTTCCACTCCTGTCCAATCATTAACATACCAGGTGAAAACCATTTATTTTTACTGCCATTCATTGTTTTAGAGATTTGTTTTCACTATTTCTTCTTGCAAAGTGTTTCCCAATTCAAGATGAGGATGCGTACCAGAAATTCAATGCCAAAGACTTAGAGGGAGAGACTGATGAGATTTAGGAGAGAAGGGACTTGGAAATGTTGTCACTTTTGTGCTGTCTGTATACCAGCAGAATTTCCCTTCTCATAAGACAATCATTATATGGTGTGTGCATGACATGGTTCCCTGGATTAGTTTCACCACACCTGAGGATTCTCCTGTATCCTTGTGAGAAAAGTATCAGTGAGAGGATCCATCTGGATGTGTACACGTTTAGCCCAATGTGCCTTTTAAATTGCTGAGTTATGACGTGGAGCAGCAGAGGAACATGGGTGTGTTCCCCTAAGCATGTCTGCCCTTCTCTGCCTGTGTGAGTGCATTGTACATGGTACCATGAAATCCTAGATTGGTTTGGGATGGAAGGGATCTGAGAGGTCCCTTAGACCCCCTGCCATGGGCAGGGATGCCCTATCACTAGGCCAGGTTGCTCAAAGCCCCATCCAACCTGGCCTTGAACACTCTGTGCTTGGAAGACACCTGCTGTTTGTCCTAGTCAGAAATTGTGTTGAAGAGTGCAGTGTAGATAAGAGCTATGAAGCCAGTGTATGTCATTATAACCTGTATAAAATTACAATAGTCTCTGATCTTTTTCCTCTTTTTTCCATGCTGTTGTGGCATGTGTAGATAGATTTATTCTAATGCTTCCTTTCAGGTCGAACGTTTCCTGTGGACCAGTTTTTTCTGGAAGATGTGATTGCAATGACAAGGTGTGAAATTCACACATTCTCAGATGTATTTGGGTGGTGATGTTGAGGTTGCACTTTTGACCTTGAGACTGCAGTAGTTCTGGCATTTATATAAGAAGTAAATCCTCTCAAATCTCCATCATCACCTGCACTCTTGGAGCTCTGCTAAAGCACTTGACCTTCATATTATCTATGATTTATACAAAGTTCCTCTCAGACTTAAAAAAATATTTTAGATACCCTATCTCTGTAGTTAATTATTAGAAGGAGATTGTTAGGCTCCTTTCTACACTACCAAATGTTCTTCTGCTGTCCAGGTATGTTTTAGAGGACAGCAGTCCCTATAGGAAGAAGGTCAAGCACGAACAGAGTGGGAGACACAAAAGAACTGCATTTGAAGAAGTAGAGGAAGACCTGAGGCGTGCTGGCCTTCTGGAAACCACTGACACCGTGGTCAGAGATTCAGACCCAGACCAGCAATTAACTCTGAAGCAGCTCCTTACACGATATAAAGGTGAGCTCCTTCATAAATTTAATAAATTGGCACAGAGACAACATGGGATATTATCACTGTAAGCTGAATGCTTGTCAATAATTCAGAGTTTTGTACTTGTGAAGTTCTAGATGAGAGTAGAGACTTTCTGCCAGTTTAAAGAAAAATAAAAGAGAACCCATTATTCTCTTAAACTACAAGCAAAGGTCTTAGCTGAAACTAGTTCTTAGCATCTGAAAATGGACAATTTTCATCCACTGTTTCTTTCCATCCCTTTTCAGATGCCATGTTAGTTCCACTTTACTCTCTGTATCTGTACTTGCTGAAGCAGCTTTGCTTGAGGCACAGCATGGATCTGCCCTCTTCAGGTCTAAGTCAGGTGCTCTTTAAGCAAAGCTGTAACTGGTCCCATGCATCCACAGATGTTTTTTACGAGACATGGATTTACTGCATCTTTTATTTTTTTTTTTTTCCCAGGGGTTAGCAAGTCAGTGTTGAAAACAATGTCTGTCATGGACTTGGACAAAGTTAATCTAGAATTAATTGAAGCCTTGCTGGAATGGATAGTTGCTGGCAGACATTCATACCCCCCAGGTAATTTCATTGTCCTTGGGTGATAAGCGGAAGAAGATTCTTGGAAGTTTCTTGGACAGCCCAAAGCTAATGATTTGCATGCAGAGTTTCTGTAGCTACTGACTATTTTTGAAAAAAAAAAAAAATCTAGTTGAGTTAACAAGCTTGTGATATACATGGGAGAGGGAAGGTGAGAAAATTGTCTACTTTGAGAAGTCTTTTGTGAAGGACTGTTACAACCTGTGTGTTTTTTTAATACAATAATTGCACATTAATAAAATATTGTGCTGTCCTTTTGGTTGAGTGATTTTTAATTTTTTTTTTATCTACATATATAGGTGCTGTGTTGATATTTTTGCCTGGCCTAGCAGAAATCAAGATGCTTTATGAGCAGCTTCAGACTAATGCTCTTTTTAATAACAGGCACAGCAACAGGTAAGGCAGGAAAGCTCCAAAACTGTCAGTCTTTATCCATAAATAAAGAGTAATTTCCTGCACAAAGCCTGCCTTTATCCAGGGATAAATTAGCTTGATTACATGTGTGAGCTGACTCCAGTCAAGGTAAATCCTTTTCTATCTTGTTTGCCCTCTCCTTTTGTTTTTCACCTCAGCTCAGGAAGGTCAGTTGTTGAAGTTCTCAGAGACCCTGGTGTGGAGTGGTTTCTGTTTTGTGCTCTGCATGATCCAGGCTGCTGACATTTCAGAATGTTTGCTGAATTATGTGTAGTTGAGTGGTTGTGTTTGGCCTTGGATGGTTACAAGGAGAAATAACACTCTGGACAGTATCTAGTGAGGCAAAAGTGTGTGCAGGCAGGTTGTTCCCAAGAAGGAAGAGGCGGGAGATGCGCTGAGCATCATGTCCTGTTGTCCTTGCAGGTGTGTGGTTTATCCACTTCATTCCTCACTGTCCAGTGAAGACCAGCAGTCTGTGTTCCTCAGGCCTCCTGCAGGAGTTACCAAAATCATCATCTCTACCAACATTGCAGAGACATCCGTCACCATCGATGACGTGGTCTATGTGATTGACTCTGGAAAAATGAAAGAGAAAAGGTACTGGCATTCATTCCTCGGGGGTTTTGTAAACTGTTTTAAGCCTTGAGCTTTCCAAAGAGCTGGGAAAAACTGGAAGGAAACTTTGTCTGCAGAAAGCTGCTACAAGGTGGAGAAAGCCAGTGTAAACTCAGATCCAAGTGCAGGGGTGGGAATTGTATCCATACAGAAGTTCGCAGCATCTGCCTGCTCAGCCTCCAGCCTGTTTTCTGTGCACTCCTTACAAGGGCAGGTAAAGGACAAGGGGTAAAATGGCTTCAGATTGAAAGCAGGCAGGTTTAGATTGGATGTTAGGAAGAAATTCTTCACTGTGGGGAGGCACTGGCACAGGTTTTCCAGAGAAGCTGTGGCTGCTCCATCCCTGGAAGGTTCAAGGCCAGGCTGGAGAGGGCTCTGAGCAACCTGGTCTAGTGGAAACTGTCCCTGCATGTGGCAGAGGAAGTTGGAATTGGATGATCTTTAAGTTCCCTATCTCTTGCTCTCCTGTAGATACGACCCAGGCAAAGGAATGGAAAGTCTGGAGGACACCTTTGTGTCCAAGGCCAATGCTCTGCAAAGGAAAGGGCGGGCAGGACGTGTGGCCTCGGGTGTCTGCTTCCATCTTTTCAGCAGCCACCACTACAACCATCAGCTTGTAAAACAGCAGCTGCCAGAAATACAGAGAGTGCCCTTGGAGCAGCTCTGTCTAAGGTGAGCTGTCGTGTTTCTTGAAAAAGCCAGTGTGCAGAATGTCCCTCCTTTGCTGCAGGGAGCACCTGCCACAACCCGCAGCAAGCACCATCGGCATGCAAACACTAAAGGAAGAGGCCTTCCTGTCCCTGCTGCATGCTGTGCACCCCTTTGTACTGAAAGGAAACAAAGCAGCACAAATTACAGTAGTTTTGCAGTAAAAACTTTATTTCAAACCTCAGGGTACTAAATAGATACCTGTTTTTACAGACTCACTACTCCACATTGCTTCCTGACTTCAGCTTTGTGTTACCAACTCTCTTCTAGGGAGGTGCTCTTCAATGCGTGTTTTCTGTTTGCCTTTTTTCATTCTATTTTTACAAAAGCTTGTTTTTTTTAATCCTGTATATGGAACTAAGCTGCTTATTTTCTTTCTTTGTTTTTTCTTTTTAACTTTCCATTCCCTCCTCTTAAGAATTAAGATCCTGGAGATGTTTTCTGAGCAGAGTCTTCACTCTGTCTTATCACGACTGATTGAGCCCCCCAGGACTGAGTCCTTGCAGGCATCAAAGGTGCGACTGCGGGACCTGGGAGCATTAACTCCAGAGGAGAAGCTCACTCCTCTGGGATACCATTTGGCGTCGCTGCCTGTGGATGTCAGGATTGGCAAGCTCATGCTGTTCGGCACCATCTTCCGCTGCCTGGATCCTGCGCTGACCATAGCAGCCAGCCTGGCCTTTAAGTCACCTTTTGTAAGTATTCTTATCCCGAGGGCCGTGGGTTTGTGCAGCAGCAAAATGCTGCTGTGACTTGCAGCACGCTACATTTGATATTTAAATTATTTTTAGCCTAAATTGTTTATGTGTTAATGCAGTGCTTGTTAAAACAGTTCAGTTATAAGCAGAAGTTCATGTGGTAGCAACAAGAGTGGTATTTATATACAGTATAAACAATGAATATTATTTTTGATTTTTAGCTAAGAAGTGCACACATTTTGTCTGAACTTGATGTGAAAATTACTGGTAATATAAATTGTGAAATAGTGATAATGATGGAGCTGACATGTCTGAGCTGTGAATGCAGAGGGCGGTTTGGATCTCTGTGCCTTCACTGTCACTTCTGCTTTTTGAATCAGGTGCTTTTTTGAATGCCTCATATTTTATGTTAGCCACAGGGAAAATTTGCATTCTGACTGTGAGCTGCTGTGAAAATACCAAAGAGAATGTGCCATGTAGCTCTAGAATGGCTCATCCAAGTGGTGAGGGAAAGAACACACTAACCCTGTTACTGTCTGTCTAGGTGTCACCATGGGATAAAAGGGAAGAAGCAAACAAAAAGAAGCTGGAGTTTGCAGTAGGAAACAGTGACTACCTGGCTCTTCTCCAGGCCTATAAGGTGAGTTAAAACTCAGTAGCCTCTCTTGGGGTTTTGTGATGTGTTTGAAATTCAAGCAGAAATGTTTTATTAAAGGCTTCCTCCCATCCTTTAACTCAGGGATGGCGTTTAAGTATCAAAGAGGGCTCTCAAGCAAGCTACAACTACTGCAGAGAGAACTTTCTGTCAGGAAGAGTTCTTCAGGTAGGTCAGTGTTTGTGGGCTGGCACAGGGACTGGCAGAATCCCAGTGACAGAAATAAAACACTAGGAGTGACTCTCCCTGCTGGGGGTGCAGCCATCAGAGCACTCTTGTCTGTTGTAGGAGATTGCCAGTCTGAAGAGGCAGTTTGCAGAGCTGCTTTCTGACATTGGCTTTGTGAAGGAAGGATTGAGAGCCAGGGATATTGAGAAGAAGTGGTCCCAAGGAGGTGATGGCGTGTTGGATGCCACAGGAGAGGAGGTAATTCACAGCATTGCATCAATGCTTCAAAATGCTGCTGCAGTTTTTCATGTGGGCTGTCCTCAGGAAGACTAGGGCCAGAGATGTCCTGGGGTTACATGATAATCAGGGTGATCAGGGTTTGGTAGTTGTAGGATTCCTGTGCTTTGGGACAACTTGTGCTTGCTTTCCCGAGGGTGCAAGCTACTTTGTAGCCAGATGGCAGAGAACAATGTGGCTGGGCACCGGGATAGTGGTGGCCAATTTGTTCCATTGATAGTAGGGGGAAACACAGCCCAGGTCCAGCCTGAGGCCACAGGAGCAGTGACTTGTCCTCTGTAAAGCACAGGAGTGCAGCTGTAAAAGTGAACCAATTTCAGGAGTTCAGTCATTCCTGGAGCAGGGTTTTACCTTTTGACACTGAACTGGAGGATCCCTAATGATTCCCTATTGATTTCACAGGCAAATTCGAATGCAGAGAACATCAAGCTGATCTCAGCTATGCTGTGTGCTGCACTGTATCCCAATGTTGTCCAGGTAAAAAAATGCTTTTTCATTGTTTTGGTCTAGCATATCTACACAGCCTGCTTTCATTTGGGCTCAATGGGGCAGCCTTGAGCCTGGCTTAAGTTGCCAAAGTTTGCTGCATGTGGTGTCAGAGCACCAGTTTATTGCCTGAGACTGCTGCTATTCCTACAGGCTGATTACAGTGTCACACAGAAGCCAGCAGCCAATGGGAAGAAGACACTTAAAATTACACCTTTTTAGAAGGCTGAGGTTACAGAGGAAGTAAGGGTTGGACAGCACCTAGAGTTTAATACCTCCCTCCAGTAACTTGACATGTTGCTGCTACAGAATTTCTGGTTTTGAAAAATTGAAAACATGAAGTTAAAAGGTTTTCTGGTGCAGCAGAGTTTTATAACTTTTTTCCTTACCATACAGGTGAAAAAGCCAGAGGGTAAATACCAAAAGACCAGTACAGGAGCAGTCAAAATGCAACCAAAAGCAGAAGAGCTGAAGTTTGTTACTAAAAATGATGGTTATGTTCATATTCATCCTTCATCTGTGAATTATCAGGTCGGGATGCTTCTTTCTGCAAAGCATGCTCTCTTTTTATAAAAGAATCACTTTTGCTTGAGTGTTTAAAATTACACTGAGGATCCCTATTGATGTTTAAAATAAAAAATCTTAATGATTAACAGTCCTGTGCTAGGGCTGTAAATAATGGTGCAATCCTGAGTTATAAGTGTCCTCCTGGGCACAGAGTTAAACAGCAGCCTCTGGAGCCAGCAGCTGCTGGCAGCTCTTTTGGGTCCAGGAGGGTCTGTTAGGGCTGCAGGTGCACTTCAGGCACTTGCTCTCTGCTGCTGCAGAAGAGGCAGAGGCAGGAAGAGCAGTGCCAGTCTGACCAGGCTGTCGCGTCCCTGTCCCAGACCAGGCACTTTGAGAGCCCATACCTGGTGTACCACGAGAAGATCAAGACGAGCCGAGTGTTCATCCGGGACTGCAGCATGGTGTCTGTGTACCCGCTGGTGCTGCTCGGCGGCGGCCAGGTGCACATGCAGCTGCTCAAGGGGGACTTTGTCATCTCCCTGGATGACGGCTGGATTCGCTTTGTGGCTGCCTCTCACCAGGTGAGGAGGAGGAGGGGCTGTCCTGGGAGAGCTGCAGAGCTGGGCTGCAGATGAGCTCACCCGTGCCTGTTTTCCCGTGTGTGTCAGGTGGCTGAGCTGGTGAAGGAGCTGCGCTGCGAGCTGGACCAGCTGCTGCAGGATAAAATCAAGAATCCCAGCATGGATTTGTGCATGTGTCCCCGAGGCTCTCGGATCATCGGGATGATTGTCAAGCTTGTGACCACACAGTGACATCAGAACAGCTTTCTGTATGTAAAGCATCACCCATGGCTGCTGCCTGAGAACAGACCAAGTAACATCAGTGTCCTAACGTATTTATTGGTCCAAAATGTGGCACTCACCTCTGGAAGAACAAGCTGGCAACTGTAATGTTGAGTTTTGGGGCTTTTTTGTTTGCTTGCTTGTTCAAAATAAGGTGGCTTACAGTAGACTCTGGGAAATGGGAAAATAGCAATTCTTCCAGAAGGAATAGAAACCTCTGAGTGTTTTTTATGGGACTGTGCACTGGCAGTAGTGTTTTCTGGTAACATGAACACCTGCTAGCCAGCTGTTTCTTGTAATAGTCATGGCTGGAGGCAGCATGTGACACAGGCAGCTGCTCCCAAATTGGTTTAAACTCACTTCTATATTTTGACTAAGACTTTACTGAGGTAGTTTTGTCTGACTAGGGGTCCTGTTTGCAGTTCAACCCAAAGCCCTTGTGCAAGTGAGCATCTTTAGATTTGTGTCAAGAGGTTCTGAAATTCAGAGGATGTCCTGTGGTGAGGAGATGTACTGGCTCAGTCAGGGTGGTTTTGGATCAGTGCAGCTTGCTGTAGTGACAAGATAAAACTCCAAGACAGTGTTTGAAAGAGTGAAGGAGAGGCTGTTCCAGCCCTTCCTGCACTGGGAATAAGTAAGAGCTGAGATGGACTGCTGTAGTGCATTAAAACGAACTCTTGGGCAGATGCCATTGCTAATTGCTAACGTTCTGGTGAGGTAGTCCTCCCACCACCCTGCACAGCTGGAACAAAGCCTCACTCTTGGAAGCCTTCAGCCAAACTCCTGCTCTGAGGACTGGCCTGCTCCAGTGTGGGGTAAAATGCTGTAGCAATAATGAACTATTATTTCCTCCCTTTGCCCTTGCTTTTAATTGCAGTGCTGAGCATTGCTGCAGCCAAGCTGCTCAAATACCAAGTGCCTTAAGTGACAGGACTGGGCTGTTCACCAGAATGACCACTGGCCTCCAGCACCAGTCTCATCTACAACCTTCAGAAGCCTGAGGAATGTGAGTGGAGGGAGGGACATTGTTTGGAAGAGTTTTGGTTTTTAAAAAAATACACATTAATTGTTTGTAGGAGTTTCACACCAACAACCCTCCTGTGAGGAAGATGACAGGAGTATCAAGACCAATATCCCTGTGCAGAGAATGGCCACTGCAGCTCTGCTGGGATGGATTAGCCCCCAGCCAGCTCCACTCCCTCCTCCATCCCACCTCCACGAGCTGGCACCAGGAGGAGGAAGGATGTGATGCAAGAAATTCACATGCTGGGATAGTTTAATAATAAAACAAAAGCCACACACAGCCATAGCGAGAGAAGTGAGGAATTTACTCCCCACTTCCCTTGGGCAGGCAGGTGTTCAGCCACTCCAGGAAAGCAGCACGCTGTCCTTCCTATCATTCCTAAAATTACCTGGTACTCCAATATTTCCTTGCTATTCTGATAACAGCCATTATCAGCTGCAAAGATAAAGCAAATTGGCAAAAATCCTTCACTGTTTTATTATTTTAGTAATCTATCCATGGTGATACGGAGTTAGTCTAGTTTCCCAAAGCAACCACAGCTCAGCACAGCAGCAAGGCCCTTCGCTGGGTATGCTTCACTGCCGGGATGGAACCAGGCAGACAGGAGGAACTTGAGCTCTCAATTCCCCATAGATCCTGCTACTTGAACACAACCTGCAAGTTGTCCTTAGGATCAACACAGAACCCCTCAAACTTCCTAAAAAAGGTATACAGACACAGACATACAGCATAACACGCAGGAAACACCTGGCACTGGTACCTTTTCCTCTAGCTGGTGCTGCATAGGGATGTGTGCCTGTCACAACCTGTCTGCTGTTTTTCAGCCCAGGGGCACACTGCCTGCTTCCCCATCCCAACCATGAACAGCAGGATTATCACAATTTATTTCTTAGTTAGAAATGCAGTTTATTTCAATGCACCAATAAAAAAAAAAAAAGCCCAACATATTCAGATCACAGAACACAAACACAACAGAAGAGTTTTGTATTAGTCTGCTAACAAGACTTTTAGAAGATAAGAGATTCATGCCAATTGCTAGTCAATAGAAACTGCTTTCTAGGACTAAGCCCTTACATCACAAAATCCCTTATAATGTAAACAAAATAACTTTTTTACTAAACTTCTTAAATCTGAACCCATTCTTTTAGGACTTTCATTCCTTCAAGGGCTTCCTGATGGTGAGTGACTGAAAGGAAAAAAAAAGATAAACCATTAAAAACAACTCCTACAGCAAAACCAACAGAAACTGCATGCTACCTCAGGCTTCCTCTGGAGTTCTGCCCCTATTTTCATTTACAGTTCTCAAATAATGAAAGAAGTGTTGTATTTTACACTTCAACTTAAAAACTGCTTTAAGCTTGAAAGCTGAAGACAGAGCTGAGACATCAAGCCTGCTCAGAAACCTCAATTCCATCCCATAATTCTCTCTGGTAACACAGGAAAACTTCTTCCTTCATGGAGCACAGTACTGCTTGGCAGCTGTGCAACTCCCGAGCCTGCAGGAGGCACCAGCAGGAATTGAATCCTACAACACTTCATTGGCTTGCTCCACACATTACTCACTTGTTCCTTAGATTCCAAATTCCTCAGGAACATTTCATTAAAGGTTTCCTTAGCAGCTATTCTTATTCCTTAGCTATATCATGACATTCTAACTGCCAGCAGCAGGAAATGCCTATGAACAATTCATCTCATAGTTCAGATTTAGGCAAGTAAATATCCTGAGCTCTTATCCTTGCCCAAGTTAACTTCTCTAGTGCTATAGAACCATAGGACCGACTCCAGTTCTAAAACATTCCTACCTTCTCTTTGGAGAGGGTGATCTCGACTTTGAGCGGCTGTTTAAAAACAAACAAAGAGACCAATCAGCGTGACTGGTACACTTGGGTACTCTCAGCATCCACTTCTGACCATTTAAAACCAGAACAATTTGATGCTGTTAAATGCATTGACACTGCTGGTATCAAGTGTACCCAGGTACTTTAAGCAAGAAGCTGCAGGTGAGAAGGAAAAATGCTGGAAGCCGGAGCCCTTGGGAAAAGAGCAACACACAGCTTCAAAGCTGCTGTAAATCACAGTAACCCTGCAAAGCAGGAGCAGTGAATCGAGCAGAGTTAGAGAGAGGGAGAACTACAGACACTTAAGAACAAAGGTAGGAGAAAACATGCCCCAATTCCTGTCAATAGTATTTTTTATAAGTAACAAGTGTAAAACATCAGTATGTAAAATCCTGGAAGAACTGCCTACTGTCCCACAAAAAAGTCAGCTGTTCAAAAAACCCCATAATGTATGAAAAATGTTTTTCAAGTCAGCTATGAAAAATAAAAAAAACAACCCTGCAACTGAATTATCAGTCCAAACAGAGTTTTTGAATCATGAGGAGAAAAAGACTAAGAACCCCACCAAAAAACCCCACCAATGAAAACAAAAACCAACTGAGTGGTACTTGTATTTGAACGCTCACCTTTTAGCAGGTAAGCCAGATTTAGATCTACCATGAGACTCAGACCTACAACAGGAGAAAAATAAAGCTCAGCAAAGCAGCCAGTGAGCATGCAAACACATGGAGAGTTAGCTACACCAGCAACAGCAAATTCACCCCACGCAGCAGCACCAACCACAGAGAGAAGGCTCTGGTGCTGCAGGCCTTCCCCAGGGCCTTCCAAGGGAATCCTCCAGCTCTGAGTGCAGAGACCCCAACTCATCCGAAGGCACGAGTGCAAGCACAGGAAGCTCCCCAGCAAAGCTTCAGCTGCCAGTTCCACAAAACACCAGACCAGACTCCCACACTTCCTTCCTACCTGCAAGTATCCCTTCTAGAAAGGGAAGAATAGTTTCAAGTGTCATAAAGTATTTTAACAGTATATTAAGAGCCTGGAATCAGCCACAAGTAAGTGTGCATGCTGAAGAGCTGTGCATTCTTCAGATCAAGTTCTCAATGCCAGTTTCATTCAAGCATAATATAGATTTTGCACCAATATCTGGCTACTAATGAGTAAACTATTCCAAATTTATCTCAGGAATTAAAATCTACTTGAACAGTGAAACTTTCCTCCCACATTTATTATGTTACTTTACCAACTCAAATATTTGCTTTTACTTAAAACTGTCTTCCTAGAGTGTCAGAATTCAATCTATCACTAGACATCAGAATGCTCTGTTCAACACACTTGGCCACAAAAGCAAAATGCTTTAACTCTATTTCTGCTCAGAACTGTTTTTAAAGGGTAATCAAAATTCACCTTTACCTGCTCTATTAACTTATACTGCTGGCACATGTTAAACAAAATGTTATATGTCACTGCTTTGAAACCTTCCTGGTCACTATCCTGAGCCACTGTCTGTCCCATTTCCTCTCTTGTAACAAGTAACTTTTTAATGGATTACAGTTACTGCAGATGGGAATGCTCACAACCACCCAGAACTGGTACTGAGCATGAGCATCTCTCACTGCTAGGTAGAAGGCAGCACAGCACACAAAACCATCCTCAATGTACTATATACCTAAGATTTTAAAAAATTCTGTCCATAGACCTTAAATTGTACACCACTACTTTTTGTCCATGAAAAGGCATAAATAATATTAAGTACAAATATTGCTCTGCTGGACAGCCTTATAAGTGCTTCCAAATTCCCCCTGGGGGAAAAAAAAAAAAAAAAAAAAGACCACCACAACCAAACAACACACCAAAACCATTACTGGTTTGAACTCAAACAAGTGTCTCACCTGCTTCGAGGCCATACAACAGACCGGGACCTGGAGCGTGACCTGGACCTAGATCTGTAAAAAGAACAATGGAAGCTCTACTACCACATGCTTCATACATGTGAGACAGAAACCAGTTATTGTAAATGTCCCAGAAGACTGAGAACTTTGCTGATCTGTTGGTTTTGCAGAAGTAATTTTTATTATTAGAAGGCTGTAGCACCTTTGTAGCCATCCAGGTAAAATGAATCCCACTGTCTTACTGGACTAAGCAATTACACCCTGTACACAAGCTGAATTTGGAAACCTTAACCATGGAGCAAGACTGCAACTCTGGTACAATGTTAGAAAGAAAAAGTAACATCTCAGACACAGCAGTTCCAAAATTATATGCTTAAATTTTAAACAAAGTATTCAGAGTAGCTCTTACACAGGTAACACCATAAAGGTTCCTACCAACCTGTGGGCTGCAAAACAAACTTATTGATTACATTATAAATGCTAAATATATATATATATATATATATACACATAGATAGATACTTGATATTTCAGTGTGTCCTTCAACAATGCTGTGGGTTTAACAACAACCACATACCTTGACCTTCTTAGAGAACCAGAGCGGGACCTGCGGGGTGAGAACGATCTGTATCTGCGAGGAGACATCGACCGGGACCTGCGGTAGGAAGCTGACCTGGATCTACAAAACAAAGCGAAAACCAACCCATCACTTCAATGTAATTTTCACAACAGCTACAGAAAAAGGAGGAGAGGCCCGCAGAGGAAGGAGTGGGAATGAAAACAGAGAAGGCAGAGCCCTACCTCCTACCACGGCTGCGGCTGCGTGACCGGGAATACCTTCTTCCTCGGGACCTCGAGCGGGATCTGGACCGGGACCTGGGTTTAGGTTAGAAAAAACAGGTATCAGCAGACAGCTGCAGCAACCCACACCTGTGAGGCCCTGCTGAAGTCAAAACTTTTTTCAGACAACTAAAAAGAGAATTTAAAAAAAAAACAAAAAAATAAAAACCAAAAACCAAACAAAACGAAACAAAAACACACCACTAGCATCTGTCAGTTGGAAAAATGTCTGGGCCTACTTGTCTTGAGCATTTTTACTACCTAGAAAAATGTTAAAAGCTGAATTACATTGCAGAATTACATTAGAATAGAAAACACTGTAATGCGTATTTAAAATAAACCTTGCAAGTTTGCAGGTCGACCCTCTTTGGCCCAAGGTCTAGCAGATCTAGACGATCTAGAAGTATCTATAGGCGAGCGCTGCATCTAGGTAGGTGTTCTCTTCAATCTAACGACGATCAAACTGACAGCCCAATGAGCCAGGGTGAGGCTTGATTGACGCAAGAAGATTTTTCTAGGTGGGAATGTGGTCAATCTGGTGTTCCTCTTTCTAAACCGGAGGGGGGCCCCAATTGAATGCCAAATTTACTGTTTACGGCGGTCACCGTCTCAAATTTTCTGCCCTTAAAGAATAAGGTGAAGCTACGTGTAGATGGCTCGAGGGGATCTGGCCTCTTATGCTGATCACCTCAAGGTCTAGGAGGATCTTAAGTGTCGGATTTGCAAGGCGCCTCAGCATGAAATCTTAAGGCTCGTGACATTCTGAATCAAGGCGACTGACTCAAACGAAGAAACCTGAAAGGTTTTGACCAGGTTGATTATTAAGATATTAACATTTTTTATGTATTAGCAAAAAAAAAAGTTTGTGATATACACCTGTTGACTTACAATAATTAGAGTTAAAACTGGTGTAACATTGTGTTCTTTGCTAACAAGAACTAGACAAAAGCGAGCTGGCGAAGCAACGCAGCCGCCCCGGCCCCGCACGTACCTGCTCCTCCTTCGGCGGCTATAGCGGTGACAGTCATAGGCATAGTGGCCTTTCTCACCACACTCGTAGCATCTGTCGTTGGGGTCGAAGGGGCGCCGGGCAGGGGGCCGGTCGTAGCGGGAGCGGCGCGGCATCCCTGTGGAAACTTCCACTCTGACCCTGGAGCCGCATATTATCCTGTAAAACACGGCAGCTATTAGCCAAAAGAATATTCTCCTCTGATGCGCTCAAGCAACACACATGAGGAATCTATTACTGGTGTGGCGTGTAAAGACCGAAAGCTACGGCCCTCACAAAAGTTCCAGACATGCACGTACTTCCCATCGAGGCCAAGCACTGCATCTTCGGCATCCCGGGGGTCTTCGAACTCCACGAAGGCGAACCCCGGCGGGTTCCTGGCGATCCACACGGTTCTCAGAGGTCCGTAGTAGCTGAAGGCTCTCTCGAGCTCGCCTTTGCCGGCGCCCGTGCCCAGGTTCCCCACGTACACCTTGGTCTCTGCGGGGACGAGCGGCCGCCATGTCAGCGCCGGGCACGCGGCCGCCCCTCCCCCGCTCCCTCCCGCCGCCATCTTGGGAGCCGCGTCCATCTTAGAGCGCTCCCGCCGGGCCGCGCCCGCCCTGCGCAGCCCCCGCGCCCGCGGCGGCCGCCCCCTCCCCGCCATTGCCGCCTCCTCAGCGGCCGCCCGAGGGAGCGACCACCTTCTCCCCCCGCCGGAGCGGCACGAGCTCCACTACTCCCGCCACCTTTCTCCTCATCCCCCTGCCCGAAGCAGAAGCCCCCGCGCGGCTCTGAGACTCCCCGGGCTCCCCGCCGTCCCCACCGTATCGCCCGTATCGCGACATCCTCCCGATGACAGAGGAGCCCGGGCAGGCGCGGCCCTTATATAGAGGAGCAGCCGCTGCGCCTGCGCGCCGCGCGCGGGGCGGGCCGGGGCGGGCGCGCGCGGCCTCGCGAGAAGCGGTTCCCGCGCGCGGCCCCGCGGCCTGAGGAGACGTGAGGGGGCGCGGCGGCCCCCGGGCTGCTGAGCGCAGCGTGCCCCGCCAGCCCCCAGCGGCAGCTCCCGCCGGCCCTGAGGGAGCCACCAACAGCGTTTGCAGCGTGTGGCACCCCTCACGCGTGACCCATCATGGCTTCTGCCTGTGCCGAGCGTGAAGGAGCTGATGCCATGGGTCTTACTCCACGTTCAGGAGTGGGCCCTGCCTTGGAACAAGGCATCCCCCAGTTGCTCCAATTCCCTTATGATGGCTCACACCTCGGGTCCATCCCAAGCAGCCTTGGGAGGTCAGGCCCTGGTTTATCCCCTCATGTCTGACATGCAGCTGGAGCTGTTGTGTGTTGCCATCTCCCAACCTTTCCAGGGAGACACACACAGTAATGGATGTGCAGCAGACATTTTTTAAGAAAAAATCAACACAAACCTGACAGATGACAAGTAATTGTAGGTAAATGCCAGCACGAATGAGAACAGCCTTTTAAGAACAAGGATTAGGCAGACTTTCCAGTTGCATTTGAGCACACCAATGTGCTAATCTCCTAATAAGGCAGAACAAATAACTGAGATAAATGAGGCTTCTAAATGTTCCTCACTGCATTAATAATCTCAGGAATAATCACACAATTATTCCTGCATCATGTGTTGGTATAAACTAGAAACACAAACTTACTGAATTGCAACACATTTTCCTTTTACAGAACACTGGTTTCCCAAGCACTGCTGCTCTAAAACATCAAATATAGATAAGTTTTAAAACCTGCTATTTGCCTGCTAACCTTCCCTAATAATTTTACAAACTTGGACGTGCATTGTAATTCATGTTCTAAACTAGGAGAACAGTAATGGAAAAACAAAGAAACTGCCAGCCATGTAAACAACAAAACAGTTTTCTGAACATTTTTTTTTCAATTTGGTTTGGGAAGTCCAGGTGTCATAGTTCTCTTTCTATAAAAAAAAAAGGAAAAAGAATCTGCTAAGCAGTTCAAATAAAGGTACCTTCAGCACGATAATTAAACTAGTTTTAAAGGGAAAACAGTTTAAATGTATTATGTATCATCCTTTACAATACTGTTACAAGAACTCTGACAAATTAAACTGATAAATCGGTTTAGTACAACAGCTTGCTTCTAATAAAAATAGCACATGAAAAAATGCTTGTGCTGTGAGTTTATACTTTTTGTTTTATTCCTTCCTTTACATAAAAAAAAAGCCAAGACAAAAGTAACCGAAATGCAGCTTTTGTGCAAACAGTGAGCATTGACACCCAGGAGAGTTCCTGAAACAGCCCAGTTCCTAAAGCAGGAGAGCTCCTAGAGAGAAGCCTCTGCAGCAGGCTCGGCGCTGCTGCTGCAGGCAGCCCTGCAGCCCTGCAGCCAGCCCTGCAGCAGGCCCTGCACGCGGGCCAGGATGATCTCGTTGGTGCTGCTGCACTGCTCGGGGCCATACGGGGGCTCGATGGTCAGCACCCCCGCCACGCTCAGCGTCCTGCCCAGCTCCCCCTGCTCGCCCACGGGGATGTGGTTTGTCTCCAGCCACGTCTTCAAGGCGTTCTTCCTCTTCTCCAGCTCCTCGGGGCTGTAGGCTTGGCACTCCTCTGGCTCGAGGATGTGAGCGAGGCGGCGCTTCATGTCACTGTCCCCTTCTTGCAGGATCTCGACCTCCTGAATGGCGTGGCCCATGACGAATGATATGGATCCTTTCTCATTCTCTGGGAACATTGCGAGGACAATGCTGTCAAGGAAGGAAGATTGTGTAAGTTCCTGTTCTTAACTGAAGACTGAGAAGCAGCCTCCAAGGTTTTGGAGATAAGAGCTCATTAGCATCAGTCTAATCCAGGTATTTAGGCAATACCCAGCACCCAGCATTTTCCTTTCAAAAGCACGCTGCTATACCCTTAAAATACTAAAAATGTGGAGCTCTGCAGGGAATTGCTGGTCTTGAATTTGAAACTGCTCTAGACACTATCAAGCAGAATATAAACATACACTTTGCTTTGAAAAAATAAAGTCTGGAAATCTAAATATTTTTGTGCAGCTTTCCCAACACTGCTGAAGAACTTAAAACATTTCAACATTCAGAAACAGTGATACTTTCATACATACAGCACTTCGAATGTTGAAGGCAGCTAACAACACCAGAACTTTTTAATGAAAGAACAGTCATATTTATTGATCATTGCTAAAAGAATACTTTTTTTATGACTGTTGCCAGTTTATAAAATGAAGATACAACAGGAACACACTACAGAAGGCTCAGGCTCACATTGTAGAAGCATGCTGTTTTCCCAAGGGCACTTGCATCTCAGAAGTCATAAAATGCAAGTAGGAAGGCAGCTGGTTATATTTCTAGGATCTCTCCCTCCTGTATCAACAAACAGCATCAGAAACCATTTTATTCCTCTTCTGGGAAGCACAATTCCAGACCTTGATGCCAGCACTTCACTAGCCTATTATTGCCACCATTAGTGGAAGTAGTGACTTTTTGGGATGCAAGATATGCCTTAATTTCAGCATGGACCATCACCAGAATCACTCACAGCTGCATGAACCTTCCTTACCAAAATGATAGGAAACTTCATGAGATTATTGGAGCAACTTCAGAGCTGAAGCAAAAACCAATTCTTCTGAAACACATCAGAAGCTGAATGTTTTAGTTTTCAGCCTCCAGCCTGTGTTCATATGGGACAAGCTCACATCCAATAAGGTATGAAAGAGCTCTGGCAACAAGGAGACAAATATCTGCCCATTCCCGGGTGCATTTTGCCTTTCAAACCCTGTTTTCAAGTTACTCACTTGAGATACCAGAGATGTGTGGTACCACTTTCTGTCCAGTGCCCCTGATTTTCCCTTCTTGCTCTCCCCAAAGAAGCCTCAACACCTTCCTGGGCATCTGGCTGGAGTTGAAAGCCAGACACCAATGGAAGAACTCTAGACAAAGGATTTCAACACCTAAAGCATCAAAAGCACTTCAGCACCCTTCGTAAAGCAGGGTTTGGTATATTACCAAAAGCAACCTTTAGCACATGGATTGCTGAGAGCTAATAGTATAGGTTAATATATAAGTTTTAAATAAGAATAAGTCACTTGGAATTATAATACTGTGTGATTCAATATGCTGTTCACTTAGCTTTACTTGCTTAGCATGAAGATCTGGGTTTGCTGAAGCCTTGGCTACAAGATGTGAACCTTCACCTTGAACACATGCAGTCAGGTGGTAGAGAACTGATTTTTTAGCAGTTCTCCTACACACTGGCACAGTGCTGAGTTTTGAATTTACAGTGAGAATAATATTCCTAGCACACTGATATTTTGGTTGTTGCTAAGCAGTGCTTATTCTAAATCATGGACTTTTTAGTTTCCCATGCTCAGCCAGAGATGAGGTGCACAGGAAGTACAAACCAGAAGATAAGAAGGCTGCAGCCATCAGCAGAAGCTGTAACTTAAGAAGATAACATTACATTTTTGCTCCAAGTAAGTTTGCTTCAGCCTTAGAACCTTTTCTCCTCCTAAAAATCTTGTTTTTCATAAAAGCTTTGGTACTTACGTGGCAGAAACTGGGTCAACAGTTAAAACCCATCCTTCATATTCATTTTTCTCAACAGCAACAACTTTCACCAATTTGTTCACATACGTTTCCCAATCTAGAGGGCTTTTTCTCTGCCAGTCATTCATATTTCCTACATCCAGGACCTAGAAAGCAACCAGATCAATCAGCAGATGCAGTCAATCTTTTTGCTTTGCTCTTCATGTCAGAACTGGGTTTGCCTCCATGTAAAGATTTGTCTTTAGCAAAACTCGCCTTTTTTTTTTTTTTTTTTTTTAAGCAGACATTCACACAACTGGTTTGCCTAAAGCTGCATTTCTGTAATTCCCCACGGAGTCAGCTTGTTTTTAAAGGCACACAGCAAAGCCTCAGACCCCACTGTTGTGATCACCTTACGCCTCCCCGTTGCATCTAACACTCCATCTATTGCTCTGCCTTCTTACAAAACCTCGGAGGTGAAAGTTCAGCGCGTCTCGGGTGCCGAGCCCTTCCGCCGCCCGTGGCTAAGCGTTATCCAGGCGGCTCTCTCCCCATCCCCTCCGCTGGAGCACAGCAAGTGCTGTTCACTCTGTTCCCGTCCGGCATCCCCAGCCAGCGCTCCGCCGGGAGCGGGGCCGCAGAGCCATGGGCGCAGCGCGGCTCGGGAGCACCGGGGGCTGCAGCGCGCTCTCTTCCCCGGAATGCCTTTTTTGCTCCTGGTTGTAGAGGTGCTTTTAGCAGGCTTTGCCGTGAAGGTGGGAAACTTGATTCCAACATCCACCCCCAGCCCACACCTGCCCTATGCCAGCAGCACTCCTACAGAGCTTCCAGCTGCTAGTCCTTGATTCGGTTATTCGTTAGGAATTTGCAACAGTTTTGAAAGTGCTAAAACAAAAAAATATAAAGCGTATAAAATTTTGCAGGCTTAAAGGAGCCGTTTCCTTTTTTTCCTTTCTTTTTGAGAGTCTCAATTCAGCCTCTCCAGTACTACAGGGATTGTGTATGAATGGCTTGTGCCACTGCATTCAGCTATCGCTTTCATTCAGCCATGGCTCGTGTATTAGAAAGCAGGGAGAGAAAATCTAATTGCTTCCTAAGAACAAGCACTGGCCTGCACTCCAGAGGCGGCTACGCACCAGCTGATGGGGATATCACCTCCAATACTGGATGCGTCCAGGGATCGCTCCCACTCAGGAGATGCCAGGCCAGAAAAGCCGCGCTGGCTGTGCTCCCAACGGGCAGATGACCACCTGCAGCAGCAGCAGCGGGACGGGAACTCCGCGTTCCCAGGGAAAGGCTCTCCCGCTCCTAGAGAAAGGCTCTCCCGTTCCCAGGGAAAGGCTCTCCCGTTCCCAGGGAAAGGCTCTCCCGCGCCTAGAGAAAGGCTCTCCCGTTCCCAGGGAAAGGCTGTCCTGTTCCCGCCGCCGCCCCCGCTTCCCGTTCGTGAGCCCGCCCCGCGCATGCGCGCCGCCGCGCGCGGGGGAGGCGGGGGAGCAGGCCAGGGGGCAGGCGCGTGCGGCGGCGCGTGCGCGCGGGCGGCGGAGCCGTCGGGATGTCGCGTTACGGCCGCTATGGAGGCGGTGAGCGCGCCGGGGGCCGCGGGCGGCGGGCGGCTACGCGAGTGGGAGGGGGAGACGACTCGGGGAGAGAGGAGATTACGGCGGGGAGCTTGGCGGCGGGCGGGCATCCGTGGGAAGGGGAGAAATGCGACGCCGTTGCCGAGGCCGCCGTTGTCGCCGCCGCCATTTTGCGTCAGCGGCCGCGGGGGAGGGCGCGCGGCGAAGGCGGGAAGGGGCCGCGCGGACAAGATGGCGGCGGCCGGGGCAGGGCGGGCAGCGGCTGAGCCCGCGGCCGGCCCCGCGCTGAGCCCCGCTCGTCCCCGCAGAGACCAAGGTGTACGTGGGGAACCTGGGCACGGGCGCCGGCAAAGGCGAGCTCGAGAGAGCCTTCAGCTACTACGGACCTCTGAGAACCGTGTGGATCGCCAGGAACCCGCCGGGGTTCGCCTTCGTGGAGTTCGAAGACCCCCGGGATGCCGAAGATGCTGTCCGTGGACTTGACGGGAAGTACGTGTCCTTTTTACGTGTCTGCCGAGGCTGCCGACAGAGAACCGGGGTTTATCTCTGCGGTCCCTGTGTTCTTCTGGTTCATCACGGACTGAAAGGTTTAACCGAGACCCTTCGTGGACTCGTTCCAGGGTGATCTGCGGCTCCAGGGTCAGAGTGGAAGTTTCCACAGGGATGCCGCGCCGCTCCCGCTACGACCGGCCCCCTGCCCGGCGCCCCTTCGACCCCAACGACAGATGCTACGAGTGTGGTGAGAAAGGCCACTATGCCTATGACTGTCACCGCTATAGCCGCCGAAGGAGGAGCAGGTACGTGCGGGGCCGGGGCGGCTGCGTTGCTTCGCCAGCTCGCTTTTGTCTAGTTCTTGTTAGCAAAGAACACAATGTTACACCAGTTTTCTTTAAACTTTAACGCTAGAATAAATGTATAGGTATATATTACAATTTGTTGCTATTTCTATCAAATGTTAATATCTTAATAATCAACCTGGTCAAAACCTTTCAGGTTTCTTCGTTTGAGTCAGTCGCCTTGATTCAGAATGTCACGAGCCTTAAGATTTCATGCTGAGGCGCCTTGCAAATCCGACACTTAAGATCCTCCTAGACCTTGAGGTGATCAGCATAAGAGGCCAGATCCCCTCGAGCCATCTACACGTAGCTTCACCTTATTCTTTAAGGGCAGAAAATTTGAGACGGTGACCGCCGTAAACAGTAAATTTGGCATTCAATTGGGGCCCCCCTCCGGTTTAGAAAGAGGAACACCAGATTGACCACATTCCCACCTAGAAAAATCTTCTTGCGTCAATCAAGCCTCACCCTGGCTCATTGGGCTGTCAGTTTGATCGTCGTTAGATTGAAGAGAACACCTACCTAGATGCAGCGCTCGCCTATAGATACTTCTAGATCGTCTAGATCTGCTAGACCTTGGGCCAAAGAGGGTCGACCTGCAAACTTGCAAGGTTTATTTTAAATACGCATTACAGTGTTTTCTATTCTAATGTAATTCTGCAATGTAATTCAGCTTTTAACATTTTTCTAGGTAGTAAAAATGCTCAAGACAAGTAGGCCCAGACATTTTTCCAACTGACAGATGCTAGTTCTTTAGTTGTCTGAAAAAAGTTTTGACTTCAGCAGGGCCTCACAGGTGTGGGTTGCTGCAGCTGTCTGCTGATACCTGTTTTTTCTAACCTAAACCCAGGTCCCGGTCCAGATCCCGCTCGAGGTCCCGAGGAAGAAGGTATTCCCGGTCACGCAGCCGCAGCCGTGGTAGGAGGTGTGTTTGAGTTTGTCTTTTATTCCTGTTGCCTTCTTTTGCCCATAAAAAGCTATACTTGAACAACTCTCGGAATTGCTTTCTTTGTAGGTCCAGGTCAGCTTCCTATCGTAGGTCCAGGTCCGTGTCTCCTCGAAGGTCCAGGTCTGTGTCTCCCCGCCGGTCACGGTCAGCTTCCTTGAAGAGATCAAGGTAATTAAGATTAATTTTTACTGTTTGGTTTATTTTTGTTACTGTTTTCTTGTTTTAATTAGATTCCAAAAGGTATTGGATAGCAGATTTCAAAAGGTGCTGATCTGTAGAATTCAGCATGCTTTAAAATGTTTCTGACAATTCTAGTTAAATTTACAGGTGTGCTAATGAGTTCTGAGCCCTTACTTTGAGACAGTGGCATCTCCCATGATTGAATGTCTTTGTCTAAAATGTGTAATGATCATGTAGGTATATGATCATGTAAGTCTTAAGTTCACAAATGACAATTTACATAGTGCTGTTATTGTCATTACTTTTTCTTGAGTTTATTTGTTTTTAATTTATCTCAATTTTTTAATTTCAGGTCTAGATCAAGATCCAGATCTAGATCCAGATCGGTTACATGGCCCCGAAGCAGGTATGTGACCATAGGTAGTTGGTAAAAGTTGCTTAAAAGTCTCAATAGGCTCTGTAACAACTGTTAAGTTTTTTTCCAGAAAAAGATGTGTTTTCCCTCCACTAACCTAGGGGTCCATAGTTTTAAAATGCAGTGCAGAAGATTGTTCTTCCTCTTTTTATTCTTTGGCATACCACTAACATCTAGGTTACCATAGTCATCACAAATACTGGTTTGATTGGGTTGCATTAACAGCTAACAAATGTAGAATTAATCTCAAAAGTTTATTTTTCTTCGTGTAGCAGTCACAAGATTGTGGATTCTTCCCATTATTTTTCCGAGAAAGCAAGATGCCCTTCAGTAATGTGTTATTGTCTGCAGCCAGGCAAGGCTTGAAGGGCTTGCTGGTGTCCTGAGTGTTACAGCTGCAGTTCCAGCTCTGTTGAATATCAGTGTCAGTCTGCAGGAGCTGATTTTGGTTTGAGATAAACATCTGTGAGAATTATTGTGCACCAATAAACGTGTCACAAGGATGCTGTTCATTCCCTTATACTTTACTTGATAGTAAGTGCAGCCTGTGCTTCATGGAGCCTTGTCCTGGCAGCAGGGGTGACTGGGTGTCCTAGACAAGAACAAGAGTGAATGGAAATTCTGCTCTGGATTGCTTATGGCCCAGCCTGTCCTTGTGCCTGCTGTGCTGGTTTTAATGGCTGCTCTTTGAAACAAGGAACAATCAACCATGAAGAAACACTAAAATACAGGATGGCTTCAGCTAATGGCAGCAGGTGGAAAAGCCCACAGCTGAAGGTGGCATTTTCTGAGGACAGCAAGCAATGATGGGAGTTGTAAGGGAAAGGAGAGATGAAGACCAGATGGCTTAATTAAGAGCAGAAACTCACACAAATAGTCCAGAAGCTGGTAAAGAGGGAAGAAGGTTGCCCAAGGCAGTATAGCAGTGTGTTTCTGTGGCTAAACCCTGTTGAATCTTTGTGCTGGTTGTTCCAACGTGACTTCATCATGGCTTATCCCTGTCCACTGTCAGTGGTGAGCCAGAAACAGCTACAGTCAGCAGACCCTAAAAGAGAAAAACATCTTGATATTACCACCACTGTTTTCTCTTTTTGGTACCGTGCTGGTTTTCTGCAAGGTAAAAGATACTTGTAGTGACACTTCTGGACTATTGTGTAACACTTGGCATTGTAAGTAGGGATTAAGTGACTGAGGCATAGGAAGTTAGAAATACACAACTAGGCAGAAGTGGCAAAAGAATTGTGCTTATGTAACTGAAATATTATTTCTTCACAGAAGAGTCCAAGGAATGCATTGCACCCAGAGACAGGCTCTGGGTTTGTGAGGGAGACCGATTAAATGAGTACATTACATTGGCTGGTTTGACAGTGTCACAACACACATCTGGAAATTGTTCTGGAAAGCCTTGGGTGTGGAATGTAGAGCGCTAGAGGGAACCTCAAAATTTCAGTGAGGCTTTCAGGCAGTATTAGTGTTCCTGTGGTGCAGCAGCCTCAAAGGTGGATATTTCCCACATTTTTTCCATAAGAATTGAGTTCAAATGTTAAAAACAAAAAAAAAAACAAAAAAAAAACAAACAAAAAAAAAAAAACTTGAAGTAAGTGGCTATATAAGAGGGCCTTCACAGAGAAGATATTTCTAGGAATGAGCTGTCTGCAACTGCAGTGTCAGATGCTGCTCAAGGCTAATAAAACCTGCATGGCTTTTTATTAGTTCTCTGAAAATACTGGTCAGGATTTGGGTTGTTCCTGTGTTCCTGCCACCTGTATCAGCAAACACTGCTCATCAGATAGGGACCAAAGTACAGAGCAACATGTGCAGCATCCATTTAAAAACACTTCTTTGGAAACTTAACAGGCAAAACCCTGGAAACGTGCAGGATTCTGTGTATTCAGCATGCAGTGCTCATCCACTGGGTGTGAGTCCTGTCCTAAATATGGGAACCTGCATGCTCTTGTTTCCCTGCTGAGCTGTGTCTTTCCTTGCAGGTCTAGGTCTCATGGCAGATCAAAGTCTGGCTCGCCGGCTAAGAGGTGAGCGCACACACACACAGCCTGCAGTAGCATCTCAGATTTAGGTTTGCATGATTAACACAGCCTGGTCCTTTAGGAAAATATCCCCCTAACAGGGGTCCCCAGCTAATTTCTTTGTGATATGACAGAAATTATAGCATTTCCTCTGCAGCTCTTGGGAATGTGTTCCTTATCTGTCTCTGGGTTTTCATTAACTCTTCATGTTTTCCAACATAGTACTAATTTTTTGTGCCTTTGTGCTCAGTCTGTTAATTTTTTCTGTCAATGAGATAAAGAGCTTGAACTGTGTTAGTGCTTTTCTTAAAACAGCAATCCGGTGATGTTGCTTTTCTCAAAGCCTCATCTTAGCACCACCCCTTGTTTTTCTGTTTGCTGAAGAAAGTTGCTTAAAATGCATCTCCACAGTAAATAAATGGAGAATCCCTGTCAGAGTAAAAGTTGATCTGAAAACTGAGATGGGAAAGACCTTCTGGCTAGATTCCTTATGATTTGCTTTCTGATAGGTTGGGGCTTTTTTAAACGTAAGAGTTGCATTTGACATTTAAGCTGCATTGATGCTTTCTGTTTTGGCAGCCGGTCGAAGTCCCGGTCACCGTCTCCAAAGAGAAGGTACGTTGGTGTCCCTACTGATAGCGTAGGCTCCGTAGAGTTGGCATTTTAGTGTCTGCACTGATCTCTGCTGAGGAGTGTGATTGCTGCTTGTAGCAAAGTACTGGAAAGGTATTTTGCTGAGATCTCTTTCACAGCAATAATGTGGTTGTGGCTTTCTATATAGTAATATGTATGTGGTGATAAATGCTCAGGGTTATGTAGCAGTATCTTGTCTGCTCCCCTATTCCTTTTGTTCCCTTTGGTTCCAATAAAACTAACAGTTATATTGCACAGAGACTGATGAGCTTAAAGCATAGCATAAATGTAGAAAATCAGCTTTCAGTCTCATTGAAAGCTACACTGACATTGGGGAAGGTAGAGTGGAGTACCCTGGCACAGCAGTCAAGGAATGGAAGATCAGACCTCTTATGTTCAGTGCTGTTAGATTATTTTTTTCTTTTGCAGTAAGTCAGTAAATAGTTCTCTCTCTGTGTATATGCACAGAGTAATGTGTAGAATTTGTGGAATGACAGAATCAGCAGCATTTTTTCTCTAATTAGCATTCTTTAATAGATAATTTTTACAAGTTTAATGTCAATCACAAGAGCATCAAAGAATACTCATAAATGCTGAGTGATTGCCATGACAGGTTTTGACAAGCTGCTGTATCAGAGCAGTGAAGAAGTATCATGCCCCTTCAGAAGTCGCTATAAGTAATACCCTTTAGATGGCCTTGCAGTAATTTCATTTTAAAAATAACAGTAAAGAAAAAAAGTGTTATCTCCAGATCATCAACCTGTTAGCTTTTGTCAGTAGTGATTGGTTATTTTATTTAAAAAGTGCTTAAAAAGAGCCAGAGTCTGGTATACTCTGGTTGCTTTTTCCTGTATTTGTGATTCCCAAGCAACTACTGAAATGTTAATTGTGGATTGTTTTCCTTTCAGCCGTTCACCATCAGGAAGCCCTCAACGAAGTGCAAGTCCTGAAAGAATGGATTAAAGTTATGAAGTTAATCTTTTAGGAAGAAAGCTATTTTGCTTACATTATTATAAGGGATTTTGTGGTGTCTTTGTAAATGTAAGAATGTAGATAGAAGAGTATATCAACTAAAATTTGGCATGATCTGGGTCTTCTGAGTTAGTCACAGCAATAGACTAGCACAGGTCTCTTTTTATTGTATGAATTAACTTCCTGTGATAAGAAAATGTGGGACTTTTTTATTGGCACATTGAAATAAAATGTGTATTTTTAACTAAAACTTCTCTGAAGTAACCCTGCTGCTTCTGTTAACGTTTGGGTAATTTTAGCTGTGTGCCATGTAACGTGGATGAAAAATGTCAAAAATGGGAATCACTAATCCCAGCTGGTGTCTTCTCAAGGTAGTCACTTTTCACATGTACTGTTGAATGTCTTTGGTGAAAGGATTCCTGTTCTCTTCAAAATGGAATTTAGAATCCATCTCTGTCTGCAGATGGATAAAAATTTGCATATACCCTTTTCATTCCTTGATATTTAGAGGGCATTCATTTTTCTGCCTGATCTGCTTATTCTGCAAAGCTCATTCTCTGGTGTTTGACTGTTGATACCAGATGGCCCAAAAATGTAAGGATAAACTTGCCTCCCAAACACATCTTTTAAGCAACTAAATATGCAGAAACCTCTAAAGGTAATAGAAATAATTAATAACTTGGCATTTGCTAGTTTCACTTCTTGCATTTTTTTAGTTCCTTAGGCTATTGATGTAAAGAAAACTTTTTAAAATATCTGAAGGTGTGCTTTCCTTTTTTGAGGGAAGGTCCTTAAAATGAAAGAATCTCAGCTGCCCTCAGGAGTTCTAACCTGCTTCACAGAAACTGGTATGGTTGTCAAGCAGCCCATATCCCGGAGATGGCTTTGTTGAATGATCCCAATTTCTTACAGCAAATACATAACCTGCAGGAGTCTTTATTTGTGTATAGGTGTATCCAGTTGTTCTCATTCTGTACGAAGGACTTGTATGATAAAGCACTTCAACACAGATCACAGCAAGGGACTGGCAACAGTGTTGGACTGTGAACAGTAGGGTAGGCAGAGGGGTGAAAAGCATTTTTTCTTTTTGCTGCATTTGGCTATCTAGCAGAAATAAAGGCCAGTTTCAGCAACAAGTAAGCACTGAAATGGAAAGCCAGGCCTGTTTGGGCTTAATGAAATCTATCATAGCAGTTTGCTTCCACCGTGTAAACCACAGCAGAACAGTTTATAAATGAAATTACAAGAAGACTTTGTTACATGTGGGGTAACACGTGGTTCTGAAGAAACAGATTTCCTGTTAATAATGACTGCATGGAGCTTTTCTGGTGGATGAGTCAACAGTCCAGATCCTGAAGGTGCTGTTTGCTGCAGCATCCTCTGGCCTTTATTCCTGGTCCTCGCTGTGCCTGGATCCTCTCCGGGGCTCACCATGGCCATTGGTGCTCCAGGTGGATTCTGGCCATACTCACCAAATCCCACTGTGGCGGGCTGATACAGATGTTACCCTGCAGCCCAAATGCCTGAAGCCTGTGATAGGTGTTTGGAATATTTTACTGGTTGTGCATTGTGTACCTGGTGCAAGGCACACGTATGCCACTGCTCTGGAATTTCATCGCCTTTTTTTTTCTGTACTCAAGGCGAACCTGCTCTGCTCCACAATAAACCTGCAGACTGACACGACAGCTCTACTGGTACCTGTTTTTCAGTACCCAGAGACACTGGAATACCGAGCAGAAGAGCAGCTGAGGAAGCATGGTGAAGTGCTGCAGGCCATGGGTGCAGCAGCATGGCAGGAGAAGGTGGGACATGATGCCTAATGTCAGCCTGTTTCCCTGCGGAGTGGGCTACCAGCTCCCTAATAGGATGGTGCTGTCATCCCCTGGCTTGTGCCAATTTTTCTGAATCCTCAGAAACATGGAGGTTTTCATCAAATAGTTCCCTCATACAAGGTTTTGGAGATTTCATGTGGAAACAGTGCTAGGATGACAGGTTTTCTCCTACAGTTGTATATTCAGGACTAAATGGGTGTGCCCACTTCACTTCAGCAACCAAGACAGAGCATAGGAGTTTAACCAGAGCATCCAGGGCAGCCAGCTGGGATAATCCCAGCACACTGTCCTCCTCAAAGCTGTCCTGCATCAGCACTGTACACCACTTGGAGCACTTTGATGGAAGGAGCAGATGTTGTAACAACCACAACTGCATCAGCCTTCCCACATGCTCCACATGAATATTACCAGATATTCCCCTGCTGTAGTTGGAGCTGTGATGTCATGCCCCTAAACAAGGTGTTTTCAGTGCATTTTTACTGCAAAACAAAACCCAGTGCCCAGGGTGAGAGGCTGGACAGAGTGTGAGACTTTTGCACAGACCAGACAGCAGCAGAGGTGGTGACAGGAGCTAAAGCCAGCAGAAACCACATGTGAAAACCACAGAGGATAAAGGCTCCTGTATCAGATGCATCACCCAGGGTGGTTGGAAAGCTCTGTTTGGCACCTGGCAGGATTTCTGGCTCGGCTGCTAGAGGCACTTACCCCTCTCAGTGCTGGGAGTCAGCAGCCCTTCTCCTCAAGCAGTGCTGAACACAAGCCACGTGGTGTGGTTGTATTCCTCACCCGGATGGAGCAGGACGTTGGGGAAATGAGGCTGGGGAGAAACAGCAGCATATCAGTGACTGAACACATTCCATTCCATGGGACCAGAAAGCATGGCTGCATGCCTTTGTTCTTCCCAAGACATATTCCCACAGCTGCCCCCAGCCATTTCCAGCAGCAGTGTGTAACCACCCGCGACTTGCCAGCGGGCAGAGTGGGTGAGTCCCACTGCTGGTTGAATCCAGGCAGAGGATGTGGCAAGGCCCCAGCAGGGCCATCCGCTCTAGACCCCCCAGCTTTGGGAAGTTGGGCTGCACAGGGCCAGTCCCTGCTGCGCTGACTGACCCCTGTCTAAAGCCACGGTGACGTTTGCCTGCCTCACTTCTGGCATCTGCAGTGTCCCCTTGAGAAGCAGACTCTGCTCCTCCATTTAGTGCCCCAGAGACATGGAGCGTGGTGGGGGTATGTCCCCTGCCACAGGACCCAAGTGACCATGGGAGGGGAATGGACAGCTCACCTTGTTAACGGCATCGGGCCAGTTCTGGGTTTCCAGGCAGAAAGCCGAGTGCCTGGGGTACGTGGCAGCACCTTTGCCCTTCAGGGAGCCATCCAGGTTGTTTCCGGTGTAAAACTGGATGCCAGGCTGGGTGGTGTGAACCTCCATGGTCCTGCCAGAGGGCGGGTGGAAAACCCTGCAGAGATGCCAACGGAGGATGACATGGGACTGGCTGAACGGGCACCTCTTGGCTCCAGGGGTGGGGACTCCTGCCAAGGTCCCAGCCTACCTGGCCACGAGGCGTCGATCCTGCCCCTGATGCAGGCAGAAGTTGTGGTCAAAGCCATCCAGGTGAAACTTCTGCAAGTGCTTGCCCAGCTCCACAGGCTGCCGGAGATCAAAGCCAGTGCCCTGCACGGCAGCCACCTCCCCTAAGCAAGGGGAACAGCAGGCTCAGCCATTCAGCCACATGCCAGCAAAACCTACCATGTCCCCAGCACAGCTGGCAGCTCCTGGGGACACTGCTGTACTTAGCAGGGACAAAGCACAGACAAGGAGCAAGAAAATGCATGAAAGATTGTATATGTACAAACCCAGCATTTTCTCCCTTGTCCTTGTTAAGACTGCTGTGGGCATACAGTGTCCTGTGATAAAGCAACATAAACAACCCCAGGACATACTAAACACAGTGCAGAACAGTCACCCCAACCAAAAGTGAGGGGTTTTGCATGGAGGGCAGAGTAAATGCCTTGAAAAAAAAAAAAAATGAAACTGTTCCAATTCAGGCACTTACATAAAATACAGCAGGCATTGCACACAAAGTGTCTGTCTTTAATAATTGCACAAATCTTATTTTCACCCCAAGACTAAGACTACCCACACAAGAAGGAACTGCAAAAGGCAGTCGTAGCAAGCTGGCCACAACTAAGATGTGAAACAGCTCCATGGTGAAAGCAGCAGGGAGAAGTCGGCCACTGGATTGGGTATGGCCTTAAGCTCTTCCCCTATATGTCCACAAGCATGGCACATCAAGCTGAGCAGAGGCCACCTGGACCGAAGAATCTTCTCCTCCAAATCCACAGGGAGCGTGTCTCCTGAATGGACTCACATAACAACCTCACATCCCCTGTGCCTCTGGCCCCATTTCCTGCTGCTCTTGCCTGTTCCCTGGGGCTGGTGATGGACCCAGTTACCAGCACCTGGTGCTGCCCACCCTGCTCACATGAAGTGGGACTGCACCCAAAGGTGAGGGCCCCACTGTGCCTGGGGTCCCCTGGGTGCTGGTGTGCCCCCCTTGCCAAGCAGTGCTGCTGCCCACACCCACCAACATTGCTCAGAAGGATCACTTCCACCTGGTGCCACAAGCACGGCACTGCCTACCAGTAGGGATCTGGGTGTCATCCACAGGCAGGTAGGAATCTGCTTCAATGGAGATCTCGTGGTCATAGACATCCAGGGAGCCCTGCAGGAGGATGGGAAATGCTGGGATTCCTCTTGCAGCCACTGTTCAAGCAGCCCTAAGCACAGTTGTGAAATCACAGTGCACAGTGCTGCCCAGCTGATTTGGTAGTGCCTGGAGCACCTCCTGACCCTCATTCCACCTTGATCTTGGGCACAGGACAAAGGCACTAGCCCAGGCAAAAACCTTCATGGGCCATAGGAGCTGTAAATCCCACAGGGATGGGGCCATCAGTCTGTCTAGTACCTCACTGAGGGCTACCACCCTGCAGAGTGATGAGCCAAAACGTGCTGGGTACTGAGCACACAGCAGCAGGGAGAAGGGGAAGGAAGCAAGCAAGGGGAAATGCAACCCATCCTCCTGTCTCATCTGCATTGCTGCGGGGGTGTGCTCCTCCTCCTCTTCCACAGCCTCAGGAGTGTGGGCAGGGAACCTGCTGGGCTGGAAGGGGAGCAGGATCAAAGCTGAACCTTCAGGTCACTATCTAATCTGAGCAGCAATTTTGTGCCCAAAGGTCTCCTGTTCCTCTGGAGCACACCTGAGTTGCACGCTGCACGTGCTGATATTGCTGCACCTCTGGGAGCACCAGCAACAACAACTGCACAGCCATTCTCAGGGCAGCAGCCTGGGCACAGCTCCTGCTCGGAGGGGCTGAGTTGTCTCTCACACTTTTAAGGGCCTTTGTCTCACATCCAAATGTGACTGCACTGTGTTATCCTATGGCTCTGCCCAGCAACACTTTATTTCTCAGATCCTTTTCCTCCAAGCACAGTTATAAACTGTGAGATTAAGACACAGCTGCAATTCACTGTCCATGTGGTTAACAAGACCCTGTACAGGTGTGTAGGAGCCCTCTGCATCCTGCTGCTGCAGCCTTGCTAGTTGCAATCCTGGCTACCTTACATCCCCTTTCTGTGATGTTTCTTCTGCCCATTTTGACTTGGGTGTTTTGGTGCTACCACTCCAGGCCCTGATTTCAACCTGCATCACCCTTTCAGAAATGCCAGCAGAACACAATTAAGAAATGCCAGGCCACCACCAGGGCATGCCAGCTCTGCACCTCCTCCTTAATCTTCCCAAGGGACCAAGAGAGCAAAACTCCCCAGTTACACACAAAAGAATTATCATGCTCATCTGGATGCAGACTTGTCCTCAGCTGAGATCCACATGATTCAATCCCCTTCCTGCATGCAGCCCATGAAGCACAGAGACAACCTTCACTGCTGTGTCCCCAAAACCATGATGTGTCCCCAGACCAGGTTGGTGCCAATGACCATCCCATCCCCAGGCTTTCTGCCCCTGCACAGTGTTTCTCCACGGGGCCCATCTCCCCACACTTACCTGCCCTGCCAGGTTGAAGTACGCGTGGTTAGTCAGGCTGATGGGGGTTGTCTTGCTGCTCTGGGCCTGGTAGTTGATGGCCAGCTCCCTGCCACTAAGGGTGTAGGTCACCCAGACCTTCAGGTCACCAGGGTAGCCTTCCTCACCATCGGGGCTGAGCCGGAAGAAGCGGACACCATTTGGGAGCACCTGGGCGCTCCAGAGAACCTGCACGGAGCACGGCCTTGGTGGGACAGGAATGGGAACACAGAGCCCTTCCCTTCTGCCCCAGGCTGGGCTAAAAACAGGGACAAAAGGCGCACAAGGGATGTTGCACTGAAACAAAGGCTTTTTCAATCACCTTTCCAAGGAAAACACAAGCACCAGCCTGCTCTTGGTCAGCCAGGACCACCAGCAGGGAACAAGCTTTCCACTGAGCAGCCAAACAAAGGAGGCAATTTGGCAGTCTGACAAGGATCTGTTCCAGTCTGTGTTATGCCATACCTGAGAGTCCACACATTTGGTTTTTGCCCTGCAGCTGGACTTACCCCCTTTCCGTGGATTTTCTCATGTGCAACACCACTTCAACAAGCTGCCACCCAGGCACTGGCTTCAAGGACAGTAAGAACACACTTGGGACTCCTGCCCAGGGCCTGGGGTTGGGCTAAATGGTACCAGATGTGCTGTCAGACACATCCAGAGACCTGGGACCTCTCTGGTTCTTGTCCCTGCCAGAGACCAGCACCAGTACTCAGCTTGGAACCAAACATGCTGGCAATGCAAGCAAGCCAGCACACTGCTGCCCTGACAGCCTGTTTGGCCCTGGCCATGGACCTCATGCTGGGAGGATGGATGTCCAACAGGAGGCTCTCTGGAGCTTCACATTTCCCTGAGGAATAGTTAGTGTCTAATCAAAGTGGACAGATTTAGGAACAAGGGCCAAGGTAGCGCTGTTGAGTTGATCCCTCTCATGTCCTACACAGAGATCACCAACATGGGGGCATGGTCAAAAGCCAGCATTTTCACCAAACACAGAACCTAAGGGTGACAAATACACCTGGCTGCAGAGTAGGCCCTCCAACAAAGTGTGCAGTTTGACTGCAGCTCCCACAGCTACAGTAAGGATGCTGCGGATTTAAATATGAGTTTCTATTTAAGTTCTTTGGAAAAAAAAACTATTAAAGTCCAGGAAACGTACAGGTATCACTACTTTTTTTTAAGATAAGAGAGTTATTTTCAAAAATCCACCAGCACACTGCAGCCCTGTAAGTGCAGCTGCAGGATGCTCTCATCAGACCACATGCTGACCGCAGCACTGATGTCTGCAAAATCAGGAAAAGCTCAGAAGATGACCAAGATAATCACAGCTAAGTGCCAGTGTGTGTTTTTTGTTAGGGTTGACCAGCTAGGGCTCACTGTCTCTGAACAATGCCTGTTTCCTGGCTGGTGGGGGTCTTGGGCAGGTGTCCAAGCGTGCCCTGTGGGCCAGAGGACACAAAGCTCCAACTGGGAGATGTCACTACCTTCTCCCCAGCAAGCTGGTGAGACTTCAGCAAGTAAGAAAGGTAAAGAAGCAGAAGAAGAGACCACATCCCCTGACTGCAGAAAACAGCCTGGAAGGCCTGGGTGTGGAGAAACACATGTTTTCAGCTGCAGATCACAGGTGTCAGGCTGTATAAAGAAACTTTAAACCAACCAAACTGTCCTCTTTGGAGGTACAACAGCCAAGCTATCCCCAGTACTCCCTTTTTTCTAAGGCTGCTGAGGAGCATTTCATCCCAACCTGATGCCAGTTCACACTGTGATTTTTTTTTTTCAGGCACTCTGGCTTTTTTCCCATCAGCCTGGATTCCTCTCACAAAAAAAACCCATTAACCCCATGAAAGCAGCTGCACCCAGCACATTCATGTGCTCTTTGGGGGAAATGGTGGATCAGCTACTTGCTGGTTAGAAATGTACTTCATCCAAAAAACCCCAAGGCTTCAGGAGAGACTTCTGAGCCTGCTCTGCAATGGAGCAGGGTTATCAGCAAGGCTTTCAAGAGAAGAGGCCCTCCACTGCTCTTACCATCTATATACAAATACCTGACTTGAGCAGCAGCTCTTGGGAGGAGAGAAAAAAAGCTGCATGCCCTGGGGCCAGGGAAAGGTTGTTTCGTCTCAGGAGGTCATAGGGGAGGGCTAGGAAGGAGAGACAGTGATCCTGGATCCTGGGGCATTCTGCAGGCCTGATCTAATCCCCCTCTGCTGTGAGGCAGAGTGACAGCCTGGGGATGTTGTCGCAGGATGGAAACTGCACCAAAGGGGGCAATGCAATGACTGAACCTGCAGCACCACCCTGCTCTTCCCTTACTGGGGAGTGCTGTCACAGGCAAACAACAATGATAAGTTTCTGCAAACTCATGTCCTTCTGACTCTGAGAGGAGCTATGGGCAGGTAGCAGCCATGAGACTGCAGGTAGAAATGAGTCTGCATGGAAGCTTTCTTTGGGCACGTGAACAACTCCATGTCACATCCAGGGTGGTGCAGCTGGTGCCTGAGGAGCCTCCACTGCTCCCGGGCTGGTCCTCACTGCTGTGTCCCAACCTAGGCTGTGCAGAAGCAGCCCAGGACAGCCCTTGCCCAGAGCAACCCTGTCAGAACTCAGGGGCTCATGAGGCTCAGGGCTGCAGTCACACAGACGAAGCACAGCAACCCTCAGCTTGGCATCCAAGGATGACATAAGTGAGTCCTGCAAACTCAGGCAAAGACAAACCAACCCAGCAGCCTGCAGGGTCTCACTTCCCCGTGTTCCTGCACTCACAGCACTTTCTGACCTGATTCAACTCAGTAACCACCAGGAAATTCTACAGGGTTCAGAAGTGTAGACATCACACACTCTTGCCACAACCCCACAGGTTGTATGCTGACAGGACACTGGAATTTTCACCTTGTCAAATCCCTTGGCTCCTCCATGCAGGCTGTTGGGCCCATTATTGAGGAACAGCTGATACTCCTTCCCGTCCAGGCTGAACCTCCCGTTTGCAATCCTGTTGGCAACACGGCCCACGACAGCACCGAAGAACGGGTGCTTCCTCGTGTAACCTGGCCAGAGAAACAGCACACGGTTAAACAGAACCATGGGAACAGGATGGGCGGTCTCCAGGAGTCTGCAGTCCCAGCGTTTCACAGGACACACAGCTCGGTAGTGCTGCGCATCTTTGATTAACGCAGCCTTGATGGGATCTTGTATTTGCAGATTTGAAGAAAAGGCCTCCGTCATTGCCAGGTAAGGAATGACTCAGATCTGCCACAACAGAGTGGCACACCACCACCACCAGTGTCCCAGTTCCACATCCACCACAGAGCCCAGGAAAGGCAGCAGGAACTGTATCTAACTGTATCTCTTCAGCCCATGATTTTGGGGAGGTGGGGAGGGGTGGAGGGGGCCTTACAAGCAGGTCACGCAGTGTGGCAATAGACTAGTAAGTGCTGGTTAAACTGCCCGATTGTGCGTTTTTAATTTTTTTTTTTTTTAAAGAAACGTATTAAAACCCACCTTCTAAAGTGTCAAATCCTAGGACAACATCTGAAAACTGCCCATCCCTGTCTTTTGTCTCCAGAGTGGTGATGATGCACCCAAAGGACAGGATCTCCACTCTCACGCTGTCCGACTGTAAGACGAACTTCTCCACCTCTCCGCCTCCCTCCTCCGCGGCCATCCGCCCGAACGCCTCTCTCCGCACCGCCGTCATCGCTCCCCGAACCCGGCCCCCCCGGCGGGAGCCGCAGCCCTGCCCGGGAAGCACGGAGCCCAGGAGGAAGAAGCAATGGCGGCGGGAGCGGAGCGCTCGCAGCTCCAAAGGGCAGCCAGAGCAGCCCCCTCGCTCCCGCGGGCGGAGCGGAGCCGCGCCCGGCGGAGCGGAGCCGCGCCCGGGGCGGCCACCGGCGGCAGCGCCTCGGGGGCGGCCGGGGCAGCGGGGGGATGCCAGGGGAGGGAGCGAGGCGGCGGCTGCGCTGCCCGGCCCCTTCGAGGGGCGAAGCATCGCCTCCAGCAGCTCCCCTCGCCCACTTCCATCGCAACGACACGGCTTTCCCGGCCCGTGCACAGCGTGCATGACCAAATGCTGTTTGCTCCCCTTGTGCCCTCCCTCAGCCCGGCACAAGGCAGCGCCTGCTGACGGGGCTGTAAATCAGGCTCAGAGCATTTGCTGGCCGGGGGGCTGCTATTATCAAAGCTGTGGCTCTGACCCAGACTCCATCAAAAATCATCATCCTCTGAAATACCGATTTCTGCAGTCTTTGCAGGTATTTTCAGTCTGCGGGGAAAACCCCGGCAACATTTAAGTAATGTATGTGCACATTTTTGACCTCTCTAGTGCAAAGCAAAAGAGCACCTCACTACAATTTGTATTCCTATGAGGACCCATTTTCAATATTTGTTCAAAGAACCAATAACTCCCATCAAAAAACCTGAATCGGTGAACCAGAGGTTGCTAAATATTAATTTCCAACACAGCCATTATCTTTTGACAAGACCAAGTACAAATTCCAAGTGAACACATAAGCCAAACTTCCCACCTGGGGCTGGGCAGAGATGGTTTGGAAATCTGCATTTCTTTGTTAGCAGTGGCAGTTCCTGTGTTTCCTTCTGCACCTTCGCAACCCGCGCTCTCTGTCCACAAACGACATTTGAAGCAAACATACTTTTTTCTGCTCATCAGTACCACCTCCCATGCAAGACAGGATAGGGAGCAGCTCAAATTTTGCAATAAGGAAGGCTCCAGATGGATGGACGGATGGCTGGACAGATGGATGGACGGACGGACGGAGATTTTCTCACCTCCCTTCACAGATGCAAGACCACTCGAGCCCCAGTGGCCATCTAAGGCTGTGTGCTTGCAAAAGCAATACCAGGGACAAATCTGTTTGTGAACCAGCCACACAGTTTTCAAGCTGGCAGATAAACTAGAGCAGAAACCAGCTTGCACAAGCCTGAATCCTGCAGGGAACAGTAAGGAGCAATGTCAGCTTCAGGATCTGAGCAAGGTATTCCAAGAATCCTGCTTCATGACTTTGAGGATTACTCATGGCTCACCTCTGAATGCATCCTGCCCCTCTACCACTGCTGAATGGGGGAGGTGGAGAAAGGGCAGAGCAAGGTACAAGCAAATCCTGTTCAACATCTCACCACCCTGGATTTCCTTTTTAGTCATTCTTATTTTTAAAAAAGTGGGGGTTTGGGGCCTTGTTCAACACTGAGTTTTGCTTATACTGATGGTCAAATGCAAGCTCCTTTCATTTTCTCCTCTTTCTTTCCAGAAGAAAACTGCAGTACTGGGCCTGAACACACCTGGCATTGGCAGCAGGGCACTTCCACAGCTCAGAAGAGCTCGCTATTCATCTCTGAGACTTTGGTTTCACTTCTCTGCCTTGCAGCTCTGCACAAGCAGTTGGGCAGAGCTCACCAGCTCTCAAGTCCTTATCTGCCCTCTCTCACATTTGGAAAATGCAGCAGCCTTTCCCAAGCCAAAAAGCAAAATGCTGGTGAGGAACAAGGATTTATCTGCTCTAACAGTAGGTATAGAAAAAGTGTGACATGAAGGCAGGTTATGTGTCTGGTCCCACTGGTCCCAGCTCCTCGACACCAGGCAAGACATTTCTATTTAGTACAAAAGGCAAACTGGAAAGTCAGCCTGTGAGTGGTCCTGTCTTTTCCCCACCACAAAGCTGAAAAAAAGGTACATTGTGAAAAAGAAATTTGTTGTTGTTGTTTGTTTGGGGTTTTTTGTTTGGTTTTGTTTAATTTTGGTTTTTGTTTAGGGGAGCCATTTAACACACTATCAGCTCCTATCACATAATAAAGTTGTTATGAGAAAAATTACAGGGAAGAATTTATTTCCCTGGGATCAGAAGCTTGGAAATTCCAGGAGCCTGCAGGGCAGCTATCGTTTTGCACAACAGAAGTGAAGCATTGGATATTATACATGCTTATGCTATTTTTGTACACATACTTTATTTTTTCAATATATTTTTAAAAATACTTTGCTTTTTTCCCCATGCTTTTCTTTAATCCAAAATAAAGTAACTTTACTTAAAAGGCTACAGTCAACCAAAACTCTGTCTTTATGAGAAGATCTTTTTTTAATTTGGTCATCAGGCAGTTCTGTAATAAATTACATCACTACATTTCCTTCCTTCATTTTGTCTTTATCTTAAATCCAGCTGTGATTTGCAGTTTATTCTGGACACAGAGCAAGACTTGAGGACTCAACTGGTTAAGAAAATAATTTTAAAGGGAAATTCAAGTTTCTGATGTGTTGTGCTCACCTATAGGATCCAACTCTGTTCTGAGTTACCCAGATCCATAACCTCCATTTTCATCACAGCTGCCTTCTGCAATGGAACAGGAGAGTGATGTTAATGCTGCTCACCTTGAGACAGGTGACATGGTGTGTGTCCTGTGAGGAAACTTTGGACATACTCCTGGACCAGGTTGCTTGGATCAGATCTCTTGTTTTGGGGAAGCCAGGGTGTTTGTCTCGGCACCATGAAGTGGTGCAGCTTTGTGGGCAGAGGCCAGGAGCTCTCAAGCTGTTACACACCAGTGGCATTTTGATTTGAATGTGACAGTGACGCTCCAAATGCTGTAATACTTAAGCAATGGCCAGTGGTTACATCTTGCTGTTGCCCAAGAAACTTCCTTGTTCAGTAAGAGCAGCAGTGATGTGCCCAGCACTGCAGCTGGAGATGTGATCTGTGGGGGCTGGTTGCTGCACAAACACAGAAAAGAACACAGACATTGCTTCTTACACCCTCCAGCATTACAAGGCTGTAATTAAATCCCTTTTCCCAACACTCTCTGTATAAGCCCGAGGAGATGAGCTGGCACGTGAAGCCTGCAGGGGGTTGAAATCAGCGGAGACATTCCCCCACCATTTTATTGTCTGTTTGTTGAATGCATCTTCAGCTCTGCTGGGAACTTCCCGGCACATAGGCTTAAAATGGAGCCTCTGCTTTTTTTTTTTTTTTTTTTTTTTTTTTTTTTTTTTTTTTTTTTTTCTTCATCTCTTCAGGGGCAAATAGACTGAGCCATTGATTAGGTTATTTTGGGATCGTGGCATGGCACAATTGCTTGCTGTTATGCTGACAGTCATTTCTCAGAAGCCTGTTACGCACATTTTATAGAGCTCTGGAAAACACAGAGCTACCCGAGAACATTTTACACAGCATGTTTCTGATGTGCCTTTGTGTGCAAGTTGTTTGTGTCTCGGCAGCAGCCAAAGAGCCATTCGGATGTGTTGGTTGCTATAGTAATTACTTTTCTTGGGAACTAAAATAATAGCTTACAGCTCCTGCAGCTCGCTGCCGTGTAGGCTGCCTTGAACCAGAGACACTTCCATTTTGTTTTGGAGGGGTTTGGGGACTTTCAAGTGTGCTGAGATTCAGACTTTCCTCCCTAGTTTGTGCAGTAAATTTTGAATTTAACCTTTGCAGAGGATGTGCCACAGGTCTGAAGGCTCCAAAATAAAAGTAGCTTATGAAACAATAGGACATCTTTTCAGCTGCGGTTTCTGATGGGGTGAAGATTTGTATTTGCTTTCCATTTATTGTTACTGAAAGCTGATAGGAGAGGGACTGAGGCTCATGCTGAGACTGATTTTCAGTGCTAAGGACCCTATAAAACACTGGGTGGGGGGCTCAGAGGAGTTTCAAAAATGCCTAAGCAAGACAAGCAGAAACATGACAAGGAGGGTAGCTCTGCATCATTCAACGTTTTTCTCTCTGGTGAGGTAACTCCTCTAAGGACCTGCATCTCTGGAGAGGGCAAGGGGGTCTCACAGTGGACAAAACAACAGCTGGCAGACGCCACGTCCCCCCTTCCATCTGCAGGCACAGAACATTTCTGAGTGACATTTTAAACTGCAGCTCTGGATGTCTGCTTGAAAGGGCACAGAAGCATTTCCCAGCAGTAGGACAAGCTCGTGGCTCTGGGAAGGTCTTTCAGTTGCTTTGGGCTCCTGGACTGACAAACCAGGGATTTCTCTGCAGCTTGCAGCCAGGTGGGCTGGCACAGCATGGCCCTTCTGGATCGGCCAAGGAAGCAGAAGAGAGGCAGGGGCAAGTGGCACAAGAAGTGGTAAGCCCCATCACCTTCCTGCATCATGAAGCAGCTGCAGGTTTACTGCAGCTCAGACTCTTGGCTCACAGGGGTTGACTTATATAAGGGTCCCAGCACCAGCAACAAGTACAAGTTTGCTTTTGCAGTCAGAGGCCAGCAAAAGGTGGGGAGGATATAAAAAGGGGCCAGAGATGGAAGAAGGAGGAGCTAGGATGAAAGCAGAGAAAACAAATAGGGAAAGCATTTTACCTCCCAGTGCTGTCCTAGAAAATTTGCTCTCAGATGTGCACATGGCTGCATTGGCAACTGACAGGGAGATGCCAAAGGGAGATTAAAGCATCATCTGCTAAAGGCTGCAAAGGCAAAACAGTTCCTGTTTGAGCAACAGCTACACAGAGATGCAGGGAGGGGGGTGTCTGGGGAAACCACAGGGCAAAACTGGGCCTTCATGTGTGAGGGGGATGTGCTTGGCTTGCAGGCAGCAGGTGATAAGAACTTGCTTCCCACATGTAGATGTGCAGATCTGCCCCCCACCCCCTCCCCAATTTAGGCATAGCATACACACAGGTTTTTGCCTGCACAGATTTGCAGCTGAAGCACAGTGCTGTACCAAAAGAGCTCAAGCAGCAGGGAGCTACATGAGCGTCCTCACTCCCCCCAGGTAATGCTGGATAAAGGACCCTTTGCCATGCCCACCTGTTTCTTCTCTTTGAGGCTTGAATTTAACAATACTGCTGCAACTAAAGTTGGGCTTTCTATGGCCTTTTTATGAACCTCTCAGGCTGTTTTCTGCTTTTGTATCAGAAATTTTACCTTCAGCTTTAGTCCTGGTGGATTGTGGTGTACAAGGACTTAAAATTGTCCTTAAAGCACAGCAGTAGAAACAATATTTAAGACACAAAATTTGAAATGCAAAGGGGGAAAAGAGAGTATTTATCTGGCAAAATGCTTTAGGAAACAAAAAAGTAACTCAAAAGCATGTGGAGATAAAATTTCACAATCAGACCAGTGTATTACTTGATTCTGTAGATTATTGTCTGTCTTTGAAACATACCACCTGTATTCACAGTGGCCAACACCTGCACTTTTAGCAAAGTAACAAAATTCATTTCTTTACCAACAATGGGTCAGGTGTCGGAGAATCTTGGCTTTCCTTAAACAGGAAATCTGCAGCTGTTGTGGGAACTTCAAATCATAATTGAAAATATGATCCAAATATGAGATACAGATTCAAGTTACCACAAAGTGAGCAAAATAGTTCAGACTGATTTAACTATAAAAATATGACTCCTGATTTTTAAGCCATGTCTTAGGGGAGGAACAGGACAGGGCTAATTCACGACTCTTGATTTCTACTGGTCTACAAAATGATTAATGAGCGTATTTCTGGACCACTACATTTTTTCTTTAATTTGGGAGTCAATTTTGTTATTAATTATTTTATATTTGGCATTTGCAATGAGCTGCTAGTGACAGAACACATACTTCAGGAAGCCTTGTTATATTAAGAGCAAAAGCTGTAGCTACATTAAAAATTCACGTAGGCTGCATAAACTTTTCTCTACTGGAGAAACTGTTTGTGCTAGACAAGTATTCTTGCTGGCATAAAAATGATTTATTCTCAGCAGCAACTCTTCTCCAGCAAAGACATCATAAGATGAAAAAATAAAAAAAATCTCAAAAGTTTGCTCTCCTATATATGATTAAAATGACTTATCTTACATCAGCATATGGCAGGTAGCCTGTCTAAATGTGTGGCAACAGCTGGACAATGCATTAATGGTCCTGGAGTGTGAAAAGCTGAAGTGTCACCCAAGAAAGTGTGTCAATGGCACCTTAGGGACACCCTTCAAGTGCAGCTTCCTAGCCAAGTCACTGGAGCTCTGAAGGGGCAGCAAAGATGCTCCACAGCCCTTATCTGAATAAACAGCACTTCCTCAGGCAGGGAGGTTGTGCCTGTTGAATGAGTAGTCCTGTATAGCTCAGGTGGTGAATTTTGTTGCAATTGCACAAGAGAAAGCTGAAGGCACAGAGATACCTACCACGAATTCACTGAGACTGATCCTCCACCTCCACCAGAGCATTGTCAGCTGTGGCTGCCAGCAGCAGCCACGTCATTGTCACAGGTTTAGACACTGTCAGTTCGGGCAAAGCACAAGAGGGAATTTTCTTTTCTCTTCTCCCTCTTCTTCTTTTTTCTTTTCTTTTCTTTTCTTTTCTTTTCTTTTCTTTTCTTTTCTTTTCTTTTCTTTTCTTTTCTTTTCTTTTCTTTTCTTTTCTTTTCTTTTCTTTTCTTTTCTTTTCTTTTCTTTTCTTTTCTTTTCTTTTCTTTTCTTTTCTTTTCTTTTCTTTTCTTTTCTCTTTTTTTCCTCCTTGTGAAACAGTATTTGGTGAACTCACCTCTTCTGTTACAGTCAAAATCCTCGTGCTTAGTGTCAGGCTCAGGAAGGTGGCAAAAGTAATGCCATAGGGAAATCACAAGGCTATTGCAGCTACTGCAGCTAGCTGGGTGGAATGGTACAAAATGTTTTGTTTGGCTTAAGCCAGCAGAACCTTCTTTGGAGTAGGCAAAAATAGGCAGAGACAACATTTTAGTGCTAATCAATAGAACCAATCCTCATGTACCACATCAAGCACAAGGACATCAGTAAGCAGAGCTGCTTTGGTCTTACAAAGTATTCATGCTGTGTAATGTGCATTAAACCACTCTGGGAACCCGAGCAAAGATAAGTTTGTGCTCTGGGGTGGTGCATCTCCAGCCAGCACAAAAGTGGGGAAACTTCTGTACTGTACCCAGCCTCACCCTGTAGACATCCTACCGTACCAGTCAGGTCAAAATCCATCACCAGTTTGCCTTCCTATCACAGCCAGCAAAATAGTCCAGTACTGCTACTTCATCCTGAATGGAAAGAGACAAAGGAAATCAAGATTAGAAATAGGAAAAACCTGGCTCCCAGAAATTCTCTTGCTTTGACACTGAGCTTTATGCTTCAGTTAAATTTTCACCATCAAAGAGCAAAATACACACCACCAGACATGAATTAATTTACTATTTTAGTCAATCATATCCTTTCTGGTAGCTTTTCACAGGCGCTTACCAAATGGTGATTCTGAGAAGCAACCCCTGCTTCACTAATTGAGCACTGATAATTTTTAGGAACTGTTGCCTAATATAAGTACAGAATTGTTACCCCTTCCTCCTCTGGGGATGCAACACTCAGGAACAAAAAAATACTTCAAAAATCTCTTTAAAATGGAGCAGCTGTTTTAAGATAGGGAGGACAGTTGGGGTGTCTGGATACAACTGTCCCCACAGATGGCAGTTCAGGGTGTAAGCAAAGGTCAGAGCTGGCTAAGGGCATGGTTTGTGTCCATGGGACAGGAGGACTTCTGGCTTCCTAAGCAAGACAAGCTGCCCCAGGATTATTTTGTGTGAGCAGTCCTGAGAGCATTACCCTGACAGGTAGCCAGGACCTCTTACCCCAGCATGCCACGTGGGTCAGTCCTCTTTTCTCTCGGTCACCCTGATGTTCTGCTCACTGTGTGTCCACATTTCCTGAGCCAGGAAGCTTTTTGGGCTTCTTTCCAAGCACTTGACCTTGCACGGGGCACAGACAATGTGTGCAGCACATCCATATGTCACTGGAGGCATCCAACTCTTACACAGATGATTACAATTCAGCAACCTGCCAGCAAAAGGAAGGCATTTCAGAACTGCAGTAATTTTATTCTATAGCTCCAAAGAGGCAAAGCCATCCCTGGATGGGGAAATGAAAGTGCTATTACAGTGTCTTGAGCAACAAATAGTATCTAGTGCTTATGCAGAGAAAAGTGGTATGAACCAGAGAGAGGAAGTACTGACTAGACGGAGTGGTGGAGTGGTTACACTGTCCATGCAGGCAGGAATGCAGTAACCAGAGAAACCATAAAGGTAAAAAACCAGCCACCACCCACCGAGGGGCCCATGCCTGGGTAAAAGCTGTGACACTGGGACTTTTATCTCTGCTGTGGCTGCACTAGTGCAAACAAGTGTAGTGGCTCTTATCTGCTGTATCTCTGCTGCATTCACATCTGAAAAATCCACAGGATAACCCCTCAGGTTTCCCTTTTATCCTTTTAACAGAGGTTAATCACACTGTATATAACAAAGAAAAAGACCACAGCATGCAAAGTCAAAAAATATACATAATGAAAAATGCCAAGATGAAAGTTGCAAAAGCAGACTGATTTTGTCCCCTCGTGCCTTACTTGTTGTGATAAGGACTTTTATTTTACAGCCATTTTCTTGTGGGGCCTCAGCCTCCCTTGGTGACCGGAGCAGGCTGAGCCCAGGTAGCAAAGAGGAGCTCGGGCTCTGCTTTCCTCCCGCTTGGCCAGGGAGCCCAGGCAGCTCCTCAGCTCTTCCTTCCTCTGGTAAAGCTGCCTTCTTTTCTTCTGAGTATTTTTCACTGCCTGAGGGAAAGTGCAGCGCTGCCATGTGAGGCGAGCAGCTGCTGCACTGTGCTGCAGGGGCAGAGCAGTGATGTGTAGACTGATGTGTAGACGGCTTTTGGCCAGATATGTGCCAGCCTTGTACTTCTGTAGCATTTAGAATGCTTATGACTGTTTTCACAGATAATGCAGTTTTATTTGGCACTCGGTTCTGGTTTTGGGAATTTATGGATCATGTACTTGGACTGACTGCAGCTGGGTTTCCCCTAGCATGGGAATGTTTTAAAACAATGTTTTTCAGTTGCAATCAAAGGAATTATTAATTTTTTCTTTCCAGAAGTACTCACTAGACCAAGTTTACTTAGAGAATTAAACTCAGAGTTATTTGAGTTATTTGCAATCTGATGCCAAGTAGCAAGTGGCAGTAAGTAGCCTAGAGGAGAGCATGGACAAACTGAAAAGAAAATAATAAAAAATTAAAACCGAGAAAAAATCTCTAGTTCAGTTTGTCCAGTGTGAAAAATGTATATTTTATGATTGGCTTTTGGCAAATGTTACAATTAATATTATATGTGTGATGTTAGAAAGTTAAGCTGCATTAATTCTCTTAAATAGTGTGTTAAATTTAGTTTCCAACATAATGTCAAAATAGAAACTCTGCTATGTGAAAGGGTTTTTTTTTAAAAGAATGAGGTACTCGCTTCGAGGAACACCTAAATTTTCCAGAGAAGAGGAATTTATGGTTTTCTTATCAGAAGAAGCTAATTTCTTCAAGCCTTGCTCAGACTTGAAGAGGCCTTGGGGATTAAAGGAAACAGTTGACATACAACAGAGTTCTTGTTTTAAATAGAATGTATGCATGACCATGAAGGATATATGAATATGCAACAGGCTGTTGTTTTTAAGGTTATTCCTTTGTTTCGTGACTGAGTCTCCGAGAGCATCCGGAAGTCTGTAATTCTTTTGCTTTTTATTGTCTTGTAATTGTCCTAACTCTAAATTTTATTACTCTAATTGTATTACATTTTTATAACCATTTTATTATTATTAAACTTTTGAAATTTTAAAAACCAAGTGATTGGCGTTTTTCACATCCAGGTATGCTGGTGTTTTCCCCATCCCTCTGCAACCGAGATAGTGTTACCTTCCAACAGGAGGGTGATCAGTGCACTACTTTCTTTGACTGCTGAGACTAAATTCCAAAGAAGGAACAAAAACTCTGCAAGTGCAATGCTTTAGCATTGTAAGACACATTCCTTGCCACAGTGAACTAATAATGCAATTTAAATTACAGTAAAGGATGTAAGAAAGACAAGGCACAAAAGGAGGAGGAGATATAGATGTCCTAGTAACAACATGTTTTTCAAAACTATGAGCATAATCATATGATTTAAATTTCTACCAGATTTGGGGATTTTTTTTCATGTAATTGTTCTCCTCTTTCTGCAATTATGTGGTTGTATTTGACTGTGTGGTGGTAAGCAAGTAACACTAATTGTTATTCTTATTGGAGGGTAGTGGACTGAAACCATTAATTCTGTTTATCAGCCCCAGGTAATAAAAATGTTATGAAAATATCTATTTCAGGCAGCTTTAGCATCTTTCTTCTGTCTCTTTTTTTATACAAAAGAAGCAAGTCTGACAAGCAATATGACAGTGAAATCCTTCTGCTAAGTCTGCTGCTCAGACTTACATAATTGGGGTGTATTTCCATATTCCTTCCCTCCTTTCCTCTGCTCAAGGCACAGACAGAAGGAATGTCTGCTCCAAGGCTGCTCACAGTAGCTAAGAAGGGAAGCCTCAATGCTGCAACTTAAATATTTAAAATATCATAACATCCCCACAGTGGGATAATTAAATACTGCACTAAGTCAGCAAAACAGGGTCTGCTGCTCGGTGACACTGGAGCCCATATGCTGCACAGAAGCAGGGTGAAACTTTTCTGTTTCAGGGAACACTGAGCAAATAAGAATTTAGTCAAACAGTATGTCATTTCCACATTTCCAGAATGGCAATTCTAAAAACATGCAGGAAGGAAAATTTAATTATTAAAGAAAATCTGATTATTGCAGTGTTCCAATGCAATTTTTATCTGGTACATTCTGTGATTTCTGAGTCTGTTTTTTTTGCAGTGTTATGGTGAAACTGTCTGCTAAAATCCCAGGGCCCTATCACACAAAACTAATTTACTAGAAATGTCATCTGGCAAGTAAGCATTTTTGTCCATAGCAGAAATTTCAGTGGTGTATTTGGAAAGAAGTGCCAAGAAAAGAAAGCTTCGTGTTCACAGATGGCATGTTCCTCATTGACTATTTCAACCACATGAGATGTATGCACAGCTCCAGCCCTGTGGGCTGTGTGCTCTCAGAGTTGCAAGGGTTGGCGTTGGGTTGGTTTTGTTTTGTTTTGTTGTTTTGGGTTTTTTTTGTTTGTTTGTTTTGTTTTGTTTTTTGTTAAAAATAAAAATAGGTACAAGTATAAGAAATACTGAAAGGAAAACACAAACTAAACAAAAACAAAGACCAAAGAGAAAACAAGGTGTTGAATTAAATCAGATGTGTGTGCTCACAGAGGAGATGAGCTGAGAGATGCAAATTCAGATCAAGCCAGGCAGCATTGAGGAACTGAACCTCCTCCAACTTCTTGGAGGAGTGCCTTTATTACTGAGTTTCAGGATAACTGAAAATGAGTAAACAGGACACCATTTGCTTTCCTTCCTAGCTCAGAAAGCTTACAAGCACCATTTCAGATTGAACAACGCTCTATCTGATACAAGTGGGGAGGGTTTACTTTTTCCCCACACAAACAGCAAAGGAAGAAGCAAATAATATTTACTTTGGCTGTCTTCTGAATTGTTTCCCTCCCTCTTATTTGGCTGCTCAACTGAAAAAGCAATCCTATACCCATTCTCCATTGATCTGCTTCCAGCAGGGTTCCACTCTACATCCCTCTGGTTTGGCAGCCACAGAAACAAATTCAGCTAGGAAGTCCTGTAAGCCACTTACTATATTGGAAGGTTTCTCACTCTGCTTCCACTGATGAGGAAGTCTTCTCTTGGACTAAACGGCGAGACACAGACTGTGTTTGCAGGGTGGTTTGCAAGAGGGGTAGAAAATCGGCCAAGAGGCTGCACTCAGAGGGTCCTGACCAATGTTTTTAACTCAGGGTGGCAGCCTGTTGCAAATAGGGTCTCCCTGAGATTGCCACTGAGCTCCACGCTGTCCATCTTCACAACGACTTGGGTGATGGATTTGAAAGCACACGCACCCAGGTTGCTGATTCCACTAAACAGGGAGGCTAGGACAACCTGCTCTGTGAGGAAAGACTGACGGAGTTATATAATATGTCTCTGGAGGAGAGAAGGCTTGGAGGCAGGAGGCTAATCTCAATATACCAGAGTGCTACAAAGAGAGTGCAGGGTCTCCTCACAAAGGGCCACATGGAGAAAACAAGGCACAAGATAAATTTTCTTTATTGTGAGAACAGCCAGTGACTGAAACGCAGGGATGTGGGGGTAGAGTCCCTGTCACGGGAGGTTTCCAAGCTGCCAGGGTGCTCTACAATCTCGTCTAGGCTGCCTCCCACAAAAGTTGGACCAATGATCTGTACAGCTCCCTTCCAGCCTGGGCTGTTCCGTGCTTCTGTGGTTCTGTGCAGACAGGCAGGGGCTCCTGCAGCCATGTGCACCAATATCGCCGTGAAGAAGGAAGCAGACCAGCTCTGCAATTTGCCAGCAGACCTGCGGGCACGACAGTGCCGGCGGCCCAGCAGGTCTGCAGCTCACCCAGCTCGCAGGGAGCACGCCAAGGGCGCTGCTGGCTCCCGCCGCCGGACACCGCGCCCCATCGGCCACCTGAGCCAGCACCAGCTTCTCGCTCGGGGCCGAGGGCCAGCTGCGGATGGTGAGGAGCGGTCTCACGGCTCTCCGAGGCCCCTGTGACCTCGCTACCTCCCGCCTGCCGTGGCCCTCGCAGCCGGGACACGCCGGCCGCGCCGCTCGGGGCGGACCGCAGCGCCGGGATCCGCGTCCCGCGCTGCCCCATCAGCCGGGGGCTCTAGGAAGGAGACAAAGGCGGCGGGGGCGGCCGAAGGCGGTGGTCGGCCAGGAAGAGGCGCGGGCCGGGGGCGCGGGGCGGGCACTGAGGGACCCTCGGCTCGCCCCCGCCGCCTCCCCCAGCCGAGCCCTCAGGCACGGCAGCGAGGGGCGGGGCCGAGGCGGCCCCACAGCGCGGTGACGGGGGCGTTCCCGTCCAATCGAACAGGGCTGTTTTCTGATAGACACGCGCACTGACCAATCGCCGCGGCGCGCCCGTTCCCTCCTCGGCGTGGAGCCAATCGCGGCGCCTGCGGCGGGCGGGGAGGCGGGGTCACGTGCGGGGGCCGGCACATAGAGCATCGCTCGGGCTCGGTGCTGCCGCCGGCTCCGTCCGCGCTCCCGCGTCGCCTCCCGCGCCGGCCGCCCTTCCCTCCCACAGACATGTCATCGCCGTCGTCCGGAGAGCGGTACGAGGAGGAAGAGGAGGAGGAAGACGGCGCCTACGAGAGCCAGGCCAAGCGGCTGAAGCCCAGCGCCACTGCCGAGGAAGGCGAGATCGAGTACAGCGGCGCGGAGGAGAGCGACGGCCGGCGGGACAAGCCCCCCGCATCGCGCGGCGGCGGCTTCTCGGGCGGGGTGAGGGACGCGGGGCCGGCGGGCGGGGGGCGGCTCCCCTCAGGCTGCCGGCAGGGGGAGGGGACCCGCCCCGCCCTTACCGCGACCGCCGCCGCTGCCGGGGCAGGAGCCGCGCTCGGGGAGCGGCGGGGGCTCCCGCGGCCGCCAGGCCTTCCCGGCGCCGGGGCCCTCTGCCGCTTCCCGGGCATGGAGGCGCTTCCGGCGGGGTGGGAATGGCGGGGCTCGGGGCCGGCTCCCGGCTGCGCTCCGCGCTGCCCGCCGCCGGCGTGCGCTCGTTCCGCGGCGCCCCGGGCACGGGCTGGCCGGCACCTGAGGGCGGGTGGGCTGAGGGATGTGCTCTGGGCTCCGCGGGCAGCCGGGTGCCTGCCGGGCTGTCGCCAGCGCAAGTTTTGTGCCGGCCCTGTTGCTGAGCGTCACTATAGAAACACCGAGCGGGCGGCGGCGGGGGATGGAGCCGCGGCCGAGGGTTTCTTTCATCCTCCCTTCCACCTTTGTGTCTGGCACCACGCGGAGATAAGGCTGGTCTTAAACCATTGCCTCCTTTTAAAATTAATTTCTAATTCTTCTTTCTCCCTACCTCACAGACACGACTATGAGCACCATGGTTCACTTTTTTTTTCCCTGCTACGTACCTTTTTCTCGTGAATTTGCATCTAAGTATCAAGGTAGTCCTTGACACATAAGAGACTTTTCTGTCTACTGTTTGATTCCTTATCTAACTAATTGTCTGTCTGATTGCGACCGTTTTTTTCCTTGATGGCTCGCTCTGTTTCTTGCTTGAATAAGCCAAGTCAAGAAAATATTGATTTAATGTCAAAGCTTGAAATTTGGAATACCCCTTTTGTGATTTGTTGATATGAACTTGCTTGTCACAGGGATGAGTTAATGAGGGAGCATTTGCTGTTACCATTTCTCCATCAGTTAAATCTATTGCAAGAGAAGGTGCCTGGTAAATTTGTTGTGGTTTAACCCTCTCCTGCAACCAAGCACTGCACAGATGACTCCTGCCTGGGCTGATGGGGGAGGGAATCAAAAGGGTACAAGTGAGGAAAATTCTGCTCTCCTTTCTTCTTTCCCTGCTTTATATGCTGAGTGGGATTTCATAGGGTCTGGGATATCCCTTGGATATCCCTTGGATCACCTGGGGTGACTGTCTTGGCTGTGCTGTGGACCTTCAGGAGAACCAGAGAAAGAAAGCCTTGATTCTTGCTCAGCACAAAGGAAAACCTCTGTATTATCAACACTGTTTCGAACAAGTATCCAAAATACAGCCCATACTACTGTGGAGAAAATTAATCTTACCCCAGCCCAAAACAGCACATTATTACAAAAGTTTCCTGAAAAATTGTAACAAAATAAATTTCCGGAGAGAATTGTTTTTACTCTCAAGTTTCTTGTGACAGAGTATCATCTCTGTTGCAGTCAAGACTCAGTAATGTGCTCTGTCTTAAAGGCCAGTGCGGAAATAATCCTTATACTTGCTTAAGTTATCTGTAAAGTTTGTGCAGGAAACTTATGGATTCTGTAACGTATCTTATTCATCCCTCTGCAGGGAAATGTTCTCAGCTTATAAAAGTTGTATGTCGTTGAGACATACAAGATGACGGTAGGCTGAGAGGAGGGAAGAAATGTAAGTGTCCTGGAGTCCTCAGAAGAGAGCAGAAACATAAGTAGGAGGAACTATAGTGAATGAGGAATTAGGAGGAGAAATGGGAAATGATCATGACATGATGATAAGAAATGGATGATCAGGGTAAAGAATGAAATGAGTCTGGCAGCCTTATGATTTGTTGGGTGTTTGGGTTTTTTAAATTTTTTTTTTTTTTCCTTCACATATGTACCAAAATATCAGTGAACTGTACGCTCATATGGGATATATGCCCTTGTATAAAAGCTCTTTTGTGCTAGGACTCCTCTGGCAGGTTGGTGGGATCAGGGATTATTTATTATTGTGGTAGTTTCCTGTGCTGGGATTGTTGCAGTTGGCTGAAGAAGCCCTTCATGCCTCTATTTTTTTTGTTCTGTTTTGTGTCTTTTGTTGTGGGGTTTGTTTTGACTTGATTGTTTGAAAAAGGTGCCTAGAAATCTCTGTGTAAGACCCAGAAGGAATCCAGCATTTATTTTGCTCTTTGTTTTCCTCTGTTTCTTACTTGTGGGGACACTTCTCATAAACCAGAGGTGTACCCTCTCCTTTATGGATCATCTCCAGGCTGTGGGGCCAAGAGAGCCAGGAACAGACCAGGATGTTGACCAGGGAAGGAGCCAGATGTGTTCCTGCAGAAGTATTCAGTAGGAGAGAGTGATTTGGAAGAATGACCTTTACAGAAGCAGTGTTGAGTGGTGGTGAAGCCCTGTCAGAGGAATCAGAATTCCAGTGTAGCAGAGGGTCAGGACACTGGGATAATGTGGGCTGAGAGCTGTGTTTAAGGAAATTTTGAGGGCCTTTCAGCTCACCTTTCCCTCCTTTAAATGCTGGTTTTATGGATTAATGTCATACTTATAGCACCTGTAGCATTTTCTTCCCTCACTGTCTCTGACATACCTACTCCTAAGCATTCTTGTGAAGTCAGGAAGATCTGTTATCCTTGTTCTTACAGTTGGGGAAGTGAGATGTGGTGTCTGAATGCACAAAACAGAGCTATCAGCTGCTGCAAGGTAAAACAGGGATGTGATCTTGCAGCTTCTCAGCCACTCTGTTGAAACCTCCTGGGTGCTAAATGGAAAGCAGCTCTCCTTGCAACTCAGTTGCTTCATGTCTAACACAGGCAGTGTGGTAACAGCAGCTAAATGCAATGAGTTCTGATCTTCACCTGTTTTGCAGTGACTTGTCCATTTCTTCAATGAACTCCATCCTAGAAGCTGGTTTTGAGTAAATGTAAATCATCTGCCCTCCTTTGTCCTCCTTCAAAAAAGAAAACCCAAAACATTGTCTTTAGGCTGGTTCTTCTTCCAGTGTCTCAGGCCAAATTTCCTGATGATATTGTGTTGTGTAGGGTTTTGTTTTGGGATGGTGTTTGCTTGGTTTCATTTATTTACTTACATATTTTTAAGCATATTCAGATTGTCATGAGCAGAGAGGAAAACACAATATACTGTTTCAGTTGAAAGAGACTTGGGACAATGATATGTTCCAAATACCTGACCATTTCAGGTCAGAAGGGGTCATAGTGGGAGGGTATTCTTTCTGTAGCAGTTGGAATCATTGAAAAGACACAGTGGTAGAGATGCATTAAACAAAGAGAAATGATACTTGAAGTCCTCATCCAATACAGAACTCAATTGTCAGGTAACCTTCCAGGGTATGGGGTGTGATTAATTTTAACCCCATTCTTCTTCATAGCCCTGCTCCCCAGGCCCCTAAACCAACCAACAACTGAAAAAGCACAAATCCAGGGTATACAAAACTGATACATTCTTCCACTGCTGTGGATCCATAATTTAGTCTTGTCTGTTTGGTTCTTCTGAGATACTTCCCCCACACACCGCCAGTTCTGTTGTGTTGTAAAACAAATTACAGACCAGTTAAGAGGGATGCAGAGAGAGGAGAAAGTTGAGAGTTAATAAGGTAATCTGAAAGGTGAGAAACTAAATAAGAGTATATTTAGGTACTTGGCAGAGGGAATATGAAGGAGAAATGCCATCCTTTTGCAGTGAGGGGAGAAAAGAGAGATGGAGGAGGTAAATAGTGAAAGACAAGCAGATGCTCAAAAAAAGGTAATATGAGCTAATATGAGGATACTGACTGGAGAAAGGATAAAGGACACATTTTTGTGCAAACACTTGGTGAGAAAATTCTAATTGGAGTTGATGAGCAAGACAGGCATCTTCCTACAGCCCATGTTGACTTTCTTTCTTTTTGGAATGGCAAACTGTAGTTAGTTGGCAAGAAACTATTGATATGTTTCAAATGTTGTCAAGAGGTATGTAGGTCACCAAAAAATGGATGTTAAAATGCCACAGCTGTTCTTTGAAGCTGCTTCTGTTGCAGTCTTAGGTATGTGAAGTCACTTGTTTGTACTTCATCTGCTTGGATATGTCAGTGCTTCCCTTTGTGCCTCAGCTTCGTTTCAGGGTAAGGATTTTTATGCTCCTGGTTTCTTTTTTGGGGAAAACCTTTTCTGTCCTTGTTACTGGTCTTGAGCAGGAAGTCTGTTCCATTATCTATTTAAATTAACTGCATTTTCTGTCCAGCCTAATGATTCCTCAAGAAATCGTTTATGAGCTTTCAAATCCCCTTAAGATATATATTAATGGTACAGTACATAGGTGGAGTGCAAGTGTGGTGTTGGAGTTTTGCATGGGGCTTTTGTGTTCTCATGGGAGCTGAGTTACTGAAAGACTCCTTTGTAGGCAGAGAAATACTGGTGGCTGTTAGTCAGTGTGTGAGCAGATGCTTTGATGTAACATTTGTCTGCATGCCAACTGCAGCACATATAGCTTTCAAGATACAGTAGCTGTGAGATCTTGGTCCAAATCCTGCATTGTTCTTCTCTGGGGAGAAATTCCAGCGGCAGTTGGATGAGCTGTGAATGTTCTGACCTTAGCTGCACACTTTACACTCTGCAGACACATTTGATTTTTCATGTGGTCTCGTGGTTTTATTTCTCCTAGAGGAAATCCAGGGTCATTCTAGATTTGTTTGATACTGCAGCTTTGTAGCTGCAGAACTTGTTTGGCAATAGTATTCTTTGTGAAGACTTTCCTTGCACCCAAGTATCTACCTGTGGCACGTGTCCCCACCCCTCACCAGCCCATGTGCTCTGTGAGCAGCAGTTTGAGGGGGCTGATTTGTACTTGGCTCTTGTGCTGCTGTTCACTGCTACTGGTTGGAGGCTATTGGAGTAAAGCAGAGACCCTCTGATTTGGCCACCTCAGTGGTTTTATGTGAATAAAAGTGGTTCTGAAATTCCCTGTAGGTAAGTCCTCAAGATCATGGCAGGTGGCTGAGATATCACTTGTGTTTGGGGTTTTTTTTATGGGGGTGGGTGGGTTGTTTTACTGTCTTTGTTTTAGGGGAGTTCTTTGGGGTTTTCTTTATTCCATGCTTCTCAAACTTCTGATCAGGTTGCTATAATGGCAGTTTTTTTGTTCTTTCTAAATATCTTGCTAAATCTTGCTAAAAGAACACTTTCTGTATGATGTTTTGGGAGAAGGAAATTGGGATTGGAAAGCTAAATGTTGCTTTAATGATAACAGAAAGCAAAATTTGTATTTGTTGATACTCTGCAGAATTGCAGACACCTGTACATGTTCATGTAACTCATGGATAATGCATTCGAAGGTGAAAAAGTCTTAATTTTTGAGAGAATTTGTACTATTAGAAAGATTTGCATCTACTAATACTTGCTAGTAGATAAAAATACAAAGGAATGTGCATAACAAAGAAGCATGAACTGAAACTTAACTAAAAGTTTGAGCTGGGAAGGGGGGGAGAGCAAAATACTCTTCTGAGTATCCATTCTCTGAAAAGCTTGATGTGATTTATGGAGATATTAGTTCAAAAAGGTAGTGAGTAGCAAGTACTAAGTTGCTGGTAACTATTCCTTGTGGTGAGTCTGCTTCAATGAGCAAATCATTGCTTGTATTCACCATGTGATTAGACAGAAATAATATTGGATGGGATTTCTCAAGTATATTAAAAAAACCTAAAAGGAAATGCATCTCCCTGGCACTAACTGGGGTCTTAATATAGTAGCAAGTATGCAGGGCAATGAATAATTGATGTAATCGGTTTTGATTGTTCTGTAGACTGTAAGTAAAGTAAAGGTGCCTGTAATTTCAACATCTTAGAGTAATAGGGTTTGCAGGAAAAAGTGGTAGTTATTGTTAGCTTTCTCTTGAAGATTTCCTCAGGTGCTTTTTTTCAGCTTTGAAAAGTGTGTATGTGGGTTAAGAACATATAAGCTGAAAATAAAATCTCTCTGTGGTTCTGTTCCTTCTGCAATTGCCTAAGCATTTGCAGTTCAAAGTATTAACCTTTTGTGACTACTTTGATCACTGCTCCTGCTGTACACAGGAGCTGATTGATTCAGGATACAAGTTAACTTATACAAATATCACCAGTGGTGTTTTCCCAGCATTGCCACAGTTCTTATTCAAAGCAATGTGTTGCCTCTTAAAATGCTTTTGTACTGCAAACAAATAAAATGTAAGGTAAGCCTAACATATTACACAGCTGATTGTTCTGACATGTGAGGAAGCCTGAAGTGCTGGCTTTTGATTAAAACAGGATGGTCAATTCCTTATTTAAAGAAGGAAATCTATAATTGTTCAGTGAGAACTGTACATGGAACCACAGGAGTTAAACACACAAGACTCAATTTGTAGTTATCTGGAATGTGTTTTTTCCTGGCATCTGTAGTTCAAATGGACAGAGAAGAGAGGAATGTCTAACAGTAGTTGCAAGCATTGTGGTTACTTAATTACAGGAGCTCAATGCTCCTTTGTGCTACAAATGAGAATATCTCTCAAGTTCTAGAAGATGCTGTGCTGCTGCTTAAGTGAAAAATCAACTTGACTTGATCTGTTAGATGGAACACATTGATGTTGTCACTAGATTTGAGTACATCAATTTCACACTGCTGTTACAAATATGAAATTTGGGTGCTGCGTATTTGCAGTATATTTTAGTGTGCCCTTTATTAAAAAAATATTAGCGATAATTAATGATCTCTCTTTTTTGGCTTATCTTTTTTCTTTTTTTTTTTTTTATTTTTGCCCTCCATGTCCTAGAATATTTAAGGTAAATGTCAACCTTACTTCAGGGTTTTCATGGAAATACGAGCTGATTATAACCCCAATTCTTCAGTTCCACATAATTGAGCCTGAAAGTAGCTCTAAGAAATATTTATGGTGGGAATTCTGTGTGCTAATGTATGATGTCTGGATCCATTCATAGCAATCAGCCCTGGGGTGAAAAGAGCCCCATATGTATGGAAATTGGGACTTTTTAAAAACATGTGTGTTCAGAATTATAAGGGAGGTTGGGTTTATTTCAACCATAATCCAGAGCTGGCATTTTCTTTTTTTTTGCATTGTGGAGCACTGGAAAATCTCAATTTGTGTTCAGTTTACAATGAGGGATGGCCCTCGTTTGTTCTTGCTTTTTTATTCTCTCAGCCTGTCTCAATAAAAAAAAAAAAAAAAAAAACCACACAAAAAACCAGCATCAGCAAGCAGAGTGTTAGAAATATTTCAGCTGTTGGACATGTCCTAATTTTTTTTTTTTATGCTCCTAATGAATAGGATGAGTGTAAGACCTCCTGTATTTCAATCAGTGTTAAATGGCTGCTTTTTTTTTAATACAAGTAAAATCCTGTGTGTGCAAACAGATTAATTAAATCTGAAAAGATTTTTATTTTATGTAGACTTCAGCAACTGAACTCGGCAATCCGTTTGGAAAGAAAAGTTAAATTATTTAACACATGCTTAGATTGTGCATTTAGATGGCTGCTTCTGGATCCAATGTAGCGTCTACCAAGTATTTAATTTTAATTCATGATAGGAGTGTTCCTTGCTCTGTGTTGAATTTTAAAATGTCATTTTGTTGCTAGGATGCTGGGGGAAGTCATCACAAAGTCTCTGTTTCTCCTGTCGTCCATGTCCGAGGGCTGTGTGAATCTGTTGTGGAAGCAGATCTCGTGGAAGCTCTTGAGAAGTTTGGAACCATATGGTATGTCTTTGTTAGGAGTTGTCTGGGGAAAAACACGCCATAAATGACCATCGTGGGCGCCGGTGTTGTTCTGAGTGAGCAGGAAACCTTAGTGTGCTGTTTCCCTCCCCAGCTATGTCATGATGATGCCGTTCAAGCGCCAGGCTCTGGTGGAGTTTGAAAACGTGGAGAGTGCAAAGAAATGTGTGACCTTTGCAGCAGATGAACCTGTGTACATTGCTGGGCAGCAGGCCTTCTTCAATTACTCCACAAGCAAGAGGATCACCCGGCCAGGGAACACCGATGACCCATCTGGCGGGAATAAAGTTCTCCTGCTGTCAATTCAGAACCCTCTCTACCCAATTACTGTGGTATGTTTTGTCTTCTTTTGTTTGTTCTTTTGTATATTCACATAGGTAACACAACATGTTCTTAAATCAAGGTTTTTCAAGATGGTTCAGTCTCATACAGGTATTTTGCAATACATTTGGAGACTTCGGAAGTGAAGATTTTGAAATATTTAAGTTGCTGCATGCTTGTGGAGTATTTTCAGATGCATTGCCACAACATCAAGATTGTTATTGAGCCTTTAGGCTCTGAGTGGTGTATGTTTAAAGAGCAAGGACTTTTTCCAGTAGGGAAGGGTTATTTTATTGCAGCCCTTCTTAAGTATTTTCTTTGTGGAAAGGTGAAACCTTTATCTTCTGATGATCAACCAGTTTGTTGGAATCTTCCTCACTTTTATAGGCCACCATATTTTCCTTTTAAGTATTTCAGGTTGTACCATATACAGTGGCATCCTAATTTATTGCCATTTATTAATGGCACATGTACATGTTTTTTTATGACAAAGAGTTTTGTTGTTGTTGTTATTTAAGCATTTACATTTTATCATGCATTAAATGCATATATTTTTCATAGGAGATTTTATAGTAGATGTTAAATTGAACAGAAATATTTAAGGAAAAAATCTGAAATTGTGTACTATGATACAAGTATGAGTCCATTTTCTTAGGGATGTAGAATGGTATGGGTCAATCAAAGTGTTTGGGGTGTGTGGAACCAAGTAACTTAATGTGAGCATTACATTTTATTTAACGTGCTGTACATTATGAGAGCAAATTGACTGCAACTTAGTATTCCTGAAATTACCTCACATAGTCAGTTCCACATCATGCTTTCTGCTTCATTGTCTTGAGAGTATTGATAGCTTTTTGTCTGTTGATTCATCAGTGAGTGATGAATTTTATTTTTCCTGTCAATTCTCTTTATAGAAAAGCACGCCATGGTGGGAGTTGCTTTTTAGTGTTTAAAAACAAACCTGCTCTGAGCTGTGTGAACAAATCCACTGACTGAGTTAACGTATTCTTTGCACGTGACTGTAATACATATTTTGAAAACTGTTTCATTCATGCATTTTAAATTTGCCTTGCATGAACTTCTAAGTTAAAGGTGAATGCTTGAAGAAACTGGGAGAAGAAGCCTGGTTCTGGGCTAGGAGAATTCCATGGGAATTCTGAGGATGAAGCCTCTGGCACAGTAGCTCCCTTTTAAAAACAAACAACCCACCCCTAACCTCTTCCTTCCCACTGCCCCCAGCTGGTTTTTTAGCATATACAAATGAGTGCTAGGAGCAGGCAGATTTCCAGAATTGCTGGCAAGCAGCACAGCTCATTGAAGGCAGTGTGGTCACAGCAACTGGGGAGAGCAGCTGTGCCCATAACAGCTGAAAATGTCGTGAGAAAAATACAAATTTTGCACTTGTCCGGTGGGTTAAAAACTAGTTAATTTAAGAATGCCTCACACCAACTCTGCATTATTTAACAAACCCACCCCCAACAAAACAAAACAAAAATCAACAAAACATCCTTCCCCCTCAAAAAAAAAAAAAACAAAAAAAAAACCAAGAAAAGGCACAAAGCCCAATACTACTTATTGCTTTTCAACACTTCTTAAGTTTGAGCTAAATTTTAAAAAAGAGATGAAAAATTGCAATCAGTTTTAAGTGATAAGTCTGATTATCTGCAGTAAACTGTTGTAAAGTTTTTAAGAGCTTTACTTTAAAAACAAGATCGAGTTTTTGGGGAGACATTGGTCCATTCAAAGGCATCTTGTGGCAGAAGCAATATTGTTTTAAAATTACAATTGTGATGTTTTTTTGAGGGATGTAACAGCAACGGGCAAGAAGAGCAAATAAACTGTATTCAATTCCTGATTGCTTTTCATCCCTGTGTGATAGGGGTGTTGGTGTTTTGAAAAGTTTTGCCCGTTATGTCATATGTAGGTCTTTGAAGTTCAGTTTCCTTGTTTCCTTACCTATGGGCAGAACGTTTTCAGAGATTTGTGTGTTCAGAGACTTTCCACATGCATGAGGAAGGTGAGGTGTACCTTGGTAACTGAATTATGATATTCTAGTACATATATGAGTGCTTAAATTCTTAATAAATAGCCCTCATTAATGTGTCTGTGAACCACTTGATTGATTTGGTAATATAAAGTAGCTGAATTATGAAAGAGAATGAAAAAATTCAGCTCTGTGTGTGACTGCTGGCTAATGACACTGATAGGGTTTGGAGTAGACCTTATAGTTTTAAAGACAATTTTTTTGATTTTAATTAAGTCGCTGTGAAGAAATTTTTTGAGGGATAAATTGTGAAGGAAAGTCATATGAAAATTAATGTCACCTGGAGCTAGAAAGTTTCTAGGAAGCTTTTCTCTGAAACAGGAAAGATGGTGGGCAGCCTTTTGTGGTGCCAAATGTGCTGTAAATCTCACAGGTCTTATTTTTTATGGGTTCAGGCTGTGTGGGCTGTGTCTTAGTTTTAAGAAATCCACATGCCCCCTACTCCTTTGCCTCCTAATTACTCCTCTACTCTGCAAAACATAATATTTATATATGGTATAGTAGGTATAATAAATATTATACCTACTTCCTTTGCCACTTCTCCCTCTTGCCCCCCAAATAAACCTGAGGATGTACACCAAGATCTTGGAATGATCATTTTGGAGTTATTTGCTTTAGATAAAAAGAAAGGAAGCAGCATAGCACCCACTTGTTTCAGTTGAATGAAAACTGTTGAAATTCTCATTTTGATGAGCTAAGTTTACATTTTGAACTGTTCCTGGTTAGTCTCTGAAAAAGAACACAAGCTCAGCTGCTTGAAACCTATGAAATGTGTTACAATGACAAGTGTCACTTTGTCTCTGCTGTGGTAGAACTGCTGCAGGGCGGTGCTTCAAAGGCAGCTGAGCTTGAGACATGGATGCAGTTATTGGGTTTTAACACAGTTGAAGATACTTGTTAGACCAGTATTTGCATGAGTACTTCTTATGGAAGTCTTTTCCTGTATTTCAGATTTCATTGCCTGTAGTATACTGATGCATAAAAATGGATCATGATTGATATGACTGAAAAATCCAGTCATGACTGTATTAGTTTTAGAGGGGAAAATAAGAAATGGAAAGTTAACAAGCCTTTTCTTTGCTCTTTGGCATTTAAATATCACTGCAAGAAAATGTTCTGTGGACCAAAAGTGTTTGGAATTTCACATCTGACTAAATTTTTTTTTTCCTTTTTCCTTAGGATGTTTTATACACTGTGTGCAACCCTGTTGGAAAAGTTCAGCGCATTGTTATATTCAAGAGAAATGGAATACAAGCCATGGTTGAATATCCTTTTTGAGTGTGATTTTTTTTTTCTATAGGTTCTTGACGCCAAATGGGTTTAACATGCAAATGTAAGAAAAATACCATGTGATTTTGAGGCCAAATTATTTCTTCATTTCTGTCTAAGACATGGTAACTTCTGATTTTTATAATTCTATAAGACAAAGTAGTTCTTGCACATTTCATCTTTTTAGGAAAATGGCATTGTCAACAGTGGTTGATAATCATGTTTATAGTCCCTCAGGCCTAATATTTGCAGACATGAATTATGTCATAGATTTGACAACCCCTTATATGCACCTTTATACACAAGTCTCATGGCTTCTGCTTGTGTTGATACTCAAGAAATGGGTAAGGGATTGCATAGGTGCAGTTTGTCTTCTTCAGACTCTTGTGAAATAGTCCCAGTATGTACTGCTTGTCTTACTGTTTTGACTTTATAAAGCAAAGATGAACTTAGGCATCCTTGACCTTGATTCTTGGGCATTATGTGTTGAAGAAATTCCCTGCTCTATTATCCTACTGTTTACTCTATTTGCAGTTGTTCTTGGATTGAATGTTCAGAATTGTTGTGTGTTGCTGTGGTTTGTGAAGTCCAAAGGCTGATATGATTAAGCCTTAATTAATGAAACTCTGACAGCCCTCTTCTAAAGCTTTATTTACATCAATTTTTTAGCTGTTATCTGGACAAAATTTGCCAAATTATTTTGCATTACTTTGTGATTTCAGGTGCTACCAATGTGATGGCTGCATTGATTATTTTCCAGGCAAAGGGAACTACCTAACTTCTATTAAGTCAAACTAATTGCTATTTATATATGTAGAAAACTTAAACTGTGTCCTAACAGACAATAATTTGACTTACTGTATGTGTTAAGTTTGTCATAAATTGAATTGTCAGATCAGATGACTTGCACAATTGGGGATTATTCTTGGGGATAATATTCTCTCATTTTATAAGAGATTTGGGAAGTTGTGGGGAGGGTCCTGCAGACACTCAGAAACTACTATAGTTATGTCTTCTGAATTAAATTCTGCAACATGCCTTGTATTGAAAATGAAACAGCCAGCAATTGAAAGAAAACTCACAAATGTGAGTGAAATAATGCCAGTAGCAAGGTAAACAGTTGGGGGTGGCAAGGAAAGTGAGCTTCAATAAAAGCCTTATCTGAAAACTTCAAAATTTGCTTAAATATAAATGCTACTTGAAGTACCCATTACTTCTGCAATTCTGGCCAGTGTCAGTTTCTTATAGGTCTGAGAAACTTAACTTTGCTAATTTTTAAGTTACACAGTGAACCTGTGTCACTTTGGAAGTAGCTGGGCTGCAGGAATGGGATAAAACCATGGCACATTCTGTTTTGGACTTTTTCTAAAATGTCACCAAATAATATCACTAAATAAATAATGGTGTGCAAGGTCTGTTCTGCTGCAAAGTTCTGGCTTTCTGACACCACATATTATTGAGTATGAGTGAGGTAATGGGTTGTGATGTGCCAAGGCTCAGGCACATTTTTCTGCTAAATCACAAAACTAATCTTGGAGCATGAGGGGTATATAAAATAACTTGGAGCCAGGTACATGCCTCTGCCTGTTGTATTTTTTTGAGGCAAGATGAGTATTTGTTCACTCCAAGTCTCTCTTTTTGTTATGTGGGGGGTTTTGCCTAATGAGCTATAAAGGGTGTACACTTAATCCTTTTTGATGTAAAGTAACTACTGTCATAAGTCTCTGTGGAGTTCTTGTAGTGCATACAGTAGTGAAATACCTGCAGGATACAAAAGTAAAAAGGCCCTATCAGATAAAAGGTACATGAATGAGATACCTGGGGGAAAAGATCCTTAACATGATGTGTATGTTTGAATCGGTGTTTTGTGCCCAGAAGGCAAAGGCTGCGCTCAATGGAGCAGATATCTATGCAGGATGCTGCACATTAAAAATTGAATATGCAAGGGTAATGCTTGGACCTTCTCTTTTAATTTTACTCCAGAAAAATGCATATAATCAAGGCTTAACCTCTTTCACTTTTACTTTATTTGAACAGCCAACTCGACTTAATGTCATTAGGAACGACAACGATAGCTGGGACTACACTAAGCCATATCTGGGCCGCCGAGGTAGGTTGTGATCCGTTCTCACGGTAGCTGTTTGACTGTACAAATGCCAGCCCTTCACACGTGTCAGGCTGTGGCCGCAGTCCTTCCAAAGCAGGCCAGTGCTGCTGGAGGCTGTGCCAGCGCAGGGAATTCACCCTGAGCCCTAGTGCCCCCTACTGCCGTGTGCTTGAGCCACTTAGTGCGACAAGGAGCCCACACCTCCAAGCACCTTCGCAGTTCTCAAGGACTTGCATTTCTCCAAGCAGCTCTCTCTCTTTGGAGGAGAGGAAACCTGGCACAGACTATTCCATATAAACTACAAACTTGCACACTGCTTCTCCTTCGAAAGGACTCCTTTCCCCTATGTTGGACAAGGCATTAAGAAGGATAGAGGACTTCAGCAGGCTGACTCTACACTTCATCATGCACCACATCGGCATCAGCAAAAAAAAAAAAAAAAAAAAACCCAAACAAACAAAAAAACCCTCTGAAAACCTCAGACTTGCAGTTCACCTTGTCTGCATACTGCATGCACCACCACCACAAGTTTGTAAAGGAGGACCTTTTCAGTACTTCAGATTTGTGTGGGATGAATAACATGATAGACTGTACCCATTCTGTTCAAGTTTGTATGTATGCTGGTCTTTTTTCCCTTAAAATTACCACTGAAAAATCAAGAACCTACAAAATTAAGAACCTCTTGTTGATATCATTGATATTGTAATCTATTTATTACTTGCTGTATATGAGAGTTGCATTCAGACTTAACAATGTAAATACTGTTTAGTAGTAGGGAAGTTCAATCCTTATAATGCAGATAGTTGGAACTGAGCAGTGCAATACCAATAAGTCCCTTCAGCTATACTTAAGTAATAAAATAGGGAGATTCATAATTGGTACAGGCATATTGTCTCTTAAGTACTCAGCTGTAAAAATTCTCACAGCTTAACTCATGTCAGTAGAAACTATGATTATATATGTACAGTCAAACTCCTGTCTAGCCTAACTCCTGTTAATTGTTTATTTAAAAATAACCAAAAATTTGTAACTCTTGAGTGCAGTGTTCAGTAACCTATGTACAATAATATGTTCAATGTAAAGTTAGAAAAGTGAAGACAATGTGACCAAGATAGAGTATCTACTTATCAAAGGCTACACAAGAACCAGGGCTTTGGCTGTCTCAAGAGATTTTCACTTGAGAGTAATTCTGCAGAGACACTGGGCTTGTGAAACTGTTGTACAACTAAAAACTTAGGGCTTGGCTTTTCATTATGAAGTTCTTGTAAAAAGTTAACAAGGGAGCTACAGTATTGGTTGCAGCTTGTAGATTATGACTATTTCTGTTTGGATTCAATATTTTTCTCAAATTCTTGAGTCAAAGCAAATTAATTCTGAAGGAACTCAAGGACAAGGAAAAAAATCTAAAGGTTTGAATTTGAAAAATTGAAAGGAATTAATTTGACCTTTGTATCTTTTGATCATTGCAATGTTTGGAGGCTGACTTGTAACACTGTGCATATAAATGCATTATGTAATTGGTCTGCAGAGACATATGACTGTATGAACGGAAACTTCCCCCAACTTGAGCAACAGTGGAAAATGAAAAACTTAGGATAGGTGTGGCTTGCTCTTTTCAAGCATTCTGCTCTTTTGTTTTTCTTTTATTACTGTCTCTATTCTCTATACATAAGCGCCCTATTACACATAAGAGGAAAAAAATAGACTTGTATTTTATATATATATATATCGCAATCATTACATACTGTATGTAGTATGGTTTTTCATTTACTATGATCCACATTAATTTATGTGGACAATGGGAATATAAATTGTTGAATGAACAGTAAAATGTACTTGAGAAAACAGGTACCTAGAGCAGTTTTGCTCATAAAGTAATCCCAGAGTTGGGGTTTTCTTTGAAAGAGTTTATATATTTGTCCTTCAGCTCACTCTTGCAACAGCACTATTTGGGTTTTGAACATAGTGTGACCTGAGCTGTAGGGCTCTCACTGCAGCAAAGATCTTATCCCAAGGGAATTTCATTCCAAGGACAGACAGGCCAATAAATCCTTTCAGATTTTCACACCTGCCCTTCAAATGTAAGGAAGGAACTGCATTTTACTAATGATTTCTTTCAAGAACTGTCTTTAGTTCTTTATGGTAATAAATTGCTCGTAGTCTTTCTCCACTAAAGCAAACTTTCTAACAAATGCCTTCTGCTATGAAGTCATATTGCATTAGATTGAATGAAATAAACCCACCTGACTTAGTGTTCTACTGGCTTTTAGCCAGAAATTTCAAACTGTCATTTGGAGCGTTTCTTTTGGTGGTAATACCAGGTTGCTCAGTGACTCAAGGACCCAATGTACAAACAAATCTAAAAATCAAGGAACCCAAGCTTAAACAAGATCATAAAGAACCTTTCCTTTCAGAATTGTTTTAAACACAGGTCTGTTCTTGTATTTCAGTGCTTGTTTACACAAGTATTTGTACTGGCACAATCCAGGGGCTTTGTACAAGGAAGGAATAAGCGTGGGGCAAGGAGACACTTGCACCACCATGAGGAGGAAGTATTTGTCAAACTTTTCTAACAGAATTATTTATTTGAAGAATATGATTCTTGACGATATTTTACTGTGGGTAGCTTTAAAGCATTAGTTCCACAGATTGGAATTACAAAACTGATTTTTCTGAAAAATGATTACTTTGTACAGTTTAAATGCTCAAAATACTTGATTTGACTGCTCATTTGCTTTCTAGAGCCAAGAACCAAAGCTGTTACCCTGAAAAGGGAGTGGAAAAGTAAACTTGACAGTAATCTTTCTTCTATATGTTTTAAAGTGTTCAGGACTGCTCTCTCTTCAGATTTTACTGCCAAAGTAAATATCTGACTTGGAACCTGGCCTCAAAATCCTGAGCAGAAGGGGCCACATGTGTTTTCATCTACCACTGTTGTGTAATCAAATAGTTCCTGGTTTTTGGGGAAAATACCTCCAACTGCATTGGGCTGGAGTTACTGTTTTCAGCAGTCATATTTAAATTTCCTGAGAATTGTTGTAAACTGATAAATGCCTTACCCCATCTTTTCAATGTGACTTTTTTTTTTTTTTTAATTGTAAGAAAAGAATTGTTGCTTACCACAAAGAAATCTGGAAGTTTAGATTTTTTTTCTTTGTCGTGCAGCATGGATCTGATTGGAAAATACAGTTTTGGCTGTGAGGAATTGCTTCCCTCCATTAATGTAGACCCCTTGCTTAACTTTATATCCTAGAGAACTGGGTTTTCTTAAAGGATTGACTGTTGTTTAAGTGCATTACTCAGTGATACTTTCCCTCAGTTGAACTGCTATGTGCTGCTGATAATGCCACAATGTACAATCCTTTCAGCATGCCCATAAATCAGTAGGTGTTCTGTAAATATATATGTACACATAATGTAATGCTCTCTGTTTACTGATTATGAAACCATGTAATACAGGTTGTTGTTGGCTTATGCTGAAACTTCTTGAAAGAAGCCCACTTTGAAAATGTGTTGCTGTTGAAGCTAATATTATGATTCAGGTACTGTCTTTCAAAAGTACTGCATTTCAAATTTGTTTTAAGAGACACATGGGTAAATCCTGCTGTATGGTGTTTTCTATACTAATGTGTGGTGTCTGTTTAGAGGAACTATTGAGTATCTCCATGAACTTTAAATGTCTGCATCTCCTCATTGGCCACTGCCCCCAGTCAACTTAAGTGCAATTTGTTATACATATGGCAGTCTTTTAATTTTGGTGTCCCAGGGCTACAGCTTGTATTTTTAGACATAGAGTGAATGAGAAATCGTTTATAAAATTAACAAGGACTCAGATTACTTTTTCACTTCTTAACTAGAAGCTTTGTGTCTTAACTGGAGAAATCAAGTGCCTGGTTGTGCATACTAAACTGATTTCTTTCCCTTCCCATGTTAGACAGAGGGAAGGGCCGGCAGAGACAAGCTATTTTGGGAGAGCACCCATCATCCTTTAGACATGATGGCTATGGTAAGTAACATGGGATGACAGCTGGTAATGATTTCTTACATGCTCTGTGGAATTCTAAATATTTAGTCAATGCTTGGGTTGGCTATGGTTCCCTTCAGCGTGAGCAGTTCACCTGCAGTGCTGTCAGATTGACAGTCTTCTGAAACACTGCTGGTTCAGTGAAACCATGTGCATTCATTGCCTCACCTCTTCCTGTCACCCAAAGCATTCAGCTCTACAGGTTTATTTCTTAGAAGAAAGTTTTCTTTCAGTTGCCATCACCATGTCAATGGGTAGAAAATGATAGCTGGATTGGGAAAGCAGTTTTCTTCTAGAAGATGGCAACATAGCGTGATCAGTGGTTTGGTACAACAGAGAGCTCTGATGTTCTTGTATGCAAAGCGATGAATTGTTGGCATTTGCATTTCTAATTTAGGTGATTCAGAAAAGGTGCAGCTATGTGACTGTAGAGGAATGATGTTTTGGAATCAGTGCTATCAAGTACTGTGTTTGTTACCAGTGCTCTCTGTAAGGCAAGACCTGCTGTCACTTTCCTGTGCTGAGTGAAGACCTCAGGGTGGAGAAACAAATGTCTCCAGTCACCTGTGATTTTTCTAGTTATTTACTCTCTCAGCTGTCAGGTGCAATGTGATTTCTCTTGCCTCTTTCTTTTCAAAGGTATTTATGGTATTTTACAATGTAGGTTGATATGCTACCTACTCCTTCCAAAGGTTCTTCCAATCTCCAGCATTTACAAGTCCCATCTTGATTCAGTGATGTTCTTTTTTCACTCTTTTGATACATCTTTCTACCTTAAGTAATGTGTCCATCTCCTCCTATACTACTCTCTGCCTGTCATTACTGCTTTTTGCTGGGAAAAAAAAAGACAGAAGGTTCCTTTTATACTTGGCTATGTGAGTTTCACATTATTTTTGTCTCAGAAAAACAGGGATCCTCCCCTTGGTCTGTAATACTGATATTTTCTGTGAACAGAGGTATTGCTTACTAGTAGTGTCTCATCACTGAAAGAAAAAAAGACATTATCTATTTCAACTTGTAACTTTATCTATAGTGGAAAATAGGATTACTTCATTTTGCATTAGTGTGGGGATTTAAGTATTCCTGTTTCTTCCAAATGAGCATTTTGAAAGGCAGGCTTCTGACTTAATCTCATGTCTCTGGGAAAAAGAGCTGTGTCATCTCCTGACCTCTGTCTCACTCCATTTGGTTTGTTTTCCTGACTTTGTAATATTCTTTCTTGGTGTCACGTAGCTCTGTAACTACATGGGAATATTTCTGAATGTTGATTTTAATTATTTCCTCTGATACACTTTTGTTCAAATATTTTGCATGCTTCAGGGAAGATAATGATTTTTGTAAATACTGGAATATCTTTTTTTCAGCAATCACTGAAAAACCTTTTACCCCTCCTTTAGATATGCATTACGTATGTGGGCTTTGATGCATGATTAGGCAGTGAACAGGATTTCACAGAACATAAAACCACGGTCTCTGATCTCCTTAGGCTCCCATGGCCCTTTGCTGCCCTTGCCAAGCCGGTACCGCATGGGGTCTCGGGACACTCCGGAGCTCGTTGCTTATCCCTTGCCGCAGGCATCCTCCTCCTACATGCACGGTGGGAATCCTTCTGGGTCCGTTGTCATGGTTAGTGGGTTGCATCAGCTCAAGATGAACTGCTCAAGGGTATTCAACCTGTTCTGCTTGTATGGAAACATTGAGAAGGTAAGGCATAACTGATTAGAAACTTGGAAACTGCTGTAGTTCTTTCAAATGCTTTGGAAAAAGCCCGTCCGAGATTGTCTAAAAATATATCCTAATGTTTTATAAAACTATTGGATGAGCTCTTTGTTGCAATGTATATATTTTTTTTACCTTATCCGTCTTAGGTGAAATTTATGAAGACTATTCCAGGCACAGCACTGGTTGAAATGGGTGATGAATATGCTGTAGAAAGAGCGGTCACACATCTCAATAATGTCAAGTTATTTGGAAAGAGACTCAATGTCTGGTAAATATGTTTTATCAGATTAATAGTCCACCAGTGGGCAGATGGAATGAGGTTTCAAAGGGACAATAACACAGTACTCTGTTATCGTTGTTGGAGTTATGATTTCCAGTTTGCAACTGTTTATTTTGGTTTTCAACTGAAGGAGGGTTAATTTATGTTAGATATTAGGAAGAAATTCTTTACTGTGAGGCTGGTGAGGCACTGGCACAGGCTGCCCAGAGAAGCTGAGGATGCACCATCCCTGGCAGTGTTCAAGGCCAGGTTGGATGGGGATTTGAGCAACCTGCTCTAGTAGAAGCTGTTCCTGCCCATTACAGGGGGGTTGGAAGGGTTAAGGATTAAGGTTAAGGTCCCTTTCAACCCAAACAACTCTAAGATTTATTACTATTTATAATTTTATTTATTTACATTCATAAAGCATATTGTCATTACATGGATTGGCCACTGATAAATTGTATTCCCTAATGTGTCTTATCCATTTTTTCTGCATTTTTCAAGGAAGGTATCAAATCCAACCCATCCTGTTCTTACTGCATTTATTTCAAAATATTATAAAGAAACATCAGCTCTTTTCTAGTTAGATAATAATCTACAAAATAATAATCTGTCATAAATATGATATGATAAAATATGATAGCCACAATTATTTAAGAAACTTTATCCCTAAATTCCAGTGTTTCCAAGCAGCACTCAGTAGTTCCAAGCCAGATATTTGAACTGGAGGATGGCACGAGTAGTTACAAGGATTTTGCCATGAGTAAGAACAATCGCTTCACCAGTGCTGGCCAAGCATCCAAGAACATCATCCAGCCACCCTCCTGTGTGCTGCACTATTACAATGTTCCCCTGTGTGTGACTGAGGAAACGTTTGTCAAGGTAAGCACTTGGAGGGACTGACATCCAGTGCTCCCTGGGCTCTGTCCTGGCTTTTCATGGTGCTGCTTTTAAAAACAAGTAACTGTGAGGCTTGTAGCAGAGCCACTGGAAGAGAGCTGTTCCTTAAAATATATTTCTAGCCTATCTGGATATGTTTATAATTCTGGAGTTACTGTCTCAATTTTATTTGTTTATATTTAACGTGAAAAAAAATCTTGAAAATAAAGTAATTTGGGGGGTTTTTGGAGGAAAAGGAAAAGACACAAAGCCAAATACATGAAAGTTAGGACTACAACTCACAAAGGATTTACTGACTCCCTGCCTAGTAATGACTGCTAGCATGTTTTGGAATGGAGACAGGCATGCACCTGGGACCCTTGGCACAGTGGTATCCTAAATGAACTCTGGATGCTTAAAACATACAATATTGGGCCTCATTTAAGTGGAGGCAGTGGCAAGATTGCTTACAGTTCAGTGAGTTCTTTTTCAGTTCAATAAAATATATTTTTCCAACTCTCTCTGAAAACAAACTCTGGTTCCCAAGTGGTGTCCTTGTACAAACAGCTTCAGAGCTACTGTATTGGAGTAGCAATGTCAAAGAGTAGAACTTGTTATTATTTAAATACATTTCTGGAGATAGCAGTGATATCATAGATACAGGAGCCTTGTTTTACAAACTACAGAATGGTATTCTAAAGAGTTACCAGTCTAAACATATTTTTAAAATAATTTGCCGTAAATTCTTGCAAACTCTCTTAAAAAGTCGGAGTCTTCCTTTTTGTGTGTCTCTTCCAGGAACTTGGAATTTTTGCTAACTTGTTTATATGTGCACTTTTGCTGGAGTTTTACCTCTTATTTTATTTTTGTGACAGTTATGTGAGGATCATGAAGTTCTCAGCTTTATTAAATACAAAGTGTTTGACCCAAAACGTAAGTAAAATTTGACCTGTTTGGGAAGTTCCTTGATTCTAGTTGTGATCTGAGTATCCACTGTCAGGAGACATTATTGATCCCCTCCTTCCCATTTTTATTTCTCATTTTGACAGCTTCTGCCAAAACACTGTCTGGTCTGTTGGAATGGGAATGTAAGACAGATGCAGTGGAAGCTCTCACTGTACTTAATCACTACCAGATAAGAGTCCCAAGTAAGTAAATTTTCCTTACTGCTGGATTTTTTTTTCTGTGGAGAAGTTGAGGGTTCTGGTAGCCACGACAATGATCAGAGGGCTAGAGCATCTCTCCTATGAGGAAAGGCTGAGAGAGCTGGGGTTGGTCAGCTTGGAGAAGAGAAGGCTCCAGGATGACCTTAGGGTGGCGTTTCAGTGCTTTAAAAGTCGGCTTGTAAAAAGAGGGAGTGACTTTTGACATGGGCAGATAGTGATAGGAGAAGGGTAAGGGTTTTAAACTCGGAGAGATTTAGGCTTTAGATGTCAGGAAGATGTTCTTGACTCTGACGCTGGTGAGGCACTGGCACAGGTTGCCCAGAGAAGCTGTGGATGCCCCATCCCTGGAAGTGTTCAAGGCCAGGCTGGATGGGGCTCTGAGCAGCCTGGTCTAGAGAGTGGCATCCCTGCCCATGGCAGGAGGTTGGAACTGGATGATCCAATGAGATGATCCCTTCCAACCAAACCCTTCTCTGATTCTTTCACAATAAATATAGAGAAATCTGCAATGTCTTGAACAGAGGATTCTTTAAATTACTCAGCTCATTGCTCTCAGTTTAGTCCTCCTGTAGCACATTACCTTTGAAACTAGAAATTTAGCTGAATTTAGCTCCAAACTAGCAAGAATAGAATGGTGTGAGTTCACCTGCTAAACAAGTACACAATAGGCCAGATCTGCACTGAACAATTAAGACAGTTTACTGAATTAAATGGAATTTTTCCAGGTGTTCCCAGACATAATATTGAATCCAGGCCAGCGTCTAATATTATTTTAAACTACCTCCTCCTAACTGTTATGAGTTTGTCTCCTTGTGAAGTGTTAACAGGTTAAATCTTTCCTATTCCCCCACACCTTTGGTCCACCTTGTTAATAATGGACCTTAGGGGCGGGATATTTTTGAAGATAGTATGGGTAACACTCTGTTCACAGTTTCAGCTTCTTCTGTTTGGAGAGTTGGTAACAGCAGAAAAGTTTTCCCTTTCAATGTGAAAAGGGCAAACCCCCCGCGGGGTGTGAGTGTGCAACACACAGAACTGGTGAACTGCCAGGTTCAGGTCAGCAGGAGAGCTGTGCCCACGGTGTGTTCTGTGTTGTCTCCTCACAGATGGCTCCAACCCTTACACCTTGAAGCTTTGCTTTTCTACTTCATCCCATTTATAGAGAAGAGGACAGCATGTTAAGAGCTACGTTCACCTGGATTTGCAAGTTAAAAACTACACTTCATTCACAAAGCTCTAAAGTGGTTGTTCTAATGTTGCCTTGTTTCAACTTAATTCTAATATCTTTTATCTTGTTTTATAATAAATGGATGTTCCTTCATAAATACAAACCAGATTTTTTTTATTTTTGCCTCTGAGAAGTACATGTTGTAAACTTACTACAAAGTTTGTATTTTGTTAGTGTAGTATCTTCAAATGTCTAAAGAAGCATCAGTAGGATAAACAAGATTGTTTCTTTTCAAAAAATGAAATATATTTGCATTTTCAAAATGTTAAAGATTAGCAAGTATTTTTCCATTTGTAGTCTTAATTGGCAGATAGAACTATTACAGCAGAATTTTAAATGTAGAACTTGTTTTTCAGTATGTTAAGTAGTAAAGTATGTTGCAATACTAAAAAGAAGCTTGTATTTATAAAATGCTTTGATCGGGTCAATGTTGCACATACTGAACTTTTAGTAGTACAGACTTGATTTATAGTTCCAAACAGAGCTAACGTAGAAAATTACTAAGTATGTACACATGTATGGTAAGAATTCATACTTAAAGTGGTTTTGTTGGTTTGTTTTTTTTTTTTTTTTAAAAACCCTATTTTCCATTTGCATTAGCATGATGCCATCTACAGCTAGTCCCACCATAGGGGCCTTTTAAAAATTAAAATTTCAAGCCTGTATCAATGTGTTCATCCTCATTTTCCATGATTTAAACTTAAATCTTTGGTGTTTAACATATCCTTTTGACTCTTTTTTAAAAGCAGTGGTTATGATAAATACTAAATGGTAAAAGTCATGGGGAGGTGACAACATGGATCACAATAGAAACCAAGGTGGTAAAAATAGTTAAAACAAAAAGAAAGCCCCCCCACCATATACTTTCATACATGGACAGTTAATTCAATGTTTTCTTCTCTCAGATTTATCTTAAACATCTATTGTGACCATGGAAGAATTCATCAAGTGAATAGTCTCGGCTTGTCTGTAGTTTAAGATGAGGTAATCTCAGTGGGATTCAGGTAGAGCAACTGACTATGTGATGTGAAATTCATGAGGTGAGAAATCTTTCACTTTGGAGAAGATAATTTGTTCTGTTCCAGTACTTTGAAACCTATCTTGAACTGGAGTTGTCTTTTTTGGGCTAAGCCCCCAGAAAGAGGAATCCAAGCAGTGGGGTCTGGGAGCTGGGAGTTGAACAAAGCTCTGTGTGTGTTCCTCGTTCTGAATTTGCAGTGGATTGCTGAGGGCTTCTTTCAGGTCTGTTCTTAGTCATTGCAGAGAAGTTACTTTATCAGCTATTTTATGCTTTCTCCTACAAGTTCTTTGTTCAGTTTTTATGGATTTTATCTATATCCATCCTATATGCAAGATGATTTGTGCAGAGTGCAGAGATTATGTTGTAGGATGTTTACAGGCTGTGGGCATTGCAAATCTTTCAATACAGACTGGATTTTCCCCATTCTTAATTTCAAGGCTAACATTTCTCATCATACAAGGGGAAATGTGTCAGATGTCCTTCAGCTTTTCTCATCAACAATGATTCATTTTTGCCCTGTCTACCTCCATTTTGTTCATGCTTCAGGTAACAAGTGTTTTAGATAGTCACATCAGGCTGTTAATATGTCTGAACTGGGAACTGGAAACCAGCTGCTCTTTGGCAGGTCTTTCAGCACAGGGCTTGGAATAATCCCAGCCTCCTGTCGTTGGGGTGGCAATGAAACTTTCATTCTAGGGGCGCTGCTGAGACTCTTTCAGCCTCAGTGCTCTTTCCCCAGAAATTGCTTCTAGACAGCTCCAGCACAGAAGTCCACATGCCATATCTTGCTGCTGGTGAAATGCTCTGTGCTGCTTAGTGTTTTGACTGTAAAAAATATCTCCCAATCTCTCATTTTCTTCAATCAACTTGAATGTTCTGTGGAAGCCTGTTTCTCCTGTTACAATTTCCATTGCTGGTTGTGTTAATGTAGTTCCAGAAGTCGTTTGTAGTTGAATATTAAAAAAAGTCTGTTTTCAAATTGCAGTGTGGGATGAGTGACCCTTAAAACATTCTGGTTTCACTAAATAAAAAAAAAAAAAAGAAAAAGAAAAAGAAATGCACTTTAATGTTTTGCATCTGTGGATGACAGCATTCAGTGCCTAAGATGTTCAGGTGAAAGGCATCTTTCCTGTGTCTTCCCAGGTCAAATGGAGCATGGTTCTCTGTGTATCATAGAGGACAGGATAGCAGCCGGAAGGCCCATGTGCAAAATGAGTAGCCTGTGCCATGTAAAGCAGAAAAGAGAGAAGACTGAAGAATTGTACAAACTTCTTTCTCCACAAAATAATAATCTTATTAATGTCTTCAGGAGAACAGGAAAGATTTCTTGTTGGTGTTTTGCTGTTAAAAGAAAATGTTTTCTCGTGGGCCCACAAGAGTGGATGCTTGTCCTCAGGAAGGAATGAGGTTGGTCTTCCACACATGAGGTCTGTGTTCACCTTTAATTTTGCTCTTTAAAACAGAGCCCAAACAGTGGGACAGGTGGGGAATCAGTTGTTCCAGAGGGAGTGAAGTTTGTCTCTCATTTGGTAGTGGTATTACCATACTTGTTAGATTAAAATTAAACCTTCAGGGTCTCTTAATGCAGGGGTTTTCCCCTGTCTCTTTTGCATAAGTCACACAAGCGAAACGTTGAACATTGCTATGCACATTGCCTGCTTGTAAGCAGCTGTCATTCACAATGTAATATCTTCATGTCTGTCCCATTGTTCGTTTTGTTGGGTTTTGTTTGTTGGTGATGTATTGTTTGTTTTTCCAATTGATCATCTTTCACTGGGGGTAAAGATGTGTTGAGGTGGAGATATGCCCCTCTTCTCATGATGCTCTAATTCTTGTTTATATTTATTTTTCCTTATATGCAAGAGGTGTGAAGAGTTGTTTTTTGACTTTCTATACCACCACAGCAAGATAGAGTGTATTGCTAGGGTGATGAAAGAGAAGAGTTAAAAGAAACCATGGAGGTCGTGTTTGGGTGTCCTGCTTTGTGAAAGGAATGATACAACTGGACATGGTGTAACTAAGTCTGTCTTTTAGAAAGGGATAATGTTTGGGGCAAGCTGGCTTGTTACTGGCTGAAACCTTTTTGTTGTAATTAAATGAAACTTGCTCCTTTTCCTGCTGTGTGTTTTCTTGTGAACAGCTCTTGAACTTGTTTGAATGTGCTGGTGGCTTAGCAGGAGACATTCAGTCTCTTCTGTTAAATAAGGCATTGAGGTCTGAGAACATGAACACTTTTTGCTGAGTTATTTTTTTCATCTCAGGGATGTGTTTAAACATATTTGGGATTATTTTCTGTGTTCCTTTTTTTGGAAATACCTTGCATTCCCACATCTGTAACTACCAGTGGGTTTTTAGCCATTCCAGGGTTCTTTGTCTGCTTATGTTTATTTTTATGTCTAACCAGTCAGAGAGAAGTATGCTGCATGACTGATTTGTTGTGAAATTCAAGTACCTTCTCAGTTGCACCATTAATATTGACACTTGTGGGGAGGGATGATCAGATGTGCTCACTCCTGTGATAATGTGATGTTTCTAGGGTGCCACAGTTCCTTAGAACCAGAGTCAGCTAAAAATAACCTGAACCAAATAGGTATTCAGGGTTTTTGGGATGATGAGGCCCCCAAGTTCTACTGCTAAAGCATCTGATTTGATAAAGGGTCAGTCCATTTCTAGACAGCTGCATTATCAAGTTAAAAGAGCAACATATTTGTGTTCTGTTTAGTCTCCTAATGCATAATAGTCTTTCCCTGTTAAAAATAGAGGATTTCTTCCTTCAAGGACTGTAATTCTCACAGGATGTGGAGGAACCTAATGCAACTAGATTACTTTTTCTGTGCTTTGACCATGGCTCTCTGAAGTAAGTAACCTCAGTCCCCTTTCTTGTATTCAGAAAGCTTTATCTGCCCTGTGCCAAGCCTTCCTGCCTGGCCTGCCCCAGCCAGCTCCCTGGGCTGGAGCCATACATGAATTCAGATGGGTTCCCTGCTCTTCCTCCTCACTGTTGCAGCTGCTGAAGCACGGTCTTAATTTCTGGCACAATTTATTTGACTTTTCCTTCTCTGGTGTTCATGGAGCAGCTGCAGCCTGAGTGGGTCTTCATGCAAGGGAGTGAGTCCTGCAGGAACGTGCCAGGAAGCCAGCAGCTATAGCAAGATAATTAACCCTCTTTTCCAAAGCATCTGGGATCCAGGAAAACAAATTAATCCTGGCAGGGCAGTATAGCAGTATTCAGAATTAAACACTGAAGTGGGATTGTAGGATGGGGATGGCTGAGGTTGGCAGTTGAAACACAGAGCAGGATGTAATTACTCAATTTCATATAAGCCATTATCTGTTTGTTTTCTCTTGGCATCTTTTATTTCCATTTGTGGTTTAATCTTTCTTCAAGCTACTAAAAAAATTAAATTGTTTGTGCTCCATTCAAAATTCATGGGTAGTAGTCAAATAAGCCTTTAGAAGTTATTAGTGTGCTTCTTCCTGAAAATCCTAAATTTTCTGTCTCTTAGGCTGTTAATAAAATAAACTTTTGCTATTTCAGGAAGCACAGTTTGTATTTTGGAGATACTTTCTCTGTCAGCAAAGTGTAAACATCTGGACATTTTAAACTCAATGGCATGGATGCAGGGATTTGCATGTAATATAGATTATGCTTCTATTTTCTCTTCTGTTAACCACAGCACTGTAACTGCTAAATCAGATTAAATCAGTGAGCTTTAGATAAGCATCCTGTCAAAAGGCTTCAGAAGTGTCTAAGAAATAGCCTGGTCAGACAGTGATCTGGTAATCTTTTTTTGAAGTTGCTGCATGGCTTCTGATTGAACCACAGTAACCTAAAACTTCAGTAGCTGAAGGCGGGAATCCTACTTACTGAACTTTTAGTTCTCTTATCTTCTTGGGGTGCACTTTAAATCCAAAACAAACTCCTGAGTTCTGAGGATAGAGCTCTAACTGGAGTATTTTAGTTACACTTAAATATGTTCCCCTTACCCAAGATTTCTGTGGTGCATTTTCCATCTCTTTATTGCTGTATGGGCAAAGACCTGTCTATGCCTTCATAAGGATCCTCTGTATGCCCCTAACTCCTCCTTTTTGTGTCCTTTTGACATGAAACAATGAAAGCTAACCATAGGATTCCAGATTAGGACTGAGCTATTGATTAATTTCAAAGTAACATGTTATCTAGTCTTGCTTTTTTCAGCTCTTTAATGTAATAAAATAATAAAAACAACCCTACCTGAAGTAGTCTGAAGGGCAGGTTTTCTCTCATAAAGAGAAAAAAGGTGGTAACACTTCACCAGGTCTTCAAGCATATGGACCCTAAGTTCACAGCTGAGTGCAACCCTGCTCTTCTTGCTTTCTTCACCACAGGAAAATAACGCATCATTCATGTTTGAGTGCTGCTTCAGTCTGCCCCTGCCATTACCTCCAGTGCTCCCACCTTTGATGACCCTGGCATTGCAGAGAAAAAAAAAAAAGAAATTGAGGTTTTCCTTCTTATCTCCCATAGCTTCCAAATGAAGCTTGTCCTTCTGCCTTCTGCACAATTTGAAAGTTCCCAAGAAGTAGGGCAGGGATATTCAAGGATGCAAGGACAGCAGAAGCTAATCTTTCTCTTTGAAACTGGCAGGAAGAAAAGAGTCGGAGTTCCTGGCCTGAGACTGCCAGCACAGGCTCCATTTATTTTCTTGCTGCAAGCAGCCTGAGCTTCCAGGAGCTCTGCTTTTTGGACCTTTCCGGAGCATCCGGCCCAGGACAAGGCTCCTTTGACGGGGAGGACAGAGCGACTCCGAGGCGGGATGGCGCACGTTCGTGGGCGGAACGTCTGTGGGGTGAGGCTCCTGCTCCAAGGGGACACTTCTCCTGTGGCATGCTGCCACCCATCAGCCTTGGCAGGAGCCCTTCCTGCACTAAGCTGCTCATAGCTGACCAATGTTTGAGAGGGGCTCGTCTTTAAACTGCTTAAGCAGTAGTCACTTTCCATGTGAAGCTGCTCTTAAGCCATTTTGCAAGCACTTAAGCTGCTTCTATCTTGTAGTCCCGTTGAGATGCTGATATTCCCATTTCCCCAGTCACTGTGAGACTGCCTGTACCTTGCATTAGCCTGGTTCCTGTTAAAGACTCTGTAGATCTGTATTCCAAAGAGGCACTTGCTTGAGTGCCTGCTTTGAGCTCTGTGTGTGGCTTGAGCTTAGGCCTGCCAGCTGTGATGCTGGCTCCTGTGCCAAGGAGGGTGGGAGTTTGCCCTTACTTTTTAGGGCAGAAGCGCCCTAAAAACAAATTTCCCGGCGCTCCAGGTTTCATTGGGAGCTCAGACACTTGTCCACACTTGTCCTGAAGCTTGCTGAGGAGTCTGTTTACCTTTAGCCAAACACCCTGCCAATAACCCTGAATCAGCCTTGTGCCCAGGGCTGTGCAGCACAGAGGCCAGGCTGATAACAACTGCATTTTGCTTTGTGTCCTTTCCAAGCCCAGGCCAAGTTTCCCTGCTGAGATATGGGGGAAGGGTGGGTGGAGAAGCTGAGCTGTGTTCACCTGGGAGATCCTGTTTTTATCTGCTCTGTGAACAGAGCTGAGCAAAGGAGCAGGAGGAACATGAGCACACCTTTGGCTCTTGGTTGTGGCAGCAGCACAGAACAGATGCCAGTGTCTGCTGCTGGCCTGTAAAGCAGAGAAGCTTTCAGAGCCAGGCTGGTTGAGTTTACACACAGCTGTCTGGTAGATTGAGTGTGGCAAAATGGATTTTATTTATGCAGTTTAGATAGCTTTGGGCTCGGTACAAGGTAGCTCTGTGGTACCTGGCTTGCATGTGATGAATACATGAAGCCCAGGATCTTTGAGTTCCATTTTTTCTTGCCAGTTCTTCCTGGTTTCCTAATGAAATGGAGCAGCTTGCCCCTGCAACATGCCCCTGCAGCTTGCCCTACCTTGGAGATTGCATTGGTCCTCACAGGTACACAGCCAACTGCCTGTCCTTGTCCTCCCACAGGTCCAGACTTTGCTGGGGAATATCACTGGACTGTTGTGCATTGTGTGGAAGTGACACTGAATAACCTACCTGTGCCTGGAGTTTGCCTGCAGGGCTTTGTAAGGCCAGAGGGTGCCAGTTTCTGCCAGGAATCTGGTGAGAGTGAGGAGGTGAGCTCAGTGAAGTATAACGAAGCTATTGCCACAAAGACATTTATCAACTACATCTCTGCAGACCTTTCACAGCAGACTTCTGCCTCTCCTCCCTCTCCTGGTTCCTTTCATGGCCTATAGTTCTGCCTAGAAATAAATGATAAAATATTTTAAAAAGAATGAAAAAATGGTCTAGATGATGTGTAGTCACAAATTCCTGTTATGCCAGGCACAGCCCAGGTGATAAAATCCTGGGTTGCCCTGTTTATCTGAAGTACAGAAGGCTGCCATGGAGGAAAGGGCAGGGTCCTTCAGGACCAGGCACCTGCAGCTCTGCTGTTGTCAGGTTTCTGCAGCATTTTACCTGATTTGCATCTCTGCACAAAACACCTGATCATCTGAAATGCATCCTGGCATCCACCCAACTTACTTTTCTGTCAATTGAAGCAGGAAACTTACTATCTCAAATTATCAGGAATAGATGATGTCGTTCTTATTATTTATTTCTTCCATGTCTGCAGCTGTCTCCTTCCCTCCCTCCTTGTGATGGACTGAGTTAGGAGGGAGGAAGCTCCCCTGTGGGCCTGTCCTGGCTAACAGCAAAGGTGGGCCACTGTTCCCCAGGGCTGTGTCCTCCAGAGGGAAAATCAGGCACAACTGTAGTTTTGGAGTGTCCTTGTAACCAGGAGAATCAGGACACAGACCACTGCTTTTGTGCTTCTGTTCATGTCCTGGCTTTGGGTCTGTGCGGTGCTTCAGAGGGACCAGGGGCTGAGGAGCAGGGTCAGTGGGTGCTGCTGATTCCTCGTCTGGATCCAGGCTCTGGGGCAGAGCTGGCAGGAGCAGGGCCTGCCCTGCTGACAGGAGACAGCAGGTGGCAATGAGAAATCCACATCCCTTGGCTCCTAGTTCAGCACCAGGGTCTGCTGTGCTGGCCTCTGCTGAACTGGGGACAGTGAAATCTTAGACAAACTGTCTGAAGCAGATCTGACACGTGCTCGAGGAGCTGTTTGAGGTCATGGGATGCTGTCCTGCAGCATCTGCACTGGATCACCCTCAAGGACCTGCCACGACATGCAGAAAGACTCCCAGGTGCTTGAGTTTGGACTCTCATTCACCAGAATGGCCACTCCAGAATTTGCTGAGCTATCTGTGAGTGAGGAGAGAGACTGTAGGGCACAGCCAAGGGCAGCAAGCACATATGTGGCTGAACACAGCTGTGCTTTGGAGAGGGCAGCATCTAAGATAGTTTCTGCAGAAACCCATCCTTAACTTCCGAATCTCCTCTGGGTGGCCAAGAGGCATTCAAGGTGGAAAACTCAATGTCTGAATCTCTGCTGCAACCTTACCAGCTCTGGGGTGTGCTCTAAGACATCTCCACAACCTCTTCCTAAGAGCAGCATTGCAAAAGAGCCCCACTGGATAATCCAGAAACCCGGGTTTGGTTCCACTTGTGTAAGCAGTTTATCAGGCAAGAGGTGATATTTCATCCCTCCTCCTTGAGGGAGCTGGTGTGCTTCTGAACATGTGCAAATGCCTTTGATACTTCAATAATAATGGATAAATGGCAGCCTGGCTTAGCAGGAACAGATCTTGCAAGACAAGTGTGATTGGTTCCACTGTTGACAGAATGGAAAAGGATCCAACAGCCAAAGATGTTGTACCTGAGGAGTAGTAATTAAATCAATGCAATGAGGCAGTGAAAGGCATGAAAAAGGGACTGCCCCAGCAGCATAGGTGGAGCTCATAGGATCCCCTGTGGGGTGAGACATCTGCTTCAAAGGGCTCACAAAAGAGATGCAGGGAGCCTGCATGTTTATCTGGGAGAGGGTGGGACTGGGTCCCAGTCCCTTTCCTCCTGATTTTTCTTTGGGCTCTGCTTGGCAGAGGTGGGGCTGTGTCTGTCGGCCTGGCTCCTGCCTGGCTGCTGCATGGTGCCACTCCTGAGCCATGCCCTGCAGGCTCTGTCGGGGCTCAGGGAGCAGCAAGCCCGGCCTACCTGACAGCTCTCTGGTGGCTTTTTTCAAGGAGGAGCTAGTTTTCAGATGGTCACAAGGTGCAGACACCCCCTGTCGCCACACACAAAGCAGGAGGTGAGAGCTGGGTTGGAAGGATGCTGAGACAATAGGGTGTGTGGGGGGCCTTCAGGGACTTTACTGCCACTGACACATTTGCAAAACAAGTGGGAGATTGAAAAGGGAGACTGGGGTGGGAGGGAGAGGCTGTGGGCACATATTCCCATAATGATGAGCTGCAGAAGGAAGACATAGGTGAAGCCCTAACACTGGTAGAGGCTGCCTTGGGCCAAAGCAGGAGCTGGGCAAAGTCTTGATCCTGCCAGCCGTGTGCTGTCAAGCTCTGGCTGTTCTCTGGACTCCCTAATGTTATCTTCACTCCTGGGAGAGGGTGGGGGCAGCTTCAAACTTGGAGGCAGTCCACTTTCTACCTAAAGCAAAACAGTTGTTTTGATACCACATTAACCATGCCAGTTATTTTGGGAATTTTCCACCTTTTTGTTTTCTGTCCTCATTACATGTAAGAAAAATTGGCTAATGGTGGCATTTCAGAACAGGAATGTTGCAACAGTTGTAGAGCAGCTGCATAGTTGTGCCTGTTGGAAAGATGTTCCTTTGCCCTCCCCTCTTGGCTTCAGCTGGGCTTGTTCCTGCTATGCTTTCCTTCTGGATTTTCTCCTTTTGGGTTCTCCTTTTGTTTATGCTCCTTTCTTTCAGGCTGGGGCACATGTTTCCAAGGGTCTGGTTCCAAGAGCCAGAGGTCACAGTCTCTTGAGCATTTAAACTCAGACATGGATTTTGTAACACTTGTGGGGGGAAGAACAGCCTTGGTTTGGCATTTTTGGCAGCCTTCTGTCTCCAGACTCCAGGCTGCTCTCTGTACCATTCCTGCTACCTTGCTGGGCACAGGAATAGCCTGAACCACAGGGCAGCTGCTGGCATTCCCACTCCCACAGCTGTGTCAGGTAGTGAACTCCATGGTACTTGTCCTGCTGGCCTGGGAGAGACCCAGGGCCCGGGGTCTCATCCTGTTCCGTGCCAGGACAGCCCTGATCCTTGTGACATGGGGAGCACACAGCGTGGCCGGCTGTCCTTGGGCACTGCTGGATCCCTGTGATCAGATGGCAGAAGCCACTGTGAGCCCCTGGCCTTTGAGCAGGGTAGAAACTGCAGCTGGCAGGCAGTTGGAGGAGCAGCCTGGTAAACACAGCCCCGTGAGTGGGTGATAAGGGAGCACTTGCCCCCGGGCACACTCCCTGGGCAAGCCCTTTGCCCAGGGCTGTCACCCACCCTGCCTCACGGGCAGTGAGCTGTGGTCCTTCAGCCCTTCAGCCTGGCCTCCTGCGCTGCCTCCCGGGCACCTTTGCTGCCAGCTCTGCTTTCCTACTAAGGCAAAGTGCAAAGGCTCCTCTTGCATCACTCCAGGGGGTGAGGGCCAGGCAGGGCTGTCCCTGCCAGCAGCAGCACTGCAGGCACCAGGCAGGCACAGGAGGCTTTAAAGATCCATAGACCTGCTCCCATCCACTTCTCCATTGCCTGTAAATGAAATAGAACTAGCTTTGAAAAATAAAAATACTCCTAGCAAATGGAAGCTGCTGCTTCCAGCTGAGGTTTGTCTCCTCCAAGGGGAGGACAATTTCACTTTGAGAAGGCCAAAATGTTTTCTGCATGAAAGGCCTGGCTCACCTCTCCATGGAAGCACTGGCATCTTGTGTCACCTATTTGTAAGGCAGCTTTTAACCTGTTTATGTAACCTATTAAAAATACATCAATGTGCTTTCTTATTCTTTTCTTCCCTGCCAAGGAGTTGGTCAGACACAGTTTCAGGTGAGCTCTGAGAGTTGGTTCCTGCTGAAGGGTGCAGAGGGGTCAGACATGGTAGCAGTTTCCAGACTCAGTGTGGGTTCTGCGGGAGCAATCCGTGCCTTGCTGCACACCCTCTCCCAGTGCTGGCACACACAGGCCTCAGGCACAGCACCCTGTTTTTTGGAGAGCATCATACCTCTCTAGCCCCCTGGTTAATGGTTAGACCCACATTGCAGAGCTGTCTCCCCAGCCCAGTTCTGGAACGAGTCATGGATTTTAAATATTGGATTTTATGATCTTGCCCTTTGGACTTATTTTTGCTGTGGCTGTTGGTAAACTGTGTGCTTCTAAAAGCTCAGGCTGCTGTGAAATCCTCTCTGCACTGTTGCACCCCTGAACAGGTACATTTTGGTGAGTTGTACAGGAGCAGTGTCTGATTGAAGTTGGCACAAAAGTCTCAAGGCAGGAGGCTGATTTTGGCTCAGTTTGGTGTAGAATTGCCTCTCAAAGAAAGTGCTGGTGAGAAGGGGCCTGTGGCAGTCTCAGATTCAGCCAGCCTTTGGAGCAGGATTGTTGCCAAAGCTGGGTCAGAGCAGCTAAGCTGGAAAATTTGAAAGGATGGAAGCCCCTCCACTCTGGGTCCATGTCCCAGGGCTGCACCACCTCTCCAGGGAAGGAGCTTTTCCTAACACCCTGAACCAGGCAGGCTGCTTACCTCCTGGAAAGGCTTCAGCCTCATCTTCCCTTCTAGCTGCCAAGTCACCGTAGGCTTCTGCTAAATCACCCCAACCTCCTCTCCTTCCCAACTAACCAAGCCAGCTCCTTCCAGCTCTCCCTGCAGGCAATGTTCCCAGACCTCAACCAGCCTGGTGGCCCTGCTAGTCCTCTCCAGCTTCCAGCAGATCCATGCTCATCCTGGAGGGGCTGTTCACACCCCCCGAGTCCTGCTGAAAGGGAATGCTTTGAGCTGGAACATGCTGACATCAAGCTCAGAAACAAGCTCCTTGTTGTGTCTGCTCCAGTAAGGCTTCAGGAGAAGCTGGTTTTGATGGATTTCTGGATGAGATGGGTCTGAGCCACCTGGCACGTGCCCAGCACTGATAAGCAAGGCCTACCTGTGCCTGTCTCCTTGCAACACCATAGCATCCTCCTGACCAGAGGGGTACAGGCTACTGCCTTGAGCTGTCTCCTGAGCCCTATGGAAGAGCAACAGAGTTTGGGGATATCACCAGCACCAGGCTGCCATGTCCTGGGTTCTGGACTATTCAGAGCAGCAGGCACCTCTCCACTGGCACCTGGGCACTGTCCACCCCTACTGGAGTAGGTCCAAGGGGTTCAGCTGCTCCCAGATTCCAGAGGCTGTGTGGCTGAAACCTAGGGGAACTGGTGGAGCTGGCTTGCCCTGCTCAAGGCCAGCTCATCCACCTTCACCTTGCTGAAACAGCTCACTATGAATGGAGAGGCAGATGCAGTGCTTCATTTAGATGGATAACAGGGAGCAGAGGGACTTTGCAGGGTCATCCTGGGCGCCTCAGCGGGGTCTGGGCTCCAAATCTGAGTCTTTGTGGAGCACTAGGCTCCCTTCTCTTTTCCCTTCTGTGGGACTGAGATGTGCTGGGCACCCCATTGCTGCCCAGAGCTTCCTGGTCCCCACTGGTCACTCCTCTCTGAAGGATGGTGTCACATGCCTAAGGCTGCTCCTCTGAGGTCTGAAAGATTAGACTGGAAGTTTTATGGGTGGGAGATGTCCCAGGGCTGAGGTCAGAGACAGAAATGTAATGTCTGCCCTGCTCTGTTATACAATCCGCTATTAAATAATCACTCAGGGTCACTGAGTCTGCCAGGCCCCTGCAGCTGGCAGTGGGGCTGCTGGAAAAACAGGATCACTGTCCATGGACAAGAAGGAGAAGGAAAAGCAGTAACAGACTGTTGGGCAGTCCCATGCTCAGACCCTTCCCAGCCTTGGGGTTCCTCATTGCAAGGGGCTTTTCAGTGGCGGAGGCACTCGCAAGGACACAGCCTGTTTGTAGGATGGTGGCAGTGGGGAGGTGGCTGTGGCCACGGTGACAAAAGGATGGTGTTTGTCTGTGGGATGCTGTGGCTGGAAGTGTGCAAGCAAGGAACTGTGCCTGTCACAGGGACAGTGGTTCTCCTGTGAATTTGGGCAAGGGGAACACCCAGCACCCATCCAGCACTGCCCATGACTGCTCTCTGCATTTCCTAAAGCTGCAGTGGAGCCAAGGCTGGGGCAGAGCCATGGCCTGCCATGAGCTGCCAACCAGCACACAGGGGCTGGGCCTGTGCCACAGTGCAGGGTTGTGCTGCCCACCTGGGACGCCCATTTAACAGCGCTGTGTTAATGATTTCAAAGGTACTGCAGAAGAAAGTAGCCGAACTGGACACTTGGAGGACATCAGGGAACCTGTGGGAATGGCTACTGCTGCCCTGCGTTGCCTGCAAGTGAGCGGTCACTCAACGGAGCTGGAATGATTTTCCCTAGGAGATACAGGCCAGGTCCAGGAAAAGAAACCACGCTGGTGGGGGAAGCTCACAAAGCAAAGCTGGGAAGCAGCCACACTGCACTCAGAGCCTGAGCATTGCTGTCCTGGGATTCCTGTCCTCCAGCATGCATTTACAGCTAGCTAGCCTACTTCTGCTGGGTAATTTCTTCCTAATAAGGGGTTTTGGCAGGTGGCTGTGCTCCCCTGAGGGAGAGCAGCTCAATACAAGCAACAAACTGGTGTGGAGCAGGACGAGTTCTTTTTGATTTAACTCGGAGGGTGGCAGTGAAATAGGAATGCTGGGGGATGACTGTATGGCACTGAGAAAGCTTGAGGTATCTCTTACTTGGATTTGCTGCCTGTGATCAGGGAGGCATTTTGGCTTAATGCAGCTGTTTTGTTATTTAATGCCACCTGATTTTCCTTTACACTTTCCCAAATGTTTAAAGCCATTCGTTGTTGTGCTTATCCACTTTTTAATCTAAGGTCAAATGATAGGATCTTAATCCCTGGATCTCAAATGAATTTGCCTTTTGGTTTCCAGCCCTCTGCTACAGCCAGGCTTGCTGTCCCCTTTTCCTCCTCTCATTGTTTCTCTATTTCTTGCAAGTTAGCATTACTTGAGAAGAACAAAACTGGTGATACCCCCTGATTAATATTTCCAAACAATTTCATGTTTTTCCTTGTGATGAGTCCCTGGAGCATTTTTGTCAAACTACCTAAATGTGATCATAGCCAGTGCAATGCTGTGCTTTTTGTGGCTGACAGGGTACAGAGAGCTGCCATGGAATGATCCTACAGGACAGCACCTAAATCAATTTTACAGTCTTCCTGGAGGAGAGGGGGCAGGACAGCCTCTGAATCAGATTCACAAATCCAAAGATGACAGGACGCTAATCTCAGCCCCACCCTCTGGGTTTTGCTAAAATTTGGTTTCTCATTCCATTTGCAATTGCCCTGTGCTGCAAGTTTCTTGCTCAAATGTATGCATAAAATCTTGGAGGAAGATAAAATACAATTTTTCAACAGCATGTTCTAGATTTTATTTAGAATAGATGAGATCGAATTAAATTCACTCATTAATCCAGCCAGATTAAATGGCACATTCTACTTTGTGTCCTTACCTTAGCCCAGGGGCCAGACTGAACCTACAAACACAGACCACAGAACTGGTCTTGCCTTTCATGTCTAGACTCAGACCCAGACTTTGCTTCAATACCTGAGACTAGATCCAGACAGTTTCATTGGTGTGTGAAGGATCACAACCTATGTCCAGGCCTGGCTGGGAGCACAGGAGTGATCCCAGCCCTGAAGGGTGCAGCTGCCCAGGTACCCTCTCATAAGCCCAGGGTGCTGCTGGGGGAGGCTCAGGTCCCCACCTCAGCTGGCTTTCCTGGGTGCTGCCATCACTGGGTCTTAGCCCAGCTCCAGATGGCAGCTGTCTTTGAGGTACCCAAGTCCTTGGCAAGGCAGCCTCTGCTAGTCCAAAACTTCTCCTGAGCTGGGTACAGTGAGCTGTGACTATGTGGCTTAATTACATCCAAACCCATCCAATCCTGAGAGAGCCTCATCCAAGGGTGTGTGCATGACCCTGTGCTGGAGGGATTTGCCTTCCAAAAGGACAATGAGAGCTGCAGGTCACATTCTGCTGTGGGAATTCAGCAGGACTCTCTTAAGTACAACTCATCTCTATGCAGCCAGTCTGGACTTGCCTGGAAAACAAGCATGTGAAACCCTGGGAATAAACCACCTACTTCCTCGTGAGGACCTGTAAGTCTCACCCAGCAAGTCAGTCATGTAGCTGCAAAGGATGCACATAAACTCTGCTGTGTAATTAGCACCCTTTGTATGCCAGGGGAATCATTCCTAATCCCACATGCATCCAGGAGCCAGGTTTGCCTGCACAGCCCTCGGTTCCAAACACCCTCCCCAGGGGTAAAGCTGCACGGCTTCCCTCAAATCAGGATAACATGGTAATGCTTTGCCCCATATGGGAGGAGCTGGCTTGTGATACGAGAGATCAGTTACGCTGCAAGGACAAATATCCTCTTCTAGAACCCACAGCCAGTGCTGGTAGGAGTGTTTGCTGGTAAATACCTGCAGCACTCTGAGCTAAATTAGTCTGATTTTACTACATTGAAGGATGAAATGTCTACACAGCAATTTTCCTGATGAGACTCTGAACTGCCACTGAGGCCTCTGTGATGGTGGAGTACTTTCCATCCCAAATTGTCCCTGGTAGCCTGATTTTTGCATTCTGCACCATGCAGAAAAAGCACTGGTAGTACAGGCTGAAGCCCAGTCACTGATCATATGGGGACTCCTCCTTCCTTGAGTCTTGCTGTTTGTACCAGAAAAACAGACACAGCTCCTTGGAAGGAGGCTGTGTGACTTCAGGAGCTGGTGCAATTGTCTCTGCAAGACATTTGATGGGTGTCACAGTGACAGCTGGAGCAATACTTCTTTTTCTAGGATGAGAAGTTTGGAAAATAGAGTCCGGGGGTGTGGGAAATCTCTTTCTCTGTGCTGTCCTTGATTGACTAAAAGGTCATTGGGAAATGGCACCAAGGGGATCCAGATCCGAGAGATGCTTCTCATTTTTAGAGGTGCAGGGCAGGCAGCAGGTGGGTAAGCAGAGCTGGCCTCCAGGTGAGGCTGGAAGCAGCATGCTGGCTGTAGACAGGGGCATCTCTGCAGTGGGGCAGCCCTGGGCACTCCAAGCAGCACTGCAGTCTTTACAGGAGTCAGATCTAACCAGACTTTAAAAACAGCCTTGTCTTGTGCTGTTGCATAAGAGCGAGATGGAAATCTCCCTGTGTTTATACAGACTGAAATGACAGGACTCCACTTGAGCAAACGCTTGCAATGAAAGATTCAGCCGGCTATGGAGCTTTGCTTCCAGGAGCAGAAGAAAACCACATAGCCATTTAATCCTTTGAAGACTTCAGTCACCCTGGTAAGATGTAGACAGGGCAGGACAAGGGAAATGGCTTTCATGTGCCCCTGCAAGACTGTCACTTCCTGGACAGGCTGCGTCCCACCACCCCAGAGAGCCACACAGACCAGCATGGCTCCAGAGCCTGCCCACTGCCCTTTCCCCGCTGTGACACAGTCCCTCGATTTAAACCCTTAATCCTGGGAAGATTGTGCAATAGCTCCTTCAGGCTGAGAACGGATTATGCCCTGTTTCAAAGGTATTTGGCACTGTGGCAGCACTGGAAGAGCCCAATCAACCGGCCCAACCTCTCCTGCAAGAGCACCTGAAGGCAATTTTTGCAGCTGGTGCCTAGCAACTTGCTCTCACAGATAAAATTCAATGTTATTTCCACCTTCCTCCCCAGAGGAGCAGCTCCTGGGTCAACATCAGGGAAGAATGAGACATTTCCTACTCAGTTTGCTATAAATTAGTGCTATGGGAGGGGCTGCTTTCTTTCTCATGTGTCCTGCAGCCAGCTAAAAAGGCATCTCTTCTCAACCTGTGGGACAGCTTCAGATTGAGGAGATTAAGTAAAATGTTATTATTTTCCCCTCCTTCCCGGTTTGTTTTCTGCTCCCAAATGACTCTGCTTTCTCACAGTTCTTTGCAGAAGAACCAGGCTTGGATTCATGCTGTGTCTCACCTTGGCTTTGCTTGGGTGAGCCCCAGGTTATGCCAACAGACACAGGTAGCTACAAGCCCGGGGCTGTGCTGAGCACTCTCTAATGACGCACAGCAACTTTTAGATCACCTGTGTGACAAATGAAGGCAGCCCCGAATCTGAGAGAGATGCCCTTGGGAAACGGCGAGCACCAGAAAAAAAAAAAAAAAAAAAAAAGCATAGGAAACCAAGATTGCCTGTTTACTGGGCTGAGATGTTTGCCAAGGTAGTGAGGCAAACACCAGCCAGCCTGGGCAGGACCGAGCAGCGTGCTCCTGCATGTGGGCAGGGCACAGGAATGGGCGCAGAGAAGAGGGAGCCAAAGGGAGGATCCAGCTGCAGAGTGGGCAGAGGCTCGGGGAGCAGCACATCCTCCAGCGCCCGCTGGCACGGTGCAGAGGGAGGAGCGCTCCAGCTGGAAGAGTTGGAAGCTGTGAGTAGATGAAGTCCATAAGTAGTAGCGCTGTGGTACGGCAGCCTGGGTGTTTTTCAGAGAAAAGCAAGACGAGGTGCCTTGTAGGGCATTTCCAAACTCTGGGAGGGCACGTGTTTGCCTCTGGGAGCAAGCCTGAGAGCCAGATGGATTTCCCAGTGGGAGTCTGTTAGGACATCTCAGACTTGCCTGAGTGACACAGTCCCCTCGGTGGGGTCTGCTGGGAGAGCAGCTGGCCACTGCCTGCCCTGGCTGTTCCCAGTGCCGGCGCTGGTTCACCACTGCAGAGCTGAGCTCTCCTTGCCTCCCCAGTTTTATTCCTTGGGAAGCCCTGGGTGGTCCTAGCAGCTGCAGCCAGAGGGCTGGAGGTGCCTTGCTGCTGTGGACAGGGTGGTTTTCAGCAGAGCCACCTGTATCTCACAGCTGTCTGCCCGCAGCTCCTGACTGCCTGCAGCACTGCACAGTCTGGAAGGAGGAGTGGGAATCACCTGGCCACTAGTTTGGACTCTACAGCCTGAAGCAGATGAGGAGAGAGGTTGGTAAGCGCAGAAGCACCAATGGAGACGTCTCCAGCTCATCCCAGGACCCTCAGCCCTCCAAGGAGGGACATGGCTTTGTTCCCCAACCCAGCAGTGGTGCTCAGCGTGCTTCAGGTAGGTGTTTGGCTTAAGGATTTGTCATCATGCAGATTACTTTAAACAAACCCAAGTGCATTGCACAGGCTGGCTGATGGGGATTGAGAAACACTTTATACAGAAAGGCATAAAGGAACCAAGTCTGATTCAGCCTTTCCTAGTGTGCAGTGGGTGCCTCTGCCTGCATGGGTCTGGAGCTGGCCAGTTCCCTGCCGTGCTGTGATATCTGAAGGCCAGGAGACATTGTGATGGCTCTGTTTCCCTTCCAGCCGCAGGGCGGGACAGCTCGCCAAGCAGCCTTTGTCTCTCTGCATGGGTGACACTGGTGGTGTTTGGTGGCTGGCCCAAAGTGGGTTTGGGACAGCAGAGTTTTCAGAGCAGCATGGCCAAGCCCAGGAGAAGATGCTGCCTGTAGTACAAACTGTGACTCTGGTGGCTGAAGGGACTACTGGCCCAGCCAGCACTCGTGGGTCAGGCGTTCTGCTCCAGCAATCCCCTCCCACCACAGCCTGCCTGTGGTTTGCACAGTTGTTCCCAAGCTCCTTCCAGGCCAAATCCACAGCCAGCCTAAGCAGTTCTAACTGCTAACTTCAGTCCTAACTCCTTTTCTAGCCTGGCTCAGAGGAATGTAGCTGGGAGTGCAGTGGAAATGGGGACCTTTGCAACCAGGAGAAGACACGTTGATAGCAAAATCCTCAGCTCAGAAAATGTCTCCTTCCTTCCTGCAAATATAAGGTCACAGAATTAAGGCTGGGCTTTCTGACCTCTAAGTTCTTGACTTCTGCTCTCACGTTACAGCAGCAGCAAATCCTGTTGCATGAAGCAGAAATCTATCTGTCTGAACACACACTACTTCAAACTCTTCTCTGCGTAAACTGTTCCAGACTTGACCAGGAGCAAGGCTGATTACTAACAGCATAATTAGGAAACTTCTTTAGTATTGTGGTGGTTTTCCCCGTTTTTTTTGTTTGTTTGTTTGTTTGTTTGCATATTTAGCTGCTGAAGCTTAAATTGCCAGCTAACAGTGTTTCTAGCTTTCAGTGTGTTTTACTTCAGGTTATTTCCCTTCACCTGATTGCCTGAGGTACCTGCAATACCTCTGTGTACAGTGTGCTCTGCCTTCCTTCTGATAGAAAGAAATGTTTTCCTTCACTTGGTATGAGGTTAGAAGGACAAGCAACTGTGTTCTCATTTTCAGCAAATTAATAGAGGATATTAAACCACAAAAGGCTAATGGCAACATTTTTGTTTTTTTTTCCAGCATTCATATGAACAATTTTGTACAAAGGGGTTGAATCCTGCTTCCATTTATGCTCACATAAATCCACAATAATAAAGTTCTCCTACAGAACTGCATATTTTATTAATCCAAGCATCATAACTAGAATTGAATATATGATAATAGTTTGATTGCTGTATCCTTCTGCAGTTCTCACTTGCTGTGATTACAGCTTTTTAGACATTTTAATTTCTTTTTCACATGTTGCAGATATTAAACTTTCTGACACAAGGGCTGCCAGTATAAGCACAGCAGGAGGTGTCATGAACCCCTGTGTCAGGAAACCCCTTATGTGCTACTTTGATGGTAAAGGAAAGCAAAGTTTGGAAAGCAGTTGTAGGTTCTTCTGTGATGGTTGGTTTTTACTTTGAAAATCTCTTCTGAGCTTTCCCTCCACCTCCATTTTGGCAGAACCAAACTATTTGCTTTTAAGATTGCTGTCACTCACAAGCTGCCTCTCCAGGAGTAAGTACGTTAGCATAGCTAAAAACTGAGAAAAATGGTTTCTACAGAGGGCATTGACACGATGAAGTGGGGTTTTGCAAGCCTGTTGCTCACTTCACATGATGATTTATTGGACATTGTGTTCTTCTAACAAGTGACAAGGTCATACTGACCAATTTGCCTGTGAAGGTTTACACAAGCTTTAGCAATAGGAAACCTCAGAGACTTTAAAACTTCATGCAGTAAGGGCAGCTCGCTTTCACAGCTGGCCTTTTACAAGGATGAAGCAAGGTCAGTTCGGACGGAGTGGAACGAGACTCCTGCAAACTCCAGAGACAGCAGGAATGTTTGGTTCTGTGGAAACTTGTGTGGCTCGTTCTGGTTGAGAGCTGTCCTGTGTGTTTCCAGCCCAGCGCTACAGTGAGGAGCGAGGAGCTGGAGTTAGGCTGGACACGCAGAGCGGTCCGGTCACTCTCCTGGCTGTCCCCAGGGCCCAGCAGAGGTGGAAACGGGGCACAGCAGGGTGAGGCTGCAGGTGGACACCAGCACAGGGGTGACGGTCCAGCTGTGAGCTCTGCGTGGGCGAGCTGTGGCCGAGGGAGGGAGGCGCCCCTGAAGGATGCGGCCCGAGGTGTTTTGTATGGCCCGGGGGCTCTCACCCTGTGCCCGCTGCTCAATCTCAGCGCACGCGGGGGGAGCCGTGAGGGAGGCACTCACCCACACCTCAGGCCGGGCAGCTGGGCCTGTGTGCGTGTCTGTGTGTGTGTCTGTGTGTCTCTCTCTGTGTCTGTGTGTCTCTCTCTGTGTCTGTGTCTGTGTCTCTCTGTCCGTGTGTCCCCGCGCTGCCCTCACGCCGCCCGGCCCCTCAGCGCTCCCCGCCGCAGCCCCCGGGGGCTCCGGCCCCGCCCCGCCCCGCGCGAGGCCCCGCCCCGCGCGCCGCCGGCGGGCGATAAAGGTCTCGCGGCGGAGCTCTGACGTCACGGGGAGTTAATTTTAAACCCGGACAAGATGGCGGCGAGGGACGCGGCGCGGCGCGCGGGCCCGGCCCGCCACCGGCCCGCCCCGGCAGGTAACGCGGCCCGGCGGCGGCTCCGGGGGCGGCGGCGGGGCTGCGCTCGCGAGCTCGGCCCGGAGCGCGGGGCTGGGCGGCCTGGCGGCGCCGGGGGAAAGGCCCCCGTGTCTCCCCCCTCCTCAAAATGGCGTGGGCGGCCGCCCGCCCCCGAGGGGCGGCGGGGAAATCGCGGCGGCCGGCCCGCGGTCGCTCCCCGCGGGGTCACCCCGCTTTCCGCTCTCTGCTGCCGGGGCCTCCCCCGCCGCGGGCGGCGGCGCGGGTCGGAGCGGGGGCGGCCCGGGGGCCGCTGTCGGTGACCTTATTCCCCGTGCGGTGCGGCCGGGCCCCGCCGTGTGCGCCTCGGCCCCGGGAGCAGCGGGGACTGCGGCCCGGGGGCCGCGGGGCGGTAGCGTTGCACAGTGCCGGGACCGGAGCCAGGCAGCCGGAGGGCGCCGACTTTGCGGGGCCGCGTGCCTGGCGGAGGAGCAGCCCGGGGAGGAGGTGACCGATCCCTGCCGGCCCGGCCCCCACATGGAGCCGGTGCGCTCCGCTGTCAGCGCCGCTGTGCCGTAACCTGTCCCCGGTGCGGACGGGACGCGGCCGTGGCTGGGTGTTGAGGCTCGGTGCGCTGGAGCCTGCGCGGTGTGCTTCCCAAAGTACGGCCGTTCCTCGGGAACGGCTTCGGAGCCAGAGCTCGTAGCGGTCTCCCTGCCGTACGCATGGCGAGGGGCGCCTGGGACTTGTGAGGCTTGTACTGCCTCGAACGCTGAGTTGGATCATGTGAGGTTTTTAGCACTGCGCTGGAACACTGAACTATTTTAACATCTTTGTTGTGTAACTCTCACTTAATTTGGAAGCAGAACGATTGGACTGGGCGCAATTAAACAAAACCTAGCAGATGCCATGTGGCACGATTGGTTTCAGTTGCTTGGTTTGCAAGCCAACTAGAGATAGGGAAATCTAGCTGCTTTGTAAACTGGGAGATACAGAATGACAACTCACCTGGCTTGATTTACAGGGAGGAAAAGGCAGTGCTTCTGAGCATCAGGAAAAGTTTGATTGTGTTTGGCAGCATTGCAATTTAAATAATTTAAAAGAGCTCAGAGATTGAAGTTGAGGATAAGATGCTACTTTGCTACTCAAGGACAGGTCTCCCTCCCTCCCAGCACTGCTCAGTTTTCTTTGATTTCAATTTTCTGTGGATTTGCCACTGTGCATTTAATAATCTCAAAGCATTAGATTATTGCATATTTTTCTCAAGGTCATAAAAGTGCCACCACATCTGTAATAAATGGCCATTAATTGGCTGTGTCATCATTAGGAGTGGAAGCATGCACATGTCACTCTTAGTTGATTCTGAACTTCTGTCATGGAACAATTAGGTGATAGGGTCAGTGTGGATGGTCTGTGCCTGCCTGCAGAAGGGTTTTCTGTACGGTGAAATAAAGCAGAGGGATCGCTTGGAATAGTTACAAGAGCAGCAGTGAAACAGGAGTGGCCTTTAACTCCTCTTGTACCATGACCGAGTGCTGCTTAACAGCTGTTACCCCTCCTAGCTTACCCTAAAACAAATAATCGTGTTACAGCACCTCCTCAAATAATAGCACTAGTTTTTTGCTTTTTCAGCTGGAATTATTTTGAAAGCAGGGAGTGGAATTGAAGAAACCTAGCAGAGAAATAGTTCCAGCACAGAACAGTTTTACTTGAATTGTTGTGAAAGCATTGTTTTAAACATGACAGTCTGTCCTGGTTTAGGAGATTGGTCAGCTCTTGTTCATGTTGCACGCACAGGAATGCTTGAGCCATGTCTAACAAGATTCCTAATACTTAGGTACCTTGTGTCAACTGCAGTCTCTGTGGTTTGCTTAAGTATCAGTGATAAATGTTTGCTTACTGACTGTACTAATAAAGTAGCACTGACTGGAGTGAGGTGCTGTGATAGAGGAGTTGTTTTCTCTTCCTGCCCTAATAATGAAAGGTACACTACCTCATGCTGGCTCGCCTGGACAGGAGAAGAGCTGGGGTTTTCCTCCAGCGTAATAGACGAGCACTTATCTCCCGGTGGCCACATCACATCGTGGCCAGCTTTGAGTTTCCCAAATTCCAAACCAGATGAAATAGGCAGATGGAAATGCAGGTGTGATTTCTGTGTCCTTGTTGGCTGGGTAGTGAACCACAGTGGTATTGGTCTCCAGTGCCAGCACGATCACAGGCTTCACTTCAGCGCTGTAATGAAAGTACTTTTAACTTTGTGCCTGTTGCTAGCAGACTGTTGTACATTTTATCACAGTCCATGGGAGTTTCAAGGACATTCATAAGGAAAACTACCAAATTTCACTCAAATACCACCTTACGTAAGTTAGGTGTGAATTTGCTTTTGTTCTTGTGTTGTGATTATGAACAAACCCCATCCCTAGGATGATTTTTGATATTCAAGGCAGTCTTTGAATGGGAAGTTTTAAACTTTAAAATCAGACTGAATCGATGCCTTGTTTTTTAATTAATTTCTTTTTCTACTGTTGCTGCATGCTGTGTCTACAGTGTGATCTGTGAGCTGCCTGAGTGCATTTTTTCAACTTTTTGCTAAAGGCTGCATTTACTTATTAAACTTACTATACTAGTTATTAGTATTTTAAGTTTTGTCTTTAACCTCAACTATCTAAGGTGAGCAAGGCATAAAAAAATATTTTCTAAGTTTCTGCATAGGCAGATGTGCTGTACTTGCCATTGGTCAACAACTGAAAAATTTCAGAAATACTTACATATGATGGTTCTTTAGACTTTACTCTTGCTGAAGTATGACTGGGTTTCCTTTTTTAAAAACATTTTCAGCAACCTGAACTTCCTGAGATGTCCTGAAGATAGAAGTAGCTTTCCTTGTTTTTGGAAGGTTGTTCTTGATATGATATAAATTATTATCTCAGCCTGTAGCTGATTTTAAGGTTGTGGTCCTGCACAGGGAGCTGATTTACATGAATACATCTCTGGGGTTGGGATGTGTGTCTGAAAGACCAGAACAAGCAAATGAGCAAGTTTTAGATACATGTGAAAACATGGCTCACATTGATGTCTGCTGTTTCAGTTAGCTGCAAAGAAATGACTGATAAGAAATAAGTGATGTCTTTTAGGATAAGAATTATAATCAAGGCATTTCTGGGAGCAAATTAATACATAATAGAAACTTATGCTCTGAGAGCATTGGTAACTAACTTGCCTGACCTTTAGCTTCTGTTTACTTCTGAAATAATATGTTCTGTGTAGTGTTCATTTCCAGTAAAACAAGACTTTGCTTGCCAAGCTTTTTGAAACACTTTGAATATAAAAGTTGGAAGGACTTTCGAAGTTCCCTCCTTCAGCTCCCCAAGTTGGTGTTTAACTGGTGTTCTTGCTCTGCAGCAAAGCAAGGAGGTCACTGCCCCCACTTTGTGTTTGGGAGGGAGCCCACATCCCTGTTCTAGGGCCATAGTTATCTCTACAGGATGCGTAAGCATGTGAACATCCTCCTAAAGTTATCTATTCAGTTTGTCTGGAATCTGTCACTGAGAATTTTGGAGTTCCACAGGGATGTTACTCCTTGAAGAAACAGGACTGCTTTATATCTCAGTGTGAGACTAGTAGATCTTTGTGCTAAGTGTGATCTTTGAAGCTATGTAAGTATCTCCTTCAATTAACTAAACAGGAAAAAAAAGAGAAAAGCTATACTAATTTAATTATGGTTAGTAGCTGGCTTCTCTTTAAGGTTGGAAAAACTTAAAGTAGAATGTTTGTCACCAATGATGGAACTACTGAGCATCCAGGGCAGTCCAGAGGAACTTCCCTGAGTAAATGCAGGTAAGCTAGATGTTGGAATTCCTCTTTGATGCCCACTGGATGAACTTACAAGCAGGACTGATAGGAAGTCAAGTATAAGGTAAAAGAGAAGTCCATTTGGGCCTTTGCAGAAATGATTTATGACAATACAGCTTATTTTAAGAGGTGCTCTGCTCTTGTCTATCATGGAGGAATAGGTGAGAGGACTGGCAAAAGTCTTAAGACTGCATAAAGTGCCTTTTGGGGAAGGATTTTTTGTTCACAGCTTGGTTACATGGCCTTTATATATGCTTTGTATGAGGGAAATTCTGATATCCTGTACTAGGAGGGGAGATAGCTCATGTAGTTTGTTTTGTTTTTTTTTTTCCCTAAGTGTATTTTCAGCTTTTATTTTCAGTGCAGTTGATGAGCAAATGCTGATTGCATTTCCAGCTCTGTATATTGGTGATTTTTGCATGGCAAGGTGGGATTTGCTGCTGCAGGTCATTGCAGGTTTCTCTTAAGGGACTAGAATAGAAGCCAAAATGTTGAAGGCTTGAACTGATATAAGATGTTGTACAGATTATAGACATTGAATGTAGAATGCAGTTTCCAGTGAATTGATATTTGAGTGTAGAACCTAATTTGATCTTACGTAGTTTTTGTTCCAGTGGCAGCAGAATCAGGTTCCAGTCTGTAGTTTGTGTCAAATTATAATGCATTTATTTTCCCACCATCACCTCAGAGATAAGCATGTTGAATTTATAAGTTCTTATTGGTCTCAGTGAAATATTTGGAATGTCTTTTTGAGCAATGTATCGGATAATGCTCCAGCATAACAAGGTGGCTTTTTTTTTCACTTGGATTGAAAATAACAGAAGCTTGTTGGAGAACGTGTCAGCTGCTTGTACTGACGTGTTAGGACTGCTTTCCCTATGTTGTGCATACTTGGAAAAGTTGTTCTCACCTCTTATCTCCTCCAGCAGGGTGGTACTGCTGAGTGGAAGAGTAAGAGCAGTTATTATAGCTGTTTCTTTAAACCCAATCCTGTGATAATACTGCCTGCAAACTTGCTGTCTTGTTCCCCTCCTCTCCTTGACCTCTTCTGCATGAAAGAAAGGGTTGTGGCTTTTACTTGTAGGTGTTCATTTGCCTTGGTCCATGTGGTGTGATCTACCTGGGGAACTGTAAACTTTTGGGAAATAAAAGATTCAGTGTGTCAATCCTTTGCCTAATATGGGAATTATCATAGCCCTGATTTCAGGGGAGGAATAGTCACTTGAACTATGTGAACTCCTAGGCATGGAGACAGAAGCTTGGCCTCTTTTAATGTATTGCTTAGACATAAAATAATAGTGAAAATAACTGCTGTAGAAAATGAGGTTAAGGCTCTTGATATAATCAAAGCACTTCCTTAAAGCAAGAAGTCATCTTGCTTTTAAGAGAATTAAGTTTCTTAAATACTTTGTAATCCTCAACTAAGGAACTGTGTTTAAGATTTTAAACTTTGCCTTGAAGCTGCCCTCAAAGCAGTTAACAGTTATCTTTCAGGGAGCAAAGTCTTCAGCTTGTCATTCGGATAGGAAGGGAATGCAGTTCAAAATTCTTAAAAGGAAGTATTTTGAACTGCTGTATGTCAGGCTTGTTGCTAATAAATTGTTTGAAAAAATGTCGTAAGAAAGAATTTTGAGGGTTAGGACATAGAACTGGAGTATTTTCTAAAGCTGATAGTACTATAGAAATACCTGTTGAAGACCTACATGTTATGTGTTGATTTAAAAGGCAGAAAACTTTTCAAAGTAAAATACTGCTGGTAGAAACATACAGAAATGTGCCTTCTGCTTTTAAACTTAATTTTTTTCAATAGAAAAATGAACACGCTATCTGCTGTGAACATTTGGATAGCAAATGTGATCAAATGCTTGTAGAACCTTCAGATGCTGTGAGAAATCTTGCTTGTTTGAGAAGACCCTCAAAATGCAATTTGGTGCTTTTGAAGAGGTTGGAAGTTGGCTTGTGAAAGACTGAATATTATTCTTAGAGTCTTAAGTACTTTGAGTTGCAGACATATCACTGTGTCATTAATCAAATATCAAAGTGAGCTGTTCTTTAGTCTATTCTTTTGTTGACTTATTTCTGTGGTGCATTAGGACTAGATTAAGCTTTAGTGAGCTTTGAAGAGGAGCACATTGCTATCTTTCTCTGTCTCAGTTCATCTTATAATCCTAGCTTTTTCTCCCCAGAGCTTACTCTGTGTACTGTAAGGAAAGATTTCATGGATCCACCAAATTAGGACATTAAGTATGATCTAAAGTGACTACACTGTTGGTTGGAGAGTTGTGCTAAAACATACAGACTTTAAAGAGTTGTATTTGCCTCTTTCTTCTTCACCTTAGTGAAAGATGTATATTAAACCATTGTGGTCTCAACATAGGGTAGTCCTGCAGAAAAGCAGTTTGTCCAGTTGTATTTAGACAAGTTTGAGAACTTGACGTGAGGATAAGTAGTAAGCAGCCTCCTCTGTGTTTGTTCTTGTTGGGATGATAAGTTTGGCTTGCCTTACACCTGACATTGCTGACTTCTTTCAATTCTGTACCTCTAGGCTTGCCTGGCCAGCACCCATCAATGTACACATGATAATTTCCTGTCTCAGGAAAATGCATTTAAAAGTCAACTCTCTAGTTGTTGAGACTTGTTTTGTAGCAGTGGCTGGTGATTTTCTGTGGTGACAAGAGCTGTGAGTGATTTAAAAAATCCTTGGGTAAGTGGGTGAGCCTTGAGCCCTTTGAACAGCAGAAGGTGCTTGTGTGGAGCTGAGCTGCTGAAGTGTATGTTGTAATGTCCTTGGGACAGCTTAACTAGGTTTGAAATGGGTGTTGTTCTACTCTGGTTTGCAGAGGCCCAGCTCTCAGCGGGTGCAGGGCAGTCAGCAGATGTGCTCAGGGGAATGCTCCTCCAGTGCAGGACGGACTAGGCCGAGCTCGAGCTCTTCCCAGCAGTCCCACGTCCTGGCCTGTAACACTGACAAACGGAAATCTCTGGCAGCCTCCATTTGTAAGGGAAGGAAACCTTGTTCTTAACTGAAGGTTAACAAATGTGTTGGCTACCCCAGCCTAAATCTGGACTTTCAGATAGAGACAAATCTTTGGCAACACACAGTCAGATCCAGTTACAGCCCAGTTGTCTACCCATCTTTGCGGTGTTATCACATATCACCAAGTCAGTTCCTACATGAATGTGCTTCTTAACTGTACTTGTGAGTTTTGGGAGTCTGGAGAGATTTTCCAGCTGAACTGGGTTGTAGTTACAGAGCTGAACTTTTCTTTTGTCACAAGTGCCCAGTGAAGCAGTCTGTGCCTCCCCCTCAGCAGTGCTGGAGCGGCTGTTTCAGAGGCTGTACAGTGCAGAGCATATCACTTGGTGTCCAAGATAAATTGGTGCTGGACCTGGCACAGCAGTGCCAGCACAGAGGGCAACAGCCCTGGACTGTTCAACAGTACAGCTGAAATGTGCACTGCAGTTCAGGGCTCTGCTGTTTGTTTGTCTTCAGTTCTAGTCGTTGTTGGTTTTCTATTTGAGGTCATACAGTGTGTAGGAAATTGCTTGTGTTGGATTGCTTTTTCTGCTGGTTTGCCTTCGGTAGCTGACTTGATTCTAAGCAGTGTTGGATATGTGGCAGAATTAGCACGAAAGGCAGTGTGATGCTGCATGGTGTTGGAAATGGGAAAGAGTGGGAGAGCCCTTATGAGTGGGCGGTTAAGACTCAGCTGTGCTATTGAAACAGGCTTGAAGAGGCAATGGGGAGAGGGGAGGAGGCAGTTACTGGCACTGTCCTGTTGGCAGAATTAAAACACTTTGAGCTATTGCCTTAACAAGGGATTTGTGTGTAGCAGCAGCAATGATGCCTGGCAGAGACTCAGGAGTTGTGACGGTAGGTGTGGGGCTTTGAAGTGTATGGACTTAGGTACTGTATCAGTTATTATGGGTTAATTGCAGGAAAGGGGTATGGCAGCCCAGGCCTGTTTCTCTACATGCCTAGCAGCAGGAACCCTGATAAAAACTATTTTTGTTGTAGCTTCTTCCAGTAAAAATAAAGTGAAGACCTGCAAAATGTGATTTTTAATTTTTTTTTTTTTTTTGCTTCAATTCTCTTTAACCGTGCCTTCTGTGTAACTTTTTTTCCCGTTTTGATTCCCATTGTTGATCTTGGTGTTGTGTTGACGCATGTTGTGTTTCCTCTGTTACGCTTGCATTTCATCTGGTGGGTGTCAGTGACCCTACCAAGTTAAGAAGAATTAAGAAGGGAGAAGGAGAAGAAGCTGAAATACTTCACAGAGTTGTCTCCAGGTAGTTACTGTATCAGTTTTGCAAACTGTGCGATCTAGAGAAGACAGTTTTTTAAAGAAACCTACACTCTGTACTGTTCTTTATTCTTTGAAATGAAATGTAGAATTCTGGAGTTCAGTGCTGGAAAAACGGGCTAGAAGGCTCTCTTAGCTGCAAGAACTGAGAGGTGGAAATCTGAGTATGAACTGAGGTTGGGCTGAAAGCACTTTTAGTTGGAAGCTGCATTGAATTGTTAAGGTTGGAAAATATCTGTAAGATCAGAGTCCAGCTGTTATCTTGGTGCTGCCGTATTCACCACTAACAGCGTGTCCCCAAGTGCCACATCCACTTGTTTTTTGAACACTTCCAGGTTTGGTGGTGATTCTACCACTTTCTGGGCTGGCCTGTTCCAATGCCTGACCACCCTTCCCATGAAGAACTGTTTCCTAATATCCAACCTAAACCTTCCTTGGCACCATTTGAGGCCATTTCTTCTCATCTTGTCACTTGTTACCTGGGAGAAGAGACCACCCCCCACCTCACTATAGCCTCCTTCAAGGGAGTTGTAGGGACTGCTAAGGTAACCCCGAGCCTCCTTCTCTCCAGGCTAAACTCCCCCAGTTCCCTCAGCTGCTCCTGATCAGAGCTGTGCTGCAGACCCTTCCCCAGCACCTCAGGGTCTTCCTTGCAGTGAGGGGCTCAAAGCTGCACCCAGCAGTTGAGCTGTGGCCTCACCAGTGCTGAGTGCAGGAGGTTGATTGCCACCCTCATCCTGCTGGCCACACTGCTGCTGCCATTCAGCTTGCTGAAAGCAAAAATGAAAGGTTTGAGCCTCTTTGGTGTACTGTTTCCTTACATTGGTGTTTGTGAGTGACAATTTGTTTATGCTGGAAATGAGTAGGAAATATGACCCTTTGGCATACCTTCTCTAGAGCCAAAGGAAGTGCTCGCTGTGCATTCTGCTGAGCTCCTCTGTGGCCGTGGTGCTGATGCACCACAGTAACTAAACCACCTCTGACTGGCAATCGAAAGACCAAACATGAGGTAATTGCAGTTGGCATCTCTCACTTCATTCTTTTCTCCCTATTCTCACTCAAAATACCAATTTAGGTTAGCTGCTCATCGTTTAAATTACTGGCTCTTGGCAGGAGGACGCATACAAGGTGCATAAAACACAGTTATGGCCTAAACCTGTTAGAAAATACTGACTCCTTGAGTGAGCAACCTTAAATAAAATCACTCTGCAGTACAAGCAGAAGTCTGCCTGGAATACAAGCAGAAGTCTGCCTGGAATACAAGCAGAAGTCTGGTTTAAATGTGCATGGCCTGCAAGGATCCACTTAGTTTTCAGTGTTCATGAGGAACTGTCACTTGCCATTTCCAGAGTTCATGGTGAACTAGGGCACTGTCAGATCTGGAGTATTCCCATTCCCATCCTTAAGAGCCTGCCTGATGGGTAAGAAAGGGGAGAAAAAGTGAGCAAGAGACCTTTTAATGCTTTAATCTGCCCTTAGTGTTTTAATACAGCTTTCTTTGAGGGGGTTGGAAAAGTACTGGTGAATCTTACTGTGGGTAGAGATCCTGTTAGGTCCTTCAGTGAGTGTGCTATTAATAGCTGTGATTTTTGGGCAGAGGGGAAGAAGGATGAGAAGCATGCTTTGCCGCTATCCTTACCCTGCACGATTTTTCTTGTAGCTATGGAGAAACATCTTTCTTACCGAGTTCATAATGTGCTTTCTAAAAAGCAGTCATTTAATTTTTTGTTCAACTTACTGGGTTTGCACTGCTCCCGTCTTAGTCTTTGCTTATTGACATTCTCTTTCTTGTATTGGTTGAGAAGAGCCGAATTTGAGGGTTGACATTTTTTGCTACATATTCTCATTATGTGAAGTTTCCCTCTTGCTTTTTTGTCCTCCTAAAGGGAGAACACAAAATGCCAGCTTATCAGTATTGTATATAGGGGAGAGCTGTCTGCTCCTGCATGCATGCCGACCATTCAGCAGAGAAGCAATTTAAAGCACTTAGGAGTAGACAAGCCTATTGTTTGATTAGTTGTGGTGCTTCAGAGGTATCTAGGTCATGAGAATATCATCTTTTTCCTCTTTCCTGACAGAATTGTAGCTTCAGGTGCTTCTCTTCAGCTCACAGTTTATGTAACAGTTCTAGATGTGTCCCTTTAACATCCCATTGCCCTGAAGGAACACACAGAGTTAAATGCATATTTCACCCTGTACCCTGCCCCTACTCCTCTCTTGGTATTATTGGATGTCCAAACAAGTCTTTGGAACTTAGCTCACCAGTCCTATTTATAGCTGAAATATTCGAAACATTTAATTATTTCTGGCCTTAAAATGAGCTACTTGGCACTGTTTACTAGTCAGCAATAGGAAAGCAGCGATGCATCAAGGTCTGTGGCAGCCCCATAGTTTCGTGTGTTTATTGCATGGAGTAGGACTGCTGGAAAAAGGGGAGGACAATTTTGTGGCTTAAATCTAGGGATTTTTTTTTCCCCCCCAGAAGATGTGTCTAAATAAGATCCGAAGGTTAACGTATTTTCTTTCTGTGCTCTGGAACTCACTTTACGCTTTCCTTCATTCACTACACCAAAACAAGAAATGTTTAAGCACTTTGTCTCCCTTCTGTGCGAGGAAAATTTCCTACATGAAGTACTGAGAGAATGCCTTACGTTGAAGTGCAGTGCAGCAGTTTCCTCATGATAAATTATTTTAAGCTTTTGATTCAAGCTATGAACTCCCTCAGCGCGTGGAGGTTGAACAAAATTTCAAGTGAGATGGCTTGAGCTTAGTGTAGCTCACTTCAGTTTGCTTTTCAGTGTTCAGGCGATGGTGGGGGAGCCTGTCGAGCATCTGTATTGAAATGTGAGCAGGGGACTTGAACTGCTGTTGTATGGAGGCAAATGTGTGGTGCTGTAGAGCACCAGGAAAAAGAGTTCAGGGATGCTGGAACCTGAAGTGTCTAGGGATGCTGGAGGTCTTGATTTGACGTTGACTTCTAGCAAAGTGCAGGTTTCTGTGCAAACAGGATGGTAAGACTACCAGCTAGAAGATTTATGGCTTTATACTCTTTAAACTCCTAGAGCAAATGGAAATATTGATGAGGGACAGCTACACTAATGAAAGTGACTTAAAACGAAAAAGTAAATGGGATTTAAAATATTTTATGTTCTGCTACATTTGTGGGCAATTGTGTTCAACTCACTGTCCACAGAAGCAGTTACTGATTGTGAGTCAGTGCCTGTTGATCAAAAACATTTACTATATCTGAAACTGAGTTTAGCAATTAGTATGTACTTTTTCTTATTTTTAATGAAAGGATGTGGATAATATGTTCAAAGAGTTCAAGCTGTATTTAGGTTGAAACTTAAAGGTAACTGTATTTTCTGTCAATGTGCTTAAAGGGAAGAACTCGCATTTAAAGCAGGCTGTCTTATTTTTGTAGTGTGCAGGTGTCTGAGTGTTTTCACTCTCGTATTCTTACACTGCAGGACAAGTAGGTCATCAGCTGCTGGCTGTGTACGTAGGGGAAGCAGGAATTGGCTTTTCATTTTACTTCATGCTTTAAGAAATGGGTTATTTAGTGGGGTTTGTTCAGTTGAAATACTGTCTGCATATACAAAAAGCTACTGTTCTCAAAATCTGGCTTAGTATTTCAACAAATGGTGCTTGTTCTGGGTACTTAAGATGGTGAGAATAAATAGCAGCCCTGCTGTAGTTATTACTGAGTGCAGTGAGGAGTTTATGAGGAAACTGAGTGGTAGTATCTTCCCTTGGCTATATTTGCTCCCATTCAAATCTGTCTGCTTCTGTGTCTTGCTGCACAGTGTTGCTTCTCTTGTGTGTCCCCAGCCTGTTTGACCTGGGTTAGGAAGTGATCGTGTCAGTCAGAACCGTGCCTTAGCCCACAGGTTCTAATGGAATAATTCAGGTTGGAAGAAGCCAAAATGATGTAGGGACTGGTTAGTGAACAGCCACAGTAATAGGTGTGAATGGATGGCAGACTTCAGGGGCAAGTCCAGTTGATGATCTTTTTGCATCAGCTCCAGACAGAGCAGCACATATGACCTTAGTCTGGAGTGTGTTCAGTACTGTAGAAACATCAAAGGTCAGGTGAGCATCTTGACAAAAGAAGTATACATCTGTGGCTTCTTGGGCCTGCAGCACTGTGCTACAAGTTCTAGTACCTTATGGTTTGACAGATCTTCTGTACACATGGGAATTTCCAACAACATAAGGATCAACCCCAGGAGTGAGTTGGGTGAATCTATCAGTCTTTAATCCTGTGGCAGGAGGCAGCATTGCCTCTCTGTTGTGTGTGCAGAACATGGAACATTCCTCTGAAACAACCAGTCCCTGTGTGAATGTATTGGGTTGGTAACTCCATTACTGGGACCAAACTGGGCTTAGTAAAGTGTTAAAATATGCTATAAAAAACAAACAAAACTCCCAAACCATCAAAAGTCTGTTGTTTTGGTTGCCTCTGTAGCAGTACTGAAATGTATTGTTATAGAGACCTACAACGGGATGCTGCCATGAACTTTGCAAAGTACTGTCCAGGGGGCTAGGAAGTAGAAGTGGCCATTCTGTAAATGCCACCTCTTCTAAAGTTAGTACTCCTCTCTTTTATACTTGATTTGCTGGCTCTGGACTATTGCAAGAACCTAGAGCAGTCTGTGGGATTTAGAACAAATCAGATTAAATTCTGAGTTTTAAGTAGTACACTGTGACTGTGCTGGAGCAGGTGAGGAATGGGGGACAGCCAAGGGACAGGGCTTTGAGTTCTGAATTGCATAAACTTCTGGCCTGAGTTGACCAGACCTTGCTGTCAGCATGTTTATTTTATGAGCTACTTGAAGAACTTCTGCAGCACTTTTGCAGAAAACTGGACTGTGAAGGGGGGGTGCTTCTTGTCCTGACCTTTGTTTTCAGAGGCTTGGAAGTATAATTTAAAGTGTAATGTGACCATGAGACTGAAGCCTTGTAGAAGGACTCCCTAAGTGCTGCCTGAGACAGCCAGAGTGACAGGGTGAGCAGCCAGAAGGCAGGATAAAGGATCAAAAAAGGCCTAGGACACCTGACAGGGTGGCATATGCTGATTATGCTGCTGGGACAAGCAGTAACACTTGTTCTATTGTTAACATGCTTGACCTGTGCAGTGTCTGTCCTGGTAATTGCCAACTAGTTCAAAATCTTGAAAGGAGGGGTGTTCTCTGCCACTCAAGCACAAAATGATCAAACCAGCTCTTCTGCATGGATCAAGTTGCTTTCACAGCTGTCAGCACTGCAGGTCTCCACCCTCTAAAGTGCTTGACTGATGGCCATGATGGTCTTTTCTGTAGGTAGGTTGGGAACTTAGATATATTTAGCTGGTTAGTCAATGGAAAAAAAAAAAAACCAACAAAAAAAAACAACCCACAAAACAACAAACCAACCAAACAAACCCAACTTGGTGCTCTGGACTTGACTTGCAATTTCTGCTGGTAAGTGAAATCTATAGGAGTTGAGCAGGCTCTAGGATGAATATTCTCTCGTGTTCCCTCTGAGCTAATGAGCTTCAGTGGTGCAGAATGCTGTTAACAAGATGTAAGCTTTTAATGGGCATATTTTGTGTAAGCTCTTGATAGTACTATCTCCTTGTGATAGGGAGAATCTGCTTGTTTATAAATAACTAATGATAAAGGACCATTCCACTTGTTTGTTCTGAAATCTCCTTGGCCTGAGAGGTTTTGTGTGGCTGTGCTCTGCACTGGCACAAGGATGCTGCTACACCTTGAGTCTTTGAGGTCTGACAAGCTTTGATGACTTCCAGGTAGGACAGGATGGTTAATGTCAGGCCCCAAGTGAACAAAGAGATGCTGCAGGTATGGCTTCAAACTGTTTTTCTGTCTGCCCTAGTTTACAGACCCAATCCCTTACTGCAGCTGTGTATTTAAATGCAGTGTGTATTTAAATAAAAGAATAGGAGGCTGTACCAGGTAACCAAGTTATTACCAGGGACATACCTTGAAGCAGAGGCTTTGAAACATAGTGTGAATGTGTTACTGAAACACAGGCACCTCTTCTTGGAACTGTCTGACTTCGATACTTTTATCAATAGAATGTTCCCTTTATGTTTCTAGGCTGTGATGCTGGAAGCTTTCTTTCTGACTGTCAAGATCTTCATCCCTCCATACCTGGGCTATCCTCCCAAGTTTTCTGGCCTCCAAAGGATCCTGTCTATATGGGGCAAAGCCTGTTTAGAAACTCTTTCAAAAAAGAGGAGAGGGCTTGTTTAATGTCTGGCAGTACAAAAGCTTTAGGCCAAAGGTGAGAGACTTTCCTCTGAAGTGGTGACCAGTCAGTGTCAATGTAGTTTGTGTGGTTTGGTGTCCTGTTGATGGGTTTTCTTTTAAAAGTTACTCCTTCCAGTTGTCAGGCCTGCTGGTATAATCAATGTTTTGGCCTGCTGTGTTTAATCACTTTGAGTTAGGGTGATGCTAGGGACTGTTTTGCATACTCACTTGGATAATGTTGGAGTTTAGTTCTAGCTGCTTAGGATTTAAGCACTTCCTGTTCAAACCAAGTACCATGTAAGCCTAATATATTCAAACCAATTTTTTTTAAGATTTAATGCCATTCAGCTTTGGAACAGCACAAGATTTGATGCATGGAAGTGGAAACATCCTCTCATTTTGCAATTAAATGAAGGGTTGTCAGAGCTGGATAAGGAGAAAATTGCTGGAGAAACTTCAGGGTCACCGTGTTACCAGTTTTTCAAATTTACGGTAATAACTGCAGTGTCTCATTACATCCACAAAACTGGAGCCCTGTTTATAAATCTTTTGTTGAGGATGGTATCTTGCATGCAAAGTCTGGCAGGTCCTGTGAGCATTGACAGGTTCTCTTCCATGAACGAATGAAAACGGTGTGTTCCGTGGTACCTCATGGATCCATCCTGCAGGAGAACACTTGGAGTGGGCTGCTTCCACAGGAAACCTCTCTGTGAGCAGCACATTGAGGGATTGGAGTGGCTGCTGCCTTGCCATGGAAATGGGAACATGACTGCAAGGACAGTGTACTGAAAATCAGATGTGATTATCCCACATAAGTAACTGGTAGGAAGGTGGCCTTAGTCAGGTCTGTGCACATGGGCTTCCAATAGAACATGGCAAAATGTAAATTGGGAGTGGGAGGCAATTCAGTAAGCAAAACAAGAGAAGCTTTTCCAGATGCTTTCCAGGAAAAGTAGAGTCAAGAATGGTAGAGTTGATTTCTACTGTGGGACAAACTTCAGTGTTGTGGTGCCTGAAAAAGAGAGGAGACTTCACCTTGGATAGGGTAGTTTGGGTTTTTTTTAGGCCTCTAATCCAATTAACTCCTGAATTCTAGAAGTCAGGAATATAGGATATTGGTACTGGTATAGTGGGTGTCTGAAGGGCTGTGTTACCTTGCCATTCATTAGTAACTTTAATCTGAGTTACAGTTTTTCCAGCTGCTGTTCTATCCTGAAAGGGTAAGTCTCTTAACTGTTTTGAAAGAGTTGATACTTGCTGTTACTAAATTTTGCTTAATAGTGCACTGTAGAAGAATATAAAGCCAGAAACTACTTCAATGGTTTTTTTGTCCTCTTATCCTAGAAGTGTTAGGGCATGCACACTTTCAGTAGTTTATTGTCTTGCAAACAGGGACTAGGTGTTCTAAAGTCTGTGCTATATTGAGACTTGAAACAGTGTTGGAATTAGAGAGGAGCTTATTTATCTGGTGTTTGTTTTCCTGGGCTTCCCTACTAGATCCATGGTCTTGCTTGTACCTGTTGACAAACAAACCTTTTGTCAGAAAACATTCATTTCCCCTGACACCCTTACAACAAGAAGGTGGTGATATAAAAATGCCCTTTTTTGGTCCTCTGGAGCTTGTTTGAGATGATTCATTTTTCTTCCAGATAAAAGGCCCTTGACTTAAAATGCCTTTAAAAGGGGCTTTGAAGCTGAAAATCGGGGTTGGGTTTTTTTTTTTGTGATTCCTTAATACATAAAGAATATCAGAAAGAGAGAAGATCTGAAATACATGCTAGATACAAAGCTGATGAAAATGGATAGGGAGCTGCTGTTGACCTCTTTGCATTCCCAAGAACACCACCCTCACTGCTGGAGATATAAGCCCAGCTCAAGGCTTCACAATAAAAGTGTTTCTTGGCCGAAGCTGTGACTTACTAATGTGTTCTCACCTGTCAATTTGCAGGTAAGCTTTATGAAGAAGAAGAGGACGATGCGCTGCCAGACTCGGATGCCCTGCCGGACTCGGATGATGAGGTGGAACTGGATAAGCCACGCCCCATACAGATTGTCCTTGCTCATGAAGATGACCATAACTTTGAATTAGATGAATCAGCATTGGAAAAAATCTTGCTTCAGGAACATATTAAAGATCTTAACATAGTAGTTGTGTCTGTAGCGGGAGCTTTCCGCAAAGGAAAATCTTTTCTGCTGGACTTCATGCTTAGATACATGTATAACAGGGTGAGTAGTTTGGATTTTTCCTGCAGGAGAAAAGTACTTTGGTATTTTAGTAATTTCTTTGTGTTTGTGAAATTGAGCATAAATACAGCAGGTCAAAATTTTCTGATACTGGGGGAGAGGAAGTCAGCTACTCTGCTTCTACACTGTGAAGAAGGCCATTTAAGTGATAGTTTTTCAGTGTACCATATCTTGCAGTTATCAAGGGAATTTATTGGTGTCCCAGTGTAAGTGATCACAAGAAGAACTTGAATGGTGAAGTGTGATGGCCTTCTAGTTGAGCTTTGGGGAAGGGCTGGTGACTTGGGGGAGCCTTGCTTTGACTTTACCTTCTGAAATCGTATTATAGCACTCAGTTGCCCATTGTTGCAAACATAAAAGTCTTACCAGATAGCTAAATCTGCTTAAATATGATGTATGGCAAAAAGGAGAAGGTTTCCTTTTTTCTGTTTGGAATGTGTTTCTGAATGCAGTCCAGGAACTCCTAAAATCTTTTTAAGTTATTGATTGATTAAAACCTGGCCCAAAATTTAATTCCTTCTTTTAGTTTGTAACTTTTGGCTAGCATTGTCTTGTTCTGAACCCTTGGCTTATATGGAGATGGTGGAATAGGGTCTTCTGTGAAGGATGCACATGTGCCTGTCACAGGTTGTGGGCTGTTTCTTTTAGTCTGCATTATGAATATTGACAGGCCAGTGTTTTGTTGCCTTTTGGAGTTCTTAGAAACCCAGAACTGATTCGTTTTTTGTTCACTGTTCTTTGGAGCTAATTTGTGCTAGCTGGCTTGAGGGAAAATCAAGACGAACTCTGCAGTTACAGGAAATACGGGAGTACAGCAGAAAAGTTGCTGATAGTTGGCAAATGAAGACTTCCTTCTCTCAGTCCCAGTGGTGCCTGCTATTGAGTTCTTCTCCCTCATTTTGCAAGAGCTCCCCAGGAAAGACCCTGAGGATAGGGTCTCAGGGTAGGAGGAATACCGAGTAGCAAGCTGGTACTCCTGGCTTCTTGAGACTCTTTTAACCTAGGGAGGAAAAAGGTTTTATTTATTATGGATTGTGTTCAAAATTATCCTAACAATTAAACCCCCAGCAGTCCCTGCAAGCAAAGAAAAACACAAACTCCTATGTACAACGATCTGAGCAAGGTGCTGGGCTGGATAAGAGGTAGTGCAAGTTCCTTTTGAAAACAGAAGGGCTAAGCTTTAAACAAAACTCTTAGTTTTCAGACTGTGAAATAAACATTCATATAGCAAAACAGATTGAAATGCCTTTTCAGCCTAATTGTATCAGGCCTATCTATTTCCTTTATTGTGCAGTCACTTTTCTCAGTTTTCTATAAATATCCTTCAAAATAGCATTTGTTTCTCTTAAACTGAAGGTGAAATCACCTTGGCTTGGCCAAACTTGGCCATCTACTCTAATAACTGTTTCTTTACAAGAGCAGTCTTGCTTTCCATGTGCTGCTTCTGGCCAGGTATTTCCATTCTGAAGATGTATTGCTTGCAAACCCGTAGTTGCACTGATCCAACTCACCGATGCATCAGAAGAAACTGCACTTTGCTGAATTGTTTTTCTGCCAGCTCAGTGACGTAAACTGGCTTAGGGAAGGAGTTTGACAAGTGTCAGAACTGCTGCAAACTGATTGATGGGAACTGGGGGTGATGGAGGAAAATGCAACGCCTCCTCCTTGGAGCACTCTTGAGTTGTATGTAGTCAAATGATATCCTCTGCTTATCCAAATTTAGTACTGGAGGAGAGATCTTGGTATAGTTCTATAGTACTTAGTCTGAGCCCTCCATCTTTAATCAGGCTCAATTGCATGTCTGTATTTTCTGTGAACTAAATATTGCACAGAGTACTAAAGCAACTGCATTCAGTTCATGTGCCAGTCAAGCAATTTTGAGGTGTCCTTTTATGTGGACATTAACATGCATAATGAAAGACTTGCCAATAAAACCTTCAGAATCTCATTTTCTTGTCTTAAACTGAGTTCCAGAGGTCATGTGGAAAGTTGCCACTGTAAAAATCTCCCTGGTGCCAGCTGAAGTCACAGGTAGGATTTTAGCATGGCAGAGGTTGATCAGTGCCTTCAGGGAGGTGGACATCTCGTTTCAAGCACTGTTCCTGAGTGTTATGACTGCTCTTTTGAAATGGAGCAGCAGCAGTTGTGTACTCGGCAAGCTTCTGTGAGGATCCTGTGGTCTTAAGCTTTAGTAAGAGTTGGGTGCAGCAGGTTCTGTAGGTTTAGATGTAAAAGTTTACTTGTACAGGAGTGTCACCTTGTAATTTTGAATTAATCCTCAAGGTGTACTCTGTATTAATGCACTAGGCAAATAAAGCTGCATTGGGCTTTTCCTTAGAGCGGAGTAAAGTTAAAGAAATTACCCTTTAGGTGACTGAGATAAAATTGTAGAGCAACTTGTAGCTTGATTGCAGGTAGAAGCCTTTTTGACCTCCTCCCATCTCTTTCAAGCCAGCTTGATGGATGGATACTTAAAATGCTGAGCTTTAGCTAAGGAAAGATGTAGGTAACAAACTAGGAGTGTTTCAAAGTGATGCAGAGGTCCATCAGAGGCAGGCTGAAGTACATCATCCATAAGATTAAGCAACTTCAGGTGAAGATGAGCCTGTTAAAACACTACAGTCTACTGTGATATGAATCACTTGTGAAATCAAATCAGGTCATATCTAGTGCCCATTGAGGGACTTGTCAAACTGTGTAGTTTTGATCAGATTTGTTACAAATAGGAGGAATACAAATAGGAATAATGTATGGACCAAAATGGGCTAAAGTGTTCTTGTAGGAAAGAAAAATGGAGCATACTGAATAACAGATTCTTTTTGAAAATTAAAAAGCTTCAGTCCATTGACACATACCTGTGAGATATGATACAGCATTGTCAAACTGTATCCTGGAGTGTGCTGCAGCACATAGCAGGCTTGGAGCTTTCATTTCTAGAGGGGTCTCTAGAAGTGTAAGCATCTTCTGGGATAGAAAAAACTACAGGGAAAAGCTGTTCAGGTTGTGTGCAGTGTCTCTGGTAGAGGTGTATGTGCCTATCAAAATAAACAGAAGGGGAAAAAAAAAACAAACAACCAAACCCACACAACTTGCCTGTAAAGACCTGTAGAACTCTTTACTTGCATACCTGTGTTAATTTTCTGAATTTCTATATGCTTACCTCACCTTTTTCTGATCCAGGTACAGAGTTGAGTAGTGCATTGTTAGCATTTGGGAGAATGCTGGTGCAGAACTGCTGGATTGCCTGCAAGATGCTAGGCATGAAGAAAATGTGCAGGTTTTTTTCCCCATCCACCTTTAGAAATAAGCAGTTTCACTTAGTTGCTTCAAGTATTTTTATTCTGTACAGTCCCTGGGTACTTATGCTGTGTTCTGAAATGTGAAGAAATGTCTTGAGCCCTTATCTGAAAACTGCCAGTGTGGAGTCAGCAAGGTAGAGCCCAGAAGTGAATTGAGAAATCTCAACTTTGACCTTCTCACTGGACTCTTTCCTGGCTGGTAATCTACTCTGGGTAGTTCAAGGCAATTCATTAAATGTCTCTTATGCCAGCTTGCTGTGTTCTAGCCTGTGAAAGAAAGCTTTGTTTACACTGAAATCCTCCATGAGAGGAGTGGCAGGCAGACAACAGTTCAACTGATGAGGGGGCTACAGAAAAACCTATCCAGATGAAACTTCCTTGGGGTGCCTGATCATCCTCCTTACTTGCCAGTGTATGAGCTACATTTCTGGGTTAGATGTGCTCATATAATGGTTGGATTCTTGTGGGTGAGCTGCTGTTCTATGTTGCCTCTCCTGGAAGACCTCATTACAATTCCATCAGCCAGGAATGTTAGCTGCCAGCTGTACTCACCTCTCAGATAGCTCCTCAACTCTAATATGGATGGGTTGACTGGCATCTATCAAACTCTTAAACTGACCTTTTCTATCTGTAACTGGCAAGTATAGATTGTAAATCTTCTGGTTGTTGTCTATTCTCTGTGGCTCCTGCAAGATGGCATTGGGAGTCTGGTATTGGCTTCTGTTAGTGCAGGGACTCAAAGGCTTAGCCAGCTGTTAGTGAGGGGGATGGGAGAGGATTAAGTTAAGATCAGGTGTTTTGTCCCTTGCAGAGGTTCCTGCAGCTGTTCCTGTGTTGAAATACCTACTATTGTGTTTGAGCAGAGTTTTCTCAACTGTGAGAGTGGAACTGGTGGACAAAACAGTGCTGTTCTCAATACCTCTGAGTGCTGGAGACTGAAAAACTGCACTTACATACACTTACATTTCAGTGACTAAAAAGTTGTGCAGCCACTCAAATACCATGCTTTGTGGATGATCTTGAAACACAGCAGAGTAGCATTGTGTTTTAGTATTTTGTGTAGTGTTGTCATCTGGCTCTGAGGAAAATGTAACAACAGTATGGAAGTCTGCTAAACCCATAGCATGTTCAAAAAAAAAAAAAAAGTTCTCCTTGGTTTTACATCAAGTTTTTCCTTTTGTTTTGCAGACTTCTCCTTGTTGGATAGGTGGAAACACCGAGCCATTGACTGGGTTTACATGGAGAGGTGGATGTGAACGGGAAACCACTGGCATTCAAATCTGGAGTGAAGTGTTTGTAATTGAGAAACCTAATGGAACAAAGGTGAGTGCATATCTCGCCTTGATTTACTCAAGGTCTCCCTTGCAGGAGTTGTAGACTTTCTGGTTTGGATGTATGGTGAGTTGATTTTTTTGTTTGTTTGTTACTTTTTGGGTTTTTTTAAATATAAAACAGAGAGGCTGTGGATGCCCCATCCAGGAGGTGTTCCTGGTCAGGTTCTGTGGGGCTCCAAGCAACCTGGTCTAGTGGAAGGTGTCCCTACCTTTGGCAGAGGGATTGGAACAAGATGATCCTTAGAGGTCTCTGTGTACACTTTTAATGTCATGGATTTCATGGTGGCTATTTGAACATTGGTTGTTTTCCTTTGCACTGAGCAACTGTGTAACATATCTGGAAACTGTACATCAGTGTAAGGATGGAGATTGATTCTTACAACCCAGCAGAAAAATTCAACAATAGTCTCATTCTGAGAGTACTTTGTTTTGGCAAAGTCTGCCCCATCCAGGCTGATGGGTGGGTTATCCTGGGGATGTTGTAAAATTGTAATGGCTAAAAATACCATCTACAGACAAATGCTGGGGGGAAAAGCTCTGTAGCACACACTGTTCTTTGAAGGGTGAGAATATGGTCTAGCTTCTAGCTGTGTTCTAGTGAAATGTAGTGCATGGCTGTACTTCAGGATCTGGAAGCTGGTCCTTCCATATCATTTTAGCAAGCAGTCTATAAAGAAAGACTAAGTCTAACAGTGGGGAAAAAAGCACTAACTTGATTATGTTTTAACTCTTTTTAAGTCAGTTTAACTGCAAAGTTTACTTGGAGGTGTTTAGGCTGAAACAATGTGTTAATGTCATTAATAAATATTTACTCCACAATAGTGGTGGTAATCTTGAACTATTTGTGTTCTGAACCATCGTTTTAAAATTATTTAAATTTCATACCCTTTACATTTGCAAAGGAAACACCTGATGCCCAATCTGTGGGACATGGATTTTAAAAATAGTGGCTTAGTGATGTTTAACAAATTTCACAGCTAACCAAACGTTTCTCTGGTTAAAAACCAGTTATGTTGTGTGAATCTGCTTATGCTTTGGGAACAAATCACTCACTCGTTCTTGCTTATCAGTGGGAAAGAGAAGGGAAGTGTAGTAGGTCCCAAAGATGGGAGTTGGACTGATAAACTTTTTTCATTAATATCACTTCCTTCCTTGTCATTCCAGCAGACAGTATCAATTATCTTGTTTTCTGCTGAAAATAATTATTTTAAGATATATATATGTATTTATAAGTAACCATCTTCCTCTTAGCTCTAATGAACTATGCTAGATCTGCAGCTGAGGCTGATGTCCTTCCGGTGAAGGAGAGCTGTCAGTTACTCTGCATGGCACCCCCACGGAGCCCAGGAGGGCTGTTTCTCTGGGAGGAGGTGGCCAGGCAAGGCCAGAGACCTGAGGCTGATGGCAGGGCCCTCTGGCTGCTGCTCACTCAGCTGTGGGGGAGTGTGCAGGGAGCTGGCTGAGGTTTCATCAACAGGCCCGGGGCAGAGACTTGCTCTGCCTGGAACAGAACTGACCCCAGTGGCCTGGAGCATCAAAGTGTCCATGATCTGATTGACTGCTGCTGTTCTTTACAACTCTGCAGGTTGCTGTACTACTCATGGATACCCAAGGTGCCTTTGATAGCCAATCCACTATCAAAGACTGTGCAACAGTTTTTGCCCTGAGCACCATGACGAGCTCTGTCCAGGTGAGAATATCCATGCTGGCAAATATTGGCAGAACCCTCTATCCTGAACATGCAAAAAATATCTCTTGAGCCACACTTGGAAAGTTCACCTGCATATCTTCCTCCAACTCAGATTTAAAACTCCATACTTTGTCTTATTTTCAGTGTAGTGCATAAACTACCCAAGTTGCTCGGTGGAATCAAGGTTATGCGAGGCCAGGCTGAGTTAAATTGCTGACAGAACTGGGAAATCCCCTTCCCCCCAAGATGTCAGAGTAGCAACTGCTTCTTTACAGATGTATTACAGAATCCTTTTTAAGGCTGTACATAGAGCTTGGGGTGACATTATGCTGAGATCAGCTGAACTTAAAATTGCTCTTCTGTTCAAGTGTCCTTTAAACTCCTGAGAATTGTGCTGTACTCAAAACTACTTCTAAGCTTGTGCCTTAGAAGTGCCAAAAGAGAACAGGTTCTTGAGGGTGACAAGTGACTTTAGATCAGACATCACACAACCGAAAAGGAACAGGAGTGTGTAGAGCATTACTTCTGTCCTGTAGAGTTGGCTCTGGTGAATCATTTTTGAATAAGGAGGTGATTTTTGTTTGAGATGTGTTCTGTGACACCTTTCTACTTGCTGACTTTTGGGTAGTTACACTTTTTCTAAAGGGAGCAAAAATACTCAATGTGTGCAAGAGACTATATGAATGTAAGACAGTGGATTCATGTGACACTGTAATTCTCTGTCTGTCTCTTGAAGGTATACAACTTGTCTCAGAATATTCAGGAAGATGACCTTCAACACTTGCAGGTAGGAATATGGTGAATTTATGTTAAACTGCTTCTGAACTGATAGTCTTAACAATGTTCTAGAAGTTACTGTTCATGTAACTGACTTGGGAGCTGTTTATTGCTTCATGTAAAACACTGAATTTGACCTGATACTAAAACTGGTACAGCTTGTAAAAACTCTGTTTGCATCAGCTCCATGATGTTTCTGCTGTGCCAGAGTAGAGGTAAAATAGCATGGGCTTTTTATCTGGCTGATTCTTTTAAAGTCTGTTCTCTGTATTGCAAGTTCAGAAATTCCTGAAATAATGAGAAAGGAAATTTATGGAAATACCTAATGATGAAATTCCAGAGTTTTACTTTTTTTTTCTAAAATTGGAAAATTGATTTTATTTCATAACCAGTTTGTAAGGAAGTGTTGGAGTTTGGGTCAGGCCAGAAAGAGTCTTCTGCCCAGAAGCCATCTCTGTTTTTTCAGCTGAGAAGCTTCTGCAGAGCTTTATTTCTGCTTAGAAATAAAAGCAGAAGAATGTCTTCTCTTCACCATGGGGTTTTGATCCTCTAATGCAGCATCATGGTCAAAGGCCACTGAATTATGGCTTCATGTGAATGATGCAAGAGCCATATCTCCTTAACTTAAAACCTGTAGCTTTAGAGAATAGCCTGTGTATTATCAAATGCCAAGGCTGTGACCTTATCACAGCTTAAAACTGGTCTGTGTGTCTTCAGTGCTACAACGGACTGGCTGCCAATGCTGGAAGTAGAGGAGCACTAACTGAAAGTAGTCTTATGAAGCTGTTCTCAATTAGCAGGGTTGTATCACTGGGCTCATACCCCCTACACCCCCCAAAAAACCCAACCAAGCAGTGAAAACAAAAAATCTGTAGGTAATTATTTGAAAGCCAGGCTTCCCTCGAGACTTTGGTCCTTTAACAGGCTTGGTGTAATCTGAATAAAACAATCTATCTCTGTTCTACTGGAGGGTGAGATTTGAAGGAAGGAAGGGAAGAGAAGGATGATAAATACAAGCACTGGGTAGAGGACACCGATGCATTTAAAGTTGCAGCAGAGAATCATGATCTGAGGGAAGGAAATTCCAAATTTCTCTTTTAACAGGAATTTATGTAATTGTGAAATATGGCTAGTCTCCGACTGCCTTTTGCATTTTGCAGGGAAGTGAATGAGGTAAAGAGTTTGGGCCAAAGAAACCCTCAGCTGCTTTTGCTCAGGGTTGGACAAGGGCTTGGAAGTTAAGCTGTGTTGAATTAGTCTTGTGAGTTCCCAGGTGCTCTTGTGATCAACACTGAACTGCCCTTTGGGCCATCATTTACCCGAGACACTTGAGGAGTCAGTTTAATGCAGAATAGTGATTGCCTGGTACTGGAGAGTTCTGGTGGGCTTCCATCACCTCAGCCTGCAGTATCTGTAAGGAGGCTGGCAGATCAACCCCTGCCAGTATTGAGCTGTGCTGAACCAGCCAGCACAGTCCCTAATTCCCATTCCTGTGGGTTGTTTGGCCTGCTCAGGCCAGCAAGGAGTGCTGCTGCTGGTGTTAAAGATGGGGAAAGCAGTCAGAGGAAGACAGCTGATACTTGCCTTTATACTGGAGGGAAGGAGCAATTATTAGTTAAGGTCATGAGCTGATGCTGAGATCTGAGAAGCTGCTGAACTTGGCTTGTATTTAAATGTCTGATATATTGGCCAGAGCCAAGTTCCCTGAGATTTCCAGGAATAAACCTTTTGTGGGAAGTAAGGGGCAAATGTTAGAGAGGCTTACCTCCTTCACCTAGGAAGCAAGTGTTGGAAGCTGGCTTGGTGAGAAATGCAGCCAGCTTTTCTCTGAAAATAGCCCACAAGCCACCCACTTAAAACTGCAGTGTGTTGACAGTTCAGGAATGGCACTGTGAAGCCTGTGGGAATCACGTCTCCTACCTGAATCTTATTGGGGGTTGGTATACTCATTATTGAGGTTTGTTTGCCATTCTCAACCTATAGTGAGATATAAGATTGAAACCTATAGTAAAATATAAGATTGAATGCTTTATTTTTTAGTGACAGAATAGAATATTTCACAGCAGACAGATGTGTTTTCTATGTGGCAATCCTTACACTGCTCTTTCTCTCAGTTGTTTACAGAGTATGGAAGACTAGCTATGGAAGAAATTTACCAAAAGCCGTTTCAGGTAACTGTGTGTCAAATAGATTTAAGCAGTTGAATGTGTAGGAAATGAGCTCAGGATAATTTCTGCAGATAAATTAGTTGAGCTGAAGGTAACCAGTTCTTTGCAAGACTAATTTTCCTTCACTATTGCCACTTGGCTTTGCAAAAACCCAATGGAAAAAATGCTAAAGGGGATCACATTTTGGGCAAGTATAGCTTTGTGCTTGAATTATAAAGCATAAAAGGAATCAAGATGTCAAGTGATGTGCAGGTGTTAAGGAGAAAAATTTTGTGCTGCCGCCTTCTTTATTACTCTGAGATATGGTTGATCCTTGCTGGTGGTAGATGGTAGACCTGAGAAAAGGTCCTGTTTGGTGGTGGATGTTCTGTTTAGTTTTTTTAAACAAGAAAACACTTGCACCACATAACTACAAGGCTGCTACATTTAGAACAGCCAAATATACAAAAAAAACTTACATAGTATCTTTGCTTGTAATCTATAAGATGTTTAGTTTTAGAGCAGCCAAATACTTAATCACACATATGGTAGAATTTTCGACCTTAGGAATGATGTAAACCATTCACTGCTGTTGTTCTTGCTGTTGCAGACATTAATGTTCTTAATTAGAGATTGGAGTTATCCATATGAACATGCATATGGCTTGGAGGGAGGAAAAAAGTTCCTAGAGAAAAGATTGCAGGTAAGTTACCTCCGGTAGTCCTGTTCTGATCTTCTAAGTGACACCTTGCTGTCAAGACAATGATGCATCATGAGCTGGCTCCTTGTGCTAATAAAATACATTTGTGGTGTTTCCACTCATAGGCAAAGTTGACATTATTAGGTTCAGGAATAAAAGCTTTAAACACTCTTCTGTGCTCTTACTGCTTTTATGATGATGGTTAATCTTGACTGCAGTGCTGTAAAACTAGTAGCAGTTCTTAATGCCTTTTTTTCTCCTCAGGTCAAGCAAAACCAACATGAAGAGCTACAGAATGTAAGGAAGCATATTCACTCCTGTTTCAGTAATCTTGGGTGTTTCCTGTTGCCCCACCCTGGTCTTAAAGTTGCAACAAATCCAAATTTTGATGGGAGATTGAATGGTAGGAAGCTTTTCATTTTGTGTTTCTTGCTTCAGATCACTGAGTTTGTTTTCTTATGTGATGGAAGTTAAGCACTGTAATGGTTAGCTATTGAAATGCCTGACTGGAAAATATAAGGCTAAAAGGTGAAGTTGCAGAATTTAGAAATGTGCATTGTATGTTCTTTTTAGTGGCTTAAAAGTAGAGGAATTAAGCAGGGAGAGGGAATGGATATCTTTGTGTCTAGCTGTTCATTGTAATCTGATAACTTGAGACGTGCTTAAAGGTCATTAAATAGAGATTCCAAAGATAACAAGAGGCTCCAGAGGGCAGAATTCCCAAGATTAAAGACTTTACTTTCTGGAAAGGCTTTTCTCTAGGAGCTTGCTGAGCCACAGGTCAGCTCTGAAGCGGCTGCAGTAAAAGCCACGGGGTTCTGCTCCTGCAGAGGAGAGGCAGTCGGGATTCCTCCAATGCCTCAGAATGGCAAAGGCTGTCAAAGTGAGCTGCAGTGCTGGGATGCCAGCCCTGCTGTGCTGAGGGCACACACCTGAGAGCTCACTGTGCATTGCTGTAACTGGGGAAATGCACTTAAAATATTGAAAGGCTTAAAAATGCAGTTCAGAGTGGTGATGCTGTGGATTTAGGATTGTGGGCTAACAGTGCTCCTTTGGGAGATACAAGATTGAAAACTAACCACCTTTTTCTTGAAATTGATTGAATTTTACTAGATATAGATGAGGATTTTAAGAATGAGCTGCGGAATTTGGTACCATTACTGCTTGCCCCTGAAAACTTGGTAGAAAAAGAGATTAGTGGATCCAAGGTGACCTGTAGAGATCTTGTAGAATACTTCAAGGTAAGCAAACTCATACTAATTATTTCTGTTAATAGCTTAAAAGACAGTATTCTAAATTTAGGCCACGATGTTCCCAAAGAAGATGAGATATCTAGGCTGACGCTCACTGATCAGCTCACTTTTATTTTCATTTCATTACTCTGACTTTCCAGAACTGGCACTACTAACAGTACAGCTCTTTGCAAGCTACTGTTAGCAAAATTTGTGGGTTGGTGTCTTTTATTTCCCTCTCTCTGAATAGGCTGAAATATCTCAAGTTTTATTAGATTTTTTTTTTGTACTTTTAAATACCAGTTGGATATTTGTTTTGTTTTTGTTATTTTGAATTAAAGTAGGTCTTATGTAGTTTTTACAGATAGAAAAGCAGCTCTTAAACTGCTAAGCATGCAATGAAAATTTCAGATATTCCCCTCTGGATTTTTAACATGCAAGGAGGGTGCTTTCTAAACACTTGCATGTATAGCACCACTGTGCTCTGAAATATTTATGTATGATACTCACAGCTGTTAGTCTTGAGCTTTTTTGGTATCATGGTGACACCAGCAGAAATGTGATAACATAATCTACATCACCAGGGATTAGCCTGGTGTGTGTAGCCTTATTTTTTTTTTTTTTTAATTGGAATGACTTAAACAGTTGGCTTGGTGGGAATGATGCCACTGTCTCCTAAAGACAGGAAATTTTGCATTGCTAATTTTGGGGTAGAAAAGTTAGGCTGATGTTAAGAAACAAACTATGCAAGGAAGGAATTTGAGACCGAAGCTCATTTAACTTCACTTGTAAAACAAAGTAACTTTAGGAAGGAAAGACTTGGTATGGGCTGCAGAAGTGATAGCTGTTCTGACAAGTGCAAAATCAGCACGGGAGCACTGAGCTTCACTCTCTCTGTTTACATGGCTGCACGTTGCTTTTGCTCCAGTTTTTCTCTGGTAGGACCATCTCAGATACAGTGTAGGGAGTGCACGTTCAGGTGCAGCTTAGAAAGGACTGCATCCTAAAAACCCAAGTGTAAAGCCTCTCCTGGAAAGCCAATTCACATCCTGTATCCAGGTGGGGAGCAGTGCTGTGGGGTGCTGCAGAAATGCCATGCTTATGTAACTAAAGAGGACTGCTCCCCTGGGACTGTGCATCTGCAGCTGAGCTTGTGAGGCCTGAGTTGGAAACTGTAGGGCTTTTACTTGGAGGAAATAGCTACAGAGGCAAGGAGGGTGTCAAGGGAACGGAGTCCTGTATCACTCTATATGTTTTTGTAGGTTGTTCTACAACCTAGAGCATTGAGTACATGGGGACCCTGATAACCTTGTTCTCTCCTCCCTTTGAGCAGAAAATCCTCAGGCCCGAGGCTTGCAGACAGGGCAGGGAGGGAAGGCAGCAGTGCTGTGAAGAGAGTGAGGACAGCTCCTCAAGGGCTGAGAGTGGCCTTGCTGCTGTACCTTGCACAGCTTGTCCAAGGCACTGGAATGGCTGCTGCTGCCTGCTGTGCCCCACTTCCCTGTCCCAGGAGTGTGCATGGGCCAGCTTCTTGGGGCTGCACAAGAAAGGAAGTGTGTGCTCTCTTCCCTGAAACCCTGGGGAAAGAAAGGATGCCTGAGGATAAGCAGGGTGAGGCACAGCGGGATAGGTGGCTGCTTAGCTTCTGCAAGTGTTTGTTTGCTCAGCTCTGTAGTGCCTTGATCTGGTTTCTTTCCTCCTACACTTCAGTAGACCAAGGCATGTGGGGAAATGTAAGTATTGGTTCTCCCAGCACTGGGGTGAGTTTGGGCAGACCTCTTGCCAGACAGGCTGGGATAGTCATCTCCACTCTTTGGTATAGGTAAAGATTCCCTGTTTAGCCAGGAAATGCATTTGAGGGAGTAGAAACCTGCTGTCAAGACCTGTCATGTTTTGGGACAGTGGTGATGTCTCCTCAAAGTGCTCTGCTGCCCTGCTGGGCCCCAGTCTCGGGCACAGGAAAGAGAAGGGGGAAAAAATGCCAGACTTTAATGAAGAAAATTACATCTTTTTGTATTTAGCACTATTACAGAGAAGTAATCTGAGCTTTTTTTGTCATCCCTCATTTCTGATTATCCTTAAGCACGAATATTTAGAAAAATAAACCTTTTGTTTTTTCCTTCCCATTTAGGCTTACATTAAAATCTATCAAGGAGAGGAGCTACCTCATCCGAAATCTATGCTGCAGGTATTTTATTTTCTTTCAAAAAATCTGATTAGATGATGTGTACTTTATAAGTTCTTTGCAACTGAAGAATCGTGACTGCTGTGGGCCTGAAGCTCCCCTTCACAGCTGTAGTTCTTGATGGATCTGTGTACTTTGAAAGCCACCTGAACTGTGATGGTTGGGTACTTTTCCCTCAGTTTCATCAACCAAATGAAATTAAATCAGCCAAATAGAGCTGGGGTCTGATCTGTCTGGTTGGTTGGGTTTTTTAACTGCTTTACTCTCTAAACATTGGTTTCCTGTAACTTGCTGGAAATATCCAGAAAATGACATCTTGCGGCTATAACTACAATAGTTGTCCCTGACATTGCACAGGTAGAAAATAAGTCTAAAATTCTTAACAAAACTTGACAATTATGATTGACACCAAAACTGTGCATCTGTAATGTAGAAATAATAAGAGCTTCCTTCTTTCCTCTGAGGTACTGAATGTAATCCAGTGTCAGGATTAAAATGTAATAGTTTAGTGACCCTTATGTGCTTATTAACAGTAGAGCATTTAGAAGAGATTGCTCATGATGAAAAGCCTGTACAAGCAGGCTGAGGTTTGTTTGCAGCTGTGCTAGAAAGCTGAAGAAAGGCAGCAATATGTTTTAATGTATATTGCTAAACTTCACTTATTTGTGTGTGGCCTTTTCCTGGCCATCAGGAGCTCTGGAGGTTTGGGGGGTATGTTTGGAGTGCAGTGCTGTGTAAAACCTGGGAATGCTGTCAGTGACACACATGCTGCATGTTTTCTAGGCAACAGCTGAAGCGAACAATCTTGCTGCTGTGGCAGGAGCAAAAGACTTGTACAGCAAAGGCATGGAGCAGGTATGATGGCACAACCTTTCCTAAAAGCCTACATGCAAATACAGACCTTGAGCTTCCATGTTGCCCTCTGTGTGTGAGCACTTCAGTGGGGGAGGGTAACTCAGGGCCAGGACTTGTGTGTTCTCTGCACTCTGCTCTGAGCTTGGGTGTGTGATGCTGGGGAGTGTGAAAATGAGTGTGTTTGCAGGATTCCCACCTGTTAGTTCCCTCTATGGTGCTTGACAGGCATCTCAAAATCTTTACAAGCACGTGAGCAGACATTTGTTGTGTCAGGATTGCACAGGAGTGGAATTCTAGTTCTGTAGTCTCATGCTTCTGAACTGTGGCCATTCATTAGCTGTAAAATGCAAGGATTTAAGTGATTCAAAAATTTAGAGAAACCCCTTGGAATACAAGAATTACTTAGAAAAACTGTGTATGTAATTTCCGACTTGCTTCTTCTTTTGAAGATGGTGATCTTATATGAGTCTAACCTGAATGCTGGACGGATTTCATCCTTTAATGTAGTGGTATGCAAGGTTTTATCATAGGAGAATCTGAAAACCATTGCACGTCTTGTAAAGTTTAACAGGACCGTGCTTATTGAGAAACTGTACAACCAGAAAGGCCAGTAGGTGTGAGAACATGCTACAAACATCGCTCCCCATTGACGAGCCTAATTGTGGTCTTAATTGCTGAAGTAGCTGTTTTGAAGTTAAAGTAAAACATAGTGCTAATGGCAGACAAGCCAGTTCCATTTGTTAGCAGGCTGTTTGGAGAATGTTCTGCTGGTTTAAGGGAACTCCTCTATTTTCCATTTTGGAAAATGTCTTGAAATAGTAAATGTGTTGTTTATAATAAGTGCCAAGGCTGCCTTCCAAACTTGAAAGTTCAATGGTTGTTGAGATACTGTAGCTGTAAGGTTTCTAGCTTGGAGCAGGGAATAAACAGAAACAGATGTTCTTTTAAACAGACTTTGTTTCCATAGTAATGTTCCCCAGTACTGTATATTTTTATATCACTGTAGAGATATGCACAAATTATGGAATAGTTTTTTATCCAGATGTCTCATATGATGTTCTCGATCTGACACAGCTCTGAAACTTCTATTTTTAAGAGCAGAAGTGGGAACTCTTTGGATTTAAAACTCTTATTATGTAAAGGTAGTTCTTGCTGCAGCTTTTGAGTTGTCCTTGTGAACCAAAGCCCTCCTTTGAGTGTGCATAACCAAAATACTGTCCCCCTAATGATGTGAAATGTAAGGAACAACAGGTGCAGTGTCACAGAGTGCAAGAAAACAGTGGTAGTTATTTGTGTGGTGGCCTCTTGATCCCTCAGTGGCCCCTGGTGTTTAACATGCTCTGGGCAACGTGAAAAAGCTGTTCTGAAGGACGAGATTGGTAGGCATTTTCGAGGGAGTTTTGGTGGATGTGGAGGAGTTTTTTCTGGGAAAAAGCAGGGTTGTGCATGTGGCTGTTGTGCTGTCCTTCTGGGCTTGCCTGAAGAGAAGTAGGAGTTCAGTCCTGTGCGGCGGGTCCGTGCTGGTTGGGCAGGTGAGGCTCCCGCCCTGCCGGGATCCCAAACCCCTTTGGCTGCCCCGCTGGACGGGCCGGGGCTCGTGGGCGCTGCAGGGGCAGCAGGGCTCGGGGGTGACCGTGGGGTCTGCTCTCCCGCAGGTGTGCGGGGGGGACAAGCCGTACATCGCCCCGGCGGACCTGGAGCGGAAGCACCAGGAGTTCCGGGAGAGCGCCATCCAGCACTTCCGCTCCGTCAAGAAGATGGGAGGGGAGGAGTTCTGCCGGCGCTACCAGGAGCAACTGGAGGCGGAAATCGAAGAGATCTATGCAAACTTCGTGAAGCACAACGATGGCAAAAACATCTTCTATGCTGCTCGTACCCCTGCCACTCTGTTTGCAGTCATGTTTGCCATGTACATAATCTCAGGACTGACTGGGTTCCTTGGCATGAACTCCATAGCTGCCCTGTGTAACCTTGTGCTGGGGATGGCTCTTATATCGTTTTGTACTTGGGCATACGTTAAGTACTCTGGGGAATTCAGAGAAGTTGGAACAGCCATTGATCAGATCGCCGAAGCTATATGGGAACAGGTTGGTATCTGTTTTTATTGCAAAATCTTGCTGTCTTGAGCAGACGTATCAAACAGTTTCTGTTCGTTGCTGAGAGGGAAAAGCTGGTCTAGACCTAATAGAGAATGCTAGTGCTGCCAAAGGGAAAATCTGCTCAGTAGTGTGACTGCTCTCTTCAGGAACAGATGCTGCACACAAGCAATGTTAAATAAGCTTAGGATATTATCAAAGAAGTGCTACTTAAGGTGCAGAAGGTTACTTAGTAAGTGCTTTGATGGTAAAGAGGGGACTCTTCAAAACTCTTTTTTCCTTAGCAGAGCAAGGAATTGATTAGTCTGTGGAGAGAAATGGCTGAGTGATGGCTTTCAGCAGCTGCTACCAGAGGCTGCCCAACAGGTTTTGTCCATCAGGGAAACTTGTGCTGTCTGTGACAGCTTCAGTGGGTGCAACTGCTGTTTGCAAGGAATACTCGGCAAATTCCTGAAAGAAAAGATGTGAGTGTAAGGACAAGAGAGCTGGAGGAGAAACTCTCTGCATAGAGATTTTGCTGCCTGAACCCAGTTGACACAGCTGTGCCAGTAAGGTCAATGTAGAGAATTCCTGACCAGTAGTTTTTGGAGCATTCTGACTAGCTCTGTCCAATGCCAGCAGAAGGAAGCACTCTCCTGTTGTTGTTACTGGAAATAAAAGGTGCACTGAGCTTATCTGGGGTGACATTAAAGTTTGTCCTGTGAGGCATGAGCAGGTAACTAACTGGAGCCTTCTGCACAGATGCTTGCTTCCACAGCTGGAAAATTCCTATGTTCAGGGCTGATCCTGGCACTGATCCTAGGCACTGGTACACTAGGCCTTTCTGAGCAACCTGCTGAGGGTCCCAGTCAGGTTTTGAGTTACACTGGAGCAGAAAAAGTGGGTTTCAAAAAGAGATTAAATGAGCATCAGTAAATAAATCGCTAACTAAATCTTGAGTTAGCACCACTAGCTCTTGATAAAAATTGAGGCTCTCCAGTGCTACTGGAGCTGCTGCTGCAGGATACCAAGCACAGAAGGCCTGGGGGAGAGCTTGGGTTATGCTGGCAGGAGCTTGCCATTTGTGGGCTGGAGGAAGGTGGTCTCCCAAAGACCTCAGCAGTGTTGCTGTTAGAGCTGCACATCACCCTCATATGCAAAGCACTGCAGATCCTGTCTGAGTGACTCTTGATTAAATACTCATTCTTGCTGTTGATTTTTCTGAATCTCTGCCTTTCTTTTCCCTCCTTGCTTCAGAGGAATCCCAGGAAGGTGAGAAGTTACTGGCAATCAGGTTTTTTTTTTTTTTTTCTGAACTTGATTGAGTTTCTGCTATGTTGTGAGAGTCATTTTCCCTAACAGCTGACTTCGTGTTTTAGGTGTTTTCCAAACTCTTTGAAGTCCTTAGACGCCGAACGGTTCGTCGTGCTCTTACATCAGTGCCGCGACAGCGACTCTCATCCAACAATAACAAGAAGAAAAACTAGCCAGTATTTTTAACTTTCTTTCTGTATCTGAAGTGTTCACACTTACACATATAGGACAATAAGCTGGACTGTCTGGGCCGGTCTGCATAAATGCTGTAACCATACCAGACTGATGCTGCATATGGGGTATGGAATTGCACATCCATCTTCTAGGAACTGTAAAGTGGTTTGAATTCAGTGAAATACTGCTGTGTAGGAGGGGTATCACTTGTGTCCATAGCATGTGACTGCTTTAACCTCATTACTCTAGCAGCAAAATTCATTTCTCTTTCAGTTCATGCCACTTTGTGTCAGATTTCATCATTCTAAGTTTTTTCATGATTTCAAGTCTCATCTCTTTATATGATTTTATATCTTACTTTCCTTGGTTACCTCATTTTCTTGTTTCTTTTGCACATTTCTCATTCCACAGGTGTTGAAGCCCATGAGTGATAATTTGATGGAGGATCATATGAGGCAGTCTGTAAAAAACTCTATCAAAGCAGGCCTGACCGAGCAGGTGGCTCACCATGCCAGACTAAAGACAGACTGACAGTTCGTCTCTTCAACTCTGCCCTCTCATCCTAGACATGCTTGCTGTACCATGAGAACTCAGTAATAAAAAAAAAATAAATAAAAATAAACCAAAGTTTACAATCAACTGTAGAAGTAGTTTAGTGTGATTGGCTTCACAGATTGCTGCCATCACCGGGGAAGAGTTAAGTTTGTCAGTGCTCAGCTCCTCAAACTGGTGCCATGGAGCCCGCTGGGGTGGAGGGAGTGGCTCAGTTTTACACATAGTCCTGATGCCCCGTGTTGGGGAGGGAGGGGAGCTTCCCCAGCGTTGACGGGGGCAGCCTGCCCCTGCAGCAGCTGCCTTCAGGGAAGTGTCACAGCGCTGTCCCCAGCTCGGCACGCCCTCGCCGGCTCCAGCGCGTTCCTCGCGCAGCCCGGCCGGCGGAGCACCGCGGCAGCCGCTCCATTGCAGCGTCTCTTGCTTTCTTGCCTTTACCAGTGTTACACAGGTGCATGTGCTGGCTCCTCACGCAGAACTGGGCTGTCAGGGAGGCAGTGCCTCAGCACAGAGGGTGGCTTGCCTTGAACTCGCAGACCTGGTCCCGAGGGAGGTGCGTATTGGAACTGAGCTGTCTTTTTCTGCAGTTTAGCCTTCATGTATATAATATTGCCATTAATTCTACTGGGGAAGAAATTCCATCCAAAAATGTTGCCTACAGCTACCAAGCAATGAGTTAGGATTGTCTGTACAGTGTGTTTAGTTTTTATTTTTTAAGAAATCACAGATAGGGCATGTATATGAAATATAAATATATAAATACGATTTTGTATCAAAGTTTTGTAGTTTATGGCAAAACCTGGTTCTGTGGTAGCTAAGTGCAGTTCCTGTAAAGGAATGTTTGTGGCTCATGTAAATGTGTGACTGCATCAACAATTTGAAGTTTTTTGATATATTTGTGATATTTACCTGCCTTGAGCACTGCAATCTCTCACCCCCTTGGAAAAATCAATGGGAATGTTTGTTGTGAAACTCTTGTCTTCTGTTGCATTTTAAAGTTATTTCCTGTAATTTATTTTCAGTACATGATTAAAATCAGTTGTGTATATATTAAATGAAATCAGTGCTTATTTTTAAAAGATGTTCAAGTATTGTATTCTACTACATAAGCTATGTCAAATACTTATCCTGACAATTATATGAACAGATTTGTTCTATTGTACTTCATAGCTTTCTATTGAAGCCGATGTTCCTCTCATGCTTGTTTCTGGAAGGTGACCTCTGTCCAGCTCCTACCCCCTCCCTGTATAGGAAAACCTCCTGCTGTTCTTAAGCACGCTTTTGACTTGTGGAGTTGCTTGTCAGATTCTGCCCTCCAGCAACTGTATCACTCTGAAATCTTGTTACTGGCTTTACTTTCATTCTTGGCTAAATCAGTATCAACTGTGTGGAGTGTAAAGGCAGCTAAACAATTAACTGCTGTATTTTCAGCTGGAAATGGCTGTGTGCAATAGCTGGGTTTTTTGCATTCCTAAATGGTAACAATTTTCATCAACATTTGAGCTTTAACATCTCCCCTCTCTTGAGTGAGGGAAATCATCTGTCTAGGACTAAAGCAATTGCACTGTGACTCTTGCACTGCGAAGAACTGCTGGGGAGTGGTGGTTACCTGCGCTCGCAGGCGAGGGCTCAGCTCCAGGGGAATGATGCTAAAGATGAGGTAGGAATGTCGCATTTTATGATATCTCAACCTGTACAGATTAAATACTGTTATTCAAACAAGCCAGTGCTTTGGTGATTAATCTCTTATTAATGTCAAATGAGTCACACGGGGGCTCGCAGGGCCACGCCTGCCCTCACTGCTCGTGGGCTCCAGGAAGGTGCAAGTCAGATTTGAGGCTGTGCCTTGCGGAGATTGCAAAAGCAAAACTGCTCAGCACGTGGACAAGGAGTTTGGGAGGCTTTATATGGACTCTTCTTCTGGGTTTGTGGGTGCAGAGTTCCTGAACACTGTGCCACAAAGTTGGTGCAAAATCCCCTCGAGCTTGTGGGAGGGATCGAAGGTAGGGGAGGGGTCAAGACGCCTTTTAATCAGGTGTGGGAAATGGCTGGTGCTTGTCCTTGTTGGCTGCTAACCCCACCTCACTCTGCCCTTTCATTGGGTGGGCGCAGAGGGCAAAGTGCCAGGGACTGGAATGGTGCCTGGGGTCCCAGGGGCTGCATGTTTGGAGCAGCAGCCTGGAGGGAGGTTGTGTCACTTGACAGCAAGCTGGATTTAGCCAGCAAGTAGGGTAAGGGGCCTGGAGCCAGGTGTGGGAGCAGTTCTAGGCCTGGGCTCGACACATCCGTTTTGATGTGGGACAAGGGACACAGGGATTTGGACACCCCATAGGTAGGAAAGGAACATGGAAGATCCTACAGCTGGCAAAGTACAGCATCATGCCAGAGAAAGAGGTAACAGGGCAGATGTAACTAGGTACAGCAGCAGAAAGAGGTGGAGAAGGTGACAAGATAGGATACTTGATCCTTCTGTTCTGTAAGTGCGTGCCCAAGTTCCTTGGGATGGGAAATCCTCATCTGGAGCAGTATGTGTGGCGATTTCTGGCTCTGGAAAGACATAACCAGCAGGAAATTTCTGCCTATCTCATAACTCAAATTTTCCTACAGCAGGCTAAGGCCAGGCCACAGATTTTTCCTGTAAATGTCTGATCCCTGAAGGTTAAGTTAAGGAAACTAAGAGTACATCAGGTGGCGTGGCACAGCAATAACGGAAGGGTAGAGAACAGGAAGCCCTGTATTCTATGAACCCAGATCTGGGGAGTGTCCAGTCTTCTGTTTCATTATGCTAGCCAAGTATGCCAGTTATCTCAAAACTCCCTGCCTGTTACTGTGCTGGATTAAAGTAATTAAGCACAGGTTATGGTAAAACTTCCTTTTTAATTGAAAAACATGGGTGGGAGTACAGATAATATTTACACAGGTTCCCAAGCGCGCTCAACTCAAGAACGTATGACCAGAAGTACGATAAAAGGATGTGGGTCCAAATCAGAATTATGGAGGGTACCAAATGGTACAACTTCCTGCTAACCACGGACCTTCAGATAAGATCAGCAACTGAAACGAGAGAAAATGCAGGAATGAGAAGTAAGAACCGAGTGTGTGGAGAGCCACAGCCCAGCAGGACACTGCTGCTCCCAGGCTCTCCCCAGGTGAGAAGCAGGTCAGGCAGCACGCACCGTTCATGGGCATCTCATCGATCTGGGTGGAGTAGTACTGCTCGATGTCCCGCAGGATGCGGATGTCGTCGTTCTTCACAAAGTTGATGGCGACGCCTTTCCGGCCGTACCTGCCCGAGCGGCCGATTCTGCGGAGGCACGAGGGAAGAGGGAATGGAGCTGCTGTGGGAAGGCTGCCCCCAGCCCCAGCGGCCCGTGGGAAGCCCCAGCCCACCTGTGTATGTAGAGCTCTCTGTTGTTGGGCAGGTCGTAGTTAATGATCAGCGACACCTGAGGCACATCCAGGCCCCGAGCCCAAACGTCTGTGGAAATAAGAACTCGGCTGCAAAGACAAGGGCACAGTTAGTTACTTTTCTGGGAAGCCAGCCTCCAGCACAGAGCATCCCCTGCTATTCCATGCTCCCCCCTGCCCACAGCACACCAGCAGTGTTCATACTTCTGCTGCATGTAAAGCTGTCCCTTGCACTATCACCAAACTTCAGCCAAGACAGGACCAACGCAGCTTGGGTCTTTCAGAAGGGATAATGTTCCCAAGTGTTTCAGATATTGAGGATGGAGCATGAACACTTTTCCTTGAATTTTAAATGCAGCAACTCCCAACTTCTTCATCAAGACAGTAGAGACTAATTCTAGAGGTACGAGTATCCCTCCTTGGAAAGTGGCAATCTCTCAACCCTTCCACACCACAGGAGATAGATGGAAATCAAGAATTCTCCTTAATCTGAGCTGAACAAAGCCTTGACACAGAACTATTATGGCTTCCCTGCCCTGAGGCAGCACTGATGTAAGGAATGCTATCTGGGGTGTTTACCTTGCGCCAGATCTGAACTCTTTCATGATGGACTCTCTCTCCTTTTGGGGCATGTCCCCATGCATGGAGGAAACTGTGAAGTTGGCTTCCCTCATCTTCTCTGTGAGCCAGTCGACCTGTGAACACAGCCTGGGTTAGCTCTTTGCTCAGACAGCCAAACACAGCAACTGATCTCCTGAACGTTTGCTGAGATTAACTGGTAGGGACTGAGACACTTCCACAAGCATTCTGAAGCTAAGGTAAGTAAATAATCCTTACAAAGCATCAGCTGTATGATACTGGGCTCCACAAGCCCTGAAAGGAACAAAGCATTTATCAGGAAGTGTGGGTTTGCTCCAGGAATTATAAGCAGTTAAACTGAGCACATTCTTACTTCTCTAAAAAAGGCAATTCATGTCACCTGTATCAGGTCTGCCTCTGTTGTTTTAAGTTAGATACATCCCCAAAGGTTTAACCTATGGTCTTACAGAACTATTTCCAAATGGGAGAGCAACCAGACCTCTTAACTAACCCAGCACTGTTTGAGTCACCCTCGGGAAGCACCAAGCCCCTCTGATGGCCCCTGTACCTTTCTCTTGGTGTTACAAAAGATGACAGCCTGGGTGATGGTCAGCGTGTCGTAGAGATCACACAGGGTGTCAAACTTCCACTCCTCTCTCTCCACAGCCACAAAAAACTGCTTGATTCCTTCGAGGGTCAACTCATCACTGCAGGGAAGAAAACCACAAGCAGTCAGAAGGGCTGGGTGTGCTTCACCAGAGACCATCCCTCTGCCTGTGCGCTGTGGTTTACTGGTCCAGATGGAGTCCAAGTTGTTCAAAAAGTCCTGAGAAAACTCAGCTTTAAGAAGGGCCCTGAATGTGACCCATTCAGCAGAGACTGGAACTGCTCTGCTCCAGCCCACTCCAAAGGGGAACATCTCTGTTCTCATCATTTTTACATTTCAGCTTCTTGACAAGAGAGACTGAAGAAAGTCTCGAGAAGACCGAATGTACTAAATGGGCAGTGCAAGAGCTCAGGCAAGAGGGATGCTCCTCCCAAGTCCCAGTGCACAAGGACCTGCGACACCACCAGATGTAAACTGTGCCTCCAAGAACACCCAGGATCAGTTGGCTAAAGGGTTTTTTTGCCTGCTGTGTAACAGGAAATTTTAACAGGAAGCCTAAAAAAATCCTCTGAGGAGCCCAGGAATTGGGTAAGTGTGAAGACAGATTTCCATGAGGAGAGACTGCTATCCATGGGGAGAATGAGGGACAGCCAGGCTGAGCAGCAGCACACAGAACTGGACAAGGATAAAGTCAGGGAGATAAGTCAGCCCCTGCTGGAAAGCAGGACACGAGCACCTCTGCAGACACTCAGGGATGGCGAGAAGGAACATGAGAGACTCTCATACATTTAGATCACTTAATACTGTGAACAACCCAGGGCTGGACCAACTCAGAGTCCCTGTTCTCTCCCAAGGAAACTCACTGACCGTTTCACCAGGATGCGGATGGGGTCTGTCATGAATTTGTTGGTCATTTCCAAGATTTCATGTGGCAAAGTGGCGCTGATCAGAACCACCTGTGTGGCTGGAGGCAGGTATCTGTACACATCATAAATCTGCTCCTTGAAGCCTGCAGTGCAAGTCAAGCCACACAGAACAGTTAGCACATCCCTCTCCCAAATATCCTCCTCTTCCACAATCTGATCTGGAATTCAGCACTGGGTCATGAACATAAATGTGTGAATCGGTAACATCAGACAAGGCATGCTGTGTAGCTTAACCTACTACAGCCTACAGCTAACTGTAATAGTCTAACTTTTTAAACTTTAACTTTTAGAAGTGGGCCTGCCAGCTGGGACACCCTAGAATCATAAAGAAGCAAGGACAAAGGAAGTAGAAGGGAGACAAATGTTTTACCTTTATTGAGCATTTCATCTGCCTCATCCAAAACCAGCATTTTGATGGCACGAGTTCTTAGACTTCTGCGACGAATCATATCTGTAAGATTTCACTTTGAGATGAGAATGCTCTGAAAGCAAGTGAGCCCCACCACTGTCAGGGCATTTTGGTGGAGGAGGGACAGATGTGAGAAGCACAAAACGCCAGGTGAACTTTATGTCAACAGAATCCACAAATCCTGTTTGAGAGTCAGCCGTTAGGCAGCTGCTAATTTTTGGTGGTGTTTTATCCCCTCGTGGGGACCAGTTCACGTTCTCCCAGTGACAGGGACTTGTTAAGTGCTGTGTGTTTCTCAGACACACAGAAGATGGGAGCTTGAAGGCCAACATTACCCCTGTAGTAACTGCCATGAACAGCAAATGTTGAACTCTTCCTGCGGTGGAACCAGAAGGTACCAGCTGCAAGTGCACCTGATCTAACAAAGATGGAGCAACCACCAGTGCACAGAAAATGTGGGTTTAATTTTGGCATTCATGTAGGCATGGCTCCTATCCCCTTGAAGATTCAGGGACTGTAATACTTTCTCCTTTTTCCAAAGCCACCACATAAAGAGTCACCTCAACAATGGAAAGCAAAGCCTAAAGAGAGAAAATAAAAACCCCACCAGCACTAATTTCCCTCTAGTTTTCACAACAGCAGTAAGTTGTTACCCTGTCACACCTCACCTCCGTGTTACAATAAGGTCAGGATTCCCTTACCGAACACCCGGCCTGGAGTGCCAGCCACCACGTGCTGCCCGTAGTCCAGCTTGCGGATATCCTCGCCCACGTTGGTGCCCCCGATGCAGGCGTGGCACTGCACGTTCATGTAGTCTCCCAGGGCGAGAAGGCCCTGTCAGGGCACAAAGACACGGCCTCACTGCCCGGCTCTCCCCAGGCCACACTTGTGAGGGGATGCTGGCCTGTGCAGCCACAACGTGGGCTTTCTAAAGAGATGGCAGCACAAGGATTCCTGTAACGTCTGGTACCCAAATCGCCACAGCAGCGGCCTTAAAACACTGGGAACTCAGTTCCTCAGGGATCACAACTGCTTTAGAAGCGCTGACCTTAAAAACTCAGGGCTGTGCAAAACCTCAGACTGCCAGAGTAATGAATATAACCCCGAGGAGCAAAGGACCCTGTATCAGATGATACTTTGCTATTTCTCTCGGGAACAGAAAGAAAAAGTGGAAGCTGTGCTTTGAGCTCTGCTAGAGAAACACCAGAGCACTGGCCCCGGGCCTTGCCAGTGCTCTCCAGACAAGGATGGAAATGCTCCTACCTTCTGGATCTGCACAGCCAGCTCCCGAGTTGGTGCCAGGATCAAGGCTTGGGTCTCACGAACCTGGTTAAAGCACAGAATCACAAGCAAGTTAATCACAGGCCAGCCAGAGAGCCAGGCATGGAAGAGGTGATGGATCTCACAGAATCGAAGCTGTGAGGTGTCACAGCTGAAGGATTTAGCACAGAATTTTGTGCTAAAAAAAAAAAAAAAAAAAGGTGTGTACATGTCTTGCAAAATAGAAACAAATCTCAAGTCCTTCAGCCCTGTGTGTTTGGTTCAGATAAACACTTTGCACTGCTCAAGGATTCCTAGACAAAGTTTTGAAGTGTCACCTGTAAAAGTATTATGAGCACTTTACAGAAGTAAAGCAAAAGCTGTCTTTTCCACTTAGAACATGCAACCTTAATTTTTATGTCACCCGACAGTGACAGATGAATTACAATCCCAGCCACTGAAAATCACCCTTTTATTCAATTGCATCTGCATATCCAACTTATACCCCAAAACGACTGGACGGACATTATGCCCCTGAGCAGAACAAGAGCAAACAGCTGTCAGTCAAAAACCTAGATTTGATTCTGTGCAACGTGTGGCACTTGTCCAGACAGGCTGGTGATGCTATTAGGACTGTCTGAAGACAATTCTGCTTGCTGAGGGATTAACTTAGCCCTAAGAAGTGAAAGAGGTCAGTTGTTAAAGACAACTTTATCATTACAAGACGTCATCTGAACTTATTTTGCCAGACTGGCTTTAACAGTTAAATTGTTATAGTTTGGTGAAGTTCTCAGTCAGAATTCTGTCTGAGGTTTACTGCCTGTAATTAAAAGACTTTGAAGTAAAGCTTCATTAATTCACTCTTAAAGAACACACTTTCATGATGAAGACCAGTGATCTAGTAAGAATTACTTTTAGCATGTGCTGCTATGAGCTTACCTGTATATCCAGGCACTGCAGAACAGATATGGAGAATGTTGCTGTCTTCCCTGTTCCCGACTGTGACCTGAGAAAACGTGTTTGGTGAGTACTCTGCATGTGTGCACAAACAGCACAGGCAATCTCAACACATCCCACCCCTCCACTGCAAAGAATTCAACAGTGCCAACGAAGGGTTTATGTTGTTATGATCAGAGCGTGATCTGCAGCTTTGAGAACTGCAATGCCAGGGACAGAACACTCCAAGGTCCCCAGCTCTGGCACCTTCACTCCTTATCAGACCAGCACTTTAACTTTCTGCCATCTGCCACACACACTTTTTTACAGGCAAATGACTTGTAAAGCCAATGCAATTTGCAAGGCTAGTAATTTGCACTAGTGAGCAAGAAAGAATTTTTTTCAGTGGGATGCATATCCTTCTTTGTCTCTAACAGATGTTTTTTACAGTAACTAAACCTAATAAACTTTGTTTTGCTTGTCACATTATAACACCACAGAACAGTTTGAATTGGAAGGGAATTAAACAACATCTAGCTCCATACGCCACCCTGCCATGGGAGGGGACACTTCCCACTAGACCAGGCTGCCTAGGGTCCCATCCAGCACTTTACAGAAAGTAAAGCCCCCTGGCCCTGGGCCTTTCCAAGGACGGGACATCCACAGTTGCTCTGGCCAGCCTGTCTCCGTGTCCCAGCCATTTCAGGTCACTCCCCACATCCCGCCAGGCACCGGCCCAGGCGCACGGGAGCGGATCCCGCTCTAGCCTCGAGGAATGTGCACGGCATCCCCCGCCGCAGCCCGGCCGCACTCACTGGGCGATCACGTCCCTGCCCTTGATGATCTGCTTGATGGCTCGCTGCTGGATGGCGGACGGCTTCTCGAACCCTGCGGGGACCAAGGGACACGGTCACGGCGGGCCCCGCATCCGGGCCTGCCCCGGCCCGCGAACGCGCCCGGCCCTCAGCTGGGCCCCCCTGCCCTCAGCTGGGCCCCCCTGCCCTCAGCTGGGCCCCCCTGCCCTCAGCTCACCCTCCCGGCCCTCAGCTCGGCCCCCCGGCCCTTCCTCGTTCGACTCCGCCGCCCACCGTAGGCGTAGATGCCGCGCAGCAGGTCCTCCCGCAGGCCCATGGTGTCGAAGGTGGGCGTCACGTCCACCTCCTCGCTGGTCTCGAACTCCACCTTGGTCATGTCCTCCTCCTTCATGAGGCGCTTCCGCGCCGAGCCGCCCGCGGACCCCGCGGACCCCGCCATGGCCGCACAACGCCCGCCGCGCGCCCGCCGCGCCTCTGCGCCTGCGCCTCTGCGCCTGCGCGGCCGCGCCTCTGCGCCTGCGCGGCCACGGGGCGGGCGGCCGCGGCGCGGGGCGCGGCGCGCGCGTGCGCCTGCGCGGGGGCGGCGGGGCGCGCGCACGGGAGCGCGGCACGGGCGGGCCGGAGCGACTGCGGAGAGCGAGGGACCTTTAGCTGCCCCCACGGCAAAGTTGTTCCGCCCGCCTGAGGTGGGACCTCGTGTTTCAGTTTATGGCCACTGGAAAGAGCCTGGCACCATCCTCATGGCGCCTGCCTTTGAGATATTTGCATGTACTGAGGGAGTTCCCTCTCCGTCTTCTCTCCACACTAAACAGGCCCTGCCCCCTCCACCTTCCCTCATGAGGGGAGGTCAGTGCTACCATCATCACCTCTGTCACACTCCGCTGGACCCTCGCCGGGAGCTCCCTGCCTTTCTCGCCCTGAGGAGCCCAGAACTGGCCGCAGCACGGCAGAAGGAGCTGGGCAAGGAGGCGCCGGCAGCTCCCGCGGCCTCCTGCGCCGCTCCTCCCGCTTCCCCCGGGCGCATGCGCGGGGCGGCGGGGCCGAGGGGAGCCCGCAGGAGCCCAACTGGGCCGGGCCGGGCCGGGCCGAGCGGAGCGGAGCCGAGCTGAGCGGAGCCGAGCCGGGCCGGGCCGGGCCGAGCTGAGCGGAGCCGAGCTGAGCGGAGCCGAGCCGGGCCGGGCCGGGCCGAGCTGAGCCGAGCCGGGCCGGGCCGAGCTGAGCGGAGCCGAGCTGAGCGGAGCCGAGCCGGGCCGGGCCGGGCCGAGCTGAGCCGAGCCGAACCGAGCTGAGCCGGGCCGGGCCGAGCGGAGCCGAACCGAGCTGAGCCGGGCCGAGCTGAGCGGAGCCGATGCTGCAGTGCCGCGTCCCCGGGGATGCATAGCCCCGTTCCCACGGTATGTCAGTGCCTCCCAAGCAGCCAAGACTCAGCGGCTCCGTGGCATGAGGTTTGTAAAAAGGATCCTGGTTGATGGCCTTGATCCGCAGCTCCGTGAGGTGATTTCCACTAACCTTGGGTAAGGAGCAATTAATTCCTTGCCAGGCCCCTGCACAGGACAGTTCGTTCGTGTTTAATGCTTTAATGCAATCCTGTAGGGAATCCAGACATCACACACTTAGAAGGGTTTCTCCATCCATTTTCCCGTGGTCCCCCACCAACCAACCAACCCCAAAAAAAAACAAAAAAGGAGGATCAGGTTTTACTGAGAATAATTCAGGCCAAGATACTTCTTTTCACAGGTGGGTGATTCCACAGGATTCAGTCAGGCACCTGAGGGTGCTGACCTGGGGAGAGTTCTGCAAGACAGTTTTTAGATGTGGTCTGTACTGGAGCCACTGCGTGGTGACTGAAAGGCTCCTTTGGGAACTGCCTGAGAAGGAGCAATTCCTGCCTAAGTGGTGTGGGATTGTAAAACAAGACAAGAGGGGGCTGTTGAGCCTGTTCTTTTTATGGGATGGAGGGGGGTGCACATCCTAGGAGAGGAAAAATCATCACCCCAGTTCTAATATTGACTTCAGGAATGCTGATGTCTCTGCACCTCACATGTGACACAGATTGTCCTCTTTTTAGTGCATGGACAAGCTTAATCCACTTTTGTTTGTTTGTTTGATGTAAAATACTTCTTTCTCCTTAGTGTATTCAGATCCAAGGACTGGCAGGGCATTTGCTTTTGAAGTAACACCACATGAACGTACTAAGTTGGAAGCGAATCTCTGCTTACCCTGACAGCCAGGACAGCTCAATCCAGGATCCTGACCAAAAAAAAAAGAAAAAAGAGTCATTCTTTTGGCTTAAGACTTTGAGGTAACAGCTCTCTGAAGACTGGCTTCTTCCAAACTTGGTACAAAATTGGTGCTTTTGGATATGTTGTGAGTTCTGTATCAGCTTTCTGGGTTCTGCTCTTTGGTCAAATAAAATGTTGGTTGTCAGTCCCCACCTGACAGTTTTCACAAGACCCTGTAAGTGATACAGCTTTCAGTGCTGGCCTTTCTGTGGATTCTGGGTGTTGATGGGTCAGCAAGGAGGCCAAACTGAATGGCCTGGGCCTGCAAACTGGCTCTTGTAGCTGCCAGGAGGGTAGCTCAGGACATCTCCCTCCTGGCAGCCTGGGGTTGTTTCTAAAATGTTCTTCAGTATTGATTTGATCTCTGAAGTTTCCCTTTGGTATTGAAAACCATCAGTTTGGCCCCACTGACTTATTCCTGCTGTTTTTTTCCTCAGCATCAGAGGAAGCAGCCTGTCCTTCTGGCCAAGCTACCTGGGCCCACATCACTTCTCCAGCCTCAGCAAAGACGCTGGATTTGCCGAGCCTCAACTTGTCATTGCCACCTGAGCCCTGGAAGGACTTAGAGGAGATCCTCAGGGTCCCTGGTTCTGCCTGGATCAGTGGTGGTGGGTGACGTGAGCAACTGCCCGGGGTGGGAGAAGCGCTTGCAGCCAGGTTCAGGATGGGTTTGGTCACCCCAGAGCTGAGGGAATATGGGGGTGGATGTGATCTAGGCTTATCTGTGAGATGGGGGGGCATCCCTGGAAGACTGGAGGGTGGCCAGATGGTGTGACAACAGAAATGCTGCTGGAACTGTTAGAAGAGGGAGGAAGTGATCTCAGTCTGTCATTGCAGAGGCGGAGCAGCAGCACGGAGGAGCAGGAGAGCCTGCAGGGCTGCCTGCAGCTTTGGACACCACACTCATGGTCCCCAGCAGTGGCCTCCAGCATGCAGCTGGCACCTCCTACAGATACAAACTGCAGTGCCTCTGGTAGGGGCTCTGCTTCCCTGAGGGCCCTTCTGTGGGCTGCCTGAGGGGTCTCTTCATGCCCTGCTCGATGTGTCTGCAGGAGCCAGGTGAGGCAGATCGCCAGGGAGAGGGACAAGGCGAGGCTTGGTTTGGAGAAGGCAGAGAGACACTGCCAGCAGCTGGGCAGGGAGCTGGATGAGCAGTGCATCGCTCTGGAGCACACCCAGAGCAAGCTCAGGTAGGAGGGCTTCTTTTGGTGGGGTGGAGAAAATGTGCCTACACATCCCTTTTGAATCTCCCACTCGTTTTGCCAATGTGTCAGTGGCAGGAAAGTCCTTGAAGACCCCTCTCCACCCCTGTAATCTCGGCATCCTTCCGACAAAGCTCTCATCTCCTGCTTGTGGCCATCCAGGAACATGCTCTGTCTGTCCCAACCGTGTTGCTTTTTTTCCCCAGGAATTTTCAGGCAGAAATGGAGGCAAAAGAGCTGCTTTTGCAGCAAGCAGTGAGTCACCAGGCAAAGCTGGAGGCTGCTACGCGGCTCCTCCAGGGCAAAGAGGCCAACCTGCAAGGGAGACTCAACCATGTGATGAATGTAAGTACAGCTGCCTTGGATTAAACACCTTCTCTCTTTCAGAGGTGGAAAAGCAGGGGTGGTGACAAATATAGATGGTTCACTTTGCTCTTGTTGGGAATAACAGGAATTTTATGCAGAAGAATCATCAGCCACATCCATACAGTTGCATTAAATACAGAGCTTGTTACCTTTTCATGCCATTACTAAACTGCTGTGTTGTCTGTTGGCAGTGATTTGGCCCTTGGTAACACCTAAAACACAGTGACCAAAGCTAAAATTGTGCCAGGGACCATGTCAACGGCAGAGATGATGGTGTGTGCATGCCTGGGATTGCCACAGTTCTGGTCAATGTAGAAGTACAGATGGAGATAGCTCAGGACTTGCTGCCTTTGTTAGCTGTGAGGGAAAGCACAATTTTGGGGAGCAGAGGTAGAGATGATCTGTGGGGCTGTCTAGCTCTTACTGTGCAAAACCCACTCCTGTCCTTTGGAGAGATGAGCCCATGTGGTATCAGCAATGTGCTGTCCTGTCGTGGTTTAGGAGTGGTGCTCCCCAATTTTGTTCTCTTACCAAGACTCCCCAAACCACACTGCTGCTTGCTCACTCCCTCTCCCCACTTTTCAGTGGCTGGAGAGGAGAATGGGAGGCACAAAAGGAAAATACCATGGTCAAGATAAGCACAATTTACTGGAAACAGCAGTGAGATAAGAAACAACCAGTGACAGCAAAAATATTAGCAACAAAAGTTTACAAAAGAGAGAGTGATTTACAAACAAAATGCTCATTGCAGACTAGCCACATTTTCTCTGGAAGGCATCTCCTTCTCCCTGGAACTGAGAGAGAGTGCCTTCCCTCTGTCCCCAGCAATGAATGAGGTGGTACAGAATAACATCTGGGCCTTAGCCACATCCCCTCCTGGTCACTGCAAAAACCAACCCTGTCCTGGCCAAAACCAGGCCATGTCCAGGGTCTCCTGGGAGCTGTGCTGTGTTTGGCCTGTTGGTGTGCCAGTTGTTTTACTGTCATCCTGTCCGTGCTGAGGACCTGTGGCTGAAAAGCCCACCCTGCCGTATCAGGACCCACTGCCTCAGGGAAATCTCAATTTTATCTGCAGGAGAACACACAGCTACAAAACAAGGTCACAGAGATGGCTGAGAAGCTGTCAGCCTCTGAGGAAATGGTGTTGGAGCTGCAAAAAGAGCTCAACCACATTGTGAAGGATAAGGTAACCTTTCTCTGTTGAGTCAAATAACTTTTCAGAAATTCATAAAACATTTGGTCTTGCATATTTTGTGTCAGTTTCTATGGTGTCCTCCTGTGTGAGCTCTCCTGTGCTTTAATGACAACCTAGAAGCTGGGAAAAAAAAAAAAGGTGTGAGGAAAGTTTCCAGTTGTAGACAATTCTGCAAATCTGCAGTCTTCAAGGGAAAATTTTTATAGAGTTTAGTTTCCAGAAAAGTTTTATTTTTCACTAGTATTGAAGTAAAAGGTTTGTTTTAGTATCTTCCACTCCTAAAATGAATCTGGGGAAGGAACTGAGTTTGTGATCTTGTTAGCCAGGAAAGCCTGCCCTGTAGTTTGGTGTCTCACATGTGGAGAAAAATGCTTTTCCTCCCCATTCTGACCCATCCCACAGGTGATGGGCCCCTTAGGGAGCCTTCTGTTGAATGTGTGGGTGTAGCAGCTGATCCCAGTGAATTAGCAGAGCTTTTGACTCTCCATTTGGAGGTGATTTTCTTGATGAAAAGTGTTTTCTCGTGCAGCTGGAGCAGGGGGAGCCCCACAGCCCAGAGTTCCTGAAGCAGAGCGAGCGCTTTGCCGAGATCGTCCTGGAGTACGAGCGGCAGTGCCAGGTACGCGCGGGCAGCGCTGCTGCTGCTCCCTGCAGCACAGCTCTTGGGCTCTTTGGCCTGACGGAGGGGAAGGAGGCAGACCTGGTCATAGGGCAGAGGCATCCCTCTTACCTTCCTCAGTTCTGTCTCCTCAATCCTGAAGACTCCATGGGTTGTTTGCCTTGCCAGGATTTTGGCAGGAGAGAGTCGGGGTGGATCATAAATTCCTTCCCACTTGCAGCCATGGACTATTTTGTTAGGAAACCATGTACCTCTGTCGTTAAGGACAGACCCTGGGCTCTGTTGGATTTCTTATGAGCATAAGGAGAAAGCTGTTCTCCTAATTTGGAAATCATATTAACAGCTAAAGTCTTCTATCTTTTTGTTTCTCCCTTCCTTCCTACCCCCACTTTTAAAAAAACCCAAATCTTGGACTCTGCTAGAGAGTCAAGGTAAGCCAGTCCAGATACCTGGGGTGTGTATGTGGTCCAAAACTGGTGCTGTATCTGTGCTCCTTCCCAGAGCTTGGGGTTCTCTGAGGCATGAGCACAAACTCTGTTTCCCTTCTCTCATTTTTAATGTGTGTATCTTGCATTTTGAACTTGTGTATCTTTAACTTGTGATGGGTGCTGTGTTCTTTGAGTCCTGTGCTTGTCACATTGCCTGTTTGTTCCTACATGCTGTGTGTGTGGCTGGGGAGCACCCCTGAGCAGGGACAGTGACAGTCACATCCCCCCAGCAAGGGCTGAAATGCAGACTTTGAGCAAAGCCATTCTGTGCATGCATCAGGCAGCCCTCCTCCAAGCTGTAATTAAAGGCAAACATTCTGAAGCACTATCCAATGCAGCATTGCTCCAGGTGGCACCAGAAGGCTGAATATGCTCAGTGCTGCAATTTTGCCTCTCCTTGAGCAGCCACAGAGTTGTCCATGAGAATGCTAATGGATGGAAGGTTTGACCTTCAGGCTTCATCTGCCCCTCTGAAGGCACCCACTGGGGTTTGTCCTTTACCCTCGTTGAATGCTCTCAGTCCCCCTTTCCTGTTTACAGTGGAGATGAAACAAACTGGGTTTGCATTTGTCCACATCTGCTCAGTAGTATTTGTTACCTGGAAGTGTCCTAGTTTGTAGGCTCTTGCAGGACATCAGTTTCCTGGGTAGCCGGATGTGGGATGTAATTGGATGTCTGCTCAAAGTGGACAGTCCAGAAGAAGGCATGATGCTGTTGCTTCCAGTACAGAATAGAGGATGTGAAGTGAAGCAAGCAGCTGCCCACCTCCAGACACCTCCATGGAAGTGGCTCATTGCACTGGTGTGGTGGCTCATTTCTTGGTGTTCAGGGACTCCTTGCTGATGGAGATGGGATAAACTGTGTTGGCCTTGGGATGTCTGTGGCACCAGGGGACCGGCAGGACCTGCCTCGTGCTGTGCTTCGCATGGGATCAGCACCTTCCTCCCTTGTTTTATTCCTTCTGCTACCTGGAAATGTTCCCTCCCAGAGGCCTGTGGGCTTTGCTTCACTGTGACTCCTGCTGGTTGCCTTCTCTGCATAGAGCATTGCTTGTTGGCCAGCCCGTGTGCCCACAAGAGATCTTGAGAATGGAAACACAAACCTTTGGTCTCGTGCTGAGATCATGATGTTTCTTCTGTGTTGGATTCTCCCAATGGTTATTTAGGTCAGGAGGGTCTCAGGAGGCCCAGCCCCCTGAGGTGTTGGCAAACCCCCTGGTTTTGTGTGCTTTTGCATTCTGGACAGTTGCTTTGTGCTTTACAGTGTGTAGTGATGGTGATCTTGGAAATCTGGGTTTATGCTTCTTCTTTGGCTTCTCCAAATTCTCTAATGTCATCCTTTGTTTGGGAAGGCTGTGTTGTGGCTGTGGGAGGCCCTGCCAGGAGCTTTGGAGGAGCTTTGCCCTGTGTCCTGAGCAGTGTTTGTTTCAGGTGCTGCACGACCAGAACAGAGCGCTGCGAAGGGAGCTGCAAAGGCTGCGCCTGCAGCTGCAGGAGAGCAGGGCTGAGGGAGCGCTGCCAGCAGCAGGTGAGCTGCAGGAGGGCTCAGTGCCCATCCTCTCAGCACCAGCAAAGTTCCCTCTGGACCCAAGTTTGCAGGGGAACGTGGGGAGGCTTCTTGTGCCTGAACTGCTGCTGCCAGTTGTGGTACTGAGAGGGAAGAAGGAGAAGGTGGATCGTGGGGAGGAGGGAGATGGAGGAGAGGAGGGTTTTCCAACCTGAGAGCTGCTGATGGAACCTGTGAACTAGGCAGCTATGGGTGAACTGGCAGATTTTCAGTGTTGAAGATGCTGAGGAAACAATGCAATAAAAAGAGGAAGTAGCCCCAAACTGTGGATTGGAAAATTCAAGTTGAGCATTAGGTAAAAGCTTTTGGCTAAGAGGGATGATGCAGCCCTGGGACTAGTTGCCCAAGAGATGGGGAATGTCGCATCTTTTGGGGTTGTATGGACTGGATGAAGCTACAGCCATCCTGATCGGTCCTGTCTTGTAGGCCTCCCCTCACAGGGCTCCTCCCTGCCATCACTCCTCTCTCCAAGCCTTCTTGTTCCTACTTCTGTGTTTACAGAAATGTCACTCCCAGTGGAGGAGCTCCAAGAGCAGCTGCAGGACCTGAGGGTGCAGCTGGAAACCAAGGTGAGTGGGGGGCGGGGGAGGAATGTCCTGGCTGTTTGGTAAGCACAGCTGCTCCAGCATGACTGATGAGACATCTGCTCCAGCAGGGTTGCTGGAGAGAGAGTTCAGGCTGGGGAGCAGGATGTGCCTCATCACTCACGTGGGGTTATTTCATGTGCTTCTCCAGCTTGTCTTAGCTGGTAGGAGGGTTTGGAGCCTTTGCCTCACTGGCTGGCAAAGGCTCTGTGGATATCACTGTCACCTCGTGAAATGTTTTTGTGGGTCTTGTGAGGAACCAGAGATCACTTAGTGTTGTTGTTGCAGTAGAACCAGGGACATGACCAGGAGGAGAAGCAGCCAGGTGTCTCCTGATGGTAGGGGCTGTATCAGAGCCCTGTCACCCTTGGCTTGCAGCACACTTCTAAGCTGCTTGCTCTGAGATGACAGTGTGAGCCCAGCCTCCTCTTCAGACAGCTGTGAATGCTCGTGGGAGAGGACTCAGTTTCCACATTCACTCCTTTTGCTGCTGAACTGAGAGGTCAGTGATGCTGGGTTTTGTGTTACAGCACTGCGTGAGAAAATCTTAAACTGACATGCAGGTGATGGAGCAGTTCAAGGAGCACAAAGCTGCCTACAGATCTTCTGCCTGCTTTATAATCCTGCCTTTGTGCATATCAAATCCTGGAGTTTCTGGTGTTCCCAGGGGAGTTGGGGGGAGCAGCAGCTTCTCACCACCACATCCTGACAAGGAACCACTCTGCAGTGGAGGAGGGATATGAAGAGCATGGCAGATGATGCCCTGGCCTCTCCCTTCTCCTCTCTGGGGCTCCTTGCAAACAAGGAGAATGGGGAGAACCGTGCTGCTTGCTGGCAAGAAATAGGACTCACTGTTTTCTGCTCGTTAGACACTGCTGCATGAGACTGATTGTCGTCCTAAGTTCAGCAGGGACCAGAACTGCCTAAAGAGAGTCCCTTGTTGAGTGGGATCAGTAGATCAATCTGAATTTTAGCTATTGGAGGAGAGGAAAGCTCTCAGGAGCATGGTGTTAATATCCCAATCCTATCTCCTTCCAAGAGATAAATTACTATGAGGAAGAAATAGAGTTAATGTGGAAAAACTTTGAGAGGGAGAGGAAGGACAGTGAGGAAGGTTTCAAGGCTGAGATGTGCAAGATGGAAGACCAGAAAGAGATCTTGAAGAAACAGTTGCAAAGTACTGGGCTATAATTAATGGGCTGAAAGAGCAAAATGGGAATGGAGCTTGGAGCTGGAGGAGAGGTTTGAAATGGAACAGGCCAGTGTGGGACAGCAGCACACTGAAGAAATTTTCCAGGGCAAGCAGCTGGACCAGGACAGAGAAGAAATAATGCAGCACAGGGACAGACTGAGCCTGAGATATGGCACTGTTCTCTTCCTGGAGCTAAGGAGGAGATTAGGGGTGCATCTCCTCATACCAGAGTAGGTTGGGCTGATTTTTCACATGGCTGGAGAGCTGTTTTAATTTGGAAGAAAACCTGGGCAGAATTGCTGGGCTGCAGTAGTTTGAAGTGAGACATCTAACTCCCTTACATGAGTGCTTTTATTTCAAGACTAAGTTTCCCTGCATGTTCTTCCAGGCTGTGTTAGAGGCAGTGCCCAGCAAAGACTGTATCTTAAAATAGTGAGAGATATAAAAGAGCTTTCATTATTGTTTTCTTATTACCTCTTTCTTGGTCCTTCAGCAAACTTGCCTCTACTTGCTAGATGATCACAACTTGCTATCTTAAAAGCACTAAAAAATGTCCTAAATTTCTCCATATAGGTAAAAGAGATTGGCTTGTGAAAGAAAGAGGTTGTCACTGAATAACTGTTTATCTTACCTTCCTCCTGCCTCTGCCCTGCTGTGTCTCCCTTAAGGATCAGTGTTCCCCTTGGCAATATGCAAGCAGTGGCTTTTGCTAGGTCATTATCAGTATTTTGGGGCTGAGATACAGTGTAGGTGAGGGAGAAAGGAAGTGATTTGGCTGAAGTCTGTGGTAGAGCAGGGAAACAAACCCATATAACAGGAATACACGATGGACTGGCTGCAGTGGGAAGCTTTCAGAGTTGCTGGAAAAGATGTGATGGATGTGAGACCTGCTCCTTCTCTACTATTGTCTCTTGATTGTCCCCACATGTTTTGCCTGAGTTATGGGAAGGTTTTTTCTCAGTTTTCTTTAGTCCTTGCTGTCATTGGAAACCAAATCCCTGATCTTCAGGGAGCTGGCACAGAATGCCAGAGTAAGCAGGGCTTGTGCATGGTTTTCTCACTCTGCTGTCTCTCCCTGCACAGGAGGCCTGTGCTGGCTGCTGGAGAGCAGCTTGCTGAAGAATTAACATGGGATGGATTTCTTCTTTAGGAAGCTTTAGATAGGTACTGGGGTCACCCACTGAGCCATAAATCTGGGGGGAGACAGCTTTCTGGTGTGGATGATCCTAGTCTATTTAACTGTCCCTCCCATTGTTCTTCACCCCTTGGCTTTTAGGCCTCTGACAGTGTTGCAGGACTTTGGATGTCCCAGGCTGCCTGCCCTGAGCTGGGCTGGGCTGAGTCACCTGCTGGGGCAGAGGCACCTGACTCACTCCTCCATCAATTCAGGGCTATGTCTGTTTTGGCTTCTTGTTGCAGGCCAAAACCAGATGTGGCACTACCCAAAACAGGACTCTCCTCTGGGGAGCTGTGCTTTGCTGCTCTCTGGTCTGAAGCTGATCCTCTCCCTCTTCCCAGCAGGAAAAATGGGAGTGAGTTGGGTAGAGAGAAGTTGGAGGAGCTGGCTGAAATAGCAGAATTAACAGCATTGGTAAGAAGCCATTAACCCAGGCTCTTGGCTGAAGGATTTAGAAGGGCAAAAACTACACATGTTCACAGAGGAGAGCAAAAATGTTTGCTTCAAACATTCAAACCCAGTCTTCCTTCGAAGAACCACCTTCATCTTATAACTTGTAAAGCAATAAAAACTTGTGTGACATTGAAAGTCTTACAGAAGGGGAGTCTTTAATGTCTGAATGACTTTCACTTCTTTGACTCTTTCTCCCCGAGATTTCTCTCACTCCCAGGCCCAAACCCACATGGCTCAATCAGTCTTTGTTGCCTGTGTTCCCACCCAAGCCTCCTGTGCATGATTTGTTGTTTCTTTTCTCAACCTTTTCCAGAGTGAGAAAGGCAAGGAGGAGCTCTGTCACCCGGATGTCAAGATGCCTCAGCTGGGCTGTGAACCCCCTGAGCACAAGTTTGGTCACAGCCATGGCCCTGGCACTGCCCAGCTGCAGAGCCAGAGCCTTCTGGAGGCTGAGTGGCTGCAAGGAGCAGAGATTGCTGCAAGGCTGGAGCACCACCAGAGGCATGCAGCATGTTGGATGGAGATGGAGCTGCTCCAACAGCAGCTCCAGGCCTCACAGGAAAAGGTGAGTGTCCTTCATTTGGTGGCAGGCTGCTGAGTGGTCTCTGTGACGTTGGTATTGTCCTGCCTGGGGCTGTGCTGGACACCCTCCCCAGGCAGTTAAAAGTTGTCCTCGTCCTGTTTTGTGGGGAACAAAGGATTCTCCCTCCTGCTCAGATATGGCTGAAGCCAGTTCAGGTGCAGTTGCAGAGAGGTCCTTGCTTGCTTGTCCCTGTGACACCCCCCTGTCTTTGTCCTGTGCAGGCTGGCTGGGCAGAGGGGATGGGGGCTGAGTGGGGGTGGCTCACACAGGGGTGCCAGGAGCTGTGGCTCCCTGTGGCTCAGCTGACAGAGGAGCTGGAGCAGTGGTAGCACTGGATAAGGGCTGCCAATGGATAACAGCAGCCAGGCAGGGCATGTGGAGGGATGGGAAATGAGGTGGTTAGAGCAGAGTAACGTGGGTCACTAGGACAGAGAGAGGAAAGCCAATGGGAGAAACCTTCCAATGTGTTAATATTCCTCTACCCTGGGGACTGGCTTTCCAAGGTACAGCTTACCCATGCCAGCTATCCCTAGGCAGCCCTAGTGCAAAGTTGGACCAGATTTGCTTCCCATTACCAGTTCTGCCCTTTGCTGGTGACAGGAAGCAGAGGACGTGTAGTACAGGACATTTAGTACGTCACAGCTAGCCTGGGATGTATCCAAGAAGCCAAGTGAGCAGCCCCCTCTTGTAACTCTTGCCTTTGTGGCCCTTGGTGCTGGGACTCCCTCCCAGAGAATGCCTCAGCAACTCCTGCTCCTCAGCAAGGGGAGCACCTCTCAGCAAAGGGTCTCTGTTTCTCCTCCTGCAGCTCTCAGTGCTCCCACTCCCTGGCTTTGCTGCTGCCCAGTGAGCACCACTGCCATGGTCCCGCAGCTCTGCTGTGCCCATGCTGGGGTGATAGCTGAGGTGAGGGGCACTATTTAATATCTCCTCTCTCCCAAAACACAGCCTGGGCCTGTCCTGTTATTGGCTCAAAGCTGTAACCAGCTGTCAACCTTTCTGTGTTACAGCTTTTGGAAGCCAAAGCCAACCTGAGCCTGGCCCAGGCCCAGCACACTCTGCAGTTGCAGCAGGCCAAGGCCCAGATAAACAACATGGTGCCAAAGAAGCAGTTTGAGCAGCTGCAGAACACCTTGAGAGAGGAACAGTGCAAGACTCAGCAGCTCCAGGAAAGCCTCCAGCTGCAGGCTGAGCAAGCATGCAGGCAGCTGGTCAGGACCCAGGTAAGCAGGGAATTGCAGGAGCTCAGTCAAGGGTACTGTGAAAGGAACATTGCTGGCCTGGCAGCCTGGAAGGCAGCTGTGATTGCAGCCACCAGAGGTTTGGGTGGAAGATGGTAGACATAAAGAATGCACTTGGAAAATGCACTTGCCTTCAAATTCAGCTGCAATTTTAATTCTTCATGAATCCTCCAGTCATCAGCCTGCACTCATATGGGTGAATTTATCTCTAGGGCACTGAGCAAACAGGTGTTGGGTTTTTGTGAGTTTGTCTTCTGGGCAAAGATAGGGCAAATTATAACCTAAGGAATTATAACAAGCAGGCACAAGGACTGCATCCAAGGAGACTTTGTCTCTCCTTGAACTTTCCTGGACATGGCTGGGAGATGGATTTCCTGCCCAATGGCTTATTTTTATAGAAAATACTGCTGTAAAATCTGTGCCTTGTCTTAAAACCGGTTGGGTGCAAACCTAGGGAAGGCTGTACTGCTCTAGACATCTGTCCCACTGCTCTTTGTACCCTGCACCTCTGATGAAGCCCGCTGCTCTGCCTCAAGGACTGTGAGGGTCCATGAGCAGGGCCTTGGGGAAATGTTCAGTCCAGGGTTGCCAGAGGCCAGGAGAGTGCTGGGACAACGCAAAGACTTTCTTGCCCACTGCAGGAGGAACATGAACAGCTGCTGCAGGCAGCTGTGGAGCAGGCAGAGGTGCTGGAACAGAGTCTGAGGAATGCTGAAGCTCTGCTGGCAGAGAGGGCAGCTCAGCTCAGAGATGCCCAGGTGAGTGCCAGAGGGGCTGGTGCTGTGTGTCCCTGCCCATCTGGTACCCCTGCATGGGATGCTGAACCTGAAGCCTACTGTCCCTGCTTTAGGCCCAGCTCTCCAGGAACAAACTATTGATTGAAGAGCTCCGTGGAGAGAACAGGAGGTTTGCAATGGCCCTGCAGGCTGCTGAGCTGAAGCAGAAGAACATGGAAGAGAAGAACCAGCTGTTGGAAGAACAAGCCTCAGCTCTAAAGCAGCTTATTGGAAAAATCACACCAGCATCTCTGAGTGGGTGATGGAACATCTGCAGTGGCAGCTCCATGTCCTGGCTGAGGCTGGTCAGGTGCAGAATGGGAGATACAGCTGGGTTGGGAAATTCGCCTTGTCCTCTCTGGTCTTGCCAGCATTTTCCTGTGCAGAAAATAGCAAATGGGGAGCCTAGAGTCCTTTGAGGAAACTGGTCCTGTGGATAGTTGAATTTTCTAACTGAAAGCAGTAGCCTTGGTGCCTTTCTCAGTGGCAGTGTGCTGTTGTCATGGCTGTCTCAGGACAGCCAGCTCACAGGATTTTCTTTGGCAGTGTTTGGTGGAGGTGCAGGTGCTCCCTCTTGGCAGAAGGTGGATGTTGGAGCCACAGTTACATCTCAAAAGCTAGGGCAGAAGGGCTTGCAGGACCCTGTGCCTGGCTCACTCCATGCAGGAAAGAAAGCCGAGTTGTGGCATTAAAATGTGTGCAATGTTACAGCACCTCCTGCTATCTCCGGTCTCCTCTGTATTTCAGTCACCTTCCCCAGCTGCTGCTGACATTTATTCCCAACAGCTCCTCCTAAAGCCCGAACCTAGGATCCAAAACCAACCACACTGTTGCCTCTGCAGTGAGCAGGACAGAGCAATGCTGTAATGCTGTAATCCTGTTCCTGCATTCTTCCCCAGCTCTTTGCTTTTTCAGCTCCAGTCTGAGATGGGAGTTAAGCAAACCGCTAGTCTTACCTAGGGCTGATGTTTTTCCAGGTGTTTTCCCAGATGCAGTGCAAGAGCTGAGAAGCTCCATTAGGAAAACCAAACAAGGAAAGCAGCTCTTCAGCCTTGTTCTGGTTTTGTGCTAGCCAGAATGCTTAAAACCCTCTGCTCCCTTTCCCACCCTAAATAGCCCATAGGCCCTACCAAACCAGTGCTGTAGGATGAGATTCTTCAGAGGAACAGAGACACAGGCCAAGCACACTGGGAAAAACCCAGGTCCACGACCCAGACTGCAATGATCATTCACACAGCACCTCAGGAAACAACATTTATGGGTTTCTGATGGGGACAAGACTTCCTGTCTGATCCTGGAAAGAACCTTGTACAGCCTTGTCTGATACTTGGAGGAGCAGTTCCACTGAGAAACTTAAATAACCATTGCACTGCAGGGTCAGGATGGGTTTGGATGGAGAGCCAGATCACAGTGCTGAATGAACACCACATTAACTCTTAAAAACCCAAGAGACTGAGGCTGAAGGAGTTCTTTATTTTGGAGCCATGGAGTTTTCTTGGCTTCTAGAGCCCAGCCAGTTGGTGTCTTACATGCACAGTGTGAACAAAGAACTACTCCGAACAAAAATGCATTCACAAACTCTGGGTGTAGCTGTGGGGCTTGGATAATGCTCCCCCACTATCCTGGATTCCCAGGATTGCTATATTACCAGCATGCACCCTTTGCTCATGAAGAGCTGTGGTTTTAAGGCATCAAAGGCTGATAGAAGGAGTGGCAGGGTGCCACTGCAGAAGTACTGAGGAGTCTCAAGTCCTGCACACCAGAGCTCAGTCCCCATCGTGGGCAAGCCACCAAGCAAGAGCTGTCCCTCCCGTCCTGCACACTTAGGACAGAACATGCTCCAGGATTCCTTGTCTGATCAACTGCTCACATTTCCAGCGGGGTAAGAAGTGCTGCACAGAAACACAGAAAAACCCTCCTAGAATTTGTTAGATTTGTTACTGCACACAAGCAGCTCTGTTTTGTGCTGCACATCCAGTGCCTCGTGGTACCAGATCAGGCAGAGCTGCACTCTGGACCCTGCAGACATCACATGCAAGGAGCTGTGTGTGCAGGGACTGGGGCATGCTGCAAGGCCAGCATAAGCAGGGTGGTGTCATGGGAGTGAGAGGGCAGGAAGAGAGCAGAGCACACTCCGCCACAGGTACCTGGCTGTTCTTCTTCAACAGGATGGTAGTGCCATCATCGACCTCGAACTCCCCATGGTCTCTTAAACACCGCACCTGCAAAGGGGAAACACAACTCTGTAAGAGTCCCATGGAAAAAAAAAACAACCACCCTCTCCAGGTAACAGTCCCGGGCTTGGGAACATGGTTTCTAGTTGGTCTAGTTAAGTTTCTGCAAAAGCTGCAAAAACTTCTTACTGTTTAACTCGCCCCACCACAGACTCCCTGCAAGACTAGAAGTGCCATACTTTGTGCTCTCAGTAGAAGGAGGAAAATGCTGGCGGACAGTAAAGCATAGAAACCTGTGAAAGCTTTGGAGCTCTGAAAGGTTTTGCTTGGTGAACTGACTTGGGATAGGGATGAAGCGCTCAAAAAGAGATAGTCAGGAAAATGTTTATCTTTGGATAGAGGCGAGAAATCTTGCACTTACTTCAATGTACAGGCTTTTAGGAGGTTTGATGTCCTGTGTGAGGTCCAGCCCCTCCTCTCCTCCTACTGACCTCATGTAGGTAGCCAGAGACTTTTTGTACCGATTGAACCACTCTACCTGTGGGCGTTAACAGGGTTGTACCCACAGACAATGAACACACACAAGTCAGTATTTACAGAGAGACATGTTAAATGTCATGTTTATGGTGTGGGGGAGACTACCCTGTTTTGATTTTACTAAATAATCCATCAGAAGGGATATGTGAGAAGAGAAATGAGGTTGACTCACTTCCTCAGCTGACATGTGGAACTGGATGGTGTTGGGCAGAACGCTGCCATACTCCCACCTCAGTGCTCGGATCCGTAGCAACCGGTCATACCTAGGGGAAGAAATGGGGCAAACCCAACACCTCTGCTGAGGTGAGTGCTGGCAATATCCCCAAGCCACAGTGACATCCAGTAATGTACACTTTTAGAGAGCGGAAGCAAGCAGAGCCTTCTCTTTGCGGTGGTATCAGCAACAAGCACAAGGGGAACCAGCTCTACAGCTGCCTTGCTGCTCGTGGAAAAGCCACCTGCCCGTGCCGAGAGTCCCGACCCCCTGTGCCAGCAGGGACGAAGCCAGGGGAGGCAGCTCCCCCCGCAGCACTCACAGGTAGGCCAGGAGGCAGCGCTGGTTCCGGAGCAGGCAGCAGTGTCGGAACCGGATAAGGAAAATCAGGTCCGTCCGTCCCGCCTTCGCTTCGGACCTGGGGATGAGGAGAAGGAGAAAGAGGAGTAGGAGAGCTGCGGGCCGGGGAGCGCCGCCCGTGCTGTGCGGGACGCGCCGGGAGCGGGCGCCCAACTCACACGTCCGCCTGGTTCCGCTCGTACAGCGCCCGCATCTCCTCCAGCGCCTGCCGCATCTCCTCCGTCTGCAACAGCGGCACAGTCAGCGGGAGCGGGCCGGCGGCGGGCCCGCCCGCTGTCCCCGGGGCTCACCCGGAAGGGCGGGAGGTGCCCGCCGGCCGCGCGGTGCAGCTCCCGCACCAGCTCCAAGCCGCGCTCCGCCGCCATCGCGCCCGCCCGCGCGCGGGAAACGCGCCACCACCAGCCAATGGCGGCCGGGCCGCGCCGCGCCGCAGCCAATGGGGCGCGAGGGGCGGGGCCTGGGGGGCCCCGCCGCCGGTGTCAGCTGTGGGGCGCCCCTGACGGCCTCGGGGCGCGCTGGGAGCCCGGCGCGGGGATTGCTGCCGCACATCGCCCGCAGTCCTCGGGCTCGGCTGGGGACGGCCGGTCCGGCCGGGCACAGCGCCGGGCACAGCGGGGCTCCCCGGGGAAGGCGCTGAGGACATGCCCGGCCAAGGGCCCGGAGTGCTCGTATGCCCCCAGAACTCCTGGAACTCTGATGTGGGTGCTCTGTACAAGCGCTTGTGGCCTAGGGCAGGGGGATTTCTCACAGGGACACGGAGCCATTGGAATGGGAATGGCCTTAGGATGAAGGAAGGCAGGTTTAGATGAAATATCAGAGGAAGTTTTTCCCTGGGAGGGTGGGCAGGCCCTGGCACAGGTGCCCAGAGCAGCTGTGGCTGCCCCCGGATCCCTGGCAGTGTCCCAGGCCAGGCTGGACACTGGGGCTGGAGCAGCTGGGACAGTGGGAGGTGTCCCTGCCCACGGCAGGGGCTGGAATGGGATGAGCTTTAATGTCCCGACCACCATTTAGTGATTCTGATGGTCTTCCTGAGGTCAGTCAGCCTGAGGAGCTGTTGCAAATTCAGGCTGAAAGATGAATGCTCATAATTTACAATGTGTAAAGCAAGAATGAATGCCTAAAAAAATTCTAATGCATGATTTTATAATTTTTTTAAGAAAATGGATGGGGAGAGGTGCTTCCTTTTATTTTATTCTGAATAAATGTTATTTCTTACTTACAGCATGGTAGAAACCTGATTCTGCTCTGGCTGCTCAACGACACTTGGCAGCATCTACAGGTGCACCTCAAGGAACCTCGACTGCAAGAGAGATTTGTTCTGTTTCAGTATTGACTCCATTGACAGGTAAATACAAAATGTTTGTTGGTCAGCCTGCCAGCTCTACTTCATTCACCAGGCATCACACTGAGGGTGCTCCTGTCATATCTCTGGGAAGTCTCAAGGGAGCTTTTTCTGTGTTGCTGCTGTTGGCATTAGAGTGCTCAGTTGTGAGGAACATCACCTGTGTAAGGCAAATCCTAGGAAAAAAAAAAAAAACAAAAAAACAACCCAAAACAGCCAGGTCTGCCTTTTGTATGAGAAATTGCATTCCAGACAAGAAAATATCACCAGGTCCAGGGCACAGGAAGGGTCCTTCTCATTTGATCAGAGGAGTGGCTGAGGGTCTCGAGAACAGAGATTTTTTTTTTATTTGAAGCTAGAGGGTACTACTATACCCTCTTTAACTTTTTTCTTTCTTTACTTTACTCTTGTGCTTTTTTTAGCTTAAGCAATTGTATCCTCTTAAAAATGCAGTCTCTGTATTGTAGGAGAAAATTGGTTTAGTCTATGGCTATACAAGAAAAGTCTAGCTAAGCCTACTCTATTATTTCTTTCTACTCAGGATTCTTCCCTCATTTTCTTCTGACATTTCAGGTCTTAGACTGTCTCTCTTTTCTTTTAGATTAGGGAGGAGTAAGGTTTTGTAAAGTTTTCCTTTTTCAGGAAAGGGTTAAAAGCCTTATCTCCCAGGATGGCTGAGATCTTACAGCAGGCTGCTGAACTCTTATGGCTGGGCACTTCCTTTTCTCTTATTTTTGTTTTCTTTGTGGTGTACTGCTGGCACATGATATTAAATTTTTAGGTGGAATGGGCTCTTTCTTTCTCTCTCTCTCTCTGGGGGGCTTGCTTGGGACATTTTAGTGGCTTTTTACCTTCATTATGTCTTGTGAGGGAGCTGGTTTGGTTTCATTCTCCTCACCCCTCTTTCTTTTTCTGGGTCTCTGGTCTGCTTCAGTTACAGGTGGCATGGCTTCCCCTCTGTACTCGTGGTGGACTGGAACAGAAGAGAGAGTTCTCTTGGGAGTTCTTTGCTTTTAACCCCCTGTGTTTTCAGAAGCATGTCTAATGCTTTTAGTGGTCACTTTAAGTGTTAATATCTAAACTTGATGACTGATTGACTCCAACTTTTTGAGAAACTCACTTCTATGTCAAACTATGATAGGTGGGCAAAGGCAAATCTGACAGCTGAGTATGTGCTTGACACCCTCACTCAGCCCTCTTAAAATCTGTCTAGAAAATGAAAGTGTGCTTGGGTTTAGTCAGTTTATAGCACTGAAAAGTGGTCTTAAGGTATTCCTCAGTAACTATATCATGAATCAAGGCTTTATGCCAGATTCTTTTATGCAAGCGTTGTTCTGATGGACAGTGTTCACCTGAACTAGTTTTAATGCCTCTGTTTTTTTCTGAAGTTCACATTTATTTTGCTGTATTGCTGTGGATGTTCACCCTCGTGCTCTGGACAGTGCCTTTGGGTTTTTTTCTTAATTCTACAGCTACAATACCTTATTTTTTGGCAGTAAAATGGCATGGCAGTAAAATTCGCCACAGCACTAACCTGGCTGCAGAATGGCACTTTTCTTGCAGAGTAATGCTGCTTCTCCCAGCCAGCTCTGCACTGTTCCTGGTGTCTGTGCAATTTTTCACTGCATCCTGCAGCCCCAGAATCCATGGCTGCCTCTCAGGGTTCTGGAGGAGTGCTGTGTCTGGATTTTTGGCTTCAGAGTGAGACGTGCATGATCTGAACTGTGGCATCTCAGCTGTATTCTAGGGACCCCAGGAAAGCAAGCTGTTATTCACGAGGAACCTCTGACTCTTGAAAGTCGAGCTGTCTTGCAGGAGGTGCTGGAAAAGGTGAGATTTAACCTCATACCATTCTTTGTCTAAATCACCTCTGTGAAACCTTAATGTTCTTCAATACTTTATTGGGAACAGCTTATTTCACCCAGAGTAATTTAGTGCATTGTAGCATGTCATTGGTATCTTGTGTTATGCAAGATTTTCAGTAACTTTTCCGTCAATTTTCATGGTAACTAGCATTTTCTGTTTTTCAAGCACAGCATTAGGCTCCTACTTATGTCTCAGTAATTTGGTATGTTGTTTCTAGTTAGTTCTGATTCACTTCTACAGATCTTCACTTACCTTTTAGTCATGTTTCTTCTTGCCTTTCGTGCAAATGGACCTAAATCTTTTGCTGTAGCTTTGTGTTGGAATCTAACATCATCAATCAAGTTGGTGTTTTGCTCTACTAAAATCTTGTGGCTGCAGGTAGGAAGAGATGTGAGCAAATAGTGTGAGGAAGTTGACTGCGGAGACTGAAGGTTGTCCAGCTAAAGCTGAGTGTGTGGCTCTGACACTGAGGATGGAAACCTGTCCACTGTGTGGGTGTTAGAGCTGGGTGAGCTTTCTAAGTATGAGAGCAGCAGGGAAGGAATCAAATGAAAAGAATCGGTGATGTGAGATGAGATTTGAGCCCTTTCTGACACCCACGCGTGCTCTTTGTGTTGTCAAATCCCGCGTGTGAGCCAGAAGCTCTCCCTGCCTATTTTGCAGGTGGATGTGCCATTCAAAGCCCTGGAGGCAGGGCTGAGCACCGGCGAGCCGCGCGTGGCTGCTCTGCACAGGGGGCGTGGCAGGAAACACTCGCTGAGTGCCGGAGGAGCGAACGGGAGCCTTGGCCCTGCCATCCTCTGGGATCTGCGGGGACACTGCAAGCACTGGCAAAGAGCCGAGAGCCATGGGAGCAGCGCTGAGCGAGGCTGTGTCCCAGCCAAGGAGTTCCTCCTGTGTCCCTTAAGAGGATACCCCAGGGCTGGTTTTCTGCATCAAGACTTCTGATCAGACCATCTGTAGACCTCTGGCTTAATGTAAATATTTATTTATATGTTTGTCTCTGACAGCAAAGCACGTATCTCCTGACTTTCCTGCTATTCAGTATCTGCTGAACTGGCTGTGCATTTTTCCTAAGCTAAGGAAAACCCTCCCTCTGATTCTGTAATTTCCAAAGGAGCAGCATTGAGTCACTTATGTTTTTCTTGTCTCCATAACTTTAGCTTGACTCGTGCTCAAGGACAGGAATGACTCAAGAACTGTATGTGGTGAATTGTTAGTTTGGCGGGGGTTTTTGCAAGTTCAGGGCTAAAATGTGATGTAAGAAGAGGCTTTTTTTGCAGCATTAGATTTTTGCAGCATAGCAGCTTTTCAAGCTTTCTAAGTAAGTCACTTCATTCTGATTTAAACTCTCTTGAAATATGCTTGATATGTTTTTTTTTCCATTGTTATGTTAGTTTTTGTTTTGTTTGATTTGGCTTTCTTTTTTGCCTGGCGTGGGAAAATTTTACAGCTCTCATTTTTTTCTTCTCCAGTTGAGTATAGTGTTACCTTCTTAATTCAAAAACCATTTGCTGTATGGAAAAAGCACCTTGCCTTTGTGAAGGGCCAGGTGGGAACTGTTTTAATGGCCAGTGGCACAGCCCCGTAGCACACAATTCCCAGGAAGTGGGGAGCCCTCTGCCAGGCAGAGCCACCTGGCCAGGTTCCTGCGGGTGCTGCTGCTGTACCCGGCTGATGAGGTGAGAAGCAGCTTGGCTTTACTGCCAAAATAAAACTCACCCGTTTTCCTATGAATCCCAGCAAAGTGGTCCCAAAGGCTCTGTCACTCAGTCTCTGCTTCCATTGGTGTGGAGAGGCTGGATCCCAGTTATCACCCCAGCAGTGCCCCTGCCTCCCTTTTCCCCACTTTTCTGTTCCAGTCGTGCGAAACATTCAGGCTTTGTTTTCTTCCCCCTGCGGTTCACTGCAGATCCCAGAAAACCCACAGGAGGGAAGATCATTCCTTGTGCTTCCACCTCCAGGTGAGAGAGGAGATGGTCACATCCTAGGAGCCTGATTTTGGAATGTTTTGTGGAATAATTGGCCCAGTGGTTTTTTACTTCTGGGGTTCCTGGAGTCTGTCCCTGGCAGGTCCAGCCTGTGCTTCAACTGAGAGCCCTCAGTCCGCAGGGAAATGAACCTTTGGGGAAGTTCTTACAGCTCTGCTTAGTGCTTTATGAATGGTGATGATTTTCTGGAATTAGGCTGTCCATTCTGACCCTTTTTCTTCCCTCTCCCTGCAGACTGTACCTGCTGAGAGGCTGAGGTGAGACCAGGATCTGTAAAATCCCTGACTCTCCGTGTTTTCCTGAGGCTGAAGCCGTGTTTGCTGTCAGTGACGACAGGGTGGGAGATGCTGAACACTGAAAACTTTGGGGTTTTTCCCCTGAACTCCCCAAGACTCTGCAGCTGTGCCCTGTCTATCTCTTGAAAGAGTTTCTGGGTTTACAAAGGTTTTTACATTCTGCAATATTTATCTATAACTCGATTAAAAAGAATCATACTGTATCAATGTGGTGTTAATTACTTTGAGTTGGTTAATTAAAGCGAATTGTTGTTAAGGGGTTTGAGCATCCCTTAGTTGGAGCTGGCAGCTCTTATTTAATTTCTCTTCATTCCTTTAATTTCTTTCAATTATTTCTTGAGCCATTACTGCAATTAGGATGTACAGTAAGGACAAGAGCATTTCTGCCCTGCTGGATTGGGAAATCCGAGCCCAATTCCTTGGAGAGATTGAGGGGATGGGGATCTGTGCCTCAAGCTGGGTTTTGACAGTGGGAATTTGGTGAGGAAGGAAGAGGAGAGATCCCACGGAAAGTGGCTGAGGCCAGTTCCGCTGGCTTTGGGTGCTCCTACCCCCGAGAAAATCATCCTGGCTGAAGGGAGCTGGAAGAAGCCAGGGGGCTGCGCCGGGGGCTGTGCAGGGACCCCAAACCCTGGTCAGGGGCGCTGGGCAGTGCCAGCTGCAGAGGAACGCTGCAGAGGGGCTGCGCTGGAGCCCCTCAGCTTCCATGCAGAGATGCTGGCACTGCGGGGCTTTCGGGACACTGCCGAGAGGCTCCGCTGCCAGAGCCGGGGAGTTCTCCCGTTCTTTTCTGTCGTGCTGGGCACCTGGCAAGTCCTTAGAGCCCCGCAGGCTGCCAGTGCCAGCGGAGCAGCTGGAATCACAGACGGTCACACAGAAACCGGGCTGGGAGAGCAAATGAGCCGTTCCATGTTGTTTTTCACAACGCGTTTTGGATTTATACCAGAATCTCTTCTCTCCCCTCAGACGCCGTACCCCTGAGTTCTGAGTTTTCTCACAGAAATGTCTCGGCCTGCACCGGGAAAAAGAAAATTCCCTGGCACGGCGGGGAGCGGCGGGGTTTGGGGGTGCTGGGGCGGCACGGGGGTCCCCGCGCCCCGGCCGGTCTCGGTCAGCCCCGGGAAATCGCCGCCGCCGCCGGCTCGGCCCCGGCGCCGCCCCGGTGCTCCGGCCCGAGAGAGACCCCGACCCGCCCGCCGGGGCAGAGGCGGCACCGCCGGGAGCCGAAGCGGCAGCCCCGGGCCCATCCCGGCGGGCCGGGAGCGATGGCCCCGCCTCCATCCCGGGCGGGCCGGAGCCTCAGGGGCGGGGCCGGGCCGGAGCCTCAGGGGCGGGGCCGGCGCTGGCTCAGGTGCGCGGGACCGCGGGGCACCTGCGTGGGGTGGGGCCGAGCTTATTTAAGTGCCGGGAATCGCTGCAGCCGCCATTTGCTCACTCGGAGCGCAGTGAGGGTGGTGGGTTCTGTGCGGGCTCCGCAGCTTCGCCCTTCTCTCCTTCCCCCCCTTTACTCTTCCTTCCTCCTGCTCCCATTCCCCTTCTTTCCCTGCCTTTCCCCCGTTTTCCTCTCCTCCCCAAAGCCGACTGCTTTCGCTCCCCTTTTGTGCCCCCTTCTACTCTTCCTTCCTTCTGCTCCTATTCCCCTTCTTTGTCTTCCTCCTTTTCCTTCTCGTCCCATTTCGGCCTCCCGTCCCACCATCTACCCTTCCTTCGTTTTCTCCATATTTCTGTTTTTTATCCCCTAAACCCACTCTCCCTCCTCCCCCAAACGCGACGCCCCCCACTCGTCCCTCACCTGTCCCTGCCCCGCTGCTCCGTTCCATTCCCCCTCTCTCCCTCCTCTGTCCCGTCCCTCTTTCCCCCTGCCGGCCTTTCCCTTCCCCGCCCGCTCTCCTCCGCAGCCCGACCTCCCTCCCCACCTTCCCGCATGCCCCGCTCTGCCTCCTCTCTTCCCGTCCCTTTTTCCTTCTTTCCTCGCAGCCGCGGGGCTCGGGGCGCCGCAGAATAAAGCCCAGAGGGCCGGAGCTGGCGCCCCCCGCCCTCGCTGGGGTCCCCACACGGGGCCGGAGCCGCTCTGCGGGTCCCCCCATTGCAGTCCAATACACGGCCCGACACTGCCGGGGTGCGGCTTTCCCGACATCACACTGGGGGTCGGGCTGGGGGTCGGGAGGGGGTCCTGGGGGGAGGAGGGTGGGGGGGTTAGGAAGGGCCCCCTCATTAGGAGGGGGTCCCGGGGGAGGAGGGTGGGGGGAGGGGGATAGGAAGGGCCCCCTCCGGAGGAGGGGGTCCGGGGGAGGGGGGCGGGGTGGAGGGCGGGGCCTTCCCCCCTCCAGCCCCGGCCCCTCCCCGGGACCCCCTCCTCCGGACCGGGGCCCGGGGCGGGGGCGGGAGGGGGGGAGGGGGGGCGGGCGGGGAGGGGGGGGCGGGGGGTGGGGTGGGGGGGCGGGGGGGGTGGGGGGGGCGGGGGGAGGTGGGCGGGGTGGGGGGGGCGGGGGGGCGGGGGGGGTGGGCGGGGTGGGGGGGGGTGGGCGGGGTGGGGGGGGGGCGGGGGAATCGGAAGGGGTCACGTCACTCTGCGCCGTGAACAGACATTAAAAAAAACACACGAGCGGGTCCCCTCTCGCCCCCCCCCCCCCCCGCCCCCCTCCCTCCCTCCCGCCCCCCCCCCGCCCCCCGCCCTCCCTCCCGCCCCCCCCCGCCTCCCCCCCTCCCCCTCCCGCCCCCCCCCCGGGCCCCGGTCCGGAGGAGGGGGTCCCGGGGAGGGGCCGGGGCTGGAGGGGGGAAGGCCCCCCCCTCCACCCCGCCCCCCTCCCCCGGACCCCCTCCTCCGGAGGGGGCCCACCCTGGCCCCCCCCACCCCCGGACCCCCTCCTCCGGAGGGGGCCCTTCCTATCCCCCCCCACCCTCCCGGGACCCCCTCCTAATGAGGGGGCCCTTCCTAACCCCCCCACCCTCCTCCCCCCAGGACCCCCTCCCGACCCCCAGCCCGACCCCCAGTGTGATGTCGGGAAAGCCGCACCCCGGCAGTGTCGGGCCGTGTATTAGACTGCAATGGGGGGACCCGCAGAGCGGCTCCGGCCCCGTGTGGGGACCCCAGCGAGGGCGGGGGGCGCCGGCTCCGGCCCTCTGGGCTTTATTCTGCGGCGCCCCGAGCCCCGCGGCTGCGAGGAAAGAAGGAAAAGGGGAATGGGGAACGAGAACAGGGGAGCAGAGGGGGCGCTCAAGGGGAGGGTGACAGGGACAGGGGGCAGGTGGGGGCAGGTCGGGGTGTGCAGGGGGCTGGGGGAAGGCAGGGTGAAGGAAAAGAAAGATTGAAGGCAGCTTTGGGGAAGGAGGCGGAAAGTGTGGAGGGGGAAAGGTATCACGGAAAGGCGGCAGGAGGAACCGGGAGCGCGTGGGGGGGAGCAGGGAGAGGGGGCACGGGGGAGCCCGGCTGGGGAGGGAAGGAACAGGGTAGTGTAGGGGTGAGTAAGGGAATAGAGAGTGAGGACAAGGAAAGGGGTGTAGGGGGGCCCGCCCGGGAGGGAGGGAGGGGAGGGCTAGGGGGGAGAGGGAGGGGGGGGGGTTTGGGGGGGGGGAGGGTGTAGGGGGTGGGGGAGGGGAGGAAAGGAGGGTAGATAGAAGAGGTATAGAGAAAAAGAAATACAAAAGAAAAGAAATGCACAACAAAAGCAAAAGCAAAAGAGATATAGAGCCCGACCGGCCGCAACCTCCCGCTCCGAGCGCCCAGCACCAAATGGCTCCGCCGGGCTCGCCCCGCGGTTTAAATACCCGCGGCCCCGCCCCGCGCAGGCGCGCTGGGGCCCCGCGCACCTGTGCGCGCACCTGTGCTGGCCCCGCCCCCGGCCCCGCCCCCCGCCCGTAAATGGCGGCGGCTCCGCGCCCGCCCCGTGTTCTGTGTGGATGCTCGGACGGACTGCGGCGGGACCGGCGCTCGGAGCTCCGTGCGGGGATCGGATCGGGGCAGCTCCCGGCCTGCGCGGCGTCCGAGGCGCTCAGCTGAGATCGGGATCGGGATTTGGGTCCTGGGCCCGCCGGTGTCTGCTGGGGGAGCCGGGCAGAGCCGCTCCTTCCTCGGCGGGCAGGGAGGGGGTGCCGGGGCGGGCGGATCGAGGCGGGATCGCGGCTGGGATCCGGACCGGCAGCGCCGCGGCCGGGAGGAGCCGCTCCGGGACGGGCGCCGCCGCTCCAGCTGCGGCCGGCGCGGGGCTCGGGTCCCGCCGGGGCTCGGGTCCCGTTCTCGCTGTGACCGCGGGGAGCTGGGGCTGCGTCGGGGCCGGGACCCCATCGGCACCGCCGCTCCCGCAGCGCCGCCTCCGGCCCCGCGGGCGGACACGGAGCCGCCCCGCAGCCCCCGCGGGATGCCGAGCCCCCCCGCCCCGGTAGCCCCGTGGCCACCGCGCTCCCCTGCGAGCAGCAGCGCCCGCCTCCCCCGCCCCGTGTCCGCATCCCCGGGGGAGCCCCGCCGGACGAGCGGGGCTGCGGCGCCGCGGCCGGGAGCGGCCGCTCCGCCGGGGCCGCTGCTCCCGCTTCGGCTGTGCCCGGTGCGGGGCTGGAGGAGCCGGAGCTCCGAAGGGCAGAGAGCACCTCCTGTCCTTGGCTCTGCGGGGCGGGAGCTGCCGTGCCCTGCCCGTGGCTCGCAGCGTGCCGAGCGCACGTCCCGGCACGGGCACCGGCGCACGGGACAGCGCTGGCGCGGACACGGCTGAAGGGCTGCCCGCGGCTCCTCGGCCAGGGGCTGCTCCCCACAGGCACGCAGGGATGCTTCAGCCCGGACAGCCGACAGCGACAGCCCACAGGGACCCCAGGGAACGGCTGGCATTACCTGGGAATGGAGGCACGGCCGTTTGCAGAGGGGCTCTGACAGCAATCCCTGTTTCTGACCTCCCACACAGCTGCCAGGTATGTTCCAGCCACCCCAAATCTCCTCCCTCTTTTCCAGCCGGAGCCTATCATTCACCAGCAGCATTTGAGCCAAGGCAATCTTCCTTCACAGGTACTAAATGCCAAGCAAGAGCCTTGGAGATGCCTTGAAATCAGAGGTTGGAGTGCAATTATGTTTGGAGATTTCCAGGGAGCCAGCTGGAGGTGCAGAAGGGATGGAAAACTCTCACAGGTGGGTCCCACTGGAGATGTGCTGCAGGCAGGGATGTGCATCCCTTTCCTGAGGGAAAAGGACATGCAGAGGCCACTGCTGAGGCTCTGAAAGGAGCTGAGCTTCTGCAGGAGAGATGTTCTGCCTCAGCACAGGCCGGGAGCTCATCCAGCCACTGCCTTGTCCTGCTTTAAAACATCAACTGGAGCCTGAGCTCCGGGGAGTGAAATCAGTTGAATTCCAGGGAACTCTGTCAAGTGACCCCAGACACATCCCTGGGGCTGGGGGATGAGGGTTTTAAATAGCAAGTTCTGTGGAATAGAGACCTGTCCTTGTCCTGATCCCACTGAGCTTCCCTGGAACCTCTGCTGGTTCCTGACACAGCTGGTGCTAAAGTGGCAGCTCTGCATGGGAATTTCCAATCTCCACGAGGCACTGTCAGGTTATTCCAGCAGGAATTCAGCAGGGAACCTGGGGCTGTGGGTATAATTCATCTGAACTAGCAAAGCTGATACTGAACCCCAAATCCAGGCACCATACAAAGAACAATCTTTGTGCTAAAGCCCCTGGGCTGGGAAATTTCAGCAGCCAAATGTATGGAATGATCTAAATCCCAGCAGGCAGCATCCCCCAGCGGGACAATCCAAGTGCCAGGGTGGGAGCTCTTGTCCTTCCCCTGCTGCTGGTGGGACAAATTCCCTTGGCACAGCTGGTGGGGCAGGAGCTGAGAGCAGGAGGGGCAGGAACAGGGATGGGAGATGAGGCTGCTGGAATGTCACCTGGAGCACCTGAACACGTTCTGTCCCTGCAGGAGCCAAAGCAGATCCCTCCTGGCCGGGCTGGAGGGCAGCTGCTGGATCTGCTCTGGGGGAAAACTCCCTGCCCCTGCCAGGAGCACTGGCTCTGCTCTTCCTCCAGCTTCTGAGCAGTGTCAGGGCCACCGTGAGGGAGTTCAAACCCGAAAAATCCCCACAGCCCACGGAGTGAATGATCCCAGGAGAGAAACGCAGCATTGAAATAAAAATCTTACAGCTCTGTCAAAAAGGCTGTGACAACACTGCAACGGGATTCCCAGGAACCTTCTGGTTTGCTCTCGGAATGCTCTTGGTTCTCTTTTATGTATTTTTAGTCCCTCAGTGGGCAGCTTGTAGGATTTATTCTGGGACTTAGAGGTTGAGCAGGGTTGGCTCAGGATTGACCTTCACCTCTGGTGCCTCTTTGCGCAAACACAACGTGGCCGGGCTGGGTGAACTCGTGACCTCAGCTTTCCCCTCCAAAATGTCCCTCACTAATTTCCCTGGGGTGAGCTGGGATTTTGGCCCAGACTGTCACTCCTCACCTCCCCGTGCCCGCGCGGTGTCCGTTGTGTTCCCCACGGTGCCCTGGGGACACCGGCGGGTCCCTTTGCCTTTCTCCTGCCCCTTTCCAGCCCGAGGCTCCTCTGCCCGTGTCCCACACAGCACAGGGGCACCGAAGGGGAAAGGCTCCAGAAAACATTTCTGCAATTCCTCAGCAATTATTTATTTATTTATTTATTTATTTATTTACTTATTTAATCACATTCTTCTCCTCTTCCCCAGGGAGAAGAACATGAACTCACAGCCACTGAGGCCTGACGGGTTCCTGCAGCGAGAGCTCGGTGCGTGTCCGCAGAGGTGAGTGCAGCACCTGAAAGGAAAAAGCACAGGGGAAAATGGGATTTATTTTGCTTCAAAGTTATTGCAAGTTCTTAAAGCCCGACCAACTTTTGCTCTTGCTTTTGGTCGGGTGGAGCAGGAGCAGTGGGCAGAGGTGGTGCCATTGATGCGGACGTGCCCGATGCTTTCTGGGGCAGAAAAAGGAGATTAAGCTCACCTTACATCAAGCAGGTATTTAAAAAGATTTATAACTCTTTAAACATAGCACTCTTTAATTACCATAATGTTTCTTCCATGATTTTAACTAATTCTCAGTGTATTTTATAAAACTTAAAATAACATCTCCTCCCCATAAAACAGACTCATCAAGCATTAGATAAAAAGTCCTTGTGCCAGTCTCAGGCTTCCACATCTAACAGGAGACCCTCCCCGTAAGCAAACAAAAAAATCAAAATAACGTACCAAAACTAGTCCTTGCTAACATTAAAAATACAGCTCGACCGTATCCAAAAAAACCCCAATTTTATTTCTTCCAAATGCCAAATACTCTTCAAATTCTAAATCAAAAACTCTTAAAAAACAAAAACCATCAAAACATACTTCAAATATAGAAAAGCCTAACCGTATGAATAAGTATTTGTCAAAGCCCACAAAAAAGAAATCTAATTAATAACCTACATTTAAAAAAAACCCCACTATACAAATTAGTACCATTTGAAATGTAACATAAATAAAAATCTTTTACTAAGAAACATATCTCCCAATAAATAAAACCACCCTGTAAAGATATAAGTAATAATCATATCTCAACAATCTAAAATTTCTCTAAAACCAAAAGACTTAAAAAACCTTCAATATTTATAAATAACAACCTTCAATATGTCAAGTATTAATAAAATCAAACAAAATTAAATTTCACTACATTAAAGTCTAAATATTTTAAAATTTCATTTTATTACTTTAATATTCTATTAAAATTATGTTTATTATTCCTTACTATTAAAATTCATTCAGTCTAAATTTAAATGTTATTAAATATAACTTCTAAATTTTATTAAAAAACATTTATCTAAACTATACAGTATATGGTAAATTTTCTTAAAAAAAATAAAACAACTCCAATTAAAACAAAATAAAACACTAACAAACACCTATTCAGAAGTGAAACAAATACAGTGTTTTATTTCATCAATTTCATAAAAAATTCTGTTCTTCATTACAATCTCTTTTTATCTTTTATAAATAATGCAAAAGATTACTATTAATATCACACTATTTTGAAATTTTACTCTATTTCCTTAATATATAAATATTTTTTAAAAGTTATCCTAACTTCAAACACTTACTACTAATACACTAATTATGTAATACAAATATATTATTTTTTATAATAAACATTATTTATAGAATATTATAATTTTACAACCAACTTTCTATAGTCTCTTTATATAATTATCTAAAAGACACATAAAATTTCTAAATCCTACTTTTTTGATTCTCTATTTATACACCTTAAACCAAGTTAACTCTCTAACTAATCTCTATACTAACTCTATAATTTAACCTTGTGTTATCTCACAATTTTAAATATTTTTCAAAATTAAAAAAAAAGAAAAATGAAATTCCATTAAAAACCTCCTCCAAACTGTTAATTTTATCACTTTCCTCAGTTATTATTACAAAATCACTTCAATATAAAACTCAACTACAACATTAATTTCTTTTTCTAAGTTTCACACTAAGTAATCGCTCTCTCATACATTTCCTCCACCTTCACACTCTCAATATCCAAATCCAAACTCACAATCCTGTCCATAACCACTTTCAAATCTTTAAAAAAAAGTTTACTATATTCAAAGCATCTCTATTCTAGAAAAACTTCTAAAATGTAATTAAGCTTTAATCCTAACATTTTTATTCTTAACTACTAGTTTTTAAAACATTATATAAAAATATAATATAAAAAGTAACATCCACCAATTAAAATTTAAACTGTAACCAAATCCTAACTCTACATAAATAAAATAATTAACAACAAACCCAAAAACTTTCTACACCAAAGATAAAATTAAAATTTTTTTAACTTAACAATTTATCTTTATCAATATAACCAATAAACTTATTTAAAAAATAAACTTAAGAAATCATTATCCACTCATATTTATACAACTTTCCACTAATTTAAAATTTATCAACTGTTATAAACTCTTAAATAATGTACAATCTTTTAATACTTACTAATTATATAATTCCACCTATGTTACTAATTATAGATATTATCTAAGTAATTCCTAATTATCAATTTCTTCTTTACTACATACATTATTTTACTCTTATATTTCTTCATACTTAAAACTAAAAAGTTATAATCATGACAACTTATGCCATTATCTTGCAAATCTCTATACAATTTTATAAAACAAAACTTAACAATACTTATTTCTCATATCAAAACATAAAGTTTACTTATATCTCAGCAAGTACAAAAACCCAAGTAAATTTCAATAAGGAACATAAAACCAGATGACACAAAAAACACACTCACCACTCCATAAATAAAAAAACCAAAGTAAACACAAACATAAATGACACAATGTAAATACAAATGTAAGTTACACAAATGTAAATGACACAAGAATTGCAAGTTACACCTAACATCTTGTACTACACCCACAAAAACTATAAATGTTAGCTTTCTTTATAAATATAAAAATCAATAATATTGTAAAAATCTAATTATTTAATAACTTACAAATTATAAAATTCTCAGATATTATACTTCTACTCTGTTTACTTTTAATTATCACTTTACCACTTAACCAACCTAAAACAAACATTTAAGTAACTTTAACTAATGTTTCAAGTTTAGATACTTTGTATTTATCTATCACCACTCAAAAAAATCCATTCTTTACTTACTTAATATACCAATAAAAAACATTACAAATAATCCATATAATTTAAAAACTCTTACATTATTAACTCTTAATATGAAAATAATTACCAGTTTGAAACAAAAAAATCATTTATCCATCAATAGTAATCAAAATATAAAAGTAATTTTAAGCCTTGAAACTTAAAAATGGTAGCATCACTTTTTATACCACCTATTATTTAACAACCCTAAAACAATTAAATAAATTAAAATATTTTCTAAGTAAACAAGCTAATTCTACATCCCTTACACTAAATAACTTTTTAATAGCTATCAAAAATATTAAACACGCAGTATTACAAAAAACCCGACAATAAATTTTCTTTTATTAACACACAAACATAAACATTTAAATAAAATGTATAAATTTGTCTAATCACTCAAAATTTATTTATAAAAATGTACAACTTTAAGAAACATCAAAAATAAGAATAACTAATAAAACGTAACAATTTATTTAATAAGTAAAATTTAACACCAAAGTGAAGAAATCTTATAACAAAATCATACATTTTAATCATTATAATGATAATACTACTAACGATAACAGCTTATTTACATTAATATATGCAACAAATGCTTAACAAACCCATCAATAATTGTTTTTAATACAGAGAGAGGGGGGACGTGGGGATGGGAAGAGCAGAAGGCGCCAGGGGCACGGCCAGCTCGATCCGCAGCTCGGCGGCGCTGGGACACGCACACGGGAACGGAGCCTCTCCACCCCCCTGCAAAGTGCCAGCCCCAGTGCACCAGGGCCAGCAGGAGCCTGGAGGCTCGGAACCCTGCCCGGGGCTGCTGCACTCGGAGCGAGATCCAGCTGCAAATGGAATTCCAGAAACGGCCTCCCAGATGTTCCATAATCACACCTTGGAAACGGCTCCACAGGGCAACGGCTCCCGTGCCAGAGCGGCACCTGCACGAGTCCTTGTGCCAGCCCTGGCGCCCTGAAAAACACAAGAAACCAACATCACACAGGCCTTGTTTGCAGAATTCCTGATCCAAGCCCTCACCTGTCCTGCCCAGCACCGAGGGAAATCTGACACGGTATTCATAGGTAACCTTTGCTGAGAGCGGCCATCACCCCGGTCCTCCAGCCTGGGCAAGGTTTTGCAGCGAATGGACCCAACTTCTAACCCTGGACCTAAATTTCTGTCAGCTTTTGTTAGAAAGATACTGGAGAGTAAATCCTACAACAGATTTAAAATGTTGTGCAAGGAATAACCGGCCCAGACAAAACCAAACCACCCCCATCTCTGCTCCACCCCATTTCTCCCAATTTTGGGAGAAATACTCATAGAGTTTGTAAAGACTCCCCTTCCCTGCTGCACCATCCTTCACTGCACGTCCCTGGAGAGGATTTACTCCATTTTTTGTGCCCAGCAGCAGCTCTGCAGCCCAAATCCCACTCCTCACAGACACAGCCTGAGCAGAGCTCAGGCAGCGTTCCCAGCAGCGGATGCAGTTCCGAGTTCCCTGCATTGCTCACGGGGCACTCGCAGCAATCTCACCTCAGCCCAGACTCTGTGCTCAGAGGGAAGCGCAGCCCGATGGACACAGTTCTGGCCCCACATTCCCCTTGTTCCTGCTGGCCTGGAAAGCCACAGATAAACCCAGTCCCTCTGCCCCCTGAACCCCAGGAGAGCTGGAGCTGAACCCAGATCCCGGCGCCCTGCACAGCTGCACTGACACGAACACAGGCTGAGCACTGCCAGCACCGTTCCTCATTTTCCTCCCTCTGCTCCCAAATCCTGCCAGCCCTCCCCTGCAGCTCCTGCCCCAGCCCCAGCAGAGGCTGCCACCCAGCCCTGCAGCAGCTGGCAGAGCTGGGAATGCACCGAGAGCTCGGCTCCCCGGGCTCCGAGCCCCAGACCAGTCCTTGGGTGCACAACAATGCCCAGCCTGCCCCCCTGGGCACAGCCAAACACCACACCTCCAGCATCCCCAGGGAACTCTGGCATTTGCCCCTTCCCTGCTGCCCTTTCCCAGCACACAGGGGTAGGGCCGGGCTGTCAGAAATGGCATTCCCGAGGCAGTTAATCCCAGCAGAGAGGAAAAGGGGAACCCTGCGTTCCTCTGACTTACCCCACAATGTGGGCAGGACCAGGAGCCCTCCAGTGCACACCCCTGGTGCTGAAGCCTCTTGGCTTTGGCTGCTTAAACGCTGAAGCTTCTGGCAAAGACGGGAGGAGCTTAATGATTTTTCCTAGCCTGAGAGGAGGAAAAGAGCATAAATCCACTGTCAAATGATCCCACTTTCACACTTCTGCTGTGATTGCTCACAATGGGATTTTATCCATGAGAAGGGACACCAATTCAAATACAAAAGTGCCCTTTTCCAGCATTTTTATTCCTAACTATTTCATACATTAAAAGGAAGCTAATTTTTCTTATTGCCTAATTCTTAGCCTAATTTTAACAGAACCATTTTTATCTCAGGCCCCACTTGTCAGTCATTCAATCCTTTACCACTGGACTTTATACAAAGGAAAGGATACCTGGGTGCTGTGTCACCAGAAATCCCAAAGAGAAACGTGTCCAAAACCTCACAGAGAAAGGTTTCAAGGCACTCCAGTGCACAGACAGCTGCTCATGCCTTGTCAGGCCACACCAGTTCTGTCACATCCACCTGAGCTGCGCAGGCGAGGCAAAGGCTGCCCTTCCTCCCAGGGAACACTGTCTGAGACCACAAAGAACCATCCTGGGTGAAAAGAATGAAATGAAAATGTTTTCTGGCAGAAAATGAGTGTCTGTAATCAGAACTTCTGGACAGATTTAGTAACACCACTTTCATATGATAAATACAGGCCATGCCCATCCTTCCAGGCCAGGTGAAACCAGGAAGGAGAACTACAGGAAAAGCAGGAAGACGTAGTCCCTTATTTGGATTTATTTCCTAAAGATTCTTCTGCATTGCACACTCTTTGTGTTCTTGAAGAGAATTGATTGCTGCTAGAAAAGTCTCAGGCCCCTATTTTATCAGGCACAGCCAGGACAAGCTGGGCTGCAGCTGGAGAGGCAGGGAGATGCAGGAGCTTGGCACAGCGAGGAGAAGAGCAGGGGAAGCAGGGGAGGTGTGGGGGAGAGCTGGAGAAGTGAAGGAATGGGCATGGTCCTGTTTAGATTTGTCAGTGCTGGGAGCTTGGAAAAGGCTTGGTGCTGGATGCACCACAGACACAATGGCCCTGGTTTGGTGGTTTTCCTCTGCTCCTAAGCTTTGGCTTCACCCCCTCTCCAGAGCAGCAGGGAATTCCTCCAGGGTGAGGGGAGTCTGGTCCCACTGCAGGATGTGTCCAGTAAAGGAGGGAAGTTGTTTAGAGCAACTGACCAATGTTTTTGTTACACACAAAAATTACCCCTCATGAATCTTATTACAATGCATCTCTCATAGTTCTATTTCTCTAAAGTATCTAGTCTCATTTACAAACTCATCCTTTAAAACTTGTTTCCAGTTCCATTTCTCTCTCAACAATGTCTGTCCTATTCCATGGCATTTCTAAGTCAGCGTTTCTTATCTCAAATTTTCCATTCAGATACATACTATGTAAACCTCCTGTCAAACTCTGACAATTTTCTGCAAGTCCATTTCCCACAGCAGAACTGCTCCCTGCCCAGCACAGGAGCTGCGAGTGCTGTTGCAGGGCACAATGCCTGAAGGAACACCGGAGCTGTGACATTAAAACCAGCAAAAGCAATTACTAAGTAAAAGAGATCCTCACCTGCTCCAAGAACTGAACCTCTGTGGCTCATCCTCACGGGGTGAACCTGCTCCAGGGAGGACTCTCCACGCAGCCCCCGAGACCTGGGGTCAGACGCTGCCCTACCAGCAGAAGAACAAGGGGTTAGTGAAGCTTTTTGGACACATTCTGGCCTCAGAGTGGTCTGACAAAACATCCGTCAACGTGGATCTTTAATAAAGGCAGCTGGTACCTATGCTTGCAACAGACTTTCGTGTGTTATTTCCTCGGTCTCTGTTCTAATACATTTTGATATTAAAAGTGTTTAAACAAGATTTAACCTGAGCTCTGCACCCTGCCGTGCTCCAAGCCCTGAGGAAGAGCTGGACATCCTCACACTCGCCCAAGCTGAGGCAGCTCTCACGTAGGGACAGAGCTGCTGCAGCATTTAACAACACTTAGAAATCACCCCTGCCTTGAGGGCGTCCAGAGCTGGGAGAAAGCCCTTCCCACCACCCTCTTGGATTTCCCTCCCTGCCCCTGGCTTTGCTTCCAGCTTGGGAAGGTTTGTCCTGGGGCCATTTCAGCAGCACGAAGGGCTTTTCCAACCTCAGGGGTTCCACGGGAGCCCAGTGACTGACCCAGCTGCGCACCCAGGCACACGGATCGATTATCCTGCCGTGAGCCAGAGCACTCCAGGGCATCCTTGGAACAGCTGCGGAGAGCGGGAAAAAGACACAGCTGCAGCACCGATCCCGCTCCCTGCTTTCCCAGAGGGGCAGGAACACCATTTCCTCCCGAGCCTGAGAGCTCCCAGGGAAATCCCTGTTAGGGTGGCACTGAAGGTGCCACATTTCTGGCACCCTTGCCCTAGAACCACGGCCCAGCAGGTTTCTGTGGGAGCGGGGATTATTGCTGCAGTTCAGAAGCTGCACATCCCTAAAGCATTTCCTTAGGGACACGAAGCTCCCCGCGCGCATGTTGTAGTCCAGTTTGTAATTTCAGCGTCTTTCAAGAGAGTTTAAATCGCAATGAGGCGACTCGGTGCCAGCACAGCATTAGCTACGGGACATCGGGAGACTCACCAGACGACATTCTCGGCAGAGCCTCCATTCTCAGCGCTCCAGCTGCAGCGTTCGCATCTCTCACGGACTCCGAGCTCCGTTTCCAGGGCTCCCATCGGGAAACCGGCGGCCGCTCCCAGATGCGAATGCCCAGGGCACCGCCGATCCCAGCCCCTGCTCCTCTCCCCCCTGGACCCCCCTTCCTCCAGCCTTTACCCCTTTTATAGCCACGGCCCCGCCCAGGACACAAACAGAGGCTCCCAGGTGCCTCCTGATACCCAAATCATTCCAGGTGCATCAGGAAATCAATAGAAATAAACTCGTCCCTTCTGGGGTAATGAATTATCTTTTTCTCTATTCCCCCTTCTGTCTCCTGTTCTTATTTCCTAAGGCAAAACACCTGGACCAGGTGGGGGTCACGGGGAACATGTCAAGTCCAAAACCGAGCCAAACTTGTTTTTCCATCGGTTTCCACCAGGACTGTTCATGTTTTCCCCCTGACCCTCGGCCGTAGCACGGGAGCGGCTTCTCCGTGCGACCCCCGGGGGTGGCGCAGGGACCCCACCCGCTGCTCGGGAAAGAGCCCAGCCCGGCCCCAGAGCCGCGGCGGTGCTGCCGCCGTGTGGGCAGAGCGCGGCACTGCAGCCGGCGCTGGGAGCGGGCGGGGGCCGCGGGGAGAGCGGAGGGGGAAGGTGCCGGCGGCAGAGAACGATGGCAGCGGCGGGCGGGGGCCGCGGGGAGAGGCCGGGGTCTGCTCTCGCAGCCGAGTGTGTCTGCAGGGACCCGTCCGCTCCCTCCCCGCAGCGTGCGGGGCCGGGAAGGCGTGCGGAGCGGAGCGGAGCGCCCGCGGTCCCGCAGCGCTGTCGCCGCGGGAGCGCACGGCTGGCTCGTCATCCATCACCGCGTCCCGCCCCTTAGTGGCCCGCCGGGCCGGGAGAGATAACAGCGATAAACGCAGCCCGAACGCCAATTGTTCCTGCTGCAAATCGGTCCTTGCCTCTTGGCGAGGGAGAGAAATGTAGCTGAGCCTTGACTGAAAAATTCCGGGAAAGCTGCCTTGTCCTATTGCTTTGCCGGATTAAAAAAGCTTCATACATAAAAACAGACCAAATGAATGAAGAATTTACAAACATCTATATTTTGTGTTAGGAATTGTGTTAAAATTAGGAAAACAGCTGAAGACACTGATTTATACAACTGTGACTATTTCAGGCAATGAAGGTTTACATATCACAGTTTAACAAGATAAAAGATCTCCCACAAAATACACAGATGACAGACAACTCATCTGAATTTGACAAAACACAGCATCGAGTACACGTGTAATGTGATGAACAGTGCCAGGTCATTCCCCAGTTAGGTAACATACAACCTCTTGAATAAGGCAATTCAAATATAACTCTTAATTCAAATCACAACATACCCAGGCAGCATGCAGGGAAAAGTCATTTATTTTGTATATTGAAATGACACAACTTGCAACATGTTTCCATTTTATGTAGTTAGAGCAACAGGATATAAACCATTCAAATAATATATATATATATATTTATATATATCTCAAGTCAACAGTTGTCTTTACTGGAATAAAGATTATCTGTTTTTGGTAAAAATAAAACTATTTGAATTCACTAATTAACAAAATGCACAGTGATCAGAAACCCAATTCTTCTCACCATTGTCTTCCCTGGCTCGCGTGCGTTTCCCTGCGGCGCAGCAGCTGCACAGCCCCGGGTTCAGGGAGCCCAGAGGAACAAGACCCCTGGCAGGTTCTCCCCGTGTGCCACCCACGCCCCATGGCAGCAGTGCTCCCGTCACACCCATCACACCTATGGCCTGGAAACGGCTTTTCCCTCCTCCCTTCCCAGTAAAACACTTACACACGTGCCTGACCTTGAGGGAATCAAAAGCTGAATTGCTTGTGGAAACACATTCACTGGAACAGGGCTTTGATTCCTTTTTTTACCAATTAATTCCTCCAGACCTTTATGACCAAGACATTTAAGAAATTGTGAATTTGCTCAGAAAGAAAAAAATCTGAGCCAAAAATCTCTTTTAAGTGGTGGAGCCTAACGGAGGTGGCTGAGGATTTATTTCCACTGCAGGAGACCTGGGGATCACAGAAGATAATGAAGGCTTTCCCTAGTATTGAAAAGTTCTTTCAAAAGGGAGAAATGAAGAAGGGAAAGAAGATTTTCTCTACAATAAAAAAAATAACCCTAGTCATTTCTCAAAGGCTAGTCTAGGCAGCTTCTCCATGGTAAAAGGCTGTACTTGCCCTGTTTTAGCTGGGTACCTGCAGGGATGGCTCCTCTTGCTGAAGTGTGCCCTGGTGGCCGAGTGTCCCCTGCCCCGTCCCCAGGTGAGGCAGGGACAGACCTGGATGCCAGCAGGATTCCCTGTGCCATGGTTCAGGGCTGCTGGCAGCAGCAGGGAGGGAATGGCTTTGGACTGAAGCCCCACAGAGCTCTGGGTGAGGGTTCCCCATGTGCCACGGGGCCTGCTCAGGGCTAATAAATAAATGGTGCCCACACGTAATGGAGAGGCTAAGATTGGGTGCAAGGGGTTCCAAATGCCCCAGGGCTGGGGAAGGGATTCTCGGGAGATTTCTCCCCTTTGGGTAAGCCACACAGCAGCCACAGCAGCAGCAGCAGCAGCCAAGGTCTTCCTGCTGGACAGCTGGCCCTGTCAGCCAGAGGAACTACGGGAGAAACCGGAGCTCAGAGAGATTCTTACTGGATCCTGTTTATCACCTTTGCAGAGTTCTCTCGTGCCTCCCTGCTACTCTATTTACTGCTCTAGTAAAAAAATCATTGGAGTATTTCTTTGCCCTTAAAGATACAAAAAAAAAAAAAATCTTCAAAAGATATGGGGAGAAAGGTCCTTTCACAATGACATTCAGAGCAAAAAGAGAGAAACGACATCTTACAGATCATTAGAGTGCTATCTTTGGCAGAATATTTAAAATAAATTATTTTTACAAATATTTTCTGCAGTCATATATTTATTTTGAATAGTTCACTTTCAGCTATAGGGTTCACTACTCTCTATTGATAGGAAAACACCACAAATATAAAAATATATGAGCTCAGCACAACTTTTAGGCTACCACGACTGTGTCCAATAATTTCAAAAGTTGTAGACTGATAGCACGGAGAATATGAAACAGGTTTTCTGACGGCGTGTGTCGGGTCAGGAGGTCCCAGCTGTGCTGCTGGAGAGCCCGGCAGGGAGGGCGGCTGGGAAGGAGCTGGAGATGCTCGGAGCCGGTCCCTGCCCTCACCGGCCGCCCTCCCTGGGGAAGGGGCTCCCTCGGAGCCCGGGCTCAGAGACGTGCCGGGCTGGGAGCGGGCGGCCGGCAGCCCGGGCGTGCTGCGAGCCCCCGATGGGCCCGGGCCAGGCCGCCCCGGCCACCCTGGGGGGAGGCAGAGTGAAATGCCCTCGGCCAGCGTTCTGCGTGGGGAAAGCACCGAGGGAGCCGCAGGCTGCCCGTGCACCGTGGCCAGGCCCTGCCCCGGGCCGGGGCTCCGCTGGCAGCCGCGCTGGCCTCGCTGGTCCCAATCCCCCTGCAGCACTGCCTCCGAGTCCACCAACACTGAGATTTACATATTTTGTTTTGTTTATACAGCATGTACAGAATATACAGCATCGGACAATTATTTCCCAGTAGACTGGAAGTGTCTCCCAAGATGACCTCTTTTATCAACAAATATATATATAAATCGACAGTAATAAAAGAGTCGTACCAACAAATATTATGGCTTTTCAAATAGTGTAGCTGCATTGTGCCATTGAATTTGTGAGGAACTGTGACAGAGAGAGAGACTGGGGGGCTCCAGCTGCCCTGAGCCCGGGGGTGACCCTCAGCTCGGGGCACCAGCTGGGCAGGGCCAGCTCGTGGCCAAGCACGGCGCAGGTGGCAGAGGGAAGGGGGAGTTCAATTTGTGACCCATGCTCTGGCTTCTCTCTCCAGGCAAACCAGCTCTCCTGCAAACTCTCAGCCCAGCTTTGGGATAATTTGGCTCTGCCCAGCCGGGGTGTGCCTGCCCTGTCCCTGCTGGGGGGACCAGGGGGCTGGTTGGGCTGTCAGAGATCTCTCTCTCTCTCTGTCAAGGTTTGCACAAGACGTCTGTCTGCCCGAGAGTGCCTTGTGGCTGTGAGGGGGACACACACAGGGTGATGGGTGACAGGATGACGGTGGCAGGTGGCTTTGGGTGCGTCAGGAAGGGTGGTCACAGCCTCCTCCTGCCTGCCTGCCCCGTGCTGCTCCGGGGGCCAGGGGAGCTCTCCTCGGGCTGCTGAGCAGGGGCACATTGGTGGCTGCCAGAGGAGAGCAGGAAAGCGACAGCCATTCCTACTGGAGCACATCCAAAATCCCAGAAGACAAATTGCCTTGGCAGTGCTGTCCCCAGCTACCACCCTGGCATGGGGTGCCCGTGAGGAGACTCAGCACACGCCTGCTGCCTGCCTCCCCTCACAGGCTGCATCCAGCCACCAGCTGTCCCCATCACCTTTCAGGCCCAGCGAGGCACTTTGAGCTCCTTCCCTCCTGCATCCCACTGGTCCTGGGAACTCTTGCTGTGGGGAGCACCTCTGGGACAGCTGGACACTCTTTCTGTGGGGAGTGTCCAGCAGCTCCCTGCCCGAATGTCCCTCCACTCCTGAGGGACATGGATTACACCTCTGCCAAGAAAGATGTGTTTCTTTCTGAGATGGTTACTCTAGAAGGAGGAGGAGATTGTTCAAGGGTGTGGAAATGACTTTTGAGAAATGGAGTGGTCACTCAAGCACCAAGGTAATTGAGCCACTTCATTACAGCGGAAAACAAGTGATGGATCTAAATTACCCCGACTGTAGGGGTTTTTAACTAATTCTCATCTCATTTATCTCTCCTTTGAAATATTATGTCCACTCCTTGCGGGCCTCTCTGGCTGATGCTCCCAGGAGGAAGCCCAGGGAGCCCAGGAGGCTCCTTTGGCTGTGCCTGTGGGATGCTGAGCCGCTGAGCCGCTCCCTTGCAGCGATGTGGGAGCGAGTGCCAAGGGGCACCTGCTGCCTTGGGGATGGGAAGGTTCCCCAGCACTGCCTGCCAGTCTGGCTGCTTTTTGCTGGCAGTATCCTGTGGGCTTGTCCTTGGGGTGGGAGGTGGAACGTGGTCTGTCTGCTCGGTGCCCTCTTGTCTCTTGATCTATGTTTTGTGGGCTTTGCCAGCAGGGCTGCGTGTCTTCCAGCAGGAGCTAGGAATCCTAGGAGAATGCACCGCCTTCTGCCGTTTGTCCACAAATAAAACTGCTGGATTGCTGAGCAATGTCCTCGACAGGTAGTCTTGAGAGCTGGGCTGTGTGCAGAGCTGTGCCTCCTAATGCTTAATGCATTATGGAAAAAAGAAGTAGCGTAAGTATTGTCAGGGAAAAAATAAATAACATTTTCCTCCTTGCTAACACAGTGCCTGTGATGCAAGAGATATTATTGCCATCTTTTGCTCTCTCGAGCTGCAAAAAGTAGTGTGTTTCCTGATTAAGAGCAAGACAAGCAGGGCTCCTGCAAGGCTCCCTGCATGGGCACATTTTTCTCAAGAGCTCGCAAGATGAAGGAGGCAACATGGGGCAAGCGAATGAAGACACAAACAGGCATGAGTTTGTTCTCCTTTGAGCAGGGGCAGTTCAGCCAAGGGCCAGCTCACCACAGGTCCTACTGCAAGGAGAGGCCAGGCAGGGCACAGGGCTGGAGCTGAAGCCCAGGGAGGCATCTCAGTATTACAGGAAACAAGCAGAAATCCACTTGTGCACCTCCCTACATCTCTGGGAGTCACAAAGCTATTGGTTTGTGAAACCTTCCACTAATGCTCCCAAACAAGCTCTCGGACACATTTGCACTGCCAGGATCCAACCTCACCCATGCCAGCCCAGCAATTTCATGGGCACTTGGAATTTCTGCATGTTTCTAAGTATCTCTGCAAAGCAGCTCATCTGCCAGAATCCCACACCCCTCGAGCAAGGAGCCTGCCAGAGGCTGTGGGCTGGGGCAGAGGGGCACACACTCCTGGGGATGGCAGTGCCATGGACAGGAAATTTCCACCAGGAAAGCAGAGCAAGGCTGTGTTCCATGCAGGTCTCATCCTCCCATCTGTAGACACTCCTCTGAGGTGGAAGTAATGGAGGAGAAATAAATCCCACCTCCACAAAGAGGTCAGGAGGTGCAGGGAGAGAGCCCTGTGGCAGTCTCCCACATGCTGCAAGGCTTTAGGAGCTCCAAGTGTGGATAAGCATCCCAAGCCATTGCAACTTGCTCTGCTTCAACTGCCCATTTCAAGCAAGGGCAGAAAAGCCTTGAACCCACAGATAAAGCAAATTAGTTTGTTTTGGAAGCAGAGAGGCATGTTTGGGTTGGGGGGTGGAGTTGGAGCATCTGTGGGACTTGATAATGGTGGAAATTCGGCAAAAAAATCTTCCACAGACTAAAGAGTGAAGGACAGTGGCACAATAAAAACTGTGCCTGTGGGTAGTGGCTGTGACTGTGCCTGGGTGATGAGCAGGAGGGTTTGTGTGGTTTGTGTGGAAGTTTGCCTACTCCTTGGTTTTAGGGGCTCAGATCCATGTGGGCCGGTTCATCTTTGCCTTGAGACACAAACAGCAAGGCTGAGCTAACAAGTGTCAGCGCAGTGAGGAAGGAAATCTGTCCCACGCAGGGAACCCCCAGCTGTGGGGCAGGAGGGAGGGACACAGGATGCTTCTCTGCAGGGAGCTTGGGAGAAGATGGAATATGAAGAGGCTTCACAGGGGAGGCAAGCACAGAGCAAGCCACAGCTGGATTGTCACAGAGTGTAGATTTTGGGACCTTGAGATGGCTCGAGGCAGAAGGTGGAGGACATCAGGTGGGATGACTAATGGTCCTTCCCACTGCCGCCTGAACTGGGGCGGGCTGTGTACTGGGAGGGCCAGAAAGCTTTCCTGGTGCAGAGCAACAGACCAGGGGCTGTTTGACTCAAAGAGATAAAAATGCTGTCTGGGGTTGGTGCCCATGGACAGCCAGAGAAGCTGGAGGCTGTGCTGTGTCTGTGCAGGAATCGAGGTGCATGCCCGTGCCCGTGCAGCCAGGGCAGGGGACATGCTGTGGCAGTGCTTGAACAAGGTCTCTGCATCTGGGACCCCTTGCCACTTGTCCCTTCCCCGTGCCCTCCGGTGCTGGGCATCCCACTGGAACACCCAGCTCCAGCAGGGCTCCACAGCACCTGCTTTGGGAACAGGGGGTGCCTCAGTGCCCTCCTGCCCGCTGTGCTGAGGGCAGCCCCAAGCTGGCATTCCCTTTGGGAAAGGGGAGGGAGCCAAGGGACGGTGCAGAGCCTGCAGGAGAGGGTGGTGAACTCCCCTTGGGGGCACTGAGTCCCAGGGGCAGGGCTGGTGTTCTGGAGATGTGCCAGAGGGACAGCAAGGCCCTGTGGAGACTCCCTGGATGCTCTCGGGGCACCCCACGAGCAGCAGATCCTGCTGGCAGCAGCAAGCTCCTGCCTGTCTCTGCTGGTAACAGCTCCTGCTTGGCCAGGCAGGCCCCTTTCCCCTGCAGTGTCCCTTCCCTCCGTGGGAGGGGTGCTGCTGGCTGGCAAGAGGTTCTTGGCACCTCCAGTTCCAACAGCAGAAAGGCTCAAGTCCTTAAAAGGTGAGGAATCTCAGTGTATTTATTGTCCCTCGGCACTTTTTGCAAGAATACGGACGCCTCTGGATGCTTTCCTGTGCAAGTCATTTTTTTACAAGATAAACAGGCTTTTCCACAGCTGTGCTGAGCACGTGTATAGGCATCAGTAGTTGGTCACTGCATGCTCAGAGAGGCCAGAGAGGTCCCTGGTGCTCTGCAAACACGTTTCTCCAGGTGGGATTGGGTGCCAAAGCTTACAGAAAATAACGCAAGGCTTTGTCCTGGAATTACACCGTCCAGCATTAAGTTTTCTGTCACTTTCTGGCTATGCTCAGCTCTGTCCCTCCAGGAATGTGGTTGAACTTCCTCCTGAGTTATGTATATGGCCACCAACGCCGACGATTCTTACCCGAGAATTTAAAAATAGCTGTAACAATAACACAGGGGCTCTGCTTCCCCAGGCCCTGCCCGCAGCAGAAATAGTGCAGAGAGTTCAGGGCCAGGCTCGTGACCAGGGCGGGCTCCAGGCCTCCCTTCTCCCCTCTGTCCTTTCAGGGGGCAGGGATGAAGAAGCACAAAGGATGTTGTGACTGCCCCTCGCCCCAGGGACAGCACGGCTGCCTGGCACGGGTGCCACGGGGGCAGGAGGCTCATCTGGGTGGAGGAGGGGTTCACACCTTGGCACTGAGCAGCTCCTGGCACAGGTGGCAGCCGGGTGGGCTCAGCCACGCGGCGCTGCGGACTGCGGCTCTTTCCTTTTCCTCTGCCCGTCTCTGAGCGGCCGGGCTGCCACTGGCATTTGCCTTCCCGCCCGCTGAGCCCTGGAGAGCTGGCAGTATGGTTTGTCCAAGATGGCTGGGCTGTCACTAGTGTGCTCCTTCGGCTTGTCCCCACGTGCTTGGCAGCGGCCTGTGGAGTTATTTGGGTGTCTCCTGTCTCTGAATGTCCTTTGGACGTGTGCTGTGTCCTTTTCCATGGAAAGGTTTGCCTTCGGCTGGTGCAGTGATGAGAGGCGTGAGAGCAAATGGGGCAGGGAAATGCTGGAGGCCAAGGGCTTGAACTGCTGCTTCTGACAACGCCCATAAACCCAGGCCTTTATCAGAGATGCTCGATGTTCTCGCCGTGCAGGCTAGGGTGGGAGGCTGGATGAGGAAGAGATGGGAGAGTTCTGGCATTGGACAGGGGTCCAGGCGCTGAGCTGTGACAAGGCGTGACTGTGCCGGGGGTGTTCTTGCTCCTGCTGCCTCCCACACTGCCAGCCAGTGCTGGTTCTTCTCGGGAGGACAGTTCTGCCTTTGCAGAGTGTGGTTGAAAGAGGAGACTGTGCAGAAGGGCAGGCCTGGCACCCCTGGGAACAGCACATCCCCTGCTGCTGCCCCGTGACCCCTCCACGAGCACTGGGCACACTCAGGTCACACTGTGCACAGCCCTGGTAACGGTGCCCAAAAGCACACAGCTGGCACACAGCGACTGCGTGGACAGGGCTGGTGTTCAGCCCGTGACTTAGGCCTTGTCCTAAGCAAGCACTGCTCCATCCTTCCCTTTGGAAAGCCCTGTGAGCAGAAGAGTTACTTAGTGTCTGCTAACCTGAGTGGCCACACAAGTCCCATTTGACTTGTTAATTACTTCAGCCAGGGCAATTCATTCTGAAGCAGCAAATGACGAGGGGAAATCACCATCACCTTTCAGCAGATGCAATGGCTGGGTGAGAAGAGCTGCTTGGCTTTCACAATGGGCGCCTGGAAAGGCACATGGGCAGCGCCGGCCCTGCTCTCTGCTCGGCCGTGTGGAAGGCAGGGCTTGCCCGGGGCCCATCTCCAGGGCTGGTGCTTGAGCTCAGCTCTCAGAGCAGGACCTCCCAGGCCCTGCAGGGAGGGTTTATCTGGGGACAGCTCAGCATGCTGGATGAGATACAGCGAAGAGCAACATCCCTGGGCATGGGGAGACTTCTCCTCCTCAGTGCTGGCTGAGCTGTGTGGAGACACAGATGGGTCTGAAATGGTCCACAGCACCTGGACTGGGGTATGGGCAGGCACCTCCTGAGAGCAGCCCAGCCTCGTGGGCTGTCTCAGATCTGCTTTGTTACCCATGGACCCAGCCCTGGTAATGCACCTCTTGCATTCTCCCTCATAGTTAGCTGCTGGCTTAACCCAGCACGGGTCACTGTGAGGCTGTAGCGAGAGCAGGAGCAGTTCCATAGAGGACACATGAAGGAAGAGCTGCTTGGCACCTTGGGGGCACACCCACGGCTCTCCCCAAGCCTGGGGCAAGCCAGCACTGGCCAGGGACGCAGCACAGGAGCAGCTCCCGGCCCCAGCAGGGTGGGCTGCCCTGCAGCTTTGTCCCTGGGTGGTTTCCTGCATCCCCCTGAGCTGTGAGCCCCGGCTGGACCGCAGCGCACACCGAGCCTGAGGCACCATGGAGATGGAGAGGGAGGAAGGGCATGGGATGGGGCAGGGGCGGCCATGCCAAGGCACCACTGCCCCTGCCAGAGGCAGAAACACGGTGAAGGCAAACCAATGAGTCAAGGATGGCTACGAAGAGGAAACAGCTGGAGGGGAGAGAAGGGTTTTCCATAGAGAATATGCAGGAGCAGTACCGGATCCATCAGGAATCATTACAAACTTTATTTCTCTGTGCATTGTGTACCATTGATAAGGATCATCACAATTAGTGGACTCACTGCCTATAGTGGTGGGCAATACACGAAGGAAAAAATGAAGCCAAACAGATGAAAATGAAATCATTGTACATAAAGGTAATCATAAACCTGAACAACCTGCACCTGTGTTTGATTTTCCCCCAAAACAATAAGAAACAAAAAAGAAGAGCCCCAAAACAAATCAAAAGTGTAAAAAGGCTCAAGAAGAAAAAAAAACCAAAACCCACAACTTCATATTTCTAGAGAAAACCTTACAGCAGGTTAATTAAAATTTCCACAGATAGTTCAAGATGAGTACAAATACCCCCAGCCAGCTGGTTATGGTACAAGCATCAGACATGGTTTTCAGCTGAGTGGGAAGAGCTCACCATGGACATGCAGGCTGGGAGTTTGCCTGGCTGGAATGTCAGGAAGCCTGGCAAAGGCCATTGGGTCAGGAGACATCTCTCAACACCAGTGCCCAGTGTCTGCTCCACGGGGAGCTCTACACCCACATTTTCCTGGCTCGGCTCTCTACCCCAGCCTGCACTCCTGGCACCAGGGGGGTGATGCTCAGTCACACCTCCCTGTCTCATCCTGTCCAGTGATTTCAGATTTGGAGAGTGCACAACACAACCTGTTCCTGGGGGATGCGTCCTGGCTACGCTCCGTGGAGTGGGAGATCTCGTACGGCCCTTCAGCCCTTACGTGGGATTACTCTGCCTCCAAATGGCTGTGGGAAGGACCAGCTTTGGGGACTGGTCCTGATGGCTTAACACTCAGAAACAGGGGCTGTCACTACACCTCTGGGGGTACAGGGAATAGCAGGGAGCCAAGGGCTTTGAGGCCACCGACTCGAAAGGCAGAAGCATGTGAGGTGCTGGGAGTCAGCCACGCTTGTTCCACTCAGACTGCTCACCCACTCCCTGGGACCTCGTGTAACACCTCCTGTGGGCAGAGGAGGCCTTCACGCTGCCTTCAGCACGTCAGAGCACCCCATCCACACAGCAGGACAGAGCCTGAAGTCTCTGGGGTGTGGGTTTGCCTCCCCTGAAAACCTACAACTGCATGGCTGTTATTGCTTCTCATGGAACCACGCCACGAGCAGTAAGTGGGGACAGCTTTCCATCCTTTCCACCCCCGCTAAGAGGAAACAAACAAACAAACGAGCAAAACCCTATGGCAAAACCGAACTAACTAAAAATAAATAAAACCCAGTGAAAAGAAAACGCTTGTAATCTGCAATGCTCAACCCACATGGTTGGAAGGACTATCGCTATAGGATGCTATATACAGATAGATTTCATTTCATTCATGCAAATGTTACAAGTACCACGACAGCATGCCCGAGGAGGCGGAGGAGTGGGAGGAAGGCTCCCGCCGCTCCGCGCAGCCTCGGCTCGGGACACGGGACACGAGGCTGCGGCTGTGCACCCCCAAAGCATGGACAGGGAAAGGTGAGGGGCATGTGGGTGGGAGATGCTAGTTGTACACACGCCAAAACGAAACAAAAAAACCAACCCCAAATCAATGACGAAAACGGTTTGTGTTCTATCCTTAGAAAGCTCCCAGTTTCCCCTTGTCTTCAGTTCGGTCTCTCGCTCCTCTCCAGCAGGGCCCGAGGGCCTGCTCCCGAGTGGCGAAGGCAGCTGGATGGCGGTGGGAGATCGGAACCCTGGCTTTCCTCTCCTTCCCTTGCCCACTGCTCTGTTTCTCACCAGCTACTCTGGCCTTCCTCACACCGGCGCACCCCGTCGCTCTCACATCCTCGTCCCGGGGCCGGCGGGTGGGAGTCAGCGGTGGAAGGGGCTCGGAGGCCATCGGCCGCTCCTGTTGTCGAGTTGCAGAAAGGGCCCTGCCCCTGGCTCCTGCCTGGGGCCGCTGCCTGGGGAGGGTCCTGCCGGCTTTGGGGTCCTGCCTAGTTCAAAGGATGCTCCAAAGCCGCTTTCCATCAGCAGGTGTGTGAACATGGCAAATCTCTTTTATTCTTTCTCTGTTCATTATACACAGCTTTATATCTATAGCTATACCTATATATCACTCTATATAGATATATATAGATATACACATATTTACTATCTCTGATTGTCCCTTTAGAAGCCCTTTATGTGGCAGTAGGCTTCCAGAGATGAGAAGAATATGTACAAGAGCCAGAGGAGGATAAAGAGTGAGGATGTGAGCAGCTTGGAAGTCCGCGGCCCGCCCAGCTCACCTCCGATCTCGGGTCTCCGCCGGTAGAGCAGCACTCCCACACTGATAAAAGCAAAAATGGTGAAGAGGGTGACGGAGAAGGCCAGTGTGCCAGGGGAGACTTGGAAGGCTTGTCCGTGAGCCGCGTGGTAGATGGCTGCGATGGACCAGGCCACCCCAATGCCCAGGAAAACGTTCACAGCGTTGCTCCCGGTGACGTTCCCGATGGAGGCATCTGCGTACTGGTCCTGCGTTGCTGCTACTTTGCTGGCAAATGTGTCTGCAAAGCAAAGATGGGGAGAAACCCTCAAGAAACACCCAGGAAAAGAGGCAAGCTTGGGGACAAATGTCACTGGCAACACCTGGGGAAAGAAAATAATGGGTGAAGGGATAGGGTACAGCCCCTTCTAATGGACATTCCAGGAAATCGAGGGACCACCTGGTTCTATTGGACCATTAGGGTCTGGAAATGCACAGGGGGGAATGTCAGTGGTCAGAAATACAGGGCTTCCCCCAGTATAGCCTCTAGCACCTTTTGCCTCCCTGAAGTCCAGTGCCTTGTGCAGGCCCTGACACTTTGGTAAAGCAGGTCATCCTCCATCCCTTGGGAAGAAAAACCGTGTGGGAGGGTGCACGCTTGCCTAGGTGCTCTGCCAGCTTTAATACCAGTGATGAAACTTGGCTGGCCATTTTAATGGAAAGCCTTGTGCCAGGCAGACCAGCATGACACTGCTCTGCACCACAGGGAAGTGCTGATTTTACATCCAAACCCACTCTGGATCTGCAGGGGGAACGAAGAGCAGGAGGAATCAGCCTGTGGGTTGGTTCAGGTGAGCACTCTCAGCTAACAATGAGAAGATGAGTCCTGAATATTTCTGCACTCTCAGATCCCCTTGGGTACACGCAGCCCAGTGTGGCTCAGGAAAAGAAAACAAGGAGGTCGTATTTCACATTTTTTAACTCTCCAGAATTTCCTTTCTGTTCCTCCTCAGCGGGCTCCAAGGTGAGATGGCAAAGTGCAGCCTGGCACAAAGATCCAGTTCCATGGAACAGGAGGGGATGAGCACACATAAGCACAGCTAGAGGGTCCAGTTGCAGCAAAGAAATCAAGTCTGCTTTATTTAAAAAAAAAAAAAAGGCTGCCATGGAAATGCACCTTGATCATGGTGCAGTAATAGAGTTGTGGGACAGTGCTGATGCCCCCATGGCATCTGCAGCTGCCACTGGGGGAGAAGGGATGAGTGTAGAAGCAACCACCTGCACTTCTGCAAGTTCGAGCTGTGCTTTCAATGCAGGGAAGGTCCCTGTCATCCCTGTCAGTGTTGATTTCTCTGCACCCTCCTCTGCCCATCTCCTGGAAAGCAGGCATGGAGGAGCCCAGTCAGCACCAGCTAACACAGCACAGCCTGGGAGCCAACTGAAACTGAAGAGTAGCCCAATGTATTCTAAAAAAGAACTTCTTAAATGCCACCTTATGCCAGCAAAAGCAGGAGGGAAGATTTTCACTGTCAAACATGTGAAGAAGCTCTGCAAAACTTCTGCTAAAGCCTCTACTGCCAGAGGTCTAAAAAAGTGCTCCTTCTTCTGTTCCATGCCCCAGACACGTTCTCTTTTGGTTCGGCTGCTTCTTCTCTTTGGCTTTGCTAGCATTAGGGCAATTTCAGGATCTTTGAGCATCTGAGTGCCAATAACTGGAAATTTGAAGGTGGTGAGGGAAGGATGGTTGGGGTGGGTCAGAACCCCTTGTCCAGAAATCAGGCTCTGCCTGCCCAGCACAGCCCATGGCAGAAGGTGAGTGAAAGGCACGGGCTCTCTTACACAACCTGACATGGGAATCCCCAGAGCTTCACAAGGTGCATTTCAAGAAGCTGCCCCAGCTCAGCAACCTCACCTTGATCCATCTGAACCCGGCCTCACACAAAGGTGTCCATGCTGGAAAGGGTGCTCTGAGTATGGACTCACACTTAATTCACGCAGGAGCAAGGCGAAAGCAGAAGATGCTTAAAATGCAGGACTGCCAATGCAGGCAGCATTTTAACTGAAGACCAATTCTGACTCTGAAAGTGGACACCATGGAGGCTGCCCACAGAAACAGATATTTCACAGTCTTTGCAGTGGGATGGTCCTTGAAATGATTCCCATGGGACTGAACCCACATCCTGGTTCTATCCTTCAGCCCAGCTGAGACTGAAAACCAATTTCTATCTGTATCTCAAACCTGTGCTTCGGGATCCTGCAGAGCACAGCCCTCCCCAACCCAACCCAACCCCAACCCCAACCCCAACCCCAACCCAACCCCAACCCCAACCCCAGCACAGCAAAGCCCGTGGCTGTGCTTACCTGGCACCGATGTCCCCAGGGCCACAAACACGACGGCAGTGACGGAGTCCTTCAGGCCGATGGTGCAGCCAAAGTGGGATGCCAGGTCGCCAATGAAAGCTGTCAGGAGGCCAATCATGAGGATGGAGACAACGAAGCAAGCCCAGCCATTCCAGTAGTCTGTGGGGGGCACGAAGGCAAAAAGGACCTTCCAGAAGACGGTCAGAAAGTGCATCACGTAGTCAAAGCAGGAGGGCAGCTTCTCCTCCCCACATTCATCGTCATCGTCATCTTCCCCTGGAGAAAACCAGCAGTGCCTGATTAGATTTGCTCGTCCTGGGGGAGGTTGCGCAAAGCTCCTGTGCAAACTGCAGCCCCCAAACCTCTGTGTCTCATGATTTGGGCCCTGGAAGGCCTTGACTTCCAAATATCTTATTTTCTGAGCAATCATCAGAGTTGCTCGATGGCCTTTCCTTGCCCTTTTACACAGCACAGAGACACACCCCAGAGGCAATGGTTTAAAAAAACAACCTGCACTTCAGAAAATGCAGAGCCTCGTGCCAGCACCACTGCCTGAGTTTAACCATCAGATGCTTTCTGGGACTTAGCTCCTGCTCAAGAGCTCAAGTGGGAAGAAACCAACCTCGTGCTGGCTGGAGCTGACTGGGTCAGGCAAACCCACCGAGAGCAAGGCCTGCCTCGTGGAGACTCCCACAGGGAAGCCCCTTCTGACTGCTCTGAGCTGCTCTCCACAAGTGCCTGCAATTGCTTCCAGCCCTCTGGAAAGGCAGCCAACTTTCATGGCTGCTGAGCTGCTCTGGTGCTTCACCTTACCTCTGCTGCAAACAGGGATCAGGTAATGGATTTTTGCCTGCCTTAATGCCCCCCTGCTCAATCACTGCTGGCTGTCCTTGTCCTTCCCTGCTGCATTTCCCTGCCCCTTCACATGTTTCTCTATAAGCTCTGGTTGTCTGTTCCTTGATGTCTGGTCTCTCCTGGCTCAGTGGGGACTCCCTTTCCTGCTCCAGGCATCCTCACTTGTCTCTGCAAAACCACTTGGCATCCAGCCTACAGGGCGTCCCACGGTGGGGGTGACCCCACCAGGGAGCCCACTGGGGCTGGTGACCCCTTGCCTGAGTCCTGCAGCTCTGAGGAGCTGTCTGGAGAGCCTGCTGGCCAGCCTGTGCCTCGGGCAGGCTGCATGGCAAACGTGGGGCTTCCCCAGCCTGGCGCAGTGCACAACATCCCTGCTGTGGCAGAGTCAAAAACTCCTCCTGCTCACGCTGGAACCACTCCCAGACTTGAAGGGGAGGTGACACTTTTCCAACTAAGTCAGTGGGAGATTTCCTGCTGCCCTTAAGAAACAAGGATGAGTTTCTAAGTCATGAATGTTCGGGATTCCAAGGCCACTGTAAGTCTTTTTAAAGACATCCCTTGCATTTTGTCTGGTGATTTTCCACGTCTTTGATGCTTTTTGTTTTCCCACCAAGGATGTGGACCACCAGGTATCCCTGCATGGCTGCTGCAAGAACTCCTTAGCAATGGCAAGATGCAAGCTTGGGAACTTCAAACTCACTATGGCAGAAACAGTAGCTAATCAGCGTCATTATTTTGGTAGATATAAATACCCATTCCTGTGCATTGTTGTGAGGATAAGGAAGAGTTTTCCAGTCTGGAAAGTCTATGTTGGCCTGTGTTTTCCTGCAACGTGCAAAGGCTGCTAATGGCAGGATACACCATGCTGTGCTCATGCTGTAATTCTGCAGCAGGTATTTCAATCCTCTGCCAAGCTCAGGGTGCCATCAGGACTGCTATGGACCTGAATCTTTACAGAGATGATGAAACAGACTGAAAAATGATCATGAGTGCCACTGCCATAACACCCATCCAGATCTGCCTAGTATTTTGTTAAGCAGCCACGATGTCTCTCTTTTGAAGGGCTGGCCAGATCTTGTGGAGGTGACTTGAAACTCAGAGTGGCCTTGGGTGGTGACCCAGGGGTGCATTCAGAAAGAGGCCTGCAAGCCCCAGAGTGTTTTTGCTGTGGAAGAAAGTTTAAAGCTTTTGGGTACAGACTAAAAGAGCTGAGTGACAGGCTCTGGACAGCCCAGAACGGCCCAACACAGCGTGGCACAGCCTTGCCTGCACCTGCACTGCCTTTCCACAGACCTCACCTTCTGCTGCTCCACCGCCCTGCAAACACTGCCCTGAGCTGATCCTTGTGGGGAAATGGGGGTTTGATGTTTCTTTTCTCAGCTGGGATTTCACCTGGTATCCAGCATGAGCTGTGGGGAAAAAACTCAAACCCAGCCTCCAGTGTTTAAGGCATATTAACTTATCTGGCACAAAGCCTGAGGAGCTAAAGCCTGGGTACCTCCAGAGCTCAAACTACTACTGAGATCCACAACTGCAAGGGACAGCTCATGTTCACCAAAATACATCCCATTTATTAAATGCTTGTTAATCTTCTGTTAGCTCTGATCATAGCTGTATATTCAAGACATGGGGGCACAGGGTTTCTACATAACTGCAGTCTTTATGTGGGTCACAGAAATGGCATCCAACCATCAGTGACTATCTTTGCTTTAACATGGGATGCAATTACATAATTGGCTCTGGCATAGATTAGTTTAGCCATATTAGCTACGAAACCTGCAGCAAGGATTCTCTTGCATGATAAGTTCAGGCTGAATCCAAAATAATGGGAGGCTCTTGCCTGGAGGCTCTGAGAAGAGCTGTGCTACAAGAGGAGGGATCACAGTCTGAGGAGGAAGCTGCTGCACAGTGTCCTGCCCTTGTTTTCCAGAGGCAGAGGGTAAATGGTACTGCCATCATTTTTAATTCCATGGTGCTTGGCAGAGGTTACCTTGTATGGCAGAGTTAGAGGTAGGAGGCTGAGCACTCCCCCATGCATTTCAGTGCACAATTAGCCAGATGAGAGGTAATTGTCTTCCCCAGGGATTTAAATTAAGCTGTTTGATTTTGCCCTCATGTGTGCACACACAGCCTAGGCTGGGCTGTGAGGTCGTAACATCCAGCCAGTAAGTAATAGTGTTTCCAGCTGTTAGAAAAACATCTGGAGGAGATTTTTCTTCCTTCTTCCACATATATGGGAATGATAAAATATCCTGTACTGGTAAACACGGCACTGGCACCTGCGAGAACGGTACCACAAGGCATTTGAGGGAAAGGCAATTCTCCAAGGGAGGGAAGGTAAGATCACACAGGATCTGGTTCAACCACAGATACGATGTGCTGCTGCAGCTATTGGGCTGCAGCCCAATCCTCCAGCCACAGCTGGCTGTGGCAGCAGGAGTTCCAGAAAGCAGGGCGTGTCAAAGGAAAATTTGGGCGCACAGTGAGGCTTTGCACCCTCACTACTGCGTTGTCCTCACCACAGAGGTACAGGGAGAACCAGGGAAGGGGAGCACTGTTGCTTCACACCAGCCTCATTTATGCCACTCTGAATTTCCACACTGCGCTCACCTCCCAGATCTCTCCCACTGAACTGACTTTTTCCCCTCTGCCGTCTGCTGCCAGCCAAGGTGTTGCTCTGCCTGGTGCTACAGACACGCTTCACGCAGAAGGTTTCCTACACACGAGGCAAAGTGCTCTCACAAAAGGCTTTAATCAGCTGCCTTGTTTATGCAGACGCTGTAAATAACTCTGCCACCTGCTCTGCCTCCTGCTGCTCCACTACAGTCTGCGCTGCTGATGCAGCCAAGCCGAGCTGCGAGCGAGGGTGATCGTAATTCACCTGAGCTGTGGCCCAAACTCACCCGCGCTGACAGTAATGGCCTCAATGAACTGCTCCCTCCAGCTGTTTGTGCCAACCACCAGGGCCAGGTTCGTCTTCTTAATGAGCTTGTCCACCGTGTTCTGTGGATGGAGAGGCAGAGCAGAGAATCAGGGGCTGCAGATACTGGGCTAAAGCCCACCAGTGCCACTGCTTATGGCCACGTGTTTATGGAACAAGCTCAGCAGGTTTTAAGCTCAAGAGACCCAAATGTAAGTACTTGCAATTCCTTTGGCTGCTGCTAAAAAAGACCTTTGGAAACCTGCTCATGGATGGGAGTTTGAACCATCTCAGAGCCACAGTAAGGATGGCCTGTTACAGTTTTATACTACAGAAAAATTGAAAAGATAATGAAATGGCCAGTTTTCAGCTCTTGGCCTGGCCTGTGCATTCAGGGCAGCTGAGCTGCACAAGCATTACTTGCATTTGGGGTTATCAGCCCTTTGCACTGGGAGTGCCAGGCTTGGGGCTCACTCAAGGCTCCTGTGAGTAGGACCAGCGTGCAGAACTCACTGTGAGAACAGGGTCACGTTTTAAAGCAACCTGCAGCATTTGGGACCTCAGTTCCTGTTTCGTGTGTGATTCCATGCACTGCCTCGCTTTGCCCCAGTACCATCAGCATGTGCCTCCCAGTGCTCCCTCCTCTACACCTTCCTACAGATATCCTCCCTCCTCTACAGCTGCCCTAACAAAAGCAGTATGGTGGGGGGAAGAACAGGGCTGCAGGATGTGAACAGTACCTTGAACTCGTAGGATTCCTCAATGATGATCTCGAGTTTGGTGTGCTCCCCCAGGACTGGGCGCCCCATCTCTGCGATCCGGCGCTCTTCCTCCTCCTTGCTGGTCAGCGGCTGCTTTTCTTCATTCTCCTCTGCAAAGCAAAGAGCCCGGGGGTGAACCAGGCCCAGCTGGTCGCTCTGGGTCTGGCTCCTGTCAGAGGGGGGGGTCAGGAGGCCTCTGGGTGGGAGCGTGAGCGACAGAACAGCGGAGAAGGAGTTCATGGAGCAACAGACAAAGAGAGTTGCATGAAATGCTACCAAGATCTTGGTCTGCAACTCATCCAGCAACTCATCCAGGAGGAGTCCTGCTCATCCTGGGGCTGGGGAATAGCTTATTGCTTGGTAATTGCTGCCTGTCCCACGGGGCTGCTGGGAAAGGGAAAGATCAGCACTAAGGCTGCTCCATTCCCCAACTCCAGGCCTGCACTGAGGTACAGTCAGGGCAGTTCCACCAGCCTGTCACAGCAAGAGAGCTCTGACAGCAGCCCCTGGGCTGAGCACAGATGAAATCTTGGCTCTGCCTCCCTCCGAGCAGGGCTTTGCCTTGGAGAGGGGGCTGGCAGCCAATGCCTGCTGTGATGGCGGGGCTGGAGGGAAGAGCACAGATGTAAGAAGCCATCCACAGGCCAATGCCTGGCTCCAAACCCTAAAAGAGGAAGCAGCACTCTCTAAAAGAGGGACTACAAGACCAGTGAAGGAGGTCTGCAGTGCCACTGCCATCTGTGCAACCTCTAGAGCATGGGGACTACAGGCAGCACGCCCTTTGTCACTGTCCCTTGTGCAGACCCCAGTGAACTCCCTTCCAGTCCACCTGAGCGATGGGCAGAAGAACATCAGGGCTAAAAGGGACTGGAGTTAATCTGTCAGCAGGCACACACCCAGTCAGCCCACGGGAGACTGACATGGTGCCACACCACAGGTACCTTGGATGGAGACCACGGTGCAAGGAAGAGGATGATCTCTAGCCTGGACCTTCCTGAAGACAGGTTTGCCTATTAAAGTGATCAGCAGGAGATCAGCAGGGGGTCTGCACACACTCTACCAGCTGTCCCCGTGCAGTTAGTAAACTCCATTCTTATGTCACACGGGGTTAGTGCTGCTCCCTTGCTGGCTGCCCCTTGTCTGCTCAGGTGGCACGGAGTTGAGGGAAAGCCCTTCTCCTCCTGCAGGCCAAAGAGACCCACCTTAGAGCCTCCTAAATCTGAATTTATGTTTCCAGGGCTCCTGAGGAGCAATGTGTGGGACCCAGGACCTTCTCATGCCGTGTTGTTCGGCTGAAGGAGGGAAGCTGGGCTGGCTCACGCCAGAGGAGCCAGCCCTGAGTGCAGGGCGGGGACACCTGGGCCAAACGAAGAAGCCCACCCTGCTCCAAGACATGGAGAGGGGTTGTGGTGGCTTCGGGGGTGACAGTCACCCTCCCCAAGGCAGGTTAGGCGTGTGTGGCAGGCAGAGCACTCTGTGAGAGGACACGGTGTTAACGGGACCGGCCGTCCAGGTGCGGCTCAGAGCCTTCTTACCCTTCCAGAGTTTCCCTCCAGGACAGAACAAAAGCAAAGAGAAAGACCAAGAGGAAAGAGCAGGGTGAGCATATGGCCATTTAGAGAAAGGAACAGGGGGACAGGGGAAGAGTACAAATCCATACCTGTGATGGTGAAGCCACCTAGATGAAACCAAAAATGAGAAAAAGGGGGAGAGAGAGAGAGAATAAATGAGGATTAGCATTTGCACATCAACACGGACATGGTGGCCCTTCCCTGCCCCACTGTGGACATGGGGTCTGCTCCCCACCACACACCCCAGGGACAGTGTGGGGAGACCTGAACACAGGCTTTTCAACCCACATCTGCAAGCTGCCACCCCTTGTGTCTGATATATGCTGTGGAAGGGGTGAAGCCTGCCCTGGGGCTACGGGTGCGTGGGGAACCAGGGTGCCCACTGCCCACCTGCCCCATCCTGGAGGTGGCCAGCAAGGAAACTCAAAGGCTGTTTAGGCTCTAAGTCTCCCCAAGGCAGGAGGCAAAGTTCGTACTGTCGCTTCAAAAAGGATTGGCCAACTTTCCTGCCAGCTACAAGCATCCCTCAGTTGCCAGGAAATCCTGTTTTGCCACTCCAGTTTAGAGGTGATGGGTTCATTTGTGTGGCACAGGTTTGTATCTCAGGGTGCTGGCAGGTTTACTCTGCCTGTAACAGCACCACCCCCCCAAAAATGCTCCTTGCACCACCTCTACGTATTGGTGACTTTGGGGCTCTACTCTAAGAAAAGATGGGGCATTAGGTACCTGAGCTCACTTAAACAGTGCTGACCACCCTAAAAGAGAATGCTGTGAGCAAAGAAAAACATCAAGCAAAATCGATTGTCCTCCAAAGATAGGCAAACCAGAAAAATGGAAAGGAAAAATGAATGCGCTTACCAAGCTCATTCAACAACAGGGCTGTGAAGGAGACAGAGACAAACACAGAAGAAGAAAAGTAAATGAAAAATGAAATCAAAAGGGATATCCATAGAAAGACACCAGATCCCAGGGCACAGATTTCAGATCTGTAAAGCTGCAGGATACCATTGTTGTTGAGAAAAAGACGCTAAACAGAAATGTTTCATGGGATTGTGGATTTAAAATAAAAACCACTGCAAACATGGGGTGGATATGGGATTAAAAGACACACTCCAAAAAATTCATTTTTCCCCTTTGAATTGTATGTGCAAGATCTTCCATTGGTCTCAGAGGCAGTTCTGCCCCGGGGGGGGGACACAAGATGTCCCATGTGCAGCAGCTACTGGCTTTGACCTCCTCCAGCTGCCTGATGGGAGCAATGGCTCCGGCAGCAGCTGCGCTTTTGGCACAGAAAACGAGACAAGAAAAGTCTGTGGCAAGGCTTGGCTCAAGGGTCTTGTTGCTCAACATTTTAGATCTCCAAAATGAAAGAAAAAACCTCTCCCTTAGTGCCCTGGTGGATCTTGGGCCCCACCACAGCCCAGGGGTGGCATTTCAGAGATGCCCTTGTGTCTCTGAGCATGCTGCTCCTCCTGCCTCGCTGCTTCTTGTACCAAACCAAGTACAAGGAAACAAGTTTAAAAGAAAAGAAAAAAAATTAAAATTGCATGGCCAAAGCAGCAAATAGCTGCTTTAAACAGTCCTTTAAGTTTTGTCTTGCCTTCCACTTAGCAAGCTGGCAAGCCTGATCTTCTCTCAGGTTTCCCCAGTTATCTTAGTGACCAGGAAGATAAGAAACTTTTTTCCTTTTCTTTTTATTTTTAGACAAAAATTTCAGCTGGGATCTCCAGAGCTGGTTTTAAAACCTTGGATCTGGAGAGCACGTTTGCTCCTGCTGGACTCGCAAGGCTGAGCCCACACTGGCCCCTGTGGGCAAGGCTGGAGCTGCTGAGTTGAGTTGTCCATGTGTAACTTCATCCTGGCTGCACTGTCCATGCTCCACAGATGCCACCAGCTCCATTTAATGACACAGACCCCACCTGCAGTGCCTGAGTCATGCCAGTGTCTGATTTTTTAGCCCAGCTTTTGTTAGGCAGTCACCTCCAGCAGGGAAGCTGATGGAGGGGACAATGCAGCTGACTTAGCGCCTGAGCTGAAGAGGAACGTGGCATGTTCCCACTCAGTGTGGGGACCACTGAGGGCCCTCTCTGTTCTATCAAATAAATATTACAGCCTAACGCCTGCTGGAGGGAGAGCTGATGTCCCAGAAACTAGAAAGCAGCTCCACAGCAGACAGACCAAATCTTCTGCAAAGGTTTTAATAATGGCCCCTCTCTTAAATAACTCTAAAAGTGCTTCTTGCTCAGCCACCAGTAGTGTGCCATGAATCCTCATTTAATTTTCTAGCAGAAAAAAAAACCCATGGGAAAATGGGTGAACTCTGTCTTTTTGGAAAGTTTGGCATTTGGTTTAGAAATGTGATGAAAGAGGAAATTGTTTTTATTATTCCTATGAGAAGCTATTATCCAACGCAGAGCCATGAAACTTCATTGGAGCATAACCTGATTTACCTAAACTGATTGCATCTCATGATATTACCTACTTGGGCTGTGATTTTTGTCTATTTTCGGATCCTAGTGCCAGTATAAAAAGGCTAAAATTACTGCTCTGGCCATGCATTTTATCTCAAGTGAAAGCTGTTTTATCTTCTGATAAAAATGATGCAGCGTTGCCCTTTCCACTTGTCGAGGCCGGATGTTCTCTCTGATTAAATGAAGAGCAGCGGGGGCAGCGCTCCCAAAATGTCTCTGGGGGCTGGGGACGCTCCCAATCCCTGCCAGGAGCACTCCTCACTCCCTGGGGTGGGATGGAGTCCTCTCCAAACCAAAGAGGAAAGAAAACAGAGCAAAAAGGTGCAGTGGCCAAGCTTCAGAGGAGGGAGGGCAAAACGGCCAGGAGCCAGAGCGCGAGGAGAAAGGAGTGTGAGAGTAGGGAGACACAGAGAAAGCGGCAGCGCCTCGAGAGCTGCTCTGGGCTTACTCTCACACCTTTTACTCCTCGTCGTAGCCACACCGGGTCCCCAAGCACAAGGAAGAAACTGCACTCTTTCTCATACTCCTCACGGTCAAGTACCCTAAGGGTAATGAATTTCCTGTGGGAACACAAGACAAAGGCAAACACATGATTGGCGTCGCACGCGCATGCAGGTCACGTCCGCCGGGTGCTGTGGTGACAGAGATGGTTGGCTGGGGACAGGGGCTGCACATCCCCCCTGGGGCATATGGGCAAGGGCAGGAGCATCCTCACCACCTGGCCGAGCTGCGCCCTGCTGCCTGGGACAGGCTGTGCTGGGGGACGGGAGTGGCCTTGCTCCTGCCCTTTTCCATAGGCACCGGGGATGTGAGCTGGTGTTGCAGGTGCCAGACATGAGTGAGCCAGACAGGGACACACAGGCGGGGCTCAGCCCCGGAGCACAGCCCCCACCTTTCTTCTCACTCATCTCCACCAGCCGGGGCTCCCCGATCTCTAGGTAGAAGGTCTTGTTTTTCTCATACTCCTCATCATCTATCACCTTGATTGATATCGTTTTGCTGGAACAGAGAAGAAGAAATAGAGATTCAAGAGTAAGGAGGGGAAAGGGAGGAGGAGAAACAGGGAGCAGAACAGGAGAAGAAAAAGAAGGTAGAGGAGGAAGGTGAAAAGAGCAGGAAAAGGGAGCTGTGGACAGAAAACAGTGGCTTTGGTGGCACAGGCTGGAGGGACAGCACAGTCAAAAGCAAAGGGCAGGAGCCAACGGGCCAAGCTTGCCTCAGGATGGGCACCAGCAGCCTGCAGGTGCCATCCTCACTGGCATGGCCAGGCTGGGCCAAACTTCCCCAGAGGTGTCTTGGCAGGACATGTCCCTTTCCAAAATCCTGTGGTATAGATCAGCCCCTTGGCAGCTGGCACACGTTGCACGGGCACAAGCACTGGGAACCAGCACAGACCAAGCCCCTGGAAGCATGATGCACTGCTCAAGCTTGGGCATGGAAGAGGCTCTGTCTCCCCAGGCTCTGCAGATTCATGATCAACGCCATGATCAGCTGCTCAGTTTGGGCTTTGGAGGCTCTGATTTATGAGCTTGAAAGGGATGCTGGAGTTAGGATTTTTTCTGTGAAGGGAATGCAAAGGAAAAATAGCCTTTCTTGTTAGGGTGGGCACCTGGAAAGCTTCACTGACAGTGGGATTTTACTTCTTAAATTTTGCTTTCCAAGCAGCACACCCTTTCCCAAGCCTTCCAGGTTTAGTCCTCTCCCCCTAGAGAGCTGAGCAGCAATGCCCTCCCACATCCCCCAGGGGTTGCTGAATTTGCCCCTGGGAACATCATCAGGACAGGTCTGAAGGCAGAGTCACTGCTCACAGCACAACCACAAGCACACACCACAGAAGCTGAAAGCCTCACAGGAGTCCGCAGCCACTAGGAGAGAGATTTGATCCTTGAGCCACCCAATGATGTAAAAATTGCTCTTCCAGAGGAAGAAAACTAGCACAGAGGTGTTTCAGCTCTTTTCAGGGACTCACAGAAGCAGCTGGCTTGAAAGCTGCTCACCAGGAGGTGACCAAACCTGGGGTACAAACATGGGGTGGTGAACCTGTGCTCCTCTGGTGCTTCCTACAGTGCAAAGCCATTGCAAAGACAACACAGACAGAAATCCAATGGCCTCTGCTCCTCCTGGAGGCTCTGCTCACTGTCCTGGCACTGCTGTGGGACAGGACCTCCTCCTGGCTCTCATCTTAACCCAGACAAGTAACAGCACCAACCAAAAACCCAGGCAGTGATTGTAGTCCTGTGTTTGCTTCTGGCTGGGTCTGCTTTCCCCCTGCACTCACCTGCCAGCCCTGCCCTCCTGTGAATGCTTTTACCTGAGCCAGTTTTCCCACTGCTCCCTCCCTGCCCAAGCCTGGTGCTCAGTCCTTCGAAGAAATGTTTCCCAGCCCACCCCTGGCTCCTCTGCACTTGCCATGAGCACCCAGCACAGCCTGAAGCAGCCCCAAGGCTGCTCCAAGATACGATGAAGGAGGTTCTGCTGCTCCTGGCAGGTCCCAGCACTGAAAACCCAAACATGGAAGAAAGCCACGCTCTAGGGGAGTGAAACTGAGGCCACGCTGCTGTGATTTCTGGCATTCTGCTCTCCCTGCACATCTGCACTGCCACCCAGAGCCCCTCTGTTAAGCTGACAAGTACTTGGCAGCAGAGGCAACATTTTCTACTCATTCAGGGTAAACACCTCAAGCACTCGGAGGAACAGCCAGGATGATTTCTTGTGCTGTTTGCTGTGACTCAGAAGTGTATTAAGTTTGCCCTTCATGCTTTTAATGAAACCATTTACTCAAGAGCAAGTGATGGCTGTGAAAAGTGTAACAATGCAGCACGGCTCGGTGTAATTGTATTTTATAATTAATATCTGTAATAATTTGTTCAGTTTGTAATTATTGCTGCAATAGGTTTGTACGTAGGACAAATGGTTTCCGAGCAGGCAGTGGATCTTGCTTTGCATTGTTGAGTTAGGGGAAATTATCATGTATTAAAAAAACTAATGAAGGATATAAAAATGCTCTCAGTTAAGCTTTCAAAGAGAACCTGATAGAATTACCAGAATGGCACAATTTCAGAAACATTACTAACAAAATCAATAATTTTCCTGACAGCTCCCATTAAAATGTACACTGCATCCTGGCCTAATGCAGGAACCCCACCCACCCCCCCCCTCCCAGGAAAGTTAATTAAGAGAGGTGCCTTCTTAAATTCTGATGAGACATCAGAGACATCAAGACATAAACTTCCTATGGGTGTACTCTGGCTTGTCATGTGTGGCACTCCTCAAAGGCCCACAAAATAATTCTCCCTTACAAAAATAAATCTGTGTGCCAATAAAAAAAAAAAGAAAAAAGAAAAAAGAAAACCTCTGATGCTTAGATACAGCAGCAATAGGACTTCACAGAATAAAGCAGAATAACTGGACTTGAAGTGCCACTGCCAGGAGGTGGTGGTGTTATGCAGTTTTCCAAGTGATCATTCCAGGGTGTGAGCAAGTGCCCTGTGTTGGGTAGACTTGTGTGCTGCTGCTGCTGTTTCTGCTGCACAATGCTGCTGGGAAAATGGAAAATGGATAGGCAGAACAAATGGAAAGTCTGCTCTCTGGGTGGATTTCCAATCAGCAAAAATTGCTGAGGCAAATTTGTCCCTGGGATGAGACTGCAATCCTGGAGGAAAGGATTACCTCCTAATGGTGTTTGAGAAACAGCAAGGATGTGAAAATGACACAGGCTATTGTTAGAGCATGCCTGATCTCCATCACACCGATGTACAATGGCAAAAGCAGGACAGGAAGAGAAGCAAAGCTTAGAGCAAAATGCCAGCTGGGGAAGGCACCCTGAGAGCAATCCCAGGAGTGTGCAGGGCCAGGTGCCTACGTAATGAGCTACAACAGTCTGGCACAGGGTGACAGGAGCAGGACAGAGATCAGCAGCAAAATATTTCTCTATGAGTATCTTTTTGACCACAGGAGAGAAAATGAGTGCAGCACGGGTCGAAGATATAGGATCTGGAACTGCCAGCTCTCCTGTCTGCACTGGCCTTTTCCCTCAAGGGATCAGATGGCATCAGGAATGATTGGTGAGGATCTCCATGAACCTTTGCATTCCTTTTGAACCCAAATATCTGCACAGTTGTGACACACCTATGGAAATCCTGAGTATATCTGCAAAAATCTTGCCATTCCCCATCTACAGGGCACTGCTTAGCTCATGGAAATGGCAGAAATCCCTCTCCTGGCTCAGACAAGCAACCAGTATTGCAAGGACCACGGGAACCTGGAGGGCATCAGCAGCCAGCTCTGGAAAGATTCAGGCAGGACATGCTGGAGGACAGGGGACATCATCCAGGCCCCTTCCTGGCAGGGCCAGATCTCCAGGAGCAGAGGTGCCACAAGCCTAGCACTCACTGCCTCAGCTCTCTTTTGGAACCACGGCCACGCCGGAGCTGGAACAGCCAAGAAGTTCTGCACACAGACAGCAGTGGTGTCTCCAGTGGGCCAGGAAAACAGCAAACACACAACCAGCTGTCAGGGCAGTCAGTGACAAGCTTGCCCAGGAGAAGGTGGCACGCTGCTGCTGTCTGCACAGACACTTGTTCCTGAATCAACAGAGGGAATGATGCACTTCTGCAGCTTGTCACCCAGCCAGCTTCCCCTGATTGCCCAGGAGAGCCACAGGAGTACCTTGGAGGATGTTCAGCTGCAGATTCACAGCTACAATATCCAGGCTGGGCAGCCAGGAGTGGCTGTGCTGCCTAAGCCTGGTGCTGCCAGCCCTGACGTCCCAAGAGACCAGCACTTCCCACGCAAGAGGGCCATCAGTTTCGGTGAGGGAATAGCCAAGAGGGACATGTGTTCTGGAGGTGACATTGCAAAGCCACATCCATCAGTGCTGCCTGTCCTAGCATGAGCTCCCAGACTCCAACAGAGCCCTGCCACATTGATTTCTCACATGTCTGCCTGTCAGCCCAGTCATCTAATTAGCTGAACTTAGAGCTTGCCATGAGAGAGGGCACGTGGCTTGGGAAGCTCCCAGGCTCACACAGCTCACTGGGCAGTGCCTGTGCAGAGGGGCTTTGGGGCAAGAAAACTCCCAAATCATCATCATCATAAATCATCATCATCATCATTATCATCATCATCATCATCATCATCATCATCATCATCATCATCATCATCACCACCACCTGAGCCAGAGGGCAGGGCCACATGACAGTGAGGAGCCTGGACCAGACCCCTGGGCATGGTTGGAACCAACCTCCAAGAGCAGCTTTCCTGCTCAAATTCCCAACAGATACTCGGGGAAGGAAGTTGCCTGTTGCTGGGAAGAAAAGGAGGTGAAGAAAAGGGAGCTTTTCTTTCATCAGTTGACAACAAAATTGCACCTTATGGTGAGGAGGTGGCAGCCTCAAGTACAGAGAGACACCCAGGTCCATGGTGGAGGTGTTTGTCCCAGCCCCAGGACGTGTGTGTGCGGTGGGGGACACAGGGGAGGGCAACGTGACACCTGCTCAGCCAGCACAGGGACAAACCTTCCTGAGGGACAGAAGAGGGGCAAATTATTTCACACCAGATTATGTGAAAGACCTCGTGCCACACGTGCTTTGAGCTGTTCAGCAGTGATCTCTTGCAGAGGAGAGGGTTCATCAGGGTTTCTGTCCCTGCCATGGGTTCCCATCTGTGTAAGATGTCCCATGAGTCACCCATGCAGGATCCTTTGCCAAAACAAGCCCTGCTGACACAAAATGTCTGTACTTAATGAAAATTTTGCCTGCAGCGCACTGCAAACATGACAGGGAGGGAAAAGGAAAACCTGCCTGAAACGAAGCATGACGCATGCTTTGGGAAGTATGGATGTGAGCTGATCTGATGTGGCAGCTTGGATTGCTGGCCCAGCAGCCCGGTTTGCTGGCCCAGCAGCCCAGGTCTGCATGGGGCTTCACACTCCAGTGCCTCCCAAAAGCATTGAGCAAACCAGCCTGGACACCACAAACAAGGGGAGGGGGAAGTGGAAACGGTCCCTCTGTACCTTCCCCCCACCTCTGAGCAAAAATTCATCTGGCTACCCTCATTTTCTTGCATGCCCTCCACCTCTTTCCCCAGGGTCTCCTGAATCAGTCAGACCGCAGGGCTGTGTTGTCATTTCCATGTCTGTATAAAGCAGCTGCTCCCCTGGCCTCGGGATGTGCTGAGTTTAAATGACAACATACGGCTCAAATACGTAACGCCGTCCTGCTCCAGAGCATCGCTACCAGAAAATCCTGGAAAAAGATCCAGCCTGCTCCTCCTTGGCCTGGCACAAACACAAGGCAGGAGAGGTGGTCTGCAGAGACAGGAAGACTGAGGGCTGCTGCTGCTCGAATAGCTGGGAGCTGACAGGCACAGCTGATGCTCAGTGTCTCAGAAAATACTTTTTAGGAGCAACGATTGCCAGGTAAGATGATTTCACATGCCAGACTGAATGCTGCTTGACTCTCCTCCTAGGAAGACCATATTGAGAAGGATTTGTCAGATCAGAAATGTTTTTCTGGCGAATCCTCAATGTTTGCTCTGATGTGACTGTGAATTCTGTGCTCTGACTAATGCACTTCTTCATCCATCTGCCAGTGTCGTATCTTGCAAGGGACCAGCTGGATGAAGATGAATGAGACTCTCTTGATCTGCCCCAAACCAGTGCCTGAGCCTTCGGTCACGCTTAAATGTTTCCACAGCTGTGGCTCCTCTTCCATGGCTCTGGATGTGGGGGCACCAGGACAAAGCTGTTTTCCTGCTTTTCCCCAGTCTCCTTGCCATGCATGTCTAGTGATTGTGATCCACAGCCCTGGCAGCTCCCAGAGTGGCTGCTGAGGCAGGATCCCTGAGGGATCAAACAGGAGAGACCCACCTAGAGCAGTGTCTGCAGCTCCAAGGACAGCTTGCACAAAGAGTGCAATACCACTGACGACTAGGAGGGAAAACACATTTGATGTGAATTTGATCAAAAACACCCCCAGCAGCAATTACTTAAGGTACCTAGGAAAGCTGACAGAGTAGAAATAACTTCTCCCCTGGCTGTGCACAGCCCGGTCCATGCCAGCTGAAAACTGCATTAGTCCTGAAAAATCCAGCCTGTGCTGCAAGCAAGGGATTGACTGCCCAGGGCTCAGCCCAGCCCAGCATCCTTGCTCGGTGTAACAGCCTGCAAATCCCACTTCTAAGCCTACAGGGTTAAGAGCCAAATCTGGCACTTCCCCCTAGTCTGCCTCTTTGGGATTTTCTCTTGACTGACCTGGCTGGGCAGTCAGGCTGTGGGTAGTCCAGGCAGGTAAATAAGGAGACAGAAACTTGGCACACAATTGCTTCTTGCACCCAAATACACATCCAGCTTTTCTTTGCAGCCAGGTTCCCCCTCATGACAATAATTGCTTTCACCTTTCAAATAAATATCAGTTGCTCTTTCCCATGTGCACCTGGATAGTTGCCATGACAATGCTCCTCAAACAGAAGATATCACTCTTATTTATATGTCTTTTGGCCTCCACAGAATGAATTTCAATGAGCAACTGCCAGCAAAAAAGGGCATTTCTGCAGTTCTGTAAATCATTTAGCAAACTATGCTGAGTTAAACCTGACTAAACAAAACAGTGGGGACCACCAGAAATGATAGGTCAATGTCTAACAGCATGGCTTCAGCATCAGGAATCAGGATTCAGGGAAGCCCAAAATATATGTGCTGTGCATGAACTGCTCCAGCACTGCCACTACAGCAAGACTTTGTAGCAATCCTTACAGTGCTCCCCTCCCAGGGAAGGCACATTTCAATTCCTGCTTGCCTGGGTTTCCAGGCAAAGGAGATTTTCCCTTCTTATTTGGGAAGACACTTGATAAGGAGTCTTGATTGTGCCCTGGCAGAGCTGACAGCCAGCTCTGCTGCTGGAAAAGCAGCTGTACATGGGAAAAGAAGAAGATGAGAAATGCTCAGTGACAGCAGAGGGCATGCCACAAAAGTTCAAACAGCAAACATCAATACAGAAAGTGCAGGTCTGCTTTCAAGAGCAGTATCCATTGTCATTTCAGCTCCATGATCAGCCAGGCATGAGTCTGACTCCTCTTATTTGATGTCCCCAAAGATCAGGCCCTGCTTTTCCAGACCCTCCTCTGACACGCTTGGCGTGGTGAGGCAGCAGCAGGATCTAAGGCTCCTGATGGAGTGGCAGGAATAAACACTTGGCCATCTCTGCATTTATCACCCCTTGCCCAGTGAAGGATGCGAGGGACGGATTTCAAGACTTGGACAGCAGACTCACACTGAACTTTCATTAGAAGTTGTCAGTTACCTCTGCCAGGGGTCTAGGGAGGCTCAAGTGGAATGCTCACAATTTAGCATTTTAAGTGACTGGATGCAGAGTTCACCCCTGGTCCAGACTCCCTTTGGCAAGTCCCCCGTGCTGGGACAGTGTCAGAGGTTACCTGATGGTATAAAAGCCATGGAGTGTCTGGGTACCAGCACAGAAATGCTGCCATTATACAGGCTTGGAAGGTCAGGGGTGCTCGTTTCTGAAGACCAACACCCAAGCTGAGAGCTACACCCCAGTGCCTTGTTTGCTGTCACTATGCCACAAGGAAGGCCCTGCGAGGGAGGTGATGCAGATCCTGCATTCTTCCTTTCCATCAAGGGATAAGGACAGCAAGCTCACACAATGCCCCACAAAGCATTCAGCCATCCCCAGAGAGGGGCTGCTGCTGGGACAATGCTGCCTTAAGCAGGGACACTGCCTGGACCATTAAGTCAACAGATGACCCCAAAATCTCAAGTCTGCACTAAAGGTGCTGCTTTGTGTATTCACACTGCTATTTTTATCCTCTGGGGATGGCTCTGGCCAAGGAAAAGCACGTGCTAGGGTTGAGTACCAGCAGTGGGGTTCTTTGTCTCCAGCCCAGCAAATCTTCAGACAGCTTGGTAGTTGTTTGGTTTGTTGTTTGTTCCCCCCGTCTTTTTCAATGACTTCCATCTCCAGAGCTGAGATGAAAAAAGTGTATCAGCTGAGATGTGATTCTTCCCCTGCCTTTTCAAACACCTCGAGATCTTTAGGAATTGCCAGGGTTAATGCCCTTACCTCACAGAAACTGCTCCAAAAAAGACTGAAGGACCCCAATATCCTCAGGCAGTTGCTAAAAATATGCAGGGCTGTGAGACCTGGGTAGAGGGTGCTGCCACAGCAAGGAGCCATTCCCTGCCCCTGCTGAAGGGTTTTGCCACTCTGGTGGCTGCAGCATCCTGACAAGAGCCATTCCAGCGGAGCTTCCCTGCTGCTGGACACTCTGGAGGTCAGGAGCAGGTAGGCAGCTTCAAGAGTCACCATTCACCCTGTGACTGACACACCACCTGTTTACTGCCAAATAAACTGTCATGAAATACATCCCTGTCAGCTGAAACTCTGTGCACAAAAACCCTTTGAAAGAGACACCAGATATCCTGATGTCCCCAGTGATCTGTGGGGTTAAAGCCTGTGGTGGGAACAAAAAAGCAAACACAGGTTTGCCAAGGATCCCTCCCAGCGCCGAGATAGGCAGGAAACCAACCCGATGAGGAGCATGAAAAAACTCTGCTTCTGTCTCCAGTTACCAAGGAGATTGTTCAAACAAAGCTAAAATAAGAGGAACCAAGTGGCCAAGAGAAACGTGAGAGTGGAAGAGCCACTTGAACGCTTGGTGATGGCTTTGCTGGGCAGAGTGCCTGCGATGGGCTCAGCCTTGGCCAGCACCTCTCCCTCCCTTCCCAGGGGAAAAGGGCCATAGCTTGGTTTGCAGGTACCTGTGTGGAGATGGCCAAGAACTTTTAAAAGTGGCTTTTAAAAAGAGCTTTTAAAATACAGAAAAGTCCCTGCCCGCAGAGGCTTCAGCCATATGCCAGCTCCAGCACTTGATGGTCTCAGCCTGGACCTGTGTGTTCAGGTTCTTAGAGGAGATGTCCCTGTGGTAGCAAACTAAATCCAGCTGTGTCTGGGGCTGAAAATTCCACCCTTTGTGGCCAGATGAGCAACTCCAGTGTCTGTCTACAAGATCAGAGGGCTGGCAGATACATGGAACATGGGAAGAAATAATCCTACTGCAGAGCCCCACGAACACACAAATGCTGGATTTGCTCCTGTAACAGTCACAGGATCACAGAAACATTTAGGCTGGAGAAGACACCTAAGATCATCAAGATGCACCATTAAAGGTCAGAAGACAAGCCCCACCAGACTGTATGTGACGACAGGGCTTTCTCCACCCCTCCTCATGCTGGGGCTGCACAGGGGCTGCCTCAGGTCCAGCTGCACATTTCTCTTGTGCTGGGAACTGCAGATGTTACATGGAAGTGACAATTCCCACACAAACCCCGGAGCCTGTGAGCTGCTTTCCATCCCTCTGCAACCCTAAGTTGAGACAAGGAGAGGGAAAAGTTCCCAGATGCTGTTTCTCCAGCAGATCCTCCTATCCTACACATGCTCATCCGGATGCCTGATGCAGTCAAAGGCTGTGAGTTAAAGGCAGTGCCTGCTGTTGAGCCTGCCCACGACTTTCCACTATTTTAGAGTCTGTCTCAGCTGCTTGGTGCTTTGCCAGACTTTAGACATTCAGAATGAAACTTTCCATGTAGAGTGGCCACTGCTGAGAGAGTAATGGAAAGCCCCACCGTCTCAGCTTCGGGAAAAAAAAGAAATGCTGCTCTGCCCATGCAAACATTTTTTTCCCCCAAACACTATATTGAGTAATTCTCTCTTCCTTATGCTTTGCTGCAGAGGGCAAAACTTAGCAGAAGGATCTCTCTCTAGTGCTCAGGATGTGCCAATTTGCTTAAATTAGACCAAGTCCTAAGACTCTAAAAACTTGCAAAATGCGTAGGCTTCTTCAAACTGGCAGCTCAAAGTCTTGGAAGATTTAATCTGCTCTGGAAGTGCTCCATTCTTTCCCAGTGCCAAACCTGCTTTTGCACAGGCTGTGCCCTCAGCAGGGCTTTTCCTGTGCCTGGGAGCTGCAGGGGAGCTGGGAGCTCTGACAGCAGCAGGAAAGCTGGCTGGCCTGGGCACCCATGGCAGGGGCAACCACGGGGCCTGAGAAATTCCACAACCATGCCTCCCCTCCTCCTCCTCCTCCTCTTCCTCCTCCTTTGCTGCTGGCCTCTGAGCTACGAATGTCTCCAGGCACATGGACTCTGCATCTCAGACCTTGCATCCCTGCTGCAAGGATGACAGGCTCTCTGCAGTGTTCTTAGCAGCTTGTGGAGGTAAATGATGAAGCTTGCTAGGACACAGACGTAGCCCCCTCATTCTCAGCCTGGGATCTGCAGGGGATGGTTCTCCTTTTCTGTCCATCCTGATCCTGAGCTGGACTTAGTGAGCCAGGGCTGCTGGGGAAAGCTGGAGTTTGGCTCTGTCCAAAGTGCTTGGCTGTGCTGTGTTGTCTGGCTGCAGGTGCAGGGATGCTACCAAAAATCCTGCTGCTCCTGGGGAGGGCAATTCAATCAGAAGACTTAGAAGGATTTAAAGCACAAAGAAGTGGAAAGGCACCTCAGTACTGTGCTTGGGAGTTTCTCCCTGGTGTGGGCCTGGTGGGAACCACTGGGATGGTTTAGGAGCTGTTGGGTGCAAGGAAGGCAGGAGGGAGGCCAAGGGAAAAGTGGTTTCCCAAAGAGTCCTCCCAGTGCAAAGCTGGGGAGGGGGAGAGAGAGAGATAAAAGCAAAGCTAGGCTGAGCTGCCTTTGGCTCCAGAAAGTCTCCCTGGTGATGGCAACTGCAGTATTGCAAAAGTAGCTTTTAAGAAGTGCTCTAAAGACATTGTCAGGATTCAAGGAAACCACAGTACAGTGTAGTAAGAGGAAACCAAATTGACCAAAACAACCAGCCAGGAAATACAAGCTGTCTTTTGTATCTTGCCCCTTTTCCTCTCTGAAACTCATTTGCTTTTCCTTCAAGCATGGACAAGTGCTGTTGTGGGGCTATTAATGCTTTCAAAGAAGAGAATGAAATCTCAGCTGGAGACTCCATTCAAAGACAGGCTGAGGTGCCCTTCCAAATGCTCTGCAGTGCAGCCCCCCTGCTGTCATTCACCACATCAGTTCACATCCTCTCATCATGATACCTAGTTTCCCACTGAATATCAGGATGTTGAACTGACCATGAGCCTATTTATTTGCTACAGTCAGGTAGGGATCCTCTAGTAGCCACACACAGTTAAATTTTATTTTCTCACCAGTGTTCACATTTTAAAGCTATTTAGGTTAAATTAAACCCTAACCTCAGCAGGGCTCAAGCACGGGGGGTGAGGGTTCCTGGCCATGTGCTGGAATGTGATGGGCCAGAAGCTGCAAGAGCACCCAAAGACTCAGCCTGTGGTACCACAGCTGCAAAATGAGTGGGACCCCAACCAAAGCTGAAGAGAGCCCATATAATCCAGCCAAATTTCCCCCTGCTTCGATCTGCAGCATGTTTTGAGTGCATTACTGCATTCCAGAATGAACAGGAAAGTCTCAGCAGCAGCAAGGAGGGGATGAGCCTCCAGGGGAGCTCTGAGTGGGGCAGCACCAGCAGAGCCGGGGTGAGCCCAGCTCTGCGTGCACGGGGCTCGAGCCTGGCTGAGCCTGAGCCCAGGGCAGCTGCAGCAGCCTTGGGGCCCTCCCTGGAAGTGCCATTTGCTGCTGTTTCCCCGGGGAACCTTCGCAGGGCACATTAGCAAAAGTCTCTAATTTCATTGGCACTACTCAGGGAAGATGTCATGGCACGGAAAAAAGAAAAACCCCAAAACCATAAGAATTTGGAATGCTGCTGCGTGCATTTTCTGAGAGAGGTTTTCAGTTTGCTGCCTCCTTTTCTGAGAGCTAGAAAATGTATCAAAGAACATATTGGGGTGGTTTTTTGTTGTGTGTTTTTTTAATGTTTTGTTTATTTGATTTTTTTTTTAAAGAACCCTCTAGCAATGGTCTTTATTGTTTTCCAATTCATAGCTGCCAGAGAGCCTGGAGGATTATTCTGCACAGAGCTATAAATGATGCCCCATATTAATGATTGCTTTCTCTGATCTTTGGAGGAAAATTCCAGAGTGACTCGTGAAGATGAGATTTCCATTTCTACATCTCAAATAAACAGCTGCTATGTCAAAATCCTAGAAATAGGCAGAAAAACATGTCTCCCAGCTCCCAGAAACCCAGATAAAAACGCCCAAGGAATACTGCAAGTGGACAACGATTTACGTGCAGTGGGCCCTGGCAGGAAAGCAGCGAACAGAAATGATTTCCAGCTGAAGAGCAGAGAACCCTGCACCACATCCTTGGGCAAGGGGCACACCACAGCCTTTTCAGGGGGCAGAAAATGCCACCCTTTCCCACCTGAAGCAGCTGTGCCATGATAAACACCCGAGGGAGGCTGGTTTGGACGATGAAGACGGTGAGATTTACCTCTGATGTGTGGAAGATTTGGGTACGGGCACGGATTGCTCGGGTTTGCCGTGGGGCAGAGGCACTGACACCTCAGCCCAGTGACTGCCCTGGTACTCAGCTGGGTGTGCCCACAAGCAGCAGGGCCATGCACACTCGGTGGGCACACACACACTGGCACAGCCCAGGCCCCCGGCACTGCAGCTCCCTCCCGGCTGCCTGGGGCTGCTTTGCCTCTGCCAGCCGGAGCAGCCCCGCTCCCTCCCGCAGTCCCTGCCCAGCAGCCAGGCACAGGCAAGGCTTGGCTCTCCTGCACCCCCGTGAGCCCCGTGTGTGCAGGAGGGCAGTGCCACAGGCAGCACAAACCTGATTGCTGACGTGGTGCCACTTACACACACCACCAGCTCTGTCCCTTATTAGGTCTCCTCTACCCACTCTATTATTGATCGTTTTCCCAAACTGCAGGGAAAGCCAAGAGCTAATCAGGACAAGTAATTTTTGTGCTGGCACCCTTCACCCACCAGCACACCATGGGGATGCACTGGGTGCCAGGGGAGCCAGAATTTCCATTCCAGGGCTGTTACGAGCTCTAGAAAAATCAGCAATATCCAGGCAAATCAGGACCAGGTGTGCAAGCTGCAGCTGTGGGGGAAAATTTGACAAGCCTGTAGGGCTTCCTCTTTTCCAGCATGTTGATAGCTACAGGAAACAGACACTTTTTAAAGTTTTCACAACCTGGTTTCAGGAGGACCCATCAGCCTTACTAAATATAATACTTTACTCTGTGAGGCATTATTTATTTATTTCTCTTGGCCATGCTGTCCCCACAAAGCTGCCTGGAAGTGAGGAAACTTGGCCTCACTGCATTTCAGAGTGAAGCAACGCTCTGGATCTGCAAGCCAAAGGAAAACAGGAGTCAAGTTAAAAATATGCACATATTTTTGTGCATATATATTTACGATTATTCTTTGTGGCAAGGGTTTGGTATTTTTTGCTTCTGACAGAACTTTGCAGGAAGGCCCTGGCAAACAAGAGAAAGAAGGCTGGGAAGTGAAGGATGCGCAAGGACTGTTTGAGCTGTTTGTAGCTGCTTGTTTAATAAAGCTCTTTGCACAAGATCCATGAGTTGATGCACCCAAACTAGGTGCCCCCAGATTTGGTGAGTGCATTCAGGTGCCAGTTGATTTCCCACTCTCACCACACTGTTTACTTCAGCTACATGCTTGGATCACAAGCAGGCTTGTCCAGCTCCTCCACGTGCACATTAAGAGTGCCCAAATGCCTCAGAGGAAAGGAAAATGACTGACTTTGGAACTGGCTGTGCACACCAGCCATTTGCACCAATTTGCATGAAATTTGCATTTCATCACTAATCACTACTCAAATGTGCAGAAAATATGGTTTTAATCAGCTGACTGTGGGCAAACAAAGTAATCTCTCTCCCAGATTTAAGCCAGTGACCTTCTGTCCCAGACTCAGAAATGACATAAATTGCCACTTGGATGGCTCAGGCTTTTCCCAGGCAAGCCGAGCCAGCCTGAAGACACCAGGTCACGCTGCTCTGCCCACTCACTCTCCTCTGGCTCCCTCTCCCTTGCAGGGATGATTCCTTCTAGGGAAAGAGGCCCAGGACTCATCGCAGTGCTTCCAGAGCCGATGGATTTGCTCTCAGCAGCCCCCTTCATCTCTGACAGTTCAGAATGCCCAGGGAACAACATTCAGGCTATTAGGAAGCCAAACCCAGTGGATCACCAATGCACACACTCGTTTTCCTGCCTTGCCTCGCTCCCTCCCCTCTCCTTGGGACATCCATGATGGCCTGGACTTTTTAGCCACATTCAAAAATGCATTTTGGCACAGTGCTCTTATTAGACATTAGAAAGCTCTGGCCTGCCAGCGGAATTCTGGGGACAAAAGTGGATGTTTGTGAGCCTGGGGCCGAGACATCCAGCAGAGAAATCCCAGCTCTGCTTGTGACCGACGCTGTGATGTCTCAGGAGAACGAGCCAGGCCAACATTTTGTTGCAGCCTTTGGAGGAGGATGCTGAAGTCACCCGGTCAAGCTGGCCCAGTGCCCAGTGGCCAGTGTCACCCTAGTGGGCAATGGGCCAGTCCTGCAGCGCTGCAAATTCAGCCTTTTTAACAAAAGGATTGAACTGGATCGGGATGTCTGGCCTTAACAAGCCCAGATTAACCAAGGACTGACTCTGCTCGGCTGCTATTTTTAGCTTCCAAAAGCAGCCTGACCATGTGCTCCCCACCACGGCTGCCTGTGAACGCTCTCAGCTCACAAAGGGGCTCGGCACGAGCGCTCCTGTCTCTGTAACTCATCCCCAGTGTCCCCATGTGCTGACCTCTGCCCACGCCATGCTGTGTTTCCATCCACACGTCGAGTGGGTGCCTCCAAACGCTGGTGGAGCGGCTCCCCAGGAGCTGCCCTGGAGCAGTGCTGCTGCCAGGCCCAGTGGGACGCTCCCCAGCAAAAGCACCCGACACGCCGCCGTGCCCGCTCCGAGCCTCGGCTGCCCTGCTGGCCTAACCAGCTGTGTACACGCTGCCTCTCAGCCTCCTCTTGCTGAACAAATGACAAAACACAGCTCTGCAAGCAGCAGCTGCTTGGGCTCATGCTCACCACACCTCAGCAGGCAGGAGACCCACGGGGACTGCGGTGGCCGTGAGCAGGGATGGCGTGGCCACGCTGGCTTTGAGCAGCCTCGGCAGGTGGCAGGTGGAACATCCCAGCCAGCTGGTGGCATGGGAGGGCTGCTGGCACATCAGGATGTCCATATCTGCCTGGAGCATGTGGAGAAGCAGTGTCCAGCTGGGCCCACGCCAAACAGCTCCAGCTGCCTTTCTGTCAGCACCTGCAGGGCTGAGTGCTGGCACACCAGGCAGGAATGCCATGTGCCTCCTCCCAAATAGGTAAGGCACTGCACAGGCAGAAACTCTCTGACAGAGGTGTGAAATCCAGCACTGAGCCCATGTTTAAAAACCAAAGGTCCTGCAGGGCTCCTTATCTCTCCTGCTCCATGAAATGCAGTCAGATGATGTGAAAAGAGGCCGTGTGGTTTTTCCCCCCACTTGTGATTCTCAGAGGAAGGCAGGGTTTTTAAAAACACAGGCAATTACTAGGGGTCTGCCTCTATTTTTTTCCAAATCTCAGTCCATCAGAAGAGGACAATTAAGTTTGGATCTAGATGTCAAAATCTACTTGAAAAAACATGCTCAAACCAATCCTGAAGCTTTTCAGTGTGAATTTAAATTCCTGCTGGACTGGGAGCTGCACTAGCTCCTGGATTTTGTAAGTGGAAGGAGGAAGTTTCTTCCACTTGAATTCAGCAGGGTTGGTGGGTTTTTTTTGTTTTTTTGTTTGGATTTTTTTTTGTCAGAAGGTATAAGATGATAATTTATTACAAGTATGCATTTCCTGCAGAACAGATGGGGCCCTGTTGTGCAGATCTGAGCACTACGCCTTTTCCGCACCTCACTTTGCAGCTGTTGACTGTAACTCAGGCAGCAGTAACACACAGGCCACACCTGGACACATCTGGTCTCGTCCTGCTCAGGACTGTGGTCAGCAGTGGGCTGCACACAGAGGTGCCCAGCTCTGGTTCAGCCTGGCAGTGGCTGCCCCCAGCTCTGGGGGGTTTGGCAGTACAAGTGACAATGCCCCCACTGACACTAAAGGCTGAACTGGCTCGTTACCCCTCCCAGCCTCAAAACCTTCTTGCCCTGAAGGAAAAAGATGCTGAAGGACAGGAGATCACCGGAGACTCATTTTCTCAAATACTGTATTTATGACCCAAAATATGTAGCTGCCTCTTTTATTAAAAATGACGCATTTCCCTATGTCTTAAGATCCATTTAATGTACCTTATGCTATTGGTATTGCATAAGCTGAATGCAATATTTATATTGCATTTGCATTAATATTGAGCTTATGCAATATTGGTATTGCATAAGCTAAACGCTTATGCATTTAGTTGATTCATTTACAATCTTACTTTCCATGTTTGTGAACACACAGGGGCCACAACACTCCTATCAACACACTCACAAGAGCCTCAAAATGACTGAACCTCTCATTTCTATGAAAGCAACCTCCCAGTCCTAAACCCAGCTGTCCCTATCATTAAACCACACACCAGTCCAGCAGATCACAAAACCTGCGTGGCCCAAATGGCAGCTCTCCCATGCCTTTCCTCACATCCATGGTAAACATTTGTGCTGCACCACTCATCCTGGTGGTTTCCAGCTCCACCCCTCTTACATCACTTACTAATCACAGATGGACTCAGGAATCCCAGCCAACATCCAGGAACTGAACTCTGTGATATGACCAATCCTCTAAACATGCTGCTGTTTCACAAGGGGAGGGCCTGGGTGGGACAGTGCCAGCAGTTCTGCTCTGGCACATTTTGGTCTGGCCCTGCTTAGTTTCCAACCCGTTCAGCAGTGTGGAACGGTGATCCTGCATCCCACAATTAAACAGCAACCACTCCTTCCTGCCGCAGGGAGAGCGTGTGTGAGATGGATCCATCCCCTCCACGCTTGCCATCTCCAGGGCACCTGCAAAACACTTAGCAAATCCCATTTCTGCCCCGCTCCTGCCTGCTGACAGCCTGGCTGTCAGGTGGGAATTGTGTGCGGGAGGTCTGGGGACACCAGGCAGGAATTTCATGCTCCTCTGGAACCGGAGGGAAATGTGCTGCTAGTGCCAGGTGTGGCAGTGCTTTCAAGTCCTTCCTCACAGCCTGTTCCTGCAAGCACACCCATGCCATTTGGCTCTTCATTCCAAGCCAAAAGCAGGCAGGCAAAGGCTCCTGTGGGCAGCAGGCAGCACCCGTGGGTGTCTCAGACCTTGACAAAACCAGGCATGGTTTCCCCTGAGTGAGCAGGATCAGGCATTTACAGTGCTCATCCCCTCGAGTAAAATGCTGGCATGTTACAATCCATGCACAGGGCAGTGCTGCTGCCAGGCATCACTCCATGAGAAGCAGGAGCGACAGGGGAGGGGGAGCCCCTCCTTGTGCTCCCTTCCCCGGCGTGTTCTCAGCTGAGCACCCCGAGCTGAGCTCAGCCCTGCTCCAAACCCAGGCCGGGCACAGAGGGCCCCTGGAAATGTGTCCAGGCACTCCTCCCACTCAAGTTCATTCCTCTGAGTGCACACCTGATGGAAACAGAAGTAAGGAAGCCACGTCCTCTCTCCAGGTCCATCCCACATGCTGGCCCTCCACAGAAAGAATAATGAAGTGTAATTAACACCTGGCCCTTTTTCCAGGCTTGACTTTTGCTGTTTGGGGAAAAGGGAAGGGGAGTGCTGGCCACGCAGGGAGCGGTGCCTCGCTGTGCACAGATACTCTGGCTTCCCTCCCTGTTTGCCCCATTGTCCAGCACCCTCTCTGCAGTGAGGAAAACCCTTCCTGTGCCCGCAGCAGGCGTGAGGAACACATCTGCACCAGCAGCAGCAGGGCAGAGCGGGTCTGTGCTGCGGGGCTGGCACAGTGAACACGGGAGGAAACCAGCAGCAGTGGCCCCAAGGAGGGGATTACAGAGCTCCTGTTGCACACGGGACCTGACGTCCAACGTAGTTAATGCCTTCTTATCGCTCATAAGCCATTCTGCTCGGAAAGAAAAATAATAATGGTGGAAAAAAACACCCTCTTTATTTTCTTTGTTTATTCTTTTCCTGTTTGTAAATCCCAAGGTCTTCAAAACGCTGTCCCTGGTGAGTGAACTTAACCATTAACCTACAAAGAGCCACCGATGATTATGCCTCTGAAAATAGAATTTATCCATTCCCTCCACTTGCCTCTACTGATCTAGACACAAATGCTTAGTGATTGTTACTTGGCAACCATGGTAAAAATGTACTGAGCCACACGTGGCTACAAAAAATGAAATCACTGTCATGAAATTTCCAAAATAAGTACTGTAATACCAGAACACTTATTCCTAAGAGGAACAAACAAACCTCTGCCTTATATATTGTTGTTGATGGTGTTTTTTTTAAATAATTCATTTTTTTATTAGCAAGGCGCAGTTTTTATTCTTGCTTCTTTGTGACTTCATTCAGCTTTTTTTTTTGCTGTAGCGAGCATCACACGCGTGCACATATGGACACACAGCATTCAGGGAAGCACAGATACCCTCTGCTGAAGCCTGGACAGAAATACAGAGCTGTAGGAGGGCTCACAGGTGCCCAGGGACCTCAAGAGGTGTTTGGTCAAAGCAGGCCCACCCCAAGCAGGGGCAGGGTGCTCACATGGGTTTCTGTAGAACTGTGCACCCATGCAGGTGCACACTTTCCAGGCTCTCAGAGCACATGATAAAAGGTGAATCCATCTGAGACTGTTTTAAACTAGAAATCACTAGTGCAGTGAAAAGCTGGGGTGGACACCAGTTATTGATTAATCAACTGCTTGGACCTACAGTTGTCAAATGTCCAAGTTCCTGTAAATCCATTCTTCTCCTGTGGCTAAGCTCCTGTGTCCAAAGCAAGACAGTCCCACAGACTAAAACCAAGATGCCACTTGCAGGAGTGGCACATAACAAACATCTGAGCTTTAATATTTGATAAAATATTTCCCAATGGGATAATGTTTGTGTCATGGCTCTCACAAGGAAGAACTCTGTGCCTTTAGATCTGATTGAAAGCTGTCCTGGGTAGCCTTTGATTAATCCATGTTTCTCTGCTGGCCTCTCAATAAAGCAGGGAAGAAATGGATGATTTTGCTTTGCTCAGAGACCCAGTGGCTGGGCCAGCATCTGGCCAGACTGAACCCCACACAGTCAGAAAGATCTGAAATTAACACACACCAAGCTGAATTTTTCAAAGATGAGCCTCTTGAAGTCGTCTAACTTCTCACCAGGGAAATTTTTAATTTCAGAGATTAAACACCGTGTTTGGAGATTCAGAGGCAAGATGCAATGCTAATTAGCATTTGTCTCAAAGCCTGATTATTCACACTGTTCTTCTTTTAGGGAACATACTTCTTTCAAGCTCACACTAAATTTATGCCCACGGATCTACTTTCTCCTCTGATCAATACCCATTAGTTGCAACTTTTCCTAGATTTGAATAGCAAAGGCATCTCCTTCTCCCCAGACCAGTGCTAGATTGGATCAGCAGTCTGAAATCAGATTCACCCCAATTTTCAACACAGTTCATCCCTTGAACCCTGCCCGCTGCACTGGTGCTGCTGGTGAGGACAAGGAGCACAGGGAGGTGCTTGTCCCTCTCTGCCATGTTCCCCCCACCAGTGGGAAAGGCTGCAAAGGGCTCTCAGCTCCTGCAGTGGGAATATCTGCTCAGCTCCCTTCTGCCTCTTTGGGTGGAATTTTATTGGCAGTGGAGAGACCTGCACCATCTCTCCCTGCAAGAAAGGGCTTAGTGAGCAGGGTCTGTCACCTCCCTGGGATACTTCCAGGCTGGTGCAGGCACTGCAGCATGCTTGCAGTGTGCCATGGGTTGAATGCCCTGGTTTGCAACAGGAAAAGCCTTTCCCTGCTCTGCTGCTGCAGAGGAGTGAGAAGTCCTGGTGGCAAGCACTGCACTGTGAGCCCCACAGGGGCCAGCATGGATATCCATGGAGGATGCTCCCCGTGGATAGGGGAGCAGGGCTGGTTCAGCCCATCACAGCTGGGGATCTCTCCCTGGGCCCTCTGCACTTTCCACAGCTGAGCCTGATCCCTCTGAGCCCTGCTTTGGTGACGTGGGACCAAGAAAACCTGTGAGCCCTGGACAGAGCCTTGCTGACATCCCCAATCCCCTCTCAAACGCTGTTTTCCTGGTTTTCTGTCTATAATGCAAGCACAAACCTAAAAAAGACATCCCCCCAGCCTTCCCTCTGCAAGGGTTTGGGAGCAGCACTTCAAAATCTCTGTGAGGCCCTTGCAGACCGTCAAGTGGTGGCGAAAGCAGCTTAACCCAGTGAAGTGAGATGATGCCAAATAAAAATGATCTTCCCTCTTTTCTGGGTTCACCCTCCCCACCAACCTACTCCTTCCCCCTTATACCTGGCCAGCAAGTCCAGGCTTTTGGGTCAGGGCTTCCCTGGTGGATGCATGGCCCATCTTGCTGGGATTTTTTCCTAGGCAAAGCCAGGAAGGCTGGGAGGCTTCCCAGCTCCCTGTGGTTATTTCATGCCCTCTCTCCATAGCTGTTGAGAAGAAACTGGCCAGAAATCCCACAGACACAGGGAAGAGCTCTGGGGCTCCCTAGCTCAGAGGAAGATGCTTTCATTTGTAAACTGAAATGAAACAACACTAAGAAGGGAAAAGATCCAAGCAAAGAGTTTGAGCTTCCCTGCCCTGACCAGTGACACAAAACCAGCCTTAGACAACAGCATACCACAAAACCACACGCAGCATTTTACATCTGTTTCCTGAAGCTGGGCTCAGGGTTAAGCTGGGCTCCAAACTCTGGCAGGAATAATTTCTGTTTCCTACTGGCACTTCAGAAAAGGGTTTGAACACTGGCTTTTTAATCAGTGAGAGCTGCCAAGCCATATCAAGTTTTCCATACTTAAAAGCTGATTTTTCCCAAGTGTACTTTTAAGAGATTCTTCATAAAGAAAATTAAAAAAAAAAAAAAAATTCCCCCGACCTTCTAAATTGCATCTGCTTTCTAAACTCACAGTGCAGACATGCAGAGCTATGGGTGACTAATAGGTATTTAAGCTAGTTATTATTTTCTTCTGCAAACAGCAGCAAACCACAAAAGCTAATAATCTTGGATTTCATTATCTCATGTGCTGAAGACTTGGTGCTCCAGACAGCTGAAAGCAAAGAGAAAAACTCAAATTCTGTATCTCAAAAATGCAAACTGTACAAGAGCTGGTTGGAAGAATGATGAGCTCAGCCCATTTCAGCAGGGTTAACCTGTTAGCATCCACTTGCTGAGAGATTCCTGATGTGAGCGCTTTGTGGGAATTTACTGAATGCTTTGATTGCCCAGCAGCAGGGCAGGGTGACCATGCAGACACAGCATTGCCCCCATGGCCTTCTCAAGTGCTGTCTTGCCTCAAGCAAGTGCCCTGACAGTTTCACACCATATTCTCTGGCCTGGCAGTCACTGCACTGCATGGAGTGTGTTGAGGGCTGCCTGTGTACAGAAGTGCCCACGGGCAGGAAAGCAAAGCTTGTCCCTGCAACCTTAATTCTGTAAAAATTCACCATAAATCCGACGCTCAGCGTTCCCATACCATACCTCCAGCATCAAGTGTGATGGTACTGCCTGCCCAAATCTCTCTGAGCACACAGCAGGGCCAGCACGTGCAACTGAGTGCTCCTGGGAGAGCAGGGGGGAAACAGTCCTTTTAAATCATTTCCACTCTGAGCTGCCATCACTGGGAGCATTCCCAGCTCAGCATCACTTTCAAGATTCAGCCATAACTAAAACACATTTTTCTGGCTGATAATATTGGCATAAAAGCTGAGCCCTGCCTACCCCTGCTCTGCATGGACAAAGAGCAGGAAGAAGGAAATAGTCTTTCTGCCTTACAGGCAGTAAGAGGAGCCGTTTCTGTAAGACTTTAGATGTTTAGGTTGTATTTTCTCCAACACCTGGAACAAAAAAAGAAAGGGTTCCTATTTTAATTCCCCCAAAAGCTGATGACCTCCCTGTCTCTGGGTCAGCCCATTCCCTCACCTGCCAGCAAGTGACAGATTAAAACATCTACTTTCACTGCAGTGCTGGGAGCTTTTTGAATCAAAATGAGACAGGCTATTTGCCAACTCACTTCTCCATAAAATGGGGCTCTCAGCAGGGCAGGACAGCTGGGGAAATGGCAGCTCCCCTGGCTCCTGTGCTGTGCTGGCAGCCTGTGACTCAGGCATGTCACACCGGGGCGAGAGGCACAGCAGGCATGTGGCAAAGAGGTGGCTGAGGGATGAGTTTTGTGAGGGTCCTGTGTCCACCTTCTTCAACACATCCATCCTGCTCCCATCTGGTTCCCCTCTGTCCTCCTCTCTGCCTGCCTCAGCTTCCAGCTCTGTCAGGGACCAAAATCCCAGCAAGCAGCCAGGGCAAGCAGTCCTGGGCAGGAGGGGACACCTGCTTAGCTGGGACAAGACAGGAACAAATCTCCTCTGCAACGGGACATGGACACAAAAGCCTGACCAAACACTTTTGTGCAGATGCCCTTCTCCATTGGCCTACTTTTCTCTGCACCCTTTTCCCTCTTCCCATCCACTGGAGAGAGCATTGGTCCGTGCAGGGAACCCAACAACCCATCCCCAGCCTGGGTGTGTGTGTCCCCAGCACAGGAGCCCTTACAGATCCATTAGCTGAGCCAAAAGAAGGCTGCCAGAAGAAACTGGTTATATTTTAATAGGGTTTATGATTTCCTCATGAACCTGGGAGCCCAGAGGCTGTGCTCAAGGCTAGTTTAGCAATTTATCTTTGTGTATGGGACAACAGCCTACAACAGGGGATGAGCTGCCCCCATCTCCACAGGCATCCTGAGAAACACACAGACTAAAAAAATATGTAGCCTCAATGGCTCTAAAACTGCTCAGAGATAAAGAAAGATGTGAAGGCAGGAGGTGCTGGGAAGGCAGCAGCTGCCGGAGGAGCCAAGGGACGGATTAGTTTGCATAATTCATTCCTGCACTTCAAGGGGAGGCTCAGGAGCCAAGGTCTCCTCTTGCTGAAGTCGCTCTCCTCCATCAGCATGCAGCAGAGACACGATCAATCATGGCCACTGCAGCTCCCCAGTGACACCTCCAAGTGCTCCACCGAGCAGGGATGAATTAGAGATGGCCAGGATATAGCCGTGGGGTGCCCAGGTCTCTCTCCCAGACTCCTGCAGCCACTGAGCTCCACCCTCGCTCTCCCCTCAACCACACTTCCTCAGACAGATGGGATCAAGGAGATAATGCTTGTACATAGCTGCACCAGTCCTGATAACAAGCCACTAACAAGTGCATTTTCGTACTGCACTGCTCTGAACAGGAGCCTGACACCTGCAGAGTAAACAGCAGCCAGCAGATAAGCCCCAAGTGCCTCTGTCTGCACGAGGTGCTGCTCACAGCCCAGGGCAGTGCTCAGCCTGCCGGGCAACTCTGCTCCAGCACACATCACCCCTGTGCCAGCCTCGCCGTGGCCGTGTCCCCACCTCTGTGACAGCACGACGCCAGCCAGGCTTTGTGAAGCACCTGGGCACCTCTAACCTGGAACTGCTACATGAGACTCTGGATGTTGTTGCAAATTGCTGAGCTACTGCAGACTGGCATTGTTGGCATCCTTGGGTGGTGTATGGGACAGGGATGGCAGCATGACCAACTGGAATTTGGCCTCCTGAGCCCAGACAAGCTCTGGATTTCTTGTGTGACCACTTCAACCCTGGTGGTACCAGATGTTCCTCAGAAAGCACAGGAGAATTCCTCTGCCAGGCATGGTGCACTCCCCAGGGCTGCAGCTGCTCTTCACCCTCTGCTTGTCCAAGCACCTTGATCTCAAGAAGAAAGCCCGGAGCTATGGCACATTCCCTCCCAGCTCTCCTCGGAGCTATGGCACATTCCCTCCCAGCTCTCCTCGGGGCTATGGCACATTCCCTCCCAGCTCTCCTCGGAGCTATGGCACATTCCCTCCCAGCTCTCCTCGGAGCTATGGCACATTCCCTCCCAGCTCTCCTCGGAGCTATGGCACATTCCCTCCCAGCTCTCCTCGGAGCCTCTGCTCCGGCGGGGAAAGAGCAGGAGAGCTGCGAGTGCCCTTTGCTCCGACAAGGGCAAGGAGCACTCCATCCTGCAGGGGCCTGCCCATGGCATTCCAGCCTCTGCCCGCAGGGATGTGCCCCTGCTGGGGCCATGCTCCTCATGCCAGGCACAGCTCCCAGCTACAGCTGGTTTTTGCTTACTGGGTTTCTGTTTTTACTGGGCGGTGCCTCTGCAGGTCACACAACCTTCCACTCTGCTCAAGGAGCCATCGATCTGCTGGGCAGCTGTTTCCACATGTGGGAGGGAGGAAGGGTGGGAGGGAGGAAGGGAGGGAGGGAGGGCTAGGACAGCACAGTTTGAGTGTGGCCCTTTCCCTTCATCACCTGCTACCTCCATTCCCCCAGCAGCTTGGGGGACCTTCAGCTCCCACCATTATTACCATGGTCACAAACCTGCATGAGGTCCAGAGCACCTGAGGGGGGCAAAGGGGTGATCTGGCACTGCTGATGTGATGGCTGGATCCAGCTGTGATCCCACCTCATCATCCAAGCTCAGAGCAAGCACCGACTTGCTCCAGCTGATGCAAAAGACATTCCGCAACAATTTAAGTGCCAGGGAATCCATGAACATGCTGGGCTGGATCAGAGGGTCAGCAGCTCAGGGGTGAGTGAGAAGGCAGACAGGATCTCAAACTGTAGGGCAAGTACCAGTGGCTCTCTAAAGCTCACAGAGGGAAGATGCTCCTGCAAGAGGAAACAAGGTGGGAGTGAGTGAAGCTGCTGAGAGAGGAGGGGATGGTGGTGCTTGTGCCTGCAAGTGGGGGGGCAGCAGCTGCAGTGGGAACAGGCGGTTCCCAGGGATCCACGGACTCCTCTGCCATGCAGACACCTGGCCCCGGCACCAAGAGCTAAAAATACCCCGCTCCCAGCAGAGGCCTGGGAAAGAGCGGGTTTCCCATGGCACAGCCAAAAAGGAGAGGGCATGCAGGGTGGCACGGTGGCACTGGGGCCACTGTGCAAACCCACCCCCATCCCTGTGAGGGAGCTGGGCTGGGAAATGGATAAAGCAGGAGGAAAATGTGCAAATGATTAGTGACTCCCATCCAGTGGGCAATGCAGATGCTTTAAAGACAGGTCTAGCCCTGACACCACAGCCTCAGGTGATGGCTGAGGTTTGAGCTTTTGTTTGTTTCCCACTGGAAGACCCTGTCTGTTGGCAGAGTTTTGGTGCCATGGCTGGAATCTGCCCAGGCTGGTGTCAGCCCTGCAGGGACCCTGCTGGACCAGCCCTGGCCCAAGCCAGCGCACGGCCCCGCTGCGGGTGTGCCGAGCAGCCCCTGCAGCTCTGCTCCCAGCCCTTAGCGGGCAGCCCTGGCCAGTTCACACAGCCCGCTCCAGGCGGGCTGAAGCAGGAGCTGTGCACTGAACAGGGGAGGGGGTGATGCTCCTCAGTGCAGCCTGTGAGATCTCCTTTGTCACTCGAAGAAGGGCAGGGTTAAGTCCAGGCAGTGCCACTTCTGAGGTTGCCCACCCGCCTGCCTGGTTGGCACGAAGGCACGCATGCTATCTGCGCTCACTTTGTTCAGAGGCAATGTTCTTGCCAATCTCAGCAATACTGGGTGATGTAAGTGTATCATCCATTATTACTATTTTCATTCTTGACACATGGAAAAATTAATTTTCTTTTTAGAAGTGATGTATGAAGAACCCAGATTTGCCTGAATAATATAGGAACCTATAATCTGGCTGTTACCCTTTGTCTGAAGCATTAATATTAGCAGAAGGCAATTTAGGATGATTGCTTTTAAGTTGTAAAGCCAATGTTCAATTAGAGCATGAAATGAAAGACTTATCACTAGTACTGGCATAGAGATTTATTCGCAGAGTATTTATTTTCAGCCACAAAGATGCTGGTTTTGTCAAAAGTGACATGTTTAGAACAAGCTGCTTTTGTCTAATATTACTATGAAAAAGTGGTTTGGAATCAAACATTTTTATATTTAGGATAATGACAGCATTTTGTTAAAAAAAATTCAATGCCAAGCTTTGAATTTCAGTCACTGAGTTTGGTTTGAGGAGGTTTCCATTCCTCTGCAGGCTGTAGAGGATACTGTTCACATTCTCCAGCACCTTTTGTGAGGGTGAGGGCAGTGGAAGTGATACCAGGAATATTTTAATAACCAACCAGAGCTCCCACCAGTCTCCCACAAATCTGAAGCTTTTTGGACCCCAAACTGAACTGTGAATTAAGCCTTTGTTAAATGCTGGGGACCAGAATGATAGGCAGCCTTCCCTCCAGCATGCAAAGAAGTAAATGTAAGTCCACGCTTGCAAAAACCCCCAAACATGGTTTGGTACCTGCCAGCACTGCTAGTGGTGCAAGGTAGCACAGGAGCTGGGGTGCCCTTGTCTGTGTGCAACCCCGGGGCTTTCAGGCTGCTTCAAAATGGAAATTCCCATTTTGTCTGCACCTTTGGATGGCCACGACTCCAGACTTTCTAGTGAGACCTCAAGGGAGGCATGGGGAGGGATGGGTTTGTGAAGATCCAGTATCTCCATCAGGACAAGCCATGCACACAGCACACGAGGTTTCCCTGGGGGGATAAAAGGGGAGGCAGGGACAAACAGCCTGCTGGTCTGTGACATCCTCACACAGCAGCTGCTCCAAGAGCTGCTCTGTCCAAGCTATTGCTGATTTTCCACACACAGGGCTCCTCAGGCCCTCCTGGAGTCCATTTGCCCCCGTGCTTTCCAAAGGGAAGCAGTTGAGGAGCTGGCTGCAGACAGTGCAGACTGCACTGGATTGCTGCAAGAATAACAACAAAAAAATGGACTCTGGTGCTTGCTATGCCATGAGAGCTTGGAAATATCTGGAGGGAATGAACCACATGCAGGGGACAGCCATGGTCAGGAGGGCTTGTGCCACGCAGTGCATGGGGAAGGTGCACATCTCTGCAGCCTGTCCCTGACTCCCAGCATCACCAACCAACGCCACCCTTACGTGAGCTTAAGGCATGCTGGGGCTCCTGGAGTGTGAGAGAGCAAGGCCACCAGGGCTGAACTCTGCCTTCCCTGGCTCCCCTGGAGGGACAGCCAGGACCCACCTGGCCCCAGGGAAACTGGCCAGTACATCTTGTTCCTGCTTGGCACTATTAATTAATTTGGCTAAGCAGCCAGAGCTGGCAATGTACTTGCAGAGTCCTGCACTGAATAAAAAGCCCTGATGCTGAGACACAATTCAGGGCCAGGATGGAGCATAGTCCTGCTCCTCTCGGCCTGGCACTGCCCTCCATGCTGTGGCTCTGTCACTAGCACACTGCTTGTCCCTCCAAAATGCACCACTACCTCCCAGTTGCTTCCCCACTGAGAAGCTGTGATCCAGCCTAGAGGTGCAGAGCAGAGTTTAACCTCTGGAGATGGCAGCTCCCATCGCTCTCTGATCCTCTTGGGACATTTATGTAAAGAATTTGCACTCAAGCAGCAACACACGCAGCAGCTCTGCCAGCACAAGTGTGCCCAACAGAGAGGCACTGATTTTTTCCAAGGCAAAGGTCTGAAACTGAATTACCACCAGGACTTTTTAGTGGATGAAGAATGGCAATTAGAAATGTTATTCATGACTGCTTTCAGATGGGTTGGCAGTTGTTTAGTTTAATGGTATGAGATGGCTAGTTAGAGCAGAACAGCTGGGTATCTGCAATTAATCTCCGCTTAAAACACACTGAAAATGAGCAATAAAGTCTGACTGGGTCTTAGGTTGCTGATATGGAAATCCCAGTGGAAAGATTAAAGGAGTGAAAGGACGTATCTCCAAGTTTATTCCCACAAAAGAAATCTCTGGGTGCATTTTACACAAAGCTGTTTCTCGAGGCTGTAGAGATTATCTCTTCCTGAGATATTTTCCAGCTGCACTTTGCAGAGGTCTGGATGGATCTGAATTACACCTTGATTCTGAGCAGCCTCTGGCACAAGTTTACAGTGTCAGAAATGGAAAAAAAGAAGTACTAGAAAGTTTCTTGCAGTGGGAACATTTGTCACTGAGATGTTTCACGGAATAAACCCTGGGCACGAGACCAAAAGAAGTAATTGGACTGGCCATGCTCCATGTTTTAGATACTGTCTTGGGCTTTTCAAATGTGCAAAGAATATCGCTTCTTTCTTCCAGAGAGCAAGGATGAGAGGGCTTGATGGCATTTGCTTCTTCAGCTTGCATATCCTCTAGGCCTTCACCCCCAAGTCACACTGCTTTGTCCCGTGAAACGCTGCCAGCATGAGAACCTGCTTTTGCTGCTGTGCTGAAAGGCCTGCACTGCCCGAGCAGGCAGGAGGTGCCACGTGGGAGTCACACCGCAGCACGTGCTGAATCCATGAATCCAGCCTGGAGTCATGCAAGGACAGCGTCCCCAGAGAGGCACCTCGGCTCAGGACAAGGACAGCGTCCCCAGAGAGGCACCTCGGCTCAGGACAAGGACAGCATCCCCAGAGAGGCACCTCGGCTCAGGACAAGGAGAGCGTCCCCAGAGAGGCACCTCGGCTCAGAACAAGGACAGCGTCCCCAGAGAGGCACCTCGGCTCAGGACAAGGAGAGCGTCCCCAGAGAGGCAGCTCGGCTCAGGACAAGGAGAGTGTCCCCAGAGAGGCACCTCGGCTCAGGACAAGGACAGCGTCCCCAGAGAGGCACCTCGGCTCAGGACAAGGAGAGTGTCCCCAGAGAGGCACCTCGGCTCAGGACAAGGACAGCGTCCCCAGAGAGGCACCTCAGCTCAGGACAAGGAGAGTGTCCCCAGAGAGGCACCTCGGCTCAGGACAAGGACAGCATCCCCAGAGAGGCACCTCGCTGCACGCCCCGGCTCAGGAGAGCCAGCAGAGAGGTTTGCAGTGTGCTTTCTGCTGGCATCCCCCAGAGCATCCATCTGGCAGCTCAGTCCCGAGGGTGCCCCGTGGTGCCGAGGAGCAGACAGATCCCCGATCCCTGCCTTTGGTGACAGCCCTCCCCACGCTCCTGGCAGCTGGGAAGGGAGGGCAGGGCACGGTGTGAGACGCAGTGCAAGTGCTGGCGGGTAGAGGAGCCTGTGGCCGGAGATCTCCCCCGTGCTCTCACACTGCCAGCGCAGGGAGAACACCTGGGAAGGTGTTTGCTTCCCCACTCCATGCTGTGCATGAAGCTGGCACGTGTGATGGGCCCTGCTGCCTCCTGAGCTGAGCTCATCGGTCTCGTCTCAGGAGTGACTCTTGTGGGGAGCCACACGGATGGGCCAGCGAGAGGCTGTGGGAGAGGAATAAAGCACATCCCCAGTGCCAGGACTCACCTGGGACAGCCCTGAATTTACCCTTGTGCAGGCAGCCCCTCTGGGTCTGCTCGGCTTGTGGCTGCTTTGGGAGTCCAGCTCCTGTAAAGGTGTGAGAAGGCCTGGGGGTGGCAGGGGTAGGATGATCCACCCAGGAAATTCAGGGTCCTACAGGTCCCTGGAAAACAGTCTGGCCTGGGCAGTAAGGCAGCTCTGCCTGCACTTGGGAAGCTGCTCCTCACTGCGCTAGTCCCTCAACACAGCAGCTCCCGAAGCTCCTCTGGCATCACACCACCTTTCTCAGCAGGGATCTGCTTTTTAATTTGTTTTTTTTTAGTTAATCCTCCATACTAATGAGTGCCTGCCTCAAAACTCGGCAGGTTTTGAAGCAAAAGAAGAGCAGGGACAGGCAGCAGCTACCCGCAGAGGGAAGGGCAGCCTGCGATTCAGCCGTGCTGCAGTCCCTGCTGAGGGCCCGGGCTTCTGGGGGATGTTCAGCTGATTGAACACTGCAGCTCGCTGTGCTGCCGCCCAGGTGAGCACTCAGGCACGGATTAATTGCCATCTTCAGGAGGTAATTACAGGGACTCCGAGCCCCCTCTCCATCCCAGCACAGAGCACAGGCTGCAGCTCTGCCTCCGAAGCACGGCAGCGAGCGGAGATGGATGGATTTACACAATCTGTGTTTGCCAACAGGCGATCCGCCATCAATATTTAAACCAAATGAGTCTCCAGAGTGGGATGAGGAGCGCTTGATAAGGCAGCATCCATCATTTTGGTTTTTAATTTTGCGCCTGCTCACTCAGTGCACGGCATTAGACACACATTGAGTAAATGAATAATGGATAAATAATTCACCAAATGGCTCGTCCTCCTGGTTCTCCCAGCTATTATGGAGCTTGGGTGCCTGGCACAGGGATCCTGAAGTGCCAAGTGCAGGGAGGTGGTTTTGGGAGGTACCACAGTGATACAGTGCTCAGCACTTCTGGAGTCTCTTAGCCAACAGCTGTGACTCCACGGCTGCCCAGCTGGCTTTAGAGAGGTACATCAAACCTTCGCTCTCCAACACTTCTAAGGGGTTCACTGGGGTCCCAGCAGCCCCACAGCCATACCTCTGTCGACTCTGCCCGTGCAGTGGGTGCTGGACACCCATCCCTGCTATTCCCAGTGTGCTGCAAGGGTGCCAGAACCACCATGGGCAAAGTGCCCAGGACCTCCTGCTGTCCCATCTTTATGCTCCTAGGGCAGCCAGGGAAATCCTGATCCTCCTGAAGCTTGTGCTGAAACTCTGTTGGTCAGGCAGAAAGAAACTGCAGCCTCTGCTGCCATCACTGAATAGCGGACAGGCTTTTGTCACCCCACGGGGCCGTTTGGCACAAGCACTTGGACACTGCATGCCACAGCTCTCAGCAGCGCCTTTAAAAGTGGCACTTTCACTGAGGGGAAAAGGGACAACGGTGCCAGTGTCTGCTCTAGGAAAGGCAATGAATCCAAGGAGGCAACCATTCCAGGAAGCCCTCCCCACACTCTTGTGAGGCTACAAGCTGGCTGCACCCCACTCCACAGTTATTCCTCCTGTCCCTTCCCTGTAAGGACAGGGGAGCAGAAGGCACCTGCCAAACCTTGGTCAGCAGCTCTCTGCTGACCCTCCACTTCCCAGAACAAGCATTGAGGTCTGCAGGACATGGATGACTGGTTCAAAAATTGCAGGATTGTTTGCTGGAGCACCCAGAAGCCTTATCTGCAGGAAATGCTGACAAATGCCTAGCTGGATGGTAAGAGCATGACAGGCATGGGAGGCTGTCCCAGCAGCTCAGCTGCCTGGGACAAAGGAAAAGTCTTAATTTATGGTGGCAAACAGAAAATCAACTCCAATGTTTGGTACAAAAGGCCTGGCAGTTCCTGCTGGAAGATGCTGGAGTGGATTCTCTCCAGTGGCAATCAGCAGGCTCTGAACCTCCGCAAAGCAGTTTGCTTTGTGCTGAAAGCTTTACAGATTCACCAAGACTTCTGCGAAATCTGGTCCCAGAGGGGTGTGCAGGCAGTGTCAGCTGTTCCAGAGCAATCTCAGCCCCTCTCTGCCTGCAGATATCCTGACCTGATGTAATGTGATCCAGGTCTGCTGTGCGTTCAGACCTGTGTTGTGAGAGAGCTGCCTCCTCATAGCTCTGTGCCTTTCTGGGTCTCCACATGAGATGTCAGAGCAAGCCAGTATTCACAGATACACAACATGTCTTAAAATTCAGCAGCCAGGTCCCTAAAGCATGGATCCTGAAACGTGGCAAAGGCTTTGGTTTTCCTGCAGCATGGCTGCAGTGAGCAGGCATTTGCCAGTGCTCCACCACCTCAGCCCATCCCAGGAACGCTTGGCTGGGGCTGGCTGAAGCCCGTGTGCAGCCCTGTGACATGGGGCAGCAAAGGGCCACACAAAAATGCTTTTGGCTTCCTCAGGAGCTTTCTGCTCCTCTCCTCACTCCTCTTCTCCTGTCTTTCTCCCAGCTGCAGCTGTCACACAGAGAAGTGCAAGAAAACTCATTGAGGCAGTGGAAGTGCTGCTCAGCTTCAGCAGGAAGCACGTGCAGGAAATCCCTGGCACGCCATGTGCATCCGAGCAGCAGCAGGGGATGGGAGCAAGCCTTTCCAAAGCACCTGAGCAGAAAAAGGCTCCCCCTCGCTGCAGCTCCTGCTGTGCCCCTGCAGCTTCAGCACCAGTGCTCGCAGGTGAAACACCCCAGGGGTCAGCACTGGGATCTCTCAAGCTCTGGCAAAGCCTGGCAATAAAATTTGACATTTTGGGGTGACACAGTTTATATTACTTTTTTTTTTTTTTTAATAGCAATAGTAAAAGTCAGTCTTTTGGCAGGTGCCTGGAGCTGTATTTTGCGATATGAGAAATGGTTCAGTGTGTGACAGCTGAGTTCATGGGCTTTGAAAAGCTTGGAAGAGCAGTGGGATGGAGTCTTTAATACACTTCTTTTAAAGGGGAAATTCACGGAGGGGCAAATGAGCAGAAAGCCAAAGGAAGTGGTGTGGGATAGCCTTTGCAAGCCCCTGTGGGCAGGGCTCCCAGCACTGGCAGGGTCCAGGTCTCTGGCCAGCTCTGTGCCCAGAATGAGAACACAGGAGCACAAGGGGAGAAATGCACTTTGCTTCCTTCCTCCCCCCATTCCCAGTCCAAGGAAGAAAAATAAGAGCCCAGTATCAAAGCAAAAAGCGACCAGATCCCTCCCCTTCCCTGGCTCATTTTGAGCTGACCTTTAATTATTGCAGAAGGGAAAATGGGCTGGTCAGTTTGCATTAGGAATTCATTGGAGTAGCTGGTGCATTCTCCTGCTCATCAAACCCAAGATGCTTGGAGAAGCCCTGTGAGCAATCAGTGCTACAACCTACAGCCAAAAAATTTTAAAGTCCATATGCATATAGTTAGGAAAATGTTGATTAATTTGTTCTGATACACTTCAGAAAAAAACCTCCGCTCAAATAGCATCAGGGAGCTCAGGCAGATTATAAATTGCCTTGCTCAAGATTGTAAATATTGTATCCATGCCTCCCTGTGTGTTTTAAAGACATTTTCATGGGCTGTGCCTGTGTGGAAGAGATTTGTTTTAATATTTTACTAAGGAAAGCATATTTCATCTGCGTGGTGCTTACAAGTGAGGGAATTTTTATTTTGAAAAGCTTCTTAAGCTGTGAAGAGAGCAAGTGTGGACGATACACAGACATGCCACTGCAATAGGGCAGGATGCTGCAGCTACCCTGAGATGTGATTTAAAATGCAAGGGCAGATGTGAGAAAAAGAGAGAAAAAGAAATGGAGATGAGGGAAAAATAGAGCAGGCACTGAGCCTTGAGCCTCTCATGCCCCGATTCCACGTGTGCCAGGGGCCAGCTGAGCCTGGGCAGGGAGGGATCCTGGAACACCCACCAATAGCCAGGCATTCACTGATCAGGGCTGGTGTGGCATCACCATCAAGGGATCTCATTTGCATCAGGGAATGCCCAACAGGAACAAAGCTACTTTCTTTTTTGCAAACATAACCAGATTTCACACTGTGCACTTGCAGAGGAAAAGCTGGAAGTATGGACTGGGTACAACGTGGCAGCTCTCATGCCCTATACGAGTACCCTCCTAAACCAAATGTTTAATTCAGGGCTGCTCTGACCCTGGGTGTTCTTGCAGCACCGGGGCTGCCTGAATGGATTCTCCTGTCCTGAGCCATGCAAGCTCCCCCCTGGAATGCTTCTGGTCTCCTGCCATGAGGGGCTGCAGCTGCCCCTGCTCAGCAGTGTGCACACACAGCCCCCAGTCAGACATCTGCTGGGGAAGCAATGAGACTGATGCATCTGAAGAGCAGAAAGGATTCCCTTACCACCCCCCAGCCCCACCTCACCAAAGTCAAGGATCTCTCTGATCAGAGGGTTTCTCTTCTCAAACTGACTGAAGAAATACCCCTTGCTTGGCACTCCCAGGGAGAGAATCACACTTGAGCTGGAGGGTGACACAGCCCCAGGTGACCCTGCCAGGGACAGCTCCAAATGCCAGCAAAGCTGCAGACAGCTGCAGGACTGAGGAGAAAACAGGGCCCATTCTGTGCAACAAGCAGCATTTCAGGGAGAAATGTAGCAAGATAGACTGAAAGCGCTGCCGTTCAAAGAGCTGCTAACATTTCCAGCATGCCTTGAAGAATTTTGTCTATTTTTGTGCTGTGAGCAGAGCTCTGCTGATCTAAATCCAGATCAGCTCCGCTTCACAAACGCAGCAGCTCTGAATTCAGCCTGGTTTAGCTCTGGTCTTTTATCCTTGGGAACCATGGCTCGCTCTGAAGATCGGAGGAAGCACAATGCTATGAAAAGCACCAGGAATTGAGCCCTTGGAGCCAAAGAAGCAGGCACATGCTGCAGGGGGTAGGGCCACGTGCAGGCAGCTGCAGTTATCCTGAGACACTGCGAGCAAGCTCGCTCAGCCAGCCCGGCCATGCAAGGCGGCCAAGACATGGACAGACCTCACAGAATGAGGACAGCTCTCTCCCGGTGCTCCCAGGGGTGGGTTTGGCTTGGCTGGTGCTAAAGGTTTGCCAATGACAATCTGCCACTAACAGCAAGATGCAGGACATGCCGAAGACCTGGACCACGAAAAGGTCTGCTTTGTGCCTCAGAGCCCTCTCCAGCTTCCAGCACCTGATCCTGCCTGGCCTTCTGCGGGGTTGCTCTGGGCGCTGGCAAGGTTTCAGAGCAGCACCAGCACCGAGCAGAGCCTGCGTGCAGCTGCAAAGAGCCTGGCACGTTGCTCCTCGCTGCATACTCAGGCCCTCCTCTAAAAACCCTCCATGCTTTTTACTGCACACTGCTGTGGGTTGGACAACTGCTGTTCAACAGAGAGGAAACACTGCCAGCAATTGTCTTCTGCAGGGGTCAGGACAGGCCTCAACAGCCTCAGAGCTCTGTCCTGGCATGGGCTCAGACACATCCCTTGGTGGCTGGCTCCTGGTGGAGGTGGTGGCCTGCCTTTCAGTTCTCTGCTTTCAGCTGCAGAACACCAAAGCAAGGCAGAGCGCTGCTCCATGGTGGGCTGTCTCCAGCATGCACTGGAAAACAGAGCTCAGAATGCTCAAAAGGCACCTAAACCCAACTGCTTATGCAGGAGAAGCAGGAAAAGAGACGCCCCTTCCACTGCTGCACAGCAGCTGTCCCTCACTGACTCTTCCAGCTACTGGCAGCTTATCTAGCACACATAATCTGCCTGAAATGGTCTGCATTTATCACTTTTGCCGTGGTGTTTGAGCACTTTGCAAGGTTTACCAGCTCTCTGCAATACAGGGAGCTGCTGCTGCCTGCTGGGAGCAGGTGGGGAGCTGGTGTGGGTGGCACGTGTGAGTCCTGGGGATGGGAGATGTTCCTCCTCAGCCCCTCTCTGCCAGGCTGCCCAAAGCTCGCTCCCCTTGCCTGGAGAGAATGATCTGGAGCATGAGCATCTGCTTTACCCTGGGGTAAGCAGCGAAGACCACGAGCTCGATTTCTGCTCCTCTTTTAACCTAGATGAAAAAAAGCCTTTCAAAGCTCCTGAAAAGGCCTGCAGGCACAGGAAGGACAGCAGGCAAGCACCCCGAGGCAGCCACTGGCAGCCCTGGGGGGCACCAGCAATGCCCCAGCCGGATGGGCGAGGGTGCCCAGGCCTGCCACCGCCCCTGCAGCGCGTGGCCGCCCCGAGCTGCACCGCTGCTCTCCGTTTCTGTGAGGAATCCTGCACGGCAGCTGGCCACAGATGTTTGTGTGGGCAGCCACACACCCTGCCTGGCCTGCAGCAGCCAGCCCCTGAGGAGACAGAACTGCTCCCCAAACACATCACCTCGTGCCTGGATGCACAAGGGACGTCTCCAGCAAAGGCCAGACACCACGGGCAGGGCGCTGCAGTGAACCAGGACTTAGTTGTTGCATCTGCCTCTGGTTTCATCCCTGTCAAGTGGCATAAACAATCAAATCAGCATTAATAAGGGCATTTGGTGCAGGCTTTTAGGTTCTTATCTTGCTTTTAATGATTCATTCAGCTTCCCTCGGCTCTTGCAACCCAAGCCCTCTCCATTCTTCCTGATCAAAACCTGCCGGGAGCCACCCCAGCACTGGCTGGATAAATTAAAGGGACTTGGGCTGCGAGGACTAAAGGACTCATAAGGGGAGGATGAGTTCTCTGTAGAGACACACAGAAATAAGCCACATTTGCTTGGGCTCATTCTCCCTAACTAGCAGCTCCACGGACACGTAACCACGACAGTGCTGCCGCCACGTTCAGCCAGGACGCGTTTCCCGGTGGGATCTTCCCTGGCAGCCCCAGCCCTGCTCTGCCACTCCGCTGTGGCCCCATGGCCACACCAACGCTCTGCTGAGGACGTGGCCACCACGGAGGGGACAGCAGAGCAGAGAGGGGGTATTTTTTCCCCACACTGCATCGTTTTCCTGTCTCCGTTTTCATGCCCCACACCTCCACGTCAAGCAGCCTGAGCAGCTCTCAACCAGGGCAGAGCAAAGCCTCCAGCACATCTCACATCTGTCAGGCAGCTCTCCCTGCCCCTTGATGCTGATGTATGGTCTCCTTGTCCAGCTGCCAGAGGGACCCCTTATATCAGATAGCTTTTATCTCAAAATAAGCCCTGGAAAAATAACATGGGCTTTATTTGTCATTCGCTCTGGGAAAGTTTTGAGCTAATAAATAAAGTGAAGTTATTTTAAAGAGAAATAGCTTTCTTAAAAACTTCAGCTCAGGGCTCTGACAGAAATAACAATACCTCTGCTGCCTAAATACCCATCAGCTCAGCTTCTGCAAAATAAGGTTTCTTTGGCTGCAAAGAACAAAACTTCGCAAATGAATTTGCTTCACACTCATGTAATTAGCGATTAGCTCCCTGGTGGAAAATGATTCCCCCACACAATATTTGGGTGAATCACACTCAAGTGAGGTTTTTGTAACTTGTTTTGTGCATGTGCACATTCATGAACACAGAGGCACATCAGAATCTTGGCCAAATTCTTCCCTTCGATCTGCTCTACATTTCAGTGCAATTGAGACCAGAGGTCTCAGCTCTTAAACCACAGGAAACTTCAAGTGTTAATGTTGGTATTAGCAACCCCCTGCCCCGCTGGCACTGAAAGTCAGAGATGGGGTCCTGCTTCCTGGTGTCAGGCCAGGACTCCTGAGGACAGCTGGAGAATTTCTGCACAGTTTTGGGGAGCTATTTACAGTGCTTGAGCAAAGAGGTGAGAGTGTAACTCCCCCAGTGGAGTGCAGACACGTGAGAAGCACAGCACCATGCAGGACAGGACCCCTTTGCCCTAAGCTGGATTTTGGAGCCTCATTTTCAGATGATAGATCAGGGCTTGTCTTACTCTCCTACCCCCAGCTCACAAAAGGTTCCCAGCTGTTTTTTCAGGGTAAAAAGGGGCTTCGTGCAGTAACTGAATTAAATTTGACTCACTTTTGCCTGAATCTCATCCCCTCCAGCAACAACTGTATTTCTCCTAATTCTCCTTTTCCTGTGGTGGCAAACATGGCCTTTCATCACTTGCCCAGTTGGGTAGATTGGCAGGATGATGAAAAAACGAGAGAGCCTCAGCAAATTCAGTCAGTGATGTTGGCCAAGTTTGATCGAGTTCCCCCTGCCGAGGACAGACACAACCTAATCACTCAGTGGAGCCATTACCCTGGACATCCACACCTGTATATGTATTGTTATATTTTCATTGAATGATTGGATGTTCTGTGTTGGAAGATTATCTGATTCCAGGACCCTTGCCAGGGGAGGGATGCCACCCACTAGAGCATGTTGCCCAGGGCCACTTCCAGCCTGGCCCTCCACAGTTCCAGAGATGAGGCATCACAGCTTCTCTGGGCAGCCTGATCCAGAGTCTCACTTGAGGTTATGAGGACAAGTCACATGAAGATGGCCTCCAAAGCCATTTAAACCCTTGGGTAGGTTCAGTTCCCAAGTCAGCAAGAGAAACAGCCTTAAGGCTTTGCCCTGATGGAGAAGGTCCATGCACCCTTTGGCTCTAACCCGGGAGTCCTTAGTCAGCTCTTAAAGGTAACAGAAATCCCGGTGGCCCTGCAGAGCAGCATGGCATCTGTACCCATGAGAGAAATGCAGGATGGGAGCCACAGAGGGGTTTTGCCTTCTTTTCAGCCACAGACCGAGGCAGCAGTGAAAGGCCCCTGCACGCAGCGGGGAAGGCGAGCACCAGCCTGGCAGGACGATCACGTTACGTGCAGAGCTGTCCCTGGGCTCCGCTGGCGTGCAGCTGCACCAGCCCATCTCCAGTGCTCTTTCAGCCCAACCAGAGCTGCTGACTTCAGGCCTCTGCTGGTGTTTCTCCTTGCAAACTCACGGGGTCCCAAGTGCTTTTTTGCTGGGATTCGTTTCCCCATTTGAAGGGAAAAGTGCCTTTACTGAAAAGCGACAATTCTGAATTCTGCCCTCCCCTAGGCACATTGCAGTGCTGCTTGGGGATAAAAAAAGCTCACGGTCTGTTTTTATGTTCTCTTTCTCCTCTATACTATTTAACATTGTTTCACAGAGACTCAATAACACCGTGCATGGTACGCTCCATTTCTCCCAGCATGGTGAACCCAAATTTCATGTATCAGAGAACTGCTCCCCATGCTGAATGAGACACCAGACCTCACCAGAGTGGAACACTCCCCCCTTGAATTGTCACTGAGAAATTTGCCACACAGACACTCAGTGAACATGAGGCTAGCTTAAATTTGAATAATTTCTAAAAAAACCTTCGCAAAATGAAGGAATCTGGCTCCTCTTAAGGTGGGTCTAAAGCTGAAAGGCTACAGCAAAAGCAAGCAGGGCAGTGGCTCTCATCATGTTCGCCCAAGAGAATGCACCACTCATTTCAGGATGGAGAGGGGCCAGACAGCCTCGCTGCCTTATGCAAAACTTGCTCATGTTGTTCCTGGCCTCCTGAAGGATTCCCAAAAAGCTGTCCATCCTCCTCTGCTGAGGAAGGCCGCCTGGACCTGCAGCAGTGCTGTCACTTCATGGCCCACCTGGACAACACAGAGCCTGGCCCAGGTCCTGCAGGGAATTTAGTGGCTTCAGCAGGCTCTGGGGACTGGCACTCTGTAAGGAGCTGGCTGGATTTCTGGACAGGAACTAGATTTGGTTATGTGCTTGCCCGTTTGGGTTCCCGTGCACCAAGTGGGGCAGCTGCTATGTGGGGTGAGTGGCCAGTGGCAACGGATCTGCTCAGCCTCGCTGCTTTGATGGCAGAGCAAAGAAAAGGCCTTTGATGTTTTGTCTTCCTCTCCTGCCCCCAGCTCACGTGTGGCACGAAAAGTTTCCAACCTCTTTTTCAGGGTACAAAGTGGCTTTGTGCAGTAACTGAATTAAATTTGGAGAGAAAGTGTGCCATCAGCCAGAGGTGTCAGGTGTCAGAGCAGGAAATTGGAGGATAAGCATCTCAGCACTCTGTGCGTATCTTTGCGTAGTTCAGATGGCTTCAGCCTGCTCCAGCTCCCATGAAAGGACGGCAGTGAAAGCCAGTGACAATAGTTTAGGGATCTGAGAGAGGCTGAGGCTTTGAAAATACCTCAGCAGTGGAAAACAAGGAGGAAGAATAAGTGGTCAGTTTTCAGAGGAACGAGCTCACCTGTGGGGTGCAGGGAGGATGTGCAGGGCTGCAGAAGTTCTTGAACAGGCTGAGAAAAGTGTCTGGATGTGTCCACGGACGTACACACACACAAGCGGGCTAACACACAGTGTATGCACATTTAACTCGAGCTTAGAGAGAACTGGGAGAACCTTCAAAGGCACCCAAGGAGGACAAGGGAGTGGGAAGATGAAGTCTGCAGAAACTAATGCAGAGCAGCACACATACCAATGGCAAAAGACCCAAACTACTCCTACATGCCCTACATTGTAAATCAGCTGAAGCTGCTCCTGAAAACGACTTCCCAGCAGCCAGCCCGGCGAAGAACTCTGACATCACCAAAACAAAATACAACCTTTTGCTGTGCAAACAGTAGATTGAAAAAAAATAGTATCGAACCAGCACAATAACATTCAGTAAAGCAGCTGCAAGGGCACATATGAGGTTTCGGTTATTCCACTTCAGAAAGGGAGAACATCAAGTAACAGGGTGACAACTGATAAAGGAGTGCAGAGATTTCCATACTAAGCCAGGCTGCACACAGAGGATTTGTTTAGCTTAAAGATAAAGCAATATATAAAAGGTCTGCCTGACACTTCTCATTTATTCTTCCTTGACACAAGAATAAATGATCTCGGCGAAATGAAAAAGCAGCGTATTTCAAAGAAACAAAAGGGTTTTTATATTCTTACCTACAGTGCACCAAATTGTGGCACTGACACATTGTTGAGAGCAGGAAATTAGCATGATTAAAGACAGAATCAGATGTTTAGGAGGAAAATACAGTTACTTCAGATGAAAGTTTAGGAAAAAGAAACATGCAAACCCCTGCGCTTTTATGAGAAGATATTTACAAATATGCTTTCTCATTCAGTCCAGGCCAAACAACTAGGAACAAAGAATTGGTCCAAAGATGCTGGAAGGTAGCCCCAAACCAGTGGTACTGGAAATGGTGCAGCTCTCCCTGCACTTTTCTCTGTGTCCTGAGCTGGGTGCATAAGAAAGGGGGACTATGGTGGGCAGGGAGTCAGGGGCACGACAGCCCACCAAAAGGTCTTTCACTCCCATGGCCACCTCTCAGCTCGGTTGTTCAGGGCCCTGGTAAAGGCTGAAGAGCAGCTGAGGTCTGGAAAGCTCACCTGGCAAGTGTGGACCCAGAACAGGCAGGCAGCCTGCTGCTCCTCTGGGAGAGTCTGACCTAACCTGCATGGCCAACAGCACAGCAATAAGGGCAGTCTAAGGAATCCAGATGATTATTCTGACACGTGTAACTGCATGCAGTAAGAGGACCAAAAAAAATTCTGCTATGTCTGTAGAAAGCAAAAAGGGCTGAATTTACTGGGTGAGGGGAGTAATTTAACTCCCTTTTCTCTGAGCCACACAGGACTCAGCATAACCCATGGAGGAAGGTTTCCTCTGGCTCTCAGTGGATAGGATTTCAACCATCAGCTGTTTTTATCCTCCAGCAACCTTATTTCCCCATGCTCCCTCCCTGGCTTGACTCCTTTCAACCTTGTGCTTCACGGCTGAGTGCCTGGTGGGAAGAGAAGGGTATGGAAATGAAATCACTGCAAGATGCAGAGGGCAAACAGGCAGCCCAGGGTGCACTTCCAGAGGTCACATCCTCCTGTCCTTTCCTATGGGAAAGTGCTCTTTAGATCTGCTCACACCCTTCTCCAATGGTTTCAGAACCCAAAGCTGACCACCCAGTCACAAGCCTGTGATGCCTTTCTCTGGCTGGGGTACCCTGGGCAGGGCTGCTCTGCTGCAGGAACAAATGGCTTTTTCCTCTCTCTGTCTTTGCTGGGACCTTGATGGTGTCCCCCAGAGTCAGACAGTGACTCTCCTTGAGAAAAGAGTGAGCAAAGGGACTGCTCCTCATCAGTGGTGGGGGTACAGAAAGGGACGAGATCTTCCCACAGGGGGCTCAGCACCCACTGGGGCTGTTTCACCAAGGGGCAGTGGGAAAGTCCCTCCACTCCCCTTGCATTGTCCCTGTGAGAAAAACAACTCCTTGGTATGGGACCACGCAAGGGGAATCACGTCTGGCCAGGACCCAGTTCCAGCAGGGCATTGGGAACAGGAGAATGGATGCAGCATGGCCCCATGCATCTTAACAGGGCCTTGGGAGCTGCCCTGGTCCCTGCAGGATCCATGGAGAGAAACTGGCCTTGGATCATGGCAAAGGGAAACTCAGAGCTGGAGCAGCAGCGGGGCAGAACGAAGGCTCTGGGTCCTGCTGGGCAGAGAGGAGGTGCAGACACACATCCGAGGGGTCAGCTGGGCAATCACACAGTGAGGAATGGCCAGAGAAATCCCTGCCACCAGTGGCTTCAGCGTCCTCCCCACCCCATAAAAACCCCATCAGAAAAGCAGGAAAAGGTGGGGGATGGCAGCAGCTGGTAGGAGGAAAATGCCAACAGTGAGAGCCTAAGACTCATCTGGGATGTACAGAAATGCAGCTGGGCTTGTGTCTGGCATGTCCCCAAATTCCCCCAAAGCTGGGGATCAGACAGCTTTAACATATGGAATCTTGATCCTTATAGAAGCTCCAACCCTACACCAGAGTCCTTTGGGAAATAAAACCAACAATGACAAGTCCCTTCCCTTTGGAGCAGGAGCTATGGCTTTGCATCACTAAGCACAAAAACACACATTGGACATGCTCTCCTGCAGTCCCAGCTACTATTTCTGTCCCTGGGTTTCCACAGCTTCTTCCAGAGATGCCAGTGTGGTATCCAATTAACTCATCAGTCACAGCTCCACGAGCTTTGCTGGGTGCAGACTCTCAGCCACATAAATAATAAATAGGAAAACTAACATTGTGCTTCTGTTCCTCTGCTCCTTTCAATTGCAAATGCATCTGGTGCAGCCACCTTAGTGCAAGCTCACACAAACACACACACACATGCACATGGAGACACCAAGTGCCTGCACTACACTTTGATTAATTGTGCATTTGGTGACGAGTTCAGCTTGTGGCAAGGCCGTACACACGACTAGAAAACAAGGCTGGCTTTAATAGACCTAATTTTCATTAATCTTGTTGCCTCTCTCTGCCTCACTGCTGAAAGGAACTGAGGTTAATCAGAAAAAAGGAGTCTCTTTCGTAGAGCTGGTGGGAGGTTGCAACAGGGCTGCGTTGGTTATTTTCCACACTCCCCTGAGGCTCATGTAGGAACAGACATTTAGTCCAAACTATATTACTTGGCTAACAAGATTTACAAGCAGTTTGAGATAATGCAATCATTTCCAAAATTAAGGAAGGGCATTCTCTAAAAAGTAAAGCTTGGGAGGAGGCAGCTGAGGGCTCATTTTCTCAAAATTCATTATCTGCAGCCTGGGTTTTGCACATGTGTGCTGCTTTCAGACTATGACAACTGAATTAAAGGCCAGCTCTGTAGATTCAGAGCCAGCTTTATGCGCAGCATCATTTCTCATCTTCATCCCAATTTTCTTCCCCTCCCTCTGCTTCCCATGAACCTTACACCAACAAACAAGAGCACCTAAAAGATCAGGGTGCCCAGCCTTGTCTCATCACCCTCTGTGTGTTACCCCGCACAGCCTTCGCTTGCAAGGAGCAAGGCAAGAGCAGAACATCATCAATTCCAACAGGAATGCTGAGCTAATGCAATAATGCTCTCCCAGATGGATGCCTGCTCTCAGTGTGTCAGGTCCCCAGGGAGCCTGTCTGCCTCCTTATTCACCTGAAGCTGTGGAGTAATGTGGTTAGCTTTCCAAAGGGATCGATGAGCCACACAAATGGTCTCGGGGTCTGGGTGTTGGGATGACCCCAGAATTGTAAAAGTCCCTGTTCTCCCAGCTCATGCAGCCAAAGGAGTCTGAAATGCACAGGATCAGCTTCTCAAGGCTGTTGATTTTCCCTTATCCAGAACATTCTTTCTCTGCCCTGCTGAGCTTTGTCCAGCAGCTCGGCCATGGCATTCTGTCTGCCCTCAGGGCAGTGTTTGCATTTTATACCAAAAACTACCTGTGCCATGTTTACATTAATGTGTCAATACCTATCATCTATGTTAGCCAGTGTGTCTCTACCTTAAAGCAATTGAAAAGCATCACCATCACAGCAAGACATGGAGGGCAAGAAGGAGAAGAAGGCCAGGACACGCCCAAATCCCTCCATCTTGTACTCCTGAACCCCTTATTTTAAACCACTAAAATTCTACTTTTTCGTGCTGTGTTAACTCAACTAGCACACTACTCAAACCCTTGTGGCTTGCAATTCCTCATACAGAGTTGGCAGCTTTTTCCACTGGCTAAAATTGAAGGCACAGGTGGTTTTGACTCCTTGCCAGGGTCTCCAAGCTCCCTGCCAGGGTCTGGAGACAGCCAGGGCAGCCAGAGGGGTGTGCTGGGCTCCGACAAAATCGGAGATGGAAAAACCAAGTGCATCATGCTGCTGTCCACCACCTCACTATGGATGCATCCATGCCTATACACACAAGCTTCCTGCTGCCCGTGCAGGATCCCTCCCTGTGGATGATACATTTGGATTTTAAATTACTCCAGCGGAGGGGTTCCCAGCATGTCCCTGGAAGTCTGTGAGCCAACCATGCAGACGTCACCCAGTGTACTGACAGTCCTTCCTTCCCAAATGACTCATTTTCTCTTGCTCCATCTCCCTCGCTCAGCTCCAGCATCCTGTTCAGCTTCCTGCCAGTAAACATTCTTGTCTTGCTTCCACCAGACTCTGCACACACATTTCTGCTGTTTCACTATAAGCAAATCCCTCGGGCTTTCTCTGCCTGTGCATGTGGTCCTCCTGGGCTGTGCACTGAGCCATGCCCATGCAGGCAGCTGAGGTTTCAGTGCAGAACCATGAGGAGATGTGGGTGGTTGTGGCTGGAAGGGCAGGATGGCCAAGGCAGAGGAACTCTGAGGACTGTGCTCAGCACACTGGAAGATGCTCTGAGGTGTGACTGGAGCAGCAGAAGGAAGAGCAAAGGATCAAACCTTGATCCCCCCCCAGAAAAAAGAATGGGGCACATTAGAAATCCTGCATGGCTTAAAGACAAACCACCTTCATGCACTTCATCTGCCAAGTTTCACGTGCGCAGCAAGGTCTGGCGAGTGCACAGGATGTTTAATATTAAATGCACGATTCATTATTTACACCGAAGAGAAGCAAACACTAAGGAAGCTCTTCTGAGGCGAGCAATGTTCTCAGCCTGGTCCCAAAAAACATCCCTGGCTCCTCCCAGCAAGGCAAGGGGAACAGACTCCTCAGAAGTCTGGGAACGCATCCACCAGCAGCAGGGGTGTATGTAGGTCATGGTGAGGCACTGCAGCCTGGGGCTGGGGCCAGCGCTGTGCCTGGGGCTCTCTCTCCAGCCTCCTCCTGCCAGCCAGCTCTGCCCATGGAATGGTGCCCCTCCGTGCCCTCCCTCCTGACCCAAACCATGGGGAAATGTCCTGTCCTTGGTCTCTTCTCATTTCTGACAAGGTGAAGGCAGCAAGGGGGGAAATAAGCAATTTCACAAGAGGACACTGACATCAGCACAGAAAAGGGATGAGAGAGGCTGGACAGGGAGCTCAGCAAACCAGGGTGTGAGCGCAGGGGAACCCTGGACTCTGGGAAGGGAAAAGGACTGTGAGGCTGCAGGGAGGGATTTTTGCTAGAGGTGGTGGGGAAAACTCCAGATCTCCTTGGAAATCCCTCTCATTTCACACGGTTACAAAACAGAGCTGGGCTGCCGAACAAATACAAGAGAGTTAAAGCTAAACGTACCTACCAAAGCCTTAGATCCAACCCCAGACAGTGCTTCTTTGAAAGAAGAAAGCATTTTTCTCCTAACTGGTTAACAGCTCAGACCCTGGCCAAATTTGTAGAAGCCTACAGAGAACCTGAGGATCAGCTCACATGGTTAATGTCTGCCCATTATCCTTGTGCTGCTGCTGGAAGCACAGATGGACCCTGACTCCTGTGGCAGCTTTCTCTTGGGGTTGTGCCAGGCTGCCCCAAATCCAGCCCTGCCATGCCCAAAACCACCCCATGGCTCAGGGCCAGGCAGGCAGACTGCCCCCCTCGACCCCCACAGTATCTCTGAAATCCTGGCTGCTTTATTCTGGAAATATTGATAGCAGGAATCATGTTCTGAAGCAGAGAGTGAGCTCCTGAATTATGCCACCAGGAAGGCTTGTCTCCCAGCATACCACCAGGATGGCTGGGACATAAACAATGTCCAGAGGGTTTCGTGTTGATGCATCCAAAGCACCTCATTGCCTGCCTCCCAGACTCAGGAGCTGTTTAGGAGACATGACTTTTCAGAGAAAGCAGCTGTGGTATTTTCCCCTTGCACAGAGCAAGGGAAAAAAAAAAAAAAAAAAAAAGGGAAGAACTTTCCAGCAGGAGCCAGCGGCCCACAGTGTAAAAGACTTTCAGCTGATCCCTTTATTTCCACCACACTGTGATGAGCCAAAGTGGGACACTTTCGTGCCAGTGCTTCTTCCACAGAGCTTCCACCAGAACCTTCTCCATCACTTCAGGGCTTTCCATTCCTACACAGACTTGTACTTGTTGATGAGGAAATGAAACTCAAAACTCCAGAAAATGTGTGTAAAATCCCATTGCACCCAAACTCTGTGCAGATCAGACAGAGAATGTGCCTTCTCGAGACCAGTGGCTGCGTGCTTAGCAGCAAAACACAGAGATGTGTCCTTACCCAAATGCCACCATGCTCAACATTTCCAGGGGTACCTGTTGGAAGCTTCCAGGTGCCCAGTAGATTGCACAGTGCACTTCCAAACCACTCACTGTTCCTCGGCAGGGCTGTGCTGCTCTGAGTCAGCAGAAGCTGCCCAAGATACTAAAGCTGCTCAGAGTTCAGTGTGATGGAAGAAGTAGCAGGCAAAATCCTGTAACTCATCAGCCAATGCAAGATATCATAAGTAATAAGCAGCAGTGGCAGTCTACAAAGTGGTTTATAAAGGGCTTGATGAGTAACTCAGCTGAGCCTCTGGATTACACACAAGACGAATCATTTCATTTCTGTCATGCAGCAGCCCATCTGCAGTGTGCAAGGAACCATCCCTGCTTCTCACATCTCAAGGGCTTCGGATAAAAGGGTGAGAATCGCTGCCAAAGCCAGGAAACACAAGGCAAACTTTTCACTTGCTCCTGAAAGAGACGGGTGGTTCTGTATGGCAGATTTCTGACTGGGGAGCACTGGATATGCACAGATGTGCAAAGCCTGAAATGGACGCACAGTCAAGAAGGGGGCCATGCTGGTTGATTGCTGCTCCCGAATTCAAAACCAGATCTGGCTGCAGCCACTGCCTTACATCCTATTGAGAGCAAGAGCAGATTTGTCTTTACAGACAAGCTGTGGGTCTGCTGGTAGATAAGACTAGCACTGGGAGATAAAAGAAACAATGGGAAGGATTCCACCGATTGATGAATGGAAAAAGATACTTGCTTTTACAAATAAACTTTAGGTTTGCTGATAAATGAAATTAGACACTGAAAGATGAAAGAAACAATAGGGAAGAAAAACTCCTAAATTCCATAAGAATTAAAAATTAAAAGGGAGGGTTATAGATTAGAGGGAAATCTTTGCTATCAGACATTTTGGGAGGTCTGTACCTCTCAAGTACCTTAGCCAATGGGGAAAGAGAGAAGGGAAATGCAGCCGGGAAATTGGGATAAAAGAGGAGGCTGCATCCTCCAAAAATTGGAGAGACCCCAGGGGAATGGCCCATGGCCTCTCCCTTTATTTGAATAAAGAAAAAGGACTCCTCTGTCTCCTTTTTGGACACAGAGCTCTGATATTTGTGGATTGATTTTCCTGACCCTATAAAATGCACTGGTTTCTGCCCTGTGCACCACTGCTGAAACTCGGGGGACAGAAGGCCTGCAAGGGGCCCCAGAGGAGCCTCACGCTGCCAGGGGCAGGAGCTGCAAGCACCCAGTGTCTGATCCACTCGCCACCTCCAGCGTTAGCAGTCCTGCTTCCTCAGCACAGCCTCCCTGGCCATCTGCCCAGGGGATCCCACTGCTCCAGCTTTCCTCATCTCCCTGCATTTTTCACCAGACTGGCTCCACTCTGGCTTCTCACAGAGGGTCCCTGAGTAACCTGCTCTCTACTTTGAATTGCTTGAATAATTCAGAGACATGGAGAAGCCAGCAAAGAACTTGCCTAATTCTCCTGAGAGATTTGAGTCAGCATCTTCACATCTACCTGCAACAAGGAAACCCGCTGCACGTGCAGCATGTGTGCAGCATCCCAGGCACGTGCTTCCTTGCAGGCTTGCCTAGAAATGCACAGCCAGGCTGATGTGGCCAAAAGGCACTTGGCTTTTTGCAGAGCGCTCACAGAGCCAGAGTGACAGTGAGCATTCACCCAGGACTGACCGACTCCAGCCCTGACACTTCTCTGAGACAGCGTGGGATGGAGTGAGCAGCTCAGCATGAGCCAGCTCATCCCCACGCTCCTTGCAAGGTGAGTCCTGCTTGTTTCTGAGCCTCTGCTGGAGGGCAGGAAGGCTCTGCAGAAGCATCTGGACAGGCTGAGGGGTCAAGGCCAATGGTAGAAGGTTCAAAACCCCCTGCAGCACTACAGGCTGGTGGAAGAGTGGCCGCAAAACTGCCCAGCAGAAAGGGAGCTGGGGGTGCTGGTTCACAGCACCTGAACGTGAACCAGCACTGTGCCCAGGTGGCCAAGAGAGCCAAGGGCAGCCTGGCCTGGATCAGGAATGGTGCGGCCAGCAGGGCACTGATTCTTCCCCCGTACTTGGCACTGGTGAGGCCACACCTCGAGTGTCCAGCTCTGGACCCCTCAACTCAGGATGGACACCGAGGTGCTGGAGCAAGTCCAGAGAAGGGCAATGGAGCTGCTGAAAGCTCTGGAGCACAAGTCCGTGAGGAGCAGCTGAGGGAGCTGGGGGGGCCTAACCTCAAAAAAAGAGGCTCAGGGGAGACCTTATCACTCTCTACAAATCCCTGACATGAAATTAGCCTCTTCTCCCAGGCAGCTAGTGACAGGACAAGAGGAAATGGCCTCAAGCTGCTCAGATTGGACATTAGGAAGAATTTATTCACTGAAGGGTGGTCGGGCATTGGAACAGGCTGCCCAGGGAAGTGGTGGAGTCACTGTCACTGGAAGTGTGAACGTGGCACTCAGTGCTGTGGTTTAGTTGACACGGTGGTGTTTGGTCAAAGGCTGGACTTGATGATACCAGAGGTCTTTTCCAATCTTAATGGTTCTGTGACTCTAAGCAACAATGCACTCCTGGGCTCCTGCCAGCAGAGCTGGGCTCGTGCCAAACAGAAAGACATCAGGAGAAAACATCTTCGAAATGCTTCGGACGCTGCCCTGCACTTCAGCCACCTGGCCACCCTCCCTCTGCATCCCTGCGTGCACTGGCACCACTGCCCTGCCTGAGAAAAGCCCTGGCTGGCCTTTGGTGTGGCTGATGTGCCTCAGGCACGGGGACAGTGGGCCCTAGCTCACCCCAAGGACAGCCATTTCCTGAAACTCATCCATCTGTCACGCAGCTCTGCTGCTCGATGCAGCACAGCCAGCATCCTCCAGCCCCCACAAGCTCATCTGCCTCCTGCTCAGCAGCAGCAGCCAGGCTGCTGGCTGCAGCTTTCAGTGCAACTCTCCATTCTCTGACATTTCCAGGCAGCCCTGCTGTTCCAGCACCTCTTGCTCTGTATGGTTTGGCACGATCCAGAGCTGATTTTAAACCTTGAAGGGTTGTTTTTCACCGTGCCACAGAGCTGTGTGAGGCACGGCTGTGCAAGCCAGGCTGGCTGGATATGAGATCAGGAGCTCACCAAGCTGGGCCTGGGGAGCAGTCTGGCTTCCCAAAGCATGGCAAGGCAAGCACAGTCCAGCCTTCCCTCCAAATTCAGGAGCATGAAACCTCTGTGCTTTGCTGCCTTTGTCCATCTGCTCCAAAACAAAGATCCACATCTCTGATGGCAAAAAGCAAGAACAGCTGCCCTTCACCCAGGAACACAAAAACTACCCAGGGAAGTGTGCAAACCCTGCAGTAAGGAGATGGGAACAAACCCCTCCTGGCTGAAAGACGGCTTCCAAGAGCGCTGTGGTGAGGCAGAGCGTTTCTATTCTGAGCCACATCTCATAAGGTCTCCAGCACACGCCTGCTTTCCCAGACCTTGCTTTAACTTCTCTGGAATGATGGGAGGGGAGGGGCAGGCCATGGAGCCCTCCTTTCTGGGGGGCTGCTTTTTGGCATCATGACAGGGGGCTTTCAGGTTCAAGGAGGCACACAAATATGCCAAAGGGCTGTGCTGTGCATCAGTTCAGTACACCTAAGGCTGCAACATCAAATGTGTCAGGCTCTCCAGTTCTCATTTCCTAATTTATTCTCCCAGGCTGAGATGGTTGATTTGTGCCTGTGCAGCTCCTCTACAAGGCAGATTCAGAGACTTTCCCAGCTGGGTAGTAAACCAGGATAACAGTGCTTTACAGCAAAGGAATCAGCAAATGGAAAGGAAAGCAGAGTGAGGGGATGAGCATGGATGAGAGCTGGCATGAGCCATCACATCTGCAGTGATTTATTTTCAATTTCACTTATGAAAACCTCCCTGGGTGCAGATTGCCTTTCCTCACGTCATCTTCATTATCACTCCACCTAGAGACTGGGTGGTGTGGGCGTTTGATAGAGTACCTGGAAGCCTGCTTTATTTCCCTGGTGTTTCCCCCGGTGTGATGAAACCTCTGCTCCAGAGAGCTGTGCCAGCCACGCCAGGCAAAGCCCTTGCTGTTCCCAGGGCAGGCCTGTGTTGCAGTGCCCTGAAGAACAACTGTGTCCCCACCTCTGAGGCTCATCTCGGCTCCTCACAGGCAGAGTCTGCACACCAGCCAGCACAGGAGCTCTTTGCGTGGGAAGCAAACTCAAACAGGGAGTTTCCTTGTCTTGCACTGGTAGAGACCACAAACATCTCCCTTGCAGGTGGAAGCTGCTGGGGACTCCCACACGTGCTGTAGCCTGGACCATGCTCAAGAAAGCATCTCGTCACATTAACAGAATTATCAGTTATCAATCAGCTTTTTTTCCTCTCCTGCCTTTTTGGTCATCAAAGTGTTGAGGGCTGGTGCTGTTCCAAAGAATTGGGCTCCTTCTGCAAGAGTTTTGCACCCATCTCTTCGTCCCAAATTGCTTGTGTCTTCCACATCCCTATGGGTTTCTGAACCTAATCAGCCAGACCCAGGAGCACCTGCCACCCTGCATTTTGGACCCTGGACAGGACAAACTGCAGCAAAACTAAATAGAGGGCACTGATTTCACAAGCCAAATGCCTTTTGGAGCAGTGGAAAAACACCTACTTCCCCTGTTAAACCAGGATTTGTACATCTGCCCCCAGCGTCTCGCACAAGGATTTATGGTCGCCTCATCGGCAGGATTTAGAGCTGCAACCAGCTCAGAAAGATCACGAGGCTGTGTTCACTTTCTGACAGATGTATGGGTTTATCACATCCTCTCCTTTGAATGCATATCCCCCCTCCACTGCATAGACGCAAGGTGTCTCTGGGCAGAGAGAGAAGATCCTGGCTTTGTCCTGGGCTAAGCTCCCTGTCCAAGAACAGCAGGACTGATGGCACAAGGCATGCTGGAGAACGTGTTTCCTCCCTTGTGCATGTACCATTTGGGGTCTAATTCATCCTGGCTGACAGCTACTAATTTGACAAGTACTTTAACCAGACATGTTTTTAGAGTGCTTCCCCTGCTCATGCATGCTGGGCTACACGGTTGCACACTGTGACTGTGCATCTAAAATTACGGTAGCTGATAAACTGAAGGCAGAAAAGGCAGTTAGAGCTCAAGCAGAAGCCTGCCAAGTTTCTAATAAAATTCAAAACACAGCAATATTTAAGAGAGTACACGAAGCCAGCGTTTGTCTGTGTTTCAGTCTGCCTTGAAATCCCCTGAGCAATCAACCCACATGGAGGCAGCTTAAGGAATGGAAAAATCAGTCACTTCTATTTCTCATGTCTTTTTTAGTCTGCAAAGTACAATATGCAGTGGGAAAATAGGATCCAAACCACTTACTCTGCAACAAAAGTGATTTTGGTTGTTTTCAGCTTGAGAGAACCGATGATACCACTTCCTAAGGCCTGTCATGATACAAGTCCATGGATGCCTGACCCATCACCTGTCCTCAAATATGATGTTTCTCAGAAACCCCAAGTCCCCAAATGATCCTTTGGTTCCATGGGCACTAAAGAAACTTGCTTACAAATCTAAGTAACAAAAAAAGAAAATCAATTCCTCCCACTATTACTACTGCAATTCTTAGCTACCCCACTCCCAAGCACAGGTTTTTAGTTACTTCTTGTTAAATATCCAGAAGGAAAGAGGCATTTGTGCTGCATCTGTCGTTGTGTCCTCCATCTCTTACAGGCCAGGTTTGGGAGACCTCAACTGTCAAGGTTCCTATTCCCCCCTAGTACCACAATGAAAACAAAGAAACAGCTCTCTGCTGCCAAAAAGTGCCCCTCAGAGGCCTTATCCAGGTCTAGTTGGATAGCTGAAGAAATCCTTCTGAAAGCTTTAGCTAAACAATGCCAATGGCCTTGGGTTGCAGGTGATATTTCCCGATCTCTGACAATGTTAATTTGCACGCTGGTGCTTGGTATAATCCTTTAAAATCACCACCTTGTGCAATAAGATCATTTTTCTAACTATCATAGGTGACATTTTAGCTGCTTGTTTTACCAACTGGAATTCCAGCTCACGTGGTATGAGGAGTAATGCTCTACAATGAGAAATACCTTTGTTTGTGAAAATTTTGGCTCTAAATTTCACATCTGAAGTATTAATTGCCCTTATGGTTGGAGCCTTTCCCAGTTTTCCTTTTGAATATAAGGGATCTCAGATCCTTAAACTAGGCAGCATGACTCACTACATTTGAGTGGAGGCCACTTGCAGTTCTGGCTTAAGGAAAATCTCTTTATTTCCTCTAAATGTCCACAATTCTCCTTAGAAGAATAATATTTACTATCAGACCTTCCCAAAAATGTCTTGCTAGAAGTTTTTTCCCCACCCAAAACTTATCTTGGAACTATTTTCTGGAAATGTCAAGCCCTCTCTATTCTTCAAACAAAATGTTTGAGTACCACATTTCCCCTGACTAATTTTTACAGTTTTTTTTAGTGTTCTTTTTAATTCCTATTTTTATTATACTTATTTCTCTGCCATTACTTTACATCCTCACTGTTGCTGATTCCTACCAGTTTCTTTGACTTTCAGCATTTCATTAATTATTCAAAACTGTCAAAAACGGAGGGGAAGAATGACTGTTGTCTTAATTTTCTTTGCTAAACAGTTTTCTACATTCTGAACTGCTACAAGGTACCACAGCCATGGTTTTACTTTTCATTTGCCATATCAGAGATTTCTTCCCATAAACTCAGGGAATTCTTGGAAAGACGAAGAGTAGAAAAAGGGATGTTTAAAGAAGAAAGTAAGTAAAGCATTTCTTCCTCACCCCTCCCAGGGCCCTGACAGTCACATATGGTCCTGTTTGAAAAGACTGAATAAGAGCCAGAAAAAAAAAAAAAAAAAGGCAATGATTCTAGGTTTTGGGTTGGTTTAGGGATTTTTCCTGGATTAATCTAGCATTTTCTTATTTCAATACTCTGAGGTTTTGCATTTTTTTCAGTTAAATCTCTTTTCTCCCTCTTCAATGAGAGACTGTGCAATTCCAACTATGCAGTAACTTTTCCCATTTAATATTTCACCAGCTCACCTGGCATTTATTTGCCTCCAAGCCAGGGCTCAGCGCGGATTATCTCTGGCCACGGGGATCACTCGGTCGCGCGGTGCCCGCCAGCCTGCGTGGGAAGAGACCCGCGAGGCCCAGTCCCATCCCTGTCCCTGCGCCGCCGCCTGCCCGGGGCACCCCAGGGTGCTGCCCAGGGACCCCCGGGCAGCCCAGCGCCAGCGAGCGCAGCCCGGGCGGCTCCCGCTGTCTGTAAGCGGGTATCTGTAAGCAGGAGCCGCAGATCCGCTCCCCAGGCGACACGGACAGAGGCTCTGGGCAGCACCAGCCGCAGCCAGCGCAGGCATTAGTGAAAATCATCACTTCTGCACCGCACACCGCCCCGCACCCTCGGCCTGATTTAGCTCTGCCTTCCGCATCACGGCTCCGCACGTGCTCCTTGCCACACGGTTCACAAACAATGCAATTACCTGGGTGATTATTAAAGTACAGATTATGGCAGAAAGACTTTTTTTAGCTCCTGAACCATCAGAAAACCTCCAGGCAAAAAAACCACAAAAACAAAACCCAACCATAAACCAAAAGCAAATCTAAAAATAAAGTGATTGTTACAGGGATTAAATTATTTTTGCCCCCCATACTTGCTTAAGTGTTTGTCTTTTTCCTGGTTACTGGTTATTAAGGATTATTGCCCTATCCATCCCTGTTTTCTGTGGTAAGAAGGGGAGCAGAGGAGTGTGAGCCGGTGGGTGCTGCTGAGCTGGGGAAAAGTAATTCAGAGCAAGTGACCAGCTCAGACAGGGACAGAAGGACATAATTGCAAAGTTTCAGCTACTTTCAGAGCACAGCTAAGACTGCCTGTTTTTAATTCTGAAGCATAACTCTTGGAGTCCTTTAAACTGTCAGAATTAAGAGAGGTAAAAAAAAAAAAAAAAGAAAACCTGGAATAAAGACAAAGCAAACAGAAAATAACATTTAGAGAACACTCCTGAAAGCTCTCAATTTCTCATGCTGGAGAGGATGATAAATGCTAAAATCTTAAGCTTTTCTACTTCCAACAAATCCTGGCTTTGCAGGGGAACACCATGGACCCACACTGTTTTGGACAATGATACCATATTCCTGCTGCCTAGTATCCTGTCCATCAGTCTGACACAGCTGTGCCCTTGTTTGGGCCATCAAATAAATGCTGATACATCTTTGGAAAGCCTTGTGTCTCCCAGGTACACGGATCAGGACCTCCAAGCCATGAGCAGCTGCCCTGGCCTTCCCTGATAATGCACATTAAGGGACATAGATTCTTTGGCAGGTGCCAAGGAATATGAAAGATCTCAAGGAATTATTTAAAAACCCCAAATAACTATGTCCCAAACCCATGAGGTTCTTGTTTTTCTACTCCCAGCAGACTCAAGTCCCACCTGTGGGTTGCTGAACTTCTGAGAGCTCACCCCAAAGCCCCTGGGTGGGCAGGGGAGTTGCTGCAACGCTGCAGGCTGCTCCCAGACCCTGCTGCCTCCATTTCCCGTCTGCAAGGGCAACATTTGTGGGGGCTTTAGGTTTGTAAAGAGTCTGCAAATTGCTGTGAACGGGATGGCGCTGGCATGGCATTGGATGTGGAAATGCTGCTCCATCAGCTGAAGGAATAAGCTACAGTGGACACTGGGAGAGAGCGAGTGCAAAGGTGGTCCAGGCAAACTGGAGATGTTGGATGCCACACACAGCAGGGCAAAGATTTCCCCCACTGGCCTCAGACACCTATTTTTAAACTATTGCATACGTTTCCTTTCATTACCAGTCATGCTCATTTGCTTTGAAAGGAGGTTACAAATAAGGAGAAAGTCCCTCGTTAATTGACTGGATGATTTATTGCATCCTCCCTCTCCTAGCAGCCACCCAGGCTTAAAAGCTGCCTGAGGAATAGCTGCTCGGCTTTTGTTTGGAAATGAGCTGGATGAAGACTAACGTGGAGGAGAAGGGAATAACCCTGGACACTGCCTGCCTGGTTTTAACTGTACACAGCTCTTTGGTGGGGAGGGTCCCCAAAAAGGAGGTCCTTCCTGCACTGTGCTGGTCACAGGTCAAAATCTGTCTAACCACCCTGCTGGAAACGTGTCTGTGTTTACTCTGCAGCATCAGAACTTCCTCTCGCTTGGCACTTCTGAAACATGTAAATACAGACGGGATAAGCGGACAGAGAGTTGCTAAAATCTCATTTACAGGCACTTTTTCAATGCACAGAAGCACCCTTACTCTCGGCTAACCCAGAGGGCAACTTGTGATGTCCCTAAAGTCAGTCCCAGAAACTGATTTAGCAAACAGGTTTCAGAAAGGCCAGAAAGTACCACGGAGTATTGGGCTTCCCTGGCAATGAGAGAGGGGGAGGAAAAAGGTAAAAAAAGTCTAAACGAAAAGGAAGAAGAGTACAAGAAGTAACATAATGGAATGGAGAAGGGAATAAAGAAGAGAAAGTGGAAGCAAAGTTTAAAACAAGCTTAAAAAGCCATCAAAGGAACAGGAAAAAAAAGGAATCCCTGCTCTCCAACAAGGTGTTCAAAGGTCTTGGTTCAAAGGTCTGGTTCTTCTGAACAGAAGAGCTTGGACAGGCGGGCCATGGGGATGTTATTTGGAGCAGCTTGCTGGCTTTCCCTTGAGTTTAATAATAGCAACTGTATTTATACGACTAAAATGTTTTTGTTAAAAGGCTAAGTACTGGTATGTCATGCTAGTCACTTTAATTTAAAATAAATTCTAAAAGTTCTCACTGGAAAGGCTTGCAGCTAACTATAAATATATGCAATATGGTGATGGATTTTTTTTTAAAGCAAATTTATTCTTCTTCAGAGGCACTAAATTGCACAACTGTGAAGCATTTCTGTGGCACAAATTTTCAGGGGCCCCAGGAGTCAGGATTTCTAACTGATCTGCCTGCATATTTTTTTTTTTTTTAGCCCTACTGCATGTAGTGGCAGTTCTGGCTGGTTTGATGTGGGTTTTTGGTACACAGAGATTCGAAGAGATAGGTGAGAGGGAGAGATAAAGGGAAAAATGAAAAAGGAAGACTCCTGGGCAGGGTGACAGCATTTTCATCCCTACTACTCTGAGCATTTGGATGACAGAAGTCCATATTTTACACTTCCTTCCATTGGGAACTCATTGCTGGTGGCCAACCGGGAGCAGAGCCCAGGTGAATCCTTTGGCTCCTGACAGTGAAGAGTGCCAGTCCCACCTCCTGTGCCCTGAGTGGCCACAGCAGCAGGCTGCCCTTTGCCCTGAGCCCTTCCATCTCCTTCGCAAGCCCCAGGATGTGCTGTAAGCCCCAGGTTCTGTAAACCAGCCCTGGTCAGCATGGCCAGCAGCTCCTGCCACAAGCAGGAGGCAGCCAGGCAGGCTCAGGGCCGCAGAAGCAGCCCTGGTGTCACCCAGGGCTCCAGCCCCAGTGAGCTCTGTGGTAGGTGGTGCCCCTCCATCCTGCCGGGGGACACGCTCCATTCACCAGCAGCGGTGTTTCCATTGCAGTTTTGTAAAGGATAATTGTGGCGAATTCCTTAGAAGGGGCTGAAGTCAGCCTGCTACCAGATAGCAGGAAATATTTATAACAATCACTTCCAACTGCAGCCTTTCATCTGAAATCTAAACAGAAAGCTGAAATCCCAGGCCTGTAAGTCGATACCTTGGCTATATATGGTCAAAGAACTCCATGGGGGAGAAGAAGATGCTAAGTCCTCAGCACTCCTCATACGCAGGGCTCCAAGAAGATCCATTAACCTCTGTAAAATTAGCAAGCCCGTATCGCCAATTAGCTTTGAAGTATGATTGTCACGCCGTTGCATTAAGAGCTCTGCTCTCCCAGGGATGTCTCAGCATGTCACACTCACAGCCACGTGTACGGCTGGGCGCAGCAGTCCCTGAACGCCGAGACGTCCCCAGCCCCTGTGCCTGTGACAGCAGCTGGGGATGCTAAAGCACTGTTAACTCCTGCAAAGCTATGGGGTGACCCCCTGCACTCCTGCAGGAAAGCACTGCCAGGAAGAGACAGGGCATTCTGCAAGACACAAGAACAGAGGAACGGTGCTTTCTGGTATTCAGGCAAGCAAAAACCGACAGCAAAACCAACTCCTGCATGAAAAGACACCTAGAAAATCACAAGGCGTTGAAATGCATTGCTTTAGACTCTACTAGTGACTATGACATCCTATTTGAAGGAGTTCTTCCGATAGCGAAAGTCCTTATTTTACACTTTTTTTTTAAAGAACTCCCACCACACCTCCTTCTGCAGCAGCAGGAAATGAACTGCAGAGCTTTACTCACAGAGGTGCTCCCACACCTCTGGGGTGCTGTCCCCCCTAGTGCAGAGCACAAGGTCCTTCGAAGCACCCTGGAGTGTGGGAGGGATCGAGGCATTTCCTTGCTGCCCTCCTCTGCTTTTACCTCAGCATTCATAACAGAACAGGCTGCCCGGAGAAGCTGTGGCTGCCCAGCCCTGCAGGTGCTCAAGGCCAGGCTGGATGGGGCTCTGAGCTACCTGCTCGAGTGGAAGGAGACCCTGCCCACAGCAGGAGGGTAGGATGGAGGTGATCTTTAAGGTCCCTTCCAAAGTAAATCATTCTGTGGTTCTGTGATGTGTGTTCAGAACCAGACAGGCCTGAAAAGCAGCATTGCAGGCTTTTCTTACAGGGGGCAAGACCAGGTTTATGGCCCCTGGAGAATCAACAGCTTTGACCTGTGACATTAAAAGCTTTTTCTCGCCGAGACAGTGCTGTTCAGCACAGAGATGCCACCGTGCTCAAAAGCAAGGAGCTGGCATTGCTGCTCTCAGCCTGCTGCATGCAGGCTTCTAGCAGCTCACCCATCATGTTAATCTCAAACCAGTCAAGTGAGTTTGCCAACATGTCTAAGCCTTGAGCTGGACCTCACAATGCTTGGTCCTCATTAAGACATCAGCCTCTGCACTGGACATCTCACAGAGCATTCTGACAGGCATGTGCCTCTGGGGCAGCCTTTCCTTTTCATTGCAGTTGAATGCCTTCCCACTACTCACAGCTGAATTTCAAGGAAACAGCAGTAAACATCTTGATTAAAAAGCAGAGATTATAACCCAAAAGTCACATTTTCTTTTGTGAGCTTTAACATACTGTCTCAACCTGCTTATTGTTATTAAGCAAACAGCAGCAAATCCATTTCTGCATATGTCCCTGCCATATGGGGTGTCAAAACCACGAGAACCACTTCTATTTCAATACCAACCCTTCTTTGTTTCTCTTTCTGTAACTCATGCTGTATCTCACAGGGTGTGGTCATGAAAGCACCGACCAACCAAATTTTGGTCTCTGTTAGGGCCAAAGCAGCAGTAACACCAGCCAGCTGTGATGCAGCACATGGAGAGTTCCCAGGGTGGCAACAACCACTGGACACAGCAAACCTCTTTGCAGTGACTGTGCACAAGGATATACAGGCTTGAGAACTATAGTTTGAAACAGGACTTCCCACCCCAACGGGGGCGTTTTGCTGGTAGTTATTATCTGTGCTAGTTTTTATGATGAGCAGAGGAAACTGGAATGGCAGGAAAGAGGGAAGGCTGAGCTTGAAACAGGGCCACTGTGATGAAAGACAAGAGGTGTCTGTGGGAAGAAGGGGTGTTCCAAGCTCAGAGGAGGATTAGGTGTGCTGAGGAGAGACCTAGATGCCCGCTGCCTTATGTGAGAGCCCTTGCTGGCAGCCCTCACTCCGCGTGCCCGCTGGCCTGGCTCCCTGTGTGCCCGGCGCTGCCCTGCCTCGCGTGCCAGCACGCGCTGCTCCCAGCGCGCACGGGAGCGCGGCAGGGCAAGGCTGAGAAGAAAGGCACATCTGCCAGATACAGCCCAGCACAAGGCTGGAAAGGAAAAGGAGCTGTCCCCAGAAGAGCACAGTGATATCTGCATGCAGGCCCACCCTCCCCAGCTGCGGGAGCAGCCACTCTTTCATGTGAACATGTGGCGTCCTCGGTAGAAATCTGTTACAAATATTTGTTGGATCTTCTCTCGACAACCTCAACAAATATAACCCAGGGGTTTAGCTACTGGGGAAAACTCTTCATGTTTTTCTGCAGTCTTCTATCCTCCTCTAGACTTCAGAGATGCACTCCCTTTGCAGCTGGGATTTCTGAGATTTCAAACGAGCTCCTTGGCTGAAAGAGCAGCCGTAGAGCCTCCCAACAGCAGCAGTGGCCAGGGGATTAGCCCTCCTGCTCCGAGGCATTTTCAGCCCCAGCTGTGGCTCAGCTGGCTTCCCCCTACCAGGCTGCAGCCACCCTTACAGCTCTTCTGGCAGAAAGAGGCATTATCCTGCCTTCACCTGGCAGGAGCTGCTCAGTGCCCACATCTCCAAGGCAAAGGCACACCGGTCCCGTGTACCCTGCCAACACATTCCCCTTCCTCCACTCGGCCAAGCCAGACCTATTAACAGGATAACGAGAAGAAAGAAGTACAAGCCTGAAAAAATCATCTCTGATGGGAGCATTTCAAAAAGCAGCCAGTTTCCAGAAGGCAAGAACTATTCTCCACGTCAATTATCGACAGAGATGCAAGAAACTGGATGACAAGGAGAAATTAGATAATAAAAGCTCTGATTTAACTCATTAAATTATGGCTCCAGGTATGTGTAGTCCCAGTGCATGCCAAATTTTATTTATGCCTGCATTGTAACCACCTCTGGAGAGCACTGCTACAAGGCACAGAGCAACTGAGGAAGAAATTGAAGGTAATTTTGTTCTGCAGCTCAAGAAATGTGAGCCATTTCCACCGTCACAGAGTGCAAGCAAACCTCCACCTCCCTCTCAATGGAACCTGGAGCGATGTGACTGCACCCCACAGCAGGACAATGGCCCAGGGCCCTCCCAGCATTGTAAATCTCTGCAGGTCACTCATCCTTAGTGTTGCAATGCAGGTTTCTGGCATCGGGAACTGAAGGAGGCATAAGTGACATTTTCTTTCATACCAGGTGTTTACTCTAACATACAAGCAAACACCTCTAAATCTACATGGCTTCTCCTCCTCCAGCTTTTTAAATGAAAAGCTTCTGTGGAGTTTCCATTTTTCCTCATTTTGACTGAGGGGAGAAAATACAGCAAGGTACTTGTGGGAGAAATCCTCAGTCTAACATTTCCTCAGTTTCTGCTGTTGCAGAAATGACAACCAACAAACATATACAACCTCTGTCCCACAGGGAGGTAAGCCAAATTATCTTTATAGGCCATCTCTAGCAGCTTTGGCATACGTAGCTATGTTGCATTTGCAGTTTAGGCAAATTTGAGACAAAGCCTTTCTCTGCAGCCTGTTATAAACTGATGGCCTCCATCTGAACCAAAACCTGCCTGCAGCCAGCAGAGACATCCCACAGAACAGAGAAGAAAACCTTGCTCAAATATCAAGGTCTCCCTCAGGAGACCTGCTCCAGTCCCTTGGGAGCATGTCCCTGAGGGAAGGGCTTCCCCCTACGGTGCCTTCCAGCCTCCCAAGGGCTTAACTCAGCCCTTGAGTGCCAGCCTTGTCACAGGTGACTCGAACCGCCGTGTCCCAGATCCCGCCTTGCCTGCAGCAGATTCCCAGTGCCTGTTGCGTTAATGGCACGCTGCTCTTTCTGTGCTGGAAGTCATTAGTGCAGTGGTGTTGGGGACAGAACTGCTGCCAAACCAAGGCCCCTGCTCACAATAGCTGGTGCAAAGAGAACATCATTTTACTTCATTTTTAATGACCCAAATGCAAGCCTAAAGCTACCCGTGTTCAAATGCGTTAGCTGAGCTCACCAGTTCTCCTCTAATTAGTCCATGAGCCTAAGCTCAGAAAGAAATAAAGGAATGAAGCTCATGCCATGAATAAAGGGTGCTGCACCCAGCCAGGACCGGAGGGCAGGCACTGCTCCCCAGTCCCCTTGGGGGTTGGGGAGGTCAGCATCCTGCTGAGCTCCCGGTCCAAAACTGGCACGTGGCTTTGCCACTTCCCCCTGCTCCTTTGCAGGATTTCCCACCACGTAACTGGGGTGCTAGAAGCAAATCCTTACTTGCAAAGAGCTGCTGCACAAGCTGCCTGACAATATATGCCTTCCCAATGTATGGGCTTTCACACAGAAGTTGAGGTGCTGAAGTGTTGTTGCTTCACCTTCTGTAGCAGTTGCTGTTAGCAGGGTTTCCCAAAACACTTGGCCTGAAACGTATCCCCCCTGTGTCAGTTTCCAGAGTCAATGAAAGAAAGTTGGGTTCAAAATGCAAAATAAATCTTCTGTGAAGCAAGAAATAACTAAAAAAAAAAGAAAAAAAATCTGACAACCCCAAACTTCAATTAATTTCTTTAGATTTCCAAATTGGTTTATTCAGGTTGCAGATTTTCTGAAAGGTAAGTCTTCCTTCCCTAAATAATAATGCTCACACAGATCAGTACATTTGCCTTCACATACAGGAAAGGTATTTTAAACCTCTGCTCTAGCTGGGAGGGAAGAGATTAACACAATATTAAATATGGAGCTCTTCATCTTATCCTTTTTTCTTTCCTCTCTCTCATGCACTGTGTTGGCACCAGAACACTGATGAATAGCAGGAAAATTCAGATCAATTTAGTTCTTCCTTTCCCAGACAAGTGATTTTTCTTGGCAAGGCTAGAAGTACTCTCTTTTCCTCAGTGCTTTTACCTTTGATGCCTAGAGCCAAGACAGGGCTCTCCCTGCAAGCACAATGAACGTGAAACTTGACAGCTTTCTCAAAGTACCTGCTGCCAACCTGAGCAGCACAACCTCGCTCTAAGGTTTGATGGGATGGGGGCTCTGAGGAGAACCAAGCACTTTGCAGCCCTCAAGCGCTCAGCAGCAGCCAAGAGGAGGCACTCATAAAAACCATTGTGATTTTGGCCCCTCTTTCACTTTTTCCTCCCGCTCCTTTTCCAATTACTCGTATTTTACCTTGGCCCACGTCATCCCCACAATGTGTTTCCCTGGCTCTGCTTTCACCTACCCTAAGTGCTGAGGCGTGGGCAGGTGCAGCCCTCGGGGACATGTGCCCCTCGAGGGTTTGCATCCCTTCTGGAGGGGGCTGCAGCTGCCACAGCCGAGGAAGGGGCAGTGCTGTGCATGAGCTGGCTGAGCTGGGCAACAGCTGCGGGTGACAAATGAACTGTGCCCGTGAGGCAGAGCAGGGCTGAGCCGGGCCACGCTCCCTCTGATACACAGGATTAAGTGCCTGCTTTTAAACCCCGGGGGCCTGGCTGTGTTTTCCAGGCCTATGGTTTATACCATGTGTGGGTCAAGTAGTGCTGTGGCTCTCCCTTGCCACTGGCGCTGACTCTGCTCTTCTCCATCTCACACCAGAAACCCCAGAACAACATCTGCATGCCTGGCCCTGAGATTACAGGGACTGGGGGTGGCAATCAGCCCCTCTGGTGCCCCACAGCCACAGAAAGAGAATTATTCTCGTTGTGAGCGAGCCCTGTGCCCGTGCCCACAAAGGCAATGGACATCTCCTCTCCCGGGCTTCCTCCCAGCACTGCCAAGCCTTGGCCCTGCCTCACAGCTGGCAGCTAACAGCTTCCCAGCATCTCCCCTAAAAATGCACTCCTTCAGCAGGGTAATGAGCTCCCCAGGCTGAGTCTTTTACCGACTCCCCACAAATCTCTGAGAGGACAGACTGCTGCTTTGGCTCATTAGCAAGTGTTTTGCAGAAACCTGTTTGTAAGACACCAACATGCTCATTCATACTAATGCAGGAATGCTTGAACTGAGGAGCAATTTAAGCCTTCCACCTTTCCTTCCAGCTCTACAGAACTGGCAATTGAGAGCAATTCCTCTCCCAAAGCATGGCAACTTCTTCCCTGGCACACCAAGGACCAGACAGGGCACACTAGATATTAGTCAGCATTTTTCTTAAGACCACAGCTCTGGGAGCCCTGGGATTCAACAACAAATTTAATTTTCACCTAAAACACAATGAGTGAAGGATGCCCTGAGGCTTCAGCTCTTGGCATGGCAGAGGAACACATCACCAGAAAGGCTCAGACAAATAAAATGAGCCTCAATGGCACTGGCATCACTTTTGGGTCTTGCAACATTTTAAGCAGCTGTATCACCAGGGAAGGAAGCTGTCTGTGACAACATCACAGACGTGACTCATGGGCTTTGCACATTGAAAGGAGCAAGGTCCTCACAGGCAGAACATGGGGCAAAGGCCAGGCAAAAGATTAATAATGAATTTTTGCTGTCTGACCATTCAGGAGCCACTCTGGGAGTCACCACCCAAGGCTTCCGCTGCTGGGACCAAAGCCCCTCGGCAGCAGGAGGCTCCAGTGAACCCCCACGTGCCCAGCTTGGTTCCCACCACACACCCCACTCACTCACTCAGATTCTCACACCATCTCAGGCCCAGGTTTCCTGCAGATGTCTGGTTCTTCTAAGTAATTTAATCGAGGTGCAGTCACACAGTAACAGCTTGAGTTGTGCCTCCAGGGTCAGCAATGGACTCCCTGGGCTCCTGCACCCTTACAGTCTGTGCACCCATTCCCTTGTGCTCTTTGTGCCCCTCACAACTGGCATCTGTCTGGGGTCTCCTGCTTGTTTATTTGGGTTCTGAAGAGTCTCCAGGGGACTGGCCACCCCCAGCCAGTGCTGCAGGTCCCTGTCCCCTTTGTCAGACAAGGGGTTGGTGCCAGGTCACGGCCCCTTGCCTTGCCCCTTCCAGTTCTTTCCCTCAGCCCAGGCACAACCTGCAGCTGCACAACAAGAGACTTGCACTAGGTGTGCTCCTCAGCAAGAACAGGCGTCAAGGATGCAGAAAAAGGAGCCCTGGGCTTTCACCTGTGCTTTTCAAAGCTACTGCCTTCAGAAGGCAGAAGCCCTCTGGCACTTTATATTTACAAATTAAAACAGGAACCACTTCCTTTGGCAGCCAAGGCTGAACTAAAAGCCTTCCTTAAGGGTTTGAAGTTGCTGAGGAAGAGGAATTTTGGATAACTTGAGGCTGGTTCTGCAGTTCTAATCTGTCAGATGACATGAATCCATCCAAGCTTTCCCTCATCGTGATTCTGCATTAACACCCAGCAGCAGCCATGGCATGAGAGCTGCTGCTGCAGTCCACGAAGCTTGCTGGCTCAGCTGGCACAGCTGAACAGGGAATGTTTGAGCACAAGGCAGGCACTCTACAGGGAATGCAAACTGCCCTCCTGGCCTGAAGGGGACAAGTGAAACGATCAGAAGTCAGGGATTGTATACGTGATGCAGCAAAGGAGCAGGGAGGGGAAGTGGCTGCTTTAGTGGCTAGAAGGAACTTGTAGGAAAATAACCTAAGATAACTTCACAGGATTTGTGGCACAAAGGGGAACACTGGCATGGTGCTCCCTGGAGATTCTAGGATACCTCTGGCTGGCAGGCACAGGGGCAGAAGATTTTTCTCCCGCGCACTGGAAGGGCACAAGTGTTGTTTCCCAGACCAAATATTTACAACCCTCCCTGACTGCCCTTACAGTCTCTGGTTTGCCTTTCCTTGTGTAGGTGCCTGCAATGCCTTGCTCAGCAGCATGTAAGAGCAGAGCAATCTCCCTTTCTGTTCCCAAGAACTGGGTTCCCATTCCCTGCTCTAGGAGAGGGAGGACATCGTGCAGGAATAAGGACGTGGTGGTCCAAGGGAATTTTCCTAGCTCATCTCTTCAGGTGTGTTTCCCAGGTAAAGTTTGATAAGCATAGCCCCTCACCTACCTCTGCCTTCAGATCTGCTCATTAGCACCTTTGGGAGGGCTTTCCAGGACTGCCAGATCTCTGGGGGCTGAGACACGGTGTTTTAATTGTATGTAATTAAATACTGCTCCCTTATCTAGATTTCAAAGTTTACTGTTGGGGCTTCAGTACCAATGCTCTCTTCCCCTCTAATTAGCTTCGTTAATGTGTGCAGCCTTGCTTCTTCCCCCACGGGGACAGGGCTCTCCTGCAGGGAAGCTTGGATTGCATCTAATTATTAGCAAAGGAGACAGATGGCAGCACTGCCCCTGCCCCAGGTACCCCGTGAGAGCACGGAGCCCAGAATGGGTGGCCACAGGGAAGCTGTGCCATGTGTGCATGTGCTCTCTCTGCTCCATCTCTAGGTTGCTTTGCATGCTATCCCATCACAGGTTCGTGGCAGAAGATCCTGCAGGACAAGGGGCCACCTGACTGAAGTGCAGCTCACACAAAGAACACTTTTGCCTGGCAAGCACATAACAAGAGGAGAGAAAGAGGTCCCAAGGCCTCATCTGACCCAGTGTGTATGAAAAAAGACAATACATCTGATACCTTCACTAAGTTTTTGGGCAGTGCCTTGTGCCTTCTAAGCTGTCTTCTGCTGTTGACAGAGGCCACCCACTCCCCCAGGAGAGAGCCACGAGGATGGTTGCCCTCCTCTTGAATACCTTCAGGATGGCATCTGTCTCATTCATTGCAAGAGCACAGTGTTCTGAGCTCAGACTGGGCTGCCAGGTCATGATGGCACCTCCTGACTCGGTTGTTCCCCTCCCACTTGAATTTGTGTTTATGACTACTGTTCTTACACAAGCACTTTACAGAGTCTTGCTTCTGCTCAGGCTAATTCACGTCTCTGTAAATCCCCATCCTACCCCTGATAACCCTTCCAGACTGTTCTATCTGCAAGTAAAACACCAATGTTCTCTTTCCCGTGCCCAACAAGCTCCATTTCAGGACAAGCACCTACTGAACACCTTTTCACCCCCATCCAGTGACACATTTCTCTTTCCAGACAGATTAGCCCCCATCACCCCAGTGGCCCATTTAGCCAGGGCTTGCTTATGACAGTGCTAAACAAGACGACATTAAAAGCCCTTCTGAAGCTCAGCAATATGACAACACTGCTTCTCCTTTACCCAAAAGGCTGGCATAAAAGGAAATTAGGTTGGCTTGATAAGATTTGTTCTTGACAAATATATGCTGGCTGTTATTCATCTCCTTGTTATCTTTGAGGTACTTACAAATGACGTGTTGATTTATTCTAGGCTCTTTTAGGTACAAAAGCAGACCTAATCTGGCTGAGCTGCTTTTGAAGGCAGCTTCTGAGCTTGCCTGCACATGTCACCTATTGGCTAGGAAACCTCCCAGAGGGGCTGCTGAGAGCCCCCCATGCACTCCCCTTACAGCACGAGGCCAGATTTCTGTGTGCCTCCTGTTCTGGGGACAGGCACGCTGTCTCTGTCCTACACCTGCAGGCCTCCTGGTCGCAGACATCACAGAGGAACCTGCTTCTTGGCACAATCTGTTGTTCAGCTCCCTTCCCCTTTTCCTCTGCATTGCTAAGGCACGAATGTCCAGAATATCTCCTTCCCATCTAATTCTTGTCCAGTTCATGCTCAGCCTGATTCTGACCCAACCCTCCCACACTTCTCTGTTACAATCCTCCCTACTAAACTGACCCATTTTCAGATTTTTGTACGAGTCTTTCTGAGTTCCAGGTCACCAGAGAGCTCATGAGTCAGGCAAATCTCCTGCTACACTTCCCTCCTTATTCCCAGGACGATATGTGCCTGGGGCATCGATACTGACTAGGTTTACATTATTTTTGCCCTGTGTAGGGGTGATACCTTATTCCCCTTGGTCCTGTCACATATCCAGTCACTGAGGAGGAAGATACATTTCAATAACTGAGCCTGAAGTGTGAATGGAAATCTACTGGACCCAGAGAACACTTGGCTCTTTGCAGGTAAAACCTGCTCCCTGCCTGAGCCAAAGTAACAGGTTTGGTTTCAGATCAAGCCCCCTCTTCTCAGTGAAAGCAGGGCTGCTCTCTGCAGCTCGGTTCATCCCGGGCTCCCTGCAGAAGCGGCTCTGTGCCTGCCCCACCCGCTGTGGCAGGGCTGAGGATGGCCGAGCGCTGGGCAGCGGGAGGGCAGGGGGCCCGAGGACACGCAGCTCCCCGGAGCACAGCACCCACGGTCTGCACACAGCAGTGCTGCCTGAGAGACCCAAACACGCCAGAATAAGTCACCAGCACCACCCTGGCGCTCAGCATGCAGGGGGGCCTGGGGCAGAGGATGGCAGAGTCACGGCCACACGAGCAGTACAGGGATGGGAGAAGGCCAGGCAGGGGGATGCTGAGAGCCTGCTTGGCAGTTTTGGGGGCTGCTGAGTGCTCATGGATCCATAGATTTCTACTCCAAACCGTTTGCAAAAACCCTTTTGTAACTTCTGTTCTTTAGGATCACGTGTACTGACAAATTAAACCAGTGGCACGCAAGCACATCTCAAAATGAGTTTCTCACTAGGAAGCCAGCAACCAGGTTTGGAAAAGATCTCTGAGCAAATCAATCCTTTTTTGTCTTTGTGTCCTTCTTATGTCCCAGCCAGCGAGACAACAGCTTTGCCACCTGGTGACAGTGCATCTGGCCCTTGGGACAAGGGCCTCCTGCGGGGTGTACTGGCCTTGTGGCTGAATTAGAGCCATATTGCATGGCCCCAAAACAGCACAGTGTGTGACTACCACACATCACTGTTTTAATGGGAGCAAATAACCAGAGGAATCACTCAAGCCCTCAAAAGAAGGTTCCTGATAGCTATGCCACAGAATTTAAACCATCCCTTGAGAAACCCCAGAGGTAGTATCTCTGCACTGGACTCCACTCAGCTGGGCCCCATCCTGGTCCCCAGTGCACTCAGCGGACCTTTCCCTGGAAAGGACTTTGCTCTGAGGGGGTAGGCATGTGTCATCAGCTCCACATCTCTCCTTCCAGCACCAGTTCACAGGGATCCAGCCATGCCCCCCATTCTTTGTTATTGCTTTGTTTCTCACTGCCAGACACATTTGATTGTTACTTTGATTGTGTAGGAAGCAGTCCAGACATTATGGAAATGGAACCATATAGGGACTGGGCAGAGGAGGCTCGTGCTGGTCACCCTCTTACTTACACAGCAGTGGGAATATTTTCTCTCTTACACTAAGATATTTTTAAAACAGAGAATGCTGTTACTGTTTGTTGTCACCCAGGATCCAGCATTGCCATTCTTGGAAACTGGCACAGTGCTTCTAATGTCATTGTCAGAAACTTTATTGGTAGAGATTTTGATATCTCCCAAGATATCCTTGGGCTAACTGGCTTTTATGACTTGGAGAGGACTGACCCTAAGTCCAGCCATGCTCAGGACTGCAAAGAGGAGGACATAGCCCATAGCAGCAGTGCAGTGAGGCCATGCACAACCCCTGGCAAACACTGTGGCTGTGAGAGACTGCTAACCAAAGCTCCTCATCCAAGAGTACTGGGAAAACACAGGTGGTTCAGCAAGATCAGACTGCAAAGGTTAAGCTAAAACAGTTCCCCTGTGGTGCTGGAGAACAGGGCAAGGAGCAGAGATGAGGGACAGGATAGGTGACTTTCCCCTTGCATGGCAGTGATGCACATGTCCTCGCTAGTGGACGCATGATTTTGTCCCTGGTGTGAGCAGAGCCAGTGGAGACACGCCGAAGCCAGCTCCAGACATGGAAGACTGCATCTGACAGGGGCAGGGCAACATCACACGCCCCTGAGAGCAAAGAGCTGGCTGATCACACTCACTCGCCTGCAGCATGCGGGATACTGCTCCAGGCTCAGCCTCTCCTGAGGAGGGGCTGCTCCTGACTCAGTCTGCCAGCTCCAGCTTCTCCTCTCTGTTTGGCTTTGGATGGCAGCAGATGTTTCTCTGCCCATCTGTACAGATGCTCGGATGCTGGCTGTGGTCATCTGTCTGCTTATTGTCCTGTCCCTCTCATTTTGAGCCCACGGATTCAGCCCTGCTGCTGCAAGAACACTGAGTGCCATCCACTGAGCTCAAACCCAAGGGCAAAGTGTCAGAGGAAAGAATTCTACTCCCGGGGCAAATGCCCAGCCTGAACTCCAGCTGCATTGGGATCCTGTGTACCAATGAATTACCTCTCCCTGCTCAAGGACTTGCCACAGCCATGGATCTCGTGTGCACAGCTGGGAGAGGGATCAATGCCTGTTCTCCTGTAAAACCTGTTGGTGCCCATGCCGCTCCCAGCAGTGCTCAAGCACATACCAGGGAGAGAAGGGTCTGCAAAAATGAATGGGACTTCTGCCTCCTATTCTTGTCTCCCCGTCAGGGAGCTGTGGAGCAGTGCATCACTCTGAGATAACTTTCCTGCGCCAACAAGCTTTGCTAGGGCTGTTGTTTTAATTTCTTAAAACAAGACTAGATCCTGCATTTTGTGAATCACTACAATGCGTTTAATAGGTAGCCTTTTCATAAAGGAGCACAGCGGATGTGTGCACAGGCCCTGATGAAGCTAATAACTACCTCTCAATGGCTTCCAGGGAGTTATTACATATTTAAGATCCAAGCTCCCTTAATCAACCACAGAGATGCAGCTGGCAGCAGTAAATTGCCAACAACAGTTCATTACAAATAAGGAAACATTGGTTTTTCAAGGACAAAAACTGTGTCAGTTCCTCAGCTAGCTCTTGTCCTCACCATTCTCCCCCCACCCCTCACCCCCAGTGATGTGCTGGCACAACTTGCTTTGCCCAATAACACGACTTCACGAGCTAATCCCCTCCACTGGGGACATCATGCAATCAAGTTCCTGGATTGCCTGACTTATTTGGGCAAACAGCACAGTCTGCATCCCGTGCTCACCCTCCCAGAGGGAGCCACGGGCAAGACTTGTCCCACAACACCACGATGACGTGCCACAGGAGTGCCCTCAGTGCCCTCACCCTGGGAGCAAGTGAAGTCACAGGACACTCGGAGACACAGCTGTGAGTCTGCCCTTCAGGGGCTTGGGACCTGGCATGGCACTTGGGAATGAGATTTTTGGTACCTGCCGTGTCCTGGGCAGGCACAGCACAAAGGGGCACATCATGTGCCCTAATTCCCTTGCTGTCTCCTAATGGAGACATGCTGGCATGCAGCTGAGGCAGAAGCACAGCAGTTTAAGAGGCCTGTGCCTAGGAGATATTAAGGTCAATATTTTAAGAGTGTTCAGGAAAGACTAAACATTGTTTGAATGAAAATGAGAAAAAGAAAAGACAACTGACCCAGTTAGAGCTGTATCTTTCCCTCTGAAGAGGCGACAACCAGCTTTTGGCCTTCAGGAACTGAAGAAATTATACATTTCAGGCCCAGAGAACGTCTCAAAAGGGAAACAGGCCCCATCCCTGCCCCAGCAACACACCAGCTCAGACCCCTGCTGTGGGCCTCAGCCACAGCCAGCTCCCGTGACAGGGATCTGAACTGGATGGGCAAGGAACACTGGGTGCTTCTGCCAAGGACCCAAGCTGGCCATGTCTGTACCAGCTGCAAACCCCACTGGAATGGGGATCCAAGCCCTGGATCCAGCTGGCCATGTCTGTACCAGCTGCAAACCCCACTGGAATGGGGATCCAAGCCCTGGATCCAGCTGGCCATGTCTGTACCAGCTGCAAACCCCACTGGAATGGGGATCCAAGCCCTGGATCCAGCTGGCCATATCTGTACCACCTGCAAACCCCACTGGAATGGGGATCCAAGCCCTGGATCCAGCTGGCCATGTCTGTACCAGCTGCAAACCCCACTGGAATGGGGATCCAAGCCTTGGATCCAGCTGGCCATGTCTGTACTGCTGCAAACCCCACTGGGCCAGGCAAGACTTCCAGTGGTGAGGGGAGAATACTCTGCAAAGCCCACACTGGGCTCTGGAAGCAGGCCAAGCACAAGTTTAATCTTTGTTTGGTCTCCTTTGATATCTCACACTGTGCTGCCAGACATTAACCCTGTACAAGCTGGGGCTGTTGAGTCAGGGGATGCACATTGGCCCAGCAGAACAAAGGGGAAAAGACTGTTGTGAATCAATTTGATGTTTAACCATGTGTCTGTTTACCCCCACAGTTCAAAATTTTGCTTGTTCATGTATTCACCAGTTCCACCTTGTTCGCATTCACTACACAACGTATTTGTCCCCATACCCACTTTACCTCCCAAGCTGACTCCCCAAGTCTCTGTATTCCTTCCTGCTGTTGACACCCCTTTTAGAATAATTTGTAAAAGACATCTTACCTGTTTGCTCCTCTGTCCCTGGTAGTTTTTGTCCTTTTTGTCCCTTGCACCGCATTGGGTAGTCCAACAGCTGCTCCCAGAGAAGGCTTCCTGTTCCCCAGAGGGCCTAGTGCTACTGTATATTAATCACTAGTAATTAACTAATTAGTCATTAATTAATTACAGTAATTAATGACTGTGTATTAATTACTAGGCAATGGACCCAAAATAGACAATGAGCCAAAAGTGGAGACTGCACAGCGACTCACACCTCCTGTGTGTGGGGAAAGTCTCTAAGAACCAGAGAAGCCCTCAGCACTCCTGGAGGCAGAACCAAATCACCCCTCAGACCAACAAGCCACAGCTGAGCCTTTTAACCATGCTCCCAGGGTGAAAACTCCAATCCCAGCCCAACGAGCCACAGCTGAGCCTTTTAACCATGCTCCCAGGGTGAAAACTCCAATCCCAGCCCAACGAGCCACAGCTGAGCCTTTTAACCATGCTCCCAGGGTGAAAACTCCAATCCCAGCCCAACGAGCCACAGCTGAGCCTTTTGACCATCCTCCGAGGGTGAAAACTCCAATCCCAGCCCAACGAGCCACAGCTGAGCCTTGTGACCATCCTCCGAGGGTGAAAACTCCAATCCCAGCCCAACGAGCCACAGCTGAGCCTTTGCACACATCCTCCGAGGGTGAAAACCCCATCCTGCCTTTCCTGCCAGGCTGGCCTGCCCCATCTCTGGACACGGACTCACCTGGCAGCAGCCCAGCCCGCACCCCCTCAGGCTGTCCTTTCAATAAAGGCCTTATCAAGGAAGGAGCACAAGGTCTCCCGGCCAAAGAGGAAGAGAATGTACTCATCAGTGAAACCTGCCAAGGGGAATGTTTCCTTGCTCCCCTCCCAGCCTGGGTTACAGCATTCTCTCTGCCCCATCAGAAGACATCCTGCTCTTCAGCTGCATCCCATTGCATGCTGGATGCTTTACTTTTTTCCTCTGAAGCTGCAGGCCACAGATGAAAAACTGATGTAGAGGGGGTCCAGGGCTGAGTCAGGATATGATTTTTCCTGTTTCTTTAGAAATATCTGACCCAACTTCTTTTTGGAGAAGGGACACTTTAAAAAGCAGTACCACTTGGTTCCCCTCCTGCCACCATCTCTGTTTATTGACACTGACATTTTTAACTGGGCTCTTGGGAAGGAGCCTATGTGGTTTCTGAGGACACTCTCCCAAAAAAAAAAAAAAAAAATATTCAGAGGATGTAGCTGATGTTTGTGTCTCTGTTAGTATTCCATTCCTAAATTTATGCTTCCAGAGAAATGCCAAAACTGACTTGGACAAGTAAAATTCAGTGGGCAAAGAGTGTCATTTCCTAAATCTGCAGCAGACATGTTTCATAAAAACAACTAAACTATATATTATAAACAGCAAGACCACTTGACATAAGATTTTCCAAGCATTTACAGGTGTGACTGCAGAGGTGAAACATGAGTTTAATTGGTTGTCCATATGTACCATCTTCCTCACTGACATTAATGCAGTAAAACCTTTTCTTTTGGGGTGTGCGTGCAGACATCTGGAGAGCAGATTGTAACAGATCTCTAGTTGCAATGTTATCCCTAGAAAAACTATGTTTTTTGAACATGAAAGAACACAGTGTTTTCAAGGAGCTTTGCAGTCACATCTGGAAGAGGTTCTCCTCCTGATGCTTCGAGACAGAAAGGAGAAGAGCTGATGGGATATCAGCCGAGGGAAAGCTTGCTTCCTCCTCTAATATAGGAAGCTGGACTTCTTTTGAATTATTTAGCATTCAGTCAGGAGATAAAAATACACTGACTGGGTGAACCAGTGACCTCTTCTATGATCACCATAGCTGTAGTAGCTGGGGGGGCAGGCAGGGCCTGCAGCTGCACATCTTCTCTGTGCTCTCATGCAGAAAGCTGCAATGTTAGTGCAGATGCAAGACAAGGCTGCAGCCACCTTGTTGAGGCTGGGCTCAGAGGGAAGGCTCTCTTGCACTTTCAATCACAGCCCTGCTCCGATGTCTCAGAGCCCCAGGTAGCTGTGCAGCATCACTGAGACTCACCTTGCTGAGACCCCAGTCAGACACCTTTTCCCACCAAGCTAGGAGCAATGTGTCATGCAAACCTCATCTAAAAGCTGTTTCTTTCACCTGCTAACATTTGCAAGCTGTGCTCCAGGAACAAGGAGCAGAAAAGCATCGCTCCAACAGGCAGTGCTGGGTTTAATGTTCCACAGGAGAACCAACATCTCCATTACACATCTTTTTTTGGTAGCAGCAGACTGAGATGTTTGAGTAAATGCACAGGAGCAGCATGGCTTCAGCAGTTAAACTGCTGTTTTGTGTATTCTGGGAAGGGGGGACATCAACAGATTGCAAAATGGGAAAGTCTCTCTGGACACTGCAAACAAACAACATGTTATGTAATTAGGCCTTTTGGGAGCCAGAGGAAGGTCTCCAGAAGATCAGGGCCCTCCCAGCGCTTTCTAATTTTACTGGGACTTACCAGCAAGCCTCTAAAATAGAAGCTTGTGCATGCTTTTTCTTTCATCTCCATGTCTCCCTGTACTGCCCTACCTTTGTTATTACTGCCCCAGAAAAACATATCTTACTCACTTTTTATCAAGCTGATTCATTCAGACTTCAATGGCAGAACTGAAGAGGCACTAAAGACCTTTAGAAAGGGCAGCAAAGGCATCTCTTGGCCATCAGAGCATGAGAAAACCTGGAATTTTAGAACTTTATTGAATCCAGTGTGCTAGGGAATGGCACCATTCCACATAACCGTTGCTTAACTGAAGTACAGCACTATCAAGCAGTGACAGAGCAAAAAGTCTTTAGCTCCATTATCCATATATTGTGCTAGTATATCTTCTTTATTGGAGCAAATTCTTCCAAGGGAGCATGCCTGTAAGCAGCAGCTCAGCATCAGGAACACTCTGCCTCTGTGCTGCTGGGCTGTCCTAAACTTGTGTCCAGGCAAAACATGGGCCTGCAGGAAATCATCTGCCAGTCAGACTGTACCACCCAGCACCTGAACACGGACTGTAGCAGCTGAGATTTAGATTAATGCCTACTGCCTTTCAGGCACACAGATAGATTTGAACATGTACCATTGGTTTCCTTCAATGGCCTCTCCCATATGAATGGAGAGAGCCCCTTGGTCAACATCTGTCCCTGCAGTCACCACCTCCTTACACCCAGGCTCTGGACACTTCTGATGTGGACACATCACTGTGATTCCTGGGAGAGACGGTTTAAAGACAACAGAGATACAAGGCATCTGCACAGAAAAGGCACGCTTGGGTTTCTAAGAAAGCTGCTTTCCCCTGTTTCTTGCTGCTGTGCACATTCTGGCACTGATAAGAAGGGGAAGGAGGAGGCCTTCAGCCCTGGTGAGGCACACCAGCACAGATCCCACAGGATGTGGTCAGCTCGCTGCCAGCACACCCCTTGGTTACTGGGCTGCTGGGAGCAGCCCAGAGGAAGGAAGGCACCAGCAGAGGCAAGCAGTGCCAGGAGAACACCTCTCCTCACCACAGCCCAAGCACCAAGAGGCAGCACAGACACAGGTTTTGGATGGAGGACAGACAGAGATCCTGGCCACACTGGAGGATCCGTGGCAAGGCGTAGTCCAAGCCCTGTGAGCGCCGTTGCAGAGCCTGTGGCTGTGTGTTTGGCCTGCCATGTAAACATGTCACATCCCCTGGGAGCTGGGCACAAACGTCAGTCTAACTGCCACTAGCCCAGTTTTGACAGTGTTGAGTGACCTGGATAAAAAGCAAAGAGCCTTTGGGAGATATCCTTATAGCCTAGTTCATTGTATCTCTGCATACAACTCCCTGCTTCTCCCAAAATGATAAAAAAAGTATTCAAACAACTGCATTCCTCTCTACTACATTTATCATTCAGGAGTCAGGAGCCATGTGCTCTTGACCCTTGTGTGAGCAACATGCCTGTTGTAGCCTCCAGATTGTAGAGCTGTGAACTTTATTGCTCAGTTTTTCCTGAGAAGTCAAAATCCCAACTGGTAAAAATCCTGCCCGAGAACTACAAATCACCTTTTTTCCCCTCTGCCATCTACTTTGAGAAGTTTTATGAAGAAGTTTCATTCAGACACAGCAGATAGAGGTAACAGACAAACCACAAGGACCTTTCTGGGCACTCACCATGGTTTGTCTCAGATCCTGGGAGACCAGCAGCATAATAAATAACACCCAAGCCAAAATTTCTCTCTCCCTTGACACAGCAGTGCCCTTTACCAGTTGTTTCTTTCAGTTCTATGCAGTGCTTTTTGTTGTGCTACAGAACGTAGACCCTGTATTCACTGTAGGAAGAGCCTCAGGTTGGAAAAACACAGCTCCCAATCCTTACTCCTCCCAGAGTATGAGCTGGGCAAAAAATGTCTTCATGACATACCCAAGGATAGATGTCTTCTACTGTGATTTACTGAGAAAATTTATGTTCTCCACATAATGTAATAAGGCTACAGAACTAGTAATTTCCCAACACTCAGGAGTAGCCTCCAACAGCTTTCAGCCTCCTGTTTCTACTTGCAAGCAGATGAATGTGGCTGCATTGGGACGTAGATACATCCTAACCATGAGGCTTCCCTGCATGACAACACTTTTTCAACAGTGACCCAGACCTGCACCCTTCAGAACAGGAAGAGGTGAAGCAACCTTCACCAAAGCCCTGAGCAGAGCATCAGCTGTGACCCAGTACTGGGTGATCTGAGCCTCAACAGGAAACAGGAGGCAGGTACCACAGTTCACACGCTCAGTTTAAGCCCTTTGCAGGTCATGCCCTGGTGCCTGGCTGGCCACAGCCACCTCAGTTTTGTTCTCTGCTCTGCTGCAGAGCTGAGGCTGCAGAGATCTGCTCAGCGCATGGTTTTGGCTCCCAGCTCAGCTCACCTCCCTGCTGCTGGAAGGCTGGAGTGCCCCTGAGCAGGCATCACTCTCCAGTCTGCTGGCAAGGCAGGGACACAGTGTTTCAGGCTCCCCAAAGCGCCTAAGGCCACTCATGGCTTATTGCAATCCACTGGCACCCAAACATCTCCGGTGCAGCTCTGGGAGCTAAGTGCATTTTGTTTCAGGAGAAACAGAGACTGTAAGGAACAAATAAAACCTTGACTTACACTATCTCATCATTCTGGAACTCCAGCTCCCCGCAGGTGTCTTCAAAGTCCTCTCCTCCACCTTTGGCCGTGCCTTCAATGGTTTTGTAGGGCACAATAACATTTCCTCGTGCTCCAGAGGTTCGCAACACTTTCACTTCCATGGTTCCTACACTTTCACTGATGTGTGTTACTGGCTCCTCGAAGGTGAAGATGCCGGCGTGGTCATCGTCAAAAATGGTGACGGTGGCAGTAGATGGTGATCCCAAGCAGGCGAGTGTCGAGACACGACTGGCCTCAAGAACGCCCTCATCGCCCTCGGTGCTCACACGGACGTTGCTGAGATGGACCAGGAAGTTCTCATCCTCCTCAAATATGTCGTCGTCAATTATACCAACACGGATTTCCTTTTGGGTCTCTCCAGGCTTGAAGACCACAGTCCCTTCAGTGAACTCGTAGTCAGAGCCGGCGTTGGCCGTGCCGTCCTCCGTCCGGAAGTCGACGTACACCGTGTTGGTCAGGTCTCCTCCCCGGCGCATGATGGTCAGGGCCACGGTGCCGCAGTTCTCCAAGCACTGGTAGGTGCCCTGCTCGAAGTAGAGCTTGCTGACGGGATCGTTTTCCGTCACCTCGCTGTTGACTTCGTGCATGCTGACGGCTTTGCGGGCCTGGTCTGCGGCGTGTCTCTTGAGGATGTTGCCAGCTCCGGTCATGAGCCGAGTGGCCTGGATGCGGTAGAAGGCCCTGCTCTTCTGCTGCTGGCTCAGGACCTGGTAGTTGGCCAACTCTATGAGCTGCTCAATTTCCTTGTCTGGGTGCTTTTGCTTCAGCTCCTTCAGGATCCGAGCCATTTCCCTCCTGGCTTCCTCGTCATCCTGGTCTTTCTCGTCCACCTCCAACACCAGTGTCCCATCCAAAAAGTTCTCCACGTGAGAATTAGCAACCTTTCCGTCCATCTCGATGTCAGCCTTGGAGGAGGGCCGGTCACCCTCATGCTCAATGATCATGCCTCTCTGCTTGCCAGCTCGGTATTTCTTGTAGACGTACTTGTAAAATAAAAGCCTCCTGTCGGCTATCCAGGCAAACACCACACAGATGGGGAAGAAGAAGAAGGTGAGCAAGCCTTCCCAAACCTCCACAATCCCAGGAGAAGAGACAGATAAAATAATGTAAAGCCAAGTGTAGGCAAAGATGCTCCAGGCCGCTGTAACAAAAAACACTCTCAGGTGCTTGATCTTCCTTATCTCTCCATCTGGCACCACGTACACACAGATTGCAATGATGACAAACATGTTGAAGGCAGCGCTCCCCACGATGGTGCTCGGCCCCAAGTCCCCCGCCGTGAAGCCATGGCCGCACACCTCAATTACAGACAGGAGGATCTCGGGAGCAGATGAGCCCAAGGCCATCAGCGTGAGGTTGGACACGGTCTCGTTCCAGATCCTCACGGTGGTTTTGCTGGTCTCGCCGTTGGGCTTCTTGATGGTTATTTCCCGCTCCTGGGACGTAATGACTTCGATGGAGGACATGAAGCGGTCGGCTATGATGGACACTCCCAGGAACATGTACACCATTGCCACGAAATACACCGTAGCCCGAGCGATTTTGTCCCCAAAGGAGGGGTCCTGGGGTTCCCATATTGGTAAAATGACGCCCTTTTTGCAGATGTAGGAGCCCGCGCACTCCTCGGTGTCGTTGGCGGGCAGCTCGCTGGGGCTCTCGGCGTGCGCGCCCTCCGCGCGGAGCAGCAGCACCAGGACAAGGCTCAGCAGAGGGCAGCTCGCCGGGGAGTGTGCGCGAGTCACTCGCGACATGGCCGCTTCACCAGGCACGTCCCAAACGTCCTCAACCTGAAAAGGCAAAAGGAAAGATTAAGTGAGGCCAACCAGAGATAACAGATTTTCCTCTCCAAAGATATGATCAAGTTATCCTGTTGCTCAGGAAGATGCAGCTGATGAGCCCATTTTGTTATGATTAGTGATGTTTTCCATGTAGAAATCCTCTAGTTCAGTCATCTGGACCAGGATGGATTCAGATGGTACCAGTGAGCTAGCACCGACCCCTTTAGCTACCATTTCTTTCTCTTCGCTGAAAACCTGTTTGTTTAATTGCATTTTCTTGTTCCTCTAATCTAATCTAATTAAAGCCCATTGTTCTGCTTCACAGCTGGCAGAAGTGTTTCCCCTTTCAAAATTACAGTGCACTCACTCCAGTGGAATTCAGGCTAAGAGCAGGAGAGGACAGGGAAATCTACTATCCCTTCATCATGTTTTAAAAGTATTTTTTACTTTTTAAATCACTGTAAGCTATGTATTTCACAGTCCTTTCTTGCTCACAGTCCTCCCAAGCATCTACTCCACATCAGAAATCTGCACAAAGTGAGCCTGAGCCCTGGCAAAACCTTACTCTTAACAGTAACTTGGTCATAAGGTGCACCAGAAGGGCAGCCTGTAATTAATGATTTTGGAGCCATTCCTTCCACGGTGCATCACTTCGCACCTTCCCAAAACTGGAAGAGCCGCATATGCATGGAAGCCTGGCTCTCTTGGCATGCTTCTAGAGGAAACATGTCCCTGTGCTCTTTTCCCACTAGGTCAGCTTTGACGGCTTCCCCTTCAAGGGCCTTTCTCACTCCATTTACAACATCAGTCATCAGGCATGACAGCCGTTCTTGCCCTGGTCGTGCCTCAGGATTTCCCAGCAATGTAGAGGAGCTGTTAAAGAGGTTTGCAGTTAGTTAACAGTGCATAAACCGACAGAACAGATGCCTTTAAGTACAAAGAGATGCTTAGTGGAAAAAAACCCCAAACCTGAGCATGCTCAGTGTTGCATTCTCAAATTCACTAGCCAATAAAAGCCAGATCCCTAGTTATTAAAGCTGTATTTTCTCCTCAAGGACAGCCTTTGCTATACCACACTTCTCCCATCCAAGTTAATTTAATCACATGGTACTTAAAAATGTTTCTATGAAGAGAGGAAAATGAGCACATCAATACCTCGACTTCATTGGGAATATGAAAATCTGAGCTGATTTTCCTCAGAAAAAACCCACACCCCTGAAAGAAAAAGCCAACAAAGCTCAGCCATGAAAGGTTTAACTCCTCGTTGGGGCAGGGACATATTGTGCAGGGACAGGGCTGTATGCAAGGGAACAACTGGCTGGAGGAATCAATGGGAACCATCCCACACCCATGTTATGGGATCTGCTCCACAAAGACACTGCAATGGTGGATCAGAGCCCTCTCCTCCGTTTGCTTTTATTTATAGATGCTGCAGCAGGATTATTGCTCTGGAAGAGTAATACTGAGAATTTATCAAGACAGTTTCATATAAATGGCATTTTCTCACCAGGAATTGTTGGTCTGCCTCCAACCCCTCACTCCCTGGTATTCTAATTAAGAAAATAAAAAGATACATAGTGGAGGAAGTGAGCAAATCAGAGAGCTGGGTGGTAAGAACAGATAAATTGAAAAAGAAAAAGCAAGTCTCCTGTAGGAAGACAGATTTAAAAGAAAGATGTTTGCATTGGGAATCCTGCTAATGCTACAAAAAAGCTCTTACTACCAGACTCATTGCCCCCTGAGTGTAGCACCTGGGTACCTTCTGCTTCCCCAAATGTGAGCTGTAGCCACCGCTTCCAAGCCCAAAGTGAAAAAAATGCAAGCATGATGTTTGTAAAGAGGAGCACCTTGTTGCACACCCTGCAGTGGATGGCTGAGCTGAAACAGATGTGCATTCACGGTCACTGAGATTTAGTGAAGCATGAATTAGTCACCCAACATCTGTACCCATGTCTGACACTGCTCCAAACCAAGTCATGGAGACATTTGATAAAGGGGCTGTCAAAACACAGGCTGACTCGGTACCTACTCTTTTAATCCCAGATAGCTTCTAAGTGTAGCTTTGTTTCCTTTCTAAATATGTAGGCTAAAAAAAATTAATGGTGGACATAAAATATTACTCAGTTGCATTGAAGAGAGGGTTCTTCACCCTCTCCTTCTAAAGGGTAGTAGTTTCTTCAGAAAACTCAAGAATATCCACCTGTCCTTGTTCAGTTAATTTTTCTCCCTGTGGCAAGTCATATCCCTGCACATGTACAATTATTTGGAGCAATCAGGCATTGTGAAATCCCCTTGGCAAGAAGAGAAAACAGATGGTTCTAGCAAAAATATTATGCTTTGGGTCACTGATTTAGGTCATGAAGAATAGGAGAGTCCCATCACACTTTGGACCAACTCTCCAGCCTTAAGAGGATTTGGGTACTGGAAGCCTCATTCAGAAAAAAAGACACCCACAAAATCAAATTAATAAGTAATTTGAATTTTATTTACCACGTGTTCCCCCTTTCAAACATTCTAATATAAGCTGGGTTTTGTTTTGGTTTGTTTATTTTGTTTGTTTGTTTGTTTGAAATCAAGTCCCATACTACTTTAAACAGGAGGAAAAAAGGCCTAGAGGCTTGCATCTGAGCAATTCATATTTCTGGCATTCCCAACCAGCACTCCATGTACAATTAATATTCTTCCCTCCGATGTCAGGAGGTAAGAAATGTGGAGCTTTTCTGGAGAGGGATAAGAAATGGCTGGAGCTTTGGAAGAGACATCCACCAGCCGTGCCAATGTGCATCCTTTGGGCAGCAGCAGCATCCCCCAACTCTGCTGTACTTCCTCCAGCATTTCGAGGTGCAGTCATCAAGCAAGGTTCACACACCGTGACCAGCTTTCCTGCTTAAGCCAATTCCCAGTGAGGCTCAGGAATTATGAAGCGCTACAAAACGCTTGGCCACAACATGCTAGTTACACACATGCAGCCAGAGCCTGACACTCAAAATATCTCCGAGAAGCACCTGCTATTAAATCATCAGCATTTCTTTATTTGCACAATCCAAAATAAACAGCTTGGTCCCCAGAGACCCTCTTGCTCTGCATTTGCCGACAGGCTCGGCTCACAGTCAGCACAGTGTGGCACAGTGTAGGGATATTCCCAGAAACATCATTTCCAACATGCTGTAAGGAGAAGCAAGGCTACCTGAAGGGCAGCCCTCCCTCCAAACCCAACTTTGTTAGCTTTTCATGAAGGTCCCCATTGCATTTCCCATCCCAGCCATCAGAAAGAAAAGCGTGTGCAGCAGCTGATGCCCAGAGCAGGCTGGCAGCCCTGGCAAGCCCTGCCTGGTGCTCCTGGCCTCGCTGGCACTGCCCCAGTGCCTCTGGGGACAGGGGAGCAGGGCAGCACAGGCCAGGGCCACAGCCTGCTCTGTCTCGGGCTCAGTGCTGGCCTCGCCGTGCGGTGAAAAACCCCAAAGTGCTGTCCCAGGCCAGCACTGCCCTGCCCAGAAGCACCACCTCGTGCCCAGGGACAGCACCCGGAGCCCTTTTGACCACTGCAGGAGGGGAACTGTGCTGGTGCTGCTGGAGAGCTCTCAGGGAGAGCTCAAACTAACCAGGAGAGATGGAGCCCAGCCTGGGTTCTCCTGCGCCCCTTTCCCTTTCCAGACCAGCTCCACAGGGGTGCCAGCGGGTGTTTCTGCACAGGCTGGGAGGAAAGCCTGTGAGAGGCTCCAAAACAAGCTCAGTTTAGATGGAACTCCTGGCCAAGGGCTGTCAGTCCAGCCTTTCTTCCAGCCCTAGGTGCTGCGAAACCCCAGCAGGGCAGTGCTGTTGCCCACAGCAGGGATGGCAGGGTTGCAGAGGTATTTGCCTCCCTGCTGGACGTAGAAGCTCTAGGTTTTACTAATTGGTAGGAGAGAGCTCCTGCTGCCAGCTCGTGCTCCTGCCCCCCAGCTGAGGAGCTGCCAGATGGGGAGGAAACAGCCTTTTAGACTCTGCTCTGATCTTTCCCTGGCAGCATCGATCCTTCAGGCTGCCTGGTTGCTGCATGCAAAGCGAGCCTGAAAGCTGCTCTGCATTTAAAAAAAGCACAGCTTTTTCTTTGCAGCACCCTCCCAAAAGTCCCATCTCCATCAGGGCACTTCAGCTTTGAAATACTCAATGTTAGTTTATCCCTATTATTTTCCTAAAGCTTTGTATCTCACACGGGTCTATGACCACTTGCAATACACTAGAAGCACCATTATTTTTAAGAGTGCTAAAAAAATCATTGCTGGACCAGACACTTTCATTACAGAAGGACTGGGTAAGAGGGAAATGGCCTGGGCTCAGGAGGAATGAGTGGCCACACAAAGAAAGGCTTTCCATGTGGAAATTCTTTTGCAGCTCCCCACAGCAGAGGTGCACAGAGCAGCTGTCACACAGCATGCTCACACCATTGCAGCCACCGCTGCAGCCACCCAGCGTGCCCGCCCCACTGCGACACCATCACCTTCACCATGAACGTCACTGCTGCCAGTCCTGCCAGCGTGCATGGCAGAAGGTGTCCCCAGAGCTGTGTCACCGCCCTGCAGGCGGCTGGAGCAGCATCTGAACCCACAGGCTGCCTGGTCGCTTGCTGGGGATCAAAGTTTGCTCTTCACATCAGAGTGGCTGCTCTTCAACTTGACGTGGAACACAGCCAGGAGCCTGTTGCAGCACCACGGGGATTCCCAAAGAGTCTTTTCCCATCCTACAGTCAGAGCTAGACAAGAGAGGACCTTTTCCTAGCAAGAGTGCACTAGGGAGAGACAGGGAAGACAGCTCAAGCCACCCTTTTCTGGTGTCACAGGCTGGAGGAAGATGGTGTCCCTTCAGCCAGAGGAGCCAAAAAGTGACAAAGAAGCAGCTAGTGGTCACTGCAAGGAATAGCCAGCCTGCACAATAGAGAAATGGGGGATCAAAGCAGCTCAGCTGCTCCCCACCCTGTCCCAGGGGAAAAGACAGCAGCAAGCCCCCAAAAAAACAACTTTCTCCTAGCCCATGATCAAGCCTGAAGTCCCCAAGTTACAGCACCCCTTCCCCAGTTTCTCTTGCAGGGGAAGAAGAATCCACTGCAGTCCTCCTGGGAAGAAGCACTGCATGCATTGCCTCCATGCGTGGCACTTACAGCCACGGCCCCGTCTCTGGAGGAACAGGAGCTCCTCCTCTGCTGCTGCCCCTGCCGGGCTGTGCCCAAGCCCGTGCTCCTGTGCCTCCCTGCAGCCAGCAGCCTGCTCTCCAGCACACAGCTCGGGCAAAGCCTGCGCTGGGAAAGATATGGCTGCAGGGAAAAACAACCCAAACAAGCCATCTGGTCTCTGGCCATCACAGGTCCAGCTTCTTGCAGCCAAGGGACACAGAGCAGATGCCAGTGGCCCTGCAAGGAGAGACAGGGTGCTGGGAGAGCTGTCTGGGCAGCCACAGGCTCCGCCGGCTTCGCCTCCGACCTTGGTGCTGAGCCCATGGCACGGCTTTGGTAAAACCGAGCTCCTGACAGCTGTGAATTTACCTGTCAGGGCAGGAAAAGGAGCCCACACTGGCTGTACATGCAAACTGTGCAGAGAGCTGCAGAGTCCAGAGCCTGTGCTGCCACTCAGGGCGGCGTAGCGTGACGGCGCCTTCAACGCCGTTTGGAAAACCCTTGGCTCGCTTCCCTGCTCTGGCTCTGCCTGGCTCCTGTTCCCTCTCCCCCAGCCCTGCCACTCCAAAACAGGCACAGCCCGTTGGCATCCCCTACCCATCGCCCTGTAGATCTCCACATCAGGAAAATGATTTCCAGGCCATCAGCATCCTGATTGCATCAGTACAAAAAAACATCGAAACCTTTCCAAATATAGTCAGAGGCACAAGCCCTCCATGAAGCCGATCAAGTAAAACACACATCAGGCCACCCTGCTTTCTGTAAGGGACATTAAAAAGTAAGAATAATTATCAGTCTGCCACTGATTTTTCCAAGTACCCTATCTCTTCAATGAAACATCCAATCTCCTTCCACAATTTCCCCAGCAACTTTCCAAAATAAACGGACAAATAGAGAAAATAAAATATCTCTGATATAAAATTTCAACTGCATTTGGATGAATTTGGGGGCAGCTTGCAGAAAATGAGCTTGGAACTGTTAATCAGGGAGATTACAGTCTTGCTTTTCACACATGGAGACCAAGTGTCAAGTTGTCCCTTTCTCCCACGACTCGAGATCTCAGCTAGGAATATGCCAGGAAACAAGAAGCAAGGGGGAAATGCCACATTTCTCTGGGACTGGGGTTTGCTTGTTTGCTTGTTTGTTTGTTTTTCAAACAACTGTCTTCCCACTTGCTGCTGTCTTCAGACCATTTCTTTACCCTTACCGCCTGCCTTTGGTCTCTTCTTTATCAAGCAGCATCAGGCCCTTTCCTGTGATTCCTCTTGGGTCGCTGATGCCTTCCTGTCTGCCTGTGCATCTCCCTTGCTGCTTTAAGCACAGGCTGCCCGTTCGCCACGAGCCAGCCCTGGGGCTGCCTGGCTGGCAGGCTCCTGTGTGATCCCAGGGCAGCCCAGCACCTCCCTGTGCCCCCTGTCTCTGTGTGAAATGGGAAGAGCATCTCCTCTGAGTGCTGGGAGAATAAAACACTGCTAATGAGCCCGAGCCTCTTGGGCAGCCTTCTGCTTTCCCCTGTGCCTGTGTCCTCTCTTTCCTCTGGGACTGTTTTTGCACTGGGTTTTGTAGCTGCGTCTGAGTCTTCTGTCCAGGTGTCTGGGATGCTCCCCTGGGCCCTGCAGGAGCAGAAGGCTTCAAGGGAGAGGAGATAAATCCTCATCCCCAGCTCCCTGAGACCATCCAGGGATGAAGAGGTGGAGATGTCCATAGGGATGGGTGTGGGGAAAGACCAATGCAAATGCAGGTTGCTGACGTGATGTTCAATTCAGCAATTCAGGCATGGTACCAGGCAGGAGCTGGGCAGGTTGGGCTGGGCTGGGGGCTCACCCTGCCATGCTCCATCCATCTGTGTGACTGCTCCTGGCTGGGGAAGGGTGGTAGCACCTCCCAGCAGAGCCAGGTGCAGAGGCACAGCTCTGGCACGGCTGACTCTAGAGGGAGCTGGATGCTAGTGCCGAGCAGATGGCCAGCTTTTGGACCCCCAGACCTCAGGCAGGGGATTCTACACCCAGGTGTGTGCCAGGCCTTCTTCACCGATCTCAAACACAAGGTCAGCCACCCCTTCCTTCTCTTCAGACTCCCCCACCTTCTCTGTCTCCTCAGGAGCTCTTTGCAGCACCGAATCTCACTTCTATTTGTAGCCAGGTTTCCTAAGGAAGCCAGGCACATGAAATCACAGTTTCCATGTCTGTCTGTCTATTCACATCGCTCCCCCCTCTTTCCAATTTCAGCTGAAATCACCAGAGGGATAGAGATAACAGCAAAAGCCAAGTTCCTCCAAGGCTCCTGAAAGCAGCTGGAGGGATACCACTCGCAGCCTTGGCAAGGGAAAGCCTGTGGTCAGGCAGCTCAGCCCACAGAGGATGCCAGAGGATCCAGAGCACAGCAGCCTGCAGCAGCCCCAGGTGCATCCAGGATTTGCACAGCTGTGTGCACTGGTATCCAGGAGCTGGGAGCAGATCCCAGCACTCTGAGCTTGGACAGAGCTCCAGGGTGTTCCCCTGCCAGTCACAAGGAGAGCCACTGGCACTCCTGCTGTCTGTCACCAACCTGTTGGTTGGTTGTCCAGTAATGCTTGGACCTTGTGGGCACTGGGCTTTATTACAGGATCTAATTTTCATGAGGGTGCTGGAGAACAGGGGCTTTTTATCTCTGTGGGCAATCAGGACTCTATCCCCTCAAAACCACAGCAAAAGCCCAAATTCTGACCCAGATGCAACCCCAGAAAATCACAACCCTGAACACCCTGAGCGTATCAGGACACTACAAAAGGCAGAGAAGTGGCTGTGCCTATACAGCATCATTTAAGGTGCTGTACAGAGCAAGGGCATAAACCAAAGTTTGTGCCATGTCATGTGCAGCAGTGCCAGGAGAGAAGCCGAGGCGCGGACTGGGCAGGTACAGGACAGTGAACACTTAAATTTCAGGAGCCATTCACAGCCAATAGATTACAAAAACCTTAAAGAAAGTGAAGGAAGGAGAAGCAAGGAAAGTTTTATCAGGTTAGAACTGTGCTACTGCTGGCACTCAGGGGTGCTGGACACAGAGGCTATGTCCAACCTCCTCTGATATGTTGAATGCAAAGCCTGATAGAGAGGAAGCTCTGACCAACGTGGCTCCTCAGCACTGGCTTAGGAATTGTCCAGTCAACAGAGCTGGTAAGAGGAGTCAGACAGCTTTCCTGGGAGTTGCTGGTGGGGGTTCATGGCTTGGCTGGCAGGTGATAGTCGTAGAAATGCTGCATTATTTCCCTATTTGGCCTTAATGTGTGTGCTGGACGAGGGGCAAAGCTGCTATTGAAGAACCAGACAGAAGGAAGGGGAGAAAGGAACAGCTAATAGACAGGATCACAAGGAAGGATCACAAATGCTTTTTTTTTTTTGATCATAGCCATGTCCCCAGCCAAAGCCATACAGCACAGCTCTTTTTTTCCTGGATGCTACCATCACATCAATATGCATGCGTCCCAGCTCCCCTCTTCTAAACAAAAGCACACCCCTTCTCTTTGCGATGGTGACAAAAAGCACTGGAATTCCTAGGCAGGTGCTAGGGGAGCACACAGAGAGCCCCAGCCTCTCTCAGCCTTCGTTTCCATTGCCTGACTTGTGAATTTGCAACATCTGGGACTGGAGGAATGAACAGGTTCCTGCAAAGCGCAAGCGAAAAGGAGCCCTGAAAGCACACGCTTGCACCCACACGCCCGTGACCTTGTGATTTTACTACAGCTTTCATTTTCAGAGCCCGGTCCTCCCCGGTGCTTGCTGCATTTCTGCAACATTTTGGCAGTTTGCTCTCGCCGTGGAGACAGAGCAGAGTGTGGAGTTGTTTTGCGCGGCTCGGCGGGGAGGGAAGCAACAAGGCTGCGAATAGAGAATTAAACTCAAGATGACGGAAGAGCCCCAGCCATGCTTCCACCTAGACAAAGCCTACGTGATGAGCGCTGCTTAATGCCAGCCCTTAATAACGCACGCCGCTCGAGACGAAAATGGGAATTTCGGCGTGCTGCAGGTGCCTCCGAGCACCGGGCTCGGGCGGCGGTCGGAGGCGGGGGAAGCAGCCCTGCCTGCCCGGGGGCGCGCACAGCCCCGCCGGGCGGCGGCTCCGCGCCCGCCGCGCCCGGGGATGCGCCCCAGCCCCCGGACGGAGATGTGCCCAGAACCCCCGGTACGGAGATGTGCCCCAGCCCCCGGGACGGAGATGTGCCCAAAGCCCCCCGGGACGGAGATGTGCCCCAGCCCCCAGGACGGAGATGTGCCCCAGCCCCCGGTACGGAGATGTGCCCCAGCCCCCGGGCAGGAGATGTGCCCTAGCCCCCCGGGACGGAGATGTGCCCCAGCCCCCAGGACGGAGATGTGCCCTAGCCCCCCGGGACGGAGATGTGCCCCAGCCCCCAGGACGGAGATGTGCCCTAGCCCCCCGGGACGGAGATGTGCCCTAGCCCCCCGGGACGGAGATGTGCCCCAGCCCCGGGACGGAGATGCGCCCCAGCCCCTGCCCGGCAATGCCCGGCTCTCGGGCTAGCGACCCCCGCCGCAACCGCGCCTCCGTCGCGACATGTCGCGATTGGCCGCCGGCGGAGGGAGAGCCCCTCCGGCCGCCTAAGGAGCCGCGGCTGGGCTGTGGGAAGCGTTCCCGGGTGTGTGCCCGAGTGCGAGCATCCCACCCCCGCCTCCCCCCGGCTCCCGCACGGCCCCGGTCCCCGCGCCGCCCCGGCAGCCTCGCCGGCGCTCGGATGGCGGTGCGGGCGGCGGCGGAGGCCGGGCACGCTCCTACCTGGCGGCAGCGGCAGCGGGCGTCGCCGGGCCGGCTCAGCAGCGGCGGGGCATCGCGGCGGGGCGGGCGGCGGAGCCCCGGTGCGCGGCTGCGGCGGCGGCGGGGACAGACGGAGGGAGGGAGGGAGAAGGGAGGGAGAAGGGAGGGAGGAAGGGAGGGAGGGATGGAGGGATGGATGGAGGGAGCGCGCACACACACACACACACGCACACACACGCGGGGATGCGCTCAGCCGGCCCGCCCCGCAGGCAGCCTCCCCTCCCTGCGCATCCCTCCGCCGCGCTGCGCGGGCAGTGAGGGACCCGCCGTCCCTCCTCCTGGGGAGCCGCTTCAGCCCTCCTCCTCCTCCTCCTCCTCCTCCTCGTCCTCCCGCGGCTGGAAATATTTCCCGAATTCCTCCTCGCATCGAGGGACTTTGAAAGGCAGGGCTGGTTGCGGACCCACCCCCAGCAGCCCTGCCCTCCCCGCTTGGGGCAGTCCCCAGCCCTGCCCTGCCTGCCTCCAGTCCTGCCCGGGACAGTTCCCATCCGTGCCCTGCCTGCCCCCAGCACTGCCCACATCGCCCCGGCCGAGCTGCAGCGTGCCAGGGCGATCCTGAGCCCATTTGCAGCCTTCAGGAGAGATGGACAGAAGGGAAACGTGTGTGTGTGTGTGTGTGTGTGTGTGTGTGTGTGTGTGTGTGTCTGTGTGTGTGTCTGTGTGTGTGTGTGTGTGTTGTGTCTGTGTGTGTGTCTGTGTGTGTGTCTGTGTGTGTGTCTGTGTGTGTTGTGTCTGTGTGTCTGTTGGACAGCAGAGCCTTGCTGTGTCTGCCCCCAGCGTTGCCCATGGCAGCCGTGGGGAGGCAGGAGGTCAGGAGCATCCCAAGGGCCCTGGGCTGATGTTCTCCCCTCTCTCAGCAGGGGACATGGGGTGACAGCCATGGAGCATTTGGGTGGGCTGGGACCCTCCTGGGAGCCGGACTCACCTTCATGCCTGACCCCACAGAGCCGCTGTCCCCACAGAGCCCCCGACCCCACAGAGCCCCTGTCCCACAGAGCCCCTGTCCCCACAGAGCCCCTGTCCCCACAGAGCCCCTGTCCCACAGAGCCCCTGTCCCACAGAGCCCCTGTCCCACAAAGCCCCTGTCCCCACAGAGCCCCTGTCCCACAGAACCCCTGTCCCCACAGAGCCCCTGACCCCACAGAGCCCCTGTCCCACAGAGCCCCCGACCCCACAGAGCCCCCGACCCCACAGAGCCCCTGTCCCACAGAGCCCCTGTCCCACAGAGCCCCTGTCCCCACAGAGCCCCTGTCCCACAGAGCCCCTGTCCCACAGAGCCCCTGTCCCCACAGAGCCCCTGTCCCACAGAGCCCCTGTCCCACAGAGCCGCTGTCCCCACAGATCCCCTGTCCCACAGAGCCCCTGACCCCACAGAGCCCCTGTCCCACAGAGCCCCTGTCCCACAGAGCCGCTGTCCCCACAGATCCCCTGTCCCACAGAGCCCCTGACCCCACAGAGCCCCTGTCCCACAGAGCCCCTGACCCCACAGAGCCCCTGTCCCACAGAGCCCCTGTCCCACAGAGCCCCTGTCCCCACAGAGCCCCTGACCCCACAGATCCCCTGTCCCACAGAGCCCCTGACCCCACAGAGCCCCTGTCCCACAGAGCCCCTGTCCCACAGAGCCCCTGTCCCACAGAACCCCTGTCCCCACAGAGCCCCTGTCCCACAGAGCCCCTGTCCCACAGAACCCCTGTCCCACAGAGCCCCTGTCCCACAGAGCCCCTGTCCCACAGAGCCCCTGTCCCCACAGAGCCCCTGTCCCACAGAGCCCCCGACCCCACAGAGCCCCTGTCCCACAGAGCCCCTGTCCCACAGAGCCCCTGTCCCCACAGAGCCCCTGTCCCACAGAGCCCCTGTCCCCACAGAACCTCCTGTCCCACAGAGCCCCTGTCCCACAGAGCCCCTGTCCCACAGAGCCCCTGACCCCACAGAGCCCCTGTCCCACAGAGCCCCCGACCCCACAGAGCCCCTGTCCCACAGAGCCCCTGACCCCACAGAGCCCCTGTCCCACAGAGCCCCTGTCCCACAGAGCCCCCAACCCCACAGAGCCCCTGACCCCACAGAGCCCCTGTCCCACAGAGCCCCTGACCCCACAGAGCCCCTGTCCCACAGAGCCCCTGACCCCACAGAGCCCCTGTCCCACAGAGCCCCTGTCCCCACAGAACCCCTGTCCCCACAGAGCCCCTGTCCCACAGGAGGGTGCTCGTGCTCGGGAAGGCCGCAGCCTGGCACAGAAGGACCTGCTGCACCTCAGGCTGACCAAAGTGTCCTTCCTGTGGGCAACTCCCCTTTCACCATGCCTGAACGACTCCTCCACCCTTCACTGGCTCCAGCAAGGAGCAGATGAACCCATTGTCCCATGCTCCAGGCAAAACTCTGTGACTTTGGGAACTTAAGATTGGAGCTAATAACACACACACTGGTGTGCAAGTACCCAGTGGCCTTGATGAACCCGCCCAGATCCTGAGACGCAGCAAGAGCTGTGGGGAGGCAGAGACATTGTTGTAGCTCCTGCCCTCTCTTATACCCTCTCCCTCTTGCCATGTCAGCTATGCCTGTAATTTTGGTCACCACTGGCAAGACAACAACCTGGAATTTTACCTGTGAATTTAATTTGTGCTTTTCTTACCTGCTTTCAAAAAAAAAAAAAAAAAAAAAAAAAAAAAAAAAAATTGGGGAAGATTTTTGCACCACCGTGCCCTTCAGCAGAGACGGAAAACTAATTTGTCTGTTCAACGTGAGAGGTAAGACATGGACAGTGTCACAAAACTCCTTTGTGAAGCAGACCAACCAACAATCCAGCTATTTATAATTAGTGCTGCAGTAGTTATGGGTGTGATTTAGTTTTGGTCTCACTTTAAGTGCTTATTGCCTATATATGGAATGAAAGGCATTTCCATATAGGAATTTGGCTTAGAAAAAACAGGATTTTGTGTCCAATAACTAACTCCGATTTTCTGCCTCCCCTCTTTTGATTTAAAACCCTTTAGAAGAGGGATAAACTTGCATCTGGCCATGTGTGGTACTTTGATGGTACTCAATTCTCCCAGCAGGGCCATTGATGTAAAATGAGCACGGCTAAATGAGTGCAGCATGCCCAGTGCTGTGCTGGGCTCAGGGGCTGAGCAGAGCAGTGGAAGTGTTCCGTGGCACTTGGCTTGGCAGTGGCTGCAGGAGGCAAGGCACCGCACAAGCTGGCATGGCAAAAGGATGGTGTGAGCAGGAGAAATTGCCATGGTGGCAGCAAACACAGTTCCTGCTGGTGCTTTCCACTCTGCACACTGAAATCCAGTCACCGCACCAGTCAGCAGTGGAACTCGAGTTTCAGTCATGGAGTTCTCCCTAAAACTCCCTAATTCCCTCAGTAATGTTGCTGACCTACTTGCCAGCTCTTTCAGTGAATGCACTACCCAGCTCCTCTGGGTCATCAAGACTGTGCTAATGGGCATCCACTGGTGAGCTGCCCTCTCAGAGCCAGACACACCCACCTCTCTCAGCTTGCAGCGGTGCTCCTGTCTCCCGGCACCTCCCTCTGAGACCCTCAGGAAGGCTGCTTCAGCTGCGGGATTTTCGTGGCATTCCAGGGGAGCTGAAGAAAACAAAGGTTTGTCAGTGTTTGTGAGGATGCTCATTAGTCCATGAGCCCTGTGGACCCACCCAGCCCTAATGGCACTGGGACAGAAAAGGTGAAGCAGCACTATCCCCTCTGAACCTGAGAGCAGCTTTGATCTGGCTGCTTCACTATGACTGGTTAAGAAGAGTATCAGGCTGGGAGGCTTGGAGAAGACCTGCCCCGCTCCCTGGTCACTCACACACCCCTTTCCAGGCACATTTAGACCTTCATTTCTTGCAGTCTCCAAGAGAAAGGTGGAGCTGGGCTCTGAAGGAAAGGGTGGAAGTCAGGGAGTGGGAGACACAGAGTGCAGTTGCTGAGAGGAGGTGCTGTGCTCCAGGGCTGCTCCCCACTGCAGTGGCCATGTTCACCCTGCTTTTTCCCAGCCAAGCTAGCCGAGGTGTGGCTGTGGCAGAACAGAGCTCCTCATGGCTGTGAGATCTGCTGGGCGAGCTGAGCAAACCCTCTTGTACTCTGCCTGATGCTCCAGGCAAAATCCCAGCAGGACTGCTCGGGTGCTGACACAGCAAATTTTGGCACCGTGTGGGTACATCCATCCTTCAGCACTCCAGGCTGCAGCCTGGACCGTGCTGGGAGAGGCAGCTGTGTGCTCAGCTACCTCTGCCTGCAAGTGAGCACCTAGCACTGCAGCCATGCTTACAACCACTGATTACTCGTCTGAAAATCATGGAGATTCTCATGCCAGTAGTAGCAAATGGCTCATTCATTCCCTCATTCATTCATGCCCACCCACAGCTCTCTCCGACAGCAGCCTGCATCTCTGCAGTTGCTGGAGGAGGTTTCTGGGTATTGTCTGCATGTGCAGAGCACAAAGGCAATTCCTCCTGGCAAAGAACGGGCTTAGTGGGCTGTGGAGCCTTGAGCACAGGACAGAATGGTGCAGGCCAATTCTCTGCCCTGTGCCTTGTGAAAAAAGCCATCTGAACTGCTGCACAGTTTAGAGGAGGGGGTCACAAAGCCTCAGGCAATTTTCGCTTGAAGAATTTCTGCCTTGTGTTCCCTGTAAGAGACAAGAGGTCAGGGCAATGCTCAGCTCAGCCAAAGCATGCTCATCCCGAGGAGCTGTCCTGCCACCCTTGCCTGTTCCTCTTTGGACCATCTCCTCGGTGGAACTTTGGTCTCAGATGAAGCTGGGGGATAACAGCGAGCCTGCTTGGGCTGGGTATCTCTGGCCATGGTTTCCTCGAGTCGCTCAGGAGATGCCAGAGAGGTCCTGCAGAAGCAGATGGGCTCTCACCTCTGCTTGCCACCCATCTGTCTTTGCTGCTTGCTGCAGCACACTCGAGCGTGCGCCCCCTGAACGTTCTCTGGCTCTCCTAAGCATGTTCTTGGCAGAGACCTGGAGATCCCTGGAGAGTGATGTTTCTAAAAAAGCTGCTTAGAAACACCGTTTCCAGCAATTTGAGCCTTTCCTTTCTCTGACACTTTCGAACCAGCCTGTGCTGTTAGGAGGATAAATCAGGCATTTAGGAATGTGGCAGATGGAGTGGGACACAGCAGTGAGTAGGAAGGGCAATTTTGTGTGCTGGACATCAATATCTTTCTCTTTGAGCTCTGTAGGCAGTGCCTCCATAACTGTTTCCAAGTACCTGGTGCAGTCTGAGTCCCAGTGATCCCGTGGAGGTCTGATGGCATCACAGCTGTCCATCAGCTAGCCAGGGGGCTTGGATGTGACAGGTATCTTCTCCCTGGAAAACTGAGAGTGCAGACTACACCCAGGGAAGAGGCAGTGCTCAGTGGAATGTTTTGGCACACCTGTGAAAAATGGGTAGTGTGTGATTTGCTGTCACCGCCCTGCTCTGAGAGCCTGCAGAGGTAAATGGAGAAACCAAGCTCGTGCCACTTTAGAGCTTCCCCCTGGATATTTACTTTGTGCTGTGTTTTATGCGTGTTTAAACAATAAATCCAGAACTCTAATTCATGAGCTTGGGAGAGAGCTTTCCTGGAAGAAGCATTGACTGGCCAAATTTTGCAGAGCACTGCTTATGTGTAACACACACAAAAGTATATTTGTACTGAAAACAACCTGCTGCATGGGAACTGAAAGAATGGGTAGTTAGAGGCGCTGGACTTGAATTTAGAACGCTTGGAAATGGGGAGAGTTGCACATATTTTGCAAACATCTAGGCTGAAAAACAAGCTGCACGTTCCTCTCTTCAAATTCTGCTTCACAGTCGTACTTTTCTTTGTGGAACAAACTCGTTTTCTGGTCACCAGGCATGTACAGGAAAACTTCAATATGTGCACAGAATGACTTCAGCAGCTGGGTTTATTGTGGGAGATGTACAAGGTGCAAACTGCCTCCTCACTCTTCTCAAAGGGGTGGAAACAAAAAGCCTTCTGGCAGCTGTCAGTGTCTCACCAGCAGTGCATGCTAATACCAGCATCTCACTTCCACTTCTCAGTAAAAGCCAGCTCCTAGCTGGAGCCACTGAATCACTGCAAAATGAAGGACCAGATGTCCCCTGCTGAACTGGCTCTCCCTCAGCATCTTTCCCTAGCAAAACCATGGCACAGTGAAGCTCTGTTTTGCTGTTGCAAGACTTCAGGATACAGGGACTCGACCTGCAGATGCAAGGTGAAAGCCATAGCCCAATGACTCTGCTGCTTCCCTGCAAAGGGCCATGGACGTGCAGTTTGGCAGCCCTGGGGCAGCACTGGCAGCACATAGGCATTATCACTCTCCAGCTGACACTCCAGCCCCCTTCACCACCATTCCAAGGCCAGGAAAAATTGTGGTTGAAAAAAAAAGTAATCCCCTATAAATACGGAATTATAAAGTAACAAATAATGTGTTCTCTGAATTTGTCTTCTGCTTTTGAGCCCTAGAATTTGGTGCTTTCCAATGTATTTGGCAACCAGAAGCAAGTTTAAAAGAACGTAGGAGTGCTGAACTAGTAATCACATGACTGCAGGAGCTGGGGCTTCCAGAAAAACAGAAGTGCAAGTACCACGTGGCACTGTCTGGTGTCCTGCAAACTGGGGTTGTGAGGCTTCCCCAGCAGCTCTGGCCCTATTCCTCCTTTGATCCAGGAGCAAGGTTCCCATAGTTACCAGTGGGAAGCACAAGGCAAATCAGATGTAGTGCATGGCTCTGGCTGTGGCCCCTGGTTGTGAGAGCAATTTGGCCTCCTCTGTATCATCTGTTTGCCAGCCTTCAGCAAGGCTGGGTATCCCAGGGAATATGGCCTTTTGTATTAAAAGTGAGATGTGACTGGCCCCAGCTGCACAAAGCACCTTATTTATATTTTATTTCTGTCTTCTAGATCAAGAAAGCTGGTGGAACACCTTGCAAAAGGCAGGCCCATTAGGTGAGAGGCTGTGCAGTGATTTCTCCTAAAGGGAAATTTTCTTCTCTGTAGTGGGCTCTGACCTGCTGTCCTTGTGGTCAGAGGTGTTCCCTGACTCTGCTGCTTTGGCTTTACCAGCCTCTGCAGCTCTGCTGTTTCACTCCAAGTGGTCTTGCCTGGCGAGGTGTCCCTCTGGCACAGAGGAGCTCTGCCAGAGATGAGTCCTGGAGTCCTGGGGACAGAGGAACAAGTTGTCTGCTGTTACCAGTCAGTTTTAGGCCACAAGGAGCCATGTGGCTGGAGTTTCTGTGCTCCTTGGCCTTCCAAAGGCACCCTGCAGTACTCCTGTCCTTGTTCCTGGCTGACCTGCCCCTGGGACAGCTGAGACAGCAGCAGGTTCTTCCCCAGCTGCCTTGCCCACAGCTCAGTCTGCTGGCCAGGGACTCACACTGGTGCACACACAGATCATGCTGCTTGGGCACGGTTTGCTCCAGATTTCTGGTTTTGTCTGAAGATGTGTGGGAATCCAGGGCATCCCTCTGGCTGCCCTGGGACCCTGGCAGGGGTCAAGAACCTCCCTGGACAGAGCCCCCAGAGACACTGGCTGTGATCTCTGTCCATGGAAAAGAGTTTTCAACCTTACAGGATGAATTACCAGCTCTGAGTGTTTGATATAAGTAATAATTAAGTGTGGCATGGATGAAAAAGTAAAATTTTAGGATTCTAGATTAGGGGTCCAAAGGAGACAAGATGGAGGAAATTGGGTGTGTCTTGTCCTTTTTCTCCTTCTTCATGCCCTCCATGTCTCACTGTGGTGTTGGCATTTTTCTGTTGGTTCAGGCTGGGGACACACTGTCCAACGTAGGTGACAGATATTGGCACGTTCTTGTAAATCCAGCCCAGGGAGTTTCTGGTATTTAATGTTTGTAACATCCCACTGAGGGCAGAGCCCCACACGCTGCCCTGCAGGACAGAGCTGGGCAGGGCAGAACATGTTAGACATAAACAGAATAAACAACCTTGGAACCAGCACAGACTTCTTTGGCAATGGGGCTGACAGACAGAGACTTTCTACAATCTCAGAATCATCAATACCACAGATTCTGGCAAAGATGTATGAACCAAAATCACTTATCCTCTGTGCTGCCTGCTTGAGCAGTACGGAGGCAGAACCCAATGCTGCATGCCCTAAACATAGCAACTGAAGCCCTGCATGTAAAGAGAATTTAGAAAAAGAAAAAGAAAAAAGAAACAAGAAACAAGAAAACCAGATGTAACTTCCTGATTACTTAGTGGTTATGGCTTTGGGGGTTTTGCTGGACACTTTGGAGATATGAAACTGCACCATCTGTAAGACTGGATTGTCCTTTCACATTTCCATGCTCTCACGTGCTAGCCTGCTTCCCCCTTGGAATTTCAAACATGGCCTGTTTGGAAGCTGTCCTGAGCTGAATGTTTCTATCATGTCAGCTGTATTTATATGACCAGTGACACCAGGGAAGCAGGTAAGCGTAAGAAATAAGAGGGGTGAGAGGTCTCAAAGACATGATTCAAGAGGAAACATTGCAGGAATGCAAACTGACAAGTCAAGAGGAGACATATATCCTTGCACATCTGAAAGAGTGGATGCTTCCCATTCCTCCTGTTGACATGATAAGAAGTCAGGGGCTTAAACTATAGGCAGGTACACTGAAGGAAAAACTTCCTATAGCCATGAGAGGAGTGGTGTAGGCAGCTGGGCTGTCTGTAAAGAGGGAGAAGTGTGTATTTTATCACTGAAAACTTTGAAGATTGGCATGAGCAAACCTCAGATCATGTGTAGGCGACCTAGTTCTCAACATCATTTCACCAGAAAAAATCTGAGAGATAAACGATTGGGAGACAGTGAGCACACCACAGAGAGAAAACAGAGGTTGTGATAGGGCTGAAAGGAAAGATGTGCCTTTAGGCTTTGGACAAAAAATTGGTGTTCCAACCAATTTTTTTGTGCTCCCACTTCCCCTTCCAACTGGAGGCACAAAAAGACAAAGATCATGGGCTGAGATCAGAACAATTTACTGGAAACAGCAGAGATAAGAAAATGAACAGGAACAGCAACAATACTAATTTTTAAAAGTGTACAAAAGAGAGAGAGTGATTCACATGCCAATATCTTCATGATTTTATTATTTACTCTCACTCAAAAGAAGATTGAAGCATTAAAAATGTTAATGTCTCACCGAGGGCTTACAAATAGTCACTTAACCCCAGCTGGGCTCAGTACCTTACAGATTAAAGTTATAACTAAAGAAAAGTAACAAAGATCTTAGTAACTAAACTAAAACTCAGCAGTGCATGCTGAAGAAAGAAGCTAATAAATCCTCCTCTCTCTTTACTCAGCAACTGATAAGAAAAACTCAGCAAGTGCCCACAGCAGGGCCCACATGGCCTAACCTAACCGAAACTTACTTCTTTACCAACCAGAAAAAAAAAAAAAAAGAAAAAATTCCCAGGTTTCTTGTCTCTTTAACATGTGTTTTTCACAAAAGCATATACAACTTTTTAGTAGTTCAAGGAGATTGGCAACTGCACAAAAACTTTACATCACTCCCATAAATCCCTCCTATACGAAACCACCACGGCAACGTGGGAGTGAGGCTGACCCTGACGTCAGCCAGGTGAAGAGCACCTGGCACATCCAGCACACCCCAGCTCCCAAGAGCCTGCCTCAGCTCTGGGCTTTCCTGCAGATGGCTCTGTGTGGCCAAGGCCCTGCTGAAGGGAAGTGTCTGCATGAGACACCGCCACAAAAGAGGGGACGTGCATCCAGTGACATCCACGCCAAAGGCAAGCAATGAACTTACAGCTCGGGAGGAAGGCAGGGCGTCTGTGCTGGCAAAACATCAGCTTTATTAAGGTTAGAGCCTTCAGACTTGTCTTGCTCTGTGATTTTCCATAAGCTATGTACATCAAGGCATGTTTCAAGATAACCAGACTGTTTCAAAGGGAAGTATGCTGAAATTTGGCATGTTCTTATCAACAGGGACAGAAAATGTCTAGAAAACATCGGTAGTGGCACAGCTTGTAATGCCTACAAACCTTTCTTGTGTTGCAGCAATCTTCTAGATCTGTGTCTCAAAGCATGCTCAAAATAGTCTGCCTGGTTAGTTTTAAGGTAAGAACATTGAAATTAAAGGTAAAAAGTCAAATACTTTTTTAGTTCATTATTGTGGAGGTATGTATTCAGGCATTTCAACACCTTAAGACCCTTTCCAGGTACACGTGAGGATGGTGCACATATAGACTTGTCCCAGCCTCTAAAAATGCAATGACTCTCACCAAATTATGGATTCTCGGGTGGGTCTTTAGTGATTTATTTTGGAGGTTTTAAGAATCTGAAAAGGGTCTGAGGAATTTTTCTAAAACAGTCATTATTTGTCCTGAATCTTATCAGATGACTGATAACTTAACAGACAAATCATTGCCCACTAAGCAGATTTGCAGAGGCAAGCAGTACAAAGATTTCTCTTCTCTGGCAATAAAAGGTTCACATCCTGCACATGCTATTCTCCTCCACATGATCCCCACACACATCTCCATGGTCCTCGTACACACTCACAGCAGAGACCCTTCAAGATTAACTCTTTTGTCAAGATTAATCTGGACACATGTCACACTTCAGGGGAAGGGTGAGGTTATCAGCAAGGCTCTATAAAACTCAAAGTGTCAGTTACTCTTTCTCTCAAAACTTCACTTCCGATCGAATCAGCTCAAGCCAAAAGGCAAATCTCTCAGTTATCAAGAAGGATGCTATGTGGAGCATCTCTTTTCTCAGCCAGTGGCTAAAAAGAGTGGGCTCACAGAATGTTTTAGGTTGAAAAGGCCTCAAGTATCATGAGTCCAGCTGTTAACCTAGCACATCAAAGTCCACCGCTAAACCATGTCCCCAGCTGCCACATCTACATGTGTTTTCAATGCCTTCAGGAATGGTGATTCCACCATTTCCTAAATAAATAAACAGGACTTGTCCCCAGATACTGAGGCATGGGGAACACCCCTAGTGATGAGAGAAACTTTTGAATGTGTTTGCTTCCCAAGCAGTGCTGTGGGCTAAGCCCAGGACAGACCATGGCAGGAGCACAAGGATTCTGTGGGGCTGGACCTTGTTGTGTTAAACCTTTGTGTAATGTAGAGAGTGAAGTGAGGACACCTCTCACAGCTGCATGTCTCTCTCTCTGCAGTATTTTTCTCATGAATTAAGGCTACCAAGGAGATTTGGAAAACATACGAGGATTCCACAAATAATTGGTTCATCAGTGACTTGGAAAAACACGCATAAGAGGTAAATGCTAGAAGTTAAACTTATCTCCGTGGTCAGGATACAGCTTCCACCCTGTGCATGTGGCTTACATCTGAGATGTCATAGCAGGCACAGAGCAGCAGTAAACATCACTGCTGTGGCCACTCAATGGAAGTGGGGACCTGCTTATCCAGATGAAGATAGGGCAACCCCCAACATCTGTCTTGCTCCCGAGCTGGGCATTTTTCCTGGACAAAGAATGCTTTCAGAGCCTTGTTCAAGTAGCTGTGTTCTAGATCTGTGAGTTCATCTTGAAATAATAGTTGGCAGCCCAAAGCGATGTAACATTTAGCATGCTTTAAAGGACCATATGGAATAAGTTACACTGGAGTAAAACAAACACCAGTCTCTCACATCCAGTGTTATTGTTAACAACTTACTGGGCTGTGTGTATTTTTCAGCAGCAAGGATGACTCACTAAATAACAGGATAATACCATGGATCACTAGCATGTTGTGGTCTGTGGCCACAGGAAGGCTTTACTTTTATTGTGTACATGTTGGCAGTCTCAGCACCCCAGCAGCAAATCCAGAAGTTTATTGCTGTGTCTAGGGCAGAGCGTGAGATCTCCGCCTGGAGCCTTCCCATAAGCCAAAAAATAACAGGGTAATTCTCCTGTCCTGCTTGCCAGGCTGCAGCAGAAGCAGCGAGCTGGGAAACAGAGGCTGGGAAAGTGCTGTCACCTTGCATTGGCTTCCTTGCTCCAGTGGCAAACGCCGGTGCTGGCAGGGGGCTCTTTCAAAGGGATGGGATCCCTGTTCCCACACTAATGCCTGGGTGCGTGGTTTGGAAACCTCTTTTGGGAACAGGTGCCAAACCAAGCGGGCTTGGAAGGGTGAAGGGGTTGGAGGGCAAGAGAACATTTGTCCATGCAAGCCTAGGCCCCTGCAGAAATCCCAAGGGTGCTGAGGGGTGCCTCAGGTGGACGTGCACGGCCCTGCAGCCGATTGTGGCTCCTTCTCTGCCTGGGGCTGAAGCCATGCCCAGGTCCCTGTCCCCCCACTGTCCCACTGAGCTGGTGTGCTGTCCCATCTTCCTGGGGCTGCCTGAGATGGCAGCTCTCCCTGCAGGCTCAGTATCTGCAGGGTCTGGAGCACACGGGGACGTGGCTGGCCATGGAAGGGTATTCAGCACCCCTCACATCATTGCCAGGAGCAGGGGGAAGGGAAACTGTCCTGGGCAGAAGAGGTTCCTCATGATGGAGAAAATGTGGCTGGGGGAGCCAGCAAATACTGCTGTTATCAGGGGGGTGGTTCTGTGGGAATTGTTTCTTTTCTTTTTCTCCTCTAACACTCAGTATTATTGCTGTCACTGTTCATTTTCTTATCCCATTGCTGTTTCCAGTAAATTGTTCTTATCTCGACCCATGATCCTTGCCTTCTGTGCTTCCAATTGGAAGGGAGAGGGAGCAGCACAGAGTGATTTTAGTGGCTGTATTAAACTGGGGAATACCATTCCTAAACCACAAGAAGGGAGCATTGTTTCCAAGAGGGTCTCAAGGAAACACAGAAAGACAGCAATAGTTTTGCTGGCCCCATTCCTGCACTTCCCATGTTTTGTCATTCTTACATTTTTCTCTATTTTCCTGATTTTGCTTATATAAGAGGGTAAAAAACTCCAAACTGATGTTCCAGTGAAAGAAGGAACATCTCTCTGGAAGAGCAGGAAATGATGTGTGGTGGTGTCATGCAGGGTTAGTCTGCAACCTCCAGGGCACACTGGGATAAACCTGGGAAGTACCACAGGGACAAAACTTCTGGTGAAAATCATCCTGAGCAAAGCTTGAGAGCCCTGGGGGACTGATGGCAGAAAAAGGATTTTATATACTATTCAGTGCATTTTATTCCCATGGGGAGTAAAGCAACCCAAATGCTGAATCTCCTGCCTGGCAGGGGAAAATCTATATCTGAACAGCTCTCTGTGGCAGGAGAAGTTCCTGAGCATCCATCTTTTTTGGTTATTTTAAGATAAGTCATTAATCATTGTTAAGCTGAGTGGAATCTAAACTAGTCTTCCCACTGTACCTTTACCCAATACTCACATTTTGCAGAATACCAATTCTGTTAGCATTTTCCTTCTCCTATGCCTGCCTTTCTCCATAAAGAAAGTAATGTGGAATTCTCCAGAATGAAAAGCTCCTCTCCTCTCCTCTCCTCTCCTCTCCTCTCCTCTCCTCTCCTCTCCTCTCCTCTCCTCTCCTCTCCTCTCCTCTCCTCTCCTCTCCCTCTCCCTCTCCCTCTCCCTCTCCCTCTCCCTCTCCCTCTCCCTCTCCCTCTCCCTCTCCCTCTCCCTCTCCCTCTCCCTCTCCCTCTCCCTCTCCCTCTCCCTCTCCCTCTCCCTCTCCCTCTCCCTCTCCTCTCCCTCTCCCTCTCCCTCTCCCTGGAAAAGACTCAGCTAGAGACATCACAAATGGAAACCTGCATTTTATGATAGCAACGTCAGAGTTCAGCATTCCACGGATTTGGGAAAGATCCTAAAACAAACATCCCAAACTCAGGAGGAAGTTCAAGCATTAAATATAAGAGAAATCCAAATATGTTGAAGAATGGAAATCAAAATAATTTAAGCTTTGCCCTGCAGTGACCCCATACAATAAGAATATATTTAGGATTAGATAACAGTGATGACTGGAGCCCTAAATAGGAATAAACTGAGTTTTCAAAAACCTCCAGGTTTACTGCATTGTTGCTGTTTTTCCCCAATATGCTACCAGAATAATAGTGAGTTCCCCGAAGGATCAACTCCAGAATGAATGTCCACTCATAATTTCCCTGCTTTACTTGTAAATTGTCAGAAAACACCACCACTACTTAAAGCTGTCATGCTGTTGCCTCTTCCTGTAAGAATAGGAAGATGATATTTTTACAAGAAAACCAAAGAGGAGATCTGGACATTTTCATCTATTTTTTTAAGAGGCCTCAATGCCTGGGCCAAATCAGATTTCAACTGGCAAATGGGCCTGCAGGTTTCTAGGCTGAGAGCAGGCAGAGCCACTGCACAAAGCCCATTTTGCCAGGACACAGGCAGTAATGTGGCTCTGGCCAGAGAAGTGGATCAGTCTGTCAGCATGTCCTCAGGATCTGCTCCAGTCTGACTTCCTAGAGAAAAGGCAGAGATGGTGTCCAAACACCATTCTTTGGGAGTAACCATGAAACCACTGAGGTGGCTGGAGGAGGAGAATGTGCAGTGGCTTACTTCAAATCAGAGCCAGTTTGCAAAGTCCTTACTGAGTGAATTCAGGGTGCAGCTCTCCTTGCTGGCTTCTTTTTGGGGATGCTCTCTTGTTGGGCACACTGTAAACAACAAAGGTGGCTTTGCCTTCTCCCACAAAAGTCTGAATTCAGGGGCTGACTGTGGGTGTCTGGTGCAAAGACTTTCTTCAGATGTGTTGTCTGAAACCCAAGTGTGTCTGGCTTTGCTTTTTTAGACCCACTAAAATTTGAGAGCACAAGCCACCACAAGTCCTGTGCGCCGTGGCTCCTTTCATGAGACTCAGGACATATTCCTGCTCCTCCAGGTGCCTCCAGGACAGCCTCACCCTCCAAAGGCCAGCAGGAATAGCAGGAGCTCAGCTTTGCCCTGGTCCTTGGTCCTGGCATCTGCTCAGCCCCTGCTGAGGCTGATGGGGAGAGCAGAGCTGCCCCTTCCCCCTCTCCTGCCCCTTCCCCCTCTCCTGCCCCTTCCCCCTCTCCTGCCCCTTCCCCCTCTCCTGCCTGGCTGGCAGAGAAGAGCGTGGGAGGACTGGAGACTGCAGCGCTCGTCGTGACGAGTCACTTCTAAAGATGTCAGTGATGCCACCCCTGATGCCTTCTGTGGCTCTTTGTACTCACGCTGGGGTCTCAGTGAGATCCCCCCCACTGCACACGGGGGCTGAACAAGCAAATATCAACAGCAGCCAGCATGCTGATAATAGCAATAAATGCCAATGGTAACACTAATGCCTGAAAATGCTCCTGAGAGAGGCAGGGGGCACAAGGGCAGCCTGCCTGGGGCTGGCAACCAGGAGATGATTCATGCCACCAGGGCTTTGTCTGCCAGGCCTCATTTGGGCCCTGCACCGAATGGAAACACCAAATGAAATCAATCCCAGCTTTTCCAGCTCCATCCTGCCATCCTCTCCCTGACCTGCCCAGCACGGCTGTTGGGTAACCCTCGCTCAGGGGACCACACACCATCAGCTGCTCTTTGTGTCTCCTGGGGAAGGGAAGGCTCACAGTCTGGGGAAGGGGGATGGAGAAAAAAATGAAAAATTGAGGGAGAATTTTTATATATCAGCAGATTCACAGCAACCTATGAACCAGGACCATATCCAATTAAAAATGGAAGCAATCTGAGTAAGAGCAGAATGCACAAATGTTATTTCATTGCATTAGCAGCTAAAAGGCTTATTGGTTAGTGACTCTCTAGCAATTTAAAAGCTGTATGTTGATCCCAATTGTTTAAAGATTGATTTCTGTGCTAGCATTCCTGTAGGCAGGTGGCATGTGTTGAAAAGGTTCCTCTCAAAAGAATCAAAGTTTGCCTAGCACAGACAAAGGAAAGCAGACAAAGACAAGATGTGTATTTCAGTGAGGGTGAAAGCTGAGGAAAGTGGGAATATCTGTGGAGATGCTGGCCAAATAAGGGTAAATGAGGGCATTGGCCCCTCCAACTGCAGACTCTACTATGGGCTTGCAAGCAAACACTTCCATTATGTTCTTCTTATGTAAGGACAAGGGAAGGCATTCTCATTCATGACTGGAAATGTTTGTGACATTTGTCATAATGTCGAGTGATTTCCCTTTACAATCATCCTTCATATCTCTGGAAATCTCCTACAATTTCAATCATACTCCTGATAGTATCTTCACTTCTTTCTGTATAATTTCACTTCACCTGCTCCGATGGTTTTTTTCCAGTCTATTAACCACCTGAAAAATGACAACGCTTTACCTAGAACCTTGCAGTGGGACTACGAATACAATATTATAACACCTGAAAACACATGAAATGTTAACCCAAAGCCATTCACTAGCATTTAAAGAAAAGCCTCATGTTTAACTGTACCACCATATACCAACCAGATTTTAAGCCAAGGCTATAAAAAGCTTTTTTGTGTCCTTTTCAACAAAACACTTGGTGAAGAAAGCCTCCCTGCCAAGGCTATACTGTGTTTTTGTGATGGTGCCCAATTCCCAGAGCTGACACATTTCTCTGCTGGTTTGAGGGAGACCTATTACTTCAGTACTTTGGAAATATTCACAACAGCACACAGCTGTTTTCGCTGGAGCTGGCTTTCACAACACTGTAATGGCAGTTAAAGCTGTCCCAAAAATCCTTGCACAGGATGTAATCAACCTCAAATCTACAGAGAAGCATTGGGAAACTGCCTTCAAGTGCCAAGAAAAACAACAGTCGTTTACAATGAGCTCTTCCTAATGTCCAGTCAGCTCAACCCAAGTGAAACATGTTTCTCAAAACGAAAGTAGCACAGGGAAGAAAAAGCCCTTGACTTTTGAAATGAGTTTTTCTGAATAGAAACACAGAGAGACTCTGACACTGGCAGCCACCGCTGATCCTTCCTGCCCACTGAAGCTCTGTCTCACCCAGGCTGTGAATCCACTTCTTGAGCGATAAAACTCTTGTTTTCCAGCATTTTTCTCTTGCCTCCTTCAGACTCTTGGAAAGTTCCTGTCCCTCCAGCGGCAAAGCTGCTATACATCATGTTTCCTCCTCAGAGAGCTTAACCATTCTGCAGCTCTGGAGCCATCCCCTGCCCCAGCCCTAGGGTTTTTCCCGGGATGTCAGCCCATCCCAATGCCCAGGTGCTCCCCAGAAATCCTGAGTGGCTCTTCACTTACCCCAGCCGAGGCTCAGCAGCTGTGGGCCATGCAGATGGAAAAAAGCCCTCGTATGACAGCGCCTCTATATTTACCAGAAAGAAGGGAGCCGGGGTGCTTGTCCTTTAAGTGTCTCTAAAGATGGTTTGCATAGCTGGATCTCAGCTTATCTATGCTTTTCTGCTTTCGCTTCCATACATGGATCTGTTCCCAACAGTAACTCCAAGCTGTCGAAAAGAAGCTATCTGGCAGCTTTCAGCTTCATCTGACACGCAAATGAGCGCGAATAAATAATTGCATTTTCTGCTGTCTCTCTCTTTTTTTTTTTTTCATTTGCACCTCAGGACACCTTTTTTTTTTTTTCCTTGTCCCCAGATTAACATTTTGCTGTTTGTCCCAAAGTTATTCCTAGGGGAAAGCAAACAGAAATGACCCAGGCAGATTTTTTTTGTCCCCTTCCCGCAGGCTCACATAATTTTATTCTCATAATTTTTTTTTTCCATTTGCTTTGCTTATAAGTCAGAGTTTTGCATGTTTGCTACTTGGAATCATGTCAAAGCAATATACATCATGTCTGTAGCAAAGGAAGGTTAAAAGTCAAATTTTTGGAGAGAGAGAATCCAGCTGAGCCATGTGACTGCTCCCAGATTAGCAGCAGTAGCAGGAGGAAGCATTCCTCTGATATTACAGTAGCCACCGTGGGACATGCCTGAAACTCTGAGGAGAGAAGCTGCAGTTTGGAAGCCTCCTGCAGATCTATTTGTGAATAAATCACTCCTTGCTCTTTTCCCTATCTTTCTAGGTACTTTCCTGCTTCCTAGGTTTCAGTTTCAAAAAGGGCTGATAAAGAACAAAAATGGGAGGGAGCTCTGTGGCACAGGTCAGGAAAGAAGTCATATAATTACCCTTAACTCTGCCCTTTGTAATCTTTGCTGTGCAAATGGAAATGTGAAGGGCTCCAGTGAAAGGGGAACAGTAAATAGATGTCTTTATTGCTGTTTGTTATAGTGGCAGCTGGGAGTAGAAGAGGTATTAGTGAGCTAATCAATTGCTTCATACGGAGCTCTCTGGACAAAAGCAAGCTGATAAAAAGAATATTCAGAGAGATTTAGGATATCTAAGGCTGAATGTAGGTGTCCCTATTCAGCACTTGCATGGAAAGTGGCATCCTCAAACATGGTGCCTTTGATTCATTGCAGGAGATGGAAATTCCTTGTGTATTCCCACACACCAATGACCTTGACTGTTTGAGATTTTTCCTAAACATCTGTTGAACACCAGGCGGAAGAAAAGTTTTTAAAAGAGCTCACCAGCTCCACCTTTACAATTAATGATAAACTACATTTTCTACAAATTGCCCAATTAGAAATGCTGCTTCAAGAGGCACATTTGACTCCTGCTGTTTGCTGTTTCAGAGACTTGAGGGAGTAAGAGTGTGAGAGTGTGTGTGAATGGGGATCTGGGGAGATTCCCAGCATCTCCCCAGCATCCAGAGCAGCCTCCCTGGGAGCACATTCAGAGCAGGCTGAAGGCCTGTGGAAGCAAACAACAGGCAGCAAAAAGAGTCTTTTGGAAAAGATGAGTAGCTACGAAGGGAACCCTCCAGTTTTCAGTACATTTTCCAAGTGGCTGTATTCTGTACAGCCCCATTGTTTGGGGTTGTGTAGAGGAATGGGATGAGAAAAACTCCTGGAAATTTGCCCTGGAGTTAGTTTCTCCAGCCTTTCAAGAGCAGGAGCCAAGCTCATGCTATGAAGGTGCTTGAACAGGAATATCACAATATCACCACTGCGTGTTAGACACGCCTGGTGACTCAGGAGGTCTATGCTCTAATGCAAATGAGAACATGATTCAGCAAAGCCTTTCAATTCCTGCTTAATTTTAAATATTGAATAATGCTTCTGATTCCTCTGGGGTTATTCATGTGATTTTCATTCTATGCTTTACTGGGTTGCCTACATATGGACACGAAGCTGCCATGAAGCAGCACAAAAAATAAACAAGGTTTGGCACTCACACGTGAGTGTATTGTGTCTCACAAACGTCTTGACTTTAGGTATTGTTGGTAGGAGGTCTAAGGGCCAACAAAAATGGGCTAAGATGAGAAAAACCTCAGTTCATTGCTCCCCCTTTCCATGAGGGAAATGTTGAAACCCACAGGTGTCTGTGCTTTTCAGTGCCAAAGAAAAACCTGGGTGGCTTTGAGAATAGCATGACAAAGCTGCACTCAGAATTTCAGCGGCTGCAAGGACACGGGAGCAGGCTGTTTTCTGGCTTTGATCTGCCTTTTGGCACAGTGGCCTGTGTCACCCTCTAGATGGGTGACACCAGCCTCTTCAAAGCCTGCTCCCCACAGAGAGCGGCCAAGGAGCTCCTCAGATTTTCCATCGAGAGGTTTTTCCATTCTTCCCTGCTGGGAGAGGTGAAGTTTGTATCAGGGTGGTGATAAGGTGAAAGGCATTTTCCTAAAGCAAGAAAAGAGCAGACAGCAGTGTTGCCAAGCACCGAGAGGCCACGGGGAGATGGAAATAAAGCACCTCTGACCTCCGTGCCCACTGGCTTCTTTCCTCCTCCCCAGAACAAGCAGACCAGGAGGACAAAGTCCAGCCAGGGGACATCAGCAGCTCTGCCATGCTTGGCACCAGCTGGGATGCAGGGCTGGATCAGGACCCGTGCCTGTGCCAGGTGAGGGTGGTGGGGCTTCATCTGCTGAAGCCTGGTCCCCCTGGGGATCCCCCCAGCATCCCAGTCCCATCCCAGAGCCACACACCTTCCTGGGGAAAATCCTCCCCAGGCTCTCCTGCAGCCCTTGGATGCTGATTCTCCAGGAGGCTGTGCTTTTTTGTGCTGTTTGTCCTCTCTGCCTGCTGCTATCAGTGCTGTAGCCACGAAATGAAGCCCGGCCTTGGTCTTCAGAAACACGTGTGCTCTTCCCCATGCTGTGTGCTGCAGCTCCACCAAAGAGGTGCTGAAGTGTCTTTTATGAATATCAATGTGGATTTCGTAAGAGTGATTTAAATATAGCTGCCTGCTTTCCTGGGAGACCCTGTGGCTGTATTCTCACTGCAGCAAAAGCTGCACCATCTGCCCAGCATTCGCAGCCGCTTCCCAGAGACCGCCAGGGACTTGTCATTCTGCCTTTGGCGTGCCCAGGGCTCCCAGAGGAGGGATGCTGGGGAAAAGGATGGATGGGCAGGCTCCAGCACATTCAGATGTGCAGCTCAGGTGCATTTATGTAGCACTGTGCCCTGGGAAAGCCGGACACAGCTCTGAGCAGCCTGATCTAAGGTGGAAGCCAGCCCAGCTCTGAGCAGGGGCTGGACCTCCAGAGGTCCCTCACGGCCTTAATTATCCTGTGGTTCAGTGAGAAATTCAGTGTAGGATATAACCATATGGCAGAGGAATAGCAAGGAAATCTGAACTCCGAGGGCACCGGTGACATTTTCTCTCTTCCTCTTGTTTCTTGTGACTCCCTCCAAGCTCCTTGAGTGTGGTTCAGCCCCGTTCCACAGCCATGGCTTGTCTCCAGAGTTACCTGAACCTTGCTGCTCTGCAAGTGAAAACCCACTACTTCTCCCATTTTTGTTTTTTAAAGCAGAGTGATTAAAATGCAGTTGGGCCTGTGCCCAGGTAAAGCACAAGAAAGTCAGGCAGTCATTCTTTCCTTGTGTTAAGTATGTAAAGTTTTGCAAGCGAATAAGACTTTTTCTGTTTAGGGTAAGCAAATATGCCTTGAACCTGGGGAGTGTCCAATTCTTAGTGATTGTTTATTTCACCGAGGCATAAATTACTGTGCCTTCAGGACAAAGCTAATAGAAAAAATGCTAATTAGTGCTGGTCAAAAATTTTCCAGTGGAACATTTTTTCTGTCAGAAACTCTCCTGATTAGTCAAAGTTGAAATGTTCCAGGAGACCGTGTTGATTTTGCTGAGCTTCAAATGCCACGGGGTGATCTGAGGTGGGGTGGGAGTAAGGAAAGAGGGAATCCATCAAAACCCTCTTGCTGATTCCCTGACAAATTATCTGCTTGGCTGCCAGCCTTGTGGCACCGCTGAGGATCAGAGTTTGGGGCAAACTGCCATGCAGAAAACGTGCTGAGGAAGGAGTTGTGAAAATCCCCGTTTCCTGGATGGGAGCTGTAAATACAGAAGTCAGGGAGCCTGTCCCTTTTCCCCAGCTGCCTTCCACTGGCCACCAGGCTGGGAAGCTGCAGGCAGAATGGCACATCAGCATTCCCAGATGGGATCCTTCAGGCAGCTGGGTCAGACCTGCTCCTCAGCTTGTAAAAAAGAAGACATGAGTTTTGTTCTGGGGCTTCTGCTGGGACAGAAGGATGAGCTGCTCTGATACGATCTGTGCTCATTTGAACTCGGGCTTCTGCAGGTGCAGCTTTTCCAGCTGTGACATGGCAGGTCTGCGTGCAGTGTTTTTTACACCTCACACTTCCCTGTCTGCTGCAGAGCTGCCTCTGCAGGTGGGGAGGCAGCATCAGAGCACTGTGACGTTCGCTGTGAATCCACAAGCAGCCCCATGGGCTTCCCCCTGCGTGCACCCCGGGGGCTCTGCGGCCAGAGAGGAGCTGAGGAGCCCCGAGCGTGGCTGTGCAGCAGCAGGGACTGCACTGCTGGCCTGGGGACAGGCGTGCCACCAGCAGCTTGCAGGCTCCTGCACCAGCCCCTGCAGGCTCCCGGCCCTGCTGGGCCTGCTCCCCCCTTGGCTTCACTCCTGCTGGAGCCAGCCCAGCTCCTCAGCCTTCCCCAATTCCAACCCCTCCCCAAGAGCAGCCCTAGGGCTGCACCACCAGTGGGGTGGTGGTCATGACCCGTCCCTTAGCCAGGACCACCTCTTCAGATCCCAGGGCTGGCAGAACAGCTCGAATGCTGATCAGAATATTGCAGGAACCAGGGCTGAGGATACTCTGAATTGCTAAGCATTAATATTTGATGCATTTCAATATTTAAAGAGCTAAGATAATTTAAGAAACACTGTCACTTTTAAAAATTATTTGTAGGGAACTTATAATGGAGCAAAATCCACTTGGAATGAACAATATTTTGGCTAGGGTAGATGTATGGCTCAAACAGCTGCCTACATTTATTTAAAACATCAGAGAAATGACAATTTTGAAATTCCCTGCTAGAAACCTCAGGTCTCAACAGGCCAGACTCCCAGCCAGCAGCAGCAAGCAGAGGATCCAGACAATGTTTTAAGACTGGATGTGCTCAACAATTTTGTTGAAAGTTTTGCCTTTGGGGACAAAAAAAAAAAAAAAAAAAGAAAAGAAAAGAAAAGTAAAGGAGGCAGAGGGTTTCCCTGAGAGTTTTGCTTTCAGTGAAAATATTTGGGTAGTGATCTGAAACTCGAAAACCACAGCTGGACAAAAATGAACTGCTGGTTGCCAAGCAAGGAGGGGAAAAAAAATCCTCCTGCCTTTTTCTTTTCTTTTCTTTTTTTTTTTTTTTTAATTTAATTTTGATTTGTTTGCCTAGAACATCCTGGCATGAGGGGCTGCAGCCATTGACACCTGATGAGGTGCTGACAGCCCCGGCATTTGCCTGTCCGAGGCTGCAGGGAGCGAGGCAGGAGCATCCTCGCAGGGGCCGGTGGCACCGTTCACACGCCGTGAAACGAGCTGCTTTATGTAACACAATCTGCTTCAAAAGAACCCAACGCACCACGGAAACTATGCGAGGCAAGCCAAGAAACCCTGGTACAATAGCACAAACAGAGACAAACAGTCTGCAAAGGACAGCACGCTCGGTAACCAGCGAGGGAACATTCTGCATTAAACAGTCCCTTTTGTTTCTCATTTTCTCGTCGTGATCATCAAGGGAGAGCTGCAAACATGGCACCACAAGATGAGCCTAGGAGCAAAAATTCATAAATTCATGGCTGCAGCAGGTCCCAGCAAACAGGAGCTGCTGGCTGGACAGTACACAGGAATTTTGTCCAGCTGCCCCTGGGGGACCTGGGGAGAATCACCACACTTTTATTTTCTTCCCTAACCACCGCCGTGGTCTAAGCCACTTCTTCACCTTCCTCCTCTCTGATGCTCCTGTCTGCTGCCCAAACAGCCCTGGTCTCTTAAATTCATAGAACCATGGGGTCAGAGAAGACATGGAGCTGGAAGGGACCCATCAGGGTCACCGAGTCCAGCTCCTGGCCCGGTGCAGGACACTCCAGGAGTCACCCCCTGTGCTTGAGAGCATGTCCAGATGCTTCTGGAGCTCTCTCAGGCTGGTGCTACTGCCCTGGGGAGCCTGTTCCAGTGCCCACCCACCCTCTGGGTGAAAAACCTTTTCTGATACCCAACCTAAGCTTCCCTGACTCAGCTGCATGCCTTTTCTTCAAGTCCTGTCACTGGTCTTGAGAGAAGAAATTTTCAGAGAGAAGAAATCAGTGCCTGCCCCTCCACTTGCTCCAGTGAGGATATTTAAGACCCCGCTGAGGTTTTCCCTCAGTCTCCTCCAGGCTGAACAGACCAAGTGACCTCACCCACTCCTCACACAGCTTCCCCTCCAGACCCTTCACCTTCCTGTGGCCTCCCTTGGGCACTCTCTAACAGCTTTATGTCTGTTTTGTATCATGGCACCCAGAGCTGCCCCAGCACTCGAGGTGGGGCTGCCCCAGAGCAGAGCAGAGCAGGACAATCCCCTCCCTTGCCCGGCTGGGGATGCTGTCCCTGATGTCCCCCAGGACACGGGTGGCCCTCCTGGCTGCCAGGGCTCTGCTGGCTCATGTTCAACTTGCCATGGACCAAGAGCCCCAGGTCCCTTTCCATGGCACTGCTCTCCAGCCTCCCATTCCCCACTCTGCACATCCAGGTGCAGAATTTGCCTCTTGCCCTTGTTAAACTTCTCAGGGTTGGTGGCTGCCCAGCTCTCTAATATGTCTAATTTGTATGAGTCTGGGTAATAAAAAAAACTCATTCTCAACCTGCAAAAAGTGGAAAGATCAAGGTTCTGCTCTGCATGGCTTTCCTGCTGCATTGCTGGCTTGGTCCTACTCACAGCCTCTGCCTACAAACCCTGCCCAGCTGCTGGCCTCGGGCCTTGGCTGATCCTGCAGTCCAGCTGTTCCTGCAGCCAGCACACAAGGACAGTGCAGGGAAAGGGGTTCCTGTGGAAATCACCCCATATCTTCACAGCTGCCTGGTGCATCAGCATCTGAAACCTCAGCCTGCAAGCAGAAACGGGGCTTGATCTTGCTCTGCTCTTGTTCATTCTTCACAAAGCAGAAATGGTGTGAGTTTGTTTTCTGCTGCTGTGTCCCTTTGGATTGATGGGGCAACTTCTGTCTGTCACTGCAGGGTTGGAGGCACTGATGGCAGAAGTGTCTGATTCTGCTGGGTGCTGGCTGCAGCCATAATGCAGTGAGGGAAAGCAGTTGTTTTTCTCACTAGTGATGCACATGGCAAAACTGCTATGGCACAAAAGAAACAGCACCTGTCCCAGAAAACAGAAGCAAACATGACAGAAGTGTAGTAACACAACAGTCAAAGGTTTCAACATTTTCACAGTCTTATGATGGATGAAGGCAAGAGAAAGGCAGAAAGAATGGAGATTGACACTTCCAACCACAGAAACCACTCAGAGGAAGGTCTGGCTCAGCCATGACTGAACGCCACTAGCATAGCTCTGCCAATCATCCTTGCAGCCAGAGGGGATCTTGGAGCCCTGAATGGTTGAATATTGTGAATTTCATCAATTTCTCATCTCTGCAGTTTGCTTATGGACTGATACTCCTTTGTGCTGAAGAGAAAGGAGATCCCATATTTTGATTTCTTCCCCTGCTTTGAAACTGTGGCCAGATTCACCCAGGCCAGTGGATTTGGAGCTGACAGAGTAAAAGCAGTGCCTTATCTGAAGAAAGCTTGGTCACAGAATTTTGGCTGAAGGTGTCTGTCATCCAGGGAATCACAGAGATCATTTTTAGCCCTCTGGGATTAGGAAGGAGTTCCATCCTGTAGCTTGCAGGGGTTCCCTTGCATCCGCAGTCACGTTGAGGTGATGGGATTTTGACAACTTTTCTCCAGAGTGTTTTCATTTCTCAAACGTTGTTGGTGTGATAACATTAATCAGCACTTCTGTGGAAATAGTGCTTTTGGAGATGAACATTGTAATCAGGATGAAGAGCCCGTGATGAGTATTGCTGAAATTAAAGAGTCTAAATTCAGCAAAATTGCTTTTGCTGGGAAAACGCATTTTGATCAGAAGGCACCGTTATCACCGGCTCCACGCTGGCTTGGCAGAGCCAGGGCTGCTCACAGCCAGGGTGGCAGAGATGGGCTCATCCCCACATCTTCAGCCTCCCTGGCTCGGTGTGCCTGGGCTGTCCCTCCTCTGCGGTCCCCGTGCCAGGCTCTCCTGCATCTTTGGCTCTGGAAGGCAGTGCAGGGGCACAAACCCAGCCTGTGCCAGGCTCTCCTGCATCTTTGGCTCTGGAAGGCAGTGCAGGGGCACAAACCCAGCCTGTGCCAGGCTCTCCTGCATCTTTGGCTCTGGAAGGCAGTGCAGGGGCACAAACCCAGCCTGTGCCAGGCTCTCCTGCATCTTTGGCTCTGGAAGGCAGTGCAGGGGCACAAACCCAGCCTGTGCCAGGCTCTCCTGCATCTTTGGCTCTGGAAGGCAGTGCAGGAGCACAAACCCAGCCTGTGCCAGGCTCTCCTGCATCTTTGGCTCTGGAAGGCAGTGCAGGGGCACAAACTCAGCCCATGCCAGGGCTGGAGAAGCTGCCAGCTGCCACTGCTGCTGCAGCCCCTGGCTCCAGAGCCTGCTGAGGAGATTTGGATTTCTCCCTGCTGCTGTCAGCCTCGTCCCTGGATGTTCCAGGGCTCTCTGTGAACCGCAGGGGTGGGAGACCAATCCAGGCCTGGCAACGGTGGTGTCCTTTATTGGTGTCCCAGTGGAAGGAGCTGTCTCCAGGCTCTCCTGGGTATGTTGAAGCCTTGCTGAAGGCAGCAGCTTCTCCCATGGGGGCTGGGGAAAGGCAGCTCTCTGCACCTCCCTGGTGCAGCTATACAAACTGGAGTAGATAAATGTTCAAACCCGGAGAGCAAAGCAAGGGGGTAATGTCAGTGTTGGTGTGACTGCAATTAGGTAATTTGTGCATGAACATGACTAAATATGAAACAAAGATATCAATTTGTCTGTAAATCTGTCAAGGGTGGAACATTTCAGAAAGTCTGGTGTATAAAACAGAAATACAAAGACTAAAAGTATCACCTCCCTCCAAAAAGCATGAAGTGACTCACACTGCCAGTGCTGATGCCATAAAGCTGTAAGTGCACAGCTCTGGGGACACCCAAAATTCTCTTTTCCTAACTTCAGCCTCCATGAGTGCCTTCCTTCTTTACCACCTCCCTGGAAAGAGAGAGGAAAGCAGAGGAGAAAAATAATTTCTTACTGCTGGCTATTACTGCTTATGCCTCACACGCTGCTACTTAATGCTGTTAATGCAGTTCATACAATTCAGGACAGATTTAATATGCAATTAAAATAATTACTAGGTTATCATTAATAATTTCCTGCATGTTCTCAGGGGCCTGAAAGCAAGCTCCAGCCTGGCAGAGCAGCAGATGTCCCATCACTGATTAAGTGATGGGACACTTTCCCTTCCTCTGGGTTATCTGCCCAAAATAATAGAATCACAGAGGCACAGAATGGTTTGGGTTAGAAGGGACCTTAAAAATCATCCAGCTCCAAACCTGCTGTGGCCATGGGCACCTCCACAGTGCTCAGAGCTCCATCCAGCCTGTCCTTGAACACTTCCAGGGATGGTGCAGCCACAGCTTCCCTCTGAAATGTCTTCCTTATACCTGATCTCAATCTGCCCCCTGTTTGGGGGCAGCTGGAGGGCAGAAAGAAGAAGAAGAAGCAGCAGCTGATTTTGCCTGCTGCTTCCTTTTGTACTGTCAGAAACATCCTCATTCTTCTGGAGGCATAGAAAAGGGGACAGTCAGCAGCCAGAGGGAGACAGGAAGATTTGCCAGGAAATCTTCTTTCTCTGTGGTGTTCAAACATGGGCATGGAAACCCAGAGAGGCTGTGGGATGTCCCAGCCAGACACGGTCCTGAGCAAGCTCATTGAGCCTGGCCACAGTCCCTTCTCACCCCAATTATCCTTTAATTTCCTGCATTTCCAAGATGCAGAAGTTCAGTGGAGGAACTTTTCTGGCACTGATGGCTGCTGTTTACCCAGCAGGAGGCCCAGAGCAGAGAGCCAAGTGCTTCTTTCATGGGTGTGGGCTGGCTCCAGATTTAGCTCCCATCAGACACCCTAACCTTCGCACGGTGTTTCATCTCCTGCTAATTAAATATTCAGGACTTGAAGGCAGTGGAGACAGAGATTGATCACTTGATATTTCAGCTGTGATTACTATGAATTCATTCATTTAAACCAATTTGGAATTTATTTTTCTTGCTTTTGAAGGCTGCCTTTGGATAGTTTAATAACATTACTTCTATTGACTGCAAAAATAAATATCTGACAGCTCTAGTTTAGCAATGTCTCATTTGTATGGATGCTTTCTGATGTATAATAATAAATACATCCTTGTTAGGAATATATGATCCATAAATCAAAATTTCCAAGGTCTTTGATTAATCTGTGTGAGTGGTGTGAGGAAGATTGCTTTCAGCTTGTCACAAGCACTCCCTGCTCTGGGCTCTGGTAGCAACCCCTGGCACTGAGGTCACAAGTCAGATTCTGTTCAATCCCCTTTGTTTGCACTCCCCCATAACCCTCTGAGACATTCAGCTCTGGGGCTAACATGTTCTGTGCTGTGCCTCTGCCTGGGGAGGGATTTAGACAGCTGTATTTTGGGAAGAAGGGCAGAAAGAGGCATTATTTTCCCCTCCATCCCACGGCAAGGACAGTGGGACAACATTTGCAAAGTAGCAGAGAAGTTCTCCTTCTCTCCAGAGAGATGGATACAACCCACAGCTGGAAGTGGCTGGCTGAAGAAACATTGAGAAGCACCTGAAAAATGCTGTATTTTACCATGAACTCCAAGGAGTGACGTGGCAAAGAGTTTGGTACAGCCCCAGAGCAACCCAGTGCTGCACAGGCAATGCCTATTCTCATTTTTGGGGTGCTCCACCTGCCCAGGCATCATCCCCATGACTGGGAGAGGGCAGGGAACTGGGATATCTGCAAGAGAGTGTAAAATTTTCAGAAAAATGCCTGGGCCTCCCTGCTCAGGTAGATTTTCTGTTTTAGTGTAGGCCATGGCTATCCATGTCCTGTTCACAGCCCTTGAAAAACCTTTTTGCTGAGACTTTTGAATCAGTGAGCTCTTGTGTAGATGCCCTGGCCTCCCTTTCCCTGGAAAGGCTGTTTCCACTAATGTTTTCTGCAGGTTTATGGCCATGGGATGGTCCTCCTGGAAACCTGAGTGACCACATAACTTGTTTTCTCCTACAGCAGCAGGTTTGCCAGCTCAGAGCAGGAGGTGTGCTATCCTGTGACCTGGATTTAGTAATACAGTTTTAATAGTTGCGTAAAACCCAACAGGATTTTTTTGCAACAAGATTATGGTTTTACTTAACTCCAGCCTTAACTTAAACTCTAGCTAGGTCTCCTAGATTAAACTTGTTATTTTCAAGCCCATACAGTTATTCCTAATGGTCTGAGCTCTCGAGGTTGCCGGAAGCACACGGATTCTGCTTTTAGAATATCCAGGCGTTTTCAAGCCTGTGCTTCCAGTGTATCTGGAAGCAGGGAGAGATTCTGAATAATTCCAAGCCCACTTCAGAGTGAAACTGCAGCGAGTGGTGCTCAGGTTCCCTCCCTGCTGGAGCTGAGTCAACGGGAGCTGAGATGAGGCGGGAGCAGCCGGAGCTCTGCTGGCGTCAGCTGGGGCGTCTGCAGAACCAGCATATGTTCTCCAGAGCAGCCTCCCCACTTGCTCTTCCCTCAGAAACTTTTATGGTATGATTTCCTGCCCCCAGCCCTTCCCTGCCTAAATAAAGAACTTCAGCTGTTTTTTTGAGTTGTTGGGTTTTTTTTTAATTTTCCCTTCCCTGTTGGGGGCAGGGAAGGGCAGATGCTGGGTGACAGAAGCTTTCATTGATTAAACTGATGAGATCTTTCATGTCCTACCTAAGAAGAAAACTTGAATAACTGGTAACTTGAGCAGTGCTCTGAAAGATCTTGGTGATTGCCAGGTTGTTAAATTGGCATCTATGCTGCATGGTAAAGAGGGAGAAAATTTAGATGGAGTTACATTAGGCTGGTGAAGAAAATCTCTAAAGGCTGCAGAGTCCTCAGAAATGTTCTGCAAACTTGGTGATGGTGCAGGGGATTAGATCTGCCAAGCACATTCATAAGAAATCACGAGAAAGAAAAGAATTAGAGGGGACATAGAAATAAGAAATGGAGCCGTGGAGGAAAGCACATTAACAAATGTTTCAGAAGGTGAAGGAGGAATGAATTCTTGTTTTCTCCATGGAGAGAACTTCCTGTGGAATCTCCTACATGGGATCCAGGAGGATATGGCCAAGCTTGCTGCTGATACAGACCTGTTCTGGATGGCCTAAACTAACTTAGAAGCTTCAGAAAAAAATAACTTGCCAATAAAATTAATTCTGTTAAACTGCAAAATTGTGTCTGTGCATGCGGGGGAGCCTTCAATATGCATATATGCTGTTTGTCTCTAAATTATCATGTACCAATTAGAAAGAGGATCTGATGATTTGTGAGACTTTGCAAATCACTGTGAAAATGTCGATTTGCAGCTCAGCATGGTCAAAATTGAAAATGGGATGTGAGAAACTATTAGGAAAGATACCAAGGGAAAACCAGATGACATGGTTATCCTGCTGCATAAACCCCACATGTGCCTCAGACTTGCACATGGCATGGAGCTTTGTGCACTCTGTCTCAGAGAATTCCCTGGAAGCACTGGAAGGACAGGAAGAAGCAATCTGGGAACCAAGGTATGGGTGAATGGTCTTTAAGAAGAGTTTAAATATAAGTGGAAAGAAAATAACTGAAAGGGCTGGGATCAGGTCCTCCATGAATAAGGGTGAGAGCAGAGAAACAGCAGCTGCTGTTTTTCATCACTGAAAAACCTTCAAAGATTTTTTAAAGAGATATTAAAAGAGACTGAAGAGCCTCTACCATGGATCCTGTGTTGCATAGTGAAGCCGTGGTGCTCCCTGCCAGAAAGTGCTGCACAAGCCAAGGGTCTAAAAGAGAGAAAGCTTCAGAAAGTAATTAGAAAACTCTTCCAGAGATGATCTGTCCAGGGCTGTCTAGCAGGATAACTCCTGTGCCTGCACTCTGACCATATGATGGGCAAACATGGCAAGGAGGAGGTGTTTGTGTGTCTCCCCCAGAATTTGTCCCAGGATGTGATCACACAAGGTGCAGGCAGAGATAGAATGACTGTGTCTGGTCTATGCCTCTGCTGGAAGAATAACTTTTTGCCCTGTGTATTTTCCTCCCTGATGCTGAGCTTTTGAGCTGTGCCACTGTATGAACTGACAGAAATAAGTGTGGGGAACTCTGTTTGGGTTGGGCTCCTCCAAGGATGACAGCAGTGTAGCACACAAGGACAGGTGGCAGTCAGATTCTGCAGCATATTTGAGACAATAAATCTATTCTGTTCTACATAATCTCCAGAGCCCCAGTACAAGGTGCCTTGCAGCCAGCATTTTCCATGTGCCCCTGAATGACTTGGAACAAGAATGTGAAACGTGTTTTAACAGTTTCAGTGCTTGTTCTCAGAAGTGGCAGCATTTTGGTGGCATGGGATCCCATCCCATCTATTTTTTTCCTCAGCCTTGGTATCTTTTATAGTGAAAGCACTTTGCACATTTTGAGTTACTCTAGCAGTGACTGCTTTCACTGCTAGAGTGAAAGTGTGAAAATTTCTTTTTATTTCTACCACTTGCTAATCCTGTTTTGGCTGGTGCAGCCCCTGCAAAGAGCTCTCTCCATGGGATGTGTTACTCAGAAATGATCTGTACTATTGCTGGGATTCGGGGATGCTTTGATCTGTTTCGTGATCCGCTTCACTTGCAAAGAAAACTTGTTTGCTGTTTGCCCATTTGGTGGAAAGGGGAAAAAACTTGCATTCTTTATTTCATCCTTTGCTTGACAGGGACAATTTTGCCTTTTCATAATTACCAGGTTTTTAAAGCGGGTGTTTCTGGTGCCAGCCAGGTCAGGGGGTAGGCAGCACATCCTTTTACAGGTCACGAGCTGGGCAGGGGAGGCAGGGATGACAAATTCCCTGCAGAGCCAGGGAAAGGGAGGCTGAGCCAGGGAAAGGGAGGCTGAGCCAGGGAAAGGGAGGCTGCTCTGCAAAAGGAGGATGGCACTGATGGGGGGACAGGCTGGGAAAGGATGGGAAGAGGATTTTGGTGGAAGCAAAGGAAGGGTCTGGCTTTGAGGTGAAGCTGAGCAGAGAGAACTGGGAGAGGACGGAGGAAGAGACCGGCACTCCCCGGCTGGTTGGGAGGGAGGGTGGCATGGCTTGAGAAAAGAGAACAAATCAAAGTATCACAGGCAGAGACCAAATAAGAGGAGACAAGGCATGTGAGCCCGTGCCACTTCAAATGTGTTTTTTCTCTGTCAGCCTGAAAGGAAATTCCTAATCCCTGTTTAATTCCATTCTCCCTCCATTCATTGCACTCCGTTCTCTGGAGCCAAATGCCTGTTACAGATTTCATTTGATAATTTGGGAATAGTATTACCTCAGTGGCGTGGTGAAAACAGGTGTATTGATGTGACAAAATAAATGTTTTATTAAAAAAAAAAGAAAAGTAATACACACAGAAGGTGGTGACTTAGTGATGGACAAACTTGCAGATTTATTTCTGGGGCCTTTTTTATTCCTACTTTAAACTGGGGGAGATGCCAAACACCTTAGCACCTGTTTCCACAATATGTGTTAGAAATTTAGCTTAAAAGATGCTCTAGATGTAAGAAAGGCTGAAAACACTTTTAGAATATCTAAATGTCTCTTGTCTTCATGGTACAGAAATTGCCTATCAAGTCCTGTGCCTGAAGACAAAGGAACAAATGGTGTTGTTTCTGCTTTTCTTTTGATGGACTGAATTTTGCCTGGCAATTCTTCCATATGGCTTCTTACTTGTACTACTTTTTCCATATTAATAACATCCTTGCCTTTCTGACATGTATTTCTTATGAGAGCTATCAATTCCTCTTACCCTCATCAGTGAAGAAGTCTGGCAAACATCTTTATGCACTGGATCAGATGCCAGATCTCCAGAGCAAAATGAAACTGAAGTTCCCACAGCTGGTGTGGAAATGTGCTGACGCTGCATTCCCCGGGGAACAAAGTGATTTACTCAGCCCCAGCCGAGCAAGGGAAGCAGAGAGGTGAGCCCAGGGCAGGAAATGGGCAGGGCAGGACCACAGCAAGATGCTGTGTGCTGGGTAGAAAAAGGGCTTTAAATAGGAGTGTGAGGGAAAGGATTCCTCACTTCCCCTTTGCAGGCAGCAGGTGAAATGTGCCCAAGCGCAGAGACAATCACTCCAAGACACATTTAGATTTTTGACTCCTTTCAGACTTTGTTAATAGTCCAGGCTCTCCCTAGCACTGAATTGTGAAATCTTTGCAGACATAATTCTAATAGACTTCCTTTACAGTACAGCAATTATGGTGATTGATATGGACAAATGTGATCTTGAAACAGCAATAACGAGACAATATAGCTCAATACTGAAGCAAATGCATTTTGAAAATCAATTTTTGAGATGAAAATTGCAAGAAAGATCATGCAAGTGTGCGCTTGACTCTCTGAGTCTTGTCTGGCTTTTGTCCTGCAAAACTTTTAGCAGCGACCTCAACCACATTGATGTGGATTATTACTCCCTCAGAAGGCTGTGCTGTGACAAAGGAGCTTACCTGCTTATACCAAAAAGCTGGAAGTTAAGGTATGTTTTGCTGCACAGTATCTTTTTAGAGGAAGAGAAAATGTTCTGAAACATGCTTGGCAGTATTGAAGAGGAAAATGAGAATCCATTACGGCTCACACACAAAAAGCTAACTAAAAATTTGTCCATGTGCAAGAATAGAGAGCAGATACTTTATGTAAAAGTAAAATAGAGCAGATACTTTATAGAAAAGTAAAATGGGCAGAGTCCGCTTGAACTGTGGGTCTGACCCAGCAAGCAAGTTTACAAATGCACTCCAGGGGTCACTTGGCACCATAACCTGTGGCAAGCACATTTCTCTCCCTCCAGGATTTTTCATAGAAGTGCACAGAGAAAAATTAAAGAGAAAACAATTTCTATTTCTGCTCCTTGTTTTCCCATGTGGAATGTGTTTGGAGATTTGTTTCCCTGGGGTGATGACTTGATTGGATTCAGGTGAGGATTGTTTGAGCCTGATGGCAAATCCAACCCACCTGGGGCTGGGCTCAGAGAGGGTCACGAGCTGTGTTAGAGAAAGTAGTATGTAGTTTTAGTATTTTCCTTTTTATATAGTATCTCAATGTATTTTAGCATAGTTATAATAAAGAAATCATACAGCCTTCTGAATTGAGTCAGACATTGTCATTTCTTCCCATTGGGTGTGCCTGCATTCACAATAGTAACCAAAGGATGGGACCAGTTGTTTGCACATCCCTGACCAGTAGCAGCATTCCCACTGATCATGCCCAGCTCCCTTCCAAGCCTGGCCACTCTGGAAGCAGGCAAAGCTCAGCCTGCTCCTCGGCAGCCCCGAGCTCACAGGAGGAGCAGGGTGCTTTTTGTGCAAGGTGCAGATGCCAGCTGGGTTCCAAAAGCCAGCTCTGCCTTCCCTGGGGCTCTGGCAGCCCTGCAGCACAGGCTGCACGCCCCGGCTGCAGGGATGCTGGGTGGGCCACGTCCCTGCGAGGCAGAAGCCGTGCTCCTCCTCAGCCAGAGCTTCTCCTGCCACTGGCTCCTTCCGTGGGATGCTGTGGCCTGTCCCTGGCAGTGCAGGGGGTGCTCTAATGCCTGCATTTCCTTTGTCGTGTCACTGGAAGCCTCTCCTCTCTCCAGTACCAATTTAACCTGGTGCTTTGTCATGCTGCTGTCTCTGAGCACGAGCATACATCCTTCGTGAGCTAGCTGGAGTATTTCCCAGATCTGTGCCTTTTGGTAAACTCGCAAGATTTCTCTTGCTTAGTATGGATGATTATAACAATTTTATCCAAATGATGGAGCAAAGATTTTATAGGATTTCCATCTCCTCATGAGTTTGGAGCTTCGGTGCTTCGGTGCTTCAGGATTTGAGCTAGCATGGGTCAGTGATAGAGAAGATGGAGGTGCACACAGGAGATAGGAGCACTTCTAAAATTCTAAATTCTCAAGAAACTCACGTATACATCAGAAATAAAGCAATGCAATGTAGGCCACCAAGATTTACCCTTTTACCAAATGCTGGCCTCGCAACAGCTCTGTGTGACTGCAGCAAGACATACCAGGTGGTTCTGAAGGTGCCAGACATGGTAGATCTATAGATCTATCCATTACTCTGACATTACCTGCTGCTGGGGTGCAGGAATAAAAAAATAACAGAATAAAGCAAAACCAAAAACAAAACCAAAAACAAACACACAAACAAACAAACAAACAAAATCCCAAAAAGACAGCATCAGTTTCTGTTTCCATTGAGCCCAGTGGAAGAAAGAGCCCATTAATACCACTGCCTCCAACCAGGTGGGGGTCACTCACACAGCCTGTGTGCCCTGGCACATCCAGGTCCCTAGCAGCTGCAATTTGTCACTCACTGTCCACAGTTTCCTTTTCTGTGGTCACAGCTGATCGGTGACCATCTGAGCATGGCCAAAATCCCTGAGCAGGGAGCAATGCTAAAAGGGAAGGAGCTGAGCTGTGCCTGCTTGGGCTAAAGGCAAGGGCAGGTAGGGCAAGGGGGAATGGCTTTAGCTGGAGGAGGACAGGAGCAGATTCAATGATGGGGAGAAAATTCTTCACTGTGAGGGTGCTGAGGCACTGGCACAGCTTGCCCAGAGCAGCTGTGGGTGCTCCATCCCTGGGGTGCTCCTGGAGAGCTTTGAGCAAGCAGGTCTAGGCAAGATGCCCCTGCCATGGCAGAGGGGCTGGAGCCTGCTGCTCTTTAAGGTCATTTCCAACTCAAACCATGTGTGGTTCTGTGGTTCTATAAGGCTGCACTTCCTTTTGATGCAGACCACAAAGCTCTGCCTCTGTTCTCTGGGACAAAAAGGGAAAGTCACTGTAGGGCTGTGTATTTGGGATTTGTCATTGGAAACCAACTCAGGCGAATGTGGCCTGGATCAGATTTCTTGCTGCTGTGTGAACGGCTCTAATAATTGATTTTATTTGAATGCTGATGTTCCTCATTAATGCTGTGCCAAACTCAGCAAGGCAAACTGTGCTGGAATCTGCTGTCCTTGGATCACCCCTCTGAGTTCAGGTGTTACAAAGGACAGGCACAGCAAAGAGCAAAATGGTGCCTTTTCACCAAAGTGTTGAGTTGTAGCCTGGCACTGAGAATTCCTGGAGCTTTCCTTAGTGCACAGTAACAGCTGTGGCATTCCAATAATTACTATGGAATTCCTTTAACCCATGTTTTTGTTCTAGTGTTGGAAACTCACCTGACACATACAGAATCATCCTGGAATATTGCCATCACTTACTGAAAACTGGACACTTTTCCCCTAATATCCATTTTGATAATCATAAATAATCCTAGAAATTGAGAAACAGGAGCACTATATGAGTAATTACAAATGAATCAGCACATTTTACAGGGTCAGTGATTTACAGGCTGGGATTTAGCTGCCTGTTCTGCTCAGTTACACCACATTAGAGAGAAATCGCCTGAGAAATTCCTGCATTCAAACAGAACGAGTGGGGAAAGCAGGAAGAGAAGAAAGCAGTAAGCATTGGATGTTTTTAAAACTTGATTGGACAAGGGCACGATCAAGCAATCAATCTGGTTTGAAGTTCCCCTGCTTTGAGCAGAGTTGGACTTGGTACTCTGCAGGCTGAGTTACTCAGAGATTCTGCAGATTTTCATCTGACTTCCCAGGCTGGGTCAGAGCAGGAGCCGTGGCTGCCATGAAGGCAGCAGTGCTGCTTCCAGAAGATCCACAGGCCTTGCAAATAGAGCACAGCCCGACCTGCACAGCACACCTTATTACCTGAGAGCATCAGAACTGCATTGATGATGGAGCTGTCAAAGCTCAGCTGAAATAGGTCCGAAGAAAAAAGTAATTTTTGGAATTTCTGACACTGGAAACGAAATGCACCCATAAATATCCACATAAAGTTTGATGTGGGCATCAGAAGTATTCCTTTGTAAACAGCCCACAATACATGTTAAGAGTTCTCCATATCTGTTGGAGGTTGCACAGGGAATCTGTGAAATGCCTGGGAGCAGATCTCAGGGAATATGTGCCACACAACGTATGGCTTTACAATTCTTTCACTCTTTTTCCTTCTAAAGCCTCCCAAAGCCCACACTGTTTTGAGGGCTGTCTACAGGAAGGAAAGGCTGAGCTAAATTGTGGTTTTTTGGTGGCATTGATGTCTTCAGGAACTTTGATGTCCTTACCCAGCAGGTGTGACAGCTCATCAGCACACTGGAGCACCTTTGCTTGTCTAATTTACTTCTTAGGATTTTTAAATCTTATTTTTACAGGGAAGATACAAGACTATGATCTCTAAATGCAATGCAGTGTTCGAAGGGCACCAGAAGACAAAGGATGTGCTCCAAGGATTCGAAGCATTTTCCACAGGGCTGTGCAGAAAGTGGCAAGAGGCCACCTGCTCCTCAGAAGAGCATTTGGAGGCAGAGGGCAAAGGCATGAGAACACAGCCTGGCTGAATAGATTTCCAGGCCTCAGAACACATTCATACCAGCTTGACAATCAAGATGTGTAAATCCATTTTGAGGCAGAGCCTAGCCAGAAACACCAGCAGTTCTTTCTGAGTGTGCTGAGGAAAGGCCTCGGGTGCCTCTGGCTTCCAAAGAGCTTCAGCCCGGTCAGAATGTGGAGTCTGGTGGCTCCAGAGGCACGGCCTGTGCAGGGCTGGAACGCTCTGCTGGGGAAGTGGAAGTGAAAGAAGAACCACGCCAAGGCCACCAGGCCATGCAGAGAGGGAGAAAGCAGCAGCCTGCAAACACCAGGGAGCAATTCCTCCTGCCACGTCCCCAAACCCTTCACACTTTGTTTCCTCCACGGAGCACCAGCCACCCCTGCTTTCCTCTGCTGCTTCTCTGCTTGTTTCAGGGAGCTGAAGAGAAGTCCCACTAAATGAACAAAAGCATAGCTTTTTCAAAACAGTTAATCACAAATAAAGTCAGATTTTAAGACTTGCTGTGTGAAATGGAGCACTTCCCTAATTTTCTGAAAACTGGGGCTTGTTTCCCATAAAGAAAAAGAGACTTTCAGCATACTGAATAATCAGAATTGTTTATTTAATTCCTCCTATCATTTCAAAGGCTCAAAGTAGGCTTGGGTTGTGGATTTTTTTTGGTTTTTTGGAACACTTGAGAAGTATTGTGGAAATATTTTGCTTACTAAGTATCAGTCTTGCCTTTTTTATGGCATTTTGCAGAGCATTTACATATACCCTTTTCCACCTCTGATGTACACATCAGACCTTTTCCCAGAGCAGGAATATGGGATGCTTTCCTGCCCTTCCTGTGCTGTCTTCTTCAAGGGTTTCTGCTGGGACTTGCAAACTTAACACAATGCCTGTCCTGTCCTCAAATCCCTAGTATCCTGCACCTGATATAATTCCCTTGAATTTTGCCTAGGATCACTCAAGCGGCTCCTAAAATAAAAATCTTGAAGGATTTTTGAAAGCCTTGCCTCCTATGCAGGAAGCTGCCTGTGTCAGGTCTAGAAGAGAGCCTCAGATGTTGTGCCAAGACATGAAAATGTGTCACCATCTGCAATATCTGCACTTCAAACCCCGTGTCTGTAGCTCAGAACGAGCTGGAGCTCGTGTGGCAAGAACTCATCTGGCACTGCCTGCACGGTCCTCGCTCCTGAGCCTTGCTCCTGACACTGCCTTGCAAAGGGTTACTTTGAAAAAGGTGGTAAATTGAATTAATCCTGGGAGGAAACCACATTTTGAGTGATCATTCACTTATTAAAGCAGAGCCAGTGTTTAATGTTTCTTCAACGCAGTATTAGAGGGAAGTGAATGAATTATTGAATGAACTATCTTCAAAAGTTCCCTAAGGCTTATATCATCTTGCACTTACCAAAAGCATGATGCCTGCTGTGCCCAGATAATCCATTTACAAAGCTTTTAAATATATTTAAGGGTGAGCTTTGTAGGATTCCTATTTCCAATTAAACAAAGCATTGCCTTCTATTAGAGAAGCCTTTAAGAAGTGCAAAATCTCATTGTTTAAAATAATTTTGCAAACTTGTTCCCAATTCCCAACAGGCCTCTCAAGTCTTTGAACTAATTTTTTTTTCCTATAGTGTCATTTTGAATTAAGTAGGTTTATCCTGAGTTTGCCATCTCTGATTTCCTCATGGTATTCAGCGTGTAGGAGTCTCCTCTGCCTCTTCCCTGATTGCTAAAATGCAGCTTGCAATGCTTTTCTGTCCTGCTTGGCCACCACCATGGATGGGGTTGGGAGTGTTGCCTTCTCCAGGAAGCTTTATTCTTTTTTCTGCAGCTGTTTAATTTCAGACTTGTTTTGAGAAAGGCCAATCCCAGAAACTGGCAATAAGGTTTGTGTAATCAAGCACTCTGCATGTGCAGTTTTAGCATCCGATGTTCAAGACAAGATGCTGCTCCTTGGTGAACTTTGGAGTCAGCTCTGTGACAGTGAACGAAAAATGCTAGTGGTTTCATTAACATTGGTGTAAAACAGGCAGAAAACTTACTGCTTGATCCTGGATTTTTGTTTACATTTCAAATGTAAACAAATTTCATTTTTGATACATTTCAAACATTGCAAAGTAATACCTTTTGGATCGACTCAGGCCTTTCCTCCCTTTTTGCCTTGTTCTCCCAGAAGGAGGTGTAAGGACTCGAAAGCAGAAAGTTGGAACTGCTCTGCCACAAAGGCTGGAAATGTGCTCCTGGAGGCAGCAGCTGCAGCAGCCGTGCTGCAACGGGGACTTTTCCCTTAGGGACAGTTCAGGAAGGACTTTTCCCTTAGTGATGGTTCCAGGAAGAACCTCCCTGTGCAGTGCCCCAGCAGGGCACAGATTGCCCACAGAGGCTGTGGAGTGTCCCTCCTGGGGACAGTCAGGAGCCATCTGGACACCATCCTGTGCCTGTGCTCTGGGGTGGGAGGCTGGAGCAGGTGACCCACAGTGGTTCTTTCCAGCCTGAGCCATCCTGGGATTTTGTTACTCTCTGATGTCCCAGGGCTTTTTCCAGGAGGAGCAGCAGGACCACAAAAACATCCTCTTATAGCACAGTGATCAGCACTTATACTGGAGCACGTAAAATTGCATTTATAAAGGACAATTGTGACTTTTAAGATGATCAAAATTATCTCATTTCCTAAGAGCTGTGACTAAATGACTGCATAACTAACAAATAATTTTTCAGCCTAAATTAAATAATAAATCCCACCACATGAAAGCTTATTTTTTGTTCTAGATGTATTTTGCAGTCACTCCAGTTCTTGCTATGGTCCATCAAGTTGCAAAGACACCCAATACAAAGAGCTAAGAGTAATTTGCCTTGATTTAGGGTCTTCATCTGCTGCACAAGCTGGGAAATTAATTGGAATGTGCGTTCACACTTCAGGGAAAGCAGATCTGAGCTGAATGAGACACATAATGACAACTTCTAATTTGTACAGGGCAGCCTTTAGATGACTGGCTTTTGGTTCCTTGAGTGAGCAGCCCAATGTCACTTTCATAGCCTCTGTTTAATATTTTGCTTCTGGGATCAGTGGAGAAATAGGGAAAAAAATTATTTATACATATACATTTTTCAGAGCTTTTTGGTACTATTGTAATTTAATTCCTTAAGGAATAGAATTATTGAGTTCTGACGGTGAACAGGATCAGAAACATCTATGGGAAAGGCTCAACAGCCAGGATGTGAATTCTGGAAACACCCAGAGCAGTGTGATGGATCCCCAGCTCTCCTCAGACTCTGCTTGTGGACACACAGGTTTGCCAGTCTCGCAGATGAAGTCAGTGAGAACTTCTTGAAACCTGGGGAGCATTTGCATCGCAGTCACCAAAGGTCCTGAGGTAAAAGTGCAAGGAGAAGGATGCCCACCAGGCTGGTGGGAAGCTGATTTTCTCACCAGGAAAAGATGGGTCTGGGTGTCTGTACCTTCAGAGCAAGGGGTGGAGAGCAGAGATCACGAGGGTGCCTTGGAGTGTGTGAAAATCCCATCACTGCTTTCTCACATGAGGCTCCTGAGTGGGTACAGCTGGAACTGGAAGCCCTGTTCAAGCAGAAAAACCTGCTGAGGGAGGTATAAAACATCCCAATTTGTAATCCTCTGAGTGGATAAGCCACTCAAATTGCCTTCCTCTTGGGATTCAGGAGGTCTTGGTTTAAAATGAAGTCATAGTACAATAAGTCCAAAACAAGTCTCAATGTTTTATTACCAACTTTTGGCTCTCATTTAGCTTTCAGAAATCAGACTTTGGCTTTGGTTGAAAGGTTGAAAACTCGATGCATTTAGCTGAAAACCAGCCTTTTTTTTTTTCCTTTTTCAAAACACCACTTAACTGAAACCCCGATTTTTCAGTGCAAATCAATTAATGCTTGACTGTGCCAAGGCAGGCACTTCATGTCCCACTCTGCCCGCTTCATTTGTGACCCACAGAGTCCCTCAGAGGGCTGAATATCTTCTGAGTCATCCACAGCTACTCCTTGAGCTCTGCAAATCCAGCCAGAAGCATCCACAGGTACTTTGCAAATAAAACTCACGCACCCATTCCAGAGGCCAAAGACTTTCTGCAGACTCCCTGCCAGCTTTGGGGCAGTGAGGGATGTCAGTGGAAAGCTGAACCACCACTGCTGCTCAGGACGTGTTTATCCCACCTGTTGTGGAAGATTTTTGAGCTGTAATTTGGAAGTGTGAGGAAAGCAGTGCTAATGGAGAACCAGGGAGGGTAAAACTCTCGTGGCAAACAACTCCAAAAGTGCCAGCTGAGCTGAGCAGTGGGGGGTGAGGCAGAAATCCTGAGTGTTCCCAAGTCATCTGGTAACTCAGCAGCTGATGGCACTGGGGAGTGGAGCAGTGGGTGCAGGGAGTTGGTGCACAGGTGTGTCCCAGGCTGCCCATCACCTGCATGGCTGGACAACGAGGCTGATCTGTGCTCGTGGTGCTCTGTCAGAGCTGCCCAGGGGCTGTCAGAGGGTGAGCACAGCAAGGTGAGTGTGAAACCAGGCACCAGGCTCCGTGAGCTTTTCCAGCCCAGCACCACTTTTTCCCTCCATCATGATTTGGATCTGCTCTGGTCCATCTCCATGAGCATCCCTGTGCTCTTTCTTGTTCCTGCTCGAAGGCGCTGTCTTGCTGCTTTGCTCTGTCCTCGATATGCCCATGATGTGCAAATCCCACCTTGCTGAAGGCAAATTGCTCTTCCCTTGCCTGAGTGTTGTCGGAGTTTAGGCCAGGGGCTGTGCTTACCTCTGAGGGGATTTCCCCAGGGATGCAGGAGGGAACTGCTGCTCTGGGGTGGAGCTGAGCAGCCCCACATCCATCAGTGTGTCCCCAGCTCGGGCTGAGCCTGCTGCCCAGAAACACCCATGCTCTGCTCCTGACAGCTGCTGAGCAGCTCTGGAGCCACACATCACAGCCAGATCCTCTGATGGCTCTGTTTGCTCTGATGGAGAGCTTTGCCAGGCCTGTCAGTGCTAGAGGAAGCAGGGAAATGAACATATCTGTGCTGACTGAGGCTGTTTTGAATTAACTTTCTGTTTCTTTTTCTTTCCCTGAGGCAAGGTCACAAGAAAGTATTGGAAAATTTCAAGGAGAAGAAACTCAACACCTTAAACTTTGTATAAAATAGAGTTTTAGATATATGAAACCCTGGGATATTTGGCAGTCTAAGGTTTTAAGTGTTTTCTCAGAAAATCTAAAGGTTTTAATTCTGGCAAAATTATGTCAACACGCTGTCAGTTGCCTCTTGGTAAGTAATTAGAGAGAGCAATGAATGTTTCTGAACTCTGAAACGTGGGCTACATCAAGGGAGAGGATGAAGCACCGAAGCTGTTAAAGGCAATATCCATCTCCTGCCTTGGGAAGGCAGGAGCCTGGCAGGCATTCCAGCTGCCAGTCTCAGAGCAGCCTTGAGCAGCTCCAAGCCTTGTGCAAACGCCTTGTCCCCCTGGTGTGAAGCTCAGGTGCTTGGGCCAAGGTCTTGGAAGGGACACAACATTTGTGACACTGAGCTCTGTCCTCTTGGAGCTCCTCTGCACCTCTCCTGGCAGGGGAGTGCATTGCAAACTCATAGATGAAGCTGTTGTTGAGAAGACAGAGTGGACCTTTTAACTAAAACATCTGGGTAAATGTAAAAATACAGTGCTGTGGTCAAGAATATTAATTCTGAATTAGCTGGAAGTCAAAGCACTCCATGAGGTGTGATGGAGAAGACAACACTGTGCAGAGAATAGATTTCAAGAACAACTCTCATCACATTTAACTTATAGTTTTTACTGTTATATATTATTAAATCATTTTTTTTTCATGACATACAAAAAGTTCAAGAAACTTGAATAAGGATGTTTGGTCTTTCTAAATACTGTTTTACATTTTTAGTACAGTTTTTGGTGGATGGAAGCAAGAGAACATAATGACTTTTTTCTTCCTGTTCACCTGCAAGTTCACAGCTCTTGAATCCATTTGCCAAATTCAATGAGATCTGACCAAAGGGAAGAGATTTCAAAGCTGTCAGCTTGAATTATATCCCAGTTACCTCATAGCTGCTACACTACTTTCTGTTTGCTTAATGAAAATTGGCATTTACATAGAGGTAATAGCTCCTTTTGGGCTCATACTCAGTTGAAAAAAAGCTCAGAGCAGTGCTTACCCCTCCCACTTAATCTCAGTTGTCTGTCCTACAGAAGCTATTCAGAACATTTTTTTAATGAATATAAATTCTTTTCAGCATTGAAAATTTCTAAATTAGCTTTTGTAATTGACTACTCTTAATCATAGATGGGACTGTTCCACCCTGGTGGTGTGAGAAGGAAGAAAGGACTTTTTTGGCTGATTTCCTTCCCAGAGCTGCATTTATTGTGTGTACTGTCAGAAATGTAAGCTAGAGAAACAGGCACACAAGAAAACAGTGAGCACAGGAGGAGCAGAAAACAATGTTGCCAAGGCAACTTTCTCTTGGTTTCCAGAGATACTTAAAAAAAAAAAATCCTGAAAACATTAGTCATACTTTTTTTTTTTTTTAATGCATTATTTTTATCTATTAATTTGGAGTTTGCTTTGCCAGAGCATGGAAAGCATGGAGGTAGAAGACAACCTCTCCAGGAGAAGAGCTGGTTTCTTGTTGAGGTCTCGGGGCTGAGCGTGCAGGACTGCAGCATCCTGATGTGCCCAGGAGGAATGTGCATGTTCTATGCTCCATGGTGACCCCAGCCAGAAAGGCACTTTATAAGGTATAACTGAGGTGTGATTTGAATGTTTAGCTGTAGAGATGTGGGGTGATGCCATGGCCCTCCAGGAGCCCCACCCGTGTGGCACTGAGCTGGGCAGCCCATCCATGAGAGCTTCCATGGCTCAGCCATCCCAGCTGGAACACAACTCCTGCCAGGGGAGCCTGCTGCAGGCAGAGCTCGTGCTGCCATGGGAACTTTTGGGTAAGGGCGAGCTCACCCAGCTGCAGGGCACCAAGGCCTTCCATGCCCTGGGGCTGAGGGCACGCCCAGGGCACTGGGAATGCCACTGCCCTTCCACCATAGAGCTTCCAGGGACACTGCAAACCAGGAATGCCAGCTTTTCCTGCTGACAGCAGCCACAATGTGCCACTCACAGACACCTCCGCACTCTGGTGGCAGTGGCTGCAGTAAAGCTTTACCAGTTGTTTATTTATTGTCCCCCCAGATACTTCATCCAAACCAGAGTAACTCCAGCCTACCTCACAAGCAGTCCAATTTTTGTGATGAAAATTTTCATATTACCCTAGCATGGTTAAGTGCAGTAAGGAAATCACCTTTTAGCGTTGTGTGAAATGGTTTTCCCCCCATATTGGAAGATTTTAAAGCCTTAAAAGAAGAAAAACTGGAAAATAAAAAATTGAAATTATATTTTCATCGGTAAAACAAGAATTTTTTAGCTTTGATAGAAAGTGATTTCTTTATGTGAAACAATTAGCTTGAAGGAAAAATAGAGAAAAAAATGTTGTGACTGAACAGACACGTTTAATCCTGAAAATGCAGAGAAGGGAGCTTGGCATTTATCTGAATTATGTAACCAATCCCTCAGTGGAACTGACAAGATTTTCAGGAGCACGTCAATCCCCAAATTCCTTGTAAATCCTCGTACCAAGCGTAGGGCCACTGGAATTCTGCAAGCCACTGAGGCTGGTGTGTGCCCCCAGTGTCTCTCTGCTCTACCTGGAGATGTTTGGAGGAGCTTGCAGTGGCAGAGGCCAGGCTGTGACTGATGGAGCAGATGCCCTGCTGCAGTCAGGTATTGCAGCAGGAGCTGTGCTCCCTCCTTCTGCTGCCTCCCTCCAGCTGGAGTCAGAGCTGTGAATTCCCAAGCCCAGGAACGCAGGAGTGGGCAGCCAAACTAGCTCTGAGCTCACACGAGAGGAGAGACTTGGCCACCTTGCTCTGAAGTTTTGTGTCCAAATTTTGAGCATCCCCTTCCTAACAGCAACCAAGAGGAAATGCTGAAAACAGGGAGATTTGCTTTAGTGATGGAGACCATCCCCAGCCTGAATTTTGTGTCTGTGAGAGCACTTCCAGCTGCAGAGCACCAGAAGCTGAAGGCAAGCACTGCAAGAGCTTCAGTGTGGAAAAGGCAGACAAGATTGGTGCACAGAATGGCAACGGGGATGATTTGTGAAATGATAGGAAGAATAGGCCACAAACTGGCCTCTTGCTCACAGTGGTTCTGAAATAAAACTTGAAGTAGTCCTTGCAAAGCCCTGTGAGTCAGGGTTGCCAGCTGCCCAAAGCTCTGTGTGCCTGTTTTGGGGTGGTGGTGGGCCAAGGTTTTGTTTCCTGCTAGGAAGAAGTGTGGATGGTCCCAAGCAGTGCAAGGTTGAATTTCCTGCTCTGTAATGGATGCTGTGAATTCAGGACCTCCATGTGGCCTCAGTAGCTGCTCTTAATGGTGTTAGCACAGAAAACACTTGCAAAAACCAGATGAACTGAGACACAATAGCTCCCAGCCATATCCTTCAGCTTTTTTTTTTTCCCAAAGCTATGGAAGCACATGTGATATTGAGACAACAGAAGGAATAAAATGTTCAACCTGCCTTGAGCCAGGAGCAGACTGTGCATTTTTTTTGAAGGTTTTGGAGTGGTGGGCTTCAGAAATAATGTTATTGGCCAATGAGTCCCTTCCAGGGCAGACAGATTCCTTCTGCAGGAGTGAATCTGCTTTGTTTGTTTGCTGGACTAATTTATTTGCTAAAAGATTTGGATAAGTCATTTGTGAGTGGGTGTTCAGCAAACAGCTTGAATCCTGGCTGTTGGTTACCTGAGATGTGTGAATGATCCTTGCTCACTGCCTGGAGGGTGGCAAAGAGGATAAACACTGAGGTGTGGCACAGGTAAACAACTCTGGCCAGAAGTCAGGAGGTCCTGCTGGACACACGGACATTTATCGTGGTTCACAGGATAGGCTGTGCCTCAGGTGAGGTCAGACCAAGAATTCTTATCCATAAAAGTCATGCAGGAGTGAGTACTGCAGTTCATCCCTTTATTTATACATGGAAGTGTGATCTCCTGAAGCCCAGGGTAGCAACTCTGATTTTTTTTCTTTCTCAGTACAGTGAGAATTTTCAGCTTAATCATTTTTTGATCATTATGGCCAAGCCAGCCACCTACCATCACATGCCCCATGAGTCCTTCTCTATTCACAAGTCTAGGGCTCACCTTTCCTAGCTGGATCACTGAGTGCTTGTGACAAGAAATTATCCTCTACAAACTCCAGGGATTTCCAAGAGCTGTTGATCACAGCAGCATGGTATTCCCAGTTGGTGCCTGGCAAGCTGAAAGCTCCTGATCCAGGAATCTCTCCCAAGTGCCTGTGAAATACCAGTGAGTTAACCTGTCCTGGCTGGGGTAGACACCCACTACATCTCCTTTGTTTTCCACACCCCACTAATGCTCTTTATCACATCATCACTGAATTTAGGGCAGTGCAAACCTCTCACCCTCTCCAGTGACACCTCCAGCTTGCCTGCCCTGCCTGTCCCTGCTGAGCAGCCCTCAGCCTCCACCCCAGCACTCCAGCTCTGGCCCCATTCCACCCAGTCTAACACCAGTCACACTCTGGAGGACTAATAGGGACGTCCCTGTTGCCCTGGGGTACCATAGGGTGCTTTCAGAAACTGCTGTGAAGTACAAAACTGCTAGACAAGAAGCAAGAAAGTGAACTTTTTTTGTGCAGTTTCAGGGCTCAGATGGTTCTGCTCTTATAGCTCTTGCTGCAAAATTCCCAACTGTAATACTTCAGGAATATGAAATCAGAATATTCTCAGACTCAGGGGCATCTTCCTCAAACCCAGAGCAAATCCCAGATCAGCTTTGGTCCCAGCAGTGAAAGCCTGAGGATGACCACCAGAGTGTCCTGCATGGTCAGACAGGAAAACTTCCTGAGCAAGAGAGACCCTGATTTAGTTAAACTGGCAAGGGATAGCCAAGTCTCAGCTCTGAGCTGCTCTGTGCAGGGTTTTGTTCAGCAGATCCAAAAGTCTGAAGGAGATCCTGCGTTATCTCATTTCTCTCTGGGAGATTGATGCTGAGTTTAAATTTAACTTAAGATGAAAACATCTGTTACTCTTCAGAGTAAATATGTTCTGATATTCTCCAATTGATTGAGAGGCAGACAGCTCAGGAGACAGAAACTGAAGGCATTTTGAACCGTCACTGTTTATACTTGGAGCAGGAGTAATTTGTTTCCCACTCTTATGAGTCATGGCTAGAGGTAATAAAAAATCCTTCAGAAAGTGATGATGATTGAAAATGATTTGTAGATATTCGTACCTTTTCAGCAAAAAAAAACAGCGAGGAAAGGATATTATAGACTGGTGGGATTGTAATGTTCTTATGAAAAATTCCCATTTGCTATATTGGCTGACTGGAGCCTAAAGCACTGCCTGCACTCTGTGTTGTTACCTCAATTCATTATTTACATTGCAATATTGGAGATCTCAAGCCCAAACTGGTCCTACTGTGCTGGGTGCAGCACATGGAAACTCCAGGAGTGCAATGCCACCCCAGAGCTTGTTCCCCTTTCCTGCTCCCAGGTGAGAAGGGAGGGCCGAGGTTGGGCTGTTCCTGAGAGTCACGCTGGCTGCCCCCAGGCTTGGATTTCTGGGGGTAAGTTGTGGGTTCTGGGGACTCCTCCGAGGGACATGGTGCCATGGAAATCTTTTCTGCACCTTTTCTCTCTGAGCCTTCAGTGGAGAGCTAACAAAACCAACTGGGCTGATTCCCTAAACCCAGGGCTGGTGTGAACCACAGCTAGGGGCTCTGTCTGCTTAAGCCAGCTCAAAGCCTGTCCTTCAATGCAAAGACAAGTGCTCTTTAATATAAAATTCAAAGCATTTTGCCTTGATTTATTACATTCATTATCTCCTGTTGCCTTATCTTTATTATTATTTGCAGACACTGTATTTCCATCTCCCTCTGTTTGTTTTTGGTCATGATCAGGTGGCTTTTGACCTTTGGAAAATCTGTGAGAGCAGAGAGGAAACCTGAATGCAGCACTGTTCTGTGTGGTAGGACTGACCTTTGCCATTTGTGTTTTTTGCCTTCCTAAAAGCTTCTTATTTTCATCCTGCCAGTTTCCCACTTAGTGACATCTTGGACCAGAAGAATTTGCTGGCACTTTGTTACGCTGGCAAATTTTATTAATATAAATATTAGTAATACTTTGGATTTTTGATATGGATCTTATGAATATGCCTTACATAGATGGCTTTCCTGGGCCCTGTGACTGGGCTCATCCATACAAGGGGTGAAGCCAAACCCCCTTGGCAGTGAATGGACTCAGATTTCAGCAACCAAAAGGAAGTCACAGTGAGAATGAAGCTGAAACAGGGTGACAGGAGTTTCCACACTGCCCCTTATGAAGGCTGGTGTCTCAACTGTCCCTCCAGACCATTACTACACTTAACCAAAATGCTCCCAAATATAACTTGGTTTGCTTTCAGTTCCAGTTTCCCCTCACAGTTTGCCAACTCAAATATTGCACGTGGGTGCCAGCTCAGCCACAGTGCTTAGCAGGCCTGGGAAGATTTTCATGTGCAGAGATGTAAATCCATAACTGAATGTGCCTAACCATATCCCTGACTTCAAATGTGTATCAGAACTCCCAAAAACACCCCTGCCATCTCCTCCAAAATATGCAGAGAGCCACTTTCAGGATGCTGGAGTTTAGTCCTAGAAAGACCCAGGGCAATCTCATTCTGCCCTGCTCTGGTGGAAGAGGTGACCAGAGGCCCAAGGATGCTCCATCTTTGGCACTGCCAGGTTCTGCAGACAAAGACATGGCTTGCCTGGGGAAACTGGGAAATTTGGGGAAATTGCTGCTCCCAGAGGGAGCTGGGATGAAGGACTTTGGATGTCTCCTCCCTGTGCCCTGGCAGAGCAGAGCACCTTTCATGCCTGGCCAGCTGTTAGAGCATGGCCAGCTGCCTTCTCAGGCCCTGGAGCGAGAGCTTGCTGTTCCCAGCCCTCCTGCTAGTGCCCCACAGCCACAGAGCAGGGATGTGTGTGAACATCTGGGCTGTGCCTGCATCATCCCCCTGCCCCAGGAGCTCCTTGTGCCTGGCTGGCAGGTTCCTCCTGCAGTTCCCTGGGCTCTTTGTCCTGTGCCAAGGCCAGAGACTGTCCAGGTGCCTTCATATTTCCCTGTGGATCACGGGGCTGCCCAGGCTGTCCAGGTTCTCTCACACCTTCCCTGTGGCTCACAGAGCTGCAGCCCTGATCCCCCTGCACTGCACCAAGAGCTCTGCTCTCACCCTGGCTCTGCCATCCCTCTGGCATCCATCTCCTCTGCCCCTTTCTGCTTCCCTGCCCCCTCCCCAGTCTGTGTGCAGCCTGTGAACCCTCCCTGTGTGTTTTGAGGGCACCACCTATTTTGCTCCAGTGCAGCATGAGGCTGTTGGTGAGTTTATTTTTTTAAGGCCTCTCTGACTGAATGGGCCCTGCCTCGCTGGAGGAGTTGCTGACAGATGGCTTGCATTTGCATTTCCATTTCTGAGCTTGCAGGCAGCTGTGCAGCCCAGGGCTGCTGAGGTGCCCAGGTGACTCTGCTGTCAGGAGGCTGCTTGGCTGCACTGCTTTGGGCATCCTTGCTGTGCCCTGCCTGTCAGAGACTGCTCTGGCTCCCAGCAGGGTCTGATTCTGCATGGCACAGCCAGGATTGCATGGGATAACTCTTCTAAGTGGAGCCTTCCCTCATCCCCTCAGGGGTTTAATTCTGCTCCTTCATCTGTTGGTCTTGTGATGATTGTGGGCATCAGCCCTACCTGGTTGTCAGGGCAGCAGTGTTTGTTCCTCAGCAAGGATTGCTGGGCACTGTGGATTATTAAACCATTATTTGCTTGCTGGACCTGCATGGGCAAAGGTCAAAAGCTTCTCTGTGTGGCAGTGGATACACCTTTCTTCCTAAGAGGGACCAAAGTGGTGTTACTTACCACGGGCAAAATGAATGTTCTGGCACATACAGGGGGAAAACCCAAACCACAAAACAATAGGCAAGTGAAGCAAAGGAGGTTATTTTCAATTACTTAAAGATATGATATCTTCTGGCTCATCCATGAAAAGAAACAATAATGAGTGCATCCCTCCCACACTGGACCTACACGTTTTGGATTTCCACAGAGGAGAAAAAGAAAAGCCAAACAAGCAACTTTCCTTTTTGTTGGTGCTGTGTGGGATAAGTGGTGGTGCTGTGACTGGTGCTTGCTCACTCTGATGGCCCCTGACCTTTACAAAGAGATCCTCCCTAGAGAGTTCCTGTCCTGGGCTGTGACAGAGTGACACACACTGGTAAAGGGCTCCCTGCTACCCCAAAAACCAGTTTGGATTCAGCCAGCCTGTTAAGGGGGAAACTATTTCATGATCTGAGTGCAGGAGCTTCCGCCAGGCTCCAGGGTCAAGGCACATCTGATTCACAGGCTGAGGAGTAACTTTGTCCCTTTTCTTCCCGAGACAGGGGATCACATGGAAGGAAATCTCTGATTTAAAGAGAGAAGGGACACAAGGCACATGGCAACCTTCTAAACCAGATGGGGAGTGGATCATAACTAAACACAGCTGTTTTTTCTGATCACTCACACCAAAGCTGCTGTTAGAAAGCATTTCACTGAGTCAAAAACATTTTTAATATAGTGTCTGCTTGCACAGAAAAAAAAATTCGCTGCTGGGTATTTCACATGTTCTTGAGTCCCTCCTGTGAATTTACTCTATCCCCCATTTTGACCCATGGTTGGCACATTTATGGGTTGATTACTTATTATCATATTTTTTTCCCAGTTTTGCCACTGAGACTATGGACAAATGAACTGTGAAATGCCTGCCCTGTAAGGGCAATTATGCTGCTATGAGACTCCTCCAATCTGTTCCATTCCAGGCAAGCATCAAAATGCCTGCCCATGAAAATGTCTGGTCATCAGGGCTCTCATTACAATAAATAAGCTATTAAAAAGTCATATCCTAAACACATCACTCAAAGAAAAAAAAACCAAAAAAACAAAACAACCCAAGCAAATAAAACCTGTCCTCTGCAGAGTCCTCATTTAAATGATACACTTTCATTCTTTCAAGGAAAACTAGTGCTTTGAAAAACAAATAGGTGTTAGCTCTCTCCTTATTTCCTCATCAATGGGCCATCACTCACCCTTCAGGAACTGCTCAGTGGAGCTGGGGATCACAAACTCACATTTACACTCCCTGTCTCTTAGCATTTTGCTTGTTCCTTTTCTTCTGACTACTGCTACCTCAGGAGACAGGACACGCCACAAGGATGCCAACGTCCTGTAGAGCAAGGTGTTCAGCAAGCAGAAGAACCAATTCAAACTTGTTTCCTCCATAAATGTGGTTCCTGTCCTGCTTCCTCTCTGGCCAGCCTGTTCTGTCACGGAGGATGCCTGTAGTAGTGACAAATGCCATCCCTGCCAGCTGCTGCCAGCTCAGCCGCAGCACAGAGCAGCAACGCTCTCTGGCCTGCATTCCTCTAGCCAGATGCCAGTTTTCACAAAAACTGTAGGGCTATAAAATCCTGGAAACATCAGCTGCCCAGTGAGGTTGATTAGTGAGTTAATACTTATTAGTGGTGCTTTGGAAGACACATGAACAACGTAATCTCTTAAACATCAGGGGTGTAAGGAATGAAGCCAAAAGGGAAGAGAAGCATGTTCAGTCACAAGTGATTACTTGTGTCTTTATCCCCTTCCTCTCTCTACAGGAGATTTGATGTAACATAGCTTAAATTCCATAATCCTTTGATCAGGAATCAGAACCTAACTGAATGTTTTCACTTAGTGTTCCTGCTGCAGAAAATATCTTAAATGCACACTTTGCAAGACTGTTGTCACTTTTTTACCTTCCTCTCTTCTCTAACATGCAAGTTTCATTGTGAGTGACCTGCAGCAGGTGTCACAAAAGTTGCCTTTCTTTACAGATCAGCAAAATACAGGTTCTCTGGAGGATTATAGAATATTCTTTTGCTTAGTTAACCAAAATCTAGATGAAGACCTCACCAGTACTGCTGTGATTTAGTGTGTCACAGCTGCAGTGATATTTAACACTAACTACATAAAACAAGTCTGCTTCTTTTAAAGGGTTGGGTGGCAAATCCCTTGCCTTGCACTGGGTTGTAATTTATGTGATTTATTTTCTGAAGACTTTTCCTCTGTGTGAGGTGCTCACAGCCACCTGGTATCTGATCATGGGGCACATCACATACCCACCCTAACTCATCCACTGGATGTTCAGATGCTTCAAACCCCAGAATCTTCCTTGAATTTCATTTTAAATTTATTTTGGAAATTGTTGCAAAATATGGGTGAAATTTGCTTGTGGTCAAGTCCAAGATCTTCAGAGAGCATCGTGCCAGTAGGATATGTTGATAAATATATCAAGTTAGGAGTTGGAGTTAGGAAAAAGTTTAAATCCTGAGTTAGAGGACATGGTGTAGTAAGAAAGAAGCCAGCAAAGCTAAAGCATGAGCAGTTCCATTTCTGGTGCCCATTACCATGGGCTTCAGAACAGATATTTTGCTTTGTTTCTACTGCAGAGTGTAATCTAATAGCTAGGGATGTATTGAAACTCCTGGATAAGAATAAACAAAGTAGTTTTTCAAATCACAACTTTTCCCACCTGTCTTCACAAAATCAGCTGACAACCAGGTAGGTTTGTGCAAAGATGGAAAAAAATTCTGGTTAGATTCCATTTTCTTGAATAATGTCAGAACCATCTCTCTTTCCTGAAACCCTTGCAAATACCTGCTGAACTTTGGTAATTTCAAGCTTTTCTTGAAGTTCCTGAAGTGTCTTCAGCTTCTTAGGTTTTGTCCAGCATGCACAAAATAATTTTTCTTGCTTTATTGCAAAGAGAAACAAAGCATCCTCCTTCCTCTGAGCCGAATCCTCTTTGAAATATGTTTTGTAAAGCAGTTGCACAAATAAGTACACTTGGCTGTCTCACGGAGTGCCTTTGGGATGAAAGGGAAGAGTACAGCTATAATAGAGGTTAAATGAGTCTAACTAACTGTGCCAGTCCCTGAAGTGTTATTAGAGTCTAATTGTAACACATGAGGTCAGAACCACGTAATTCTGGCAAGCAGAAGGGTGGTGTGAGAGCCCTCCTTGTGTATGCAACGAGGAGTGCATTATCTCTCTTCAGCCTCGCTGAGAACAACTGAGGTCTCAGTGAGCCATTCCGAGTGGCCAAGCTGCATCCTCTGTGCTGTAAGCAGCTGGAATTGTCAGCCAGTGCAGCCCTGCCACAGTCCCAGCCTTGGCAAGAATCCAGGCACACGAGCTTTGCATGATCCAGAGGGAAAAAAATCTCTTGTCAGCCTGAATCACCGTTCTGGGGCCTTTAGCAGAACTGGGAAACTCTCACTTCAGGGTGTCCATCTCACCTCAAGAGAGGAAAGAAAGGGATGTTTCAGTGTTGTCACTCAGATTTGCTTTAGAACAAAATTTTCGTAGAGCTGGGGGATTCCCTTCTGTGCCAATAAACAAAGTATTAAGTGGAAGATCTATACAGTTTGCCTTATAAATACACAACAAGTAATTTTAAAATATGGTAGCTTGACTTACTCAAGACTAATGCCTCAGTGCTCGCTGAAAGTATTTCAACTCTGAATTTTGAAAAGACGAATAAAATACAAAAAACTTCCTTTGAACAAATGTAGAGATATGCAGATTTCTGCATTTGTTTTGCTAAGGCAATAGATTGTTCTTTACAAGAAAAAAAAAGTGATCCCTGAAAGACGGTGTGACTGCTCTGCCTGCTTTAGATAGACTTGACATGCCCTCTGAGGATTAGACAACTATATATATTATACATAATTATATAAGCAATCATAGATTGAATAAATAGGAGGATTAAAAACCTTTGAGAGTGGGTGTCTTGTCACAGCATCCCTGCACTTGAAAAGGCAGAGGGAAGGATACAGCTGAACCGTTTTGCTTTGTTCCTTTGGATGATCCAGCAAGGTCTGCGATCGCTCCCTTGACTTGGAGGGGGGTGGGATCAAGCCCTTCCCTCCTGGCAGTAGCAAGGTCATGTATTTCCAGTGCAGCACTTAAAATACATCCCTTATCTGCAGCCCGTGCCCTGTGGCTGCTCTCAGCTGTCTCTGCTGCAGCTCTGTCTCTCATCCAGGAAAATCCACGGCACAGCTCCTTGTAAGGCCAGCTTTGCCTGGGGGCTTCACTCTGGGAGTCCTTGCAGGCTGCTGTGGTCAAACTTTCGTGTTGCCAGGCGAGAAACGGACTCAAACCAGCTGAAGCTTCTGCCTGACGGCTTTGCCCATCATGGCAGTGCCTGGATTTTGGAACGGCTCTGACCCCAGTGGTACTCAGAGAGTGACTCTCCTGTTTGCTGCTGGGGGATGGAGTTTTGGGGTCTGCCAGGGGGCACGTGCCAGCCGAGCACCAGCACCTCCCCCGTGGCCCAGAGCAGATCCTGCAGGGCTGCCAAGGGAATGGGGCAGCACGTGCAATGAACTCTGGACACGACCAGGTTTGAGGACCGCCAGTGCTTGTCTTTGGCTGGAAGAGAAGACTCTTCTAGGAAGTGCATCTTCCTCCTCGCGCTGCGATGAAGGCCAGAGTGAGGGAAAAGGAACTGCTCCACTTCCCCTCTCTGGCAGTCCCCTGCCAAGCACAATAAACCTTGTTTTGGTATGGACTGAAATATCACAGACGAAATTGGATTTCATTATTACATTTCATTTGTTTTCTTGGCATTGCCTTATTCCTGTCAGGCTGCCTGATAATCCATTTTTCTTTTCATTTTGCTGGGTTTTTTTCCATCCACTTACGTTTACTTAGTGCCCAAACCAATCTCCTGTTAGCAGTCATTCATCTCAAATCTTTCCACTTTATAGAGACTGCAAATGACTTGGAAAAGTCACTTGTGTTTTGTTTTTAAAGGTCATTTGCCAATAACAATGCAAAGTCAAACCTGCTTTCATACTCCAAGGAAATCAGCAAAATAGGTCATTTTCTCCTGCACTAGATAAACTCTACACTTGATTATTTGGACTTCAGCTTTCTCTTTGGACTCCAGCTCTTTCCAAGTGCTCCAAGGATGCTTGAAGCAGCAGACTGAAAGGGGAGCCTGCCTTTGAGCTGTGTTTCTTCATTTGCTTTGCCTTGGTTATGACAGCAGATGATTTCTGACAGGATTGCTTTAAATCAGAGTAATCCTACCAGGAGTAACCAATGCTTTAATTGATGTCTTGGCTCTCCTCTTGGTTGTTTTTGGCAGCAGCCCACTTTCTACTGCATGCTATCTTATCCAGCATTATTAATATACCAAGTCTGGGAGCGCATACCTGCTGTCCATTTCATTTGTACAAAAAGTACAAATGACCAAGCATTGGGATTTCTTCGTGGTGTGGTCATTGGTTGTTTGTACAGTCAAACACATGCTCTTACAAGTTCTTGGCTGAAAGACTGGCAGTAAGTCATTGAAAAGAAGGGGACAGTTATTACAGCACCATTTGGCATTTTAATGATAATTTTGAAAGGCTGATAGTTTCAGCCCTCCCAAAGGCTTTTTAGGGAAATCTTGCCGATTTTTTTCCTAGGTAGGAAAGGCCCAAAACTTTGATACTTGACCCGTCTCAGTGAAACTTGATTCTGGAGCAGCAGGTGAAGATATAACATAACTCTACATACCTGATAGAAAGACATGGCTAAGTGGAAAGGTGAAATCCCACTAATATTGACTGGAGGAAAGATTCATCCTTTATTAGACATCAAGGAATGCTTGTAAAGACTCCTTTTGTGCCTCTGCTCCCAGAACTACTAATTTTCTCAGACAGACTCTTTCCTTTAAAAGACAGGAAATTAACTGCACTGAAATATGAAATGAATACATTTTCAGTATGATGTCTTGATATGTGTATATTTTGGTTAGGTTTTCAAACATTTAGGTATTTAAATAGTTCTTCTGTAAATCTTTCTCAGAGATATGTTTGGTTTAGTTTCTTGGCCTTTGGAAGGAGTTGCTTATTGTCTGTACAAATTTTTTTCTGGTTCTTTTCCCCTTGTCTCTCCCATTTAATTTGCAGCACATAGCTCCCTTGAAAAGTGTTCGTTTTGGCTTTTTTTTTTACATCCAATTCAGCAGCAGCAGCAGCTTTGTTTTTTTCCAGATGATTTCATCATGTTGTCCCTGACATTTCCTTGCATTTGTATCACCTATTTATGTTTGAGATAAATGTCTATGGCTGCAACAACAAAAGAATGTTACAGACAGAGTTTGTATCTTACAGTCTGCTTGGTAATTCTTCATCTTCTATCAAGTGGCCATCAAGTGAAGCCTCAGGGATGGTGAACACCCGGGAAAGAGATTTTACAGCGGCTGCTGCTTCCTCCATGTCCTGTCTGATTGGATTCCACATGTGAGGCAAAACAATCCAGAATCTGGAGTGCCTTGTCTCATGAGCAATCTCATCTAGGGATGCAGGATTAGGCTTTTTTCTTGGAAATTAGAAAATCAGATATTCCTGGAAGGAGCCAGAGATTGTACCAGTCTGCTGACACTGTGTGGTGAGGTCTCAAGAGGGCTTCTCACTGTGAGTCTTGCTTTTCATCAAAAATTTTTTTTTTTTTTTGACAAATTTTAATAAAATTTTTTTGTTTTTCTCCACAAAGACGTGAGAAAGAACACGACCATAACATACAGAAAGAACTGGGGATCTCTGCTTTTTGTGCAATCAAGAGCATGGAGTCATGGCAGCTTTTAGGTCCTATCTCCAAGAAGACAGCTGTGGTTTTAGGGATGGCAGGCTCCAAATGCTCTGTATGTGCTGCTCCTGCTGGGCACACCGTGTGTTTGCACATCCAGGGGCTCCTGAGTTCTGACTTGCAGATGCTGCTGGCTCTGCCCAGCCCTGGAGAAGCAAAACACAGGGAGCAGCCCTGGGACCTTGGCACAGGCACGAGTTCTGCGTGGCCACACTGGGGTCAGCCCAGGCTGCTGCCACCCCCAAGGGCTAAGAGAGAGAAATTCCATTAGTGCCAGTTATGCTGGGTGCTTTTCTTCCCAGCACTTTCCAGGCTTGGCTGAGGGATGGTGAAATAAAGAGCTGCCTTTGAATTCACCTGTATCAGTCCCCAGTTCCACTGAATTCTTTGCTGATTTTGTTCTGCTTGAGGATTGTGTCTTGTAACGGGCAAATTTTGTTGTGAACAGCTCATAGAAGATTTACCTTCCTGCCTGGCTGCAGTTTTGCATAGAAAATAGTAATAGAAATCTATTTTACAATGTGAAATCAAGATGAGTGTTTATGTTTTAACATCCTTTCCTTCCAGTGTTTTGGAGAGAATAACTCACCTGTCGTATTAAAAACAAAATATATTTGGATAGAAATCAGTAATATTTTGTTTAGGAAATGTAAAAGAAAGACCAACAGAGTTTCAGGCTGCCATCACTGTCCCTCTCTCTACTGAAATGTCCTGCTGTATCTGCTTCTCATTCCTCCTGCTGGCAATATTGGCAAAAGTTCTTGGAAAAGATCAAGCTGTTCCCCAGAGCCAGCTCTAACCCCACTTGTCTTTCCTGCTCTGTTTTTTCAGGTAGCTTTCTGGCAGGTCCAACACAGATTGCCAGTTTCCCCTCCCTCCAGAGAGCATTTCCAGAAACAGGTTTGAACTTCAGCTCATTCCTTCTTTCTGCTGCCTGCGGGGCACTTTGGGATATCTGAGCAGAGAAACTTTGATCAGTGGTAAAGTGGTCAAAAGCAGAGGGGCTTCAGGGAGCTGGAAAATATTTGTGAGTTGAATTTAGCAAGTGGTCTTGCCTGAGAAAATAGTTTCCACAAGTGCTGAAACACTTCCTCTCAGACAGAACCTCCAGCAGGTTTCCGATATCATGCCACGAAAAATCAGAGTGTGCAGTGATTAGCTGTAGACAGGCTGTGGGAGGGGTGATGAGTTTCACTACAACACAATCAAACACCTCTTTTTGTGCCTCAGAGTGAAGTTTAAAATGGCTCTGAGCACTTAACAGGTTAGGATATTTTTAAAGTCAGGTGTGCCTTTGCACAGCTGATCCCCAGTGAGTGAGTTCCTCCTTGTGAGGCATCCTGCTTTGTGCCATCTGCCAAGGCTAAGCAGCACCAGACTGTGGGAATTAAGAAACTGAGAAAATGAACTGAATTTCCTTTCCCCATTCTGTATTTCCAGTTTTACAATTTTTTGAAATCTCACATCAGCAAACACAGAGTAGCTCAGAGCTCAGTCTGTGAAGACTTGTCTGATTTAGCCAGCTTTGGCCATCAGATATGTAAGTGCCATGACCATATGGTAGCCTCTCATTCATTCAGCTTTGTTAGTTTGCTTATGTAGCTTCCTCAGCTGCTCACCTTAGTAAGAGTCCATTTGCTTTAATACACAGACTGTATTTAAAAAGCTATAACATCTTTCCTACTCCTTATTAAGAATTTATTTTCGAGCTATTAATTTGTAGTTTGTGTTTTTCTAGTGCAAAGAAAGACACATCCATCACAAGACTGGGGGGTGGGGGGGGTGTAGTCAGTAAGAATAAAACCATAAATTCTAATTTACAAGTTGGCTAAGTTGTAGTGGAGCTGTGTGCCACAAACAAGTCTGCAACATGGATGTCCTAGAAAGCATTATTGCAATTTGCCATCCCACATGGCACCAACAGCTGAAATATTTCATTTGGAAGAAAAAGTGCATTTGATGCCTCAGGTTTCAGCTTTTGTATTTTTCAGATTCTGTGTTGCTTTGGTGTGTGGGTCTGGACTCCATATGAGGGGATGCTGAGCTCTGTGCACAGAGCAGGGAGACAAAACAATTCCTGCTCCAGCTGGGCACCAAGGACAAATGATCCAAATCTCAGCCCAAGAGGAGAAACACCATGGGCTGGAGAGAGAAAAACAAGCAGGATGGGACTGCCTGGGCTGAAGCTGGAATGGGACAATGAACTCCAATATCCAAATGGACCAAAACTTATGGAAGTGAGAGACCCTGTGACCAGTTTGGTGACCATTTTGGGTTCATTTGGGTGCAGCCCTGGCTGGGCTGCTGTGCTGCCCCAGGTGGCTCCATGGAGGCCTCCTGATAAATCCCCACTTTATTCTCTAGCTCTGTCCAGTCTCTGTTCCAGGTCAGCCTGCACAAGGCATCCCGCTCCCTTCCCGGAGCTGCTGACCCCCCTGCGTGTGCAGGACTGAGGAGGGGAGGGACCCTGGTGCAGCTCTGTGCCAGCCCATGCCAGAGTCCTGCAGGAGCAATGGCCACGGGGCTGCCTGCAGAGGAAAGAGCTCTGCCTCCTCAGGGCTGGGAGGGCTGCAGCCCATCCTGGGAGCAGATCAGCAGTGCCATTGGCAGCTGCCAAGGCAGGGTCTCGGGCACCAGGGGCACCTCTGTGTCCTGCTGCATGTCACTGCTCTGAATTCAGCCCTGTCAGTGCCTCCTGGCTTGGCTCTGGCCTCTGTCTGCAGCTGGGGGAGAGCCAGGGCCTGGGGGAGAGGAGGGGATGCTGTGGCCATGGCTCACACTCCTGCTCAGCGCCAGGGCCAAGGACCACTCCTCTCCTTAGGTGGAAGGGAGAAGGAACCATGCCTAGAATTAGAGAGAAGCTTGGTGCATGTGCCAGGGTGAAGGAATTCTCCCATTCCTCACTGGAAGGTGCACAGAAAAATCAGGGTTTCACTAGAGGGAATCAAGTATTTCACTCTTACACTTTTACTATCTTCCAGCACATTCCAAATAACAAAATGGCTATAAATAAAACCACCCTGCCAGCAAGTAGCTTTGGCTGGTGTTAGGAAGAAGAGATTGATGCATTTCTGTTCACAGCTGGAAATAATCCTAAGTTCCCCTAGATGATGAGCTTCTTTGCAGACAGCATCACCATATCACTTTACATTTCTCTGAGTGTTAATTAGGAATCAGGTTTGTCAGTGTGAGGATATGAGCCTGGAAAATCCAGCAATCTGTGGTGGAAGGACAAGGGTACAGTGATAAGGAATAGAAGGGATTTCCTTCTTTTGTTTTTCAGTGTATTTTATAGGCATATGAAATAGTCCAACACCTCTCCAAATTGTCCCTGTGTTCTCACTATACTGAAAAAATGGCATTTATCAGCAGGGCTGGGTGTTAGGGAAGTCTATTAATGGAAGCAGTATGCAACTGTACAGAGATGGTATTTAGTAACGAGCACATAAAGCTCTTCTTCCATTAAAATGCTGCTTCGGGCAAGAATGCGTTGCTTGATTAGTTTTTTGGAGAGCAGTTTCTCATTCATAATGAGAACACATATCTCATCCACTGTTATTAGTGAGAACATGCTCTAAAATGAAAATAGAGAGAAGGCAAAGCCAGGAATCTGTCAGGGCAACGTTAAACAGCATCACATCTCGACAAGGTGGGCTGGCAGGAGCGTTTAGGAAGCACGTGCTGTGCAAGAGTCACTGATGGCAGCAGAGCAGCCATCCACATTGCACCCAGCTCAGATCACTCCTGTGCTCTCCTGCTTGTTCCTCCCCAGCACGCCTCTCCTCTCCTTGGCTTTCAGGATGCTGTGGAGGGAATTGCATGATGCAGATTTCTAGGGGCTGGGTGCCTGGCTCTCATCTGCTGACTGAAGAGGTGAGTGATTCTTCCAGAGCTTGTTTTAAAAAGGGGCTCCTCACTGCCGTGCCTTGCACGGGGTCAGCCTTCGTTCCACAGAAGTCAGGTGGCTCTTGTGGTCGAGTGAAAGGTGAACACCAAAGTAAGACAGAGTCCTACAAGCAGTCATTTTGAGTGGAAAAGGACAAAGTCAGCTGAGTTTCCATTCCTGTGATCCCCTCTGTTGGGGTATGTGAGGCAGAGACAGTGGCTCTTGCTGCTCAGCATTGTCACAGCTCGGTGCAGCGCGTGGCCATGCAGCCAGGCACAGGCACCACGCAGAAAGAGAGCTTTGTGCTGCTCTGTTTGCCTGGGCACACAAATGCATCACCTGTGAGAGACAAATAACACAAGAGAAACTGGCAGTGAAGTGAAATGGCAGTGTCATCCCCTTTGCTGTGGAGGGAGAGTCACAGACAGTGCAGGTAAAGCACAGATGGCGAGCAGTAAAGGGAGTTTCCAGCAAGGAAGGATGAAAACCTTCTGCCTCATGAGCTCTGCGAGGCTGAAGTGGTTTCTTTTGCAGCTGAGGGGTGAGCTTGTGTCCTTCTCTTTGGTTCCCTTCCTCCCTCCTCAGAGAGCTCAGCCCTGAGCAGCCAAACAAGGGCTTTGCAGCCCCACACTGGAAGAGAATCCTTTGAGTGCAGGACTTCTGAGGTACAGGGCTGAAACCAAGATCAGCCAGCCTGGGGCTTACCTGACAGGAGGGGACCCAAATGAGAGCAGCCAGCATGTCTGTGCAAGCCAGCAGAGCCCCTGGGCCCCTGCCCTGCAGGGAAATATGTGCTAGCTAATTAGAGGAACCAACTATTGAATTGCTCTGCTGTTCTGCAGTCTGTCACTGGGGCTCTCCCCTGAGATCTGAGCCCAGAGCTCTGAGTGTTTGCATGGGGGAACCCTGACTGCTCCAAAAGTCTCTCTTCTGATCCCCTCTCCACTTGGCTGGGGAAGGAAGAAGTCACACACACCCTAGCCCCCGTCCCCAGGTCACAATACAGCAGTGGCCAGGCTGACAGAACACAGCACTTGAACAGTTCTTCTTTTAAAATCATACATTTGGTGGTTTTTTTCCCCCCTCTGAGATTATAGTATTTCTGCTGCCAAATGAGTTTTGAGATCAGATAAATTGGAAATAGTTAAAATTGTTACCAATAAAACAGGTACAAATGAACTTATGTACTTAAAAAGAAACCTGTGCATTATTGTTCTGTCCCCTTGCTTGCGTATTTCATTACTTTTCAGTTTTCTTCTGACATGGAAACTTCTATTATGATTGCAGCCTTGACAGAAAAGCTAAAAGCAGGAAATACTGCTGGATAACATTCACAGGAGCTTTGTAGGCAAAGAGGTAAACTGTGGCAAGCACATTTCTCTTCCTCTCAGGATTTTTCATAGAGGTGCACAGAGAGAAATGAAAGAGAATACAATTTCTATTTCTGCTCCTTGTTTTCCCATGTGGAATGTGTTTGGAGATTTGTTTACCTGGGGTGTTGCTTGATTGGATTCTGGTGAGGATTGTTTGAGTCTGGTGGCCAATCCAACCCACCTGGGGCTGCACTCTAGAACAGGGTCACAAGTTGTGTTAGAGAAAGTAGTATATAGTTTTAGTATCTTCCTTTATATGGTATATGAATGTATTTTAGCATAGTCATAATAAAGAAATCATTCAGCCTTCTGAATTGAGTCAGACATCGTCATTTCTTCCCATTGGGTTCACCTGCATTTACAAAAGTAAACCTACATAAATATTTTAAGGCTCTGACACTTCTTGAATTAAGCTGCAATCGCTCTGTCCAGCTTTACTCATTCTGTGTTTAGCATGGTTCACCAAGCTGAACAGACTTCATGGAAGCTGCAGGATAATTGAAGTTTCTACTGTTTGTGTTTGCTATTTCTCCTGAAGTACTGGAGGTAGTTGCTCCTGTGCTTGATGTTTTCTCCCTGCTGTAACATGAGTTGCTTGACAGATTAATGCATGCATTTTCTTGTCTGTCAGTTTTTACAGTGTGCCATGAGCTTTTGGAGTACTTTTGTTGCCTATCGTTTTCTCCAGAAAATGAATGATTATTTGTACTTTTCTTTTTAGCCCTGTAAGAGTTCAGGCTGGAATTTACATTTCATGGGACATTTTCTAAAAGTGTAAGCATCCTTCAGAGCAATATTTACTTGCTCTGCTACAATTCTGGGACTTTTTCATGTACTGAACACTTTGATTCATAGACAGAGATGAGCCTGATACTTCCAGGCTGAGGAGGGAAAGGCAGCACAGTCCTTCATCCATTTTCCTGGCCTGAATTTTCATCCAGCTCTACAAATGGAGCCTTGTGTCTGTTTTGCCCTCTGATACACTGTGGTGTGCCTGTGCATCACCCAAAATCCCACCCGTGTGTCTGCATGAGCAAATGAACGCTTTAGGCAGGAGGTCTGGGAGTGTTCAAACACACAAGGCTGTCACCTCAAAGGGACAGGGTCACAGGGAGCTCCCCTGAGCTTTCCCAGCACCTTCCACATCTCCAGGTTAAAGTTCTGTGGCAGCTCATCTTCCCCAGGGCTGTGTGCAAGAGGGTGCTGGAACTCATCAGGTTAAAGGATATTCTGCTGGAGGGGAAAAAAGATCTGTGCTATAGGGAAAGCCAGCTTTGGAAGAGGATTCAGTGCCCTTGAGGAGCATTAGCTGTTTGCCCAATTTCCTTAGAGGATGTCTGACTCCTTCAGGATTGTCAGTCTTGTGTGTTCCCAGCCATCTGGAGTGATTTACATCCCATTCTTTCATTTCCAGCTCCACAAGGCCAGGAGCTAGCTTGCATCACGTTTCAGTCCGAGACTAAAAGTGGTAGCTGTATCCAGGAGAGGAGATCCCTCAGAAAGTTCCTGAGGGTTTAGGCTCTGTGAGACAGATAGGAACCCTGAAATGGGGATAACAGGCCGTGGAATAAAGACAAGGAGAAATACTTTCTTCCAGAGACATCTTGCACTTAGCACAGAACAGAAAATTGGTGAGGAACATTCTGTGAAATTCTGTGGGGAGGTACCAAGGCGCTGTGTTCATTTGGTGTCTTAGAGAACTTAGAGATCAGTGCAAGAATTGGACAGGGGTGGTACAGCTTCAAAAAGAAAAGACTGGAGAGGGTTGTGGTAGGAGCCTTACGCTCATCAAACAGCTTCTCTTCTGTGGAAGGGCCATTAATTGTTCTCTGCTAAGGAGATTTTTTCCCCCTACTCCTGTCTCAGTCTTTATCAGCTATTTGTACTGCTAAGACATCTCCTGTGTGAGGAGCTGACTCAGAGCTCAGTGTTCTTAGGGTCTTGATCTTTGGGACAGAAATAAACACATCAAATTGAATTCTGCTCATAAAACTGACACTATCCAGACCACCAGGCCTAAAATATTGCATTGTGGGTTTTTATGATTGGAACAGAAAAGTCAAATGTCTTCATTCTCATTCCTCCCTGCTCTAAAAAAAAAGGGAAAAACCAATATATTTATGTATCTACAGATGTCCCTCTATATATAGACACTATCATACATTTCACTACACACTCAATTAACACCCAGATATTTAAGCTTAATCCATCCACATGAACATACCAGATAAGAGAAATGCCACAAGAAAGAGACCCGTGCTGTCTTCATCATTCCAGACATATTTCTGGGCTTCAAGCAATGCCACAATGTTGGTCTTTTAACAAAACCACAGAGTTGTATCCGGTAGTTTCCACTCCTGGAAGCCCTCTGTTAGAGTCTGAGTTTCGTTTTCATTTCAACAGAAAAAAGGATGGGCTATTGCTGGCACAAAATCTGGGAAATCCATCCTCTGCATTCTTTGTGCTGCTTCCAACCTGCCACTCAGAGCTCTAAAGACAGGTAGGGCTCTGCTTCCACGTTTTTTACTGTGGGATGTGAGAAGGACAGCAGCACAGAAAAACGAGCCAAGGAATAAGCACAGCAACAACTTCAGGCATTTGGGAAACATTCAGCCCATTTAGGGAAAAAAAATCACATAAACGTGTGCTGGATAACAGCACTGAGAATAAATTACAGAGAAAAGAGAAGCTGATATAATTGTTGTAAACAAAGCCAAGTATACAATTAGAGCTACTCAAGGCTTTTATTGTGATAAAGCCAGTTAATCCAACAAAATCCTTGCTCAGTTCTTTTTAAAAGCAAACACAAAAAAATTCTGTGCCAAAGAAGCAAACTCCACAGAGGAGTTTTATCAGTTTATCTGTGGTTTATCTCCAGTGAAATTTGGTAAGAGGGTAAACAGCAAGATTAGTATTTTCTTGAGAGCTTTTGTTGAGAAAAAAAATAACTGGACATTAAACCTTAACATCAAAACTAAGAATAAGGAATAGCAGGGATGGAACAGCAGGGATGGAACAGGGATGGACATTTCTGGTTTTTAGCCATCTAATCAGCTTTGCTCTGCCCCCATGGCTGCACCATTGCTCTTCAGTATTGTGTCCCAAAAGGGCACTGAAGCACCCAGTATCTGAAAAGCACCTTTATCATCCTGCAGCCAGGGAAATACAACAGAACCCCCACTGCTGGGTCTCCTTCCTGCAGGCCAGGCAAGAGCAGCACAGGTCCCTGGTGCAGCCAGCCTGGCCTAGGCTGTGGCTGCTGTATAAGCAGTGAGATGCCTGGCTGGTTCTGCAGAGGGAAGCAGAGCAGGGGGTCCACTGGCACCCACAATTCAGGGTGCAGGGAGGTGGCACTGCTAAAAGGGTGCTTGAGGCTGGGTTTTACAGCACCTGGCTCCAAGCAGGACTAACATGTCCATCTCCCACTAGGAAGCATTATCCTAAATAGCAGCAAATTCAGCATGAAACTTGATGCCAGCTGTATCAAATCCTTGGCCAGGAGAGATGGGCTGATGCTGCTGGGGGCCTGCTGTGCAAGCTGGAGATGGATGAGGTGCTGTGGGGAGAGAGGCAGCAAGGCAGTGGAACCTTTTCCCATTTCAGCACAAGGAGAAGCCTGGGGAGCACCAGGGATCCACTGGAATGGAGATGCTCCAAACAGATGGCTGGTCCCAAATGCATTGCAGGGTGCCAGGAAACCTCCAAGGCCTGAAGGGTCTTTGCCATCAGTCCCAGTGTCCAGAGGTGGGACCCAGCAGCTCTCCAGATCACCTCTCACACCAAGAGGGCAGCCACGTTATGGGGTGCAAAGGAAGAGGGGTTTTGGAATTGCACAGGGCTTGTGGGGTGCTTTAGTGGCACACCAAAGGAGGAAGAGGCAGGAGCAGGGTGGTGATTTGGGGAGGAGCAGGAATGGGAGAGTAGAGGGGTATAAAAGGGAATAAAAGGGGCACTCATGGAACAGTTTGCTGCTCCGTGCACTCCTCTGGGTGTGCCAGCACAGCCTGGCCTCTGGCCCTGGAAAATGGCTTTGTAACCCTTCCCTGGGCAGGAGACTGCTCCTGTGGGCAGTGTGGGGCTGTGAGTGCAGCAGCTGGAGCTGGCCACGGCTCAGGCTGGACTGAGATCCTTGGTGTCCTTCTGACCAGGCAGATTCTGTGATTCTGTGATACACAAACGTGCTCTGGGGCCATGTGCCTGCTGCAGAAAGGTTTTTTGCCTTGCTGCTGTTTGGAGCTGGGGGTGTGGAGCTGCAGCAGCCTCCCATCTCTCAGGCAATTGAATCCAGCATGCTGTGTCTTCTTGCACAGTACCAAGATTTGACCTTGGTTTGGGAGTCTCTAAAAATGTTGTAGTCCCAGTTGAAGTTGCTTGAGATGTTTCTTGAAGCCAGCCCTATTTCTTGAGCTGACAGGTTAACAAAGTAGACACTTTTTAGATGTTTCTTCTCAGTCTGTATATTCAAGATACAAGATAATCCAGGAGGGTATTGCCTTACTTCAATTTGAGAACTAAAATAAAATAAAATCAAGCATAAACGTGTCCTGTGGCATACTGAGGAGCAGCACAATTTCTTACCCTTCTTGTCATTTGGATAATGAGGACATTTATAGTCACGGCAGGAACACTGTCACAGGGTAAGTTTCCTTAATGCTCTGTCTGAGAAACACCAGGTGACTAAAGAAAAGAAAGCTTATTACAATTAGTGCTGCCTGAGAACTTCTGGATGCTGTGCTTGCTGCCTGCAAATCTGTGGTTCATCAAACTGAGAATTGGTGTGAACATGTTTCAGTGGCTCTTCCTCAAGGATGAATACACCCTGCTCATCCCAGACCAGCTCAGATTCAGCTCCCTGCCAGCCTTCGCTGGCATCTGCATTGTCAGGTTATAATTGTGCCACTGGCAACACAGAGCTGCTGCTTTCCTGAAGGCCTCAGAGAGAATGGAACAAATGCTTTGCCTTCTCCAGCATCAGCTCACTGTCCTGATGACCAGATATAGCCCTGAAGCCAGATTTCCTTTAGCTTTTCCACTCCTGAGAGCAGCAGAGCTGGAAAAAAAGGAGAAGCAAAAGCTCCAAGTAGGATAATAGAGAAAAGCAATAGTGAAAAAACAGCCAAACATATTTCCTGATTTCCAGATTTCCTGGTCTCTTCTGGCAGCAAGCAGACACCCTGATGAACAGATGGGATGATCCTTAACCACTGTGTGCTCCACTCCTGGGCTGTCTCTGACACAGCTGACCATTCAATGCCTGCCCCCCGGCCTTGCAGGGGTCCCTGATTTCCACAGGGACAAGAACCCTGCTGAGGCAGCTCCCATCTGCACAGGGCACAGCTGGCTCTCTGCCCGTCCTGAGGAGCTTTGGGGGCATTCACGGGGCTGTGCTGGCTCTGTGCTCCCTGCCTGCCTTGGTGCCTCCTGAGCAGGAAGGTGATGAGCTGCTCCTGGGAAAGGTGTCTTTCTTTGAGGTACCTGCACTGTGGCTTCTCTTCACTGTACACAAACACTGTCCTAGCAGCTCTGAGAGTTTTTAGGCTTTAAAAGCTTCCTTTCTCTCGAGAAACACCTCTGCAGAGCTCCTGGGGATGTCAGTTCTAAGCCTCTGTCTGAGCAGCAGGCTGAGTGGCACTTTGGTACATTGCTGTTATTTCTTTCACACATCTGAAAGAAAAATTTGTGTCCTGTGGCTGAAGGAAGGGACATGTCTAATCTGCAACCTGTGCAGAAGCTCTGCTATGCTGATAAATAAATGCCACCTTTCAGAGAGGTCTGAACAGCCCCATGACTCCATCACAGTGCCACACAAAGGCTGATTTACAACACAGGGCTTTGCTCTGATCTCACCAATGTTTTACCTGGTCTCATTCACCTTATTTGGTTTGATTCATTTATGGATAAGGTTTTTCATTTTCATAAAGTTTCACTTGCAATGATTTTCAGTAACCAGGCAAAGCTGCCTTCCCTGTACCACCCATATACGTATCAGGAGACTCTTCCACACTTTACTGGCCTGAAGTCCTTTGAAAATCACAAACTTTCAACTTACTCTTAACTTTTATTCTCAACTTTTTCCTTGAACACTGAGCATTTTCTTCCAAACTTTCTCCCAGACCTCCCTTGCTTGCAGCCATCCGTGAAGGACTCCTGAATAATTCAGCAGTACAAAGCTGCTGTCAGTACCCTGGGCTCAGCACTGCCCAAAGTGAGCCACGCAGTGCCAGAGGCTCCAGCACATCCTCACCTGCCCCTCCTGGGACACATAAAACTCCCAGACCATTTCTTCCTCCACAAAGATACGTCCAACTTTTATTAATTGTAGCTGTGCTCTGTATCAAGCAAGAAATTGCCTCCCAATAATCTCAGGCAGCAGCCACGTTCCCAAAACTCTGAAGGCGACGCTGGAACTTGCAGTCAGCAGAGGCAGCCCTGTGTGTTGACATTAGGTACACATCCCTCTCTGTCTTAAAGACATGTTTATAGGTGCACATGCATGCTGTTGATGAGCAGGTTTCTCTCTAAATTCACTTTTCTTATGCAAAGAAAGGCTCAGAGGACATGTCCTTCTTGTGAAGCATGTCTGGAGCCTTGCTCAGTCCTCTTGGAGGACAGCACTTGATAACAGCACACACACATATCTACATCTACTGAATCTTATCCTTCCTCTAAGAGTGACAAAATGATGCTCTGCAGGACAGGAAGGCAAATTCACACATTTATCTCTCCTGAATTTATGAGCTGAATTTTCATCTTCGATTTGTTGGTCAGCCCTAAAAATGTGGACTTTACTGTGCTGCAACTCAGACTTCTGGCTTTTCTTTCTGCCCTGAAATTCATAATGCCTGGCTAATGAGCTTAGGCATGGATGTCAGGAGAGTAGCTGTAGTGCAAAAGAGAGAAAAAGCTTCACTTTGCTTCTGGAACAGACTTTTCTGCCTATGGTAAGAGAAAAAAGATGCTTTGATTCATAGCAAATGAGCCTTTCCAAATAAACTTGGCTGGGCATGCAATGGCATCTTCCTGTCACTGCAAAATAAATTCCTCCTGAGAAAAAACCCCTTTTGATAAACAACTCTCAAAGTGATTTTGTCAGGTCAGAAACTTGCTGCCTGCAGACGGCCAAAAGTCAGGATAAAAAATAAGGATAGACACTCTCAGCTATAGGCAGCTGGGATTTTTCCATCCTGGGTGCCCTTTCTTCACAGTGTGTTGTGCTCCCAAAGCCACCCTGAGCACACTTCACACTCTGCCCTGGTTAACCAAGCAGGAGACAGGGAAAAGCTGTGCTGGGAGTGAGTCCTGGTGTGGGCTCTCTGCTTGTTTTATCTGCTTCTGTCGAGGCTGGGATTGAAGGTACTCGAGATGGTAGTTCATGTTCAGTCTCAGGTATTGATTATTCCTTATCAATGTAACAGCCTCACAGCTCTGAGGTCTGCAGTGTTTCATTAGCAAGGCACAAAATGCCCGATTATCTTTTGTTACAAGGTCTTTTAATACTAAACTGTCCAATTAAGAAATGATACTTAGATTATTTTCTTTTTTAACTTAATAACTGATCTTTTGAAGAGCACAGTGTGGCCTTTTATGTTTAATTACAAAACATCACCCTAACTCAGGTAGAAGAAGGAAGAAGAAGGCAAAGAAGAACAGCTTGCCTCTGCTCTATAAGTTCTATCTTGTTTCATATTTATTTTTATATTCTAAAACTTCAAACTCTAAGTTTTCTACCTTGTGACGTTACACTCTTCTAACCATGAATTGTTTTGTGTCCCTGGGGGATGCAGCCTGGCCAAGCAGGGATAACATTTGCCTCCCTGTGTGGAGCTGCACAGGTATGAGCAGTGTCTGTGAAGATCAAGCTGGCAGGCAAGCTTAAGCTTCCCTGCCACACCATCAGGGATTTTTATTTTGGCATCTTGATATCTCTTTTCACCTGACAGCCCTTGGGTGAGCAAGTGTTGTTCCTGGGTGGCTGCAGGATGTGAGCCAAGCCCAGATTTCCCACTGGACACTGCTGACATCCTTGCTACCATTCCTTGTCTCACAGCCTGCCCAGGGCTTGCTAAGCTCTGCCCTCCCTGCATACACCCAGATGTGGAAATTGCCATGGCAAGTTTATTCTCAGCCCAGAGTTTACACCTTTCCAGAATTCCTCCCCTTGGAATAAGCAGATTATTTCCCTTTTGGACATATCTGTGCAAGCTCAGCAGGGTCAGGAGACAGTGAGGACAGCCTGTTTGTCTACTCCTATGACTTCTAGAGGAAAAGGACACCAACATGATCCAGCCATTTCTCTCCTAGAGCAAAGGGATCCTTCCCTGAGCCCCAAACTCTGGTGAAGGCCCCCTAGGCTTTGAATGGGAATCTATTGTAAGCTCATCTGCCTCGAATTTCGACATAACCCTGGCCCCCTAATCAAGCTATCATTTCCCACCATTTTCCAGTAATCTTACAAAGTGTATTTTCCCAAAGTGTTGTTTGCTACCAACTCACCCACAACAAATGCCCAATTTCCCTTTGGAATGAAGGCTCATTCCCACCCTCTGGCATTGCTGAAGGGTTTTCCAAAGCAGATGATTGCTATCTTTTTCCAGACCCTTTGCAAACTGTAGCTCTGCAAGTCTTATTTGGCCCAGACCTCTTTGTTTCCAGTATTCTTTCAATCCTATTCATCCATTAAAAAAGTTCAGTTTGGCTGTGCAAGTCTTCCTCTGCTTGGCAAATTAAAGCTATTTTGTCAAAGATAATTTATGGGTCTTGTAGTTCTCTGTCTTTCCCTCTGAATCCCCTTTGTTCTATCCCACTCAATATTTTAACCATTTTACTCCATTTTTATGTGTTCTACTCAAGTTCCTGTGCTGTTGTTCTTTCTCTCTCTCTGCCTAAATGTGCATGAGTGTGATGAAGTGCCTCCAAACAAATTTCAGAAATCAAGCTCAATTGTCATCTTTTTGACTAACAGTCAGTGATACTTCCTGACTATTTATGGAGGGCAACAGAGCCAACAATGAGAAATAAAATTCAAGGAGAGGGACAGAGAAGAAAAGGAAAAAATGGAGGGAAGAAATAAAAGAATGAAAATTTGGAGACAGAGAAGAAAAGAGTCTGCAATCTCTCAGTGAGACAGAGAATCAGAGTTTATAAAAACTGGATGAATTATTGATGAAATAAAACTTTTAAGGTATTTATATGCTAATTAATAACTGAGTTAATTTTTATTAAATGGCAAACCTTCTGATTATGCCACCCAGCACAGTCATGATAAAAGCAGTTCTTCTTTCTGCAGCTCCCAGCTGTTCTAAAGGCTGCCAGGATTTGTCCCCAGAAGTCACTCAGAAAAAGGAGCTTTCAGATTCCCTTCACACCTCTTTTGCTATCTGTGTATTGATCTCAGCAGACAAGAGAGGTGTTTCCTTGATGTGGAAAGAGTCAGCCACATGGCTACATGAGGTTCAAAAAGGCAACAGTTGACAGACTTCAGTTTGCCAAACGAAAATTTTTGGTTTCTTCCCCTTTTAAAAGTGGGTCTGTATAAATTTACAGATGTGGGAAGTATCTGGCAATATGAGTTTGTTCAATTCACAGGCGATAGTGCAAGAAATGAGCATTTTTTGATTCTGAGGTGGATAACTAGATATTGCATTGACCTTTTTAGGCAAAGGGGAAGATCTGCATCACTTGAAATCTTGGATCCGACCTTTACTGAAGTGACATGTTTCAATTCAGTATGAAGTTGTCAGATTCAATCATACAGCCTTGAGATGGAAGGGAAAAAACTAATTCTGCCTGTTCTTTGATCAGCCTGGAAGGTCACTGCAGCCCCATGCTGGTTTTTTGTCTCTGAGCAACAACATGTGGGGTTCACATGTTGAAGATATTCCAGCGTGAATGAGCCTTTGGAGTCTCAGGAAGTGATTGTGGAAGAGCTGTGGCAGGCTGACCCTGGCTGGGAGCCAGGTACCCACCAGTCTTGGTTTGGACAGGCAGGTGTCTGCTAAGGAAGGCAGGAGCCTCCCCTGAAACACAGAATGTAAACCCCTGCCCCCTGAGTTATTATAATTTTGAAATAAAACTGAGTTCCCAGAATGACCAGGGTGGAAGTGACCTTCAAGATCACTGAGTCCAACCCAGCCCAACACCTCAACTCAACCTTGGCACCCAGTGCCACATCCAGGCTTTGTTAAACACACCCAGGGATGGGGACTCCACCACCTCCCCAGGCAGCCATTCCAGAACTTTATCACCCTTTCTGTGAAAAACATTTCCCTAATATCCAACCTGAATTTCCCTTGGCTCAGCTTGAGGCTGTGCTCTGGTTCTGTCAGTGCTGCCTGGAGAAAGAGCCCAACCCCAGCTGAGCACAGCCACCTTTCAGGAGCTGTGGGGAGTGCTGAGGTCACCTCTGAGTCTCCTTTTCTCCAGGCTGAACACCCCCAGCTCCAAATTCCTCACAGGGTTTGTGTTCCCAGCCCCTCTCCAGCCTCGTTGGCTCCTCTGGACATGCTCCAGCATCACCAGGATATGGTACAGAGCATCTCTTCGGTTCACTTGGGTCAGCTGGCCTGGTTGTGCTCCCTCCAGCACCCTGCCCACTCCTCTGATGAGGAAGGAATGTCAGAGGAGCAGCACTGCTCAGCACTAGCCCAAATCTGGTGTGTTACCAATGCCCTTCCAGCCACCAGGGCCAGGCACGGCACCGGGAGCGCTGTGAGCTCTGCCTCAGGCAGGCCCAGGCAATGTCCACCCCTCACTGCACACCACTGGTGTCATACTCCGATCCCACGTCATCTGTGTACCTCCCAACTCTTCCACTGTATTTATTTCTCGTTACTGGAATCCTTTCTTACCCACACAGCTAAAACTACACCCTTAATCCATCTCTACACCCAGCATACATTAACTACCCCAGGGCTCTCAGCAGATCCTGTAGTGTTGGCCAGCCAGGTGGCTTCTGCTAAGTTTGCACCCCGGTGCTGCCTTGTCCCATTACTTAATGCCCTTACATAGCTCCCAGCAGCCCATTATATCTTTCAGTCTTCCCAGAGGATGATAGAGAATGTGATATATCTGCTCAAATACATGTTTCTTTGCCCAGGACTTTATAAGCCACCAGGGCCATTCCATCCCTTGCTGCTGTGAATCACATATTTAAGAATTATCATTAAAATCAACATTCAACATACAATCTTCACTTAGAACAACGTAAAAACCATTGAACTAAACAGAAGAAAAGGTGCTCATACCAAATCCAAGAATAACATCATCACAATACAGAACAAAAATGGACAAGGTACACAAAATCTGCTGCTGACCCTTTACTACAATTACAGCACAAATTCTCCACTATCATTCTACTTGATAACACAGTTTAATACTTGTTTTGCCCATTATTTATCTCAATTAATACTTTATCTCAAAGTTTTCATGACCACCAGCATCTCCACCAAGAACTGCCGTGGTTTGCCACTGGTCAAACACCAGGCATCCCCAAAAGCTGCTCACTCACCCTCCCCTGCCACAGCTGGGCTGAGATCTTACCTTTATTCCACCAGCTGGACCTGCCACGCAGAGCTTGGCTTTGTTATCTTGGTACTTCCACCCAAACTATAGATGTCCACTCAAGCTGTATTAGACGACCCTTTGGCTCCTGCTTTTCCAGATTAATCCTGTCCACTGCCCTGTACTGATCCTTGTATTTAATGTATTCCAGGCCTGGATCATTTTGGCAGGACACAAATGGACTGGCAGCCTGGGGTCTGATGTGACTGTGGAGATGGTCTATGTCATAAACCAAATACCACATTTGCAAAAGCCTGATTTTGCAGGTTCAGTAACCAGCAGAAAATTCCCAAGGTCTGCAGCAGATGTGAGGCAGTTCTTCAACCCACATGTGTGCCAAGGGAGTCAGTGTGTTGTGGGAAACAGCACTCCTTGCTGTGAGTTCAGATATAGAACCTGGGCAGAGCAGAACTGGGAGCTGTGCAAGTGGCATCAGGCTTTATAATAAAGCCATCTGGGATTTAAATTTTGCTCTTCCAGAATGAAGTTATTTTGCTTTCTGATATTCCTTGTCAAACAATCTGGCTAGTGCTGGTGGGCATCATGATCTCACAGTAATCCTGGAATGAGGTCAGCATTTTTGCTGAAGCGGTGAATCTGCATTACCTCTGATTTCTTCTTTATCCACCCTGGAGTAAAGTCAGCAGCAGCAGAGAAAGCTGCTTGCCTGCATCTTCTCCCCAACTTTTTGAAAGGGTAACCTGTGCTAGGCAATTTTGAGTTGTCAACAAAACTTTTGTTTCCTGGGACAAGAATGTATAGAAAACTGCTCTTGAAATCCATGGCCTCCTAATCCTTTTCACGCTTCATAATCAGAGTGCACAGGAGGTAGCAGGAGAATCTGGAATGAAAAAAATTAGCAAGAAACAATAATGAAGATTTTAAAAATGGAGCTGTGGTAAGCAGCTTAAAGAAGGACATTTAAATCTTCTTTTTGAAGTTGCACATTCACAGATTTATACACTATTACAAAACTAATCAGGGTTCTGCAATGTTTAATATCACCTTTTGTCATTACTCATGGCTGCATAGCCTTTCACGTGTTATATTCCGTTATTTATTCTTTTATCAAGAGCTTCCCATCTTTTTTATTTATTTTATGCAGTGCTTTTCTTTCCCTCTTGAGCATTTTAAATTTATTCCATGTTTTATTCACTGAGTAGTGAACTTATTTTCTTTGAGCATCCACTGCATAAAAAAACCTTATTCATTTAAGAGTGAGAGCCCAGATGTCTCCAGCTAAACTGATGCTGTGTTTTGCATGAACCTATAAAACCAGGGTATTAAAAGACTCTAATCCCCTCCCCTCAAAGGAATTATATTAGTGTCACAACAACGTAACTAGATTTATATTCTATCTTGTTGTCTTCACTCAGGTTTTAAGTTCTAAATCAGATCAGTGGGCCTGGGAAAATATTAGTGATTAAGGTATTTGAACAGGGATATAAGAGCAGCTCAAAGGGGTTAGGTACACAGCTCTTGTTACACTCACATTCTGCACTGCAGGAAAGAGATGTAGGATAGAATTCTCTAGAAATGAGAAATATCTGGAATATTTTTACTATCCTCCATCATCTCTCTCCTTCGTGTTTTGGGTTAAAATACACTGGTTGTGTTTTTTAAGTTGACAGAACTCTGTGTTAATGTTTCTATATTCTAGAACAACTTGTCTCTGTCTTTCTGCTTTAAAACTTCTCAGACCTTAATACATTTGGAAGTCAGAATTTGGAATTTGCTATACCACTCTGGCAATAAGCCTAACATGTTCATTAAGATACATTTATACATCAGATTTTCCATCTGCAGCATGAAAATTGACTTCCTGCTGCCTCACAATGATTTCACCCTAGATCCCCTTACTTACTTTCCATCTTTCTTTATGCAAACCTTCACATTTATGAAGATGCCAGTGAGCAAGATACAATCTATCTGTGTAAAGATAGATATTTATATATATCCATGGTCCTTAGCTGAGAGCAGCAGCTCAATTTAAACGTGTAGCTGCTGTATTTGTGTGATTATGTAATCAGCAGTAAGTTAAATTATCCATTTGTGTCCATACCTGACCCTCAGCTTCAACAGCTCAAAACCTCTTACAGAAGAGGCCTTACAGGATGCTCCTTAAACCAGAGTCTGCTCACATATTTCCAAGTGCCTGCAGCCACACGCACATCCCCTTGGCTCGGAGTAATCCTGTTTGCAGCATCAGGCTGAAAAACCTTCATTTTTCTCCTTTGTGCATCCTGAAGTGCAGCAAGAGTGTTTCTCCAGGAACATCTGGATTGCTCCTGATGCCACCAGTTTGGAGCCTTGGCTTTGGCTCGTGGGACCCTGCTGCCTGTCAGGCACGCAAGTCTCCTGACCAATCTCACCCAAATTTGACAGTGGCCGCACAGATGCCTCCGTGCATCTCGGGATTTTGTGAAACAGCTTGGACAGGGAAGGAGCAGTCTTTACCATGGCAGCAGAAGGTCAGCCCCTGAGGGACACCAGGGACAGACCTCACCCCAGGCATGCTGCTGGGCAGGGCAGGCATCTTCAGAAGGGAAGAGTGTTGCAGGATTTCTGAGAGAGAGAGGGCTGGATTTATGCGTGGAGTTACAGAATTTCTGAGAGAGAGAGGGCAGGATTTATGTGTGGAGTTACAGAATTTCTGAGAGAGAGAGGGCAGGATTTATGGGTGGAGTTACAGAATTTCTGAGAGAGAGAGGGCAGGATTTATGTGTGGAGTTACAGAATTTCTGAGAGAGAGAGGGCAGGATTTCTGTCTGCAGTGAGAATCGAGCTGCCCCTCAGACCAGGCCCTGATGAGCGGCCGTGGTGGGGCCTGGGAGCCTTTGACGCAGTAGGAATTCAGTTGTGGTGCAGTCAGAAATTATGTTAAGGTAGCTACAAAGTAATCATCTATCCGAGTGTGAATTAGGGTAGAGCTGCGGTGTGAAAAGCCTGACCACCTTAAGGCAAAGGTAAACGATGTTAGCTTGCCAATCAGAGTGCCTTTGTAAACTGTAAACTATATAGAAGTGTATGTAAACTGCCATCTTCTCTGGAATAAACGGAGAACGTAGCATTAACCATACTGGTTCAAAGTGCATTCTGTCCTGCCCAGCTTTCCTGTTCTACGAGGCCCCGAGTTGAGAAAGCCTTTGGGAACCACGTCGTTGGTGCCAGGCGCGAGGCCGTGCCCTCCCCGAGTCTCTCTCTGTGTCTTCAGCCAGCAGGCGCTGCCTCTGCGCCCTGGCAGCGTCACCAGGAGCCCGTGCTCTCCTGCATGGCCGCCCTTCCTGCCGGGCCCACACTGACAGACACAACGAGCCCTTGGGCTGTCCGGGGCAGCTCCAGAGCCGGCTGGGAGCAGTGCCAGGGACCCTGCTCCCGTGGCGTGCTCTGCTCCCCTGGCTGTGCCGGCCAGCCACGCCAGGCAAGCAGCCCGAGCAGGGATGGAGCTCCCCTGGAATTGCTGTCACACGGGACGGGACCAGGGGCTGTGTTGTGAGAACGCTCTAGGCCTTCCTTAGCTGGCTGCGCCTCATCCCCGGCCCGGCTCAGGCAGGGACTCCGCCGCAGGGATCCCGGTGTTCGCCTTCCCTGGCAGCCCTGCAGATGCTGAGAAGGTTTTCTGTACAGCCACTTCCCAGTGAGTTATGGACCAGCCCCAACTGCTCGTTCTACTGCAGCTTAGATGAAAAGATGGAAAAAAGCAGAGACCATTTCTCTTCCTTCTGTCTCCTGGGGGCTAAGCCATAAACACACACTCAGCACACACCTATAATTTATCTCTCTTTATAAGCTAAATGTTCCTTGTAGGAACTAATTTTAAAAGACCAACTCTGCTTCCCAGTTTTTTCCTCTAGGTTGATGTTGTTGTTTTCTTTTTGGCTTTGTTTTGTTTTGTTTCTTATTACAATACAGATGATCTAACTGCTGCTCTCACTGCTCTTGTTGATTATGTGACTAAAATGCAGTAATACTCATCTCCTGTAGTTTCATCTGATGCCAGTTAATGCTAAAATGATGATTTAGAGTATGTTTTACATCTTACAGTTACTACATTCTGTGAAATGTACTCTTGAGATGAGTTCCTAAACCACTTTCTCAGTTTTTCCAGTGGGGGTGACACAGAAAGTCCCATCTTGCATGGGTTTGGAGAGCATGTCTTTGGACACTCAATTCATGCAGAGTGAAACACCTCATCATCTGGACTTTGCAGGACTGAATAGGAGGAAAAATGTACTTTTACATTATATATTCTGGGGTAATTTTTGCAAAACCCAACTGCTTTGAAAATGGAAATATTTGAAAACACAACCCCCGTGACTCATTGGTTTTCCAGTCTGGATACCTTTCATAGGTCCCCTCTGCAGACAAGGCTCCAGGATGAGGTGATGTGTCCTCCTGTCTGATGGGTGCCCATGAGAGCCCCAAGAAAGGGGAAGTCACAGGAAATAACTGTACTGAAGCTCCCACGGAAGTTTCCATTCTATATAGACAGGCTTAGGTTGGGGATGTTTCACTAAAAAGTAATTTTTTTCCATAGAGAAAAGCATTGGAAACAAGTGACTGAAACAAAATGTCAGAAGAAATGCAGGAGTTAGGAGAAGAGGGAGTAGACCAGAACTAATACTGTTATCCCCTCCAGCTTACCACACCAAAAATGTCACAGCTTTGATTGACACGTAAAATTAGAGCTGCCCTTCACAGCAATTTTGAAGCACTGTTATGAGTAAAGTGCAAAATACTGCTGACAAGCAGGCTGGAGGGATGGTAAGGAAAAACAGAAACCAAGGAAAACTTTCATTTATCAAAACTTTGCTGTGATATGGGATAGGATCACATGAAACTCTGCCCTAAGACCATGGCTAGGGAATTTGTTAAGGGACCAGTAAAGAAACACTTGCTTAGCTTGAGTTCACTGAGTAAACTGAGAATTTGATTCACTTCTGTGCTGACTTGGAGTTTGAGGTATAAAGGCCAGTCTTGGTGTTCCACTGAATTCTGTGAAATGTGCCCTGAGCATTCCAAAAGTGAAGGAAAGATGTTGTGACTTTTGCCACTTTGGACAGATCATTGAAAACTGGTGAAAGACACAGTCTCTATTTAGCCAGGTGAGCCAAACGGATGTTCTGTACCACAGGGCATCAGCTCAGACACAAAAACCAAGGGAAGGAGGAGGAAGGGAGGGCCATTTGTTATTTATTTGTTTACCTTCCAGAGCAATCACTACAGGAGCTGAAGCCCTGCTTCCTGGGAAGTATCTGAACATTGCTCGCTGATGGGAAGTAGAGAATAAAACTCTGTTTTTCTCCTTGCTTGTGCAGGTGCAAACCTTTGCTTTTGCTTTATTAAACTACCTTATCTCAAACTTTAAAGTAATTTTCCCTCTTATTTTCCCTCCCCTGTCCAAGCTGGGAAGGGGAATGGCAAAGTGGCTTGGTGGACACCTGGTGTCCAGACAAGGTCAACCCACCACAACTGAGAACATAAAGTACCACTCCTAAACCACAACATCTCTCATTTTAATTCCCAAATATTCAGTGAATTCCAAGAGCTAAGGTGTGATGTTGAGGGTTTTTTCCCTCAGGAAATTCCTGAATCAACTGGAACCAAAGAAAGAGAGCTCACTCTTGATGCTGGTTTTGTTCATGGTGACAAACTAGCATGTGGGTCCATCTGTACTTGACTTTAATTCCAGCAGGAACTTTCCATCCTATATGATTCCAGTGCCTAGACTCACAAAGCTGTAGACTCCTTCCTGCTCATAACAAATTGTACCATGAAAATCCTAGAGGCAAAAATATACAGATAGCAGAAGATGTTGTTTTATTACTGGAGAAGCAGTTAGGATGAGGAAAGACAAAAGAGGTAACTGCATCCTCAAGTGCAGGCTGGAGATGGAGAAAATTGTGCTCCATTAGCAGTCATTCTCATTTACAGGCTCTTGTCTTTGTGACAGCTTACAAGCTGAAAATTTTATCCATATGATCACAGGGAAAATGTATCTAACAGAGTTAACAAGAACTGAAACTGTCTATACTCTCAAACACCCTGAATTCCAGGAGCATTGCACTTCCCTGGTGTATGACATACATGTCCTCTCTTCCCAGCAACAAGCAACACACCTAGTGGATTTGTGTTTCTCTGAAAAATGGCACACAAATGAAGTTACTTTAGAGAAAGTCCTGCATTTAAAATCCAAAAATTAAAAAATGTCTGAATTTAAAAATTACTGATGGGCAGTGTGAATAGCCCACATGGACTGAGGAGCCCGGCTAGGAGTTATGAGACTTTGTTTGCAGTTGTTAATGTGAACAAAACATTGTCCAGTTCTTTCCAGCAGCTTCCTGCTCCTCTTTTTCTCTGCTTGCTATATTTAGGTCACACCATTTTCAGAGCTACAGATGCCTGTTACCAAACCTGTGCTGCAGCGAGGCCCTGGAGTGATCAGATGATTGCTAAAAAGAAAGAAACCCTTAGAAGCATGACGTCTTGGAAGCATACATGAGCTGAAACACTTCCCATGTGGATCACTGTGGCAGCTAACCTTCTCCCTTTGTCCCTCCCCTCCAGTCTGGACTGAGTGGCAGGAGACCTTCATCCATCCCCGCGGGTGTTTGGCAGGCCATGGCAAGCAGTGTAGGTCTGTGAGGTGGTGTACGAGGAGCAGATCACACTGCCAGATTGTTCCTCAGAGAGCATGGACTGCGTCTGGGAGTCCTGTTGGATGACCCTGTGCCAGGGCTGGGGCACCCGGGGGCTCAGGGCTTGTGCCAGGCAGGGCAGGGCAGAGCAGAGCAGAGCACACTTCTGCAGGGCAGGCTTCAGAAGAGAAGCATCTGCGGGGGGGAGAAACTGTCAGCAGGAGGATCTTGGGGGTTTTGCAAACTTTGAGCTGATCCAAGGGGGAATTTCAGTGTTTCCCTTACCTCACTTCCCAAGAAGCCTCTAAAAAAGAGAGAAAATGAGCGAGACAGAGACAGAAGAAACTAAAGGTTTTGACTGGCACCTCCTCCCTCTGCTTTGGACCTTGTAAAACAACTGAAGGCCCTGACACATCTGGGCTCTTATATTTTCCATCAAGATGAGTGCATTTCATTTATGTCACACTTTTGAACATGCTTGCATGCATAATGAGCTGTGCTGTCTGCCAGTGGAGGAAATGGAATAAAGCAGAGCTGGCCAGGACATCATAAGGGCTGATCCAAGACCTAGCAAAGCCTGGCTGCATTTTCAGGTTATTTAATCTGCCCTCTGCTTTGTATTAAAGGCATAATGGTCACAGAGAAGAACTGCTGACACTTGTCAGCTAGTGATCAACTGGATTGTCTTGCAGGGCTGGCTGTAAATCAAGATATGACTCCGAGGAGAAAAAGCCCCCCAATGCCCCCCCACTGCCTCTGTGGGGCTCCAGTGTGCTCCAGCCATGCCTTTGATAGAGCTTCTGCCACCTGTCAGCCAGGGGAGAGTTCAGGGCATTGCAGGCTGCTCTGGAAAAATGCTAATTGCTGGGCAGGAGCTGAAGAACCTTTGTGTCCCTGCTGTGCCTACATGGGCAGTGCACAGCTCCTTTGGGTGCCTGGGTGATGTGGCAGAAGCACCTGCTAGATCCCAGGCTGGGCTTTGGTTCAGGCTGGCTAAGGAACAATATCCCTCATGCCCTGGGACCCGAGAGCTCCTGGCTAGCACAGACGGGAGCAAAGGTGCAGAATGAAGACACAGCTCTCTTGTCTGTGCTGTCCATTAGCAGCCAATTACTTCACCCTGCAAATATTCCCAATGTGAGCTCTCCCCTGGAGCAGGAACATTCCAGAAACCTCCCCGCTGCCAGGGAGGGCTGGCTGCAGCTGGGATGGGGAGCTGGTCCTGCCATGAGGACACGGTTGGCAGGACCTGCATGGCCAGCAGGTCCTGAACTGTGCAATGATTTCCTCTAGGCTGCCATTGTTCCCTGTTTACATCATGCCCTTGGGCTGGCTACCCAGTGGTGGTCACAGACTGAAAGGTACAGGCAGATTTACTGGGGTCGCTGAAAAAAATAAATCCATTCTTTGTAGTTAATTTCCCTGCTGGCATCCCGTGTAATGATCGAATTCTGCTCCGTGGCTTCCCCTCACAGACTGTGATTGTGCTTCTCTCACCAAGACAGGCACATCGTTCATCAAAACACAACATTCAACTAAATAAATCACTCAGAACTTTTGCAAGTAAGTGAAGTGAGTTTCACCCTCTCTTTTTCCCCTGCATTTAATGCAGTGCTAAGCAAAGGCACCCAGTAGCCTAAAGGGATATTCCAGATATTAATTTCCTAGCTTTGTAGTTGCACAGTATCAATTTTGCAGTGACTCTGAGCTGCTTTCCCAGCAGAATGCAGAAGGGAGCTCAGGCAGGATTTTGTAATGGAGTGAAGGATTGAAAGGCTGCAGTATTGTTCATGGCAGCAAAGAGCCTGGCCCTGCCTGAGACATGCCCCTGATACCTTGGAAATTGGCCCTCCTAGGGCTGATTTAACACTCACACTGATCTAAAGTCTGCATTGGCATGGGTCATCTGCTTCTGCTGCTCTACAATGAAATTCTGATGTCCACAGCTTCAAATGGACCCCTAAATGCCTTTTATACCAAAGACCCACCACCAAGATCACTTCTAAGAGCAATGGAGCAATCTGAAAGGCTTCAAGAGTCCAAGTGTGCTCCAGAAGCTGGGATGATGAATGAGTACAATGGGGAAAGAGAGAAGATCTAGGATTGTTTTCTAATCTCTTTATTATTTGCTTTGGTCCAGATAAACCGAAGCATACTGCTTCTCAAGCTGTGGTGATGTTCTGCTTTTTCACAGGAGGAAATTCTGCTTGATAGGGCAGCCCTAACTCCCTGTGGAGCCAAAACAGAGCCTCTCAAAGCCATGCTTGGTGATGGCATCCAGAATGATCTGCTCCATCACCTTTCCAAGGATGGAGGTGAGGCTGACTGCCCAGTCATTTCCTATGTCCTCTTCTTGCCCTGTTTGAGGATGGAAGTAACACTGGCTTTTCTCCACTCATTGGGCACCTTTTCTCTTTTCCATGATTTTTCAGAGTTGATAGGAAGAAGAAGGGAGCCTTGCCATAAAACTGCAAATTTCTGCATGACAGCAAAGGAAAACTGAAGCTTGTCTTTGTCAGCTCCTCAGCTGATGGTCTGTGTGATGCCTCATCAGCCCTGCAAGACAAAGTCCTGCTGTCTCTTTGGTCATGAGAATTCTCCCTAATTTCCCCTTTAGGCAGTACAATCACAACCCAGTCACCTTCTCAGTACAGCTCGGGGGGGTTTCTCGAGCAAAGACCGCTTCCACCAGCTAATGCAGGTGCTTGAATAATCGTCAGTGAATCTTGGATGAGGAAGGTCTGAGAGATAAAATCCTACTGATTCCATCCAAAACTGTACAGAGTAAGAAAAAGCCAGTTTTTGTTCATCTCTGTCTTTAAAAAGATGAAATGGCGAAAGGCGTTGTTGTTATTAAAATCAGAGGAGCTGCCCACAACCAGCTAGGGAGGTTTAAAAAGCGTGGTCAGAAGTGTCTGTCTGTGCCTCTGTGGGCAGCACACTGTGTAAGGAAATATTATTTTTCTCCTCCCTGAGGTGGTTTCTTTGGGAAGAAAGCAGTCAGCAATTGTGGCATTAAAGAGATTGGCTTTAGATCTCTGAGTAGAGATGAAAGGGGAGCATTTATTGTCTGCAAGCCACTGCTTCTGGTTTTCTTCAGAATCAGCCAAGTAGCTCTGCACCAGTTACACTTATTTCAATGTCTGCAAGACATGCTTCTTATGCAATAGAGTTGCACAGTTCCTATTTTCAAAGAAGAGTTAAAGTTTCAGGAAGAGCAGTAGAAAACATCAAACATATTAGCAGAGGATCTGATGCCTTCTTTTTGTGCTTTTCTCATTTCATAAAGAAAAAAAGATACTGCAAATTTGAATATTTCCTAAGGAGAAGGTTTATAATATCAAAGCTCACCCCCACCCCATCCCCAAAATCAGCAGTAGCTGCTTCTGCTCAGACAATGCCTCCTAAACTGTAAGATCAACCTCCTGTGGTTCTGGGGTGCTTTGCAAGGTGGAGCACTGCAAAGCATCAGGAAAATATGCTTCTGTCTGTTCCATGCACTTTAGTTCCACCTACAAAGCCACAGGATGAAACTTAGGAACTCTGATTATTCTTTTCGAAAGAGAAAATTGGTGTGCTGTGTCCAGTTCTCCTGCTGCAAGAATTTCACAGGACAAATGAAATCATTAAAATGGAGCATAAGAGGATGACACTGTGGTCTCATATACAAAACAACTCAAAAGAACAAAACAACAAAAGAAAGGCATCCTTTGTATTTCAGGCTCTGTCACAGGCAATTTCCCAGTGGGACACCCTGCTTGGACAATTAATATCTGGACTGGCTGTACAGGGGAGCCAAGGCAGTGCTGTCTCACCACAGGTGGGAGCTAAAAATGCCCACACGTTTCAGAGGAGCAGGGGAACAGCTATCAATGCCTCCAACTGCAAGGAGAGAGGGAATTTATGTGGTTGTATATGGTACAAACAGGTATAACTCAGCCTCATGTGCTGAAAGGTAGTGTGTCTGGCTATTTCCACCCATGGGGACAAGTTCTCTCTGCCCTAAGGAGAAATACAACGTTCAGGGATTTTTATTTTTGTGGGTTCGAGGTTGGTTTTGTTTGGTTGGCTTTTGGTTTTTTGGGGGTTTTTTTGTTTGGTTTTTTGTTTGTTTTTGTTTTGGTTTGGGTTTTTTCTGTTGTTTTGGTTTGATTTTGGGGATTTTGTGGGTTTTTTTGGTTGGTTGGTTGGTTGGTTTGTTGGTTTGGTTTGTTTTTTTTAGTTTGGCTTGGTTTGGGTTTTTTGTTGGTCTGTGTTTGTTTGGTTTTGGTTGTCTTTTTTTTTTTTTTCTTTTTTAATGTGTTTCTGTGTGGTTTCCCCTACAACCTACCAATTAACATCTACATTGTACTCTGTGCAAAGCCCAGATGCTAAGTTTGTATTCAGTCCTACACTGAAAGCAGCTCAAATTTAACTTTCAGAACATGTCAAGAGTTATAGTGAGGTCATGGTGCAGCTTACCAAGAGGGATGGCTCAGTCCCTGGCAGCATCCTGCCTTAAGACTCAAGGTGAAAAAGGAGCAAGAATCCAGGCTGCTATTGCAGGTAGTAAGTAATTAGGAGAAGCAGTTGGCAGGGCACGGAAATTTTCCCAGCTCATACCTTTCAGCTGTCTCCAGAACAAAGTCCTAAATCAATATTATTGGTCCCCGCAGAAATCCAGTGGAGATAAATTAACATACCCTCCTAAATGACAGGCTTTGCCATTCCTGTCAGTCCCTAGATAGAAACTATCCATTGCTGCTTCACTGCAGCACTCCCCAGGAGCCATCCCAGTGCTCCAGGTGCTCCCACATACCATGGAACACAAACCAGCCTTTGCTCAAAATCAAAACCATCTCCATATCTTTATCTTTTTAGAAAGGCCAAAACATGCATGAATATCACCCTCTCTGCCAGAGCCTTGCTCATGTCACCACCTTCAATGGCATCCTTCTTGAGCCATGGAGATCCCTGTTGGCAGAGCTGAAGGTGAGGATGGGCAGGAGTGGATTGCCATGAAATTCCCTGGCAGTGATGATGGGTGTTGTTCTTTCCAGGCCCATGCAATATGATTTATATCATCTCTGCTGCTGCACGCTGTCTTTCTTGTCCAATACATGGTAATCAGTAGAGGACTTAAACAAAGAGTGCAGAAAGAGTGAGCTGGGAAAAGTATTTCCCTCGTTTAGAGAAAGAAAAGGAGATCTTTGTTTTCTCAAGAAGTTCATTTAGGGAAAGATCTGGAGAAGAAAGGGAGTAGAACAGAAGCACCTCGAGTTTGGAAAGAAAAATACTCTAGCTGTCACCTATTTTGTGATAAGAAATGCTCTTTGCTACTTATCTGTTACTCTCACTTTTTAGTATGCCTAATAGACATTTTGTTAATTTTGAACAAAGCCCCTCTTGAAAAAGAAGTGATTCCTATGTGCATAGAGCTTTTCAGACTTGAAGGTCTCAGGTGTTTTCATTGTCTTTTAAAATACCTCAAGGTCATTGGGATATGATGAACAAGCAGGACTGAGCTGCATTTTATTGTTTGTGGGAGTTCGCTGTCGGCGCAGCAATTTTCTCCGTTGGGGCTGGACTATTGTGTTGTGTAAGGGGGAATTAAAGAGAGAATGGGAGCAAGATGCCTCTCACCTGTACTGTCAGGATTTTAGAATCACAAGCAGCCTGCTGAACCGCTCCGATGGGCTCGCTTCTCTGTTCTCCCATCTTTCTGATGGTTTTCGGGAGGGTTTGCTGTTTAGCCTGGAGTTTGGAGCGTGTTTGAGTGAAAAGGGGACAGAGGAATGCCCCAATTCATAACTTTACAAGTTGTAAACCTGTACAGTTTGGCCTGCACGTGCGAGGCAGGAGGGCTGCGTGCTGCCAATGGCCTCCCAAGCATCGCTGTCCCTTTGATCCGTGCTGCCAGGCAGGGCTCTGTGTCCCAGGGCTCTCCTGGCACAGCCACAACACCAGCACAGCTCTGTGTGCTTTTCCAACACCGTTCCACCACTGTTCCCTGGTTTTTCCACAGGGTTCTTCATTTGCCCAGTCCAGCCTGAGAACCCAGAGCCCAGGCACAGAACAGAGAAGAGTTTGGAGGGGGAAGAAGTGGATCAGCCAACAAAAAACCCACCACCCTACCCTCATCTCAAGAAGCTCTGGATTGTAGAAAAGGGAGCTGGAGACTGTCATGGATCTTTGTTGGACAAAACCAGCCACAGTTGATTTTTCCATGTCTTTGTTCTAAAAACTGATTTAATTTGTGCAGTACAAAAATACTTTATAAGGATCTTTAAAAGTGCCAAGAAGGAACACAGAGCTCAACTGGAAGAAAAATTAAATTCTGGTGCAAAACAAGGAACCCAGATAATAAATGGGTCCAAAGGAATCAGCCTCAAATGACTGCATAGCACTCCTTTGGTGGAAAAATGGTGACTGGTTTATTGTTAAACAGTCCATATTTCTTGTGGGAAGCAATCATGCAGAGTAGTAACACTAATGTAAATAGAAATTCTCTCCAGAAATTGTTTCTGAGAATGCCAGCGGTCTTAAAATAGTTGCTTGCTCCCTCCAAATAGACACCACTGAAGTTACAAATTGATGTAATTCCAGCAATGGGCCTGCAACTTTCCTCTGCAGTCAGGCTGTTGAATTAACAAGGAAGAGGCAAATAGAATGCAGAGAAGGCAGAGCTACTGAGCACCTTCTTTGCATCAGCCCTCCCTGGCAGGGGCAGCCCTCGGGGAGCTCTGACCCAGGAGAGCAGGGTGGAGGGCTGTGGAAGGAAGACCTCCCCTTGGGCAAGGAGGACTGAGCTAGAGATCACACAGGGAAACTTGGCATCCACAAATCCATGGGCCTTGATGGCATCTTTGGGAGGTTGTGGTGATTGGGAGAGGTGCCTGAGGACTGGCAAATGTCACCCCAGTCTTCAAAATGGCAAGAAGGAGAACCCAGGGAATCACCAGCCAGTCTCACCTCATTCCCTGGAAAGGAGCATCCCGTTTTGAGGCCACCCCTATCCACACAGAGGAGGACAAGAAGGTGATCAGTAGTGGTCAGCATGGATTCACTCAAGTTATGTTGGGCTTGACCAACCTGGTTGCCTTCTACAACAGAAGGATGGATGAGGGGAGGATGGATGGATGAGGGGAGAGCAGTGGGTATTTTTATCTGTACTTTAGATGGGCTGTTGACACTCCTGCACAGGCAAGCTCAGCAAGTCCTGTCTGGGTGAGTGGATGGTAAGGTGGATTGAGAACTGGCTGAACAGCAGATCCTGGGGGGTTGTGATCAGTGGCACAGGGGCCAGTTGTCTTTAGTGGTGTCCCCCAGGGTTCTACTCTGGGCCCAGTATTGTTTAACAGACTCACCAATGACTTGGAAGAAGGGGCAGATGCCTGCTCAGCAGGTTCCTGGTGCCAGGAGCTGGGAGCAGTGGCCGGGAGCCCTTCAGAGGGACCTCGGCAGCCTGGAGGGATGGGCAGGGCAGAACCTCCTGAGCTCAGCAAGGACAAGTGCAGGGTCCTGCAGCTGGGCAGAGCAGCCCCAGGCAGCAGCACGGGCTGGCTGAGCTGTGGGCAGCAGCTCTGCACAGGAGGCCCTGGGTGCTGCTGGACACCCAGCTGTCCATGGGCCAGCCCTGCCCTGGGGACAAGGAGGCCACGGGGAGCCTGGGCTGCCTCAGGAGCTGCACTGCCAGCAGGGCAGGGAGGGGATCCTGCCCCTCTGCTCAGCCCTGCTGGGGCCACTCTGCAGTGCTGTGTCCACTGCTGGGATCCTCAGCACAGGAGAGACCTGGAGCTCCTGCAGAGGGCCCAGCACAGGGGAGCAGGACGATGAAGGGGCTGGAGCAGCTCCGTTCTAGGAGAGGCTGGGGGAGCTGGGCCTGTTCCCCTGGAGCAGAGACACCCAGAGGAACCTGATCCATGGCTGCCAGTGTCTGCAGGGAGGGGCCAGAGCAGGGCCAGGCTCTGCTGGGCACCGGGCAGTGGCACAGGAGGCAGCGGGCAGGAGCTGAGGCTCAGCAAGTTCCACCTGAACGTGGGGAAGAACTTCCCTGTGCAGTGCCCCAGCAGGGCACAGATTGCCCACAGAGGCTGTGGAGTGTCCCTCCTGGGGACAGTCAGGAGCCATCTGGACACCATCCTGTGCCTGTGCTCTGGGGTGGGAGGCTGGAGCAGGTGACCCACGGTGGTTCTTTCCAGCCTGAGCCATCCTGGGATTCTGGGATTCTAACAGTAAGGCAAGTAGGGTTGAATTTTTGCTTTCACAAAGATAAGATGTCATGGCCAGACTGCTACCAGAGAAGAATCGTGAGGATGGAAAAAAGAAGGAGTAAAGATAGAATTTGGGCAGAGATCCCAGCTTGCTGCTACTAGAAGATGTTGGGGATATTATCAGAAGTCCATGTATGTTTTAAAAACATTTTTTTCTCTAAATCTTTGTGTAACCTTTACTTCTACTGTAAGTAAATGACATTTAAGCTTTCTGTGTTCATTTCCCTCTTTTCAATATGGATTTTTGTTTTCCTTTTTTATGTGTGCTTCCCCATATTTGTATCTCACTAACTCAAAAGCCAAGGCACCTTCACAGCTCACCCCTTAGGTCATATTCTTTAAGTTTATTATTTTATGTAAGATCTTTCATATAATCTTTGGTACTTTCATTAAGACAATTTAAAATGAGACATGGTTATTCACCTGCTTATCTCAAACCTACAAAGAATTCCAGCATTTATTAGCAGTAGTGCTAATGCTTTCCCTGTATTTTCCATGCAAGTCATGATGTCCATCTCTTCCTTCTCTCCCACTGAGCCCCAGAGTTGAACAGAGTTCTTTCTTTTCCTCTGTGATCCTGCAGAGTGACCCAGGAAGCTGCCAGGAGCCAAAAAGGAATCCCACTGACCCCCCAGGCCCTGGGATCTGGCTGTTTCAGGTGGCTCCTGACTGAGGGATAGCAAAGGTGAGCACCAGTGGCCATCCCCCAGTCCTGCTGAGATCAGGGTCTGGGCTGGACTTTCAGCACAGAGGATTTCCCAAGTGTTTCATGAAAGCTGACAATTAATACAAGTAAATTGTTCTCTGCAGGGAGGTGGTGTGGCTCAGAACAAACTGCTCTATAAATAAATCAATCACACCTACTTATTCCCCAATTAATATGGCTTTTTAGACTCAGCTGGTCAGAGCATGGTGCTAACAACACCAAGGGCACAGGTTTGATCCCTGTGCAGGCATTCATTCAGAGTTGGACCCCATGGTCCTTGTGGGTCCCTTCCAACTTGGAATGTTCTGTTATTCTCCACTTTATACCAACAGCTCTGTGATGAAGCACTGCACCTGAATTGTTTCATTTCACACCTGGCTTCCTCTTTATATTAATGTTATTTTATGCATTTAAATTTCAGAGGAGGCTAACCAGGAGGCAGCACAGCAAAGCAAACCTGGCAGCCTCGTTTATCAGTGTCGCCCGAGGTGATGCTGTCTTTGCTGAGTCAGAAAGCCGCCCCTTGATTTATGACTGCCTGCTTTTTGGAAGAAGCTTTTCTCAATCACAGGGTCTAAGGCCTAAAGAAGTTTTCCAGTCACCTGCCCTGACAATCCCCATGCTGCAGGCTGTCACGTGTTCGTGCAGTGCTGTGGTGTTGGTGGATGTCTGCAGCAAGCCAAAAACATGGCATTTGAGGGGCTCAGCTCTGTTGTGCCTGCTAACAAGCTTTTGTGCAGTGTGTGTAGGCAGCTTTAATTGCTTCTGCTCAAAGCTGGGCAAAGCAAAACTATTTCCTTTCAAGGTCATCTCTAGGATGCTGCTGAGTTTCCAGGCCTGATGCTCGCTAAGATTTGTTCAAAGAAAAAAATCTGTTTAAGTTCATCCAGCCTTTTTTTGGCTGCCAATAGGCTTTGGTAGAAAAGAGAGAACCTGAAAATAGTGTTGTTGAAAGATACCTCTGCTCTTAGCTATGCTGGGAACAAGAGACTGGCTTTTCTGGGAAGGCAGCAGCCTGGGTTAGTAAAATCAGGAAGACTTTTTTGAGATTTAAGTCTCTTCCCACCAAAGGTCATTTCAATGCAGTTATTCACTTGGAGGTATCAATTAGCCAAAATAGAGGTGGATTTGAGCCAGATGCTAAGAACTAACCCCTGCTCATGTGGTTTATTGACTGCAGTAGAGAGCCTGTTGATTTACAGGAGTTTAGTTAAAAGGAGATCCAGCACTTAATGAGGTGCTTTAAAGCAAGGAGTTATATATGAGAGTCTCATGAGCTGAAGGTGAGGGTGCAGCCTCCAGGCAGCTGAGAATAGGTGAATAGTTGAAACAAGCTCTGGAATCAGTGGCTTAACAATCCTTAAGGCTCGTGCTAGGCTGGTCTGGCTCCCCTGGGACTGGGACCAGTTGGCCCAAGATGGAAAGTTTTACTTCAGCCCCTTTGGACAGCCAAGGAAGCCACAGCATCTGACCCCCACCACACCTTTTCTTGCTTTCATGCAATTTTGACAATCCAGGTAATATCCACAGACAGCTATTCCCACCCTGACTTCCTGGGGAATGGAAGGAAGCTGTCAGCATCAAAGTTCTGTGGGAAAAGGTGGCAGTTGTTGCTTACTTGGGCTGCTAAACTGCTAAATGCTGAACTTAGACTGGGAATTTGAAAGTGGGACTGTTTATTTTAAATGGAAATCAGCAAAGAAAACTATATCTATGATTTTCAACCAGACTTTGTCAGTCCAGCAACATTATTCATGTTTGCTTCTGTTCTGTTGCTTTACAGTCAATAAAATGGGGTGTTGTACATTTTCAGTGTAAGCTACAGTCATTGCTCCTAATAATTTGCCCTTTAGACAGGTGATTTTTCAAATAATCCAAATTACTGGAATGCTAAATGTGTCTCAGAAGAGGATCAGATCACTCAGGAATATTGGGAATAATGTATACACTTTGTAGGTGTTTTATGAGTTACCACTTGCAATCCCTCAGAAGCCCATGGATCCTTGGGATTGGATGGAAAAGCACTGCCCCAGATAGAGAAGATGAGGGAAGCTGTTTGTGTAACCCAGCTGGGGAGAAGCAGAGCTGTTGGAATAATATTGTCTATTAAGAAAACTGAACCTTATGCAATTTGTCAAATGGTCACCTTATGTTATGGTGATTTCCAAACAAGCTTGCCTCACAGGTTACAATTTTATGCTGAACTTTCAGATGTGGTTATTTTTGCTCATTTACACAAGATTAAATTATTTCTTAGCTCCCTTCTGTCATGTTATGGATGGGCACTGTAAACAGCACTAATGAGGCTGTATTTGTTATCTTGTAGTACATTCAATTAACCACTAAGTAAAATTAAGATAGGGTGAATTTCAATGTTTGAAACAGTGAGTGGGATTCAGTCAAAAATGACATGGGGTAGCTGCAACAATTTCACCTTGTTTCATATGTTCAGATTTGGAAACAGGCTGTGGGTAAAGATAGAGCCACTGAAATTCCTTAAGACAGGATGTTCTTTGATGTTTGATCTTTGCATGCTTTCAAGCCTAATCAACAAGGAGATTTAATCAGTGAAACAGATAGCAGCTAACAAGCTCTGAGAGATGTTCATGTGTTAGAGAAACAAATTACTTGTGGGTAGAATTGCCTCGTTAAGGTTTAGGGCTGGACTTGCTCCAGTGATCTCAGACCCAGGGGGAGGTTAACCAGGCTTGGGGAGAAGGGTGTTCCACTGAGAGTGGACACAACGAATGCAGAATTTATGGGCCCCAAGGACATTTAGCAGAACTCCCAAAACAAGGAAGAGACCAATAAAGCAACTGTGCTGAACCAGCTTTGCCTGGCTGGGAGGTGATTCTTGCAGGGGCAGATCACAGCCACCAGCTCCCAGACCACTGACCTGAGAAACCCAGCTCAGGAGAAGAGAAAGCCTGAGCATGGGGACTAATTAGCATGAGAAGCAAGAGAGTCATTAACTAAAGATAGGATACTAATTAACAAGAGAATTATGTAACTTGTAGCCTAACCCCTTTGTCTGCTAAAATGTATAAATAGTAAAAGTTTTGATAGCTGGTGTGCTTGATTTGTGGAATACCACAGAGCACCCAGGCCTGCACAACTCTGAAATAAATAATCTGTGTCTCTCTCAAGTATGTAATTATTGGCTTATTGCACACCAGGTACTGAATCTGATTTTTGTGGACAACACGAGAGGACAGACTGTGGGGGTATTTTATTTCATCATGACAGATCAAACTCAGGTTTGTTAGAGAAACTTTTTTTCTTCTTGGTTTGGATCCTAAAGTTACTCCTACAGTGCTTTAAAAAGATATTGTGGAGAGAAAAACCAATGGAAATAATTGGCAACACATTTATTATAAAGAAATAGGTCATTGTTATATTTTTTACCAATCTTCCTGTGGAATGAATGTCATATTTCCTGAAAACTAAGTATAGCAATGTGTATTGGATGCTAATGTGTAGATTTCTCTAAGTAAAAGTGTTATAGACAGATCTTCAGAAAGTCTCCAGGGTTTCTGTGAGGATTTCAAAGATAAATTGTTGATTGCTTGTGAAATACTGCAGACCAGTTAAGGAAAGTGGTCAGAATTAGTCAGTGTGTCTTATGTTTCTGTAAATGTTTTAAAGGGTAAGGACTCAGAAATGTTTAAATTGGAGGTGTCCTGCTTGGGTTAGTGTGAAATATGCCACTCAAGGGAGAATTAATGACTTAATTATCCCTGTTTTTTCCAAAAATGGTCCCCTTGAGGACTTGCTTTGATGCTTCTTGCTCCATGGGTTTGCAGGAATGACCAAGATATTATTAGTTCAGACCAGAACGAGGATGCTGAGGCAATTCTGCCACAGCTTGAGATACAGTGGCATGAAGCCTAACGCTGAAATATTGTAGGCTTTGCCTGATTTTGCACCCTCTGATGTGTGCTACAGTTTGTAGGAAGGCAGAACCTCAGCACCTGCTAAATCTACACTAGAAACAAGCTGGGAGATCTTTCATGAGCCTGATCACACTGTAGAGACAGTGCTGTCAGCAGTGTCCCCCCATGTGTGTGACAGGTTTGTTACCTTGTGCTGGTGAGGGAACTCAGATCCACAGTGTTCCCAAAAACTTGTTGTGTGTCACCCAGCCAAGCCTGACTAAAATGTCTCTTCTCTGCCTGCCCCCAGATGGGCATAAATTAAAGTAAATTCATGTTCCTTGCTTTGGGACATGTCCTTGAAAAGATCTAGAAGTCTTTTTTTTTTCCCCCCGAAGTCCACTAATGGAATTCTTCAGTCTCAACACTTTTTTTTACATTTTGGGGAAGAGGGAGGGTGGGTGAACAACTGGTCCTGTTGCATTGGCAGCACAGAGAAAGATGGAGAGGGGAAGTGCTGAGCCTTGGCAGTGCCTGGGTGTCCTGCAGAGCTGCAGGGCTCTCTGCCAGCAGGAATGGGACAGCCCCTGCCTGAGCTCTAGGAAGCAGAGCAATGTGGAGCTGTGGGAGGGACAGGCCAGTGGCTTTGGGACATCTCAGAAACTACAAATTACCCACAGCTGATCCACCAAAGAGTGTGGCTGACCAGCTGCTTCCACAGGCAGAAAAGCCAAAACCTGACACACCCCACACTCCTTGTTTTGTTGCTGTTGTTGTTTTATTTTTGTTGGCTTGGCTTTGTGGTTGGTTCTTTTTCCCTCATGGCTGAGATTCAGCTGGTGCCCAGATGCTTGCTGGCAGAGGTGCACACCTTGCTGAGAACACACTTTTTGAGAAGTACTCAGTAAACAGGGGACAGTAAAATGTCCAAGGTGCAGCACAACACGTGGGGATGGAGGCACAGGCTGTGCAGGCAGCCCCTGCCCCTCTGGACAGCACAGGGCAGGGCAGGGCAGGGCAGGGCAGGGCAGGGGGGCATGGGGAGCTCTGGCTGCTCAGCTGGGCTGCTGAGCTGGTCCTCAGCTCCCTGTCCAGAAAGCTCACACTGGCAGAATTAGCTCTGCAGGAAAGGGGGGACAGTGATTTTTAGTGTCCTAAGAGATTTTTAAAAGTACAAGTCGTGTTTGAGCATGGAAAGCTGCAAATGTTTTGATGTTAATTAAAGGATGTTTCAGCCTGATTTAATTTGTTCATTGCCCTGCTGACAAATTATGTAGCTCTGTGATATGGTGGGTACCTTTATGCATTTTATCCTAATTATTGATAAGTGTGAGCAGTAGCAGTACCTAGCCCTTAATGGGGGGAGGGAAGGGGTGGGGGGAGGAAAGCAAGAAGTTTTAATTATCATGACTTCTTTCACTGTGACTGGTGGTGAGAAGATCATGTCATTTTAGGGCTGGGAAAGCAGGCATCTGCTTTTTCCCTGAAAGAATTACCTTCTACCCAGGCAGAGCTGATTCAGCACAGTTGCTTTGTTATTTTCTTCCTTCTTCTGATTTATCCTGTTGAAGGCCTGAGACTAAAACCCCCTCCTGTCTATAACCTTCATTGCCAGCTCATCAGTTCTGTGGAAAACAACCACAGAGCTTTCAAGAAGTCAGGTCATTTTGGGGAAGTTTGACTGTGGAGCAGAGATCTTTGTATGACTCTTACTGGCTGTGGTGGTTTGATAAGGGCTGGATGCCATGTGCCCACCAAAGCCACTCTATCCCTCCCTTCCTCAGCTGAACAGGGAAGAGAAAATACCATGAAAGGCTCATGAGTTGAGATAAGGGCAGGGAGAGATAATTCATCAGTTACTGTCATGGGCAAAACAGTCTTAACTTCGGGAAATTAGTTTGATTTACTACCAATGAAAATCAGAGTCAGATAATGAGGAGTAAAACAAATCCTAAAAATACCATCCCCCTAACCTTCCCTCCTTCCCAGGCTTAACTTAATTTCTGTTTCTCTGCCTCCTCCCTGCCAGCAGCACAGGAAGGTGGGGAATGAACAGTGAGTTCATCACAGGTTTCTGCCACTGCTTCCTCCTCAGGAAGAGGTGTTCTTCCCTGCTCCAGCCTGGGGTCACTCCCATGGGAGACAGTCCCCCACCAACTTCTGCATCAGGAGTCCTCCCCATGTGCCACACAAAGTGCTCCACTGAGGGTTCCTTCCCCAGGAGCATTCCTTCAGGTTGTAGAAAACAAATATTATATTTTTGGTGGTAGCAGAGCAAGGAGAAGACTACAGCACGGGCTAGGACTTCAGTTAAGGGGCTTCAAAACCATGTTGAGAAATTTAGGAGCAGCCAAGATTTCTTCTCTGAGGAATGCTGGTCCCTGTCCCAGCTCCCTGCTGACTCCTGTGCAGGTGTTCAGCCTGGGAGGGATTTGGTGCTGTGGTGTGGTGCCTCTGATCAGAGCATGGCACATAATCTGTGCTGCAGTTTGGTCTCCAGTTCTGCCTGCTCCTTTCCTGAGTCAGTTTTCTGGCGAGTGCAGCAGTGGCACGTTCTGTTTCCGGAGTGATTTAGCACGAGCAGAGTTTGAAAAAACCCCAGAGGTGCTAATGTTAGGCATATTCTTCATACAAAACTATCCTTCTGGGCAGCCTTCCAGGATCTAGATCATTTCTCAAGGAGAATTTTGGTGATTTGCAGTGCTCTGTGTGAGCTTAGCAAGTAGCAGAACACATAATACCCATTCAGCCATTGGACATCATGGTGATAAGGAATACTAAGAATTTAATTTTTTTTAATATATCCTTAATTAATGAAAACATAACACTTATTGCAAGATCAAGTGCTGGAAGTAGATAAAATCTTGTCCTTTGCTGAATTAAGAAATTAGGCTACTGCTCTAACAATCTCTCAATTTTTTGGATGGGATGGAGAATGTTTTACAAACTGGAAGGGTTATGAAACTGGATATAGTGGGGTTTCCAGTCTAATTCTGTAAATAAGGGAGCAGAAGCAGAAATGGATGCCGTTGAATTTGTGCATAAGAGTTAGCGGAGCTTGGACCCTTTCTCAAATGTGCTGCAATTGCATTAAACAGTTGAAGATGAAAAATGAGGTTTTCAGCAAGGACCCAAGTTCCCTGTCACATTGTGACAGTTAAAAGGGGTAAATAAACTTCATGTGAAATATGAAAGTGCAATTTAACAAAAAACAGGAATACTCTGAAAGATGGCCTGAAGCTTCTGATGAAGGAATGACTAGGCTTTTATTTCAATGGCATTGTTATTATTCACCACACCACAATGTAGGTTTCTGAAGCTTCCTCTGGACCCACTTGAGTAGGTCTGTGCCTTTTTTTATGCTGGGGCCTCCAGAGCTGGGTGCAGCACTCCAGGTGGGATCTCAGCAGAGCAGAGCAGCGGAGCAGGATCACAGCCATGGGTGTGTGTCTGTCGTGGAGTGCCTGTCCTTGTCCTCTCAACAGGCAACCCAAGCCAGGCCTTGGAGAGGGTGTTTGTAACCTCCCTGCAGCTCCATCCTTGGTTTTCTGCCATGTTTCAGACCTGCCTCCGGGAGCTCAGTATGATAGAGCAGCTCTGGTTTTCGTGTTGTGCCTGCACAGCTGTCACCTGGAGCTGCTTGGCAGGTGAGGAGATGGATGGCCAGGAGAGGTGTGGGGAGTCCCTCACTGCTCTCCCAGATCTCACTGAGCCTGCTGGAGCTGCCCTCTGCAGCAGGACTGCTGAATCAGCACCCAGGGTACCCTGCCAGCACGTTGCTAGAAGCAAGCCTTCTATTTTCCTGCAGTGGTGCAGAGGGACTTCGAGGTTTAATGGGATCATGTTAATTAGCAGAGCTCCCCAGCTTTAGCAGTACTGTGCTTGCCTATTGGAAGAAGGCTTGCATGATCATTACCTCTGTCTGATTTTCCTTCCACTCCCAGTAATTCCTGACCCGGGCTGACAAACTTGATCAATCTACTGAATGAGCAGTGTTCCCAGAGTTATTGGATTTCCTACAAATACTGGTAAGATTGTTGGCCAAAGGAACAGTCCTGATTGACTCAGAAGTTTGGTGCCTCAGCTTGCAGTTGACCCAAATACGCATCAAGGCAAGCTGAAAGGAGAGATTAGCAGCAAATGTCTTGTGAAACATAGAGAGAATTTGTGAGTATTGCAATGGGGAAAAGTAGAAAGGAAAAAGTCCAAGAGTACAAATATGCTGGAAGAAATTCCACTAATTGGCAAACTGGCTTGTTAAGGAAGCAGAACTGGGAGGAGAATTCCCTATAAAAATCTGCACCTTTCCTGTTCATTGTCCAAGCACTTTCTGGTCCTGTGTGGAAGAGTGAAGTCAGCCTCTGTCTTGTGGGGCTGGTCCTCTCTTCCCGTGTCCAGTGCCACCAGGGATGATACAAACACAGAATCTGGGCCAGCAGAAGAGTGACCCTGTGCTCTGAGTCGTGCTGTGGCTGTCCCTGTTGTTTCACAGCACATCCAAATTCTGCTAAAAGGGAACTGGTGCTGGGGGAGCATTCCCTGGGAGACAGATCTGGTTGTTTGGCACCTGTCAAAACTGGTGAAGCCCTGCTAGGGCAAAGGTGCTGGTGTCAGCAGTGAGACAGAGCTTGGATCCACATGCTTTAAATCCCACAGGGGATTCACTCCAGAGAAGACACCCCCCACCTCTTCTTCTGGGGGTTCTTTCCCAGCAGGAGAGATCCTGTTCAGAATACCCTGAGGGGCTTAAGGAGATGTGTCTGGGTGACCATGGAGTGAAAAGCCACACAGCAAGTGGGAGGTTGTGGCTGGAAATGCAAAATTACGCAGGAGCTGTGCAAACCCTGTAGTTGTGGGGTGCATCAGGATTTTGCCAGCCTTTGGCCACAGTAGGGTAGAAGGATGACTCATGCCTAAAACATGATCAGGTTTTTAATTAAAAATGTAAGTCACAGATTTTTTTTTTTTTTTTAATCTGTTTCAGAAGTATGTTTGAAGGAAGACAAGCTACTCTGTGACTATTAATATTGATTGTGAGAATCTGTCAATCCTCCAAGTTCGATTAGGGAGAGAAAAGACATACCTGTCCTGCTTTAACAAGACCTGTGCCTAAAATCTGGATAGCTTCCAGGAACTTCAATCTTAGCCTCTCATCTCAGATCATATGGAGTGCATCAACATTTGGGTTCTGATTTGGTGATGTCTTGGGTGTTTCATGAAGAAATACCAAGAGCTGAGTGACTCAGCTCTTTTTCTGACCAACCACTGTTAAAATTTGGTCATTGCATTGGATATGTATTATAGGGAGAAAATGCAGAGAAATTACTTCAAATTAGTAGGCAAGACTAACATCAAAGCTGTGCAAATTCAGGTTGGTGCTGAACACACATCTTCTGCACTGAGTGTTGTAGGAAAGCGTCCTACAAGCTCCTTCAGCTCTTGATGCCCTTAAATTATTACAACTGTATAGCTTCCTTCTGGCAAGTTATTTATTTTAGCACAGGCAGTGTTGGGTGATGACCTGGGGTTGGCTATAGAAAAGGGCAAACTTGATGATCTCCTGGTCTGTGCTGAAATGAAATCCTCTGCATAAATGAGACTTTTTCTTTGACTTTTGTTTGCAAGTAAAAAAGCTTTAGTACTAATTAGCATTAGTCTCTTCCCTTTTAGTACTTTCCTTCTAATATTTTCATGAAAGATTAGTCTCTGCTTTTATGAGCAATATTAAAATAGGCCTGTTAGCATCTACCATGAATAACCATCTCTGAAAATCAAATCTAGAGAGTACTAAAATCTTCCATCCACTTCCTTGGGAAACAGAAGGAGGAAAGCAAGAGCTGCAGCCACAATGGAAGTATTCCAGATCCACCCTTCAGCTGTTGTCCTGCTCTCTGCCCAGGGGGTTTTTAGGGGATGAGTGTGCAGATTGCAGTGCTGCTGTGCATCCTGGAGGCACAAAACCTCGCAGCAGGTAACAAGGAAAGCAAAGCAGGAGAATGCAGCTTCCTGCACTGAAAACCACAGGTAGTGAGGCCCACCAGAATTGCAATTACCATGGGTGTTGCTGAGCAATATCTATGATAGGGGACATGCTGGAACTTACTGGAAAGCTGTCAAAAATATTGGACTTCTCTCTGGTGATTTGAACCAGTGTGAGTCCTGAGAGCTGGCAGGGATGAGTGTAAGTGCTTCTTTGGGGTCTGTTTCACACATACTCATTTGAATTGCAAACCCCAAGGCGCTGCTGATTATTCCCACTGGCAGCACACAGCACGGGCGCTTTGGCTTTGGGGGATTAAATGAAATGCCATTTGGAGAAATTGAGGGGAGGGGAGTATTAAATGTCTCTCTAAGCCATCAATCACTTGGGGCCTAGTGCTGCCAGAGTATGTGGGTGTGGTGTATGACTATTGACTATTCTAAATGCTTCTGTCCCCAGGTAATCATCACTCTGTGCTTGCTCTTAGGCTAATTTTGCATAAGGCCCATAATGCTGAGACTGATTTTTAAACAAAACATCTCTCAATGACTGTGGTTTTCTACCAGAGCACTGGAACCTAATTTGGAAGTTCTAATTGTTGCCTTCCTGCTCTTTCTTTCTTGGGGTGGGCTGGGAGAGCAGGGCATGCTGTGTTAAACACTTCTTCTGTGTGTGTGAGCTTCTTACCCTGGATGATTTCCCAGTGACCCTTCTTCGGCTCAAAGCCGTTTCTTTGGATAACTAAATTTACATTGGTGCATCAAAGCAGTGAACTCAGGCTGACTCAACCAGTCTGCACCTTTGACAGGGAGAATTACATGCAGTGCTTAGGAGTGAGGTGTTGTTCTCAAAACAGGGCTAAGAGTGTGCTGTCAGGGGTGCAGGATACTTTCTGATTTCACACAGTGGCAGTGCAGCAATAAGGTTTTTTCCTTACAATGCACAGGGGGTAGCAGTGGTTATCCATTGCTTACTGATTCTCTTGGGTTAGTCTGCTCCCTAGCTCATCTATTGGAGGTGGAATGCTTAGAGAGGGAGCTAAAATCTCCCTAAAAGTTCATATAGCCATTGGTAGCCTGAATGACACTTCTTGCCACTCAGAAAACAAAACAAAAAAAAAGAGTGATATTTTGTAAAGCATTTGTTGTGGAGGAGAGAGAAATCCCAAAGCCTCTGGCAATATGCTGCTGCAGGGAAGTGCTTTGGTACTGTCTGAGCACATCCCATGTGCTGCTCTCTCTTCGGGTGCTGTCTCCCATGTACCTCAATTCTTTGCTCTTTGTGTGACGAGAGATAAAATCATCTTCTAAGATGTCCTTAGAACTCCTGGTTTGTTTGCTTGCTGCCCTGCTGCTTGTCATTCTGCTCTCGTTGCTCCTTTGGTATCCAGCATGGAGAATTCTTCTGTTCCTTCTTTTCCATGTCCTTTAACTGCTTCTCTTTTACTCTCCCTGTTGCACTTTGTCTGAGTGTTGGTGAAGATGCACCTAGAGCTGTCCTGTACTCCTCTCTCCATACCTGCCCTGTACACCTCTTCAAAAACAAACTGACGTGGGTCTGTGGCTATTTTGCTTGCCCCTGCTGAAGAAGAAGTCACCAGTTTGCAGGAGTCTGTGTGTTTTGCTCCATGCCAGGCACTAATGGAGCATTCAGTGAGTGCTGGAGAACTTGAGATGAGGTTCAGCAATTTCTCTGAGGCTGCCTGGACCCCCTGAATCACACACAAGGTACAAATGCAAGTGCTGGCTGCAGGCTGTTTTAACCCTAAAATGACCAAGATGGACGTGTGAGCCCAGAGGAGAGAGGGGCAGGGTGCAGTTGTGATCCAAACACCCCACGTAAGCAGGCAATAAATTCATTTCAGAGAGCTGGGGTGTATGGTTCAGGGAGCTGACAGCCCATCAGCTGATGGTGGCTGATGACCAGCCATAGGATGGATACCAGCTTTAGTACAGCTTATTCTGCAATGTGTTGCTGCTTCTTAGGTTTCCCAAATAGAGAGAAATGTGCAGGACACCCCTACAATCTCATAGGCCCTAAATTCTCTAAATTCTCTGGGTTTGGAACTGCTTCTCTGGAGTGATTAGTGCTCAGCATCATGGAGCTCTGTGTTCCCCCTTGCCTGCTTAAATTTGGCTCCTGGGGCTTTGCCACTCAGTTCTTGGTTGAGATGAGATCTTTCACACTTCCTCAGCTGGATACAACTCTTCTCTCCTCCTCATGGACATTTTAGCATTGCAAATAACCCATCTTATTATGGGCTACAGAAAGCAAAAGCTTTTAGAGAAACCTCACCAAACAAATTAGTAGCAATTGTAAATTAGGGTAATTACACAGTTCATGACTGGAGAGACCAACTGAACTCTTAGCACAGTCTGTGCAAAAATATTAAGCTACCTAAAATCCTGAGCAGCTGCAGAATTATGTGAAAACATTTTATCACCGTGTTGATGTGTCAGTTCTGGTATTAACTAGGACAGTGAAATGCAGTATTTTGCCACTTCCTGCTGCTGTTATTCATCTTTACCATGAAAGCTCAGTATTTTCTCCTGAGAAATGCTGCAACTCACCACCTTGGTAATCTTTATTCTGCTGTGTGGTACCATAGCCCTCTCAAGAGAAATTGCATTTAAGAGGTGAGTTGAAACTAGTGCATCTACAGGAGACCATGTTACTGGAGGATTTTTTTAGCTATTGATTTTTCACAGTTCCTTTTAAAACAGAAATTAATACATTAAAAAAAAAATCAAAAAAACCCCAACAAAACAATAACAACAAAACACCAAAAAACCCAAACCAATCCAAAAATAAAAATGTGAGAGTTTTGGAGGAGAACTTCTACCTGTGCTTGTTTCCTCAGAGGAAAGAAGAAATATTTTCCTTTCAGACCCATATTGTGTTTGTCTTTGGTACCGAAAGAAAGAATAGCTTTAAGAAGGGTGAACATACTGCTCTTGGGGGTGAGGTTGGTCTTTTTCTTTGGTTGTTTTGTTTTTAATTGCTGTTGTTCCTTCACTGAAAGGACAACATGCACAGTGAAATAGTTATTTGGTATACCTGTCCTTCTAAAATAAGGTAATCTGTCTATTGGGTGGCAAGAACCAAAAGTAAAACTTGTGGGTTGGGATTAGAACAGTTTAATAATTTAAGACTAATTGAAATATCATAATAGATGATGATGATGAACAACAAATGTGATGCTCAGTACAATGGCTCCAATGACAGACTCCATCCTTGAACCCAAACTGGCCCCTTCTGGGTGACTCCCCCAGTTTATATACTGGGAATGATGTTCTCAGGTGTGGAATATCCCTCTGGCCAGTTTGGGTCACCTCTCCTGGTTATGCTCCCTCCCAGCTTTTCTTTTGTGCACCTTCTCACTGGCAGAGCATGAGACGCCAAAAAAAAATATAAAAGTCCTTGACCCAGGCTTAACATGACTTAGCAAAACCAAAAACATCAGTATGTTATCAACTATTCTCACTCTGAATCCAAAACACAGCTCTGTACCAGCTACTGAAATGAAATGAATTCTTTCCCAACCAAAAGCAGGACATCATTGGAGCTCCCTTCTACTGAAATATTCTATTATTCTATTTTATTCTATTCTAGCCTGTTCTGTTTCTGCCATGCCTTCTTTTCTCCTCCCCCCACCCTTGTACTGAGCAGTGCTTTTGGTCCTGTCTCTGCTGGAGGAGGCAGTTGTTAAAAGCTCACAGGGGCCCAATGTAGAGCTCACTGCTGTTAATGTAATTTATCACAGCCAGTGGCCATTGAAAGGCCAGTGAACCTGGAGCAGGTGAAATGTATTTGCTCTCCTTGTGCCTCAGAGCAAGACAAAGGCTTTGATCTTTTCCTTGACAGACAAAAAACATGTGGGATAAGTGGGCAAAATAAGGCACGTGGCAAACCTTAAAATATTACAAGGTATTCTTAGTCTTTCTCCAGCAAGCTCCTGAGATGTTCTTTGAGAAAATATGGCCTTAATTCTCACTGTGTTTATGTCACTGTTTCACCCCTGATGGCAGCTCAGTATCATCTAGCCACTCACTCACTCCTCACTCACTCACTCACTCACTCACCAAAACTCTGCACCCCTGCACCCTCCCTGGTGGGGAGGAGAATTGGAAAAGAAATTGTTCTTATCTCAGTGGGCTGACATAAGAACAGTTCAATAACTGAAACAAGATAAAAGGCACCGCCAGTAGTAGTAGTAACAATAATAATCATCATAATGAAAAGAAGGGGAAGAGAGAGAGAGGAACAAACCCCAGGAGAAGCAAGTGATGCACAACACAATTGCTCAGCTCTCACTGGCTGATGCCCAAACCATCCCTGAGCAGTGATCAGCAGCTCCCAGCCAACTCTCCCAGGTTATATCCTGGGCATGATGTGGAATATCACTCTGGAATGTCCCATCTGTGCTGACTCCTGGCTTCTGGTTCATCTCCTCATTGGCAGAGCAGGGAACACTGAAAAATCTTTGACTTAGGATAGGCACTACTTGGCAGCAACTAAAACACCAGGGTGTTACCAGAATTATTCTCATCCCACATCCAAAACACAGTGCTGTACCTGCTACTGCTGATTCCAGAACAGTATTCACCTTTTATTCCATACTATTTACATCATGCCAGTCCCACACTTCCCAGTACTCCAGCACCTTTCCTATTTCTTGATAGATAGATACACGGAAATCAGAAATTCTGGGCCTGCCCAGCTGTAAGTATTTCACCCTTCTGCTGAACAATCCAAATCCACCTGAGCTGCATTTCCTTTTCCTAGAAATTAATTTAAATCTCTACCCTTTTCCTTAGATCTATCTTGATCCTTTGATTCCAGTTGAGCAATTTGATTTTTAAGGAAGTTTTTTTTTATAACTGGGAACGTGTTCTACTCTTGATTTTGTGCTTATGATAATGTCTGTAGGACAAGGAGAATCATTTGGAGAGCGAAAATGACTGAGGAAGAGAGAGGGTGTGAGACAGAGCAAGGTTAGTGCCTGATGCAAATCCACTGGGACTACTGGGACACTGTGTCAGGAGAAACTGGGAACAGACAAGCCCTGAATTAGGAGAGTAAGGAAAGCAGAGACTGCCAAGCAGCAGAGAGATTCTCTGGGAGGGAATTGATGTAGGAAATCAGTCCAGGCGACAAACACAGATGAGACAGATTATTTGCTTAAAAGATAATTTGGAAGGAGAGTTTCTCCTCATCTGGGACAGCTCCCTCCATCATGACTCCCTCCAGAGCTAAGGCTTCTCTGGCCCAATTCTGTGATCATCCTGCTTTCAGTGAGAAGTTAGAGTGGAGATAATCAGAGGTTCTTGAAGTGGTGCTTGTGTGAGGCTTATCTATCAGACTTACCAGAGGAGAGTATTTATGGGATTTTGTTCCTGCCCTTGTGATGTTAAAGTGAATGAGAGTCCCTGCTGGTGAAAAGAGGTGGGATGTGCTGGCAGAAACCCCTATCCTGACCTGTCCCTATCCCCTATCCAGCTCTTCACCTGGCTGGTGATGTTAGGCTGAGATTTTGCATTTTTGGAACTTCTCCAAGACCTGTTTAATATCCCCTGGGCAAAGCACAGGAGTGAGAGCAAAGCTGGCCTATGCCTGAAGAGTCAGGAAAGTAAGGAAAGGCAGAAGGACATACACAGGCATCTCTTCAGATGTCATCCAAGAATCCCTGAACTGAGTGCCTCAGCTGTGAAACTTGCCTCTGTTTTTCGCTCTTGTCTTGCCCTTGGTCAGATCAGCACTGACTCTTCTCACTGTGACAATTTCTCCCATAAATCTCATACACTCTCATACTTTGTTGTCTGTCAGAAATGGAGGACTCTGTCTAGGCCCCTAGATTCTGAGGAGCAGAAGATATCCTGTGGAAAATTGTGTGCAGCTCCTTTCTCCTCACCCCCACTGTTTCCCCACTCACTTTTAAGCTTCCTAAAAGTCTCGCTTTACCCCTTTTCCTTGTCCTTTTCTGTTTAGACAAGCATCACTTGCACCCTCTCCAGTACGGAAATTTTCCATGTGCTGCTGTTCCACTTTTCCTGAGGGCAGCTGCTTATCTGGGAGCCCTGGTGGCCCTGGCTTCCCTTTGATCCCTGATGCATCCTGTCACCATCTGGAATAAGCAGAGGCCTTCCAGAATAGTGGGAATGGCTGTCAGATGCAAGTGTGCTGTCACTATTAGAAGCTGCTCTCCACTGGAGAGACATTTCTCAGCCAGATCCTTGGCAGCACTGCGACATTTCCCAGTATTTTCTTTAAAAGCAGCGGATTTAGTCCTCCAGTACTGCCTTGGAACGTGGGGCTGGGCTGTTCTTTGCCATTTTCTAGGGGAAGGAGCTCCATGCCTGTTTGCCATTTCTTGTAGAGCCCCATGAGGGGTTCAGTTGTCTGGGAAGGTTCATCCTGCAGCGTGCAAATCCTTCCTGCTGGAAGCACACAGGAAGGCATCCGTGATGGAACCAGGAGCAGTGAGGCACCCAGGGAGCTCTGCTGGAGGAGAAAACTCTCACCTGTCCCACGTGGCCCTGCAAAGGCTGGCAGCCAAAGCATGGCCGACAGACACCCACAGCAGGGACTTGGCCTCAAATCTGTAAAGGGTGCCCCAAAACTCCCAAATCCCATCCAACACAAGCATCTTTGTGGAGGCAACCTGTTAACCTATTTCTGCCTTTGAAATCAGATGCTCAGCCACCTCAAGCTTGTGCAGATCCTTTCAGTGCAGATACAGTGCGGCATTTTCATTTTTTTATTTAACAGTCTCTTCCTCTGCATGTGGAAACTGCCAAAAGCAATCTAGGAAAAAGGAGCAATTTTCAATTAAGCCACATGTCTCTGCAGACCTTCTTGTTCCAGGTCCAAACTCTGCCTTCAGTATGTTTTATCTCCACTATCTGCATGTCTGTGGGCAGCAGCTGCCATGAGGTGTGAGGCAGGGATGGGCTCTGATGGCTGCATTTTGGAAAGCTTCTTCAAGCAGTTCTGTGTCTCCACCCCCGCAGGTGAGCGCCTTTCTTTATTTAACAATTAAAAATCCATCACTGACCCGAGTTCTGCTGGTGCCAGTTCTTGACCAGCCTGAGGACATGCTCATGGGTGGATTTACCAGGCAAGCTGCAGCTACCCAGAGAAGTGTCGAGTCACTTTTGGGATGTGCTTGAAAAAGGCAGCCAAATCAGAACATCTATTATGGAGCAGACAGGTTTCATCACCTTTCATGCAGGGTTTCAACATCTGTGAGCATCAGCTGTGTCTTTTGTTCACTAAAAGCACAATGCGAGATATTTCTGAGGGCAGAAAATTCTGTTCAATGTGTTTGAAGTCCAGCACAGAAGCATTTTCCTCATGCTCAGCTCTGACTAAATCTGCCTTGGTTTCTCAGGAGAAATGCTTGCAAGGAAGGAGAGCACTGTGCAATCTCCTTTCATATACTGATGAAAACATTGCTGTATTTTGTCTTCTAGCAGGCAGGCATTCCATTGTGCTTTATTTATATTTTTAATGCAAAGCCATTTTTTATGCATCAAAACTGGCAGTTAAATAAATATACAGTATATAAATGCATGATAGAAAGATAAGAACTCTGGCAGCTGCTTTATAGAAGTGATTAAAATTTAAAAGGCAGTTTTCCAGTAGAAGAAAACAAAATAAACTAATCATTTGCCATGGCTACACCACTAATGGAGTGTGGAAATTATTTTATTAATGTTTTTGGTATTTCAGAGGGTGGGATTTTTTTTTTTTTTTTTATGATAGCTACAAAATATCTGCTTCTTTACAGAAAAGATGATTACTCTGGAAATTATCAGCACTTTCTATGGTAGTTGCTCTGGCAACTGCTTTCCATCCAGAAGATAATATTCAAGAAATAATTCTCTCTCCGCTTTTGGGGCTACATCCTTGTAAGTCAACTCTGTTTACTCCTCTAGATGCTCCTGGTATTTCTACTTGAATGAAGCTGTACAGAGTTGTTGGTCTATCAAACAAGCTTTCCAAAAGAGCACAGCAAAAGCTTTCTCTACCTTCTAAAAAAACATATTTGGATCCTTCAAAGTCTGGGAGGTACCAATACCATCAAAAGCAGAAAAGACAAAAATCTTTTCCAAAATCCTGGTGAAGAAGGTGCAGGGCAGAGGCATAAAACTGCTCACAAAGCATCTGGATCTCTGACCTGGCCCTTCTCAGAATTTTGTGTCCCTCACTCATTTTCTTATCAGGACTTCCCTGTGCAGCTCTTGTGAGGCCACTGTAAATCCCACTCTCTAAACCCAGGAATTTTGCTGAAACCATTGATTGCTGTATTTCACAGATGTATTGAAACTTCTTGAACTTTCTTTATAATAGACATTATAAAATATAATTTATAATATATAACTTACCGAGTACAAGCTTAGTTCACCTAGACCTCCCCTCTTGAATGAACTGGGCTGCAGACCAGGCCATGCTCTGGGTTGTTGACCTGATAAAGATCACCTGGCTCTTCAAACGCCTAGGAGAAAACACACCCCAGGATTGTGACCACCTGAGAACCATTTCATTTTATTTTAATTGACTTAGCACCAAGGAAACACCATTTTCTTCTGACAAAAAGTCTTTAGGTTTTATTAACTGAATATCAAGGAAATAAATACTTGAGATGTGCTAATTGGTTGCACCGAGATGTCTATTGACTGAACAATTAGGATGTTATTTCAGGAGGATGCTGTGTGAGATGGCTGTGGGCTGGATTTGGTCTGTCCAAACTGTTCCCTGAATAAGGGAAGCAGAAATGTTGGAACAGTGGAAGACAGAGCCCTGGATAGCCCCAGTGCCTGATAAGTGTAGGCACGAATGAGGTGTCTCTCACCCCATTTCCCCTCCTGTTTTATTATTGCAAGAGGCTGGGAGTACAAGAGGAAAAACAAAACCCTGGAATCTTGCTAATCAAAACCCTTAATCTTGCTAATCAAAGGATGTTTGTGATGCCTTCTGCTTTTGCATATGGTTCTTTGTAGTAATTTTGGTAGAGCAAAGCCCACAGCTGTAGCTAGGTCTTACCTCTTCAAGCCATTCTGAGTCTCCTAATTGAATATTACTTTAGTCTGGTCTAGTGTCTAGGTTTATTCCTTCAAGCCTGGGAACTAATTACATTCAGGTTTAACTTCAGCCTAAGCAATTTTCTCTGATAGGCCTTGACAGTGCTGAATTCCAGAGGGTGATCTTTACTTCTTTTGTGTCCAGTTTGGATACGAAATTGTGGTGAGGCACAATTGCAGGTGCTGCTTTTGAGGCATTTTAACTAGTGCTTCCCTTTTAAATTTAAAACCATGCTGCCAGCTGAAGTGTAAAAAAAAAACAAGTATAAAACCAGATATAAAATTTCTGTACACGGCAGCAGTGGAGAGTGTTGTAGTTAGCCTACCACTAAAAAACTGGGGTGTCTCCCTAACTTGTTCTTGTCTCTGCACCTTGCAGGATTTGAATGCCAGCTGTTTGCAGAGGTGCTCCCCATCCCCTGCTGCCCCCAAGCCTGACCAGGCAAGGGACACTTCCCATCCATCTCCCTGAGGGAGCTGCTGCTCCAGGTGGCACCTTCAGGAAGAGGCCACAGGCTGTGCCTCAGTTTCCTTGAGCAGCCCTGAGGGGCCTCGCCACGTGTGGCACCTTTGGAAGGAAACAGGGTTTGTCTGCCTCGGTTTCCTTGAGCAGCTCTGAGGGGTTTTGCCACGTGTGGCACTTCTGGAAGGAAACAGGGTTTGTTTGCCTCAGTTTCCTTGAGCAGCTCTGAGGGGCCTCGCCACGTGTGGCACTTCTGGAAGGGAAATGGGGTTTGTTTGCCTCAGTTTCCTTGAGCAGCTCTGAGGGGTTTTGCCACGTGTGGCACCTTTGGAAGGAAATGGGGTTTGTTTGCCTCAGTTTCCTTGAGCAGCTCTGAGGGGTTTTGCCACATGTGGCACCTTTGGAAGGAAACAGGGTTTGTTTGCCTCAGTTTCCTTGAGCAGCTCTGAGGGGTTTTGCCACGTGTGGCACTTCTGGAAGGGAAACAGGGTTTGTCTGCCTCAGTTTCCTTGAGCTGCTCTGAGGGGCCTCGCCACGTGTGGCACCTTTGGAAGGAAACAGGGTTTGTTTGCCTCAGTTTCCTTGAGCAGCTCTGAGGGGTTTTGCCACGTGTGGCACTTCTGGAAGGAAACAGGGTTTGTTTGCCTCAGTTTCCTTGAGCAGCTCTGAGGGGTTTTGCCACGTGTGGCACTTCTGGAAGGGAAATGGGGTTTGTCTGCCTCAGTTTCCTTGAGCAGCTCTGAGGGGTTTTGCCACGTGTGGCACCTTTGGAAGGAAACGGGGTTTGTTTGCCTCAGTTCCCTTGAGCAGCTCTGAGGGGCCTCGCCACACGTGGCACTTCTGGAAGGAAACGGGGTTTTTTTGCCTCAGTTTCCTTGAGCAGCTCTGAGGGGTTTTGCCACGTGTGGCACTTCTGGAAGGAAACGGGGCTTGTTTGCAGCTTTTTTATCGGCAGGGCCGCGGTCATGCCCTGCTGCACCCCACAGAACTTGTCAGGGCCGCTGGGCAGTCTGACCTGCTCTCGCTGTGAGGAGTCTGGGATGAGCCCACTGCTGACCGCCAGCAGTCCCTGTTGCTTGGCAGCACGCCTCGTCCCTGTTTCCCAGGCGGTGAATCCGGGGGCTGTTTGCAGCCGGGGAGGCCGGGCGCAGGACCCTGGGCCCAGCCCTGCAGCGTGGCTGGGCTGGGCTCGCGGCGCTCGGGGCTGCTCTCCGCTGCACAGCTCCGAGCACAGCCGGAGCTGCTCCGGGCTCCCACTGAACCCCTGGGTGCTGCCAAACGCCAGCAGCTGAGGAACAGGGCCTGGCTCTGGGCAAACGCCTGCAGGGCGACCCGTTTCCCCTCACCTCTGACCCTGGCCATACCAGAGGACCCACTTGAAACTCTGAGAAACTCAGATATGCTAAGCACTCTTTTGTCAGCTAGAAATATCTCTCCCAAGCAGAGGTTACCTGCAGAGTGAGCCGCTCCGGGCAAATTAACATTATAGAAATAATAAACGGAGTTTAAACCAGTTTCTATTCATCTGGCAAGTGCTTTCACACTAATAATGGAAAGGGCAGCAGTATTATGTAGTAATGGCCTCCTTTCCATTGTTCTGTGCAACTGCACTTCATTAAAAGGCAACCTTTCTCCTGTTCCTAAATAGTAAACTGTAGCACAGCTATATAAAAGCACTTCAATATTTTATAGCAGCTAAGGCTGCCTGCTATCTATAATTACAGTCAATACTTGGACTGAAGAGAAATGACTTCATTTTCTTAATGTTTCATACATGGAAAAACAATCAGGCTTTTCCTGTATTTCTAATTGCATTGACTGGCTCCAGATGAGTGTTCTTTTCCAAATTATTACCAGGCCCTGGAAAAAGTAGCACTGAGGTAAAAGCTTCTCACAACTAAATGCTGGTCCTTGTTACAGCTGATTTCTGCAAGCCTTGATCCCAAGTCCCATTTAGTCTAGGGACCCTTAGTTCCAGATTCATAAACATTAAACCTTGATTAAAGTCTGCCTGGAAATCAATGAACCTGGGAGCTCCCTGTGTTCTGATGCCGCTGTGTGTTGTGCTACTGGAGTTTTGGTACTGAAAACACACGGCAGTGAGGGCTGGAGAGAATTTTCTGGTTGATGCTGCCTGGATGAAGGAATTTGAAACAAAGGCACTGTGACCTCTAGCTGTCACACTTTCTTAAGGCTGTCCCCAAAAGCCCTACCAGAAATCCAGAAAAAATATCATCCCCAGGCGCTTGCCAAGCAAGCCTAGGAATTTGTTTTCCCATAGATTCACAGCCTACTAAAAGCAGCACTTGTTTTGTCACAAACTGGATGCTTTTGGCTGTGTGCTGCAGAGAAACCACATCTGCAGATGACTGTCCTCTGCTGACGTCCCTCTCACCTCCCTCCAGATCTGTGTCTCCATGCTTGAGGTTGCTTCCTGCTGATGCAGGTGAAATCTGGGCTGTGGAACCCAAGGAGGTGTGGATGTGCACACGCTGATGGCTGGGAAGATGTTTCTTGCCCAGATGCCACAGAAAGCTGTGATTCCACAGCCTGTGGGCTGTCTGGCCAGGAGCAGGGCTGTGTGCCTGGCTGTGACCCTGCAGAGCACCCCAGACACGTGCACCCACAGGCCTGTAAATAGATATTGTGCCAAAATGCACGAGACTTGCCTTCAGGAAAGTCACCCATTGCTTTGTTCATTGCTGCAATCACTGTGTGCCTGTGCCCCTGGTTGGGTAGTCAATGCGTAGAGATGAGTTATGCACAGAAGATGCTCTAACTGCAAGGATTGCCAAAATACCTCCAGCACTGCTGCATCCTTGCTAGGAGTCTCATTTGGTTAACCAGTTTGGCTGGGCACATTCCAGAGCAGAAATTTCCTGGGTATGTTGCCACTGTGATGGAATTAAAGTACAGTTGATAGGAAACCTTTCATTGTTAGCAGAGAGGAGGTGATGACCTGAGAAGGAAATGATTTCACTGTCTTGGCAGAAATACTCACTGCATTAATATGTGCAATGCTTGATGGAGATGATGCCCTGCCTGTGGTGGCTGTGGGCCCCTGCTCTGGGTGGGCTGTCAGGACTGGTGTGCCACCACTGCAGCTGGGGCAGGAAGTGGTACCAGTGCAGAAGCTGCCTCAAAGTCGCTGTGATTTGCAGAATTTCAAGTTTCATCCTGAAAATCTTCCCACTTCCCACCTCCTCATTACAATTACTGAGCCAAAGAATCGGTTATCTGAAAAACTCTGTGTTTCCTGTGTGGTTTGGCATGTTGTTGCACTCAGGTTCCCTTTTTCATTCCTTGCTTGCCATAAAATGCCAAGCAGAATTTAATTTTATGCCCATACAAGTAAGTGTCTAGGAGCCCTTTTCAGAGAAAAGTCACATTTGTGAGTAAAATCAGCCCTTCTTCAAAATCATTATGAAATTTTGAGAAGGGGATTTAAGTATTATTTTGAAATAGGAAAAAACCCTAGAATTTTCTTTCCATTACTTTAGGGGAAAAAAAAAAAACACTTTGAGCAAGTGTTCCTTTAGTATTTTTTTCCTTGTTCTTGGAAGTGTTTTTATACAAATGTGAAAATTAATTAGGATGCAGAATGTAGGATCTTGTTTATGTGAACATATTTGTTGAAAGTTTACAAGGGCTGAATATTGCAGTAATTGATGTGTGCTTGTATTTCAGTTTCTTGTGGATGCCATCTGCTCCTGTTAAATTGCTCTGTTGTTTTATATCTTCTGTTGTGCTGGTTTATTTTTCTTTCTCTTGATTTTGTGATTACTGTTGTTGGGAGGGGGAGGGAGTGGGAGAGAAGGAAGCGTGGACAAGTCGGAGGAAGGATGAAATATCTGAGAAAGCACGAGCACAGGATCAGCTTTGATTAATTCAGTTTGTATGCGTGCTTTACATTAGGGACTGGCAGCATGTGACTGGAAGGATGGGTGCATCTCACCCAGGTTTCTGAGCACAGTTGGCTAATGCTAAGGATGACAGAGAACGTCTGCTGAGCTGTCAGTGGAGAACATGCATCTTTTTATCCCCTGCAAAAAGCAGAACACATTCTCATAGCTGCAAATAGCCCGTGTGGTGCGTTAATTTAATTCTTCTGGAAAGGCCATATCTGGACAATGCCACTGCTCTGCTGAGTGGGCTGCCTGCTCATCCATCCCTCTGCAAGCTCTGTGTTTGTGGCTGGTGGTGTTTTGCCTTGTCTCCCACATCCTGGTGTCAAGGAGGAGTAACCAGCTGCCTGGAGGCCAGATCCAGGAGCTCCAGGTCTTCGTGCCCTGGGTGCTGTCTTTCCATCCTAAGGGCTCCATTCCCTTCCTGCTGTGCAGGAGTTCTTTCTCCAGGGGACTGACAAGATCTAGCCCAGCAGCCCCCAGCTGCCCTTGTACGTGGTGAGCTGGATCCATCTCCACCTCTCCCTTTGCTGGCTGGCCACTCTCCCTCCCCAGCTGCCAGCCCGGGGCTCTGCTGTCAGGGTGCCTTTCATCCCTCTGCCCACACATTTCCCTCCAGCCCTCAGGTCTTCACCAGCCAGTGCTGAGGCTGCTTTTGGGGCTCCCCGTGGCCTCACAAGAGCTGCACAGGGAAGTCCTGATAAGAAAATGAGTGAGGGACACAAAATTCTGAGAAGGGCCAGGTCAGGGATCCAGATGCCTTGTGAGCAGTTTTGTGCCCCTGCCTTGCACCTCCTTCACCAGGACTTTGGAAAAGATTTTTGTCTTTTCTTCTTTTGATGGTATTGGTGCCTCCCAGACTTTGAAGGATCCGAGAACATTTTTTAGCAGTCAGAGCAAGCTCCAGGTGGGCAGCAGCAGAGCTGTTGCTGCTGGATTCTGTCCCAAAGCCATGCACTTCCCTCCCCAAGGTGGCCTTGGGGACAGCCAGGGCCACTCCAGGGCTGCCCAAGTGCTACATGGCCACATACCACACGTGCTGATGGGCTGAGTGGCTGCCACCTCCAAGGGGAGAGGAAACATCTTCTTTGCAGATGGGAAGAAAAAATGTTTTCAATCAATTAAGATGCCATAGGAGGCTTGTGTACATAACAGAGCAAACCCCTATGTTTTACAGGGCTGTGTATTGCTTTGGAGAGAAAGAAATTATTTGGTAGAGTTTAAAATCTCTCTCCTTTTTTTATGACACTTCTTGGATATTAGAGCCCTTTTACTGCCCACACATTTGTATATTAAAAAGGTTTTTGACTAGAAACGGGCAAAGCTTTGATAGAAAACTAAGGTGGAAAAAATATAAATTCTACTCTTAGTAGAGCTGGCTGGGAATGTCCCAGCCTTTCTTTCTGAGGGGTGGAAACTGCAATCAATTTTAAAAGCCAGTAAAGCCAGTATTTCCCACATGATATTTCTGCTTTTCCAAAAAAAAAAAAAAAAAAAAAAAGAAAGAAAGAAAAAGGTAGAAAAAAGAATAAAGCAATAAGAGTATTCTTTTCTCAGGGCTCACTCACCAAACAGGATCTGCCATGATGCCTTTTCTCTGGCTAGAAGGACGTGATATACTCTGAAGAAGCTCCTGGACTTAAAACTGATTTTTAAAACACTGTAGTGATCTCAGGAACAGAGATTCTTTTTTCGGTTTGGTTAAGTTTGGTTTGGTTTTTTTCCCAAAGAAAGAGGAGCTGGAGGAAATGACTGAAGAGAGAAACAACACTTTCCTCCCATCATTGCTGCTGAGTCATTTCTCTGTTGGATGATGAGGCAGAAACTCAATTATGGCAGAGACAGCCTGTGATGAGCTTCATCTGGCAATAAAGCCTTCCTGCTTGGAAAGCCAAGGTCCAAGCACAGACTGGGCTGGGAATTGGGTTTGAAATCAGACCTTCCCACCCAGGTGTTCCCCGTGTCTCGTTTCTAAGATTCATGGCGTAATTTAGCGGCGTTCTGCTTGGGGTGGAACAAATCTTCCTCCCTGCTCATCCCACTGCTTGGTTCCTCCGGAGGTCCTGCCAGCGGGGTGTGTGCCCAGAGCTCTCCTCTGCTTTGCAGAGAGCTCCTGCCTCAGCAGGGCTGTCCTCAGTGCTTTGCCACAGCAGCTCACCCTGCACTTAGCCCTGCCTGCTCAACGAGAGACTGGCCTCCGCATTTCAGCTTTCCCAAATATTTCCTCTAGTCCTTGGGGGGAAAAAAAATAGATCAAAAATCAAACGTTTTGATCAATGTTTTAGGATGTACTTTGTGTGAGAGTTTCATTGGGTTTCAACTATGATTTCTCTGCTCAGCATTTGCCAAATGCTCAAGCTCTTTGTTTAGCTGCTTTGACAAAAAAAAAAAAAAGTGTATGTAATTGCTTTGCTGGATCAATACCCTGATAGCTTTAATTTTCCTTGCAGTGATAATTTTCTGTATTCCTGACCCTCAGGGTGCCTGAAATACACAGGTGATGACTGCTCTCCCTTGTCCAAAATGTTTTTCTGGTGGAGGTGTCCCTGTGACAGCGTGGTCTGCTGGGAATAAATTCACAGATGTTCTTATGGCAAAGGGCTGGGGCAGAAAGGAATGATGAATCAGAGCTCCTGGACACTGACAAAACAACAAGGTCAATTTATTTGGAGTACTGCACAACCTCATCCATGCTGCCACAAATGCAGACCCAAAGAAGCTGTGTTTCAGTTCTGTCAGCTTCAGGGAGTTCACTCTTTCTCAAATGTTCATCACTCTCCACAGGGAGATGGAGACTGCACTGGGTTAAAGGATTGCACTGGCTGTGAATCAAAGAAGTGAAACACACTGATTTTTTATTTTATCTAGGTGAGTTAGCAAAGGAAGCAGGGAAGATGCACATCTCTGGGTGTGAGTAGATGGGAGCTGTGATGTTGTGATGTCACCCAGTCCCTGGAGTGGGTGAGGATGGTGTTTGGTGCCCAGAAAACTTCTCATCCCATGCCCTGCTGCTAACAGCTCCCTCTGCACAGGAGGCCTCAGGAGTGGGAGGAAAGGGCAAACCTTCGAGTGGAAAGCAGAACAGATTGAGCTCATCTTGATAACACAGCCAAAAACCCACTGGAGTCACACAGCCAAAAACCCACTGGAGTCACACAGCCAAAAACCCCACTGGAGTCACACAGCCAAAAACCCACTGGAGTCACACAGCCAAAAACCCACTGGAGTCACACAGCCAAAAACCCACTGGAGTCACACAGCCAAAAACCCCACTGGAGTCACACAGCCAAAAACCCACTGGAGTCACACAGCCAAAAACCCACTGGAGTCACACAGCTAAAATCCCCACTGGAGTAACACAGCCAAAAACCCACTGGAGTCACACAGCCAAAAACCCACTGGAGTCACACAGCCAAAAACCCCACTGGAGTCACACAGCCAAAATCCCCACTGGAGTAACACAGCCAAAAACCCCACTGGAGTCACACAGCCAAAAACCCCACTGGAGTAACACAGCTAAAATCCCCACTGGAGTAACACAGCCAAAAACCCACTGGAGTCACACAGCCAAAAACCCACTGGAGTAACACAGCCAAAAACCCCACTGGAGTCACACAGCTAAAATCCCCACTGGAGTAACACAGCCAAAAACCCACTGGAGTCACACAGCCAAAATCCCCACTGGAGTCACACAGCACATGGCACCCTCCAGCTCTTGGGAGGCTGGGAAAACAGCCACTGCCCAGGGCAAAGCACAGCCAGGGGAAGGTGCCAGGCAGGGTCTGCCAGGGCTGAAAAAACTCCCCCCTGGAACCTGTGCCCTCTGCAGAGCATCATCTGATCTGCTTTGTAGCTCTTAAAGGTTCTATTGTCTGCACAAAATAAACTGTGGGGTTTGTTTTCTTAAAAAAAAAAAAATAAAAAGAAACTATTCGTCTAGAAACCTTCAGCACTTAACTTTTTTTTTTTTTCTCTTGTAACTATTGGAAACACTGACATGGTCATGCTGCAATCAGCTGATTACTTCCATTGCTTTTGAGAGAAATTATGAGCCAATTAAGCAGACTCCCTTTGGGTCATGACATTACTGTTTTACAGCATGAACCTCTTTCTGGTACCTAGGATATGCTATTTCAAGTGAAATACACTCAATTCAGAGCATATTTTTTTATCAGGCAGACTTTCAAATTAGTAAAATAATTGGACAGGTGTGCTCAATTTTCAACAGCAAAACATCCTGGTCTGAGTCACCAAGAAACAGAGATGCTACAAAAAGATATTTAAGACTGTGTGTTTTTTCTTGTAACAATGATATGTGATATTTTTTTGAGCTATTCTTCAAAGTTTTTCTCTTCTTTTCTCCCTTATTTCTCCCCCAATGTTTCTTTTCAAAAGTCTAGCTACCACTAAAGAATTTATTCCATTTTTTAATATTTCCTTCAAAGAAAACCAAGGAAGATTTCCAGAGATATTGTATTCAATTGCAATCATATATTAATTCTTCTCAGAGAGAAGACTTTTCTGCAAAAAAATCTCTTGTGTCCATTAATAAAAAAGTTTTTCAGGGAAAGAGTGATAAAGTTCTGGAATGGCTGCCCAGGGAGGTGGTAGAATCACCAGCCCTGGGTGTGTTTAAAACAAGGCTGGATCATGGCTGAGTTGGGGTGCTGGGGCTGGGTTGGACTCCCTGATCTTGAAGGTCTCTTCCAGTCTGCTCATTCTGTGAATTCTGAGAAATGTCAAGTAAAGGTGGATCAGCATCAGGCTGGGTGGCTGCTCCCTGCCCTTATCAGGTACCCACTGGAAAACAGGCTGGGAAGTGCTGTTCTTTGTCACCCTCAACACCTGCAGCCCAAAAAGGTGTTTGACAACACCTGTAGGCCCAGATGCTGAGTCCACCATAGACAGGTTATCCAAACATGTTTTATTTTGCAAGCCACCATTCAACAGCGAATCAAAACAACAAAAACCAGGGGGCTGACAGCAGTTCTGGGTTTCTGGGTGAGGCACTTTTCCTTCTGAGTTAGGCTGAGCTCTGTTCCATACTGCTCATGCCCAGCTGCCCAGGCTGTGCAGCAGCCAGCACGGACAATGGCTGGGTGACATCCATGGCAGCTCTGGCCAGATAAGCTTTACACATTACACATCACTGCAGTTAGGAAACAAACATAAAAACTGAGCCCTGGCGAAGGAAAAGGTGCCAGAACACACACTGATATTTTTGCCTTGCAGCTTCTCAGATTTTGTCGCTAGGAGAATCACATCTCCTTACTTTTTTTTTTTTTTTTTTTCTCCCTGATGGATGTTTTTCCTTTTTTTTTTTTTTTTTGGTTGTTTGCCTGAATGGTTGGAAATCTCTGTGGCTTATTTTAGATATACGTTTAACGTTTAGTCTCCCTGGGATACTTTTTCAATAACTCACAGATCAGCAGTAGGGCACAGGTGTGTGTGTGGGAGAACTGACAGCAGGGAAGCTCAAATCTGTAACCTCTTTTCTGACATCTATTTTTTTTTTCCCTACAGTTTATGGTTGAGAATCAAGAATATTTTAAAATGTCTTAAAATAATAATATAGCCTAAGTGAGAACTGAGTAGGTGGGGATTCAATTTTTCCAATGCCAGTTACTAAAATAAAACAGATTAAGGATTTGTCAGAAAAACGTCAGCTTTTCTGTGTTTTCCTCTTAGTGCATTAAAAAAACATCAGCGTGGACGTATGATTCTCTATGCAGGAACTTTAGGGAGTTCAACTAAAGCAAATGTCAAGTCCTGCAGCTTGAACCCAACCACCAGCAGGACAAAGTGGGGCAAAGGGGTTGGAAAAGCTTTGCAGGAGAGGTGAGGCCCCGTGCACTGTGCAGGCACATCTCAGTGCTGTGCTGGGCCCTGGAGCAAGCCTGGAGACCCAGCAGAGACCTGGAGGTGCTCAGGGCAGGGAGAGGCAGGGGGAGCTGGGCTGGCCCAGCACGGGGAGAGGGAAGAGGAAACAGCCCCAGACTCTTCCCTGGAGGTGCAGAGACAGAACACGGAGCCATGGGCACAGCCTGAAACCAAGAGGAGCTCCAATTAGATGTCAGGGAGCCTTGGGCACAACCTGAAACCAAGAGGAGTTCCAATTAGATGTCAGGGAGCCTTGGGCTGCCCTTGCTCCTGCCACAGTCCAGGGGTACTGAAACATCTGTGAGCACAGCAAAGAGAATTTCAAGCCCTGGTTCAACACAGGCTCCTCCCCAGAGTTTGAGCTGCTGGAGCAGATGCCTCAGCCCCTCTGGTTTGAGATGCTCTGTCAGGGGTGGGTAAAGCAGCACAGCTGTGTCAGCATTTCCTGAGCCTTCTGCACGACAGGGAGCTGAGAACCAAGGACGAGGCAGATGAGTGTCTCCAACATCTGTTGTTGGATGCTCTTCTGAAATGCACAGTTAAGGTTTTTGTCCAGTCACACATCCAACACATCTTGCAGCCACCTCCTGAAGAGCATCATGAGTCCTCCCTCCTCTCACACTGAGCAGGAGTGCTTTTGGCAGTCCAAAATCCAGGTGAGCAAAGGGCATTGCTGCTCATTGTCCTTTGGTCTGTCGCTGAGGCCAGCTGGGGTCAGGACTGAAACTGCCTGGGGAAATTGTGCTGATATTAGTCTTCAGCGGGAGTTGATGAGTCCCAAGGGGCCTGATGATATTAAAACCCCTCCATGCACCTGACTTCTGGCACTAAAAAAAATTTGGGGTTTGAATGAAGTCTATTTCAATCAGTGTAAATTAGAGAAAAACCTTATTTCTGATTTCCAAACCATGCGTAGTAGGAGTGAGAATAGCAATTAATACTTTAATATCTGATGTTTGCAGAACAGTAATATTCCTGCCACATTTTTATGCTTCATAAATTTTGTCAGGTAGAAGGATGCCAGTATTCAGATCCAACCTCCTGGCAAACAGAAAAGTTGAAAAGCAAACCCTGTAGCTCAGGCCAATTTTACAAAATTACAAATAAAAGCTTTCTGTAAAATTAATAACTGCTACTTCATGCCAGGAACTCAGAGGAGTTGGATCCTGGCTTGGACCGTGATGGGAAGGAAGATTTTAAGGATTATCCTCGTGTGGGGAGACACACAGCCAGAGGGCTGGAGAGCAGAGCTAGGCAAGAAGTCAGCTCACACTTCCTGGGGCTTTGCAGGTGCACTCGGGGCAGCTCTCTGCAATCAGCTGCTGCCAGGAAACTCACTTGGTGCTGGGACCTGCACTGGGAGCTCAGGGAAACCCACCTGGAGGTACCAGGAGAGGTGGGGCTCTGGAGCCTCTGTGTGCCCTACAGCTCCTGCCCTCCACCCACCCAGTACTGCCTCCAAGAAACACAGAGATAAAACTCCTCTTTTGCCACTTTACAGAAGAGGGAAATTATATTATTGTATCAAAGGTTAGACATGTGTTGAATTATTTGGTCCTATTCATATAAACAAATACTGTGTGTTGCCTGTGACAAATAAGTGTGCTGACTGTGACACTGGATATTCAACAACAGCAATGACAGATTCTTTTTTGTGGGCAGCTGATTCTCTATGCCTGTTTCTGAGGAGCAGATCAGGAGCTCTGCAGCTGGATGCATGATCACTGCCACGGCACAGAACTGCATGACTTCCCTGCAGAAGTTTTGCTTAGTCTGTTGCTTTTAGGTCATGCAAGAAGATCTCCATTTGGCTCTGTTTTCAAAAAATGTTCCTGGTCAGGGAGTTTGTGTGAGTACCTTAATACCTCCACAAGTCAATGATTTCCATGGAATTTTTAAAATCTCTTTACCCTTTGGGTTATTATTATCATCATCATCATCATCATCATCATCATCATCATCCTCAAAACAGCATTTCTTTTACCTTCCTTCTTTCCATCCCTTCCCATTTCTTTTTCATTTTCTCTGCCCTTCTGCACTAGTGAAAGGAAGAGAACAGAACACCCCTGCCTTGGGAATTCTCTGTCAAAACGTCTCCCAGCTACTATGGTTTAAAAAAACTGATTTTTTCCACTATCTGTATCCTGCTTTTATTCCTTAACACATGGTAAATATTTGTTGTGAGTCAGCTGAGGCAGCACAGGCAAGGGTTTCAAGAGTGATAGGTCCTGGTCTGTGGTTTAGTAAAACACAAAAAACACTTGGGGCCTGGCAAGCTGGGATTCAGGGCAGAAAGAGAATTCCCTCTGCACAGAGAGTTGAAAACACCATTTGTTATCTCACTGCATTTGTTACCATGGCCATTTCTCTGGTCTGGCATTCTTTTCAGCTTTTAGAGAAGAGATTTAGATCAGATGATAGGGAGAAGTTCTTTGTTCAAAGGGTGGTGAGCACTGGCACAGGTTGCCCAGAGAAGCTGTGGATTCCCAGTGTCCAAGACCAGTTTGGATGGAGCTCTGAGCAACCTGACCTAGTGAAAGGTGTCCCTGCTCATGGCAGGGGGTGGAACTGGATGATCTTAAAGGTCCAACCCAGGCCATTCTATCATTCTATCATTCTATCATTCTATCATTCTATCGTTCTATCATTCTATCATTCTATCATTCTATGCAATTGAATTATATGAAAATGGTGTGCTCATTCATCTCTCCAGTTTAACAAAGTATATCCCACCACTGGTGATTTCTGTAATTTAAAAAAAAAAAAAAAGGCCAAACCAAACCAAAACCAAAAAAAAGACAAAAAAAAAAAAAAAATGCATTCTGTAATACTGGGTCAAAGGTAGAGATCTGACATTTGGAAGGGGCTTAATGGAAAACTCCATTACTCCAAAACAGGCAGTGTGTAACCCCTGGAGCAAGTTTTATAAGCAATGGGAACAGCTTCTCCTGGCCACATTGCTAAGAGATCTTTGATTTGTTCCATGACACAAAAGGGGAGCACTGGTCTGCAGCTGTGATAAGGCAATGGGAAATGGGAAATGGGAGAAGAAAAGCAGGTGACCTGGATATCTCTGGAGGGAATTGAACAAAACCATGGGCCACACAGAAGTTAAGCAGACCCCAGCACCATCATTTGCATCAGGTCCCAGGTCCTGCAGAACTTCAATGGTGTCAGTAAAACACTTAAAATCAGTCAGTTTTAAACATGAGGAAAGCACCTTGTCTTTCCTCAAGGTCTGCAAGTTTGCTTTTTCTTTCAAGATGATGGGAAAGGGGCAGTTTGGTGCAAGAATTCCTCTTCCCAAAATGTGTAAGCTATTGCTCAGCAAATAGTCTGAGCAGTTCCTGCCACACGTTTTCCTGCTGCCCTTAGCCCCCAGTCTGCTCGCCCAGGGCAGGTTTCCAGCTGATGTCTGCCTCATGCCTTCTGCAGGCACAGGGATCCACGTCTGATCCCTGTGCTGGTACCTCTGCAAACGGGTGAATGGGGACCCTGCACCAGCAGATGAGAAATGCCCTTAATACTCAGCATTTTGGTGCATTATTCACTGCTGGGGGAAGAGTGACAGCAGTGGTGAGGTGTCCTAGGTCCAAATGCTCCCTGAGCCCCCTCAGCAGCCCTCAGACCTCAGAGCCTGGCATGCTGAGGGTTTATCTCCCCAAACACTGCCATCTCTGCTGGCAGAGTTCTCTTCTCCAGCCTGGGGCTCTGGCAGAGATTATTTGTGAGATGGGGTAATTAGAAGACAATACTTATTTATTAATGTGATTCTGCTGTGCTTAGGCTGAACTCCTGTTTCAATCAGTGGCTGAGTCAGGGTGGCTCTGGCAGGCCAGTGCATCCCTCTGGGCAAAGCTGGTTTTGGCTTGCAGCCTCCTGCTGTTCCTTGGATGCCTGCTCCAAGATGCCCATTGCAGGCTCTGGCCTCTGCTCACAGCTTGACTTCTGGCAGCACACGTGCAATAAAAACAGGCAGAGCCATCCTATCTTCCCATCTGTAATTGTAGTTGCTTCAGAGTTACCTGGGTTTGGTACCAGAGGCTGTGGACTCCACCTTTCAAAAGGTAAGTTATTAAATAATTGTCCCAAAAGAACTTTGGTATTGAGCTGAGTGTTGCTCTTTCAATTTTGCTTTTGAAAGTTATCTATATCTAGCACAGTCATATGGAATGTTAGGATATGGATTATCCTGGGGTGGGAATTTTTTCCTCTCTCTCTGCAAGCTTTTACAATATCTTCAACTTAAAAAAAAAAAAAAGAGATCAGAAGAAAAGGTGCTTTAGTAGCTTTCAGTCTCTGACTGTGAAGATAACAAATGAATAAAACCCCAAAAATCTTCAGACCTAGAGGAGTGGGAAAGCAACAAAAACTTTTTATAGTCCCTTAAACAAGTACATTAGTCCTGAGAAATAAAAATGAAGAAAATCATGATTCATACTCTCAAATGTGTGTTATCTGGAACATTTGAAAAATGTGATTTTTTTTTTTCACTTTGTATTCTGAAAAAATATCAGAAAATGAAAATTTAGAACTTTTATAAGCACGGTTTTACAATTTTAATGTGCCTTGCTTTTTTTTTTTTAGTATCAGTGTTGTGTATTTCTTCTGCTGCACTTCATTTCATGCCCACGTGGCAGTTTACAGGTTTCTCTTGGTGGTGTTTATCCAGAGTAGGGTGAAGTACCTGGTTAACTCTGCCCTTATTCCCTTCTGCTCCCATGGAGCCCACAGCTAGGGGAGGTTCCTGGGAGGATTTTACAGGGTGGCTGTGGGGGCACTGTAGCAGGGTGCAGCAGGCAGAAGCGTTTCTGGAAGCGTTTCTGGAAGGTTTGGCAGTGAGCAGAGCTCCTGGCCAGGGTGGGGCAGCCACCCAGAGATCTGCAGGATGCCTTTCCCTGGGTGCTCCCCAGTCCCCCCCCAGCAGAGCCAGGGATGGGCAGCGCGGGCCGGGGGCACGCAGCGTGTCCTGCACCATGGAAACACAGCTTTTGGTGGGTTCTGACACAGGCTCGTGCCCTGCCCAGCCTGCTCCCAGCCTCTGGCAAAGGATGCAGAGCTGCAAGGCAAACTTTGGGATGTGCAGTGTGGGGTGAAGCACCATCCCTGCCACCCAAGGAAGGCACTGAGGGAGCCAAACCTCGTCCTGTTGTGAAGGAAGCTGCAAATTTGGTCTGTCTCAAGCACAGAGGACAGGTGGTAGCAGCTGCAGTGACAAAGTCCAGCTTTTCTACAAACGACCCCAGGATGTCCAACCAGAGCAGCACCACCCATTCAAATCAGCCCCAAGTCTGGCTGCTGTTTGGGAATTATTTCCAGTTGCTAACATCCTTGATGGGTAGCAGAAAATCAGCACTCCACAAGGTCAATGGTCTCTGCTGCTCCCCGGGCTGTCAGTCAGTTTGCTCATTAGTCCCTGGCAAACACCTTTGGCCACACTGAAGCAAAGTCTGTGCAGTGAATCTTTGATCTCTCTCAGACACGGGTCTGGGAGTGACAAACTGAGACAAAACTGGCACCATTCCTCCTGCAGGGCCAGAAATGCACCCTGCCCTTCCCAGAGCACCCACTGCACTCACTCCACGGAGCTCAGAGCAGCCTGAGCCCGCAGCTGGGGCCGTCAGGGGCACCGATTCACTGCTGTGTGCTGTCAAACCCAGCCACAGTAAGCAGGAAAGATGTGCCCATGGATCCAGGAAGAGGAAATCCAGGAGCTCCTGCACTGCCTTTCTGCACCCATAGATGGAGAATCCATGGATGTCTTTCTCCATCCTTCCTCTCTTTGCCTCTCTCCAGCCAGAGGTATCTTTGCCCATGGTTTAAAGGAATAAAATGCAGCAAGCTCTTTCTGATCCCCTGGTTTCTGGGCGAGGCTGCAGGGCTGCAGTGGCAGGCACGGGCTGATGTTTGCAAAGGGGGGTGCTTTGTGTGGAGCCAGGATTGGGCTATGGCTTCAGAACTCCCTGCTCCCGTATTTCCAAAGGATCTGGCCACCCCCAGAAGGCAGAAACACCCCTGTGAGCAGGGCTCCCCTGGGGCAGAGCAGGGCTCCATCCGCTGCGTTCCCAATTTCTTTTTCCTGCTGCACTGAGGGATTTGGTGGCAGCAGTGCCCCCAAATTTAGAAAAATTTCTGAACCCATGGAGTGCACTACTTTTTGCCCTCTACCTAGGGTGGCTACTGTGACCAGCCAAGGCAAATAACATTTTACTCTGCTCTGATGTGACAAGAAGAGCAGGCTAAAGCACAGAGGCCAAGCTGGTGGCCAAGGCTAAGCCTGGAATTTCAAGCAGCTTGCAGATACTGCAAGTAAATATCCTGTCCTCCCATTGCTCATCCTTCTGTGCAATCCTGGTCATGTTTTCATCTTGCTCGGTTTCCAGAATTGTGACAACATGTGGGACATTAAAGCTGAGCTTGAAAGTGGTGCACTTCAGAGGACTTTGTAGGATTTGCATAACATGAGGGTAAATCTTTGAAATGGAATTTTGCTTATTTCCATATTACAGGAGCTGTTTTCCCCAGTCTTTTAAGTGAAATTGCAGGATTTCAGTGGGAATTGTTTAATAACTTGCTGAAAGAAAAAAAAGTCACCTCTTTCCTAACAAAATGCTGGCTCTACAACAGCATGAAGCTGTATGTTCCAAAATGTGTCATTTAGGGAATCTACCCCCACCCCTGCCAACCTGGTTTGTTTTGGTTTTGTGTCTGAAAAACTTGAACACCAAGCCCACAAGGGAGTTTGGAGTGATTGGCTCCTATTCCTGCTCTTCCCTGACCCTGGCACTTTGTTCAGGTGCGTGTCCCACAGCGTGCCCTGCCACCAAGGCTGGTGCAAGGTGTCTGTGCCCAGCTGGCTCTCTGGGCACCTGGGTGCTTGAGGGACACCACCTGAAGCTCTTGAGAGCTGCAAGTGACCCTGGCAAATGAAGAAACCTCCTGGGCTCTGGCTGGAATGGTTTGTGCAAGCCAAGAGGGTTTCAGAAGGAGCTGGTGGATGATGTGCCCTTGTGCTGCTTTGGGCTGCTGGGGCTGGAGGGCAGCTCCCTCAGGAAATCCAGCTCCTCCAAAAAACAGGCTGATACTTGCTGGCTCTGTGAAACCCTGCTGGCTTCCTGGCTTACTTACACCCGGATTTAAATTTATATTTGAAAAGAAAGAAGAGCCTGGGACTTGGTGTAATTTGCAACTAATTGGATCTTCTCAAATGCCAAGTGAAGAAACAAAGGGTCAGGAAAAGAGCTTTGTTTCATGTGTCATGACAAGAATAGTTGTGGGATGACACAGCCCTGTCCTGCTCCAAATTATTACTTACTCCTGCTTTAGCATAAATCTTCTGCAGTCTTCACTAGCAATTAATTTGGCACACTTTTAATTACATGAACTGACATTAATCAAAAGAGGGTAGCTGACCCCAGCTATTGTGGGTCACACATTTTGGGTATTCTGTGCACATGGCTTGTCTGTCTGTCTGTCTGGCAGCTCTTTGCCATGCCTGTGGGTGGGAAGGCAGCACAGAGGTGCCTCAGAGGGCTGGGAATGCTGGCAGGGATCACTCCAGAGCTGCTGCTCTCCCAAAAGTTCTGAGCCCTGCACAGAGAGGCTGTTGCTGTTGAGGCAGGACAGGAATGAAGAGAACTCTGACTCAGAAGGCTGCTGAGAGTAAAACTCCCCTTAATTCAAAATACACTGCTCTTTTATACAGAGCTCCACAAGGACCAAATCCATTGGTTCTGAAGTGAAAACAACCCACAGTATCGGTGCAAAGTGATGCACAGTGATAGAACTTAACTATGAACAATGTGAAAAACAAGAGAGATAAAGAATTATTTACATTCTTTCCCAGCTCTTTCCCAGGCCTCTGCCTGGCTAGAAACTCTCATTTTCTTTCTGTGACTGAATCTGAGTCCCACCAGAGGGCAGCCCCTGGGCCTGACTGCCCCTGGCCGGTGCTCCTGCAGCCAGGTCTCCATCCCCTGCTGGTGCTCTGCTCTGGCATCAGCCTCCCTGGAGCCCCGTGGGAGGCTGCCTGCCCTGCAGGCTGGCACAGGGGGCTTGCTCTGAGAACCACAGGTCCCAGGAAGATAAAACCAGCTGTGATTCCTCCCCACGGGGCTCCATTGCAGCGCAAAGCAGTGAAGAACTTGTGCTCTGTGGTGGGTTACTGTGGTTTCTGCACAAAAGGCTTTGTCCAGGCTTCTTTTTCCTCGAGCAGTAAAGCAGCTGGATGTGGGCTTGTGTCATGTGAGTTGTGTCTGTCCTTAGAGGTTTCCAAGGCAAAACCAACCTGGAGCAAGAGACTGGAGAGCAGAGACCTGCAGAAGCCTCCCCCCAGCAGCACATCTGCAATTGCCATGAACCAGCTGCTTCAGAGCCAGTTCTGCACCTGAATTAATGAAACTCAGCCCCCCAACACTGGCTCCTTGCAGCATCCAGGGCCGGGGGGACTTGGACTCCTCCTCTCCAGCTCATGGCAGAGGGAAAAGGTTCCAGGAGGAAGAAGAGGAAAAAGGGGGGAAATCATAAGGGGATGCAAGAGCTGGGAGTTGTCTTGCTCAAGAAATTAATGACCCATCAAAGACTGTCTGCAGTTTTCAGCTTGCTAGGCAGGAGAAATCCCAAGCCTGGATCCTGTGAGCTCAGAGCTGGTTAAATTCAAGGAAGGGATGGGGAGAGCCTGCTTGCAGGAAGCTCTTTGAGGAGTCTCACTTGTCTGAAGGGACCTGGAGCACAAAGACAGGAAATTTGGGGCTGCCTTGATGTTCTGGGATGGGAACCAGTCCAGAATGTGAGCCCCAAACAAGAAGGGTTCTTACAGGGCAGGTTTAGGTGAAAAACCTCACAGAAAGGATGAAGGTGAATAATCAAAGCACAGGGAGGTGATGAGGTGTCCCAAAAAAGTTTTAAAATTGACCAGAAACTTAAATTTTGACTAATTACTACTGAATTCAACATATAATATTCCACACACTGCATGTTTTGGATCATTTCCTATGTGTTCCATGAAATACAACATTCACAGCGTTCCTTGTTTTTGCTCTGCTGATACAATAAAGAAGCAGGAGCATATTTATTAATTACTTCTACATGCTTCTGGTCCTTGGTTTATGGGTCCACTACTCACAGGAGGGATTAAGAGTCTCCAGTGGGCTTCTCTGGAAGGAAGTGGTTGAATTGATGGTAGCCTGTTTCCCAAATTATTGTCATTGTTGTTGCTTTAGTTAAAATGGGAATATTTCATGGCAAATGTGTTCCATCTGGTTCTGTGACTAGTGGAAAGCCAGTCACAGACTTTTCATCTGAGAAATAAAGTATTCCGAATTGTAGAGGTATATATGAGAGATGACTTAGCTATAGGACTCTATCTCTGTGTGTCATTTTAAGCTAATATTTGGGTTTTTCAAACAATTACAGGTCCAGTTAATTGTAAGTTAGTGATTCTTAAAATATGTCCTAACTTTTGTATTATCTTGCCAATTTCCAACTGTTTTCAGAAATATTTCTTGTGTTACAGCTGCAAAAGTCTGGCTGCTTGGAACCTCTTGACATTAAATGCATTTTGAAAAATAATGTAAAAGCATTTCAGCAGCAGATTTTCATTTTCAGCTTAGCAGTTCAAAACACAGGAGTCCAGGGCTTCCACCAAGCTCTGCCAAAACACCACCACTCCTTTCTCTCTGACCAGTGCAGCCTATTGAGATGAGGAGTTTAAATCAGCAGAAAGGGAAAAAAAAACCTTTCAAAAGAAAATGCAAAAGGTCTAAATGGTCCCAATAGTTTATTGAAATGAAGCAGAAAAATTATCTCAAACTCACTTGTGGTTGGATGTGTTTTACAACTGATGCTACTCCTCAGTGCAATCTGTATCCTTGCCCAAAAGAAGGGAGGGAAGTTGATTTTTTTCCCCATAGTTGTTGCTCAGTGATGTGTCTATACATCCTACATGTTGATGTATATAACAGATTGAAGCTGTTACACAAGCCTGGGGAATTCTGTTCCTTCTCTGCTCAGCTCTCCTACACAGGAGTGCCTGAGCAAGGTGCATGGCCCCTGCTGCAAGCCACTGCAAAAGCATCTAATTAGGTATTTATTATTATATTAGGCATTTATTTATTTCTGGAGGCTGACACATACCTTATAAGTGTTGGTTTTTAAATACCTTACCTGGAAGTTTATGTGTCTAACAACAAAGAGGTTTTGAAAGGATTTTTCCCTCTTGTGTAATACCCTGCAAAAAAGAAAAAATGTATTTTTCTAACATCCTGCTGTCAATGTGAGGGCTTGTTGCTCTTGCTGTGCTGTTCATCATTGCAGGAATTGTGGCTGAAGCAGCTAATAAAACGGAAATCCTGCCTGCACAAAAAACTAACAGAGCACCTGGAGAGGGCTTGTGGAGAAGATGGCAGTAACAACCACGTGGGATGAAATCTCTCCGAGTAGTGTCTGTCCAACGAGCTGCTGCATTTTGCATAAGCTTTCCAGAGAGCTGCTGGGTATTTCAATGTGTGACTCAGGAGCCAGGAAGATTAGGAAAAGCAGGACAGAAATGCAGCCTCCGAGGTGGAGGGGGATGCTGTGCTGAGCTCTGCACCTTGGCAGCAGCACCTTGGGTCAGTCCTGCCTGGCTCTGCCATGGACACACAGGTGCCCGTGGGAGAGGTGCCCGGAATGAGAGATGTGCCTGGCAGGCCAAGGAACCCTCAGCATTGCCACTCAGATTGGAGGGGATGCTGGCATATGTACGTACACAGCATCCATATGGCACAAATTAAATGGAGAGGGGAACCAGCAAAACAATGTTCCAACAAACAAAGCAAATGAAGACCGTGCCTTCTCCACAGCAGTGCTCAAGCTAGAAGAATACTGATTCATATTTCTTGGAATGAGAAGTGCTGGGGAGGGAGGTGCCATATTCTTCATTGCTGTTAATGTTTTATGCATTATTTTTTGTTTGCTTGCTTTCTTTTTTTTTTAATGTCATAACTTAAATTGTCATAAAGCCATAGTGGCACTTTTAATGCTTAGCCAGCCATTAGATCATATTTTTTGTAGCAAGCAGATTTTTCTGATGGATCCTGGTCCACAACTATTAGGAGATCCACCAGGACCCTTGGGCAAGTAGAAAAGACAAAGCACAGACCAGCAGTGGTGGAGGAACAGCCAAAGTCTGAGAAGGAGTACGAAGCAGCCAGGCAGGGAAACATTCAGGTAGGGCTGTTTTCACCTGTTTTTTGCCACGTAGAAATTTCTTCTTCATTCCTTGTACTGAGTGTTGCTCTGCTAAAGGACAGCAAGCACAGCTTTGTGAAAGTGGGATGTAGAAGTTGCTTGTGGGAAAAGCTTTGCCTGGGCCTGCACTGGAGCTGTGGCACTGTTCCTGTGTAAATCCAGGGCTGGTGGCTCCCGTGCAGGCTGGGCTCTCCTGCTGCCACGCTGAATCCCCCGTGTCCCAGCAGCGACCCACGGGAGGTGCTCAGCCTCCTGCCAGTGCTCCTCACCTTGCATCTGCCTCCTGCCATCCATCAGCTCCTCAGAGGAGTCTCGGAAGGCTCTGCCAGGTACTTGAACTTGTGCTGCAAAGAAATTTAAAAATGAAGAGTAGCTAAATCAATCTGACATCCAGGAGTGCTCAGTGAGGTGACAGGCACCTGAAAGGAGAGCAGCTCTGAAGGGGCAATCGATGGAGAGTGAATCTGCACTAGAAGGGGTGAGAGCTCTGCTGTGCTGCCCTTTCATCAGAGGCTTAACACTCCATGCAGTGACAAAGAGACACTTTGCAACAGGCAGAAGACAGAGGCACCATCTCCTCTCTCAGTAACTGCAGACTGTCAGTACAGAGACCTGTCCCCATCTTCCACTCTGACTTTATCCCTGTCTATCCAATTGGCAAGTTTTTCTCTGGCTGCACGGCAGAGCAGCTCATCTAGCCAAAACCAGCCTCTCTAAATTGTATCCATGATTCATTTGCTGTCTCTGTGCTTCAATCCAAAAAGGATTTGCATGAAATCCCAGAGCGTGCAGTGATGTATAGATGTGCTGTTATGGGAACAGCCTTCAGAGGACACGCAAAGCTTTTGGACAATGTTTGCCAGGAAGGGAACAGGCTGTGATGGAAAAGGGATCCACACCCAGTGTGGGGTTTGCCCTGGGCCTTGAAACAGAGATAGGCTCAAACTCCACCACTGGCAAACCCCAACCATCCCACTTGTCCTAGAAATTTGGGAAGGACATTGAGACACTCGAGCACATCCAGAGGAGGCAACGAGGCTGGAGAGGGGCTGGGAACACAAACCCTGTGAGGAATTTGGAGCTGGGGGTGCTCAGCCTGGAGAAAAGGAGAATCAGAGGTGACCTCAGCACTCCCCACAGCTCCTGAAAGGTGGCTGTGCTCAGCTGGGGTTGGGCTCCTTCTCCAGGCAGCACTGACAGAACCAGAGCACACAGCCTCCAGCTGAGCCAAGGGAAATTCAGGTTGGATATTAGGGAAAAGTTTTTCACAGAAAGGGTGATAAAGTTCTGGAATGGCTGCCTGGGGAGGTGGTGGAGTCCCCATCCCTGGGTGTGTTTAACAAAGCCTGGATGTGGCACTGGGTGTCACGGTTGAGTTGAGGTGTTGGGCTGGGTTGGACTCAATGATCTTGAAGGTTTCTTCCACCCTGGTGATTCCAGGAAGTCTGTGAATTCCTTGGTAGGGGGACTAACACAGGGACATGGGTATAACCATCAGTTATTTCCTCTTTGCCTCTAATTCCTATGGACACCATTGCCTGGAGTGTGTGGCTGGCTCCCAGCTCTCCCATGCCTTGCTGGCCCCCGTTGCCACGGGGCTTTCCCAGGTTTCCCAGCTCCCAGAGGGACGTGGCTCCAGCCCACCCACTCTGCTCCTGCAGAAGGGAATTCCACCTGCAGCTCCGTGCTGGCTCTGTGGTCCTGGGCAGGGCACAGAGGCTCGGCTCAAGGGCAGCCTGCCTGAAGTCAAGGCTGGGAGCATCACTCATCGTGCTGCAGACAAAGGAGGCAGACACGTGTCACTGCAGCTCTGATGGAAAGCTGGGCATGCAGAAAGACAGCAGGGCTCAGGTCCAATCATGGAAGGGAGAGGGGGGGAATATAAACATGTTTTTGGAAGCTTTATGGCAACCAGGAGATCTCCAACAGCTTCTGAGATCAATTCTCTCTGTAAATTTTGAAGATCCTCTCATTTGTGTGCCTTAACTTTTTTTATTAAGAGAGCCAAGGTCATGCCAGGGAAGGTTTGCACAGAACAATAGCCCACCCAATAAAAACCAAACCAAAACCACCCAAAAAAAACCCAGCATAAAAGACATGCAGGATGACTAGATGACTCTATCCTGGGCTTGTATTAACATTTCCAGTGACAGACCTTCAAGCACTCTCTATAAATAGCAATTAGTTAAACTTTATAGTTAACTGACATGACTCCAAACTGCATCAGACAATCAAGCCTTCAGGTAAGAGTGCAGCAGCCACAAGCATGGCGTGGATGCTTTTGAGCAGAAATACTCAGCTCTTTCTGTGAATTGCTGCCCCATTTCCCCCCAGCTGGCTGAGGGGTTGCTGCAGTGATATCAGCTGAGCCTGTGCACATTTTTTCACAAACACTGCACAGCCAGCAGCAGAACAGGTGGGGTTCTCAAATGACACCACGCCTGGGTTTCAGCTCTGTGGCAGGGCTATAGTTGTGTGCCTCCTCAAATATCTGCTGGATAAACCAGGGAAATAGCTGAAGTCATTCTGTTTGTTTTCCTTGCTATTTCCTGTCAGCTGGAGATTAATAAATCATTGCTATGTGATGGAGGCTCTGAGTGATGCTCGTGATGAACCTTTGATGACAGACTGCAAAGGGAAGCCATTCACGAGGGCTGTGTGAGCTGTGCTACCACCAAACTGGGAAATGAGGAGACCTGTGGGTTCATTATTCATAAGCTGTGAAGAGCTGGGCCTGAGAAGTGCCTAGGAAATCCTGCTCCACACAGGCACGACCACGATGCATAAAAAAGCCTAAGAGGGACCCTTGGAACCAGCCCTGATGGAATCTGCTTTCCTTTTTCCATCAGTGCTCAAGGTACAGCTTCCAGGTTGGAATAGATAAGTGTTGGACAGGAGATTTCTTAATGGAACCTTTGATTGAAGGACCTGTGCCTGAAGGAACAGACTGGTTTAACTGTAGTTTGGGGCATCTGAAGACAATTAAGACTCATTAATTGTGCCCCCAGAGCAGCTATTGAGGACAAAGAGGACTACATCTGCAGGGGGTAAGCTCTGGCTAAAACAGTGCCTCAGCAGGGCAGTGAATCACCCTGACTCACTCATGTCTGTTCAAAGCTGACCAAACCCATGGATTTATTTTTTACAGATGATTCTGAAACCCCTAAACTGAGGTCATTGTGAGCGAATGTCACCGACTTCTGGTAAGAGGAAACAATGGCACAGGGGTGGGAAGGGAGTGAAGAAAGAAGAAAAGATTTGGGGTTCAGCCAGACAACTTAAATGCTTTTAGTTTCTACCTGCAATATAGAGAAATTTTGAAGGAAAGGCCTGGCAGCATTGAAAATCTAGTGCTGAAAACAAAACCACTTTTATCCTAGAGTTTGTACAGGACAGGATTTCTGAGGGTCTGTGGTCCAAGCCCTCACTCAAAGCTTCAAAAGTAATTCAGGAAAGAAAGACATCTTGTGTCCCAGCACAACCAGGTTAAGAATATGCTGCTTTGGGTGGAGGCAGCCTTTGACATGAAACCAGTTCATATTCCCATCAAACGTGTTCTCATACAGCACAGGCAGCTATTGCCCCTAATTTCAGGAGCTTGGCTGGCTGCTCTCATTGCAGTGCCAATGGCAGGGAACACGCTGGGTGCAGAACACAGGTGGGTTCTCACATTCAGGAAAGGGAAAAGTGATACCTTCACTTCTCTTTTTTCTTTTCCCTGTCTGCTGAGCAGTTCTTGGTGAAGAATTGAACATGTTTTCTGTTGAAAACCTTAGTGTGTTCCACACATGAGGGAGGAGGGGAGAGAGCTGCTCCTTTTCAGCCAGCTAATCTGTTACCTCTGTGAAAAGGTTATTTGAAAACCAGTTGAGATTGGTTTGATCTGCAGTTGTTTTCCTTTAAGTTATCATCAGTGGTAGAATATGCACAGACCCTTTTTGGTGCTCAGAACGGTTGAGGGCAGACCTAAATTTAACCCAGCCCTTTGGCTTTCTCCTTTGGGAGAAAAGCATTCCTGATATTAAAGGCCGTGTTTTAATCAATGCTCTGCTGAGGAAAACAAGAAAAGACCCTTCAGGCAGAGTTGTCACCCTGGTGGGAAGGATGACAGCTCATGTGCTACGTGCACTGGGTGACGTGTCCCCAGCTCAGCGGGCAGCACAGGCGAGCCTGAGCGCCAGGTCTTACCCATGATGATTATTTTTACTTTTTACAGAAAGGAGAGGGAAACAATCCCCACACTGTCTCCCTGCTATCACACAGCTCTGACCCATCGTGCTCTCAGCAAGGATGGCAAGACTGAAGGAGTTCTTCTGCTCATTGCCTCTCTCCTGAGCCCGGGGTGGACCCCAAGAGCCATGAGGAGGCAGCAGCTGCCCAGAGCCCCCAGGGCTGTGCTGGCAAGCTCAGCATTGCAGCTGGGCACCAGACACTGCCCTGGAGGGGGGCACATCAGCATCTGCACCAGCCCCATGGGTTTGGAGCAGCTTTGTGCAGCCTGGTTTGGTTTGTGCAGCCCAAAGAGCTGACCCACAGCAGCCTTTGCCCAAGGAGTGCTCTTGGTGGCTCTCGCCAGATGCTGGAGGCAGCCTAGGAGACATTCAGGTGTTTTATTCTGAAAACTTCTCACAGCTCAGAGTGACCTCTCCTGCCACCCTTTTTGCACACTTGCCCTGCACAGGGGCAGTGGGGCTGTGAGAGCTGAAGGGGCTGTAGGAGAGGGCAGCTCTGTCTGCTCTGCTGCATGTGGGGAGGGGGAGGAGGAGGGAGCCAGGAGCCTGCCAGCATCCCTGCTGCATCCCTGCTGCATCCCTGCTGCATCCCTGCTGCAGCCCTGCTGCATCCCTGCTGCATCCCTGCTGCAGCCCTGCTGCATCCCTGCTGCATCCCTGCTGCATCCCTGCTGCAGCCCTGCTGCAGCCCTGCCAGCTGGGTACCCCCAGTCTGCTCTGGGCAGCTGGACAGGGGCCCTTGCTCACCTGCTGCCACCTAACACCAGGCAGGCTCGTGCTGTGGTTTAGCTGGTCACAATACAAAGCAACACTCCTTTTCCAGAAGGCTTCCAACCCATTTTATTACAGTGTGCATGCTTTTTATACACTCTGACAAAACTCCTAAGTTTACTCATTGGTCAGGAAAGACAAACAAAGTTTTCATTGGAATAGACACTTGCAGGTTTCTCTTATTTATCTTTCTTGGTTTCTATGTCAACAACCCTGGGAGAAAATTCTTTCAGGGGTAAACATGGACCCTCATATCAAACTTCTCTGTGGCTCACAGAAGTGGCTGTACAACCTCTCCCACAGTCCTGTTCTGAAGAAAGGAAGGTGACAGCCTGACAGCAGTGGTTACAAGCCAGGGGTCACTGGTGGCTTAGCAGAGAAGCTGGGCATGGCTGAATTCACGCCCGCTGGGCTGGGCTGGGCAGCAGAGCCAGGAGCAGGACAGGCTAGCAGAACCCTCTGCTCCACACACCTCCTCCCCCTGAGGTGTCACAAGGACAGAGGGACACTCCTGCCTCGCTGGCGCTGGCTACAGCTGCTGCACAGGCACCCAAAGGTGGCTCAGGAACCCAGTGAGCCGCTGGGATCCCCTCTGGCTCTCTCCCCTTCCCCTTCAGTGCTGCTGGAGCCTGTGTGAGCTGCAGAAAGGCCGGGCCAGTGGTCCAGATGTTGCTATTTGAGATGCTGATTGTGCCTCTCATCACACACGTGCCTCACACGCCCTTTTTGGGTGTGCAAGGATGCATCTGAAGCAGATAACCGTGTTTTCTTGTGCATATACCCACAGTGATACATGGACAGCACATCCTCCAGGCTCCCTCCTGTCGCCCTGTTCTTTTATTGGTTTGAAAGTTCTTCTAAAAGTTTTCTGTGCCTTCTGATGTTTACATATTTCTACTGGAGTTCCCGCACACATAGTTCACGTAAATAATGATTGTTTTACATTCTTCTTTAGGGGGAGAGAGAATTGATGGGCTGTTGGTTTGACCAGCGTGGTTGGAGAGGTGGCAGTTTCACCCTCCAATCCACATCACTTTTGGAATTCTATATATTGCAGAGTCAGAAAATAAATTCCCTTTATTTTCTTCCCTTTTCTGCATCTAGCGTAAGAGTGTGAGTTTTTTTGTGTCCCCTCCCACACTTCCCCTCCAGGATGGAGCTGAGCATTCCTAAGCAAGCAGGACAGGCAGTACTGCTGCACTGGATCTGCACCTGACCCAACTGCAGGACCTGCACCAGGATAAACTGCATGAATATGGCTGCTAGACATCTGTTGGGCAGAGATCAAAACCATCAAATAAGCTGTTAAAGCAAAAACATCTTGTTCCACTCGAACATGACTCCTGATATTTCTACAGTCTTTTAAAGAGTTCATATCCTCTGGTTTTGCACAAAAGAAATCTGCAAGTGGTTTCTACCACAGCTACAACCAGCTCTAGAATAACCTTAGTATCTTTTCAAGCTTCAATTGGTGAAGAGTGGAACCAATCCATCTAATGCAGACTTCTGGTAACATAATTCATTATCAGAGATCCTTTGTCTCCTTAAACTCAAAAATGTTGCATTTCCCAAGCCCTTAAATGGATAAAAAATTAGGTTCTCTTTTGGGGTCATATCAGACTTTTTAGAGAGCTTATCTTCAGCACCAGCACAACCTGCCACTTAAAATGAAACAGTGGGGATATTTTATTTTTTCATGCTTGGTCTGAAATCAGAGGTGTCCTTAATTAATTTTTAAAAATGCTCTTCTAAAAGGCTATAAACTAATTAAAAGAATGACAGGCGATGTGGTATATAACCAGTGCCAAGTATGATTCAGACAAACTGTCACTAGAAAATGGCTCTGACAATTCAAAGTCCCCCAAAATCTATTATTAAAGCTGTTTGGTCTTTCCTCCCCCCGCCCTCCATCAGCCACATTCCTAAACATAATCTCAGATCTAGCAAAACACAAATTACTGCGGACGCCTCTATTGTGTTTTATTCTGTTTTCTGGCCCTGGAAACTTCTTGGATGTAGGGATTGCAGGCAGCATCTCCACTCACAGAGCAGGATGATTGCTGGGCAAACAATTTCGTGCAGCATGGCTGGTCTAAAGGAGTGTAGGAATCTCCCCCTTCTCTCTCTCCTGCTTCTGTTTCCAGTTTGCAGAGGGATGCAGGAAGGGAGTTGTTCCAGCCAGTCCAACACCTCATTGCTCTCAGCTCTGGTATCAGCAGCATCAGTCTGAGGCTTCATCCAGATGAGTTGAAAGTTCTTCAAAAACTTTTGAAATTGTGCTTTCCAAGGGGCATTTTGGGAGCTGTGGGGGGAAAAAAACCTCTCCTTAACACAAAAATGAAGGGGAAAAATAATGTTTTAGTGCAGCACAAAGCGAATGTGCATTATTCTTTCAGCCTTTCCTTCATTTGGGGGGTGTCCTTCTTTCAAACCTCTCCATTTAAAGCCAAGCAGGTTATTCTGCTCTGCAGAGCCCTCTCATCACCCTGAGTCCTGGAACCACTTTTTCAGACTATGCCTGAAGAATCAAGTCCATTCCCATCCTTCCAATTCCTCCTACAAATTTTCTTCTTTTTTGGCTGGCATCCTACAAATAAGCTCCCACTGCTGCTCCTTCATCATCTCCCAGCTCTCTCTTCAGTTAAGTTCTTGCTAATGAACTGAAAAACAAGCAGTTTGTCAGGATGTGATCCTGGAAAATCATCCACAGTTCTGCAGTGGCTGGCTTTGAATTGCTCTGTGTCACCTTTTGCTTTCCATGCCCAGGGCAGAGGTTACAGAGTTTTAATGCAGGTGCTTTTCTTCTGCAGTGTTTGATGCCCTGCTGGCACCTCCAGCAGCCTCTTCTGTGTGCCCAGGCTGCAGAGCACCCGCCAGGCCCCAGAAGGTCTCCTCTGGTGGGTTTGTGTGTCACTGGGGTCTCTCAGGGAGCTCAGCCCCACTTCCGTCACCTCAGTGTCACTGTCTCGGTCTGTTCAGGCAGGTGTCTGCTAAGGAGGGCAGGAGCCACCCTGAAACAGAGAATGCAAACCCCTCCCTCTGGGTTATTAGAGTTTTGAAACTGAGAGGCTCTCAGGCAAAGATATGGGAGTAGGAATAGCAGTTCTTTATTAGGGAAAAAATAAAAATAAAATAAAAATGCAGTAATACAAAACAACCCTGCCAGAGTCAGAAATGGCCTGGGTCAGGGAGGTGGCACAGTCCCATCCCAGGGGGGCTCAGCCCTCCTGCAGTGCCAGCTGTGCTTCTGCTGGAGCAGGATCCTGCACAAGGGGGGAGTTTTCCTCTGGAGCTGGGGAGATGGGCCTGGGCTCCTCTGGGAATGCAGGGGGCAAAGGCTGCTGTGGTATCCCAAAATCTCAGATTGGATCCAGGTAGGAATGCTCTGCTCCTCCCCTGGGCAGGGCATTTCCACATGGATGATGGAATTTTCTCAGCCATGCAGGGACACTCAGTGGCCATGAGCAGAAGACAATTAATAATTATTGGCCCATGGACAGAAGATACTTCCCAGAGGGAGGACTGGCTGTGGGAGAGATAAAGAAAAGTGCCCCATGAGCAGCAGAGGGCTGCCCCAGCTCTGACAGGTGGCAGTGGATGCACACCCAGGCACATCCTGCATCTCCAGCCTCAGGCAGCACAGAGATGTCTGGGGGAGGCAGGGAAGGGGAGTGCTGCTGAAATGCTCCCTCTGCCCAGGCCTGCCCAGCAGCTCCTGGCTGGCAGCCCTCCGGTGCCCTGCCACAGGGATGGGAGCAGGGGAGAAGGGTGCAGGGACACACCCCAGCCCCGGGGAGAGCTGTGCCTGGGCAAGAGCAGCAGTGGAGGCTCGAGCCCACCTTTGCCCCGTCTGCTCCCGCTCCTGGCGTGGTGTCCCCAGCTCCTGAGGGATGGCTCCTTCCAGGGCCACGGTGCTCACAGGGCAGGGGGAACAGGAGCCCAGCTCCGTGTCCTGCCACAGCCCCTCAGCCCTGGGGACACGGGGAGGGGCAGTGCCAGCTGCATGGTCTCTGGGTATAAACACCAACACCGAAAACTGCTTGCCATAGAAAATGATGGTGGAAATTAACTCTTTTAGCCTTTTTTTTCTTTCTTTCTTTTTTTCATCTTTTTTTCATCTGGTCGCAGTAAAGTTAAAATCCAGTTTTTGACCTATTTGCCAATCTTCAGCTCTTCTGAGAGAGTGTCAAAATATATATATAAGACCCTCTGAGTCCTCTATTCCAACACAGTGGCACAAATCCCCCAGGTTTTGTGCCTCATTAGGTTGTGTTGATAAAGTAGTACAAGGTCCTCTGAGAGACTGAATTGTCCCCATGCAAGACAAGAAAAAGTCCTGAACCACCAACAGAGACAAATGTCATTGGCAGCAGTGGTGACAGTAAAGGGTGCTGGCACCAGACCCTGGGGCTGTTCTTCAAAGACAGCCACGGGGAAGGTCTAAGAAAAAAAGGAGAGGCAGCTGCTGGGAAAGGGAGGGGAAAATCTGAGATGTGTGACAAGGCTGGGGTGATGCCCTCGGGTGAGGAGGTGCAAAGTGGGAGGAAAGGTTTGCAGGGACCCTGGGCCAGGCAGGGCAGCTCACAACCAGCAGGAGATCACAGCAAGGGCTGTGAGTGGCTTTGGGTAGGATGCAAATACCCATGGGGTGTGCTGGAGAGGATTTGTACCCATAGCCTCTGTTTAGTCCTCTTGTCCCTCCTCAGGTGTGCTCCACTGGAGCCAACAGTGCCTCCACCACAGCCCCAGGCCCTTCTGGCTCCTCTCCCCTCCCTGCCCCTGCTCTGCTTTGCCTGGAGAGCTTTTCCTTCACCCTGCAATATGTGGAATTGTGCTCCTCGCTCCATCACTGCCAGCCCAGTGAAATCCAGCCCTGTGTGCACACTCAGGATTCAGGCAAAGCTGTTCTGAGCTTAAAATGTGCACCAGTCTTCCTTTCACAGGAGCGTGATTCCTCTGGCAGAGCTGACAGGTCTCACCAGGAGGCCAGGTTCTGAAAATATGCCAGGAATTCTGCAGGAGGACTCCTGGCACACCCACTCTGTCCTGAAGGCGCTCATCCATTTTGCAGGATTTTGCACCAAGGCCAGAATTTGTGTCCTGCAGGTGACAACCCAGTTAAGGGGGGGAGCAAAAGAGACATCTCAATTAAGCCCATCGCAGCAACCTAATGTCCCCTCCAAAACAATCTCCATGTCTGAGAAGGGAAAGGAGCATCAAATTTTAGTTTATTTCTCAGGGGCTTAGCAGCATGTGCACTGAAAGGAATCATCTTCAGACAAGTGTTCTTGCAAGTCATGTTTGCACTGTGCTCCCCCAAGATGCTGAAACAAGCCAGAAATCTGGGAAAAAAAACCATCAAACTGACTATTATTCAGCAGAGTCCCTGTGCACCAGCTGAAGGACTTCCTTGGAGTGCACCATGGACTGAAAAATGCTCTCAGAAAAGCTTTGAAACATGGCTGAATATTTTTGTCACAAGAATAAGGCAGGCTGAAATGTAATTCTGCATGGTGAGAGTAATGCTCCCCCAGTGGTCAAGCCAAAGTTACACACACAAAGAGATTCTTTACTTGAAAACAAATAAGGGAAAAAATAACAACCACAAAAAAAAAAACCAACCCACACAGGAAGCTGAGAAAAACAGCCAAGAATTGGACAAGTTGGTCTGGAAAGTGGCTGAGAAAATGTGGCTTTACCCAGGAATGAGGTGAAGAAATCACAAGGCAGATGTTGGCAGCTTCCAGGAGGGAGGGAGTTTTATAAATGCATCGAGATCTAGTGTTCAGGCAGCTGTGGGTTTCAAAGGCTGTCACAACTCTGTCCTTTAGCACACACAGCAAGGCAGCCCAAACCCACATCTTACTGTGGAAAACTGGCTGATCTTTGTCGTGTCTTTATATTCTCACTGGAACAGCATGAAAATGCAATTCCTAGGGTATTTATTTAAAAGAGAGTTTTGAAAAGGCAATTTTGTAGCAAGTTTAATTTTTGCTGTAGCATCTCCTTTCTTAGGGTAACACAGTGTTCCTAAGTACCACACCTTCACCCCACAATGCATTTCTGCCAAAATAACTCTAAATAATCTTGTAAACAAGGAAAACTTTTGGGCTTTGTGATCTAGTCTCAGGGAACCTTATCCATGCTTTCCATCTGAAAGATTTGCAGCAAAAAGTAATGTCATAATGACTTTGGCATCTATTGACATGGCAAATTTAGTAACAGTGAGCCTGCAAGATCTCTCTGTGCACTGCAGCTTTTTCTAGGAAATTGGCTCATTTGTGTTTCTCCATCTCCATGAAGCAGGCAGGAAATATGAACATTTGCTGGAATGTTTCTCTCCTTTCTTCTGCCCAGGGAAGCAGACCCCCAGGATGATAACCTCCAGCACTGAGCCAGTTTGAGGCACTTTGCAAAGCCACTGCACAAAGAAACTGGTTAAGGGAAGTGAGTTAACCTTCAGTTTGCCTTGTGTTTAAAAACCCTCTTGTGAAAGGGGCTGGAAACACAACGGGAATTCCTTGAGCTGCAAACCTATGTCACATCAAAGGAAGGAAAGAAATTACAAGAGTCCCCTCGGAGCTGGCCTGCTCTCTGCCACTGAAACCAGAGTACAGTGAGACTAGAACTGCTTTTTCATTGGAAATGTCACCATTCACACTGACTTCCACTTGTTCTGCTCTGTGACTGTGCACGGGGCTCTGTGTGATAACGTGTTACGCCTATTAATAATCACAAAACACAACAAATCCCCACCACCTGCTTTTACAGGGAGGCAAAGCAACTTTTCTATGTAATGAAAATCACTCAGAAAATTATGCAGTGCACTTTTCTAGAGTTTAAGACAGCAGGAAGATTTTCTCTTAGGATTTAGCTTTATCTGACAACCCAGCTGGTAATATTGAATCCTCCCAAAATCTGACATCAAGAATTCAAGGCTGGGTGCCATTACCCCAATCAAGCACTGGTCCTGGTAACTGCTGGGAGGTGTGGGAGTTTTGACATCTCATTCACCTGCAAGTGCATCTGCGAAGTCACTGCCAGCCTACAGGAGACTGAGGTCTGGGTTACACCTGGGGACATTTTCCTCTTGCCTCTTCCTGGGAGAGAGCTTGCAGCCCATTCTCCCCTGTGGTTTGTCTCTCTGTCTCCCTGCCTTTCAGAAGGATTTCTGCTCCTCCAGCTGGAGCTCCCTCTCCTCCTCCTCCTCTCAGGAGCCCTTTTCCTGGCTCACACTGGATTGCTCCTTGCCTGGAGCGTGGCTGGGGAGCTGGCAGGCAGAGCTGCTGCTGGGAGTCAGCCTGGATTATTCCTGCTGCTGCACTTGCCCATCAGCATCAGGAAGACTGATGGGGGATGCACAGCCTAGTAATCCCATGGCTGATGAGATGAAATTGTCTCTCCTTCCTTTCCACAGCAAGGGCCTTCTCTGCATCCCTGTAATGCACAGCTCTTGGATGCTCTTTATGGTTGTAAGGCGTTCAGTCCCTTATCTGCAGTTAAAAAAAGAAAAGAAAAGAATGCAGAAACTCTCTTGCTGTATTTTAATTCCTTAAACAGTTTCTCATCAGTCAGACCTGGACTAGGTGCAACTCTTGCTCTGCTTGTGTGAGGCATTCCCACTCTACAGCAATTTCTTACCTTGATTATTTAATGTACTCCTTTTTTGCTTTGTAATAGATTACATCATCCCTATTTGGGCATAAAAGAAAAATGCTTTTCCTCACAGGGCTAATTAGCAGCCATGCTTGACCATGCCCAGCAGAGCAGACTTGCCTTTGTCTGCAGAACTCTTAAAATAGTAGAGAAAGTGAAACTCCTTGTGTTAAAAAGCTGAAAATTTGCCATGCTGAATTCACTCCCCATCTGCCAAGAAGTGCTTAACAGGGATGTTTCTGGAAGAGAGTGCCAGGCTGCCATTCATGGCTTTGCTCCTGGGGCTGGTGTCTCCATCAGCAGGGATCTCCAGCAGTGCTCCAGGGGCTGTGTCTCCATCAGCAGGGATCTCCAGATCTCCAGCAATGCTCCTGGGGCTGGTGTCTCCATCAGCAGCGATCTCCAGATCTCCAGCAGTGCTCCAGGGGCTGTGTCTCCATCAGCAGGGATCTCCAGATCTCCAGCAGTGCTCCAGGGGCTGTGTCTCCATCAGCAGGGATCTCCAGATCTCCAGCAATGCTCCTGGGGCTGTGTCTCCATCAGCAGGGATCTCCAGCAGTGTTCCTGGGGCTGGTGTCTCCATCAGCAGGGATCTCCCACTGGCACAGCTTCTGCCCCTGCTTTGATGCTCCAACAAGAGAAGCAGCACTTGTGGTGGTTTCTGTTAAAATGAAAAAGATACCAGAAAAAGCCACAAAAGAGGTTGAAAGCAGTTTGCCTTGAAAACGATCTCACTGGAATAGTGAAATCTGAGCCTTTATAAGGACACGATGGCAGCCTGTGACAGCCCTCAAGGCTGATACACACACACTTCATGTCACAGCAGCAGCTTGAACTGTGGTCACATCTGAAACAACTGTGTTTACACCACATCTGTCATAATCCCCAGCCTCTAAAATGAAGCCTGATTGTTTGTTTTGCTTTTCTTCTTTGCAGTGTGCCACTGACAGGTCAGCTAACAGAGGCCACGAGAGACAGAGTGCTTTCATACAGTAAGGCCATTCGGATTGCTGCCACAGCTCATTAATAACTCACTGCCCTGCTATTGTGACTCCAATTTCACAGCTCCCATTTGCACTCCCTCTGGTTAATCACATCCATTTTTAGCTTGCTGATCTTAATTGGTCATTTATTATGGCTCTGTCTATTTGATGGACACTGATTTCTTCTCACCACCAATGCTTCTACCCCACCGCCTCTCCGCCATCAGCTGGCAAAACTAAAATCAATGAGAATTAAGTCTGAAGCTGCTTTGAGAACACAAGCATTGCTCTAATTGATTCACTTTCATTGCTAATTGTCTCAGCCTCCTGAAGCCAGTGCTTCCACGCATGGGCTGCACCTTGAGGCGTGCGCAGGGCTCAGCTGCCCCAGCCCCGGCAGGCAGCCACAGCTGATGGATCAGGGTGGCCCAGAGCTGCAGCCCCCGTGCCCTCCAGCCCAGGAGCAGCTGCCTGGCACTGGGGCAGCACCAGCAGAGCCCGACAGGGTGCCTGGAGAGAATAAGAAAGCAGGGAGCCGTGCTGCTGAGCCTGCCCACATCCAGGACTGGGTTCTGCACTTGGGCCAGAGGAATGGCCATGGCCAGCAGCCCAGAGGGCACCTGTGAGCAGGAAAGGATTGTCAGGGCTGGGTGGGCACAGCTTGATCGTGTGAGCAGAGCAAGGGACAGCCAGCATCTTCTGCTGGCCTGAGTGATGCTGCTGGGGACAAGGCCACTGATGAACGCCTGCGGGTGGCCTGGAGGCCGCTTGCTTGTCCCCACAGAGCTGCAGAGAGAAGAGCAGGGCATGGCCTGCACTAGAGGAGGATGTCAGGCTCCTGTGTGAGTGACACGGGAGTGGCAGGGACAGGCTGGGTGTCCGTGTGCCACCACGGGGGCTGCACTGCCTGAGGAGCTGGATGTGCCTTGTGCCAGTGCTCGGCTGCTCCAGCAGCTCCTCTGGGCTCAGAGGGTGGTGGCACAGCTGGGCCCCCTGCATGGGGGCTGCACATCTCCTGCAGGGCACCGGGACACGAGGGGCAAGGGGGAAGGAGGACCCTGCCCTGGAAGAGTGTTGTGTCAATGAATTTTGAGTCCCCTACCTCTTCATGTGAGCTTTGCCCTCTGCTAAATATGGGGTTGGTAAATGACTACAAAATTTAGGTGTGATTTGCAAGACTCTTAGGTTTTGCTTGGTCTTCAATGCTGTAAGAGCCCAAATTGCCAATTGATACCAGAATTATATCCACATATAAAAATATCTGGATGATGACATTAACTTGTCACTGGCAGACTATTTCCTGTGCCAAAAACAAAGGAGCTGGGACCCATATTTACCATTGCAATATCCAGGCCTGAAACGTAAAGGAGAATGGATGTAGCAATAAAGCCTGTTGGATTCTCCAAATCAGAGATGGAATTCAGTTAAATTACAGTTTCAGCTCCTTGCCCTTCCTGGAGACAGTCCACTGGGAAAACAAAAGGAATCAGTACCCTCATCCCCATGCATAGAAAAACAGTTTCAACCGATGGTGAGCCTGCAAGACAGAGTGAAATGTCGGGGAGCCAAGAGGAGGGGAGCAAAGCAGCCCCACAAGGAGATGAGCTGGTAATATTTCTCTCTCAATAGCATTTCCAGGAGAGAGAGACTGAGCAGGCTGAGACTGACTCTTCTGATTCTCTGACCTCTGTCAGGGCATCAGAAATTTAATATCTTCCCCTCTGTACATCTTAAGTTTTCATCTGAGCATTTTGCTGTGAGCATTTTTCCATGTTGACAGCTATATTTCTGGAACACTTCTAGCAGATACCCGAGCACTTTGGAAAAACCCCCCTGGCCACACAGCTCTTAAAATATGTCCAACTTTTCTAACCAGTGGAATGCTTTGTTAACGTGGATGGAGAGTTTCTTTAAAGAGCAGAGAAGGTGATAACAATAATAGGGGAAAAAATCTTGGAATGTGCCAAGGTCAGACCTTAACGATCTGATGAAATCTGACTCTGAATAAGACATGGAAATATCAGGTATTATACCTGGGGCTAATCACTCTTATTATACCTTTCCTGTAATTCTTCCTAAGAATGGAAAAAATGTGCAAACCCAGGTTACCTGACACTTCATTTCAAAGCATGCAGGGGACTCTACAGCAGCCTTCTTAAATGGCCTGATCCATTAGTGCTGTCAGAGGAAAAATGGCAATGCACAGGGGCATCCATGCATGGGGGTGCTGTGCCCAGGGCTCAGGGCCCTTCAGAGCAGATATTTTTCAGCTTCTCCTGGAGCGACTGGAAATGCATATTCTGTGGGAATGTATATCCTATGGAAAGCCAATTACCTTTGCTTCCCACATCTTTTGGTCCCCCAGGAGCCGCCCTAGACTTCAGCAGCATGGAACGTCACAGGCTGTGCCACATGGCCTGGTGGGCACAGGCAGGGGCAGGGGCACAGCCCTGCTGCCTCCAGCACGGGTGGGCTTTTCCGTGTCACTGCCCACACGTGCCCTGCCCCTGTCCTGGGGAAATGCAGGCTGGCAGGAGATCTGCTGGCACAGCTTTCAGGTGTCCAGGAGGCAGCCACGTCCACACTGCTGGTGGCTGTGGTGTCCTGTCGCTGTCGAGGCAGGACAGGAATGAGAGGACTCTGACTCAGAAGGCTGTGAGAGTAAACTGATTTATTCAAAATACACTGCTCTTTTATACAGAGCTCCACAAGGACCAAATCCATTGGTTCTGAAGTGAAAACAACACACAGCATCGGTGCAAAGTGATGCACAGTGATAGAACTTACCTATAAACAATGTGAAAAACAAGAGAGATAAAGAATTATTAATATTCTTTCCCAGCTCTTTCCCAGCTTTTTGCCTGGCTAGAGACTCTCAGTTTCTTTCTGTGACTGACTCTGAGGCCCACAGTGTCCAGAGCCTGGACAAGCTGAGCTCTCCCTTGGCTGGCAGGAGTTCTGGGCCCCGAGCAGCAGCCAGGCGTGACCCGTGGTGCCTCGGAAGCACTCCTGCACATCTCAGCCATGGGGCACCACTGCTTCCAGGGACATGCCAGCTGCAATAAAGGCAGCTTCAGTCTAGCTGGGCACTCAGACACCTTTAGAAAGCAGGCAGGAGCGTGGAAGTCAGCATTCGGATGTTTCCCAAGCTCATATACCTAGGAGCCAAATGCTGCAGCTGAACAGCTTGTGCCCTATTAAATCAGAGCAGTGCATGGACAGAAAGATTAGCCCACAAGTTGTCATCTAGGTCATGCTTACACAACAGAGTGTGCAGGGGCTGTGGGCATCCTCCCTGCATTCTCAATGAAAACATGAGTGCCTTCCTGCCTTCCTTGCCTGACTCCAGCCACACTCCAAGGAAAGAGGCATTCATTTCACAGGAGGACAGAGTGCAAGAAGATGCCAGGCTCTCTGCTTTTGCCCCGGGGTGCTTCTGTGCTCACACAGGGCACCAGATGCAGATGGGGTTGGGGCCTCAGGTTTGAGCTTTTCTGTTTTACAGATTCTGTGGGTCTGGGCTTCATATGAGGGGATGGTGAGCTCTGTGCACAGAGCAGGGAGACAAAACAATTCCTGCTCCAGCTGGGCACCAAGAACAAATGATCCAAATCTCAGCCCAGGAGCACAAACACCATGGGCTGGAGAGAGAAAAACAAGCAGGATGGGACTGCCTGGGCTGAAGCTGGAATGGGACAATGAACTCCAATATGCAAATGGACCAAAACTTATGAAAGTGAGAGACCCTGTGACCAGTTTGGTGACCATTTTGGGTTGTGCTGCCCAAGGTGGATCTATTGAGGCCACTTAATAAATGCCTACTTTTTTCTTTATCTCTGTCTAGTCGCTGTTCTAGGTCAGCCTTCACAAGGCATCAGTGTCCTTATCTACCTTTGAATAACCAAAAAACCCCATGATAATCCATCAGCTCCTTGCAATTGATACAGGAATGAGCTGGTTTTGGCTGGGGTGGAGTTAACCTCTCCCCAGTGAGGGTTAACTCAGTGAGTGGCTGGTGTGGGGCTGTGTTTTGGATTTGTGCTGAACACAGGGCTGATGCTACAGAGATGTTTTTGTTGTTGCTGAGCAGGGCTTGCACAGAGCCAAGGCCTTTTCTGCTTTTCACACTGGCCTTGCTGGGATGGAGGGGCTGGAGGTGCAGGGGAGCCTGAGAGGAGACACAGCCAGGACAGGTGACCAAATTCCAGACCCTGTGATTCCTGCTCAGTGTATAGGAAGTGGGGGGAAGAAGGAGGAAGGAGAGCACATTTGGAGTGATGGTGTTTGTCTTCCCAAGTGTCCATTGTGTGTGATGGGCCCTGCTCTCCTGGAGATGGCTGAACTTCTGCCTCCCTTTCCTTGTCCTGCTGCCCTTGTGTGCACAGCTTCCCCTGTTAAACTGTCTTGATCTCAAGTTCTCCAGCTTTTACTCTTCTGGTTCTCTCCCAGTCCTGCTGGTGGGGGAGTGAGTGAGCAGATGCCTGGGGCTTGGCTGCTGGCGGGGGTTAAACCACGACAGTGAGCTATAGTCAAAATCTATTAACCAAATTCTCAGGTAGACTAAAGCCATTTTTAGTCACTATGGCAACAGAAAGGGCTTCATAATTACAGCAAATTATATTTATAGTTGCCTCAGGGAAATGTTCTTAGACCTCTCTTCTCCAGTTAATTGATGGGCATTTAACTTTAAATATTGAACACCATTGCTAAGACTACAATAGCTCTTCCTTCTTTGTGGACTCATAGCTGCCAACTAAGCTGACATCTCGTTTCCTTATTTTCTGAGCCCTTAGATATTTTCCTGTGCAGGTACATTTAATCTTCCTGGGAATGGACTTGCTCTTTTTAGCAGATCCTTCAGAGCTGCCTGGTGTTTACAGGCAGCAAAGCATTGTTGTGGTGCAAAAAAGGAAAAGGTGGCAATCTTCAGAGGGAAAGGCTAAAGCTTTTCAAGGATACCTTGCATAGCAGAGGAACATGGTATTGGTGTATTTATCCAAATTTATAATGTGCTTTCTGTCAAGGTATCTAAGCATTACATAATGGGTTTAAAACAGAGCAGTGGGACTGTCATTTAAAGCTGCTTAGGCTTTGAAGGCTCAGCCTTACCCCGTCCCACTTTGGAGGAGACAAAGCAGTGCAGTGCACAGGGATGTACAAGTGCATTAAAAAACCGAGGAGCCACTTTTGAGTCATTTGCAGCCAGCTGCTGCCCCTGGTTTGCCAGAGCCAGGTTGGCTTGGTGCGTGCAGCAGGAGGTGGTCACCCCTGGAGCCAGCCAAAATCATCTGCATCACTCATTTCCCTTGCACTGGCCTCAGGAATCTGCTGTCAGGAAAGCAAGCCCCACGTCCAATCCCAAACTGCAACACTGGGCTTTTCTTTCCCCATTCAGTGACAAATCCTTTCAGCATTTGCACCTCCTGCAGGCTCATGCCCCACTGCCCCTCTCTCAACACCTGGGGCAGGAGAAGCTCTCTTTCCTCGCAGTCTCATCTCCAGCTGCTGGCCAGGTTTCACTGTCCTGCTCTGGATTTTATCCAGCTTCTCAGCAGCCTTTGAAGAAACACAGGTTTGGGCCTGGCACACGGACATCTCAGGGCCAGGCTCCTTGGCACAGCTGGCTGGCAATGTCCCTGTTCACCCCTGCATCCCATCAATCCCCTTTACTCTTCCTGGGCCTGTGTCCCTCACTAACACAAGGACCAGGAAAAAAGGCAATTTTTTTTTTTTCCTTCTGAAAATGCTTGCTGATCAAAACCACACAGACCAAGACTGGAACCAGAGAGAACATTCCTGTGCAACTCAGAATTTAAGCAAAAAGCAGCTGGCCCTCACCCCAAATCCTCCACCTTCTCCTTTCATGTAAATAAAGTTGTATGTGGTCCTTTGATTAATCTGAGTTTAATACAACTACAGCAAGAAATTATATTCTTTACAAAGAGTGATGTATTCCATAGCTCACATTTCTGTACATTGTTTAGTTGGGAAAACCACAGCATGACTTCTGCCCACCCCTGCCTCCAAGGCAGTTAAAGGAATTTGTGCAGGAGGGGGCATTGATCCTCCAGAAACAATGCTGAAATATTGTTTTTCTTTCTGCTTCATAATTAAATTAAGCATTGCAGCATTAGCATTTCCTGCATGGTGGATATTGTCTGTTCATCCCTAATTAAAATGCACTTCCTTAAATGGGATGCACTTACTGTGTAAGTTAACTAAGTGGCCCATCATTTTCATTATGTACTCTATTATACATTTATTATGTATAGGTGTACCTAATTCTGTGCAGCTCCTGGTAGGCTCCTGCTCATCTGAAGTTGTTATCAGCATTGATAACACCACTGATACTCACCACATAGCCAGGCTTATTTTTGCACATGGTCTTTGTGCTCTGTCCTAAACCCACTCTTACAGTGAAGCTTTAGGGGATGCAGCATCACCCCCAGCTCAGCCCGTTGGAATTTTGGGGTGCAGGGGCCCAATGGCTTCCAGAAGCTTATGCAGAAAAATGTTTCAGAGTTGAAAAACCTGCCTGAATAATAATAATTTTTAAAAAAGTCCTGAGCTTTGTATGAGCTTTGTTTGCCAGGTGTAGGTGCCTCTCCAAGCTGCCACAGCTGAGTGCAAAGGCTCTGAGTGCTTGCTGTGGCTTTTGCCACAGTATTCAAATGATTTTGTGGCATAAATAAAAACGTTCTATGAGAGCAGGGGTTTTTCAGGTGATAAAGAACTGCCCTGGAGGAATCTCTCTGTTCACAGGTGAAGATGGAGTTTGCTTTGCTTCCTTCCTCCTTGGCTTTCCTAGCAGAATGGGGCTTGTGACCCTTGGGATCATAGAATCATAGAAGGGTTTGGGTTAGAAGGGAACTTGTAAATGCCATTCCAAGCCCTGCAAGGAACAGGAATGTCTTTAACTCAGTGTTGCAGTGAATGTTCTGGCAGGATTGTCCCCAGGAGCCTGCTGCAGGAAAGGCTCCAGCTTTGTCCTGCAGTGCCACCATGCTTGAAGTCCCATTGAGAAATGGTTTTCTTTCACCTATTTTTTTTCAGAAATTAATTTGCCAAGAACAAAAGCAAATATCTAATATGGTGAGCCCCCAGGAAGTGAAGGACCTTGGGAAATGGGCTCATGCTGGCCTTTAATGTCAGCTCTTCCTTGTGATCCTCTGTTAAAGTCAGCATTTCAGCCCTGCTCTCCTCTTCTGCTTCCCAGCTGCAGTGCAGCCCTGCTGGTGGCACAGTGTCCTGTCCTGGCACGTGCTGTGTGACCTGGGCCAGCCCCAGGCACCCTGAGGACAGAGCTTGCCCCACGCTTGCCACCCTCTCCCACCGCCCCCAGCGTGGTGCCCCAGGAGCTTTGTGCTTGTCTCCCTAGACAAGGAAAAAGTTGTGTGGGATCACATCAAAATTGCAGAACTAACACAGAGGAAGGAATCAGGGCTCCACATCTGTTCTGCTGTGAACGCTAATCAGTTTTAATATAAAGCATCAGTCATAGCCAAGCCCTGCTACATAAAATATCTCTGCATACAGCAAAAATTCTTCAATCTTAATGAAGTCTTGCACAGGGAAGCTGCTCCCCTTCTGCCCAGCCAAGAGTAGGGAGGTGGAGATGAACTGTAGATGGCAAGCCCCAATAAATTGGAATTTTTTGTACAGTCATCCTGCATCAGGCAGGTACGTGACTGTATCTAAGAGGCTTCCAGCAATCCCTGCAGATTTAGAAAGCCTGGAGGAAAGTTTATGGATCACAACACAGATACTACTTCTACCCATGAATATATCCCTGAAAAGTATTCTTTCTTGGATATTATTACAGTTGTGCCAAAGATGCATATTTGGGGGCTAAAATCCACTTTGTGCTTGGTGCTATCCAGACATAGCAGAGAGACTGGGTCATTTTAGGTACTTCTGTAGCAGCATGCTGCCCGAGCAGAGCAAGTGCAGAAGGGCTGTAATTTATGTAAAAATAAAACTTTAGGGGTTTTCTAGAGGGCACTCATATTCTGGAGGCTGAAGGACTCCATAAAGAGGAAGTCAATGTTTTCCTGCTTCTCCACTGCTCTTGCTTGTGCCAGCTGCTGCATCTGCACCCCTGTGCCAGGGATCTTCCAGGGGCAGTGCTGGGGAGAGGCCCTGGAATTAATGCAGTGGGCAGCTCTGTTCCACTGAGCTGCAGGAGGCTGGTGGGTCTTTAGCACAATGAAATGCTGTTTTCAGCCTTCTTTACCACGGCTAGTGGTTGCACAGGACAGCCCTGTGACAGGAAAGAACCTCTCCTGAGCAGCCAGCTAAACTTCGTGGAAATGGCACACGGACACAAGGACTTCTCTGTAGACTTTGTTGTTTGGAAAGGGAATTTCACAGTGGCATGGCTTTCATGGGGAACACTTTTCTCTCATTTCCAGTTTTAACTTCTCTTTTCATCAGCCTCAAAGTAGTGAAGCAGCTGGACTTAATTATCAGTGTAGGTCTCTTCCAGCTGAAATATCTTTCTTCTCTTCTCTTCTCTTCTCTTCTCTTCTCTTCTCTTCTCTTCTCTTCTCTTCTCTTCTCTTCTCTTCTCTTCTCTTCTCTTCTCTTCTCTTCTTTCTCTTCCTCTTCTTCTCTTTTTTTGTACTGATAAGACTTTTCAGACAGGAGAAATATATCTGCTGCAAACACCCTGCCATGGCTCCCAGTTAGCACCTCAGAGGCATCTGCAAGAGTGATAATTCTTCTTTTGCAAAGAAATTGGGTTCATATGCCCTCTTATGAGGAAAAAGTGAGCATTAAGTAATTGAGAAATGATGAGAAGTGTTTGCAGCACTGATGGGAGTCTCTTCCATCAGTTTGAAACAGAAAAGGAAAAAGGAATAGGCAGCCCTGGATTCTCTCTGAGCTAAAGGAATTATTGGTTCAGGTAGTATGATGGCCTAAATTAAAGAGATTATTCACCCCTCTTACTTGTTTTAAAGTATCACTGGGGACTTTGAAGCATTTTCAGAAGCCAGATCAGCAGCTGTGCATCCCAGGGAGCTGGGTGAACTGGAAGATGAGTGCTGCTGAGAGATTCAGGTACCAGCTGGAATGAACTTGGTGCAGAAAGAGGAAATAAAATCACCAGTCATGAATTCTGCACAGCAAACAGCACCACATCCCTTCAGGCATTCTCACACCTTCAATGGGCACATTTTGTAAAGCTCACTCAAGTGGAAAAAATTAATATTTTTTTGTTCTCCACCCAAAGTCACAGTGACAAACTGAATTATCCGTCCTGGGGGCAGCAGGTGAAAAATCATCTTGATTTTTTTTTTTTATCTTTGCTTTTGAAACCACCTGTTCCAAAGCAATTTAAATTCTGTTTCCAGTGGCCTGTGAGGAGCTTTAATGCTCCATTTACCCTGAAAGACTTCCTGTTGAAAGGAGCTGAGTGCATCTTCCCAAACTTAGCCCTTAACCACATTGCCATGGGTAAAACAGAACTAGGGAAAAAAAAAATTGCTGTTTGAATACTGGTGGATCACTAAATTTAATTGTAATGCCTTTATACAGTGTTTTGGAAGGTACCAGAATATGGCAAGCTATGGCACTGAGCTGCTTACACAGCAACACCATGTAATTGTTCAAAAAAAGACACAGGGCCAGTCTGTTCCACAGGAAGCTGCCCCTTTGGGTAGCAATTGCTTTCAAGAGCAGGATTTTCTCTACTACTAAAATCAACAGCTAATTTCTCTTAGGGTCAGGATTGATGGGGTCAGGAAATATTTCTGTCAACCTTCCCTCACCCAGTGTTTCACAAAGTCACATCTCTTCACATCTCTTCTCCAGTAGTGTTTTATTTGGAGGGTGATCAGTTAAAAAAAAAAAAAAAAGAAAGAAAAAATAGTAAAAACCAGCCACAACCCCACTCCATAAACTATCACCAGCCAAAAAAAAAAAAAATAATCAGGGCAAAGAAGGACTATCCCATTCCTAACTGTGATCCAAGACTGACCTTAGGTAAGTGACTGAGAGAGGAAAAAATACTCACCTGTTCTGTTCCAGCAGGGCTTGCTATTAAGATATTTTGGATATCAGCTTTCATAGTCAAAAAAAAAAAAAAAAAAAAAAAGAACACAACCCTCTTCTGGGGTTGACTTTGCAGTTCTGTCAAGTTTTATTTGCAGCCAACTTCAGGCTAATTCCCAGCTCTCCTTCTGCCCTAGGAGGGAAGTGAGTGTCAGCTGCCACGCTGGGTGGCACGAGGGCTGAGGCTGTGGCTTTGTGGCTTTGGGCTGATGTCAGGAGAGCGTGGCTGCAGCTGAGCTCGGGCACTGCAGCTGGAAAACGCTGCCCTGTCCTGCCCAGGCTGCTCCTGGCTGCTGCTCCATCCTGCCCAGCTCCCCAGGAGCCCTGCTCCCCCCGCGGGGCGCAGGCAGGCTGCCCTTCCCCTCCGAGGGCACGGAGGGTCTGGTGAAGCAGCCAGGAGCTGGCAGTGCTGCGTCTGTGCCTGACCTCCCAGCCACGAGGGGCAAGTTGGGAACAGTGCATTTCCATTAATTTGGGCAGCACTGAATATATGGAAGGAATTGCACAGTATTCATGGCTTCTGTCAGCTGGGAAAGGGGTTGGATTCGTGCAACGAATTATTCAGAAGAAATTGTTTGCCAGACTCTCATTATGAGCTCTAGAGAACAGAGGAGTTGATACATCAGATACAATTAACTTCATGTTATAAAACCCTTTTGGGAGGTAAACAATAGGCCCTGCTGCGTTGTGAGGGTCTGGTTGCTCGTGGTTTTTACAAGAACCTTTTCCTCCTGGATGTCTGCAGGGAGCAAAGCCCTTTAAATCCTGGGAGATAGTGTCCACTCCCAGACCAATGGAAGCAGAATCCAAATGTGACACTCGGGTATCACTGAGCATCCCTCAAGGCAGGCAGATGTCAGCCCCCAAGCACTCACACTGAAGAGGATTTTCCCTTGTGCTGCAGCCAGCAGGATTTTGCTGAAGGCAAAGCTAGACCAACACCTGTCTGCCTCTTGAATCAGAGCCCCAGTTGCAAGGCCTCTGCTCAGTGCAGTTAATAAATCTCTCCAGGACAAGACACTCGAGTTCTGCTCGCCACAACACAGGCTCTGTGGCCAGAGCAGCAGTGCACAACCTGGGGGTGAAGAAAGTGCAATTGCTTCACAGAAATGGGAAAGCAGCAAAGCAGATTGAGTTGACACCAAAACGTCCTACAGAGTCTATGCTGTTTCACCAGATTGCTCACAGCAGCTCAGAAAATCCTATGCTTGCTTTATTTTAATGCACTATGTTGGACTTTTAATGCAAATTTGTATTCTTGTCAACTTCTATTTTTTAGCCATTTTCCAGCTAAACTTCATTGGCTGATGTGGAATGTATTTTTAACTCGTAGGGACCTCAGTTAAAAACAAAAATAGCAATGGAAATGGTTTCATTTTCTTAACAGCCAGGGAAATAAACATCAATTAGTTGCACCGCTCTGCACAGAAGCAATGGGAGAATAAAGAGAGATGAGTCCTGCAGCTGAGTGGAAAGCATTCCTTGAAGCAATTTGGAAGGTGAAGCTCATCATAAGTGCTCAGAGGCCAACACTGTGTGTTCCTAACAAAAATATATGTTGGGCTTTTTCAGTATGTATTGCTATAATTTATTCAGAAGGAAGTTTTTAGTGCTTTTAAGGTAAATGCTGATTTTAGAGTAATTCCGTTTAAATAACCGAAATGCTGTTTGCATTAGCAACTAGCAAAAGAGAGACTCAGATCACTGCCATCATTCCCTGAACTCTCACACAAAGGACACTTAATAACATATCACTGCCTGGGACAGGAAAGAGCATTAAAGGAAAGAAAAGGAAGAGGCATCCTGCTGAGATAAGCATCATTCCTCGCAGGCTTGCTTTCTTCCTGCTGGAGCAGCAGCTCTGATGGTGACCATTAGAATAACCACAGAGGTGCTTTAGCTGCCCAGCCTGTTAGCAGCAGGGACCAGATTTGCTTCACATCTGCACAATTGCAAAGAGGGGCAAATATTCTCTAAAACACTACTTACATTACTGGTAATACACAGCCATCCTTTTGTGCTGCCAGTGCAGGGCTGGTTCAAGAAGTAGCTGAGATTTTGGCTGATGTGCCTGCTTAGGAAAAGGAAGGTTCCAAAAGGGATCACTGTGTTCTCTCCAATGTCAGAAGTGCTCAATGTAAGCAGCTCATTGAAATAAGAAGTGGAAGGCCAAGCTAAAATAAGGAGGAGGTCAGGGTGCATCCCCAAGCTCTAATGTGATTTAGAAATGTTATCAGTCATTAAGAAGCATCCAGTTCATGCAGATTTTACAAATGCAAACTTGTAAAACAGGAAACAAACAGAAGCAGAAAGACCACGCAGTTGTCAAACTTTGGATTACTCACACCAAGTGACAGCGAGGCAGGGATCAGTCCCCTGTGCTGGGCAGGCTGAATAAGCAGCTGGGGTTTGCATTCCTCTCAGGGACCAAAATCCCCCTGCAGAGGAGCTCCTGTGGCTGTGCATGTGGGCTGGTGCATCCTTGGGCAGCTACTGAAAAGAAGGCAGGAGTGGAAGTGCTGAAATCCACATCAGGAGGCAGGAACAGCTTTGGAGCAGGGTCAAAGTGAAGGAAAAAGAAACAGAGGAAGGCTCTGTGAATGCTGGAGAAGTTGAGAGTAGAGAATGCCAAGAATTAAGCTTTCCTCCTAAACTTCACTGAGATACCCTCTTCCCCGTGGGAAGCCACTGTGATACTTTAAGCAGAGATAAGAGGGCAGGCCATGGAAACTTGGTGACTTGCAGGAGATGCCTGGTGGTGGCAGCTTTTCCTGGGCCTCCTCCTCTCACCATGGCTCAGCTAAATTTAAACTGAGCACAGTAAATTGAGTACCAGGGTCAGGCAAATGGGCAAGGGAACAGATCCCACCATCCTCTCAGAGGAGCCTGGTGTCAGGCACACGTCAAAATCAGGAGGATTTTTGCTTTAACATCTGCAGAACAGGCACTGCTAATTGAATCTGAAGGGATTCTTTTTAAATTCCACTAAGATTAGTGGGGAGATTTGCAGGAGAAAGCTGTTGCTTGCCTTAACAAGTGGGAGGTGCTGTAAAACTGGAGTGCAGGTGAGACAGTGGCTGTGAGTTATTGGTGTCCCAGGAACCTCACAGGATCCCTTGCAGGATGTGAGGTCCAGAATTTGGCTCCTCAGTGTTTATAATTCACTGAGTGGAGTCTCGATCCACATCTGCTTCAACCTGCCCAGCATGCTACAAGGAAAGTGGAAGTTTGAAACCACAGTTCCAGCAGGCTCTGCAGCCATTCCCAGCCTGTCCTAGGGGAAATAACCACGGGACATGGGAGCTGTAGGGATTTCTGCCCAGGATAAATTGTGGCTCAAGAAAATGCAGAACAGGAAAAAGCATTAAAGGAAAATGCTTGTCACTGTAAAAATCAAGTACCCATGATTTAGCAGGTAACAGATTTAATGCTGCCTGTGTGAACTTTATTGTACTCTCCCCCACCCCACACGAGTGGGTGATTGCAATGTCATAAATTGCTTTTTTTCTACAGCTCTTATGTCTCCCTGACAGAGGAAATTTGATTTTCTACCTGCATAATATTCAACTATAACATACTGTTAATGTGAATTCCTTCTGAGCAGCCTGGATGGCAAATGCTGAGAATTTGAAAGTGGCTGTGTAATGGCATTTGGGCCTCTTGAACTGCAAAGGTTTGTGTGCTGCTTCATTTTCTCCGCATGTAGCAGAACACAGGAAGAAGTATTTGCAGTATGGAGTTTGGAGTGTTATTAAGAGAGAAAGAGAGGGCTAATTCTAGCCTGGGGTGTGGTTTTTGTGTTTTCCCTTCAGGAAGGGAGGCTGCAAGGGCTGCCAGAGCACGGCCCTGCACCAGGGATGCTCCAGGCCCACCACAGGAGGGATGCACGAGAGAGGAGGGGCTGCAGCTGCCAGAGGGGCACTGCCAGTGCAGGCAGCTGCTCCCACCTCCTGCTCCGAGCCCTGGCAGCTCCTGGGCTCCCACTGGCAGCACTGGGGCCTTGGAGAGGTGGGCAGGTCAGGGTGGAGGAGTAAAGAGGAAACTGCTGGAGGGTTACTAAATCTAAGTTAAAGAATGGCAGCAGAGGCAGCCACAGTCACGATTCTCACTTTGGACTGGGCCAAAGCACTTAAATCCAAAGCAGTCCCTCCACGTGGGCTGCACTATAAATACCCACTCGTTGCCTTTAACATGAAAGAGCAGGCACTTGTGGTGATCCATCTGCAAAAGCAAAGAATCCTGTTTGGCTCCGTGGACAAAGCAGCTGGGAAATGCAGAGGTGCTGCTGCCAGTCCCTGCTGTGCCTTCCACCCAGCCCCTTGAGCTTCCAGGCTGGACCGCCTCGTCACGGGTCCAAGGAGGGCAAATCCTGCAGCTCCCACTTCCAACTGAGCTGTTTGATGTAAAACTGAAAAGGAAAAAAAGAAAAAAAAAAATCAGTGTTAAAAGGAAGATCAAATGACCCCACCACTCTCTGCCAGAGAAGGCAGCGCTGTGGAATATTTTTAGGTTTCTGAAATTTAATGGTTTGCATTTCGTGATTTGCTGTGGAGAACAGAGTGAAATCAGGGGAAAAATCTTCCTTAGGCTTTCACTCTCCTGTGTCATAGCGAGCCTCTTGCCATCCTGTGCATCACAGAGAACAGAACAATGAAGGTTGGCCGGGAGGAGCCCAGCTCTGCCTCCCTGCTCCGAGCACGGCCAATTACACGGGTGTGCTCAGGGCCACGTTCAGCTGGGTTTGAGTATTGCAGGGATGGCAATCCCACAGGCACTCTGGTTCCAGCATACTGTGAAAAATCCATTCCCCTATTAAATGGAGAGTCACAGAAATAAGGATTTTCGACCATGGCATTTTCCCATAAAAATATTGACTCCATATTGTCTCCCACGATGTCAGAATATCAAAGACAAAATCAAGAAATAACAGCAGAGGCAATAAAATATTCCAAAATGAAGTGCAAAACTTTCACCCTGCGGTTTTTTGTCAGAACCACACCGTTCTCACAAGGTTTTTTGCAGCTTTGACAGAAAGGCGTGTTCTTAGGGTTTGCTGCCTGGTGTAAACCCTCCCAGCCAGCTCTAGGTGGAATTTTGGATAATGTTACCGTGTGCTGGGTCTGGGGTAGCGCCCAGAGCTCTCCTCCTCTCTCTGGCTCTAAATGAGAGCTGCTGATGACATGGCTGGTCCTTTAACCCCTGTCCTGGGAAGGCTCCAGCCCAGCCCTGCTGTGGGGATCCCAGAGGAGGGAGTTTGCTCCGTGCACACACACACACACACACATTTTGTTTTGGCAGGCACACGTGGACGTGCAGCGCTGCTGGGCATCCTCCCTCCTTCTGCTGAGGATCCAGCACTGGGTGAAGGCTCCTGCCTTGCTCTCGTCCTTCCCAGCTCTTTCCAAGGCTCTTGGCATTGATTCAAAGGTGGGTAAAGCACCTCAAGGCTTCCCAAAGACCCAAGCACAGGTTCTGAGCACTCACCTCTGGTGGAGATGGGTGCTGAAACCGCTGTGGCACATCCCAGCTCTGCACAGCTCCTCAGGGGCTGAGGGCGAGGGAGATGCCTCACCTGGGCATTTTGCAGCTTGGCCCTGTGTGGAAATGGCTTTTTGATCACAGGAGGAGCAAATCACGATCTCAAGGACCCTGACCTTCCTTTGGGCACTGAGGTAAGCCTGCCCAAAAGTTCTCTTATGCAGGGCAGAAGTATAAATGCCATATAAATACCATATAAAAGCACCACCATATAAATTGTACACCTCACCATTTATCTCCCCCTAATTTGGCAGGATTTAATACAGCAAGATGTCAGCTGGAGGAGCCCACAGGAAGGGCAGCCTGAGAGCTGCTTTTAGAGGCAGGGCAGTCTACCAGCCCTCTGCATTCAAAACTTCTGAGCCTTGCCCCTGAAAGCTGGGTTATTTAAATCCTTACACAGAGAGAAGCCTTCTGTTCTGCCTCCTGGCACTCATTTCACAGCTTTCAAGCCTTTTCACTCCATTTCATTAAAGAAGAAGTTAAAGGAGGAGAAGGAGAAAGTGAAGGAGAAGGAGAAGTGAGGAGAATAGCACAAGCTGAGATTCTGGTCCTGCACAGAATCAATTTATTTCTGCATGTGAATATGTGTATGCATGTGTACATGCATATATATATATATATATATGAACAAATATGCATATTTGTACATAAATATAGGTACACAAAATATGTATTTATGGATACAAATAAATATAAGTAGGTATAAATAAAAATACATACATACATATATTTTTTTTTAATATATGACTTATTTCCAAGAACAACTGTCCTTTTCTAAAGCCGGTCTGTTTCCACAGAGCAGCTCCTGTACAATTCCAGCACCTGACTTTCTAAGCACAGATGTCTGCTTTATAGATGAAGGAGCTGGCTCCACCACCAGCTTTGTCCTGCAGCTGAGAATAAACCTACTTTTTCCAAGTTGTCTCCCAGGGCATTTTTCTGCTACTCAGCTCTGCCTCCTGGTGTGCTCCTGCTCTGGCTTGAATGAACACAAGACACCAGCATTCCTCCAGGTGGGAAATAGCCTTGCTGAGGGCTATCAGCCCCAGGGCTCTTGTTTAGATAGGGACACAAGAGCAAACAGAGCAAGTTCTCCCATCTTTTCTCCTCCGTGGCATTGGCATTGGGTCAGGACACAGCATCCTAGGCCCTTCCTGGGCACATCTTTTGCCCATATGGATTTTCCTACCAACAATAAAAAGAATGCATTGATTAATGGCTTTACCATTTATTTATTATGCAGTCATTAATTTTTTTCCTAATATATGAAAAATAAGTGATCTATTCAGGTGAGTTGGTCTTTAGTGGCTTTCAGCATTTGTTAGGCACAAGTCCTGGAGAAAAAGAGCTCACAGCTGCCAGGTTCAGCTATTCATGCCATTGGTAACCAGGGAAGCTGCAGGTCATCTCCTATTACACATTTATGTGGCTACACAAACGAGAAGAGCACAAAGGAGCAGAGATCCTGGGTATCTCTGGGAATAAAAGTCATGCAGGAGCCATCCTGAGGTGGAGCTGGCAGGGAAAGCTGGTCTGACTCTGAGTGGGGGGTGTAGCTGAGAAGGGCTCAGGTGGTGCAGGAGAGACCCCAGAGTGGCTCCTGGATGTTCTGACAGGGAATTTTCCTCACCATGGGAATGGCTCCATGGAGCCTCTGGCCCCTGACCCACAGCTGGGCTGCTGCCAGCACTGGATCATGCCTTTGCCTGTGTCCTGGCAGCCTCCATGGCTGGCAGTCCCCATCTGTGGAGGTCTGGGGCCCAGAAAAATTCCAAACTGATCATCCCAAAGATGAGAGCTGGCACCTCTCAGCTCCTGCTGGCAGGAGAGGCATTTCTCTCCGGGGGCTAAATGGGCAAAGACACTGCAGAGCAAGAAGGACTGTGGCAAAACTCATGCTGAGGCACTGTAAAAGGGGAGGACAAAGCTGATTTTAAACCATTCTGGTTTAAAATCACACATTTCTGCTGCTCTCCCGTTCTCCAACACTCACAAGCATCTAGACGTGGCTGTCCATGGTTCCTTGTGGTGACACAGGAGATTAGAAACAACAGATTCCTGTGGCAGCACATTTCTCTCCCTCTCAGGATTTTTCATAGAGGTGCACAGAGAGAAATGAAAGAGAATACAATTTCTATTTCTGCTCCTTGTTTTCCCATATGGAATGTGTTTGGAGAATTGTTTACCTGGAGTGATTGCTTGGTTGGATTCAGGTGAGGATTGTTTGAGCCTGATGGCCAATCCAACCCACCTGGGGCTGGGCTCTTGAGAGAGGGTCATGAGTTGTGTTAAAGTAGTATGTTGTTTTAGTATCCTCCTTTTATGTAGTATATGAATGTATTTTAGCATAGTCATAATAAAGAAATCATTCAGCCTTCTGAATTGAGTCAGACATCGTCATTCCTTCCCATTGGGTTCACCTGCATTTCCAACAGATTCCAAGTCTGACAGCACCCGTGGCATCGTGTCACTGCTCTGCAGCAGCTGAGGAGCAGTGTCACCTCTGGTGCTCCAGCAGCCTCACATCCCAGCTGCTGCCAGCTCCCAGGAATGGTCTGCGCTCCGTCCTGGGTGGCACTGCTGCTCTCCTGACTTGCTGCACGTCTGCCACGCCTTGACGTGTGCCCTGCTGCTTCTTCTGGCACTTCTACCTACCTGCTCTCTTACAGGAAACCTTCCATTCCCTTTGCAAACCCCTTCAGGCCTGGAATGTTTCACTTACTTGGACAAGACAGCTTTTCTCTTATTAAAAAGCAAAGAAAACCAACCAACCAAAAAAAAAATAAAACAAACAAACAAAAAAACACCAAAAACCAAAACCAAAACAAACAAACAAAACCAAAAGTAAACCCCAAGAGTCAGAGACAGTTAAATTAGTGCATGAATCCAACTGACCTGCAGGAATTTGTATAAATGGTGATCCTACAGACTGTCACTAGCCAGCTCCTCTCTTTGTTGGTGTCTGTTGCATACCTGGAGGAAAATTTCAACAAGTCCTATACCTGAGGAAAATTTTCTATATTTTCCTATACCTGAGGAAAATTTTTGTAAGCAGAGCAAAGAAAACAAGACTTCTGCACTGGCCATGAGGGATGAGAACAACTTGTTCTTCCTTCGTGGAGCTGATGTGCTCTTTGTCACTTCAGGATTGCCATGGAAATCCAGGTCCTGGGCTTCTACAGGTTGGTGACAATCCAGGCTTCTCTTGGTTCTTCTCTGTGCTGTCACCTGCTGCAGGAACAGAGCTGGGAGAATGCAGAAGATGAAGAACTCCCAGCTGAGGCAAAGAACTCTCAGCATCACTTCCTTGTTGTGAATTTTGGAGCCTCTGCCTGTCCTTGGCTCTTCTTCTCTCCATAGGACTGATTAGGGACACATTCTCATTCCTAATCTCCTTTCAGGTCATAACATTAGATCTGACTTGACAAAGATTTGGCTGGCCTCAGTTTTTTGCTGGTTTGGTTTTTCTCCAATTCATCTCCTTTAAAAAAAAAAAAAAAAAAAAAAAAAAAGACAAGCAAAATCAGGTTATTATGAAGGAAAACCATGCCCAGAAGGCAAAATGCTTCAATAAGAGAAAAAAAAAGGAGAGAAAAATACTGTTCTCTTCAGCCTGGCAGAAGCCAGGAAGGGTTGCAAGTCTCCTGGGAGGTTTTGTTACTGAAGATCAAAGAGGCTCAGAGAAGAAGCGCCTGGTTTGGAAAAAAAATCTCCAGAAAGCTCTTAGCTCCATCCACAAGCCACTTCCCACCCAGCAACTCAGCCAGTCAAATATCGTGTGAGCCTCCTTCAAAGCAGTGATCTAAAACCTGCAGAGTGTAAAGTGGGACCTGCTGGCCCCAGTGTGTTCACAAGTACCTTTGTGCCCCGAGGGCTGCAGTGCCGAGGCAGGCACAGAAGCACCCAGGACACAGCAGAGTGGATGGGAGCATCCACAGCATCTCCTCAAGCCTGAGCAGAGCCATCAAGCAGAACGACCCCGCAGCAAGAATGTTCATCAAGAGAAGGAGCAAACAGACCCGGCCACTGTCACTGAGCAAGCTAAGGCAAGGTTTCCCCTGCACACAGGTGCTTATTTCTTTTTCAGCATAATTCTGCAATAAAAAGCTCTCTTCCCCCAGGCATTAGTGGCAGATGACAAGGCATAAGCATAATTGCACAGCTAAGATATCGCTCTTGCTGCAGCTAATGGCTTCTTTCCTCAATAAATGATACAGGCAAGAATGTTTGCACTTGGTCCTTCAAGTACTTTGAAAATCGGAAAAGACTGAAGCGTTTCCTGAGCTCAAAATAGAGCAATGTATTCACAAATTATATTCAGAGCATTGGTACTTTATTCTGAATGAGGCAGCAAATAGAGGGCAGACCAAGCACCCACCAGCCTGATCAAGGGCTCAGCAGAAAGTGCTTCTGACTGCATTTGTGATGCACGGCAGCCACTACACAGCTACAGCCAAAATATTTGACTTTGTTTATAGATGTCAGAAACATCGCTGAAATTTATCTTCCCCAAGTGACTGTGCTTCTTCCAAGCAAAGGCAAACAAATTCTTCTCGCAGCGCTCTCGGATCTCCAAGCGCTTCAGGTTGTCTCAGCTCCTCAGGACACCCAAGGTCACTTTGAGGCAGGAGAAGCGTCCCGGGCGAGCTCTCAGGAGGAAGCTGCCAGCTTGTGCCCTTGACTCCAGAGCCACCAGGGAGGTGCAGCTCTGCAGGCTGTGCCTGGGGAGCAGCTGGGAGAGCCCCTGGAGCGACCCGGGACAGGGACAGGGATGGGACAGGGACAGGGACAGGGACAGGGACAGGAATAGGGACAGGGAGAGAGACAGGGACAGGGACAGGGATGGGACAGGGACAGGGACAGGGATGCTGTTCCAGGGCAGCTGCCTGGCACTGGGATGTACCTCAGGCTGATGTCCTCCTGAGTAATCAATCAGCCAGCAGCTAATTGCAGCAGGTGGGCTGGGGAGCTGTGCCCATCCCTCATGGAGGGGATGCAGACCTGCTGGAGAGAGCCCCAGGGAAACGTGAGGTGGTTCCAGGTCTCAGACCTGGGCAGGGTGAGAAAAAGGAGGGGTTGGCTTTATTTAACCTGTCCTGGTGTGGTTAACCTAACTTTGCCTTCTGTGTCACCAGAGGGACTGGGCTTGCAGCCTGCCCAGGCGGCTGCACGCTGGTGATAAGCATAAATATTTAACATTTCACATTAATGAAACAGACTCCCGTGCGCCCTAAAGATAATAGCTGGCGAGCTGTCACTCGGAACATTTGAGGTGCAAACAGCTGCATTTTCCCCTGCAGCAATTTTCCTCAGTGAGAATACTGATATTATTAAAGTTTGCCCAGAAAGCCTTTCAGCAGCTCATTAAACACAGCTGTGTATTCTGTGTAGCATTAAAGCAAATTCACTTAGTAATTAACTAAATGTATGCGAAGACATTTTAACTAATATTGCTTTCCTCGTGAGAGTGGTTTTCATTCATCTCAATCCAGTGCCCTCCCAGCAGATAGCAGGGCAGGAGGGGATGGACTTCCAGGCAGGATGGGCACTCTGCCTGTGCAGCCACTGCAGGGCCCTGGCAGATTTTTCCATCTGAGCATCTCAGGTCCTCCTGCAAATCGAGCGTCTGCCCTGGACTTGCCACCCTTCCCTGCTTCTCCCAGCCAGCAATCTTGGGATTTCTCCACATTTTGCTCTCCTCTTTCGGACATCTGTGTTTCTCCTCCTGTGTCCATAGGTACCAAGTAGCTCCTCCCTTTGTGCTGCTGCTGCTTCTCTCTTCATCGAGGGCTGTTTGCCCTTGTCCCACAGTGGCTCTTCCAGGTTCCACAGGTTCCACAGTGGTTCTTCCTTATCTGCAAAGCATCACAGCCATAATCTCACTTCTGTTGTTCATAAATGGTGGTATGATTTTGGTTTTCCTAACAATTAATATAACATATGGCATCCACTGAAAAAATTAAATACTTTATTACACCATAATGTCCAATGTTCCTAAAGGTATATGGGACGCTCCCTAGATTTAAAAGGAGCACACACCCCAGCCTCAAGACAGAACTGAGTATAATAATATGAATATTGTTTTTAGCAGCTTTCCTGTATGTCGCTTGTAACCAGAGAATGGAAGTTTATTGGCATAAATCTTATTTTGGAAGATTTAGCCTTGTCCTAGAGTCATTCAGAAAGTTTTGTTTTGTTCACTTCCACCAGTGCGTGATGTTTGTAAGGGAGATGGAAAATTCCTGAATCAATCCTCTTTTCCTAACAAAGAGTTTGCCATAAACTAGAACGTTTCACCTTGTTGGTACAATGCAGCCTGCAGAGCTCAGTGTCAGACAGAAAACAGAGCAGGATGAGAAACTTGCCTCATCCTCTGAGCATTTACTGTAAATTTGCTGCCAGGCTTGCCTCCCTGGGCTGGGGAACGGTGTTTTGTGTGTTGGTGCTGAGCTGAGATGGGATTCCACAAGAGGTTCCCATTGTCACTGCAGAAATTGAGCTGAGCAGCAATGGGAGAGCACTGGTCAGGGTCTGAGCAGCAATGGGAGGGTGCTAAGCAGGCACCTGCAGCACCAGGCTGGCACAGAGGTACCAGAGACATCACCTGAGTCAGGGTCTGACACCCACAAATGAATGGGGCATTCACAGCCTTTTCACAGCAGTCTTCTTCTGTTACACAGCTAATTCAATTGGGATGTGGTCAACAGGAAGCAGTTCAACTGGACGTATTAATAAACATATTTTTTCTTTTTCTTGCTCGGTCCCCAAAGTATTATTTTTCCCTCCTGCTTAATGGTGCTGTGTAACTATGGAAACCTCCCAACTCTCTTCACTCAGGTTTGCAGGGGGCAGGGGGAAGTAGCAGCAAAGAAAATGGAGATGTTATTTCTTTGGCAGATTTCTTACAACTCCTGTATCCCACAAAAACAAGATGCTCATTCTCTTAGGGGCAGGTATTTCTCTCATTCTGTGAAATTTAATGCTAATTTGAACACAGACAAGTTTTCCATCTCGCTCTTTATGTCCTGGATTTTTCCACTCATCTGGCTGAGCTTGGGGTTCAGTTGCCTGGATGCTGCCCAACTCATCATCCACGCAGGGAGGAAACAGAGGGAAGAGAATCAGGAAAGCCAGGGACAGTTCTAGAGGCTCAAAGCAGAGAAACAGGAATCAGTTTCCTGCTCATCCTCTTAGCCAACACATCCCTTTGTGCATTCTTGTTTTCATGGAGCTTTTGGCCTTGGGAGAGCAGCAGCAGTGGGGACTGTGCAGTCCCTGCCTGATCCCAAGCAAAGGGGTGCCAGGAGAATGTCAGGGCACTGCCAGGATGGGCAGAACTTCTGTGCCATGGCAGGGGCTGTGGGAATCCAGGGCTTCCCTCTGGCTGCCCTGGAGGGTCTGGGACCCTGGCAGGGGTCAGGAACCCCCTGTACAGAGCCCCAGAGACACTGGCTGTGATCTCTGTCCATGGAAAAGAGTTTTCAATCTTACAGGGTGAATTACCAGCTCTGAGTGTTTGATATAAGTAATAATTAAGTGTGGCATGGGTGCAAAAGTAAAATTTTAGGATTCTAGATAAGGGGTCCAAAGGGGACAAGATGGAGGAAATTGGGTGTGTCTTGTCCTTTTTCTCCTTCTTCATTCCCTCCATGTTTCACTGTGGTGTTGGCATTTTTCTGTTGGTTCAGGCTGGGGACACACTGTCCAACGTAGGTGACAGATATTGGCACGTTCTTGTAAATGCAGCCCAGGGAGTTTCTGGTATTTAATGTTTGTCACATCCCACTGAGGGCAGAGCCCCACACGCTGCCCTGCAGGACAGAGCTGGGCAGGGCAGCAGAACATGTGAGAGATAAACAGAATAAACAACCTGGAAACCAGCACAGACCAATTATGGCTTCTGCTTTGGCAGGGGGCTGACAGACAGAGACTTTCTACAGTTTTGGGATCATCAATACCTCAGATTCCGACAAGGGGCACTCTGCCCCTGCAGGACCCATCAGCAGTGCATGGAGAAAAGCCTCCATGGTCAGGAGTAAACAGTGCAGCTGCTGCTGAGAGCAGAAGTAAAACCCCTGGGAGTGCCCCAGGGCCTGGGACCTGTGATGCTTTCTGCACCCTGGTGAGTGCTGTGAGACACAGCAAGCCACGGGACACGGAGAGGATGGGGAGGGGGGCGAGAGCGAGAACTGAGGCTGTGTTGGAGGGCTGGGGGCTGGCATGGCAGCAGCACAGCTCCTGAGCAGCTCCTGTGCCACACGTGAGCAGCTCCCTGCCCGCCCTGAGCGGGCGAAGCGGCACCAAACACCCCGCGGCAGCCTCAGCCAGGGCGGCACCTCCTGCTCACCCCAGGCCTTCACATCCCTCAGCAGCTGATCCAAGCCAGTCTCACGTAGCTGCTGAGGCATCCACAGCTTAAAACAAACCCCTGAAATAAAATGGGGAACCTCTGGCTGCTGACAGGGATTTACACTGAGTATTTGCTGGTTTGGGGCAGGAACCTGTTCCCCTTTGAGAAGGCAGGGATCACTCCAAGAGCTTCCCAAGCTACATGAGGACAGGTCTAGGCAGATGTATGCCCCACCTCTGCCGTGGAGATCCTCTAGGAAGGAGTGCTCAAACTCAAGCAAATTGATCTTACAATTGGACCTGTTTATAATCCTGTGATTCTGTTGCTTTCAAGACATGATGATGAGGTGCAATATCTGAAATCCTCACAATACCACAGACATGTCCTTACCTTTTGCTGGCGTTTGGCTGCAGTGGCAAGAGTCTCCATTTATTCCTGTGGCAATAGTTTCATCAGCTAGTTCACAGGATTTTAGGAGTGGAACAGGATGGTCTGTTTTCCTTACAATGCTTGCACTGCCCATCCCTTTCCTCATGTTGTTCTGGGCTTTCAGCAGCTTTAGAAATGCTCTGCAGTTCTGCAGGACAGCTCTTCAGTTCTTGTGAACCTGCTGCAGGTCAACACGTGCCTTTCTCACCATGCCTGGAGCAGGTTTTTGCTAGCAGCTTGGATAACTCACTTTTCTACTCCTCATTGTTCTGGCTGGTCTGATGACTAAACCAGTCTTTAAAATGCATTATTTTCAGGATTAAAAACACAGCAATGGTTTACCTTCTCAGCATTGTTATTTTTTTAAGATTTCTATTATTTTATTATTGTTCTGCCTTTTTCTTTGCCTCTTTTATGGGCAAGAGAACACTGGCCTCAGCACTGATGTGCTCCTGTGGGTTTCCTTCCAGGTATGCCCTTGGGGGTGGCAGTTTGTGCAGCTGCCTGGACATCATTGTCCACTACAGGGCCAGACATCAGCCTGACCTTTGGGCCCTCAGCAGTGGGTTGGACTGTTCACAGGTCAGGATCTGCCACAGGAATGCTGAGGAGCAGGACTTGACTTCAGGAAAATCTAGTGTCTCACATTGCTTTGGTTTCCTTTCCTTCAGCATGTTAGCTCAGGCTTCTGCTGAGATCTTCATTTGTTGATGAAATATTTCAGCAGCTTCTTTAGAAGGATGCCAAGCAAGCAGAAAATCAAAGCATGCATTATGCATGTGAAGATACTAGTTCTCAATTTTTGTACAATTGCTTAGATCAAATCTTGACAGGATGTGGCTGTGAAGTTGTTCCACTGATTTCCAGTCAGTCTGTAATTGCCTGGAGATCTCAGCCTGTGAAAACACATCACAGCACCAGCCAGGCCTCCTCCAGGGGTAGCCTCGTGCTGTGGCTAAACCAGCATTGGAGAGGAAAAGTGGGAAACACGGATAAGCAGGGAGCAATAAAAAGAAGGAACATCTCAATTAAATGTGTTAGCAATGATGCCGTGTCTGTCCCTGCTGGGAATCTTCCCCAGCCTGTCTCAGGTGCCTCATGGAGGCCTGTTCTCACCAGCCTCCCCTCCCAGAGCCACCTGCCAGGCTTTTTGACAGCCCTCACAGAATCATTTGGGTTGATGAACAACTTTTAAAGGTCATTTAGTCCAATCCCCCTGCAATTAGCAGGGACATCTTCAACTAGACCAGTTTGCTGAGAGCCCTCTCCAACCTGACCTTGAATGTTCCCAGGGATGGGACACCTCCCTGGGCAACCTGTTCCAGCAGTTTATCATTCTCATTATAAAAAACTATCTCTTATACCTAGCCTAAATCTACCTTCTTTTTGTTTTAAACCATTATCCCACATTCTATTGCAATTTTTTTTTTAATTGCTCTACTAAAAAGTTTGCCCCTGTCTTTCTTCTAAGGCTCCTTTAGGTATTGAAAGGCCACACAAAAAATTCTCCCTGGGGCCCCTTCCCAGCTCCAGCTCAGCTGCCCTGGCCCAGGTCACCTCCACCAGCTCACAGGATTGGCAAACAGAGAGTTTGTTTTCTTTTTTTTTTTTTTTTAATTATTTGAGTATTGCATTAATTTTATATTTCTTTAATCTCTGACTTGTCAGGAAGGAAAAAAAAAAATAAAATCTCATCACCTGTTTTCTAGAAATGTAGTTTAAAGAGGAGATGACAGTATGCTTTAATTTTTTTGAAGTCCTCACAAGCAAAATGAACATTCTTTTTGTGCCTGAAAGCATCTAATTTCTGAGTCATAACTTCTCATCTCTGTTGTTCACAATGTACCCTTTGGCTTCTTGACATTCTCTAGAGATGTCCCAGTCCCTGGCAACACGTCACTCTTATTAGGACTGATTTCTATGGACCTTTTATTGGGAAGAGGCAGCAAGGGTTTCACCTGATGCCACATCACACCGTGATGTTGGGTGCAGCATCACCACAGCTGCTGCAGCTCTGTCATGGACATCCCTGATAATGAAAACACCTGGGATTCACGTGTCACCAACACCTCCAGAAAAATGATGCTTATGCCTAAATAATAAGTCAAGTACCTGGAACTCCTGGAGAAAACAAGTGATCAGACAAATGTGAGACAAATGGACTGGAAAAAGAGAGGGAGGGACAGAGAGGAGGAGCAAGCATAGTGGCCAGGGCAGGAATGTTTCTTACTACAAATCAATGAGCAGGTGTATTATTAAATACCCACTGAAGATTCCAAATTACTGAAAGCTTTCAGCAGTTGTACAGCACCTCTAGATTAGCAGATTTCTATTGTCTTTGCCACTCTCCTTGGCATCTGATCTCTGGTCCCAGAGATCCACTCCTGCAGCAGCTCTTGCTGGCTGGGGTTCAACCATGACACAGACAGGCAGGAACTGTAGGGGTAGCATTTGCAAAGGGAATTTTGATTCTGCTGCCACAAAACTAAGGGATGGCCACCTAGGAGATGGTGTGCCAGTCACTGCTGCGTGGCTGAGGAGAACCAGGTTTTTGGCAGAAGCCCTAAAACCACTTTGGTACTAAAAGCATCTGCACTCTGGCAAGGTGTGCATCCTCATGGCCTCATGGATGCTGTTGATGGCCTTGGACTGGCATCTTTCATGACACCTTGCTGAAACAGGATTCAGTCATCAGCCCCCAAGATGCACAAAAGCAAACTCCAGGTTTCCATGGAGAATCTATTCTGCTTCCTCCCTGCATATCTGAAGTTCCTACCAAGGAGGAGCCAAAGCAGTGAGATGCATTTGTTTGATATTGCTTTTACAATGGGAAAATGTGCACTGGGGAGTGACTTTAAAGCATTAGACACTTACAAGCAATGATGCAGGCAAAAAACCCCCAGGGTTTTACCTTATCAGTTGTTTAAAATTATCAGTCTTGCAGATACAAATTAACTAGATTGAGATTTGGCTATTATTCAGAGATGGGGAAGCCCCTAATCAAAATCACATCTCCTCTGGAATTTTTGTCTGCTGGCATTAGAGTGCACAATTCCTCCTTTATTGGAGCAGGAAGCCTGCCCTTCTATGGTTCATTATCAGCCTGCACTGTGCCCCTCCCAGTGGTGTTCACAAATCGATGACTAATCCTGATCCAAATCAGTTATCAGATATGCTGGAATTGTTTTCTGTGCCCTGAGACAGCAAAGAAATAGCTGTTAACATCACTCTGCTGAAAGCATTCCAGTGCAGGACAGACCTGGGATGTGTCTCAGGGGAGCACGGTGGGATACTAAATGCAGCTTTTGCTGCAAGACAGTTTAGACCCTTTTAGAAATTCTTAGATCCATTTCTTCGATGGGGTGGGAAGAAAATAAGTGCAGTAACTCTCAAGAAGGAGGAAATTCATCCTCTTTGAGTTTAATCTTTAAGCTGAACTTCAGGAACTAGCTTCCAGGACTGTATATTGCTTTTTTTTCCCATCTTTTTTATTCTGTGCAGCATTCTGAGAGGCTGGTCAGTGCATAAAGCAATTCCCACTGGCTCAAGAGAAGAACACTGCTGGCACCGAGCAGCTGTCCCAGTGTAACAAGGTACAGTGACTAAACAGTCATTTCACTGCCTGGGTAACAAACTCGTACAAGGCAAATTCCTTCTCTTTGGTAAATGATGCGCAGAAAGTGGCATTTCCATTACATCACCCAGTGCATAAATATAAAAGAGGGTTTAATTCTCTACATGACACAATTACTTCCAAAAGGAAGAACTGGAAAGAGAGACCCCAGTGAACATATCTGCAGGAATTTATGAGGGAGTAATTGGTTTTATCCAGGGTGACACTGCAGGGTCACGTCCTGGCACACTTTAACACTGGGAGAATGGGCATATTTAAAGTGCCAGAAGGTGAGATAAAAATCCTGTTTAAAAGATTATGTCTTGCCAGCATATAATCTGCCAGAACACTACAGGAAATTCTTCTTTACAGCTTCTGGGTGTATTTTTGTCCCATAAGGTACAAAGCAATCACTGTGTTGCATGTTGAATGTATGACAAATACTGAAGGCACTGTAGGCTGTGTGCTTCTGCTCACTGATGCCAATGAAGCAATTTGTTATTACTGTAGTCTTTAATTCTGAAACCAGTGCATCAGGAAGGAGGTTGGTAATGCAGGATACAAACATGCCTGTATTGTAGAAGATGCTGTTTAGACCAACAACTCCACTGCCTTTGCTGCACAGAAAGGAGAAAATAAGAAGGAAAAAAAAGCTGCTGTGAAGACTCTCCAGAAAAAAAATTATCTTCAGAAAAATGTTCCTTTTCCCTCCAGAAAAATGTTCTGAAAGAGCAAGAATTCAGTCCCTAGCATTCTCCTTTCTCATCCTTGGCAGGGCAACGGCCCACAGCACGGTGGCAGGCACTGTGCAGAGACAGATCCCACCCCAAGGAACCAAATGACCAAGCTAGTGGGTGGGAAAAAGGGAAAAGCTGGGGATGTGTCCACCTGGACTTCAGCAAAGCCCTTGACACCATCTCCCAGAGCATCCTCTGGGAAAACTGGCAGCCCACAGCATGGGCAGGGGCTCTCTTTGCTGGGGTAAGAACTGCCTGGATGGCTGGGCCCAGGGTGTGGTGGGGAATGGGAATTCTGCACCCAGAGCAGTGTCCCCAGCCCTGATTAATCTCTTTTCTCAGGGCTCTGGATGAGGGGATTGAGAGCAGCCTCAGCAATGTGTGGCTGACACCCACTTTGGTGGCATTTGATTCCCTGGAGGGCAGGAAGGCTCTGCAGAGGGACCTGGGCAGGCTGGGTCCATGGGCTCAGGCCAGTTGTGTGAGGTTCAATCTCATTTTCAAGCTCATGTAGAAAATAAAACAATACAAATGTTATATTTCACACCATTGCAATCAAAACCCAACTATTTCCTAATCACAATACATTATAAACATTCCTTAGCTTATCCAATTTATCACTGTATCATATACTTTATACTATAAATAGTTTAAAGCTAATAATCTAAAATTACTCTTACTAAAATTACTCTTCATCTTATTCATAAAACCATCCTTCAAAACTTATTTCTATTTCTCTCTCAACAATATTTACCCTATTCCACAACATTTCTAAATCAGTATTTCTTCTCTCAGTATTTACATATTCCCTGAGCTGGGCACTGGTGGGGTCACAGCTCGAGTGCAGTGTCCAGTTCTGGGCCCTCAGCTCAGGACAGACACCTCACTTACTATTTATCAATATTTCCTAACAAAAACCTTATTTCCAACCCAACAAAAATCAAAAATTTTACACTCCATAGATAACTCAAGACAGCATCAAAACCAAAAAACATTTTATTCCATTTTTAATCTCATATAAAAATTAAAACAATACAAATGTTATAATTCACACCATTACAATCAAAACCCAAGTATTTCCTAATTACAATACATTATAATTCCTTAGTTCTTAACTTTTACTGCACTATACTATAAATACTTCTTTAAGTGCTATTTTGCTGTTATTTCTATGCAGTTTCTTGATTATCATATCTCTTTCTTGAGCTAGTTAAAAAGTATCTTACATAGCATAGTTTCTATTTGAACATTGTGTTATAACCTAAAATATATTTAACACACTACTTGAGAGAATTAATACAGAATATCTTTCTAACATTACACATATAATACTCATTGTAATATTTGTGAAAAGCTAATAATAAAATACGCATTTTTCTCAGATACATATTATAATAGTGGCTTTTGGCAAAAGTTAAAGTGGATTTTATATGTGTGGTGTTGAAGTAACTTTGTTATAAAGGTACAGTTTTTATTCCTGCTGTCCATGGAGCTCAGTGCAATAGCTGATATCAGTGTGCTTGTGTTGAAATTCCTGCTGGGATGGGATAACACACAAAGGGCACAGGACGAGGACAGATGTGCCAACCATCAGCACTCACCCTCTGAAGGCAGCGTGGGCCAGGGCCCAGAACTGGAGGTGATAAAAAAGGACAAAAACCACAACCAAGAGATCTCCAGGGCTGGTTCCTGGGGGTGGGATTGCCTCGCTCAGCTTTGGGGCTGGACTTGCTCCAATGATCCCAGACCAGGCTTGGGGAGAAGGGTGTTCCACTGAGGGTGGACACAAAGAATGCAGAGTTTATGGGCTCCAAGGACATTTAGCAGAGCTCCCAAGATAAGGAAGAAACAATAAAGACAGCTCAGCGACTGTCGTGAATCAGCTGTGCCTGGGTAAAAGGTAATTCCAGCAGGGACAGATCACAAGAAGCAGCTGAGAGCCCACCTCAGAGCAAGGGAAAGCCTGAGCAGCATGAGAAGAGTCATTAAACAAGAGAGAATAGCGATTAACAAGAGTTAATAACCAGTGAGCATTCAGTCCTCGATTTCTGGAACACCACCGAGCAGCCAGGTTTGTACAGGTCTGAAATAAACAATGGATGTCTCTCTCCAGTGTACAGGTATTGGCTCGTGGCCACCGGCAGTACGGCACGAGAGCACACCCGGAGCGCTTCCCTGGCGCCGGTTTTATTAAAAAAAAAAAAAAAAAAAAAAAAAAAAAAAAAAAAAAAAAAAAAAAAAGGGGGTGGGGTCCGCCTTCCGCGGAACGAACACGGGTACCCAAAGGGAATCTCTGCCAAAGGAGAGGCTCCGCAGCCCGCAGAACCCGTGTTCTGTACCCGGTACCCAAACTGGAGGTCGCAGAACCCGTGTTCTGTACCCGGTACCCAAATTGGAGCCCGCAGAACCCGTGTTCTGTACCCGTACCCACAGGGAATCTCCGCCCAAGCAGAGGCTCCCGGGCCCGCGGAACACGGAGCCGGGCGGGCGCCGCCATGGCGGGCGCTGGGGCCTGCCGGGGACTTTCCGTTCAGCTGTGCCCGCCTGCCTGCCGGTGGGATTGTTAACGGGCAGGGGAAGAGCGGCAGCAGAGGCTCCGCTGCAGCGGCAGCAAAGGCTGCAGCGAGCGGCCGCCGCCGCCTCCCGCTCTTCCGCGCCGCGGTGTCCCCGCCGCTCCCGCGCCCGCTGCGCTTTCTGCTCAGGCAGCGCGCCGGGCGCCCGCGGCGGCCGTGAGGGCGGGCGATGGCGGCGGCGGCCGGGCGGGCCTGGGCCCGGGGCGCGCTGAGGGCGGCCTGGAGAGGTGACGGGACAGCGGGAACGGGCACCGCCGGGGGAGGACACGGGACAGCGGGAACGGGCACCGCCGGGGGAGGGCACGGGACAGCGGGAACGGGCACCGCCGGGGGAGGGCACGGGACAGCGGGAACGGGCACCGCCGGGGGAGGGCACGGGACAGCGGGAACGGGCACCGCCGGGGGAGGGCACGGGACAGCGGGAACGGGCACCGCCGGGGGAGGACACGGGACACCCGCACGGCAGGCGGGGGTTCCCCGCAGGGCGAGGGGAGCGCGCTCAGGGGCACAGGCACCCGGACATCATCCATGGGGACACACGGACATCCATGGGGACACACGGACATCATCCATGGGGACACACGGACATCCATGGGGACACACGGACATCATCCATGGGGACACACGGACATCCATGGGCACACACAGACATCATCCGTGGGGACACACGGACATCATCCATGGGGACACACGGACACCATCCATGGGGACACACGGACATCCATGGGGACACACGGACATCATCCATGGGGACACACGGACATCCATGGGCACACACAGACATCATCCGTGGGGACACACGGACATCATCCATGGGGACACACGGACACCATCCATGGGGACACACGGACATCCATGGGGACACACGGACATCATCCATGGGGACACACGGACATCATCCATGGGGACACACAGACATCATCCATGGGGACACACAGACATCCATGGGGACACACGGACGTCATCCATGGGGACACACAGACATCATCCGTGGGGACACACGGACATCCATGGGGACACACAGACATCATCCATGGGCACACACGGCCATCCATGGGCACACACAGACATCATCCATGGGCACACACGGACATCCATGGGGACACAGGGACATCCATGGGCACACACAGACATCATCCGTGGGGACACACGGACATCATCCATGGGGACACACGGACATCATCCATGGGGACACACGGACATCCATGGGGACACACAGACATCATCCATGGGCACACACGGACATCATCCATGGGGACACACGGACTTCATCCATGGGGACACACGGACGTCATCCATGGGGACACACGGACGTCATCCATGGGCACACACGGACATCCATGGGCACACACAGACATCATCCATGGGGACACACAGACGTCATCCATGGGGACACACGGACGTCATCCATGGGCACACACGGACATCCATGGGGACACACGGACATCATCCATGGGGACACACGGCCATCCATGGGGACACACAGACATCATCCATGGGGACACACGGACATCATCCGTGGGGACACACGGACATCCATGGGCACACACGGACATCCATGGGGACACCCTAGCATCCATGGGGACATGGATCCTCTTTAGTCGCTTTTCAAAACTCAAATGTATTTTTTAAAGTGTTATTAGGAGGAAGGGAAAACATCTTTTATCTTCTACAGTCCTCTAAAAACCTTCTTGCTTTTCTTTTCTTTAGCAAAATCGAAGCAGCTGATGAATTTCAGGTCTCTTTCCACCCTCAGGGCAATCTGTACTGAAGTGGTGCCAAACTGTAATGAGAGCCTGAACATTAAGCAGGGCTTGAAAACAGGCTGGTGGGTTTTCCTTAGAGGAGGGAAACATTTCCACAGCCTAGTCACAAAAATATCCTTAAAAAAACCCGACCATTTCTTGCAGGTAAACCAGGAAAAAGAAAGGCTGCAACTACTTAATAATTCATTAAAATCATTCTATCAGCAAGATGGACTGCCCTCTTTGTGACATTTTCTGTCGCAGTGTTTTCCCTCCCACCTTCTGCTTTGCACTTCAAGACAAAAGGTTCAAGTCTGATTCCCTTTGAAAATCACTGGCTTCTCTGCCCATGCCTGTATTTGCAGCAGATGCAGTTTTTAAAGGAAGGAGATGTGCTGTCTCTAAACACCTGTCTGTCTTTGTTCCAGGCTTTGCTTCTGTGCCAGTGAAAGGGAGCTGCAGTCCCTACTCCAGCCTGGCATGGGCTTTCCAGACACGGTGCTCCCTCACTGCCCCCTGGGCTGGGACAGTGGAGCAGTGCAGGAAAAGCAGTTTCTTCAATACCTGTAAGTCCTGAGCTGGGTGAAAATTGTTAACAAACAGGAGAGGGGAAGAAAACACTGCTCTGGAGAGACACAGTCGTGAAAATCTGTGTATACTGACTTTTTTGTGTCTCCTGGGATTACAGTGGCAGCTGCAGGTGTTGACAGAAGTGCGTGCACAAAATCAATTTATCATCTTTTAATAGCAAACAAGGGTTTGCTTTGTGTCACAGTGAATCCCTCTAATGTGTGTCACTGGATGGGAGGAGGAAGCAGCTTCCCCTCTGTTTCCTAGGCCTTTATTGAGAGTGTAAATTGTGTGTTTATCTTCTAAATTATTTTTTGAGCCACAGGCAAGGCCTGCTGTTCAAAATTGGAATTGCTGCAATGCAAGGCACAAAAACTGTTGGTAGCCCCCTGCAGACTGTCTGCTCTGGTGCAGTGTTTTCCTCCAGCCCTGAAAGGAATTTCACCCGTGCTTAGCATAGCTGAGGAATGGTGGCTGTTTGAATTGACACTCAGGACTGTGAACTGAGACAGCTGGGGGGCTTTTTCACCTGCTCTGTGCTTCCTTTTCCTGTCCCATAGCAGAAGAGAGGAAATGGTAAGGACACAGTCTCTGGCAGAGATAACTGCAGCAGTCAGAGGGTCAGAATGGGATTGTTTCTAACCCATAGAATTTAGGAGCTCTGCAGAATCAGCCTCTCAGAACTGGTGGTCTCTTCCTTCTCAACATCTGGGTGAAGAATGCTGCATTCTTTTTCTTTACATCTGCTCAAGGAAAGGGGTTAAACAGTCAGGCTGGGCTTGCTGCTGGTTTTATCCAGTAAATTTTGACCCTTGACTGTAATTGAGGGTGGAGGGGTCTCCAAAGGCTTGGAAAGGCTGCAGTGTGAGCTGCAGGCTGTGCATGGAATAGGCTTTCTAAGGATGCCACCTGCAGGGAGAAATCGTTTGGACAAGCAGCAGCAAGATGAGAATGTGTAAGAAGCCACCCTCTGTTGTTATTTTGTTTATCTTAAATTAAACCACAAGTGATTGCAGTGTGATTAGGATTTGTATGTTAGATATTTCCTTAATTAGCCTTGTATTCATATTCACAAGCTCTAGATGAGCTCTGTTTTGCCAGGAGCTTTTCCAGACGTCTGGTTAAATGTCTGAATTAGAAATATTTGCTGAAACAAAACATCCATGTTGTTTAGTAAAATTTTATTTATTTAGGCAAACTACCTGAAACTATTGGCTTATTTAATAAGATGTAACAACCTGGAAAAATGGAAGTGTACCTCCTTTATACATTAAGCAGAGGCAGTAGCCGTGAGATTCAGAAGACTCAGGGTTTTGTATTTCAAAGTACAATTATTCTAAGAACACTCACAGAAGTAAAAAGCAAAACCCTCACAATTCAAATGAAGTGGATACAAACAGTATAAATCACTCAATTCCTTAGCAGTGCAGTTGCTTCCGGATTGGCAATATTTAAAATGCAGATATGACCATTTTATGTGAAGTAGCTGTCAAGTGAAATGTCAGCCAAATGACAGAGCTTTGTGCCTGAGAAGGGTGACTGGATTTTTCTCTCTCTAGTGAATGCTTAATATTCTTTCATCAGTCCTTGGGTAATATTACTGTGCTCTTGCTAGTAGAGTCATCCATATCTTCAACAGAACTATTATTTTTTATAGTTTGTCTGGTTTGAATAGAAGGAATTCATTTAAATAGGAAAAATTGCAATTATCTGAGGCATTTGTCTCTGATCTTTACCCAGGTACTTCTGTCCTGCAACACTGACACAAAAACATACACAAGGATTTATTCCCATCCTGTGACATGTTTCAGTGAGTTTTTAATGAAATGATGGAAATTATCTTCATATTGCAGGCTTATTTTTTGCCCTTTCCACCCTCCTGACCATGGGAAGCAATTCAGTTTTCATTTACTGCTTTGGGTGTCTCCCAGCCTGAGGAATTATCTCTGACCCCAGGCATCCAAACCAGCGTGATTTTCTCATCATCTGTTGTGTATCCAAATGCATGTGAGATGAGGAGCTTTTATTTGTTACTGGGAATGTATAAAAATCACACAGTCCTGCTCACAGGTAATCCCATTAGCTGCCCTTGGGAGCCAGCCATGGGATCATAGAGTGGTTTGGGTAGGAAGGGTCTTAAAGAGCATCTTGTTCCAAAGCCACTTCTGTGGCTGGAGAGCCTTGCACTGCTCCTTGAGCCTGCTCCTTAAGTACATTTTGTACCATGTTTTTGTAGTCTTATGTGAGTTTTCTTTGGGCTAAATTGTTCATTTTGACAGCCATGTCTAACTCCATGATCAGAATTTAAAAATGCTTACTTTTTCAATTTACAAAGAATTTTCCTTGAAGTATGAGCATTCCAGATAAATAATTACAGAGCTGCCTCTTGTCATTATCAGGGGCATCATAAGAAGAGTTCTGATGTTTCAGCATTAAGGATGTAAAGAGTTACATCTGTACAACAGCTTTTTACATTTTTTTTCCTTTTACAAGAGAGTTGTCTGTATGTTGAAAAATAGTTGGTTAATTGCTTTTAGTCAAAAGAAAGGGGACTAAATGCCTTATAGTTAATTGTACCTGGAGAGGTATTCTGTTGGGTTTTGATTTGATTGGGGTTTTTTTACAGTATTTATTTAGATCATTTTATGATATTACTTTTCAAAGGCATTTAGCCTCCAATTTTCATTTTGTTTTGAGGAACTGAACCAAGCCAAGGGTGTTTAGTTTGCAGAAACCTCACTGAAATTTCTCTTCTCCATTTATCCATCTGGTGACACTGCGGCGTGATAGTTACTAAAAATAAAAAATGAAAGCTTTACTAATCAAAGCTACCTTCAAAAGGTAGTAGTATTTACAACCACACATACTAGCTATATTTAAGGTCCTTGGTTTTTCATAAAATGTTATAAAGAAAAAAAGTACAATTTCTCAGATGCTGGATTTGTAGCTGGATTTATTCAGGGTTTGAATTGAGACTGACAATCAACCTGACAGTCAGGTCCCATGTCTGCAACTTGTGCTGACATTGTGACAAATTGCCAGTTTTAGAAAATGTGAAATTCTAATCTGAGTGCACTGCGGAAGGGTGCTCAAGGTTTGCAGTAAAGTGGAGTTATTCCCTGTGTCAGTGCAGCAGTGTGAGTGCATCTTTTGGAATATTTTCCAGGTTTTGTTGTACTATCAGGATGCAAGTTTTCTTCTGGATTTTGGGGAAAATGCCCAAAACTTTCCCATTCTATCTTGGGGGAGAAAATAATTAGTCTATAGATGTCTTTTTCGCCAAAAAATTTGCAGACCCACCTCAACAGAATTTTTATTCAACCCACACAATTGGAGCTTTTGCATTTTTTAACAATGTTATTTAATTACTATGAATTAATAGGTAGCCCAAGAGCGTCAGACTTGTATTAACAAAATCAAACAGAACGTTTGGTAGTAGATGAGGGTTTTTTTGTTTTGCTCTTGTGGAAATCAATCTAGCAGTGAGAAGTAGAACTGAGCTTAAGTTTTCAGTGGAAACATACCAGGTATGTGTCCTTGTTATTTTTTAACTTCTTCTGTGAGCTTTTATCTAAAACCATTTCTCTGTCTGTCCCGTGGTGGTGGTCTCCTGGATGGCCTCACGTTGTTTTTTGTGGTGAGACATTTGCAGTGCCCAGATTTGGCAGCTGTGCAGTTGGATGCCCCCAGTTCATGCTGTATGCCTCAGCAGTGGCTGTCCCGGCTGAACAGTCTTCAGGCTTCCCGGGTTTTGTAAAGGCCCTGAGGGCTCCCAGACAATACCCTCAGGAGATGACATCTGCAGAGGGAGAGGCAGAATTGCAAAGAGGAGCATGCATTTTGCTTTAGCAGCCCTGATTTTTAATGGCCCCACTGGGGAGGAGGAGATTTTTGTCTTCTCATTATCTTCAGTATCAGATGTGCATCATATGCTGCCATTTTTAAAGGCTGGGAGGTCTCTTTTGAAAAAGGGTCTCTTTCTTTGAAGAAAACTATGTTTTGAGTGTGGTGACTTAGTGACTTGAGAATAATCTGGCACTATATGTAATTTTTTATAGATCTTGTGGATCCATGCTGTTCTGCTCATGGGCCAGGGTTAGACAGGAAATCAAGGAACTGATGTCATATGGAGGCAGATAGTTGGATTTCAGAGGTCAAGTGGCAAGAGCAGTTCTCATTTGGGATGAACACACTGATGTTGATGAGTCTGCTGTAGAATCTCACTTGTTAGAAGTAATCCCTCTGGTGTTAGTATGCCATTGTTCCATTTTTCTCTCATTAATAAATCTCTTTGTATTATCATCTGCAGAATATTCCCTTTTGAATTGTGGAGGAGAGGATTCAACCTAGAGGAGTTAAATATTTTCCATAAGTAACTTTACAAAGCCTGAGTAGGTCTTGGAATGAAAGATTTCCACGTTTAAAGCTAGGAGGAAAATATATTAGAAACATAACTTCTGAGGGATAGCAGATGGTATGAACTGAGTTGACAGGTTTTGAACAGTGTATGAGTTCAGCTGAAGATGATTAAGGTGTAAGAAGCCAAACTCCATCTTTGTTTTGGATGGTTCACTGCTGTTGTTTTGGAAGTAGGTTTTAATGTTATTGTGAGAATGACTCCAGCCACTCATAAGAATTGAGCTTGACGTTGAATGTTAATACATGCAATTGGAAATGACATCTGAATTACTTGAGTCATGTTCAGCCACTGCAATGAGTTGCAGGTTTTGCTCTTAAGACAGCTGCTCTGGGTATGCTTTTTCCTAGCACCTTTACCCTAAATGCTTTGTAGTTAAGGATAGTGTTGTAAGATGATGGAGAGAGAATATGGCATCATGTTTAGATTTTTGGAGCACTCCTTTTGCCTAACCTAAGGTACTTAAATTGCAGTTCTTTACCAAATCCTGGTTAGAGTGGTTGATGTAGCTGGTTCATATTTCATGTGCACGAAACATTTTTTTCTAAATCTTGTTTTTGTTTGGAGATGGTGGCATTGGTATCTGGAGAAGGGAGGGGGTTGAAATATCATATTTTGTAAGATTTAATCTGTTAATAAAAGTGTGTATTCCAGGCTGAGACTTGGAAGAGAATGTAAGTGATTGAAAAGACCTTACTGAGTTCCATTGGTGATACAGCTGCACAAATGTAATGGTGTTAATGGACAACAGTGCTCTGAGGAACTGTTTATTATAAGTTCTTTAGTCTTTTTATTATGTCAATATTAATGTCTTTGTATCTCTGCTGCTGTGCTGCCACAGGCTATTTGTCACCAAAATCCTTGGGGAAAGATTACTTGTATTGGAAAGAAGTGAGCCTACTTAGCTGTTCTACAAAATTGATTCTCTCTTCTCCTTTTACTCCCTTCATTTTTCCAGCTTACTGCTCTTTGTCTCTCTTTGTATGCTCAGCAAGCTGTGAACTCATCTTGCAGGAGACAAAGAATTCTGATTTTAATCTCAGTTAATGAGTATCTAGGATACTGGTTTCTGATGGGGCTTACAGCAAGTCTTTTAATGCTTTTGGTTTACTGAGGTGTGGCCAAATATTAATCTGATAATTACCTGTCTCATTCCCGGTATTCAGGGATAATATAAAGACACAAACCCAAATACTTTCCAGAATATTACAAATACCTTTTGTGTAGATTAAGCTACATGGAATGATGTCATACAGACTTACTGTTGTTAGTGATCAGCTTGCATAAAGCATGCTTTCAGATCAGTTCAGTAGTGGATCTTTTTCTAGTCTATAAAATCAAATCTTATAGATGACACTTTTCCCCCCCACTCAGTAGCTCTGTGCTTTTGGGTAACTGACTAAAAATGTGCAGTGGCTTTTACGACTGCTTCTATTTTAGCTCTTGAGGAATGCATGCAGCACCCTATTTTACAGAGGCAAAATAAAATAAGCCCATCAATCTCAAAGACACTGCATCTCTGCTGTAGTGTCTTCATTCCTGAACATCTCCACAAGTGTGAAAGCAGTGCAGAAAGTCCTTTGTCTGGAGTTACTTCCTCCAAATCAAGACATTGCTCCTGCCTCTGTGTGTGCTTGTAATCACTTTGGTGCTTTGCTGCCAAGTCAGATTGACCTTTCTTACACACAGATTTTTATTTTCTCCAGTGGTGTGTTGGCTGTCTGTCATAAGCAGTGTCCCCACCATTGTAATCTTCCTGATGACAGCCTCTCCCTTTCACATCCCATTCTTGTCACTTTGTCTTAAAATCAGCGTGATCCCTCCATCCTATAAAGAACGCAGCCCTGCAGCCTGCAGGCTTCTGATGAGTTTCATTAAATGCAGCTGCTTTCCAAACACATGATGGTGTTATTACAGACTGATGAGATGAACTGCACTTCGGGACCAAATGTGATGTTTTCATCTGGTTCTAATTTTGTCAGAATTTGTGTAGTGCTCGAGGCCAAAGCTTGACTCAGCCTGACCTGTTCTTCATGGATGTGTTGGCATTGAATGTTCTCCTCTGGTGCAAGGCAATGTCCTTACTCTGTGACCTTTGCTACTTCCCTCTATTGGAATTAAAGTGATCTGATTGTATGGTATATTTGGAGTGTAGCTCAAAGGGCAGGATTTTTTTTTGGCATGTTACCAGCTCCAGAGCTGCTCTTTTCTCTTAACTGCTTGTGCTGCCCCTCTGCAGCCTCCTTGGTAGCTGTTTGACCCTCTGTGGTGTCACCCAAACTGCAGATTGAGGGACTGTTCCAGCTTAAAAATAGCCTTGCAAAGAAAAATCTAAGTGCCTTTATTGTGATTCCATGTTTCCAGGCTAGAAAGTTTATAATTTTTTAAAAATAATTGCTAGTTACACAGTGTTTTCTGAATCAGCTAAGAAGGATTTATTAACAGGATTGATGACCAGCCTTCCACCTAATGGAACAGCCCCAAAATTCACTTAGCATGAATTTACTGAAAAACACATTACCTACTTAGTTTGCTTTTTTCCCCCCTAAAAAAAATTTGCAGCAAAGAGGTAATGTGTTTTTATGTAAGTTTTTGTTGGTTTTGGTGGCGTTTTTTGTTGATATTTTCCCCCCACACCTTAGGTCACAGCTACATGCAGTGGTGTGTTGTAATCAGCTGTAAGGTAGACACTGGTTTTAAACCATTTGATACTGCTGCTGTTTGTGGGATTTCTTTTTTTTAACTTCCAAACCTCTGAACATTGGGGTTCACTTGAATGTCTAGAAAAGAGCATATAATTTCAGACAAAAAATTCTCTTTTGCAGGGGACCAAAGCCTACCCCAGAGCAAATTCAGTTCTTGCCTCACAGCATATAAGAAGTAGGATAAACTTTGCTGTTATCCATGGGCATTTGTGCTGGTCTGTAATACACAGATTTCCGCTTGTCTGCAGTAGAGTCAAAATCCCTGTTACAAGTTTTACCTTGTTGAGCTGTTCATACACCAATTTTTGGGTATGTAATGACTTTGGAGGCCACTCTGCTCTTGGCTGATTGGAGGTAATATTATTTTGTAGCTCCCTGGACTTGCAGAGTTCTGTGTCCTTCCTTGTGTACTTGCTTTCCATTGTACTGAGCTTTGATTGCTGGATTCAGGATTCTCAGAAAGGAATCAGTTGTGCTTCCTACTTGGAAAAAGATACTTGAGTGAATAGGTGTGTCTAACTCTTGGAAGAACCACCTTGACAACTTAAACAAACTTAGTACAAAAATAAACCTGGGCACTTAGTGGCACCTCTGGGCATCCTGGATTGTTTTTGTTCCTCACTGTGTTGTCAGCCTGGCAGAGCTTGCCCAGTTCCAAAGCATTTTCCAGTCTGTGGGGCAGGATCTCTCATTATTCTGAAAATAATTAATTGCTGGTGCAAAGTGGCAGTGAATTTATGGTTATTTTATTTTCCCTGGTTAAAAGTTTTTACTGACACATTTTTATCTACTTTAAATAAACAAAATCAGTTTGTAATCAGAGAAGACAAGATTTACACTGCCATAGTAACACTGCTCCTGGGTGAAGCACATAATAGCAGTGATCTGCAAGCAGGACCTTGGTCTCACTTCTGCACTCTGGCTGGAGGGATGGGCAGGGCAGAACCTCCTGAGCTCAGCAAGGACAAGTGCAGGGTCCTGCAGCTGGGCAGAGCAGCCCCAGGCAGCAGCACGGGCTGGCTGAGCTGGGGACAGCAGCTCTGCACAGGAGGCCCTGGGTGCTGCTGGACACCCAGCTGTCCATGGGCCAGCCCTGCCCTGGGGACAAGGAGGCCACGGGGACCCTGGGCTGCCTCAGGAGCTGCACTGCCAGCAGGGCAGGGAGGGGATCCTGCCCCTCTGCTCAGCCCTGCTGGGGCCACTCTGCAGTGCTGTGTCCACTGCTGGGATCCTCAGCACAGGAGAGACCTGGAGCTCCTGCAGAGGGCCCAGCACAGGGGAGCAGGACGATGAAGGGGCTGGAGCAGCTCCGTTCTAGGAGAGGCTGGGGGAGCTGGGCCTGTTCCCCTGGAGCAGAGACACCCAGAGGAACCTGATCCATGGCTGCCAGTGTCTGCAGGGAGGGGCCAGAGCAGGGCCAGGCTCTGCTGGGCACCGGGCAGTGGCACAGGAGGCAGCGGGCAGGAGCTGAGGCTCAGCAAGTTCCACCTGAACGTGAGGAAGAACTTCCCTGTGCAGTGCCCCAGCAGGGCACAGATTGCCCACAGAGGCTGTGGAGTGTCCCTCCTGGGGACAGTCAGGAGCCATCTGGACACCATCCTGTGCCTGTGCTCTAGGGTGGGAGGCTGGAGCAGGTGACCCACGGTGGTTCTTTCCAGCCTGAGCCATCCTCTGTGATTCTGTGAAATACTATCTATGGTGTCTTCACATAATCAGTTTCTTTTTGGTATAGTTTTTTCTTTTGTTGAGTCTTTTGGGTTTTTTTTTTGTCTAAGCTGCCGTGGTGTCCTGTATTGCCATCAGCTGGGTGAGCAGGAGTTTACAGCTAACTCCTGAATATGTTTCCTAAGTCTTGCTCTCCTGTGCTGGGTGGAGCTCCAAGGCAGTGCCTGGGCCTGGCCACAGCCACTGCCTGAGGAGGCCTGACAGAGCCAGAGCTCTGTGGTGATGCTCTTAAAGTGTTCTGCATTCCTTCCTCCTTGCATTCCTTTCCACTTACACAGGCAATAAGGGGAACGTTGTATTTTCAGAACTTGAGAATAGCATCAGGTTTATGTTTTGCTTAATTTTTTGTGTTTTGTGGCTTTTAAAGCAGGCTGGCCCTTGGATATTTTTAGGGGTGATTCAAGCTGACTGTCACTGATTGATGATATGTACTGCAAGGTATTGCTGCTCTGAGTTACTAATTAATGATTTTCTTTTCATGACCTGGAAATGCATACCATACTGGTTACTGTCAGGAATATTTGTCTTTAAATCAATTTTGAAAAACCTTGTAGAAAACATGCCCTTGGCTGTGTGCCTCTCTCAGTGCAGTAATCAGGGGTAGAGGCTCATCTTTGCACCAAATACATATGCACAGAGTAGGAAATTACTTTCTTGGCAAGGCAGTAATGCTACAGTTTAAATTCCAGCAAAGCAAAGATCAAGCAGGTTTCACGTTTGGGGTTATTTTTTGTTCAGCTTCAGTTTCCAGTGTAAGCTGTACTTGAGTGTAACTTAAGGATTTTTTTTTTTTTTTTTATTTCAGTGACAGCTGATCAGCTATGGAAAGGAGCTTTGGCAGAGACTGGCGTAGGAGTAAGGAAAGGAAGAGGAAAGAAAAAGAAGAAGAAGCTAAGGAAGAATCTCAATAGAGGCCAGGAGATTGGTGAAGGTAGATTCACAAATACAAAGCTGAAGACATCTTGATATTTTTGTGTACAGTGTTTCTTGATTTCATATGTGGACAAATTTCTTTTCCTTTCTGTGATGCCAGAACCGTTTTGTCTTTAAAAAAAAAAAAAATTATTATTATTTAATGTTGGTTTTGCTTTTCCAGTTACAAATTCTGCATCATAGAGCACATTTGAAATATGTGAGAGTTTTCCATTTCATTGCATTTTCCTGAGTCCAGAGTTGCAATTCTAATCTGGAGCAAAGCATATTTTTTCTCTGTTATTTCTAAGGACGTTCTGGTTTCCTCTGGCCTGGTCTTAATGCTCCTGTGTTGCAAACTGGGAGAGTGCAAGAAGTTGCCCAGCGAAAAAAAGAAGAACGAGAGAGAATTCAGTCTGAAATCATTCAGCAGAGAGATACATTTGAGAAGAAAAAAAAAATAAAAATTAAGAGAGAGGGAGGATGGAGTGGAAAGTGTTGGGGAGGTGTCATTCTGGATCCTCCTGACCCTGGGCCGAATGGAGGTAAGAAAACCAGTTCTCTTCTTCCTCTCCCTTTCTGAGGGGGTACTTGCAGAAAGTGAGATCCAGACTTTTTCTGTGATTGAAAATTGGTTTTGTACTTTATTCCAGGCCCACACACAAGCAAGCTAAATCAAAGAGCAGGTACTGCTCACACCAGTGAAATCTATTAAAACACTGCTTTATTTCCTGCAGCTGTTAGCCTGTTCTGTTCCATTTACAGACTGAATAATTTTGTGTGGTTTTACAGAGTACTGTGCCATGTCACAGAGTGCTACAGGAGTCCTGAAGGATGGAAATGTTCTTCTGTTTCCAGCATCAATTGTCTTGAGTATGATGTGTAGTCATGTTTTTCAATAGTTTCTTAAAGGATCCTGTGGGATAAATCAATCTTTCTGAAATTCTAGTTCAAATAATGAAATAGGATTAAAGATTATGTAGTTTGAATGTAGCTTTTAGAAGAAGCTGCAATAAATAACTATCATATTAACTATAAAAGTTTTTTTTTTATTTCCTAAGTAATTCAATATAGTGAAGCTAGAGCTTTTACTTGTACAGCAGAGAGGTGACTTTTATACAGTGCTGTTATTCAGACTACTAGAGATTCTGTAGTAGCTTTAACATTTAGAAGCCTAATCTTTTTCAACTAATTAAACATGAAAAAGTCTGGTAAGCTCCTGTTGGGCTGAGTTTTTATTGTGAAACTCTGCTTATTGACATCTTTCTGTACACTTTTATAGTAAGAGGAGCTAAGAAAGACAGGTGTATTTTCTAGCACTGTTTGCATTTCATTTTGTTACCCTAAGAGCAAATATTCTGTGGAAGGCAGTGATGGGACAATGGACTTGACCAACTGTCACTGAACCTGTCAGTGTAAAATTAGGAGATCTGAGACATTAATTGTTCCAAATTCCCCATAAGTCAGTGGTGGAACATGGAGCAAGTCAAGGAAGTGCCATGGTTCTAGTTCCATACTCTGAACACAAAACTCTGTTGAGTTTATCCCACCAGAAGAAGTGCCAGCTGTTGTAAACAGTGTTTATACATTTGTGAACTTAACCTTCTGGTGTTTTCCTTGCTTTTGCTTTTGGCTGGTACGACTGATGTAGATTACTTGCATTAAAGTTGGCGGTGTGGAGCCTGCTCTAGTCAGATCACGTTCTGCCAAAAAGAGGAAAGGGCACTGCAATCAAAACAGGAGAATGAAGCTGTCACCCTGTATTATAAATGTGTTTGAGAAAAAGCAGTTTCTGATAAGCATGCACTGATTTCCTTTTAGTCCGCTAAAAATGTCAGGGGTCTTCAGGCCCCCCCAGTTCTTTCAGTTCCTTTCTTTTTATTCAGAGGATTAATGGTTTTGCAGGGGAACTGGGACATTACCTGTATGCAAAGCAATGTCAAGGTGTTGGGAAGAGCAGACCTGAAGCTGCCAAACCCAATGAATCCTTTTGGCCTGAGACTGTGGCATGACAGGATTCCTTGGTGTCACTTACTGTGCTGGCTAGGAGTAGAGAAAGAACAGTGTTTTCCACTTTGAAATCAAATTGCTTTTCTCCCAAGTTTGTTCCTTTAGCAACTGAAGAGCTTCAGAGGGAGCAGAGTACAGATTCATATCCTTACTGTGAGCCAGAAATCTGCTTTGTGCAGACTGACAGGTCTCTAAACTGTGCCAAGATGATCATGTTTATAAACATCTTGGAGGTTTTGTGTAAATAATAAACGATGCTTGGTCAAGGACTGAGGCCCCAGTTCTACACCGTTGCAGGCTTTTAAACTTTCCTCCAAAATCTCACTGTAGCTACGCCAAGTAAAGGTTTTCTGTGTTATACTGAAATGCTCTTGTTCATGGCATAAGTTGGAAAAGCAAGAGGTTGTGAGGACTATGGTTATTTGAAGTGGTCAAGTATTGTTTTGTTTCATGCTCCCCCTCCACTTTCTGGAATTTCACAAAAGTGTGAATAAAGAAGTACTTGCATTTCCATAGAATCAAAGACTAGGTTGGTTTGGAAGAGACTTCTTACAGGTCATCCAGTCCAAACCCCACATCTCTTTGAATCCCTGTTAATTGTATGGTAAAAGCTTTAGAATATTCTGAAAAATACTAGATAATACTTTAGTCATAATGGAAGTGACCCATCTGGTGATTTTAATGACTTACTTCTTTTGCTCTGTATATATGAAATTTGAGGTTTATTTGCAGTTTTAGAGCAGTATTTAGGGGAGAAGGTAGTTTACATTGCTTGTTCAAATTATTCTTACCTTACCTTTTCTAATTCTTGCTGAGACTCCTTTATAAACTACATCTCCATGGAAGTTGTGTCCTCTTTAATTTGTACCACCTACAGGGGGGTGTGCTGACAGACAAGTAACACAAGGAAATGTGCTTTTCTCTCCTTGTTTTTCTCCCTACAGAAACTTATGAAGATTTTGAAACAAGAGTCATCGAGGTAAGCATTGCAAATCTTTCCAGGGACTTTGAAGAATTATCACTACTTTATATTGGCCTTGCAATTATTTAACAAGTCTTTGCCAAGTCAGTGTTGTAGCAGTAGGACTTGGTCTGGTTCTCTTGTTTCAGCTGCACAGCCTATGAGAAAGTGAATTACCTTGTCTCTTCATTTGAAAGAGAAGGGCTAAGAGAAACATTTTCTTAACAAAATAGCCTGCTTGACCACGGCTCCTTGTCTGGAAGTTAAAAGAATGATCAGGCAAGTCAGAAGCTGAGCTACCTGACAGCTCTACTTCAGAAAAGCTTCTCTCCTGTCCTGATAAATGTGCAAATGGGTTTCCTTGTCCTTGATTATCTTTCTGCATTTTGCTGAGATCACCATCAGTTTCTACCCAGTGACTCGAGTGTTTTCTAGGTAAATCCCAGTCTTTACTTGTGGCAGTGGGTTTTGGTATCTCCTGAGACATGGCAAACAATGATTCTGAATTGTAATCTCAGTCTGGGTAATTAAAAGTCATGAGTTGGTTTCTTTTTTTTTTTTTTTAATCCTGCAAAGGGGAAAGATGTAAACTGTTTTAGATGTCTGCTGTGAAAAGGATAAAAAGCAATGGATATAAATAAAAAGCAAGCTAAATTTAGACATAAAGAATGACTTGTAAATGGGAATTTGAATACTGGAATGGGTTGGGAGTATAGGGAATGTCTGTCATTGGAGCTTTTTAAAAACAAGTTAGATAATCTGTTAGAAGGGATGGGGAGACAAAATCTGTGACCTGTTAACCCATTTTCATGTCTCAGTGGGTTTTTGGAGTGCACTGGACCACACTATGGGCTTTGACTGATACAGCAAAGACCATTTGGAGCACGTGGCCTTTAGCTGAGCCTGTGTTTGAGGGCCATTTGTGAAAACTGCACAGAAACTGTTCCTAAAAGAAGTGATTTTTGCTCCCAAGCCCTGCAGCTGGCAGTGCCTTCTGCTGCCTGAAGGGGCACAGAGCAGAGAATGTTGGGCTGCTGCTGTGCCATGTCACAGCTGGCTCTCACTTTGGGTGCCAGAGCAGGGGCTTTGCCCTTCTCTACTGGCAGAATTATTTACAAACAGCAAAGCTGAGTTGCTCTGCAGTGGTTCCGTGTGCTGTAGAAATTTGGCTCAGTGCTTTATTATATTTGAGTAATAAAAAAGCTTTGAGAAGCAGGCTGGAGCTCTGCTGTTACATGAGATTGCCACAGATGTGAACTGAGAAAGTGGAATGCTTTTGCAGAAAAATAGCAGCAGCAAAAATTCTCTGTTCAAAAGCAGCAGCGAGCTCAAGGTAATTGAGTCTTACAATTTTCTGATAACAAGTATGAGTTTTGAAATAAATAGATCATTTTAGCATTCCTGGCTTAAATAGGTGAGAGACATGCTGCTATTTCTGGATGTGTTTTTCATTGTCTTTGCCTTCACACCAGTACATGAGATTAAAATAACATTTGCTGGGAAGTTGTGCTTCACAGCAAGAAACTCAGAGCCATTTTTAAAGGAGTGCCTTTTGAACAAAGATATAATAGGGTCTTTCTGTTGTGATTGTGCTACTGAAAAGGCTGTGCTGTTTTCCTAAACAAAGAGAGAAATTGCTTATTAAAGTGTTTTCTTATAATGCAGAAACAGAAAAGCTGTGATTTGATTTCTCCTGGCTGAAAAATAGAGTATAGACAAGCTCAGATTCTCACATCAACTGGAAGTTGGGTTAACTGTTTCTTACTTTCTCTGCCCGCCTAAGGCAGTATTTCCTGTTCTGCTCCTATTAGAGATAAGAACAATTTCTTTAAATAGAACTGATGGTAATGCTTAACTCGTGTTCTAACATCATGTAATCACAGTGGTAATTAAAATCTACAGGTGCAGCTGGCATGTGCCATTATTATTTTCACTGGAAGGCTTCATTTCATGTGTCATCAACCCTCAGATGAATTTTTCTTTTATTTTTCTCCAAAATGAACATGGTAACATAGCAAAAAAAAAAAGTAATAGTAATTACCTTGTGCTGTAATAGTAATTGCCTTGTAGTGCAATTAAAATTAGAAAGTGAGACCTTGTGCTCTGTAGGGCTTGAAGGCACAGAGCATGAGGTTAGTGGCCCTTTGAGTCTCTCATTAAGGGGAGCTTTCTAAATGAGAAGATATAAATAAAGCCCTTTGCAAAAACAGACCTCAAAGGGGTTTTGTCCAACACTGAAATTGCCTCCTACCAGTTGTGCTTGGTGATCACTTGCTGGTTGGTTCATGCTTTTTTGTTTCCATTGCCTGTTTCTGGTGATGGCAGCTTGAAGAATTCTGTGCAAGCACAGCTCCATTTTAGTAGGGTCAGTGCAACCTTTCCAGTGTCAGAATAGATCTGCTTTTGAGCCAGATGGTGCAGGTATGGTGCTGTCATTTTTAAATAAACCAAACACTCAGAGATTTGTTGCACTGCAGAATGAAAAGTAGCATTAGGTGTTCTTGTCTCAGTCCATTTGGCTTCTTCTTGGCTCAGCTTGGTAGACTTGCTACTTGTGGCAAAGAGAATGTTCTTTAATGCACAGCCTAAACCCTTTTGTTTCTTTTTGTAAGCCATTGTAAATTCTTTTTGCAATGGGTGCAAAAAAAAAGGCTTGTAAAAAAGAAATGCTGCATGAATTACAGTGTCTGAGATCCAGTGTTTGACAGCCTTGACTAAAAAATTATATGGTATGAAGGATACTCTTAGAGTAATAATTTACTTCTAATGAGATGTTGCCTCAGAAGTACTTTAGGAGTATTTGTAGGCTCTAGATTTTGTTTTTAGACTACAGGGAAGTCTTCTGTTCCCTAGATGATACCGACAGTGTCTTTAGACTGGCAGTGAAAATTTCAGACAGTTTTTAAGATAGCACCTGAAGCCACCTGTCACAGGAAAACATGAGTGGTCAGAACTGTGCACTGTTTCTGATACTCTTGGAGAACTCAAAAGATTTTGGCCTGCCCTAAAAGTAGAGTTTAGGAATGCTACCCTCAACTGGTTCTGTTTAATAAATACTTGATGATTTTTATCTCTTACCTGTCAGGCTGTATGGAAGAAATAACTGGCATTTGGAACACCCAGAAGCTTTTGAGTAACTTTTAATTGGGCATAATTATGGCTCATCCTTTGAAAAGGCAATGAAGCCATTTCAGCTGCTGAGTGACTTTGAGGCTGCATTGTTGGGGGGTCAATCCAAAGGATCTGTGCTCAGCTGGGAGCTGTAGTATGAAGCCACACTGGGAGAGGAGAGAGAGGAAGAGGGCAAGGTTATGAGTGCTGCTTGTGTTTGTGTGAGTGCTGTTCATTTCTGCTTGTTGGCTTGCAGGGCTCAGTGGGGGATAGCAATGGGATAGCAATCCCATCTTTCTGTGAGGGACCTGGGTGGGGAGAGCATCTCCTCCTCTGAGGGTGCAGGGTTAAGGACCATTTCAATGCAATCATTGCAGCTGGGAGAGGTTCTGCCAGTGTGTTCCCATCTGCACAGAATGCTGGTAGGGACATGGTGCAGCTAACATGGGGTTGGGATTTTTAACAAGTTGATTACTCAGTTCTTTTAGGTAACTGGATTCCCAAACCTTTTAGCTGTGCCCCTGACCCTGCCTAGGCTCATTGGCATGGAAGTGCTTTTCTTTCAGCACTGCACCTTGCTTCATTTTATCTTATTTCCCCTTGTACCTTGGAGGAGTGCTGGGACCAGAGGCTCTTAGCCCATGAGGGAATCAGCCTTTGCAATCATTTCTCTGCATCACAGCAGCAAAACAAAGAGTGGCAGTGTCAAGAGTGTGGCCTAGAGGTGGCAGGTTCCTAGAAATCATGACTAGAATAGGATTTCTGGAAAGGAGGGAGTCCCAGGGGGAATCAAGTTGGCCAGTCATTCATTTGGCTCTTACAGAAACAAAACCTCGCAGGAAGTGTTGGATTCTGACCCCTTTTTTTAACCAAGTCCAACTGCTGGAAGCATAATAATGTTTAGCAGCCTGCCTTTGAGTGCAACTTAATTCCACATTGTCGTTTCTCCTCTTAATAAATGTCTGAGGTGGTTTCATTTTGGTTTTGATGTGCTTCTCTTCCCTCAGTTCTAGAAAGGAACCTGTGTTTGCAGTATTTCACCACTGGATGGTGGATGCAAGGAGTTAGTTGGAGGTACACTGTGATTTAGGTTGAGCATGTGCTGCATCTGCTTTCTAAGCTTAAAAATTGGCTTTCAGTCTAACTTGGGTGGCAGTCTGAGCATAGGGGTGGCTGTGCCTTGGTTTCAGTCACTTTTCAGAGGCTGTGCAGTTTGAAGAGTGGCACAGAAGCTCCTTGCATGTGTCTTTATTGCCACATTCTGGAAAGGGAGAGGAATAATCCACAAGGAGATTTCTACAAACATCACATCCTTTATTTTTGACATGCTGACTCTATTTTTGTACAGCTACCTGCTGAGATTGGCAAGAGAAGATAAAAGTGTGTGCAAAGCAAAAAATAGTATTCTCTTGATGCTCCTGAGGAGATGACTCTGCTTTACTCTCTCTTCTTCCATTATTATTTTGCATTTTCTCTAAATAGCCCATTTACACAGGCACTTTCATCTTATGGGGTGTGGTTTTTAGCTTGTTCTTGTCACCAACGAGTTTGAAGAAAGAAAAATAGCTTGGAAGGCTGATATTTCTTCAAAGTGCTCTCTAGAATGTCTGGGCACCTTGAATTAAGCAGCATCTTTATTTTAATGAAAGCAAGGTGAAATTTTTGAAACCCTAACCATAATCTATACCTAGTGAAGGCACTGGAATTTTGGGGGGTGTTGTTTGTTTTGGGTTTTTGGTTGTTTTTTTGTTTTGTTTTTGTGGGGTGTTTGTTTGTTTGGATTTCTTCTGGTGAATTTTAGTAAGAATGTTTAAACCATGACCAAGTATTTTCTAATAATCTACTTTCATATGCCTAACACTACTGCCAGAGTAGCTTACTAAAGAATTACATATAGGGAAAAGGATTTTTATATATGCTGTGTATTATCTTTTGATACTTTATATGTAATTCATGTATTACATACAGCATATAAACTGTATGTGTGCATTTAAATAAACATTTAATTCAATAGATAAACAAAACCAAGGGAACTAGAACAGATGGACAAAGGTTCTCAGATTGCTGTCCCAAAATTGGCTTCTCTCACCCAGTGTGCAAGAAGCCAATGCACACACAGTGGAGCTGTTTGATTCATTTGTAGTTCTGCTCCAGCAGGGGTGCTGTGGGTAAAGCCAGCACACTGAAAGCAGAAATGCAAGCATATTGATACAGTTTGATTCTCTACAGTTCTGCATAATGAATCTGCATCACTGCTGGGCTAAGCTACTCCTTGCTTGGCTGTCTCTCACCTGGATTTGAGGGCACAGCACATTCTGAATTCCTGTTTGGTGTTAGGGGTCCCCACTCACAGGCTCGGCTTCAGAGCTGTGGTTTGCACATCAAAATGAGCCAAGTTCACCAAAGGACAAACTCTGAAGTATTTCTAAACCCCAGCAGACTGGAGCTGTTTTGGGCTGACATGTAACCAGTCTCTTCCCCTTATCTCATCATTTTAGTGACCTTTTGCCACATTCTGCATTTTCTAGCTCAGGTTGTCCTCCCTTTCCCCAGAACGTGCTCTCCCTCCCACTGCTCATCCCTCTCTTGTCCACTTTGGGATGTGTTAGACCACAGAAGGTGGGGGGCTGTAAAGCAGTGACTTGCTGATAGAATCCTGGAATATTCTGACTTGGAAGGGGCCCCTCAGGATCACTGAGTGCAATTCCTGGCCCTGCACAGAACAGCCCAAGGGTCACCCCAAGTGCCCCAGATTGTTGCCCAAACAGTTCCTGAGCTCTGCCAGGCTTTGTGCTGTGACCACTGCCCAGGGGAGCTGTTCCAGTGCCCAACCTCCCCCTGGGTGAAAAACCTTTTCCTGATCTCCAACCTAAACCTCCCCTGACACAGCTTCAGGCTATTTCCTTCTTCTTCCCCTCTCTGAAATGGAATCTCCTTTTCAGCAGCTGCCATCTCTGTAATCAGACTGCCTTCTGCAGCATGCAAGTAGATTTCAATCCTAAATTTTAATTTGTGTAAAGCAACAACAGACCTTGAGTAATTCCTGAGAGTGCTTCTAAAATAGGTTAAAATACGAGGGGGGCACTTAAATATTGGTGTCACTTTCTCAGTATTAATATTACTTTCCATTTTTTCCCATGTTGTTTGATCATGCTTGAAATCACACCTAAAGCTGGGAGCATTAGAGCATTATCTGTTGTGCAGCTGAGCACAACAGAGGGGTTGCTTCCATGAGGCAACTTTTTCTCTGAGTGTGGATTTTTAACAACCTTTATGTATTTAATGCCTTGAAGCCAGTGTCCCACTGCAGATGCTACCCATTGACAAAGGCAGTATAGATATTTTAAGTGTATACTACAGACCTCTGATAGCTTTTTTCTAAACTTGACTCTCTTTAAAAAAAAGAAGAAACAAAAACTAACAAAGCCCAACCCATTTGGACTTGTGTAATAACAGGAAGTTTTGTGTTGTTTTTTTTTTTCTTCAGGTGAGAAATGTGTTTTGTATGAAGGCAAAGGAAGGCAGGAAAAAATCAGTACGTGCCTTAGTGGCTGTTGGGAATGGCAAAGGGGCTGCAGGTATGTGCTGTGTGCATGCATTTATTCTGTGTACAGGGTGACATCTGATGATGGCATATTTTGTGGCAGCTTTAATAGGACAGCTGAATTCCTGGTCAGCCAGAGTTTGGCTGAACTTTGCTCGTGTGAAAGATTGAAGGCTGAATTTTGCATGCACTTGGGAGTGGAGGAAAATTTGTAAAGAGAGGAAGGTGTGGTTCTCTTGCAGAAAGATGTGCTACTCTGAAAAATCTCTTCCTGCCTCTTCTTTGGAAAGATTAATGTGTTTTCACTGTAATCCAGATGTCCTAAATGATGGATCTGAAGTTGTCCTAGGCTTTTTTCCTTCATTCCCTTCTTTGTGTGTAAACAGAGTGGATTGTCTCTTTTGTCTGAAGCAGTCACCACTGCTCAGTTGTTTGAAACAAAGTTTGGTCAAACACACAAAAACAGCTTAAGCCTTATTTTTTTTCCTTTGACAACAAGCAGATGGCATCCAGATATTAGGTGTTCATAACTCCTAAACTGTTTGTGTGATTTCCTCTGAATCACTTGCTGAGTATGGTCTGTGCAGTGGAACGGAAATTTAAATGCTAAACGTGGCTGTGAAGTTCTTTGGTTTTTTCCACTTTTCTTTCTGAAGATCATCTGCATCATCTGTATCCCAGCAATAAAATGCCTCTTTCTGTCTTGCAGGTTTTGCCATAGGGAAGGCAGGTGACAGGACAAATGCTTTAAGGAAAGTACGTTGATTGAATTTTTTTTTACTTGATGACAATTACAATAATTCATACTTACAGGGTTTTCCCTAGTAATCAGTATAATCTGTAGTTTTTGCAGAGAAGTAAGTCCATGTGTTTGCTTTGTCTTGATTGAGATAATAATACATTTATTTGGGTTAGAAAAGCCCTTTAAGATCCAGCCCAGCTGTTGACCCAACACTGCCAAGTCCAGCAGCAGCCTCAGTGCCCTGTCTGCACATCTCTCAGACACCTCAGGGATGGTGGCTGAGCCACTTCACTGGCAGCCTGGTCCAGTGCTTGGCAACCCTTGCAGGGGAGGAATTTTTCCCATCTGAGCCTCCACTGGCGCAGCTTGAGGCAATTTCCCCTCATCCTACCCCTTGCTACCTGGGAAAAGAGACTGACCCCAGCTCATGTCATCTCCTTTCAGGAGCTGTAGGGAGCAGTAAGGTCCTCCCTGAGCCTCCTCTTCTCCAGACTAAACATCTTCATTTCCACAGAGTTTAGATGTGGCAAATCTGTTTTCCTAAGTTGTTGTTTCCTAAGTTTTTCTCTTTTTTTTTCTGTCTCATTAACTGAATAATGGTAAATTGCAAATGCTTAGCAGAAGAATTTAAGGAAAAAATGTTTTCTGCTTTCATTCCCTAGGCAAAGAATAAAGCAATAAGCTCCTTGCACTTTATAGAGATGTATCAGAACCACACAAGTAAGTATTATTCTTTCAGTATAAGCAGTGAATATGCCAGCAAGAACTGGTTGCAACTACTTGCAAAGCATAAAAAATGTTGAATCAAGTTTTTCTGATCTGATGCATTGTATTATACAATTCTTGACAACCTGGTCTAGTTGAAGGTTCCCTGCTCATTGTGGAGTGGTTGGACCAGCTGACCTTTAAAAAGTCCCTTCCAACACAAACTATTCCATGGATCTGTGCTTAGAATTTGGGTACTTAATACATAGTATTTCAGGCTCTTAATAGCAAGATTAGATCTTTTCTGGCACAGTTTGAGTTAAGGGAGTCAGATACTGTCAGGGCATTTTTCTTCACTGTGTGAGTGAACTCCTGTGTTTTTCCCCTTTCTGTGTCACAGGAGATGATTCCCTGGGACTCAACCCATGTGTGCTGAGCCTGGGCTGGAGGCTCAGCCTGAGGTTTCCTGGTAGTTTTTTGTTTGTACTTTGTATGGGAAATCCAAGAATGTTGATGCCTATGGGGAAATCTTAGGTTAAAAACTAGATTATTAGAAAAGGTATGAGCAAATTGTGTCACATGAGCTCAGTTCAAAACTAAATGAGGCTCACTAGAGACACACTTATTTTTCAATTGTAACATAGTATTCACAGGTATTTCAGCATTCATAATCTATTCCAGAAATTTACCTTTAAAGAAGTCAGGGGAGAGTAAAACCAACTTAGAGTTCAGAAAAAGAAAGACACTAGCTAAAGCTCTTCTAGAAGTAAGAATTTATCTGTTATGCCTTTTTTTCCCCACTCCAGTTTACCATGACATTTCTGTGAAATTTAAAAGGACAAAAATCCGCATGAAGAAACAAAACAAAGGTAATTAAAGAAGTTTACATCTTGAATTTTTCACAGTTACTGACTGGTATTTATATGATGAACTTAAACTTATCTAGTCTACCATGTTTTAAATGTTGAAAATCATCAGCCATTTCTCTTTAGAAATACCTACTTTTGCTGACATAGTTTTGCTCTTTCCCAATCAAATTGGGATTTGTCCACTTTACATTGGTGGGAGCTCTCTCACTCTTCCTCAGTGTAATTCCTTCAGTTCTCGATTACCTGGCTGTGGAGCCTGGTCCTGCTCCAGCCACTGGTGGGTTTGCACAGAGCTATAAATTCTCACACCCCTCCCACTCTGGGTCTCCCTTTCTTCACAGCCTTGGTGGTTGTGAAGTCAGTTTGATCTTCCTGGAAGTGGCACCTGAAGTTTCCTGAGAGCTCATCAGTTAGGGGAGTGTTTTTTTTCTTTTCCTTGTCTCTTTGGGGTTCTTTCAGATCTGTGTCTCTGTATATTTTGTTTCTGGTTTCCCCTTTCTCCCTCCATTTCCTAGCTGACAAGTCTCCAATTGGATAACCTCACTAGAATAAACATTCTAGCCCTTTTCTGCAGCTTTCCAGCCTTTTGGTCCCCAGGATGTATCTCTTTTTTGTGTCCTTTACTCAGGACACAAGGCTTTCCTGTAGTTTTTAAAGATCACTGGAGCTAAGCCATGTAAAATAATCCTCTCTGGAGTGAAAGGAGACTCTTCAAAAAATATCTCCTGCATTAAAGCCTGGCAAGTGTAAGAAACCATTTGCAGTTAATGCCAATGTGGTACAGCTCCAATGTGGAGCTGATAAATTCTCCATCTCTCTGATGGAGAGGGATGCAGATGACACACAAACCTCTATGTGTTTGTGGATTTTGAAATATGTTTGTCTCTCCTTCACTCTGTGCCACTAAAATGATGATGAAGTGTAACTCATTCCAATTGCTGGGCCAGGAAAAGGGAAGTGATGCCTCTGCACAGCCCCTGGAGCCATTTTCAACATCTAATATGTTCTACCATGCTGGGTAACAGAAACAGCAAAGAAGAGATCTCAGTGCTCTCTTCTGAGTAAGTTGTGTGCTTTTGAATAATGACCCAATGCTCATTTATGTATTGTTTTCCCCCAGGGTATGGTCTGCACTGCCACCGAGCCATTATCACCATCTGCAGGTTGATTGGCATTAAGGACATGTATGCCAAGGTCACTGGATCCAAAAACTTGATTAACATCACCAGAGCTCTCTTCAGAGGCTTGACCCTACAGGTGGGTGCCCTCCCAGTGCCCATTAGGTATGGGGACAGGAGGGGATGGAATAGTTTGTGGGCAAACAGTTGATATTCCAGGCTTAAGGTGAAGTAATCTTACAAAGTGCAAACAAAATCAGCAAAGGGGGTAATTCCTCAGCAGTTTTATGGAGTTGTCCATCAGGAAGCGCTGTGTGTAACTCTGCCTGTTCCACAGCCAGGTGTCTGCAGGGGACATCTGAATTCCTGGGCTTTCATTTGGTGTGGTTTTGGTGACTACTGAAAAATGCTGGGCACAGGGAATGGTGGGCCAGGTTTGTTTGCTGCTGCTTGTTTGTGCTCTAAGTTCTCACCGAGCAAGGAGTGAAGCCCCAGCTGCTTCTGTTGCTGCTGTAATTGAGACTCTGAATTCAGTCAGGGGGGTGGTGGTGGTGTCTCCACTTCCGAGTGCTCACAGTGGAGATGCCTGTCTGAGCCAGCTGCCTGGAACTGGTGGAAAAGCTCCAGCATGCAGCATTTCATCCTCCTTCCTTTGAACAGCAGCCTCAGGATGAGTCAGCCCTCTGGGAGTTCCTGGTTATCTCCTTTGTTTGCAGTTTTGGTGGCTGCCAAGGTTTAGCTGCCTCCATCCCTAATACAGCTCTGCAGAGCTGTAGCTGTCAGCTGTCCTGGCCAGTGGCATCAGGTCAGCCCCAGAGGTGAGGGGGTTGTGATCCTTTTGCCTGGTGGGAGTCACAGATCTCCCAGCTTAGCAATACCTCAGGGCAGCCACGCCTGGGGAAGCCTGGCATTGGATTTTCAGTCCTTGTCTCTGAGATCCTTCCACAGAACAAACAAAAAAAAGGCCTGCTGTATAAATTACTGCTTTTGGAGTTATGCACTTGATGTGTTTTCTTCAGTGCCCTGAGTAGGAAAAATTTCCTGTCACCTGTAAACATTTACTCTGTAAAATCTGAGTGTTATCAAAACACCTTGTAGGCCAGGGACAGGTGTCATTGAAAATAATGTTACATTCATATCTTTGTGTTAGTTAATGCCTCCTGTCTGGGCAGTAACTGGCACTTTTCTGTTATCAAAACAAAATTTATATCCACATAAAAATGTTCCTGCCAACAGGCATGTTTATGAGCAGGGTATGTTTTTCCAGAAGCAATTCCTCTGGGATGACACTGTAGGGCTGATTAGTGCATCTGAGCTCTGGCTATCTCAATTTTCTCCCAGTAAGATAAGCCATTTCATTTACACAGTGCTTGAACTGTTTATTAGGAAATTCCTCTTTGGGGCTTTCTCCCCTGCCCCACATCCCCTGTAGATCCTGGCCTGCAGTAAGCCAGCATTGTTTTGGCTGTCCTTTCCCTGTGCTGCTCCCAGGAGACTCACCAGCAGCTGGCAGACCAGAAGAGCCTCTACGTGGTGGAGTTCCGTGAGGAGCAGGGCCCTCTGCCCATCGTGGTGGCCCTGCCCCGGGGGCCTGTCCGGGAGGAGCCCGAGCCCGAGGAGGAGGTTCCCGACACGAAGCTGGAGTGGAGGGAGGTGAAGGAGGCGCAGGGGATGCTGAAATCCCCCTGGGCCAGGGTCAGGCGGGCGGCGTGCTGACAGCCCCGCTGCCTCGTGCCCAGCCGGTGCAGCTGGGACAGCCGGGCCCGAGGCACGGGGTCTGGCCTTGGGTTTCAGGGAGGCAGCAGGAGCTCTCTGTGCCAGCCATGGCTCTGCTGCCACCCAGGAGCACAATCCTGCCTGAGTGGGAATGCTCAGATGGAAGCAGCCAGAGAACGAACGAGTCTTTGGCTTCAGACACGCATTTACTCCATTCTAGAGGATGGTTTGTCCATGTTCCTTTCACATGCTCTTGGGGAACTGCTGAAAATACAAGCTTGTGAAAGCAATAAAGAATCACCAGAGTGGGTTTAGTTTGGGTTTGTTTGGGTCCTCTTGTTGCTGTTGTTGTTGCAAAATGCTGGTGTCTGGGAGGTGCTGAAGCAAGCAGCAGTAGTGGGAGCACATGTGTGCACCTGTGTCTCACTGCTGGGGCTCAGGGCTGCAGTTCTGTGCCTCCCAGTCTGAGTGCCTGCCATGGCATGTCCCCAAATGTCTCACTGCTTCAGTTCTGTGCCTCCCAGTCTGAGTGCCTGTCATGGCATGTCTCCAAATGCCAAAAGATGCTTGGGCCACCTCTTTTGGTAGTGTGGGAGAAAATACCTTAGCCTTCAAGACCAGCCTGGGAATTTACATTTGGAATTCTGATGTTAAAGACATTTAGGAGCGATGTTTTACACTGATTTAGGTGCAGGTTTCTAAAGACAGCAGTTGTGTATATACAGACAGGCAGGGTGAATTTAATTGAGTTTTATCTCACTTTTGCAATGAAAATTCTAGTTCCAGGGCCATGTCTTCTGAGCAGTGGGATGTTTTTTCCCCTCTTTGCCATCCCAGTCAAAATACACCTTCAATAGGGATTGCCAGGTTTGCAAAGTTTCTTGTCACCAGCACATCAAGCTGCTGCTGGGGAGTATGTGCTCATGTTCAGCTGGCATCTCTGCTGTTGGGCTTAGGACCCTACATAAAATTAATCTTTTGTGGCTTTACTGTTCCCACAGGTTTGTTCATATTAACACAGGGGCTTGTGTGCTTGTTTTACTCGGCACACAGATTGCTCATTGCTCACAGACACAGCTGGCTGCAAAATGAGAAATTGCATTTTCCATGGAGCTGGCCATAATTTTCTATTAAAAATCAAATTATTCTCCTGCCATTCAGGAGAAGATGGAGGTTCTCTTAACTCACTGCATTGCTGGAGGCAAAGCATCCAGTATGCAAATATTTGGAGAATGGTTAACATGGTGGTTAAACCACTTAGTTAAGCAAGAGCAACCAAGATTACAATCTGGGCATAGTTAATGAATATGTCTGTAATCTTGTTTTTAATAGGAACTGAGGCTTTGCCTGCCTTCAGGTGCACAGATTGGTTTAACTAGCATGTAATTGCCTGCTCTCCAGAGCAGATGCCTGCAGACCTCCTCGTCCTGCTGAGGAGGCTGGAGAAGAGCAGAGATGAGGATTCCACTTTCACAACCAGATGCAACCTGGTGGTGGCTGCAGGGGCACAATAGGCCCAGTGTCAGCAGTGTGAATGGGACTTGCAAATGCTCCGAAAAAAAGGCCGAGCTGTGGCTTTTTAAATGGGCTGCTGCATCCAGGCACAGCTGCAAGGGAATGCCAGCAATGGAGGGGTACCAGTCTGGGGGATCTGGGAATTCCTGAGCAAATGGGCTTTTGGGCCATGCTGGGACTGCAGTGTCTGTGTTCAACAAACTGCAGGGCCAGCCTTCCCACACCCTGGGGAGCCCTGCCAGAATGCCACTGGCCCCGTGGAAGTGTCCCCAAGGGAAAAGGCTTGCTAGCCTGCAGTGTCCATCATGCCCAATGCCCATTCCAGCAGAGTGACAGAAATTTCTGGGGTCAGTGCTGCCCTCGGGCTCTCTGTGGGGAGATGTGCTGCACACGTGGTCTGGAGGTCCTGGGAGATTCTCTGAGCTCTGGGCAGCATCCTTCCCTTCAGGAAGTGCTGGGGGTGTGCCACTTGCAGACAGCTCCCTTGGGCTGCCCAGCTTCCAGGGCATGGCTGTGCTGAGATGACAGGAGAGCTGGGCATGATGAACCTCTTTGGTGTCGTTTTCTCTTCCTCCCGCCGTGCAGGGAAGGGGCACGTTGCTGCCATTCAGCAGCCACCCCTCCCCTGTCCCTGTCCCCTGCTGGGGCCCTGCAGTCCCATGCCAAGCAGGGACACCCCTTCCCCCTGCTCAGCTGCCTGGGGTGCAGCTTGGGGTCACACCCAAGGCCCATGGTAGGGCTGCAGATCCCCGCCTTTGCCAGCACATCCAAGCAGAAAGGCATCTTTGTGTTCCCATGTCACATTCAGGGGCGTTAATAGAACCTGGGCACCAACACCCCACACACCCCACAATGATGGGATGATGAAACCAGTTTCAACAGGTGGGTGTTGGTGTGCCATTGTCCAGAGTGGCTTTGAGCTCCCTCCCTGCTCTGAAAAGGGATTTCTCTTCCCACCTCTGTTACAACCAGTTCCCTGTTGTCACAGTAACACAAGCAAAACAAGTCAGGCTGGTTTTCAGCGAGGAAAAAATCTCCATGAATGTTTTTCTTAGTTTGCAATTAAAAAGCTTCAAACCAAACCCATGGTCACAGGTCAAAAGTTTCCCTGGATATGAGGCAAGAGAGGAGCCTCCAAGTCAACTTTTATATTTCCCTCTTGTCCTCTAGTCCTGGTTGTTCTCCAGGAACTTCAGACTTAAAATGGAAGCATTCTTTGCCCCACAAGCTGGAAGAAATAATTTGGCACTGCTGTTGTTTAGGCACCTGTAACAGGCTGGAAGCATCCCTTCCTGGGTCTAAACCCCATTCCAGTTCATTCATTGGCATGGTTTAGCCCCAGCTGGCAGTTCAGCTCCACTCAGCCTCCTGGGGCTGTGCCTGGCTGCAGCAAAGGGAAAAAGAGCAGCAAGGACTCACCCATCTCAACATCACAGCAAACCCATCTTTATTAGTGACACCGTGGCAGTGTGAGAGAGTAGCCATTCACCAAATGCAGGAGTTGATTGCCTCTGCTTACTGAGGATTTGTTTCTGTCACCCAGAGAATTCTCCTCCAGCCCACTGGGCCCCTTCCAGGTTCTGCTTTGTAGGGGGATCCAGGGCAGTGGCAATTCCTGGCCTTACAGTCGTGCCTCAGAATTCAGCAGCACCCTTCAGGAGCTGCAGCGATCCACATTGCTCCTGAGCAGAGTTAAATATTGTTCCCATTGCTCATTGCAAGTCAGAGAAGGCATTTGCAGAAGCTGCATGAAAATATTAATTTGTACAGCAGTTTTAGGGGGGAAAACAGACTTAAATGGGCACAGAGAAATTGGAATGACAGTTTCGCATTTGTGCTCCTTGGTGTTTGTTGTTCACTTTTCGCCTGAAACCAGTAACAACCCTGGACACATAAAGGTGCAGTCCAGGGATATTTTAGCCCTTTAAACCCAACTATACTATGTTTTTTAAAGCTGGATGGATTTTTTGTTTGTTTGTTTGTTTTGGCCCCAGCATCAAACTGTACCCAGCCTGTAAGATATTGAAGGGAAACAGATTGTGCCAGGATATTCCTTTCTCTGGCAGGCTCCTTGTCTTCACCACCAAGATCCCACATAAAAAGCTGCTTGCTTCTAGGCTATACATTAAAAAACAAACCCCAAACCCAGGCTGGAGAGGGCAGCTGTTGTTCCTGGGGCAGTTCAGGCTCTCAGGAGGATTTCCAGCGCAGGAGCGAGAACACCTGGTGGATCACGTACAGCAGGGTGGCCACGAAGGCAAACACCTGTGGTGGAAGAACAGAGCTGTCAGGGCTGGGTGGCACAAAGGCAAACACCTGTGGTGGAAGAACAGAGCTGTCAGGGCTGGGTGGCACAAAGGCAAACGCCTGTGGTGGAAGAACAGAGCTGTCAGGGCTGGGTGGCACAAAGGCAAACACCTGTGGTGGGAGAACAGAGCTGTCAGGGCTGGGTGGCACAAAGGCAAACACCTGTGGTGGGAGAACAGAGCTGTCAGGGCTGGGTGGCACAAAGGCAAACGCCTGTGGTGGAAGAACAGAGCTGTCAGGGCTGGGTGGAACGGGGCTGCTCCGGCGCTGGGCATGTGCTCGGGGATGTCCGAGATGGTGACGGGTGTCCCTGCCCCTCCCCGGACTTGGTGCAAACACAGATGGGCACCTGAGGCCCAGGGGCACCTCACCCCCTGCCAGGCACTCACCACGGCGGCGATGTTCTCCCTGTACTCCTGCGCTGGGAACAGGATCCGAAGGGTGTAGGTCATGTAGGCTTCCAGCACCGCGGCGCTGAGGTAGAACAGCGCTGCTGCCCCGTGGCAGACGACATCCTGAGGAACGAGGACCACAGGGTCACCTCCGAGGGCGGCACGCTGCCCGCGCACCGTCCCCAGGCTGCAGTGCAGCAGCAGCACCCCACTGGTGACAAAGCCGGCCCCGGGCTTTGTCACGGGCACGTACCAAGGTGACCCAGCAGCCGCCGCCGCCGTGAGCCCCGCAGACGTAGAGGCACAGCAGGGAGATGGACATGACGAAGCAGAACACGGAGACAAACATCACCCAGCCCTGCAGCATGGGGTCTGGGACCCTCGAGGATGCCACCAGGATCCACACAAGGCCCCCAAAGATCTGCAAGTCAAAGTGGGGGACGGGGTGAGTGCGGGATAAAGTGACATGTCCAGAGCAGAGCCAAAAGCCACTCACGCCGCTGGCACTGAGCATGGCAGCGGCCCACGAGTTCTTCCCAGCCTCCCCTGGAAAATGGGCATTCAGCTGGGAGCGTCTGCCACTGACCCTGACCCAGAAATAATTCCTCACTGGTGCCACTGGGTGTTTGCCTCACACCCAGCGTGTCAGACCCCTGCCAGGAGCAGTGTCAAACCCAGCTCACCTGCACAGGCAGCACAGGCACCTGCCCCACAAAGGCCACATGCGAGCATTACTGTGAAAGGAGAGAACAGGCTGAGGAGAGGTTTGGTTCCCTGGGTGGGGGAAATGAGCCAGAGGCTCCCAGCTCCTCGAGAAAGGAAGTTTGCATTGCTGCTCCAGCTCTTTGGGTCATCCTTCATTGGCTGTGCCTGGTGCCAGCTGCTGGTGTGGGAGCAGGTGGGACCTTCTCAGCCAGCCTTGGGAGTTTGCCATGGGTTTTCTGGTGGTACACAGGGACAGCTATGCCCAGGCTCCATCCCTTCACCAGCAGACTCCTGCACAAGAGGATGGGGGCATGATGTTCAGTGTTGTGGAATGTCTGGAGTGCAAGTGGTGCCTTTGCACTGAAATGCCCTCAGTAGCTTTTCCGTGCCACAAATCAGCCCAGTTGTTCTTGGACCTGTGCAAAGCTCAGTCTGTGCAACATCCTGTGATAAGGAGCTCCAGAGCTGAGCTGTTGTGGGGACCTATCCCTCACCACCACCAGTCTGGGATTCAGGCAGATGTCCAGAGGGAGGAGAGCCTTGCTGACTCCAAGGTCATTCTGACCCTCGAATGGCCAGTGTCAGCATCCGAGTGCCAGCTCATACTCATTTCCATTTCCTTGCAGGCATTTTGAAAGTGGAAAGGAAGTCTCTGATTTATGATAACTCAGAAAATGTTACATCATTTGTGTCACCCCACAGTTGTAGGAAAGTTTGTTGGTTCCATTATGCAAATTGAAACATTACATCAGTTATGTGGTCGAGATGTGGCAAAGACCTGAGTGAAAATGGCTCTTCCAAAGTGCTGCTGTTCTGGTCCCTTTTGTAACAACTTGAACACTAATCCAGTCCTTTTAATCACTCATGTGCTGGCACAATGAGTGGGTTGCAGCTAAAAATCCTGGGGAAAAGCATTATGGCTGCTCCATTAAAACCAAGCACAAATGATGGTGAGATATGAGCTCACTTCCTACCACTCACCATCTCTCCTTCCTGCAGGCTGTGGCTACCCACTCAGAAAAGTCTGTTTGACATGGTTTGATTACTGACTTTGGTTTTATGGTGAAGAGTCATAAAAAGGGAGGAAGGATTGAGAGGCTTTCAATAACTTAACAGCAGGATGTAGACAGCAGTCTAAATAAAAAAAATCCATCCTTTAAACAGCTTTACAAAGTATACATGTCTGCTTTCAGCTTGTTTCAGGTTTTCCACATAGGTCTGGGTATCCATATGTGCAAAAAGTTCTTCAGATTAAATAGATAGATTATAAGCATTAAACTGAGGCTCACAGATTAAAAATGGTAGCTTTTGATCAGCCCATGCTAATGTGGCAATCGTCTGAGCTGCAGGTAGGATCTTCTGAAAATTTCACAATCGTCTTTTGGTATTTTAAATGCCATTTTTGTTTTGTTATGTTGCCATCTCAGCCCATTGTAGGCAGCCTGAGATCCCACCAAGGAATGAGAAACTCTTGATCCCTCTGATTCAAGGCAGCCACCTCCTTTGTACACAGCAGAGGTCACACAGCAGCACAGCCCAGAATCTGCCTGGAGATGGAGAAATCCAGTCATGCAGCAATCCTCCTTCCTGGGCCTTCAGGATGCACATTTCTAGATCTTAGCCAAACCAAAGGATAGGGTGCTCCTTTCAGCAAGCTGCCCTGCCAAACCCCTGGAGACAGGGATTACAAACAAACAGCTCCAGAGGAATAACCTTGCTGAGGCCAACTGGACTAACATAACTCAGGGGTGGCTGGCAAGTGTCTGCCCAGCCAAAACCTCCACAGGCACTTAAGATTCTCCTTCCTGTAGCTGCAGGAAACCTGGGCATTGCTCTGGGGCAGGGACCAGGTCTGCAGAGCACGATTGGAGGGCTACATCCTCTTAGCACACTGTTATCCCCAGGAGAGCCAAGGAAATGCCATAAATCCCGAGAAGAAAGGATTTGGTGCCAGATGGCAAAGCTGAGGTTTTTAGCATCAAATAATCTGAATGCCATCCTACAGTGTGGAAAGCCAAGCAGGTCCCAGGTGCTCTGACTCCCAGGAAAGCACTGACTTTGACCCTTATTCATGGAGAAAGCCTCCAAAGCCTCAATATAACCTGGAGACCACAAAAATGGTGAAATAGATTGTAGAGAGTAGTATAGTATGTCACTTGGGTGAGAAATTTAGGTTTTGGGAGTTTTAGTATGTTGTAGATGGGAACAAGATGGAGGGTATAGGGTGTTGTCTCGTGCTCCTTTTTCTTCCTTCTTCTTCTTCATGGGTTTGGGTGGGATCTTGTAATTGGGTAGAAAAATCTGCACTGCGAGTCTTTAGGGGTCAGTTATTGCGTTAGAAGGGAAATCATCTAGGTGTCACTTCTTAATTGGGCAATTTAGTTTCTGATTAGGCTTAAAAGGCCTTGCAGCACGAGGTTGTTACCCATTTTTGTGCTGTTTTCCTGCAAGCAGAGTCTGGTGCAGACAGCGTGCTGAAGATTTGATAAGTTAGCAATAAAGCAAGGAGCTGAAAAGTCCTGTGTCTCCTTTTCCTGACACAGAACTGCCCCAGGAGGGTTTCCCCTGTCAGGGGAGCCCCCAGGGGGGGCCCAACCAAGCCATCCTACAATACTCAGCCAGAGCTTTCAATGCTGGACCAAAGCGCTCAGAATTTGGAAAAAAGCCTCCAGACTCTTGTGAGAAGAGCACGAGTGGGGCAGAGGAGTTGGGGGGGGAAAGTTCAGGCTGAGACTTTGTATGTCATAACCCATGCTCGGAGCAAATCCGTTAAGATTAGGATCTGCTCCCCAATAAAGTCGCAGAGTGGAAAGGAGTTACGAGGTGTTTGCTCACCTTTGGCTCAGCCACACGCCCAGGCCCGGCGGCTCAGGAATGCGGCTCGGGAGCAGCGCAGCCCCGGCTGCTGCGAGCCATTCCCGCAGCGCCCAGTCCCTGCTCCCGGGCAGCTCATCCCCGCCCGTGCTGCCCGCAGAGTCACCCTGGCTAATTACCAGCTGGCTAATCACCCTGGCTAATTACCAGCTCCATTCGGCAACCTGCTTAAACCCACCTGCAGCCCCTGCTGGTTTTAAAGGCGGGGAATTGCAGCGTGTTTCAAAGGCTCCAGAAAAATCCCACTGCAGACTAAAGGAGGGTTCCAGAGCCCGTGGCTTTCTCTGAGGATGAGCTGCCCCCGGCGCGTTTGGGGACAAGTGTCACCCTCGGACACCTGCAGCGTAACCTGTGCCGAGTGCCCAGCCAGCAGCCACGGCCTCCCCCCGGGCAAAGGCAGCACTCACGATTTCAGGGATGAAGAGCACATCTGGGAAGGTGGTCAGGACGGCCAGGCCGCTGGGCAGAGTGCTGCTGGAAGTTGAGGAGGACATCGGAAGCCTCTGGTGTCAGCCTTCTGCTCCTCAGTGCTGAATGCAGGCTCCTCACCTCTCCCTCTCTCTCCTCCTCCTTTCCTGCCCTTCCTGCTCTCGTTTCTTCCTCTTTTCTGCCCTTCCTGCCCTGGTTTCTTTCCTCGCTGCTTCCTGCTGACAGATGAAGACAGCTGTGAGTGGCACAGGTGTGGCCAGACCCTGTGACCTGCAGTCACATGGAGCTGTTGGGAGATGCAGAGGCAGCCCCGGGGCACTGCGAGCAGAGCTCGGCTGTCCCCGCTCGGCCGAGCGTGCCAGCAGGGCCCTGGGCAGGCCGGGTGGCACCGGGGTGGCAGCTGAGGACAGCAGGGGACCCTGTGCCAGCAGGGCCCTGGGCAGGCCGGGTGGCACCGGGGTGGCAGCTGAGGACAGCAGGGGACCCTGGGCAGGCCGGGTGGCACCGGGGTGGCAGCTGAGGACAGCAGGGGACCCTGTGCCACCCACCCGCACAGCCTGTGTCCCCTTTGATTTGCACGGCGAGCGGCCCCCGCACACGCGAGGTGGTCACAGCAGAGGACACGAGGGTGGCTGGTGGCCACGGCAGGCCAGGATGTGACACGGGGCAAACGGTGGGGCCTAGAAATGTCCCACAGACATCCAGGCAAGGGGGCAATCAAACTGCAGGGCAAACCACCTCCCTCATCTCTGAGAGAGACTGGGAATGCCAAGGTAACACAAATGACCCAAAACAATGAGACTTCCCAAGCGGTTTCACTTTCATTTTACCTTTCTTTCTGTAGTCCATTGCAGCAAGTCATTCCTCTTCTTCGTACAGAATATTTACTCCTTTTTAATACACTTGGACACAAAGCAAAAACCACAGAATTCCAGAAGCTGAGGCCAAAAAGTGCAGAGAAAGATCTTTCTTTGAGAAAGGAAGACAGGGTAAAACCTGTCCCTTAGAGAAAGCAGTGAAGCAGATGAGTGGAGGTGGCAACATTGGAAAAATTGGGGAAAAGCTTTTGATAAGCAGATGAAGTGAGAGGCAGGGTTACATGGCAGAGCAAGCACAGAACCACAGAGCTGGTGGGGCAGGGAAGGGTGGGATGGATGCTTCTTACCCAGACCTTGAGCTCTATTATTTCCAGTCCATGGAAGCAGAAACATCCAAGTAGTTAATGCCATTTTTCTTTTTCTTCTGGAGGCCTTTTCTCACTTAAACGCAGAGTCCATGCTGACCTTCATGACTTCTTCAAAGGTGGGAGAGTTTTTGCTGTATCCACCTGATTTCCCACTCTTCCAGTGAGATTCCATTTGCCCTAAGGTGACACAGCTACACTTAATGGATGAAAACTTGGACATGAGGCAGACCTAGAAACCAGTCAGCAAAGAGGGAGAGCTGGGAGCAGTGGGAATGCAGGCATTGGAGCTGGGACACAGACACAGCTCCAGAGGGGTCTCAGTCTCTGTAAGGGATGGACACAAAGCTGTCCTGTTCCTGGGACCCTGGGACTGGTGTGAGGAATGAGCAACTGCATTATGAGGGGCAGGGGCACTGATGCTTTCCATTTGGAAGGGCTGGGACAGATTTAAAGAACCCCTTCTTTGTCTCATTTACAAAATTTTGGTGATGGATGAAAAACCAGGGGGTGCAGTGGTGAAGAATGCTGAGACCAGCTTGACCAAACCCTTAAATTAGTCCCCTCCTGAGGGTGCTCCTCCCAACTGAGGTGGGCATCAACAGGGATGTGGAAGAGCCTGGTGGGGAAGTGAGAGATGGAACTTTTGAGCAGAAACCATGGAGCTGTTAACATCTGACTCAAACGTGTTCTGCTGAGGACAACATAGAATCTAAAACCAGCAGGACAATTGAACTCTTCATACTACAAAAGATCAGTCCCAGGTTTCCCAGTTTATCTCCTTTAGATGCACGAAGATCCTTGCCTTGGGTGGGAACAGCTCTCAGGGACAGCTCTGGAGGCTGAGGGAGAGACTCACCCATTATCAGTAACATCAACCTCTTTTTGATAGTTATTGAGCTGGCTGTGTTACTGGTGCAATAAACACAGCACTGTGTACAAGTAGCTTTACTGAGTAGTAAATAACTGATCAGCTTGTTGGTTTGCCATTTTGCATTTTTATCTTTTTACATTTTCATCTAATCATCATCAATTTCAATAAAGCAGTCATTTATTCATCCTTGTCCTTGTCAGGTGCTGGCCAAGAAAAGGATGATATTACAGGGAACCACTAAGAAGAGTTTTCTGCTCTGGAAAGGTTTCTCTGAAAGAGATCCCTGGGCACACACAGCTTTGGAGCTGGTATCCAAATACTGGAGGTGAGCTCCAGAAAGAGGATGAGGATACCTCTTTGGAGAGAACTTCTGTGCTACAGCAGTCCCTGGTGGATGCACTCGGCACTGGAGGCAGCATCCAAATTTTGGTGCAGGGCTCTGGGAGTGGATTGCTCCCACCCAGGAAGTGCCATGAAAGCAAGCAGGTGCTGGCCTTGACCTCCCCCAGGGAGCCTCTTTGCACCAGGAACCCTGGGGACAGCTGCTTGCCTCCCAGAATAAATGTATTTCTTTTTGTCCTGGCACATTTTGCCACTAGGGTCTAAACACTTTTGGCTTCAGATCTGCCCTTTGGGTTTCTGAGGCAGCATCACAGGACATTTAATTGTCTAGGAAGTACACAGGGATATAGGGTGGAGTTCTGAGTGGTGACAGTGGGAAGGTAAAGGCAACATCTTTTTTGTCCTGGCACCTTTAGTGGGAGCAAGTAGGGAAGGGCTCCAGGTTTGGATCCTGAAGAAGGGCAAGTGAAGAGAGAAGAGCGAGCAAAGACCTGCATGTGGTACAGTTTACAGGCTGCAAGAGGAAGGGGAAGGCCAGGGCTGGCCTTTTTTTCCCTAAGAACTGTATGGAAGCAGTTGCTGACTGTTTAAAGTATCAAAGCTGGGCTCTGGGAGACTGATATGATGGATGCAGTTGAGAAGGAAAGTGCAAAACTCCAGGATGTGGGGTGTGATTCCATAGGTGTGAGACAAATGTGGAGTCAGCAAGTGTTTCCTCAGCTGGCAGCTGTTGTGACCAAGACTTTTGCTGCATGTCTACAGGTAAGGTACAAGATCTATGTGACTGAAAACACATGAAGGCCCAGTTATTTGGAGAAATTTTGGAGGTAGCATCCAAACCTCCTAGGTGGAAACTGCCACTGCACATAGTAACACATCAGCTCTGCCCATCTACATACATAAATATATATATATATAAATATAGATATTAAAAAATATATATATACACACACAGGTACAGGCATCATGTGGGAGTGTCATTCAGCAGCCAATACTACAGATGTAGAGCCCAGTCTTTGGGTGGTCCAAAAGGAAATGTTCCATAACCAAGACAGAAATTCTGTCTCCCCTACTCCAGCTCACACATCTCTGGATTAAAATTCCATAGCAGTCCCTTGGCTGGAGCAAAGCCATCTCTGCCCTGGCCCATGCTGCTTTCCAACAAGCACTCCAGAGCAGGAGGTGGCAGCTTCCCCTGCCAGATGCCAAATTGCTGCTCTCTGGTCCCTTCTGTCCCCTCTGCAATGCCAGAGGCTGAGTGAGAGCTGCTCAGCGTGCCCAAGCTGGGAGCTCAGCTCCCAGAACAGGCACAGCAGAGCTGCTCAGGCTCCTCAGGTTTGCAGGAAGTTGCTGACACAACTTACTCAGAAAAAAGGGAGTCAGCAAGGAAACACCAACACTAATGCTGCTCAAAACTGCCCTGTAAAATCATCACAGTGGCTGGATTTATTTCCACCCCCCCACACCCCAGACAGAACAGGCAAGGGCTATTCCCTGAGCCCTGAAGGCTGGGAAAGAAGATGTTAAGGGTGCCTGAGCCCTCCTGAGCATCTCACTGGGATTAGTCTGAGGGGTGCTGCACACAGCTCAGCTCCTAAACCCCCTTTGCACAGAACCGTGTCTCAGCATCCCTGGGGATGTGCTGCTCAGCTCCCACAGGCACCGACACAAACTCTGCTAGGAGCTGAGTATCGCTTGGCAAAGCCTCAAGACCTGTCAGGAGGATCCCACAGGGTACACAGAGGAAAACTAAAAAAAAAAAAAAGAATTAATCACATAAAGAGGAATGTATCAAGTCACCTGACGCCAAGATTCTGGTTCACTACCCCCTCCCCTTCTCAAAAACACAGCTCACACACACTTCCAGTTTTGGTTTAGGGTTGTTTTGTATTTTTGATTTTTTTTTTTTAATAAAAGAAGGCTTCCAGTTACCTAATGCTATTGTGCCGTTTGTGCAGGACAAACAAACTTTAAATACTAAAATGCACAAATCAAAACAAGCTGTTTCAAACTGCTCAGCAGTGCAGGCTCAAGCACTTATTTGCAATGGCTTTACTTTGTACAATCAGTTCTATATGTAGCAATGACTGTATATAAAGAATATAGTACATACTATTGTTTTCATTGTCAATTTACAACAGAAAAAAAAATAAATATCTTCCATTCTTATTATACATTAACATTTCAGTAGAAAGTCACAGCTGTCGTGTTGGCATGATCTGCAATGTCAGGAGGAGAAGGGACATGCATACTTATCTATTAAGAACTCTAAACTATGACTTTGTAATAAATTACAGAGGATAGATACCAGCCAACAGAATACTGATTATCTGAATCCAATACATTTGTAATGATAAAAGCCAAAAATGTTGCAAAATACAAAAGCTAGTAGCTTGCATTATGTAAATAAGACAAACCACGTGTGGTAAAGCCTCTTCTCCAAAGGGTTGTGAATAACAGGCTTGTGGCTTCTCAGGCAAAGGAGATTAAGTTGTTGAGCTGGTCCTTGCACCCTTCACACATAACTAGCACCATAAAGATGCAAGGACCTCAGCAAACACTAAAATTCATGCTTAATAGATAAAGCATGCATTCTGTAGAGTTTGTGCAGGGTACATACTCTGTTCATTAAGGTTGCTGTGCAAAAAAGATTCTCAGCCACTGAAGATGTTTCGCTAATTCTGTTAAGATTATTAGCAACATTTTTAAAGTTTAGCAGGCCTGTGAAAAAATGCAAATTAAAAACCTGTACTCATGGTTCCCCCCTGATTGCTATACCACTGAACTGGGGCTGAGGAAACAAAGGCAACAGCCTGAATGTCCAATGAAGTGGGGGAAAATGAGCTGCAGTTTGCTAAAAAACAAAATAATATTTTAAAATGGCACAAAGCTTTGTACAGGTGGATCTACCACTGCAAATACATATACAGGAGGTACCAGTTTGTTCAGATCTTTTTACAGGCCAGATCTATTTATATGTATCTTAAAATCACTCCATTTCCTGCTGCCAGATAAATGCTACAGCCTGTCAGCCTAGAAGTAAAATCAAAACAAATTTTCAACATATTCAATATCAGATTATTGTAATTTCTCTACAATTTAGTTTCTGAGCTGTCACTACTGAGACTGTTTAATAATTTTTTGGGTTTCTTAAAAGCAAAATAATAATAACAATTAATTTCCTTTTTCAAGACTTGATATGATGTGAGAAAAAAGTTAAAACTGTATATGTAAATTGGTACAATAAATGGCTGAATATTTTAACATTATTTGAAATTTTACTAAGTACTGTTAGGAAGGAGGAACACAGTTATTGCTATTTGAAGACTAAAAACTAAACCAAACCAAACCAACCTGAAAGCATAGACAGAACTTTTCCAATGGTGAAAATTTAACAGATACAACAGCATTCTGCCTAAATTTATTCCTTTTGCATCTGAACACTTTTCAGGTTATCTAAAGCTTTCTCTTCCAGGTAACCATGAGGGCATTTGAAGTGGTTAATTGAGGGGCACACACAGGTTTTGAACTCTGGCAGCTCTTTCTTGAGACGTTCCAGCTGCTCCACCTGGAATATATTTGGTTGTTCAGGATTTGAGTCGTATATCCTGAATAAATGAGAAAAGAAAAAACACCCATCAGTATAGACTAGCAGTCCTCAGAAGTGTACACCAGGTGAAGCACCTGGGTTTTTTCCCTTAACAGAGCAGAACTGGGTCCCAAAGTCAGTTTTGTTTGGGGTTAGTACCCTAAGTTTTGCTGTTCATCTCACAATATAAAATGGTATTCCCCTTACACACACTGGTTAGTGTTTCATTGGATATACTAAAGACCTACTGGCACGTACTGAATCTCCTAACAAATGTGGTTTTAGAGGTGGCACAAAGCAGTGAAACAAGAGCAGTGTTCCAGGCTTTGACATTCAAAGCATAAGAAATTTCACAGCCCTGAGATTATTAGAACAGACTGTGATACACTACTTGCACTAACACTGCATGGAGTGTACACTTACTGCTTCAAGAAATATTTCACTTTCCCCCGAATTCAGATTTTTTTCTTTTTAAAATTACCACAATTACCACTATATTAAGTGAAGAGTGTCTCCACACCTCATGTAAATTAACCATCCACAGTACTTTAAACAGTCTATCCTCTTTTCACTTGTCTTCACACACATAAACAAGGCTGCAGATTCGAAATGTCAGCATCATACCAGACTGTCCAAATCCAAACCACGTTTTGAGTGACAGGGTAAGCACTGAGCACAACTCAAACACCATTCTGGTGTAATTCATCACAAAGAAAAAGCAGGGTGCTCCTGTAACCCAATATTGGTACAACACCTATTGTAACGAGGATATACCTCAATTTCCCAACATTCATTTCTAATATCAGCATGTTTACATCCAAAATTCGAATCCTGGCACCCAGCTGCTCTCACTTTCAGTTGTTGCACATACACAGCTCCAGGTATTCAAGGTCTCCAGGTTTATCTCCTTCAAATGAAAACTTCTGCAAGAAATCACCATGGCTTCTGCCTTGGTATTTAACAAAGGTCAGACTTAGGATTCCTTCAAGAAAACAGTTTGTTTGCATTTCATCGTCCTTTGTCTCTCACACATTTTCAAGTTATGCCCAAAAGGAACCAATGCCACTAACACAACAATGTAGTGCTGAAGTGGGAGAGTGCAAGGTGCCCTTTTACCCTGACAAGACAACTTGTGAACTGCTGGCAGCTCCAAGACACCAAAAACAACATGCAGCTCAAAGATGGGCACAACAATGGGATTCCAAGTGAGGAGACACTGCCACAGGAAGTATGGGTGTGGATCACAGTAAGGACAATCTGTGAAGAAACTCCTAGAAGTGAGGATAGATGCTGTCCAGTTTGATGAAATTCAAACAGCAGGCACAGCATTTCAATTACTTGCACACCACTTGCAATCCAGTACAGGCCTCAACCACGACCCAAATTTGCCCACTGGGAGCTTCAGCTCTACCTTCCTTCCTTCCTGTGGTCTTCACTTGAGTCAGCTGACACCTTATGAATTTCCCTGCAAATTCCAGAGAGAACTGCAACTTGAGGATAGTATTCTATATAAAACACATGTTAGGAACTAAGAATCTGCAGTCTTTCCCATCAGTTAGACACTGGAACAGCAAAAGAAAGGTTCTGCTAAGCCCCTTGTTCCTAGCTGAGCATGTTTCTAAGCAGCTTCTGGCAAGTATTTTATTACTAGCTCTTTATTATAACAACGAGTATAAACTCTTTAATTCCTGCTCCATTCTAAATTCTTTTCAATTGAGATTCTGGCTGAATTCAACCCTCCAAGCTTCCTTTCGAGCTGCCCACTAGAGCCAGTCCACTCCAATGTGGGTATTTGGTTTCTTTTAAATTAAAGGCAGAAGACAACTCAAAACTTCCGAATTTCCTGACCCTACATTTTGTTTGGTTCCATGAAACTACAGCACCAGTTTGCACCAACAGAGCCCCAGCACTTCTCCCATTATTTCCAACATCACTGTAAAGATAAACTCGCATCTCCCCAGCCTCCATTCTTCAACAGGACAGTTATTTGTAAGCAATTATTCACCAAAGTTTCTCCATCCGACCTCCTATTAATAAGAAAGCCCTGTAGAAGACTGACAAGTCCTTTAAATAGTATTCTTTTTAAATAAGCACCTTCTACAAAAGACTTGCAGGACGTTGAGGGCTCTGCAGGGGGTGTAAAACTGATGTGTTTGGCTCCTGAAAGGTGTTCTGCAACCCCTGAAAACACATACAACACAAGAGGCAGCAGCACTGAAATACTGTTTTCATGCTCAGAAGATTTTCTGAAGCTTTTGATTAAAGCTTTTCACTTTTCTTTACACCTCCAGGTTTACTCTGCAATTCACAAAATAGGGAAGACTTAAACTGTCATTGCATAACATCTTAATTCAGTCACTGAGTAGATTATAAATCAACTCACACTACACTTCCTCCACATACCCATGCTGTTATTTAAGTAACATGCAGTTTCAGGCAAACAGGGCAGCCCAGATTTCAGCAGTCTTCTGCTTTTGTGAAGTGTTTAAAATGCTTTTGATTTCATTGCCAGCTAAATTTGTGTAAATGTTGGGAAGTTACTAATACCAGTCAAGCACAGCTTTTGCCTGCAAATGCAGCATGCAGCCTAAGGAACTTAGTAGTGTTTGGACAAAGCTCTCATGGAAAAGCTCTCAGCATCCATGTTTGGGAAAGAGCGATTCAGTATTTTTATGCAGTTCTGTGTATTATTCAACAAATAAAATTCAGATCATGTAAAGTGAATGAGAAAAGATGATGCAGGTGTAAGCCAGCACCCACCCCCTCTCCACATTGGTATTTAATACACAGCCAGCAGGGGTAAAAACACAGGGCTGCATTGTTCTTATTGAGTTAAGTATCTTCAAATACAGAAGTATTTTCTGGACTGTTTACAAACCCTATCCAGGAGAAAACACCAGATCAATCACCTCAGAAATAATGCTTTAAAAATCAGCATTTTAACCAAGCCAGAGAATTTCACAATAGGTTGAACTTTTTCTGTAATTAAAATTGAAACATCAGACTAACAAAGCACTTTAAGGATGCAAGTTCTGTGCAGACAGAAGATACCCAGTCATGCACATAAAGCACTTTCCTGTGGAAGAGCCCAGATAAAAGCCTGAAGGCACACATGGCACCTTTCTGTAGAGGCTGCCCTTTTAATTCAAATAATTTGGTTAAACACTGAGATGAATGGCAGTTGAACACAGGACAGTAGGAGAATATCATCCCAGCATCCCAGTCCAAACAGAACATCTGTTGGATTAATGACTTTGGGAGTATTAACGATCTGCTGCCCAAGTGGAGAAAGGCCTGGATGGGGGCAGGGAGTGCATTTGTGTTCTCTCCTCTGCCCCAGTGAGATCAGCCTTTTCATACTTTTGGCATTTGTAAGCTTCCCAGATTTAGTCTTGCAGTTTTTCTCCATGCAAAGCAAAGCCAGACCCCCCTACCTGCATTTTTTTTTTGCCCAGTGCTTGGTATCCCCAACCTTTGGTATTCAGGACACAGTTTTTCTGCCATCTTCACAACTGGCTACAGTGTTTTGGTCAATTCTACATGGATGATTAAAGTTTGGAAAAAAAATATCTTACAGAAATAATCTCTATGCACATGGTTCATAAGCTCAGAAATAACTACTGCACACAGTAACTCAGAGCCACACACAAGCAACCTAAAATTCACTAAAATCCTCTATTCACTTTCTAGATTATTCAGATCATTAGCACTTAACATGGTGTAAGTAAAGGTCTAGTAAACAGCAACATAAAATACCATGTTTGATAGATATCTGGACTTGGCCATAAATCCAGAGAACAAAAATGCAGAAACCATGGAAGAAGCACCATCTTAATTCAGCCCTGGAAATATTGTGGAATTTGAAGGCACAACAATAGCATAAACTGGATTTCCACTAAAACAGATTGCTGCATTCCCTACTTATTACTTAGACCTTGGAACAGTCATGTATATCTCTCTCTTGAGTTCTGCTTTTTAAATTCATTCTTAAATTTATTTATTTCTAAACTCCAAACAGCACAGAATATGGATGCTGACACCATACCTATTTAAACTCTAAATATCAATTTCAAGTCTCAAATGATCTGAAAGACTGGCTCTTTACCCAGCAGCTCCAGCTGTGAGTGGAAATGTTTGCTGCCAGGTTTTACATCCCTACACTCCAGGATTTGCAGGTACCACCTGCACTTCAAAATGTCCACCTCGAGACATCTGATGCAACTTTCAGAAAGTGTCATATCCCTAACCTGTATTAAGACTGAATTGAATTTTACTCACACAATTAGTAAAACTTGAAATGTAATTAAGAATTGCAAAGGGACATCCCATTGTTTGTTTTGGCCTACAGAAAAAAAAGGGGAATTACATTTAGAAGCAACACTTAACAAGCCTGCAATAACAGGTTTGGAGTTAATACTAATTTTGGGGTTCCTCTCCAAAAAATGGGAAGATGCTGAATTGGAAGTGACAGAGGAGGCAGGCAGAGAGAGATGAACACTGTTAAGAATATAGATGATCTAAACAGTGAAGGAAGGTTAAGAAATGTTTGTTCAGTTAAATCCACAAGGGAATTCAGCCTCCCAAAGAATTGGCTGGTCATCAAAAAGTGAGACAAAAGGTGTTCTCTGCTGTCCTACTACACCTTAAAACACACCAAACAGTACAACAGGACACATAAGGTGACAAGTAGGTGACTTGCAGCCTCCACATAAATCCACAACACTGAGTTAGTGTGGAGTATCTAAAGCAATAAAAGCAACATGAAGTCAGAAATTAGGCTGTCCCCTGCTTTACTGTTTTCCACAGTAGTGAGTATCTACTGCACAAGGAGCAATTAACAACTCTGGAAGCCTGGATTAGTAGACATGAGATGAAGAGACATTTAACAAACACGTTATGCACTGGTGTTTGATTGAAACACCCCACCAGTAATGTATCACTTGAACTAATGCACACCACAGAATAAAATTTCTTTGCCCTGTGACTGCACACTGTAGAGGATTGTTTCACCTGCATTCTAGCCCAGAGGTATTTTTATTGAATAAAGGGGCCTGAATCCAGAGCTGCAGCAGAGGTGCACCACAGCACTGCTGTAGCAGGAAAGAGGATTTATGTGTCCATGTCTTCAGTCTAAAGCTGATCCCCAGTGCAAAAACCTCATCATTCCATTTTTTACTGCCAATGAACAGGAGACATTCTGTACAGCACAAGTGGCACCTCTGGCACACCCGACAAGCAATGGACCTACCACCTTGAAAGGACTCTCAGCAGTCAACAACAGATTGAAAAGAGTGGACCTACCACCTTGAAAGGACTCTCAGCAGTCAACAACAGATTGAAAAGAGTTAACTGGGTTTTTTTTTGGTTTTTTTTTTTACACTGAGAGCCTAGAACTCTTGCTAAAGCAGAAGGTTTAAAAGCCTTCTGTAATTTGAAACTTCAGTTACACTTAATGCTTTCTTATATAGAGGAAATTCTAGTTTAATACAGCTTTTCAAATTACGCTTCATCTCATAATGATGAATTTCTCATCTTCAAAGAAAAAAGACCTAAACCTTTGGTTTGTTGTAAGCAACCAAATAACACAACAACACTTTTCTTCAAATATTTAACACAGTATTCTGATGTCTTTACCTGAATTTTGGGATGTAACAGCTACTTTCTGAAATTACTAATTTGGCAGTTTGCCCTGCAGTCACTCCAAGCTAATTTTAATAGGGAAAATGTGAATTCACAGCTTTGAAACACAACAGAATGCTGTGTTAACTATTTCCACAGCTCAGTGTAGAATGCTGAAACTTCCAGTCAAACAATTAAATAATATTTTCCTCACTGTATCATGTACATAACTTAAAAATTGCTATAATGAATATTAGTAGCACCTCAAATGTGTAGTGTATGCCGTACATTTGTTCTTTAAAGATCAAATTACAATTATGTTAATCTCAGGAAAAACAGAAGTCATTTTGCTTCATAGACACAGCTGAAAGAGGGGGGAACTGGTGTTAGACTTGCTCTTGATCTGGGTTTATTGGGTCCTTGGACTTTGTGTATCCAGTCAACCAAGAAGCAACGTGAAATTTCACCAGAATCAATTTACAACAGTTTCTAAGCTTGATGATGGTGGTGATCATGATCATTCTTCTAAAAAGCCACAACTAAGTACCTGTCATATATTAACCCATGAACACCATATTCTCTCAGCTTCTTCCTGTTATCTGGGTCATTTGCATCATCACCCCACGAAAAAATAACCAGGCCTTTGGATATGGCTCGGGTAATAAATGCTGGATTCTTCAGCAGGTCTTCAGAATGCACATTAATTCCCTGAAATACAAAAGACTTTAATTAAAATCCATGTTTCTGAAACACTTACATCAGCTTTTTTAATCTTCTGACACTGGCAGCTCCTTGCTGTTTCATCCATGATAATAAAAAATATTTAATACAGTTAGAGAGTTTATTTATAGTGCTATTTTTAAAACACTGTATTAAAAAACATTTCAGACAATGCACACTTTTCTGGCAGTTACCCAATATTAGTGTATTTCTTTTGTGAGGTTAGTCATAATTTAAAGCATTAGTGTCAAAAATGACAGATTTAAAACAAGCAGTAATAATTCAGCTTGATTTTAACTTGTCAGCTTACCAGCAAGTTTTCAAACTGTGCGAAGTTAATGGCAATAGGAGTTGTGCGAGATCTGAGATCCATCAGCTCTGGATAGAGTGTGGATTCCCCTTGGGTGAGAAATAACACAGGATACTTGTTCTGCTTATGCCGGATCCTGTCAGGGAAAGAGCCCACAAGTAGCAAATGAAGAAAAAAAAAGTGAAAAAACCAAGATTTGATCTCACTGTTTCGAGGGGAATTCCTCTCTTTCCTGCATGTTCTTTCATCTCCTAGCTGGCGCAAGGAAATGGTGCCACAGCTCAGCATCAAAGTGTGCTGACAAACTGCCCAAATGAGTCCTTTTGCCACTACTGGAGATTTACACACAGGTTAAGGGAAGCTAGACTTGATGTAGAACTCAGCATTACATCCTCAGTATGTTTATATATAATCCCCAAAGGCCATTTAATTCCGTCACTTTCTTCTTAAATGCACAGATTCATGATGATCATGAAGAGCCACGACAGGAATTTCTAAGCATGGTTAACACACAGCCCCATACCTTGCTAATGCATTTGTCAAGCTGAATTCTCTAACAAGATGATTTGCTCCCAAGTTAGGTTTGCAAGCCCCTCAAGTATGACTGAAAAAGACTTTGGGATACCAGAAGAAACCTTGACCTTTTTTGTTGTGCTAAGAGAGAGTGAAGCATCCAGAAAGGCTCAAGTACATTATTTCTCTCTTCTTAACTTACATTGTACAAATATCTGCATGAAAAGAAGAAAACACAATTCTTCTTCCTCCAGCATTCATCAAAACAGTTTTCAGAATAATATCTAGAAAAAGGTTCATATCAAAGTAAGTTGACAAGTTGCCATCCCATTGTCCATCCTGGGAAAAAAAAGCACATGTTTGAGTCACTTCAATTAATGTTCACTAAAATTCTTTTATCCAGCAATGGTCTCTCAGTCAACCTGAGCAAAGTGAGAATTCAGCTGGCCAGTCTGAATGCAGAATCAATCCCTCAGTCTGCTCAGTGCTGGTTACAGCTCTCCAGGACTGACAGCCTTGGCATTTTTCCTGCCTGCCCTGTGATTTGTAGATTTTTAAGAGAGTCTCCTACCAAAACCAGTCTGAACTCAATTCTAGGAATACTTTTTATCATTTTAAGTCTGTTCATTTGTTGGAGTGGTGCTACTGTATCCCCAGTTTAAAAATAATGCATTATTTTTAAAAGAGGGCACAAAACCCCACAAAAATTACACGTTTGCAGCTCATAAATTGTCACATAAAATTACAAGCTTACAAGTAAATCACATGTATGTTTACTTACCCTTTGTTGGGAGATCCATTTTATTTCTATGTTGAACCCAACATCTTTAGAAACAGACTCCAGAACCTGAAAAACATTTTACTATGAAGAGACCCCACAGCAAAGGAGGACAACAGAGCACTATGAAGGTAATTGTTGGGAGAAAACACTGGAGTTTAATGCTAATGGTGCCTAACAGCAGAATTAAAAACCCTAGGTTTTTAACCTTTTATACAACACACATATACACCCTTTTGTACTCAAATTTAATCTTAATGAATACATAAAAGTGGATAAAATCTTAAGGACAAGATTTTGACAAGGTACAAATGTGAGTCAATTCACCTTAACACATATAAGAAATACCCCATTTTTACTCCTAAAGAAATTTTTTTTTCTTTCTCCAGAAAGTTCTTTTGAATGCAAAATGCATCTTAGGTATGAAATCCAGGAGCTTGCCATTACCATAACAACAGAAGTTCTTTCATGTGAAATTCCTGTAAAGAATTATTTGCAAGGTGATTTCAAAAGGTGGAACTAACACAAACCAGTCCTAAATGGAAACACACTGGAATTCACTCAACATTTCTCAGTGTCTGGCTCAGAGATGGCCAAGACACTGTGAGGAACTGCCAAAGACCAGGTGTGGTTTCTGCCACAATCAGAAACAACTGTCAGTGCATTAACAGGCACTGCCCACATTAGTTAACCAGCTGTAAAACTGAGTGCACCTGAGCTACCCAGTTCGGGCTCCTGACTTCAGAAGCTTGAAACACACACAGACTGTCACTTGTAAGCACTGAAAACCCTCCAGAGCCCAGCAGTAAAACCCCTGTTCTCAGTTGCAGCACTGATACCAGAGGCCTAAAGCCAAAAATCAATATCCCCCTTGCCATGTGTGCAAAGCTGAAAGTAAAACAGGTTTGCATCTTCCCCAATCACCTTGCTCCATATTCACTACTTACTCTTTGCAGAGAAGGAAATGGCTGCATCTCAAACGCAGAGCTCTCTTCCTCTTGAAAAGATGCTGGAAAGAAATATAAAATAATGAATTAAAACAAACAGAAGCATAATCCCCGTAATGCCAGCAAGAAGAAAACTGGCTCAAAATTGTAAAGCCTTTAGGAATGAACAATGAAATCAGGTCTCCCTTTTCCTCACCTTTTCCTCCAACACTGACATATTCCCATGATGGTATTGGCAATTCCTGGTTTGGAATTTAAAACCTTGCCACAATGTATATCAGACTGGCTTTTCCCATCCCTCACCACTTTACTCCGTGAATTATATCCACAACAAGCCTTGGCTAGCAAGGCTTATTTGTTTAATTTTTTTTAATCTTTTCTTATACAGGTAGGATGTGTGAGATAATTTCCTGTCCCTACAAAGGGGATAATTAAGGCCAAAATGAACAGCACTGCTAAGACATCCTACAGCAGTTACCTAAGTTCTTGTCAGAAATTCTTGAGAGCTGAAGGTACAGTTGGAGAAGCATAAGATGGAAACATCAGTGACCATTTTGTTATGATTATTCAGAAATATATATATATATTTTTTTTTTTTTCCCTTCTATCTTTCTGTCCCTGCTTCCCAAGGGAGTAACTTCTGTTCAGATATTTCCTTCCTAGCAAGGAACTCTACAGCATGCACAAAATTAACAACATAAGCATTTAGAAATGTTCAGGACAAATGTGATTACAACAGGCAACTGCAACCACAGAATTTATATAATTACATGGTAATAAATCAATCCCAGCACTCTTCCAAACTAGTACATACCATTGTGATCTTTTACTTTCAGGGCCGTCACGTGAGCCAGCTGAAGAGCATAAGAGCAACATTAACACTCTACCCACATCTTCCTACATGTAAAATGTAACTAATTTTGCTTGCAAATAATTTTACAGCTTAAAAGTCTATTATAGACATAGTTACAGTAATTTGTAGAAGAATAAGACATATTGCACACATCACAATTTTCTTTCGAACTTTGTTTTAACGATTTCAAGAAAAGCTCAAAACCAAACTGAAAACATGCTCACTGAAAATTCAGGAATTGTGTTAATGGTAAACCCATACAAACTATAATTCAACATCAAGATGTGAAGAAGTCTGAACATTAATCCCTCCTCTGTGTTTCAATCCAGTGAAGAGGGCTGACCTGTTTAATATTACAGTCACACATACTGAGCTAGAATCAGGCCAGGCACAGCCAACTCCCTTGCTTCATTCAAATTCTCTCTTCACAAAAAGGAGCAGATGAGTAATTTTAAGTAAAAAGAATCATATGGTTCTTGGACCAGCCAGATGGAGTCCTTGACTGAGGGCAGGTATCTCAGCAGAGTCTTCAGTAGCCTACTCATCCCCTTTTTATAACTGGACAGGGCACTTCTGTTTAGAAGGTAGAGCCATTCAACACAGTCCCTTTATCATTTGAAAATTAGATAACATATTTTTAGAGGATAAAAGTAATGATATTTATCCAAGTTGTAAACAGTGCAGAAGTATTTGTCTTGGAATTACCCAGTTGTTCTGTTTGTACAATTTTTAAAACTGTACTCTCCCAACTATCTGTAGTTGCTCCCAAAACCTCCAAGCTTCATAAAATTCTATACACAGCATATTGTATCAGCCAAGGAAACAATACCTTTAATAACTGCAGCTGATCAAATGTGAGTTCTTTGACTGCAATCTCAAACAGTTCCAAGGGCTCTGTATCCAGTTTCTTTGAAGAGAAGCAACACATAATTAAGCATCACTGAAAACAACAAGAAAACCTACATATCTTTCATATAGTAGCCATAAAGGCAATTAATGTTTCCTATTTTACTGATAAAGACACAAGTGATAGCTTATGAATAAGATGATCAGTTTTCACAAGACAACACAGGCACTTAAAAGCATAAAACAATTTGAAAGAAACCCAGTGTTTCATCTTTCATCCAAGTCAGAGGCTTCAAAGTTCTTTCCTCCCAAAACATTAGCATAATTATTCTGTAAAAACTTGATTGGTGAATGTACTCAGGAAAGATGTTTACAAGTAAAGAAATGCAGTAAAAAATATTTGAAGGCAGTTCACTTTACTGCTGTTTATCCAGTATCTCAGAAACTAATAAAAAAAGATAAATGTCCAGGGGTAAAATTCACAAAGACCACTCCCAAAATAAAGATCTAGTGTCAAAAAAATTCCATCCATTTCTCACTTCCCTTCCTCACTAAGAAATTTTTACTAAGCCAGACAATACTGAGTGAAGATAAGCTGAATATTCATTCCCCTCAGTCAAAGCTCCATTTCCACAGCTGTTCTAAACCAAGCTTCTCATGAAGTGCAATACTGCAATGGTGTGGGAGTTTGAAGACACAAGACCCAGTGCCAAGGAGACAGAGCAGGATGCTCTGCAATCTCCCTGGATTCACTGCCAGAACCAGGAGGGAAGAGAAGCAGAACAGGCCAGAATATAAACATTCAGGCCTCAGTATGAGAGAGCCCCATAGGCACCACTGAATACAGCAGCTGTCTGCTTTTTCTCTTCCAAATCTTAAGTCAGAAAGAAGCTAAGTAGTAATTATAACGTGAGCTTGAAGAGTGCCAAACCATGCATCTGAAATGCTGCTGCTAGAGCACCAAAAGGAAAAAAACTCAACTCCCCTGCTCTATGCACTCAGTAATGCTGTGTATTTACTGCCGGTCCATCCCTTGAGTTCCCAGAATTATTCTTGACACTTTACATTTCTAGAAAGGACATATCTATACATAAAATACAGCTATTATCTTCTTTACCTTTTTCATGGCCATGCAGCATGTGAGATCGTGGTATACTATAGGCACATGATCTTTAGAAAGATGCACATCAAATTCCACATATGCTGCTCCCTACAGAAAATTGAAAACCACACAGAACAAAAGCCCATTAACTACTTATGCACAAGGACTACAGAACTGCATGCAAGTTTTGTCAAGTATTCACAGGTCCTGGACATCAAGAAGTTGAATACACCTGGCTGTTACCAATTAATCATGCTCAGCAATGGATTATTAAAGATGAAAAGATAATTTGCTATATAATTTTAATTACCATAATACAGACATATATACATATATCTATCTTGCTAATCTTGTAAAGCCCTCTAATAAGATTCAAGTCTTGTGAACCTGATTAGAGAAAGACTAGGACAATATTTTTAGACACAAATGTTTTAAATACAGATAACTTTGAGGCATCTTCCTCCCTCCTCCCCACCACCACACCAAGAGACAAGTGATGGCTCCATACTGCCAAGGGTTTAGGGAGATATTCCATATAGGAACAAACTTCTGGAGTCACTAGTGAGTAACAGCAGCAGTGTGTTATAACCTGTGCAAGAGCAGAAATAGCTGCATCCAGCATTCCCCTGCCCTTTTCAGCTGTAAATGATTTTCTGTTAGGCTTTAAAAAAGGAAGAAAGATTCAAAACCTCAAAGTACAGTCTACTGGAAAGGACAGAGGGCCAGAAAGAAAGGGAAAGGCAGTAACAGGTTTGGTTTTTTTTACTTATATTGACTGTCTGCAACTCATTCATTTGAAGACCTCCAAGAATACCATTCCTCAAATTATCACCCTGACACCACTTTCTCCATCAGCACAGAGAGAAAAGAGGACATGGTGTTTTTTCATCCCTTTTCTCAGCAGAAATATTTTCAAAGTGGTGGCTTTCAGCCTTTTCAAGCTGCAAATAGATGAAAGCACTTCTCTGGTGATGCTGCAGATGACTTCACAGCAAATTTCTACCTCAATGCATATTTCTTGTGAGCATTTTAAAAGCCTGTCTATAAACCTGTAGTGTCCACCTGGGGATTGAGAACTACTGTTCAAAACAGTAATTTAGTAGCTACGGTTTTGTTCAGTGATCAAGATTATTGGAAGGAATAAAAGTGACCACCTCCATCACAGAATTTAGGCACATGGAGCTATTATCTCCCCAACTCGAAGTTCTGTCTTAGGATTTTCAAGCACCAAAACAAGCATTGGTTTATTCTACCAGCTCAGCTCCCAAGTCATACTTTCAGACAGCAAGTTTCAGTACACAGCAGTCCCTGAGCAAAACCTTTGCAACCTGAGAGGATGCCGACAGACTCAAGCAGTGCCAAAATTTGATTTATTGCTTCAAATTGTCTGTACAGGGTTGAGATTAAAATTCTCCCTGTATTAGAATACCAGCAGAATATACTAAATGCAAGTTTTGATTTTTTAAGGGACTTGATAATGAGAGTCTAACCCACTATTAACTTCCCACAGTGATTTTATCTAATTTACATCAGTTCAATTACCATTCACTGTATTGAATCATGCAAATTGAGCATACAAGCCAACCTAGTTTGCACTAGACAGGTGCTGTGTGTATGAAAATGTGTGTACATACATGACTAGCAGCACTCTTCAGGGATGCAATGGTGTTCTCTTGAACTTTAGCAAGCCTGAAACAACAGCCAAGAAAAAGGGTTTGTTAGGTGCAGTATAGTGCAGAATTGAAACAGAAACACAAATCAGAAGTTTTTGTTTTGGAGAATACCCACAACTTGATACTTCAGTAAAATGACTATGGGTTGCAGCTTTGTAAACTGTCCACTTCCTCAGCTGATGTCAGTGACACCAAACAATTTCCCTAGTTTAAAACGCAAACAAACTTACTTAGTTGTTGTTGTAGAATTCCCTGATCCCCTGTGTCCAACATCCAGAGTTGTTCTTGGTTTCCAGTACTTTGCATATGAAGCCTGCATATCACAAGCGTATCCCTGGATAGGTCTGATAATTATGTAGTCCACTGCAAGAAAAACAGCAATGCTTCACCTGTCAGTAAACAGCAGATGGCCTTGAGGAAAATTATCTGCATCTGCTGATGGCAGCAAGTGTACCTCTAACTTTTCCAATTGTCTTCCTTGGATTTCTGCTCATAATAGCAAGTGTAAGAACTCCAGCACTCTTTCCAAGTTCTGCAATTGTGGATGACAGGAGGCAGGCAGAGCCAACGTGACCTGGGAGCACATCACCTTGTACTACCTTCTCACTTAAATCTTCCTGAAAACAAAACAAACAAAAACCCAAAACCCCTATGTTAGATGGGAGTGAGAATTCTTAAACAAACTCTTCTGGCTTTCTCCTCAGGACACAACACAAGTTTCTTGTGTGTTACAGAAAACACTAACTTCAGCAAAAATTGTTTAATGTAACAGTGAGTTACATATTACTAACAGGAAAATGAAAATTTTAACAGAAATCTCACATTTTCTCTGGCATCCCTTACATCTGATAAGCTTTTTACATCAAAATAGCATGCATGAAATAGCCTGTCTTCTAAAGTGCCCAAGTCCCATTTAGAAAAAAATTAACTGGAATAATATTTATGCTTAAAATGCTAAAAAACTTGGTATGCATTTGCAGGGAAGGACTAATATACAGAATGTGCACTTGACCATAGTCAAGTTCTGGAACCATGCAGACACTTTACAATAATGACTGTAAGTGATCTTGAAGGCATTTTCAGACCAAAAAGAGAATGCCGAAAAAACATTATTCTGTGTAAGTTGCTTTCTTTTAAAAAGAACTTCAAATTAAGACCTTTCAGGGGGAAAAAACAGTGCAAAGTAACAGACACAGTAGTGAGCATCCAGTTTTAATCTGCACAAGTTAGTTCAGAGAAATGTCTTTTGCTTATAATATAAAACTTTAGACTCAATAGTTGTGATATAACCAGTTCATATACACATTGTACAGGCTGAAGCAGGAGAAGCATAACTTAGCTCTGATAAAGGATTAATATCAAGCCAACCTAAAAGCAGGCAATGCTGCACACACACAGATTCAAGTTTAATTTGTACTGATTTCTAAATAAGTAGCGCTAAAAAACTTCCTTTGCCACATCAACAAGGCTCACAAAAACCTTTCTACAGTGGGCTGGGAGTCAGTAGTCTCACACTCGTGTAAATAAATCCAAAAGATGAAGAACATCAGGCAGCACCTCTGTTTCAACAGTGAAATCTTCACAACAATTGAGCTCCAAAAGGCAGACCAGAGCCGCTTCTTAGGGGTAAAGAGACATACCTCAAAAAAATCAAATATCAGTTCCAGGTTATCAGGCTCCATGGTTTGTATAGTGTACTCTAGCCATCGGTCTGGCTGCAAAGCGTAGCCACACTCTGGCTGCGAGTGCCGGCACTTGTAGTCGTCGTCACTGATCAAGGAGAACTCCACCGTGTTTGCCATCTTCTGATGTTCAGGACAGGATGTCTTCCCTTGGGCCTCTTCATCATCGTCCTTCTCTCGGCCTTCCAGGGTCAGTTTTACTCTGCTCAACCAGAAACACAAAACAAATGGTCAAGTCACTGCAGTGCCTTGGCAAATGATAAAGGTTTAGGAAGAAGCTTGAGCAGAAGCTCATACAACACAAGAATTCTCAACTCCACCACTCACAGAACCATACTGTATACAGTGGCTCTTCACATGACCAAGAGTTGGCAGCCATTGTCTAAATCCTATTTTAGACAGATTCCAGTGCTCAAGGCACTGCTGAAAGTTGGACCTGGGTAAATATGAAAACTCTACTAGTAGTCTGAGAAGCAGCACTCCACCAGGCTATTTGGGCTGCCAAACAGACAGCTTTCCTGTACAGCCTGAGAGCCATAATGCCAACAGGCCAATGAAAAGCACTGAAAACAGCAGTCATCATGGAGATCAAGACTTGAACGTTGGTGGTTGCTGCTATGTCTCTCTGAAAAGGCAGATAAGTATACTCTAATAGATGTAAGTAATATAGGCTGATGCAGTTAAGTCCCTTGAAAAATCCTAAATGAGCATTTAAAGTGAATGGATTTCTGAAAAATCCTCGACTGAGAAGCATAAGCTTCTCTGTAAGACTCAGAGTCCTTTACCATACAGGGCAAACCTTCCAGACAAAATTAGTTATGTCAGTGATGTAAGTGTACATGAGTAAACCAAATCCCTTCCTGCATCACAGACACAGCAGATGAGATACAGGTTTATCATTTATAGATGCCAAGTCACCCGTAAAACTGAAGTCATATCTCAAAGAAATAATTACAATCACGGAAATCTATTACACCAAGTCCACAATGAACTATATCCTCATTAGAAAAAACAAAAAAAAAAAAACCAAAACAAAAAAAAAAAAAAAAAAAAAAAAACAAAAAAAAAAAAAAACAAACAAAAAAAAACCCAAAAAAAAACTCACAACACAGGTACTCCAGAAACTTGAAAAATGACACTGTCACAGTGAGTGACAGTCGCTGAAACTATTGGACAGATCCAATATTTTAGGACAGAGTATTTAGTGAATGCATCTAGCTTATCTAGTTTTATTTCAACCACTTACCTTAGACAAGAACCTGGCTTCAGAAATTGCTCTCTCTACCTGCTATAACATGCAAGGAAAAAAGGCAAAGCTGTAGAGAACACAATATAAGTACTAAATCTCACTGAAGAGCCTCATATTGAGTAAATCTTCCCCTCATCAGCAAATCTGGAATTGGTGGGAGGGAAAATCAAATCAAAACTGGAAAAAGATAAATAAATCAAGTATAACAGATCCATGGAATGGTTTGGATCTTAAAGATCACTTAGTTCTAACCCCCCTACCACAGGCAGGGACACCCACTAGACCAGGTTCCTCCAAGCCCCATTCAACTTTGCCTTGGAACACTTCTTGGGTTTCAGCACCTGCAACTCTGGACAACTTGTGCCAGTGCCTCACCACCCACACACGTAGAATGTCTTCCTCATATCCCATCTAACCCTGTCTTCTTTCAGTTTAAAGCAGTTCTCCCTTGCCCTGTCACTCCAGGCCCTTGTCCAAAGTGCCTCTTCAGCTGTCTTTAGGGGCTGCTACAAAGGTCTCCCCAGAGTGCACTCTTCTCTGGGCTGAAGAACACAGAATTTCTCCTCCTGTGTCCACAGAAGTGTTCCTTCATGTTCCTCTGGGCTCACTCTGACAGCTCCATGTACTCCTTACCCTGGGGGTCCCAGGGCTGGATGCAGCTCTCCAGGGGATCTCACCAGGGCAGAGCAGGGGGCCAGAATCCCCTCCCTCGCCCTGCTGGCCACACTGCTGCTGCTGCAGCTCACCATGCACTTGGCCTTCTGGGCTGCAAGTGTGCAGTGCTGGGCCACATCGAGCTTCTCATCACCAGCACTCCCAAGTCCTTCTCCTCAGGGTGCTCTCAATCCATTCTCACCCAGCCTGTGCCTGGGATTGCTCCAGCTCGAGTGAAGGACTTTGCACTTGGCCTTGGTGAGATCTGAACTCCCAAGCCTGTGAAGCTCCCTGTGGATGGCATCCCTTCCCTGCCGTGTGACTCGTGTCATCAGCACACTGCTGAAGGGACACTCAACCCTATTTTCCACGTCACCAACACCATCGACCCCTGAGGGACACCCCTCATCCCTGGTTTTCACTTGGGACAACAGGGCAACACTTTCATCCAGGGCAACACCCAGCCAAACCCTTATCCACATGTCGCACATGTGTGCAACAGTGCAGTCCTCTCAACACCAGGGCTAAGATACAATTCTGACAATTAACTGTGGAATTAGAAAAATGCCTGCTTTTTGAGCCACCTCTGCAGAAAAAAGCACCAAAGTGATTCAAGAACCTAAGAACATTACAGTTCCAGCCAAAAAGCAAGAAACACCAAAACAAATATGGAGTAAGTATTTGTGCTTTAACACTTGGAAATTGGTGACCCAAAAATGAATTTAAAGGCTACATTAATTAAGTAAAAAAAATTGTAACTAGTATTGACAATTAAAATGAGGTAAATTGCATACTGAGATGAGCAGGCTCTTACCTAAACCTTGATGTTTTAAATTTCTTCTTGGATATCAGTACAGGGGGTTTCTCAGAATAATGCAGACGTAGCCTTATTTCTGTCTGACATGTCAGCCACCCAGCATCCACAGTTTTAATACCATCTATAAAAGCCAAACAGAAAGGAGAAGACATTTGAGTAACTTGTTTTAGGGAGATCTAGGCAGTTCCTCTTGCCATCACCTTCCACATAATCCTCCTTATCAGCAGCCTAGGTCTACAGCAATGCAAGAAGCTGGGTGCAGCCTTTCCCCAGCCTTTCTGAACCAGCCAGACCAGCCAACAGGAACTGCAGCTGTCTGCTGGATTTTAATGGGACTAAACAGGAAGGATGCTCATGTGCAAACGATCTGCAGGACAGCAGAGTAACACTCCCTTGTCCTGGCATCTCTCCAGGCATGGAGTAACACCGACAGGGGTTCTGGAGGCTTGTGACAACCAGAGGCTCCCTGTTTCTGATGAGATACAGGTGTGCCCATCAGCTCATCACAATCAGTGCCAGTAAAGCAGTGCAAGTCTGCAGGACAGGGTACAGCAACAGCTCTGATGAAAAGTGGGGAGAATCCCCACCCTGAGCATCAAAACAAGGGAAGTCTGCAAGCAGGAGGACCAGAAACACAAGCTGCAAACCAGGTGCTGGAGCAAACCCCAGAGTTTTGAAGAGTTCCTGAAGAGCCAAACCCATCATTTGATGAGGATATGAGGGGGAAATGGAAAAGCTTGAAGACAACATTTATGAGGTATGAGGAGGAGTTACTTTCAGTGTCACAGGACTGACCATTAAGTGAGAGATGGGTCAAAACTGTCAGCAGTGAGACATTTGTGCACACACAGGAACATGAGGTGTGGGCATACAAGAACCTTTTGGCAGCTGCATCACTGACTGAAGAGGCAGAGTAGGTACATTCAGTGTGAGTTATTATGTTTCCCCAAGCATAAGGAGTTTTTCTAAGGCTAGGTATTAGGAGAAAGCTAAGCCTATTCTGTATTTTCAAAAAATGCATGCTCATAATTTAAAGTTCCCAAGTTTCAACCTTTAACACCATCAGAGTGAAAAGACTTCAACTCTTCCTAACACTCTTTTATTAACATTAGAGGCGATAACGGCCCGAGTGTGTATTCACAAATGCTGGATACGAAAATAACTGTAAAAGAGAAAAATATCATAGGCAATTCTCAAAACCTATAATCTCAAATATTTTTCAATTACACGATTTGACCTTGTTTAAATTAAATTCATGGTGAAGAATAAAGGTTAATATATCTCACTTACTGCAGATTCCGAAGTGTCCATCATCGACAGTAATTTCATCTTCTAGAATTAAAAGGAACGGAAAAGAATGGGAAAAAGTAATTAGTATTCACATTTAAAAACCATTGCCAAGTTAAATTAATTCTACTTCTCCACTTCACTTCTAAAAAGTATATCTAAAAAAAGGCAGGAAAATTGAAACAGACAAAGCAGCATGTTTTTTGCAACCTTCTATAAAGATCGATCTCAATTTCTGCTTTTTCTCAGTTTCTGCATAAAAAAAACAACCAACACACAAAATACCACATTTCACTTCAAGTAATCTGAACTTAAGCGTAAAAAGGTTGTACTATTTTTTGGCTTACTGCAGTATTTTGCTGACAACTACATCCCACTAGTATCTAAGAGGCTTTACTTGTCAAAGTAGTGTCAAAGACATTAAATTTTCTTGCAAACATACAAGAAAGTTGTCCTGCTGCACATTTAAAGCTTTTCAGTCGAGTCAGTCACAATTAAAATGCTTATTCTGCCCAGATTACAGAAACCAACCTAGCATGAGATACTGAAAAAACTCACTTCACACTTGTTTTTATCCTTACTCTTTCCAAAGCTTTAGCAACTGAAATTTTAAGGCACTAAATAAATTCACCAGCATTAACAGAACTGCAATAGTCTAAACAAACCATGCATTTCTCAAAACATAAAACTTCATAATCTTGCCTCAACAGTGGTTAATCCCTTTTTTCCCCTAAAAACCATTTGGCTCCTAACCTGATTTCTTAATAACCACAGGCAACAATTGAGGATCAAAATGACCCAGTGCTAACATACTGTGCACTGCTGCATTTTTTCTAAAAAACTGCTTATGAATAATTGAGTATTACTTGGGGTAAAAAAAATCTCAACTTGGAATGAGGTAATCTAAATTTATAGATAAAGTCTAGGCTCTAGCAGAGGATAGGCTGTTTCTCTTATCAGTTACTGACAAATACATAAATAACCTTCTTACAGGAATAGAAACACTACTAATTCAACTGAAATTTAAAAAAAAGGCAAAGGTAGAACAAAACATGATCACGGTACTATTAATAACTAACAAACAGATTCTTTGATACCATCTTCTTTCTAAAAGACATTTTTTTCAAATAATTAGAAAGCTTCTTAACAAATATGAACTTCTAAGTGTGGAGAAAACAGTATTTTTAATGTGCTAGAAAAGACAGTGCATAAAACATGCCATAGCAGCATAAGAGATCTAAACTACAAGCTACATTCAAAGGTTATTTCAGTCACTCTTAAACCCCAAACTTTTTCCCTCTTCAGAAAAGCATTAGTAACTCATATGCAAGTCTGCATGCCACCCTTTCTTTCAGCAAAATACATTTCTGCTAAATTTCCGGGTAAATAAGTGCATTCGTGTTTCTATTTTCATTAATCCATTTACTTATAAAAGCCTAATTAAACATTTTTTGTTTAAAATTTTACTAAATAAATAGTACTTAAAAAACCAGCAGTGACTTCACACCCTCCCCCATTTTCTTTAAAAAAGATCATATGGATCCTTAGTCTCAAAGAATTAAGCTTAGAGAAAATTATTAAAATTTCAAATTAATAAAAAAACAACCCACATAATCTTAAGGATGACAGCAAAGAATTTCACATCCACTTCCATTTTGAAGCCACTTATGTATATATACATACATATTTTGAGAGTAAGGCCCATGTTGTGCAAAGAAAAAGTCTATACCTCCCACACATTAATAAATTTAAGCACTTTATAGCTATCAATCCCTCTAAACCAGTGTGCAGCATATCAGCAATCTTAGGCATATGCCTCAAACAGATGCAGTTGATGCCCATACCTAAAGGGGTAATTGATCGTGGTTGTAGATGAGTCTCCCACGTGTGAACTATGACTTCGCAGGGACCATCGATAGTCTGTAATTTAAAAGTTAAATGTCTGCAATAATTTCTTTTGTTAGATCTGACTTTGTACCCATGAAGCTGTTTGGGATGGTTGTGAACCAAACTTAAAGAGATTTAAGGAAGTAAAAGAAGGAGAAGAAGAAAGGGAGAGGAACAGAGAGAGACAAAGACTGAAGAAAGAAAGAAAGAAAACAGATGAGGCTTCTTACCCCTGCAACTGCTGATGACTCTGATGTGTTGTGAATACATGTGACAAAACTTGTGACAGTCTGACATGGCAGAGAAGTTACATGGAATCATTAAACCTTTACTGCTAACAGATGTTCTGCTGGACTACTTTAGTTTCCTTCTGATAAAAAAAAAAAATCTCTGAATTCATTAAGAATGCTCACTTTGTTCTCAAGTTACAGCAACAGTTTATGAAAAACATACCCCACATATCTAATTCCAAACAGCACTCAGCACCTACTCGTGCACATAGCAGTTGCAGGGGTGAGTTCTCCTACAAAATTTGCCTTACTAAATTCAAAGACTATAAAACAGTTATTTCAGTTGTGGTACTAGAAAACAAGTTATTTATCAACTAATTAAAACATAAATAATTGACGCAACCAGCCAGCAATGAAGACCCTGCAGTCTATTCCAGCTGCAGCAGGATAAATTAGATACTTCCATTAAAAAGAAATATTGTCCACCAAAAGAATACACTTGTTGACAAACATAGGTGAGACTCGGATAACCAGAACAGTAAAACAAGTTTCGGAACAACTTAACTTTGAAACAGCTTTCTAGGTAGAAGCTTTTAGGTAACCAGAACTTAACAACAGAGAGAACATGTCTGATTCCCAGTTCAATCACCCTGAGAAGTTTCCCCTAGCATGGCACAGTTGTTACTATCAGATGTAAAAACCACTGTCAAATAGCTGCAATTTCTCATTTTGACATTTTGGAGCCTACGTAACTCTTAATTCCAAAAAAAATTTGCTACTATTGCCAAAGACATGGAAACTTCAATGCCAGCTAGTCCCAGTAGCTCGGGTTCTTGTTTAAACAGATTTCAGACCCACAGGGACATCCAGCCAAGCTTCAAATTCAGCAGTACAATTACACAGGACCACAATGCTTTGTTCCATTACAGCTCACTCACTAATTCTTTACATGCAGATGGCATTTCTTGACATACACTGAGCACATTTAATCTCCCAAGCCTTTGGGTGAGTTAACAGCAAGCAATCACCGAACATTTAACAAGAGCTCAGTAGGATGGCTTTGCTCTGTGAGTCCCAATGTTCCTAATGAGTTCAGAGGCACCCACACTTCAAGGTCATGTCAGAATAAAACACATATGCTTAGTTATGTTTTAAAGACAGAATGCATGTAAAACAGAAATAAAATTATATTACTGCTTCCAGTTTATTCCTGTTATGGAGCAGTTTTAGTTCCCAACATCTCACTGCTGCCACAATGACCACACTTGGGATATCTAGAAAAGTAAATAATGAGAAGTTTCTTTCCCCTTCTTTCACAGCACAGTGACATTTGCCTGTCACAATGCCAGTTTCTAAAGCTGCAAACCATGTTTGTCAGCAGGGAGGCTGCCATTTACTCCCACCATGCAGGCATGCAAGATTGCCAACAGCAGCTCCCACAATCATGTGCACAAGTTTAGTTTGTGAACCTGGGCAATGCAAATCTTCCTAACATGGACTAAGCTGTTTCCTTCAGGTCAGCAAAGGATTTTCCTTTTAAAACCCCCAATGTGTTGTATGAAAAATACCAATTTATTTCTTACACTGCTGTAACTGTCCATTCTAAAGTTAGGTTCTAAAATGGTGAATGAATTTGAATAACATTATCCCAACAATAAGGACACCATGCAGATACATTCAGCACAATTTTCTCTCCTGAAAGGAATACAATGCACTGATTGTGCATTTAATCCCAGGAACCCTCAACACTTTCTATACTAAGAAGAGCCAAGCAAAGCTACCTGGAAAAAAAGGGCAATTGATTAGAAAACAGGCACAGACACCACTAAGAGCCCTCTCAATCCCTGCTCAGACCATCTCTGAGTTTACAGGCATTCAAAAAACATTTTAATCACATGTAACAGAAGCCATTGCTGCAACAAGGTCATAGCAGTAATGTCATTTCCGTGGCATATACTGACCACATCTGAAAAGCAGTCCAGCTGAGCAGCAGAACTAAATTATATGCCATCAATATTAACAGTATGGTAATATTGCCTAAAAGGAGAGTTTCTAGAGGACAGTATTAAAAGGGCATCCATTCAAATGTCACATCAAGCATCTCACAGGCTGTACACTGAGTGACACAGTGGATCCTTTTCTACTGATACAGACACTTATTTTTTTTAAAAAGCCAGCACAAACATTATGTTGCTTGATCTTGATCAGCTGAACATCTGATTCAATTTTGAAATTTTTAAAGGACATTTTAAAGGATATTTTTAAAGGAATTTCCTTTAAAAATCAAGTCTTCCATTATGAGAAGCTGGGACCTCCCTTCCCCTGCAGTCATTAGACACTTTTGAAATGAAGGGAAAAATGCCTATCTAGCATAATGGTTCTGAGGTTCAAAGCAGATGCACCATCTGCATCAAGTGCCTGGGTACTCAGTACAATTAAATAATGAAAACACTTTGGTGGATGTTTAAATGGTAATTTAGGAGATCAGTTCCAAGGTTCCTGCTTTAAGGCAGCACAATAGAGTAGGCATTAGGGGAGGGGGGAAAAACCCAAACCAAATCTTAAAAATGCCACACAAACACATTTATCCAAGTGCACTTCACTAATTAAAACTATGTTTCAAGAATAATAATCTACTTCAATAATATGAAACAGCTAAATTAGACTTAATTGCTAAAGCTGCATTTCTGGCCAAAATCTCTCTGGATTTCTGTACCATGTAGAAGACAATAATTAAGCATTAAACTGAATGATTAAAGCCATTTAGTCGTTGCTTGCAAGGCAGCAGCACAAAAAAGTCACCTGGCAGGAAATGCTGAGCTCAGTAGGGATTTTTAGCTCCAGTACTTCCAATAACAATTTCACACACTATCTGCTACCTCAGCAAATAATAATGCCTTTGTTACTATCCTGACAATCACGGGTTCTTAATCTACAAAAAGCTTTTCTAAGGCATTAATTACTGAGTCTAGGTCCAAGTTTGACTTTTATTACAGTCCAGACACTAAATGGATTTATTTAATTGCACTTTAAAAAAGTAAATCTAACTCTCATTTGAAACCTCTGTAATTAAAGAGAAAGTGTGAAAAACATCCTCCAATCCAGTTTTTAAAGTCCTGCTACATGCACAGACAGCTTAGTTATCTCACACTTGCCTTGAAAGAAGTAACCCTGAACTTGTATGCTTATTTACAGTTGTAAAGCAAATACAGAACACAGCTGAACAGATTAAGGCGTGTTCCTTACTAAGGTTTTTGAATATGCATCATGCAAACTATGCATGTAAAATTATTCTTCTAAAAACCTAAGACACACAGAAGACAAATTCCAGCCAAGGGAGTTTTGGTGTGCCTCACACAAACCCCCTCAGAACCCACTGCCACAAACAGAAAGTGAGTGCAGAATAAAACCCAGGAGATCCTCACAGGGAGCTCACTGGTCCCAGACTATGCTCAATGCAAGAACAACCTTGAACAAAATAGTTTAAGTTACTGTCTCATTTCATCCAAGTGTGTGTGTTTATTTTTCTTTTTAAGTGCTTAAGATCAAAATGTTTGAAACACAGTTGCATATCTCTTGATATGCAGTACCCAAGATCTGACACAAATTTTATAAGGAAAATATTCTTTGGATATATATTTGTATTCATGCAAAATTCTACTAATTTCTACATATTGAGTATTTTTAAAAAAACCTTGCTGAATTTACATAACCACAATTATGTTAACACCAATATGCTTCATTACAAATTAGACTTTCCATTACATCATACTTTCAAGTAAAAATATTTAATATCAAATGATGATTTTCTTAAAGGGAGGTGAGAGAAAAAGACATTACTTTTTAGAAATAAAATCTAAATTATTCTATTTTCATATCTAGCCTGTAACACTACTGTGGGTAATCTAGGAACTACCATTTCTCTGTGTAAACATGTATCACTCCCATTTTTTCCATCATGTCCAACTCGAGCATCTTCAGAGATGCAGCTGCTGTAGAAGTTGCTAACTTCAGGTGGATCTGTCCTCAGCATGATTTACTAATTATGTCATGTCAAATTCATACACTTACTGAACATATGCTTAAGATTACACTGTTTTACTACAGATAAAATTGATATAAAAAATTAAGTGTCAGAGATAATCTATTGCTGGCTTGTCAAATTTAGGAGATTAATCACATGTAAAGCTTAATGAAAAAAAAAAATCTGAAATAAAAATATGTAGAATAATTTAACTTAGAAGTATCTTTTCCTTATTAGCATTCCTTTATTGCTGAAGTTCTCAATGTACTGACTCACACTATAGTGTACATTATATTCCTGTTACTTTTTCATTGTTCTGCATTGTTTACAAAAAGAGGAAGAAAAGAACATTGGACTTGGATTTCTTTCATTCAAAAGACTTTATTTTATGAGAAATAAAGTCCTGTGCATTTAACAGGTACAAGTCAGACACCACTAAACTGACAACCCTGCACCCCAGGAATTCACATACTTTGTTTTGTAGGGTGGTTTCCTTCTTTCCTGCCCTTTACCCTGATATTGCATAAAATTCATACTTACCTTGGCAGACCCTGCATCACACGGTGCATAAAGTGTGCACGACACACAGCACCTACTCAAAGAAACACACTCACCAATACACAGGGTAAGCTTTTGAAATTGTAAAACAGAAAATTGTATTGTCTATCAACTATGGCTCAGCCTCTGCTCACTAACTCTGCTTTTTGAGAGTGCTATTGCTTACATTTAAACTTCTGGGCATTTGCAAAAAAAAAAAAAATAATAAGAGTCCCATCAGAGCTGCTGAGCTTAAGAATTCATCTACTTTTGACCTCAACAAAAGAAATCTATGACTGACCTTCTCTTCTTTTGCCTCAAAGTACCAATTTAAATACCAGTTTCTGGTATTTAAACTAGACTATATCACATGCTGTAATGAAAAAAACAGAACTGTGTTTCATTTGGAATTAGTATCCTTCACTGAAATGATACCTCTGTCAAATGCGATTTTTTTAGTTAAAAAAAGGCTGATAAAAACTTATATGCTCTTGACAGTAATTTTAAATTTTTAAAAGCTATTGATGAGCTGGTTCTGTAACTCCTTTGCACATTTGGCTACAGACTTCATAATCCCAGTGTCAATGAGGAACTGAAGCCCAGGGTGAACAGCTACAGGATATTAACAGAATAAGGAAGACACCAAAGGCAGCGTTATATTTCTTAAGGTTATCACTGTTTTTATGAAAAACAGTTCAAGAGTAGCTGCTTATTTCCCCAACTTAGCTTAGCTTTTTCCTGGATGCAGCCTCTTCCCATCTGAAGAAGAGTGCAATGTTTACAAACCAGTACACTGCCACATACATTAAACTCTAACTTATGTAACTCTAAGTCATATGCAACTTTCAATACCTGTAAAAATACAGCTGTCTCTGTCTCTTAGCTCTTTATTTTCCCTCCAGGCTGTGCAAATACCTATATACAAACATACAAAAAACAATGGGATGCCTCATCCCTTGTTTCATCTTTTCACTTCAAGAGATTAACTTATGTTAATTATACAGCACAAAATCTGGTTAATACTTCTCATACTTCATAAAAACAAATCTGCAGTGAATTCAAAACCTTTCATAATTTTTACGGTTACACCTCCTACACTAACCATGTTTCTCCTACTATCACTTGCTTCCATCCTACCATATAGGATAGATATCACATACTATTCACATTCTTTCCATGGATCACTTGAGATCCATGGCCTGCTAAAGTCCATATGCCACTATATTCTAACTATGAGAACTTCACCATATTATTTAAGTTTTATAATAAAGTCCTCAGGGTTTTTTTAACCACTGAAATTTTTAGAACACTAACATTAGTAAAAGAAAGAAGAAACTAAAATTAAAAGTTAACAGCATATGGTCATGTATTTCCAGAAGTGAACTGTATTTCCACAGATGTTTTAGTGTTTCACATGTAGACTTATTTCTAAAAAAAATCTCATGTTTAACTCAGGAAATCCTTTTTTTATTTCAAGTATGGGAATTTTTGCTAGGGATGAGCCAACTTAAAGCAGACAAGGTTGTACATACCTTAGGTTCTAGAAAGTATCCTTTAAAATACCGATACTGAACAGGAACTTCTTTATAAAGCTCTACGGTAGTTGTCCATCTTTTCTCAAAATGACTGTGGAGAAAAAAAGAAAACAACCAACCAAAAACAAGTTTCAAAATACAGCCTAACAGCCACCTCACACACGTGTCTAAGTAAAGTCTAGTGAATTGTTGCAAGGAAAGTTCTTATAAAGTACCTTAGCCAAACAAGATGCACTTAGAATTGGAACTGAATTTTTTGATTGACAGATCTGAAGTGCTCTAAGAGAGCAAGAATTCTCAGCCCCGTTGAACAGATGGGGAAAACATGAAGTGACTCAGAGACTCAGCCAGGATCACACAGCCAGTCACTGACAGAATTACAGACACAGCCTGCAAGCCTGATTTTCCTTCACCAGAGCTGCCATAAGCTGGCACCATTTTAGGAAAATACTGCACTCTTCTGCTGCATTTAAGCTTTCTTTATGTACACTCATGCTTATACACACATCCCATCCCCCTTAAGAATTTTAATGCAACTCTCAGTTTAAGTAATCTCCTCCCTATCACTTTCTAGCACAGTAATAGCTTGTTTATAGTCTTTCTTTTATCCTATACATCTCCTATATACATCACCTATAACTTGCTGCATAGCCATGGGACTTAGAATTGCCCCAAAACAGTTTCTTACTCCAAGTATCTAAAGCTAAACTACCGAAATACCAGCCACAACAGCAGAAGCATCATCTGTAACTAGAAAAGTACACCCAAGTTTCCTATTTTCTTAAACATATTCCTAAGTGTTCAAAGTGCTCAAGGGCAACACAAGAAATTCTGGAGTTCTACTAACAGTACATGCAGCTCAAAAATTTACAAACTCAAAGACAGAATAAATTTCTTGCTCCAGAACTCCAGCTACTTCAAATGGAACAAGTAAAAAAAAAAAAAAAAAAAAAAGCATTCAAACAGAAGGAAAAAATCCCCCAAAAAAAGCCAAAAATCAAAACCAGCTTACTCATCATCCACAGTCTGGAGGACTGCCGCAAGTTGGGGATTCCAATTTCCAAAAGCACTGCAGCTCCCACATATTGCAAAAACCTCTCCTAAAAAATCCAGACAGAAAAAAACCACCATCATCATTACTTCAGGCTAGATGGCATTAAAAAGTACAGCCACAGTCAAACTTCCAAGTATTTTAAATACATACACCAGAATCACTCTGCTAAAATCCCTCCCATCCAGAAAGGACTCTTACCCCACCCAAACTACAACAGCATTTTCTTCACCACCCCAAGGAGCTGAGAGAGGGACTAATGACAATCCCAGCCCTTACAAGGGTTGGCTTCCAAACCATCCTTAAGGAATAGTGTTCAAAACATCTCTGGGAATGCAGCAGGCAAGCTTTCACAGTAAAATGTTTAATCTCAAGATAATACACTTATTTCCCTAAATACTCTCTATTTTTTAATGTATGTCCATATTCCCCCAAATTCATACCAACAATTTATAAAGCACAGACAAACAGGAGGTTGCTGGCATTATTCCCAAGCCAACATACCAAATTAATTTGATTCCCAAGATAAATAAAGTCAATTTTACTGCTATGCTTTCAGTTTTCACTGGGCATCAAAACATAATATTGCTACACAAAAAAACCACATGAAATTGTCACACTTATCTTAATGCATACACACATACAGAACCCAAAAGGCCACAACAGTATATTTAATTTTTGGATATCCCAAAGTGATCATTGCAACTTACCCTTGTTTTTAATGTAAAACCTACACGTATCTGACTGGAAGAACAATGATAAATACTAACGGAAAGAACAAAGTAGTATTTTACTCTTATAGGGCTTCAGTGAGATTTTTTGACATAATAAAAAGCTGTTGCAGAATGAGAAAATATGGAGTTTTAAAGTACAGTTACGCACCACAAAAGAATGATACAAGCCTCTCTGACTTACTTCCTGTTCTCAAAGTGAGTACTGTGGGGAACACAATAATCCCAAAATACAAAGTAGACAAGCTGTATGTAACAAGTGTACACTACTTTTTCCTAAGCCACAAATCACAGCTGACACTTTGTGACTGTGACAACTGTGACACTCAAAGTACACAGCTACAGTTTTGAGGATGCCCTTTTGTCTCTAAAATGGTGTCCCTTTTCTCCAGTTAAAACTAATAAGGGATACCACAGGCCTGCTTATGAAAGAAACCTCTGCAGACCCAGGGGTTGGAAAAAAGTCTAGAGAAGACAAAGTACCAAAACTTCTGCCTGAAAGCAGCTTATTGAAATAATTTTACATAACACCTTGAACTTCAGCAGGTTTTGTTTTTAATCTTTTGCTGCAATTTATTAAAAGAAGCCTGAGCTTTCCGGATGCTCACTGTAAGCATACAAATGCAGACAAAAATCTACATTATGAGTATATTTAGTATACAATTGCCTATGTTAGCTTTCCCTTTTTCACCCTGTCCTGAGGCACATGATGATTCATTTTTGCAGGGAGGAGATAAAGTGGGGAGGGAAGACCACCTGAACACCACACAGGTAGAATTTCTGAGTAGAGACAGCAAGAAGAAGCTAAAATTCTTTTAACATCCCATTAAAACAGTAGTACTTAATAGATGTTAGTGTACACAGAGCCAACCTTGGAAGTGCCATCTAATTATATTCCTCTTAACAGGTGCCAGCTGGAATAGCTCTCTGGGCTCCTACTTTAAACAAAGATGTGAACATCCAGGGACCACCTCTCACTCAGGAAGGCACCACACAGAGAAGGCAACGCTTGAATAGGATGTGCAACCACCCTAAACTCCCTTCAACAGCTGCACTGAGGCTGAATTAGGATTTGTGAAACGCTGCCCTAATTATCCCAGTAAAGGCAAAGTGAAATGCATGGCAAGCTGCCTCCCCACAGGCAATTCTGAACACAGTGGGGTTTGGGTTGGGTTTGCATTTCAAGCTCAGGGGTCCTCAGCTTCTCCCCTCTCCTTGTCATGGAATTCAAGGCTGCTCCTGGCAGAGCTCCTCCAGCTACTGCAAAGGTTAATCTAAGCCTTCTGCCCCAACTCAAAGCTTGCAACAGCCTCACTCATCCAACAAAAATAACAAAACCCCCAACAATATCAATGTTGTCATAAACAGAAGCATCCTTTTGTGCCATCTCTTAATGCTGTATTTCCAGATAATTCTTTGTGAACACCCACTGAGGCAGGATCTAGTTCTCACTAATCCTACTTTTCACTGCAGATATTATTACCACAGGAAGAAGTTATACAGCCAAAGTCAGCTTTGCTAGTGACAGTGTCATCACAGCTGTGGAAGCAGGACAAAGAGCACAGCTTGCAATACTCCATGGTACAGCTACACTAGTCTTGAGCTAACGTCAATTTACTCTAAAATTTTAACATTTTCTCCAGAATGCTATAAAAAACTCTACTCCTTACTAACAGCTTTATGTTGACATTGAGTACCAGTTTTCAGTTCCCAAATGCCAAATCACGAGGGAGAAACACAGGAGAGGTCTAACACGGGGCAGATGTCAAAACCTGTACAACACTTTTATCATTATCTTCCCTGCCAACTACAGGAGACACTTCTGCCATCTGGCATTGGCCTGGCACAGGAATTCTGCCAATCTGCTCCCACATTCATCTGCTTCTGTTAGGCAACAACCAATTACTTTTTTGGTGTAACTTCTGTGCTGCTTGTTGGCTGGGGTAGAGTTAATTTTCTTCACAACAGCTGGCAGGGGCTGTGTTTTGAATTTGTCCTGGAAGCAGTGCTGGTAACAGAGGGATATTTCAGTTACTTCTGGGCACTGCTCACAGCATCAAGGCCTTTTCTGTTCTCTCCCCACCAGAGAGGGGGCTGGCAAGGAAGAAGCTGGTTAGGAACATGGCTGGGAGCAGTTTTGTGGACCTCAGTTACCAGCTGTGGTTAAACACATCTCCTTCCTTCCAAGTTCCTGAAGATGAAGGTCAACGTTAATATGCACAATTTACCAATATTAGATTTTCATGTTCTACCTAATGTGATACCTTGTATTCCTCATTTGGATAACAGAAGTTATTTTACTTTTTTGTTTTTTGTATAGACAGAATACTGAATTAAGCTGCATATTCTTTCTGTCTGTAACTTCTGACAGAGGTCACAACTTCTGAGAACTTTCAATTGGGATGCAAAGAGAACAAAAAACAAACAAACACATCAATGTGTACCTAAATATCATGTTGTTTCCATGGAATAAAAAGGTCCTGAAGACAGAAGATTTTAAACCAATCATAACCATTTTGGTTAGCATCAAAATCCCTAGCACATTATGAAATTTTTATTTGGAGAAAGAGGTAAAATTTATTTCCCAACTCTCATTTTCAAATTTATAGGTGAAATGTCCTAATATATTTTACAGTGATTTATCATTTTGATATTTGATCTTGTATGTTCTTTTATATCTGAGGAAAACAGACAAGACAGCCTCTGAACACACTCCTCTATTAAGTTTTCTCCTACACCAACCATACAAAAAGAAGAAAGCATGATTTGAGTACCTGGTGCTGCTGGTCCTCTTACTTCAAAAGTGACTTGACAAAAGCTCATTTCTGCAGAACTTTTGTCTTGGGATCGTTGAAATCTCCTATAGTGGGAGGAAAGAGAACTAATTTGAGGAACAATCACTACATTTATTGCTGCTTTAAGTAAGAGGAAACAGAAATCCCACCCCTTACAGGGAAGCAAGCCACTTGTGATATTACTGGTTGAGTGAGCAGTGGAAGTAGAAAGCTCTTGAAAAGCAGCCACAGACCCAGAAAACAGCATCCAGCTGCAACACTGGCACAAGAAAAAGACTACTAAATCAAATACCACATGCAAGTATCAGGATCCTGCAGCATTTAGCAGTCTTCAGCTGAGATTTTTCAAAATTCTCTGACTAATTTTGTTTCCAAAGAGGCCACTGGAAGTTTTTTAAGAGATTTAAGATTAGGACCCTTGGCAAACAGTAACTTCTGTGTCCTCAGTGCTATTCTTCAGCATCCTCTACAAAGCAGAAGGAAGTTTCCACAGAGAAGCACAACCACCTTGAAGGAAAAGGGGAGCAACCCATAAGAGATGACAGCTCTCTGCTGTCACTTGTCCACCCCTGTAGACTCTGCTCCCCTACTTCCAGGCTTCCACAGGAAGCACCAGGAGCAACTGGAAACACGAAGCAGCCTTCAAAGCAGCACAGCAGGAAGAGACTGCCTTTAGCCAGGACAGCAGCCAGGACTCTGCCCCAATTTTCTCCTCCAATGCACCACACCTTGACTGAAAAAATACTGGTAGAATCCCATTTTCACCATTACAGCAGAAACACTATTGATATATCACATTCTTTAATATTATTTACAAAAGCAGCAGTCCTAGTAAAGTCTATGTATGGATGTTGCTAGACTATCATCACCCAAATGTATCAATCTGGACATGGGCTCTCTACATCGCTGTGGGGGGCTTTTGTTCTGTGCATGTTTTGTTTGTTGGGCTTTTTTTTTAAACCAAGGAAGTAGAATGTTACTACTGCTATTTCTGAACAGGACAAATAGCACTTTATTTCAGTACAATCTTGGTCAGCAATCTTTTAATAACATCAGAAAGAACTAACAACACTGAAGAAAAATTTGCCTTTCATTATTAGCTCTACTACTACAAGGGGAAGCCTTTGCCTTCAAAGGGCACAGGAGAGTTAAATATGCCTTGAAAGCAAAAGATAGTCAGATACCAAATAGGAGGGGAAAAAGCAGCTCATCATCAAACCTCATTCTTTGTGGGCATTTAGAATGTTATTGCAGATATTCAACCTTCAGAATTATTTCTTCTGGATCTCCTCCTCCCCCTCCTCTCAATTCTACCTCTCCTTCCTACTGCAACTACAGCTGCATTTACTTTAAATTCCTTTTTCTCTTCCCTTATTTTCCCTCTCCATGTCAAGGAAGATGAATTTTCAGTAGCAAAATGAGAGCAAAAAAAAAAAAAAACCAGTAGACATATCAAGGTTTCTGGTCACATATTCCAATTCTGCATTTGTCATTTACAAATTTTATCATTCTGCAAATGATAAAACCCCAGACTACTGAAGTTAGAAATGAGCACAGCTGATAAACAGGAATTCCAGGAAGGGCATGACGTTTAGGAACTTTCTCACCTGTGTGCCATTAGTCTCTGTGTAAATTAAGTGACACATTCTAGCATTTGTTTTCAGCAGTTATTTATAGACAGAGAAGCACAGCACATTTCAGTGCTGAAACTAAGACCGGACTCAGGAAACTGGTCTAATGTGACAAAAAAAACTCAGTGTAATGCAGAGAATATGAATTACTAGTGTGCATTTATGATGACACCAAGTAGCCAGGGGCTTGGCTGTGCTCACCAAATGCCTGTTTGGGAAATGAGGTAGGCAAAAATGCCTTGCAAAAATCAAGCAGGAAAGTGAAAGCTGATGTGTGCACCCAATTCTCCAAAGCAAGAATATGCTTTTGGCTTGCAAAAAAAAAAATCTGTTCCCAGAGCCTATGCAACAACTCAAATTTCAACTTTACAAAAAACAGCGTGTCCTACTGCAAATTAACTAACTACCCAACTGTTCCTACAGAATCATCCAAAACCTTCCTAAGTCTATAAAGCTTTTAGCCAATCTAGTAAAAATTCTATGTACCTACTTGCAAGACAGGTGTGGGCTTTTCTAAACTGCCTAGAAAATTAAGAGTAGCCAGTTGTAAGAAGGTTTTGATAAAATGACTTTGTCAAATTGCCAAAATTCTACCCAAAATGCATTTTATCTCAAGAACCTACTCAGCCTACCCAAGGGATGTATGTATATGAAGAAAAGAAAAATTCCACTTCACCAAGTAAGACCATGTTTTGTTTCTAACAGAATGGCAGGTATAGGTATTGCTCTTATATTTAGGGTCAAAGTACCACCCCTCCTTCTAAAAAAAACATCTTAGAAAAGATGTAGAGCACTGAATACAAACACACAGCAAGGAAAAAACAGGTCTGCTTTTTGTTAAGGAATTGAGCCTGTGTAGTATATTATAATGCACTCATAAATGTAGTCTGTGCTTTCAAGATACATGATACAAAAACATTTTACTGCAGGGGGAGGAAAAAAAACCCAAACAACCTAAGTTTAGCTGTCTAGTTACTGATGGTTCCTGAAAAGAGATGATAATTTAATTCCCAAAGGGGAAGGGCAAGCTTTAACAATCAAATCCTCTGACCTCTAAGGGTCAGGCATCTTTGAAACAGGATGTTCCTTCCTCCAGATTTTCAGCACTGCTTACCAAAGAAGCTGGCAAAAAATTAACAAAATCCTCCCCACTCCTCTAATGAGGGACTTTTGGGTGAACGCAGAGAATCCTCAGCTCAGAGGGGTCATGTCATAGCTGCTTAGGGGAACTGAAGCAAATTAGAACAGCTACATTAGAAATGAGAAACATTTCCTATTCAGCAAATATTAATAAAATCGATTGAGCTGATTTACAAACTAGTAATCCTTGTGTAATAACCCTTTTTAAACAACCATTGAGTCCAAAAGTATTAAAGCTAAATTCACATCTGCTGCAGCAACAGGCACTCAGATGCTAACCTGGCTGCAAACAATTGCTCCTCTTCCTTCGGTCAGCTTTTATGGACTACAAGAACATGCAAGCAGTGAACACCTGAATCTCAAGTCTTCCTCATGGGAAACACATATCACACAGGTGGAGACTTACCAGCACTTCACTAAAAAAACCCAAAAAACCCAATATGAAACATTAATAGGAAATCCAAACTCTCCCCTCCCTGATTCTAAAAGAGGACTTCTAGAAAATGCAGGTAAGAAAGAAAAGATGATATAACACACTCAAATATTAAAGTGCCACAAAGTATCATAGATTTCCTCTAACATGAGATAATAAGGGTCATCATGCATGGGGAAGACCAAAATATTTTTGGTTGTAGTTAAAAATATAACAGGGCAGGGACATAATTTATTAATTCAAATCTTAAAGATCATTTAAACCTTCTGGCTTTCAGGTCTGATGATATATTAAAACCCTTCACAAGCCTCCAGCTGTAGTGGATTATTGTGCCCCACCCTTAACTCCCCTGACCTTTCCAATATGATTTAAGAGGTGCTGGCTGCTTGTTGTACCATATCTTACATGTTTTTTCAGGATTAGCTAAATACACACCAGGTAATCTGAGGCACTCAGAGCCTATCTGACAAACACTGAACAAATTACAGAGTCATAAAAATTCACAGTACCCATGCAGCCAGGTTACCTGCTCTCTACTCATTACAAACAATATTTTTAATAGCAACTTGAACAGGTTTTGAGGCTTTGAGTCTAGTGGTCCAAGAGCAGTTTTGAAGGACAATGGGATTTTTTTTTTAACTGTGGAGACTTACAAGCCTGAAGGCCTTGAACTTTGTTGCATGGACAGAGGGCTTTCAAAATTAGGCAGGGAACACTTCAAGTAACTACCCTGACAGACCTGAATGAAAAGCCAGCACAGGGGACACAAGCTGACCAAAGGGATATTCCTTATCCTGTGGCATTTGCTCAGAGATTTAAAAAAAAAACCAAAAAACCCTAAAAGAATGGAGGGCATTTGTTATTTAAGACACTTGTCTTTCAGAGCATCTCCTATCCATACTGAAACCCAGCTTCTCTAATGGGGAAGCAGAGAATAAAATCTTCTGCTTCCCTTTGTTTCTGCATAAATTATTTCTTCCTGAATTAACTGCCTCTACCTTGACCCCTGAGGCTTTTTCCACCTTCCACCCCCTAAGGAGAGGAGTGACAGAGCTGCTCAGGTCAGCCCACCAGCACCTGCTGTGCACAAACAGGCTCTTTCATAATGCTAGCACAAATTTCATCACAGATCATGGTGCACAGTTCTGGAAGTGCACAATCCTAAAAGTAAACATGCTCAAGTATTTCAAAGTATTTCTCCATATGTTGTATATAAAGATAAAATCAGCAAGGACAAGAAGACTGGAGTATTTTTTGTTTTATTTTTGTTGTTTTGGGCTGACACTTTCCACCTTAAGAGAAAAGACTCATGAGCTGTAACAACACCCAGGAGAGTCCAACTCCATGCTGAAGCAGGGGAAAGGTGCCACAGTCCCAGCCAAGTCATTTGACAGCCGGGAGGACACACTGGCAGCACTGGGGCTGACACAGAGCACTCCTTGCAGCCTCCCTCATGAACCATGAATTTGAGCACAGCCTAGCACTGCTGGAGAAGGTACTGTGCTCAGATTTTACCTTCTTAAAAGATGTGCTACACACAGCAATAGAAAATCCACCATGCATCAGATCTACTGCTGGGCAGAACAAAGGGACATGAGCCTAAGACACACACTGTGATATTCCAAAGATACCAAGTGGTATATGGTTAATCTTGCAGTATGATGAACAGATTTTGTTGCTTGTGGTTGGTCCTAAAAAGGTACAGATATCAGAGAATACATGTGAAGCAACAAACTAGACATGCAAGAAAATTATGTAACACTAGTTGATGACACCTGGGTTTTAGAACAACGTCAGAGGATATATTTATCAGGGCATTCCCTCTAACAACTGGGAGAGAATTTTTAGAAACAGAATTACAGTATCAACTCCTTCATGTTCAACCAAACAAGACAGTTCTTCCTGCCCCCTCCTTTCCTCCCCCTGCACCTTGACTGCAGGAGCAAGGACAAAGTCAGCAGGTCTCTCCTCCTGCATTGCAGTGCTAACACTGGACAGCAAACAAACTTGCACAGAAGATCTGGTCATGCTGCTCTGATTCAAAGGCTGAGATTTTACCAGCAGGCTTATGCTGACGTTTAGAAAGCAGCAAACCTCAAGTGATACCTCTGAAATTACATCACACTAATACACAAGTATCCTGAGGATTGTATTTGCAGTATCAATTTAGCTCCCCATCTGCAGGGCCACATCAGCCGTGGTTCTCTGTTCACCCACAATGTATCTGCTTTGTTTTAAGTAAAAATAAGTTAATTGTTTCAGCATTTGGCATTTACCTGTCCATGTGACACTCTTCTGCCTCAGCTATGCCACAGCAGTTTTGCAAAGTTCTTGAAACAGACAGGAAACAGCCGGGGCACGTTTGTAAGAGAGACAGAGCAGTGTCAGTCTGATTCCTCTTTTCTGAAGTGTTGTTTATTAATAACATACGGCTGACAAGATCTTAGGCAGGCAGTAATTTAGTTCTCTGTGATCACACTAACGTTCCTCACTTAGGAATGACTTGGGCAAATAACATGTATAATGCTACCCACAGCTCTCAACAAACCACGTTTTTAACAGGTTCCCAAAGCCTGGATCCATTCTGTTGAGGCACTATGTGCTTTACCAAAGACTAATTACATGGCAGCTTGGGCTACTAGTGTCTATTCAAGACCAACGGCAACCTCCTATTTTTTTAACATCTGGTACAGTTATTTTACAGGAAGCAGTGCTAAAATGGGACTATTTCACCCTACCATTAAGATTTTATATATGCTGAAGGTTAACATCCATCTAACAACTGTGTGCTCTGATAAATTAAAACACTAATACTAACAAGACAAGCTATTAAACGGAAAGGAAAAAGAGAAAAATGGTTAAGGTGCAGGTAACAGATTAATCTGTAAAATTCAGCTTCATCTAGAGCTGCCTCATTAGCTTCTCTGCGATCAATACCACCCAAGCAGGAGCCGGCAGCATCACCGCTGCGCTCCTTTAGCGCAGAGCCGAGACAAAGAACAGCACAGCGCACACCCCCACGCCCGCCACAGCCCAGCGGCTCCGCAGCGCGCCCGGCCCGCGGGACACGGACCGAGCGCTGCCCGCCGCCCCGCACGGACACGGACCGAGCGCTGCCCGCCGCCCCGCACGGACACGGACCGAGCGCTGCCCGCCGCCCCGCACGGACACGGGCCGGGGGCTGCCCGCCGCCCCGCGGGACACGGACCGAGCGCTGCCCGCCGCCCCGCACGGACACGGGCCGAGCGCTGCCCGCCGCCCCGCCGGACACGGGCCGAGCGCTGCCCGCCGCCCCGCCGGACACGGGCCGGGGGCTGCCCGCCGCCCCGCACGGCCCGGCCCGCAGCGGGAGCCGCGCCGGGAGGCGGCGCGCCACGTCCCGGGCCCGCCCCGGCGCGGCCGCTTGCATAATGCGGCAGCCGCGGGACCGCCCCGGGCCGGGGCCTCGGGCGGCGACACAAACACACACAGCCGTAGGCCCCGCGTTCCCCGGTCCGAGCACCCACCGAGACAGCGCCGGGAGCGCTCCCGGCACGGCACCCCCGCCCCGGGCCCGGCGGCGCCGCGGCCGCCCCCGGGCGCCGCTCCTCCCGCCTCTCGCGGAACCTGCGGCGACGTGCCGGTGGTCCGCGAACGGCGCGCTCCTCCCCGCTCCCTCAGCGCCCACTCCGCACGGGGCTCGAACAGAGCTGGCTCCGCCGCCGCACCGACCGCCCCTCCGGCACCGCGACACGCAGCCGGTGGCGCGACAGACCTGCTGGAGCGCAGCGCGCTGCGGGGCCCGCCAGCTCCGTCGCTCGCTGTGCGCGGGGCTGCGGACGGCGCGGCCCGGGCTCGCGGGTTCCCGCCCCGCCCGCCGGGGAGGGCCCGGGGCGGTGCGGCCCCAACCGGTTCCAGCTGCCCCCCGCCGGCCACGTGACCGCCCGCGGCCCCGCCGCGGCCAATGGGAGCGCGGGAAGGGCGGGGGCGGGGCCCGTTCCTCGATAGCGGCGGGGCCGGAGGGCGGCCGCGGCGGCAGCGCATGGGGGCTGTGAGGGGCGCGGGAGTGCCTTGTGGCCGCCTGCGCATGGCGGGGGAGCTCTGCCCTACCCGCCTCTCCCGGGAGCCAAGCACCAGCGCTCCCGCCCGCCATTCCCCCGGTACCTTCCTCAGAGAGCGCGCCGCCAGCGCTCTCCCGACGCCGCAGCGCGACCCGGCCTCCTCAGGAGCGCGCACCCGCCGCCGCCACCACACGCCCCTGCAGCAGTCCCGCTCGGCCGGCGGCGCGCACTGACCTGGCGGAGCGCTGCAGCCCCGTGGCGCGGGGCCAGCGCGGCGCGGCCGGACCAGCTGCCCGGGAGCGCGCGGGCGCGTGACCCGCCCCGCCCTGCCCGCCGCAGCCAATCAGGGCCGGGCGGGCGGGGCGGGAGCGGCGCGCGCCGTTCCCTTGAAAGCCGCGGCGCTGAGGGCGCTGAGGGCGCTGCGCGTGAGGGCTGCGGGGCGGCTTTGCTGAGGCGCGATTCGGCTCCTCACCAGTCACCTCAGCCCGAGTCCTCCCTACCAGCCTGAGAGCGTAAGGTTACCCTAGGGGTAGGGAGTTCCTAAGGGTTTATCGTGGTTTAAGCTGGGTGTAAACCTGTGGCGCCAAGCACATGATAGATTTTTTTGTTTTCCTCAAGGCCTCTTGCTCTCACCTGATGGTGACCATCTGTCCCTATAAGCTTTTGTGTGCAAAGGAACCATTTATCCTGTGTTGGGAGTTAGTGCTGCTACAGGAATGTGGCTCTATGTTGTCCCTCAATCTGCCATTTAAATAGAGGACTATTTTCCGTTTATTCCTGCCCTGCAGGTCTAGCTGTGTTTATAAGCAGTTTGTGGTGTTCCACTGGGTGTTGTTGGCAAAGCTAATGCTAATATCAGATGCTGTGTATTAGAAAAGTGTGTAATGCATCTCAGCTGCTGAGGTCTCTATGTTAGTGTTTTGAGCTTCAAGGAAAGAAAGGTAGGGGGAAGTATGCAATAAAAGGAAATTATAGCTGAAAGCAGCTCATTTTTAAATGATCAAGGTAAGAGGAATTCCTCTGGGTGAGGAGGAGGGAGGGCTGGTGGAAAACAATTCCCTCTTTAAACAGATTTGAACTACTCTAATTACAAACCCTTGGTATTTAGGAAAGCATTAGGAGCATCACTTCTCCAGCTGTGTTCGCTACTGAGGGAAGAAAGAAACTCTAGAGAAAACAGTATTTAAAAAAGCAATTGCCTACTTGTTTTCTCTTCCCTGTTTTTAAGATTTATTATTTCAAGGAATTTGTTGTAAAGCAGGGATAGAATTGAGCACTTTCAAGCATAGTTTGGTGTGTTAAACTTTTCAAAAATTTGCTGTCATGCCAGATATAGTATAAAGATGTACCATTAATTTTTTTGCTAAAAGCTAGAACTGTAATATTTGGTCTCATTCAGCCCTAGTGGTAATTTCAAAAAAGAAAAGGGCTTAATTTTTTCTAACTAATATTGCATTCCCTTGCATAATTCACTGTAGCTAAAAGTTATAATTTAGACCCTTAATGGATTCAAGAAGTATTCATGTGTTCATTTTATTAAAGATGCGCATCAGTGTGGAGCAATTTGGAAAAGGGTGAGATGGAAAAGACTGTTTTATGTTGACTTAAGAAAAGTCTATACATAATTAAGCTTACCAGCACACTTTCTTTTTTCCTCCCTAAGGAGTTGCTTCAATATGGTTGGGTCAGATAAACTCATACTTTGCCATGATGCAACACGGCATAAAACTGTGCAGCAATTAGAGCAGGTGGATCAGTTTATAGAACTCTTTTTAAGTGTCTGTTGAAAAAGCTAAGGTTGATGATCTGCTTTCCTTTTCTATACAGGAAAAAAAATAAAAACAAAACAAGGGAAATGGGGTTTTATCTTATAGAACCTGTGTTGAATTGAAAAATCCCAAAGAGATCCAGAAACACAAGGTTATGAGATCTGTTTCCAGTGGGCAAGCACAAACTCTATTTTAACCATGTGTGCACCTGAAGGAAAACATGTTTTCTTATTGAACAAAAATTTAACAAGGTGAATAAGAATTGCTAATACTTAACCAGAGGGTAAAATATTCTGTCTTTGTTCTGGCAGTGGCACCATAGTGATGAAGCCCCTGAGCAGGAGTGCAAGAGCCAAAGGAAGATGCTGAAGGTTCGTGGGGAATCCCTCTCACTGTGTCTTGTTCCCTGCCCTGACGATGTGGAATGAGGTTGCTTGGAGGTGTTGTGTGCTGTAAATGGAAAATCAAAGCAGCCTTGAGGCTGCACTGGCTGAGATGGGACTGAAATGATTTTCATAAATAATGAGACAAATACTTGCCCAAGTGCAGGAAATAAGTGCTTGAGGCTGATGTTTACAATGCACTAGCAAACCTATACTAAAAAGGCACTGGGAAACACCTTCAGGCTTTATGTCTGTTTCTGTAGCCAATGGAGTCTTCTTCAGCTGCCGGAATTAAAGTTTCAACCTATAATCAAGCTTCATTAATACTACAAGTAGCTATAAAGATTGTGAGCACCAAATTACAGCTGTACTTTCTTTTCCATAGCCTGCATTGAGTTCCAGTGATCTGGTTTTACTGACACCAGTGCTCACAGCTGATGAAAGCTGCATTTACAGATGAATTTCACTCCTCATTTTACTGCACTTGATTTTTCTGTAGTTTTCTGGGTCTGATGGGTAATTGTGAATAAAAATAGCTAGTAAAACTGTGCAAATGAAGGCACAGCATTAGGCATGCAGTGTCAAATTAATGTTCTTTGATCTTTTGTAGGATCACTTATAGTTGAAAATACACTTCTGACCTTTTCTCTGGCACTGAGAATATTGCTGTATCACCACCTAATGGGAAATCTGGACAGTTTATGAGCACTAAAGAAAAGTGATGCTAAGGGATATGAAAAAATAGCAAGAAAGAACCATGCTGTCAGCATGGCGAAAGCCTCTCAGTCTCATGGAGAATGAGAAGAAATTAATACTAGAAAAATTGCCATTTGTGCAACAGCATTTTTTCTGTAATGTTTACTGCTGGGGGAAGCTGTGGATGCCCTTTGTCTGGAAGGGCTCATGGCCAAAACCATTCTATGACTGGGACATTGATTTATGGGGTTTTCCCCCCAATTTTGATTCTTCTCTACTCTCCCTCTCATCCTCCCAGTCCCAATTTTTATGTGGAAGGGAAAGTTGAGACATTCTTCAGTGAGAATTAGTCTCTAGAGCTTTGCAAAGTGAGCTGTGAGAGCATCATTAAATATAAAGTAGCAAAGTAACAAGTACAAAGTATCATAAATATTAAATGAAACTCTCTTATGGCAACTATTAAAAAAAATCAAATTTATAACAGAAAGAGGAGCTTGACTTTCCTCTGTCAAAAATTCAGTCAGTTTCAAACACTGTTAATAATTCTGTATAATTTGGCAATATTAAAAAGTTAAAAAAAAAAAAAAAACAAACTCCAGAAAACCCCAAGTGCCAATGGAATATTGCAGGCATTAAATTTTTATTTGAAATGAGACATGCTGTGATTTAGTTTTGGGGGTTCCAGCATGATATTCTTCTTGATCTGAGCTACTTTATAATTTCTGAAAGGAAACATATATAATTTGAGGGAGTTTGGTTTTGTGATTTTTTTTTTTTTGTTTGTTTGATTTTGGGGCTTTTTTGTTTGCTTGGTTTTGGTGGTGGTGGTTTGCATGTGAAACACTTGAAGGAATCAAGTGACCACACAGTTACAGCACCACATTTAAACTGGCCAAAGTCAATTGCAAATGGGAAACTTTTTAGCTTTTAATGTAAGTAGAATAAGTTCTACACTCATGTTTCTTTGCATATAAATATAAAACTGAGGTTATATTCATAACTTAATAATCTAGCTATTTACATTCATTTGTAAATACTAATGTTTATGCGGTTTCTGTGAACTCCTAGCTCTGTTTACATGCCAATTACAAGCTGTTCTCTTGTGCTCTTGCACAAAACTGTCTTGTGGTACTAGCTCCACCTTGTTAACTCTGCAGTTGTACTCTGCTAGTTTCCCCAGCAGTACCCATTTCACTGTGTAAGAAACAATGAAAATAGTCAGAAAATGAAGAGCAGTTATGGAATATGACACATATAATGCTTTTGTTTATTTCTTCTTTTTTAATCTCAAGAACACAGAAGAATGCCTTCAGATAAGGAGAGACAGAGCTTCCTATGACAGCAGGAAGGTTTGAATCTGCTGTCATTTAAAATCCCATTCCAAAGGTCATGTTTGTGTTTTAAATGAAATGTGAGGCTGACCTTTATGCTCTGCCAGACAACAGTAGTAGTGATGCAAGTGCTTCCTTTGAATTCTGCAGGTAAGGAGTAGCTACAATGTGGGGTTTGTGGTGTGGTGGTGCCCAGTGTTTTGCAGGGGAGAAGGAAAATTATGTTCTCAGTGACCTGTGTGAATGCCAAAAGGACCTGAAATATGCTACTTTTTGTCTGTTGGGTGTCTGTACTTCCAAACTCAACATTTCTTCAAGTGTGCCTCTACTGAAAATGCCAATATGGAGAAAGTAAATGGGACTAATCTAATCAGGAGAAAATGTTGGCTTTTCCTGTCCTCCATCTCTTGCATTTCTCCTCCATCTAGCACACATAGTTCTAATGACAGAGAGATGTGGTTTACATTTCAGTTATTGACATGAAAGTCTTTAAAATTAGACTGAAATATCATCTTCCTTTTTATGGTTATTAGATAGTATCAATTCCCATGCTTACTGCAACACCTGTGCTGTTGTTCCTGGAAATGCAGCCATACCACAGAGACAGTTTCTTTCTTGGGAGCAAAGCTCAGCCTGAGCAGAAGCTGAGGTTGTCCCTGCCTTAAGCCAGCCTAGCATCTGGCTGCAGCATTTTGGCTCTGCTACACCTCCTCCTGCACTCCCACCTGCCCTTTGTACTCTCTCTGGCCCTTGCCTAACCTTACACTGTTCTAGGACAATTCTCTGTCAGAAAGTGGGGGGGGTTTGCTTCGGGTTTTGTTTTGTTGCTGATTGGTTAGTTGCTTTTTAATGAGGTTAGCTCTGTGCTGAGTCAGTGGGCTGAAACAATTCAAATTCAGGCTGGATGAATATTGGAGCTGTCTTGGTTTAAGTGGGGACATCAGCAGGCAGGAGCTGAGCTGTCCTTAGCTTTTAGGGAGCTGCTTGTTGTGACAAAGAGCAGCTCAAGCAGATTGATCAATTGATGTTTAAAACAGAGAGTGAGCCACCTCAAAGTGGACTTCTGAGGGGAAATGTGAGAACATGTCCCTTACTTTATGCTTACTCTGTCCTCTTAGCTCTCTCTGTTGTGCTCAGCCAGTAACTCTTGTGAACAAAACATCCCTGTTCTGCCCACAACATTGGGAATATCAAAAAAATTATTTTTTTTAATGTTAATAAGGTTAATAAGATACAAACCAAGAAAACTTTTTGAGTAATTCTGACTCTTATTCTCCTAGCTGGGAAGAAGAAAGAACTCTCATTTTCAAACTTCTGAGGATAGATATGGGTTTATGTAATTTTAAAGATAACAGCAACCTTTGCTGAGTCTGACAGTTCACCATGTGAAGCTGTTCACAAGTTTGCCATTTACCTTTCAGTCAAGGCTTTAAAAGTTAAGAGCAACTCCCATGAAAATCCAAGATCAGTGATAAAGGAGACATTGTACAGCTGAACAATGCATAGCATCTGTGTGACAGCAAAAACTGGTTTATCAGGTTCACTGCAGACAGGTATAGATAAACTCTTGAAACACTGCAAAATCTATTGAAGTGCTCAATGGATAGTATCACAAAAAAAAAGAGTACCAGGACCAAAGGCAGCAAAATAAGAGCTGCAAAGTCTAGGCTGTAACTGGTGTGAGGTAGTGAGAACTCAAAGCCAGGCTGCTGGTTGATGTGAACACTCTTTTATGTGGAAAAAAAAGCCCCACAGAAAAGCACTGAAAATCCTGCCCAGCTGCTCTCAGCCACAGGAGTAAAACACATCCAAGTGTACTTGGAGTACTGGCCTGGTCCCAAGCCTGTGTGCATGGGCAGCACAGATAAAGCACAGCCAGGCCCCAGACAGATAAATGACTGATTAAATGAAGTGTGTGAGCCTCTGTCCTGGTGCTGCTGGCAGCTCTGCAGTGAGATTGCAGCTGCAAAGCTCAGCTGCTGCTCACAATCCAGGGAAACTGCTTCTTGCTGGAAGCACTGCAGAAGGGCAAAACCTCTGTGCTGTATTGCAGCTCTTCCTCCAGGGACCTGACCCTACTGAGGAGTGGGGTGAAATAATGATTAAAAGAGTCTGTGGGGAAGGCTCCTGGTGTGGAAGAGCAGTGCTGCAGTTCCAGGCTGATGGGTCACCCCAAACCCAGAGCAGCACAGAACACAAGTTCCCTGGGGGTGCCACTGGCAGGAGAGGGGGCACAGTTTTGAGATGGCAGAAAGTATCTTTTTGTTGCACCTTGCAGTTCTCTGGGCTGCCAAAAAAGCTTCTCTGGTTTGCAGGGAGGTGATCTGAGGCACTCACCAATTTTGTTAGCAATTGCCTTGGGCTTAGACTGTTACAGAGAGAGGCTGCTCCAGAAACTGCACCCACATACTTTCAAGGTGAAATGGTATTTGCCTTTAAATTCTGATAGTATTGAACTATGACCAGTTAGGCACTATACAAAACTTCCACATTTCTAAAGTACAAATGAATGGGTAGCATTGAGGAGTAAAATGAGCACAGAAATTCTCAGTGTTAATGGCATGCCTGTGGTGTTTTCCTGCTCTCTTCTAGAACAAGATGCAGCTGTAATTATTTCTGCTGTTTTCATTCAAAGTATTGATCCAGAAATAGTTACAGCCCTCAAGAACTGAACCAGTTTTTAACATTATTAAACCTGAGTTCCAGTATCCTGTGAGCTCAGAACATAAGTTGTGTAAAAGGATAACAAGAAACTCAAAGGACTTTTTTTGGAGACTAAACATTCACCCTTGTTTGCTGGAACTAGAATCACAGAAGGGTTTGAGTTGGAATGAAGCTTTAAAGAACACAGAATTATAGCATGGTTTGTGTTGGAAAGGGCCTTAGAAGACCATCTCATCCTGCCATGGGCAGGGGCACCTTGCACTAGATCAGGGTTCTCTGAGCTCCATCCAGTTTGGCCTTGAACACTTCCAGGGATGTGGCTTCCACAACTTCTCTGGACAGCTTGTTCCAGTGCTTCGCTAATTCTTGATGTCCAATCTAAACCTCCCCTCCTTCAGCTGAAAACCATTACCCTGTGCCCTGTTATTACAGGCCCTGGTAAAAGGTCTCCCTCCTTTCCATGTTTCTTACAAGCCTCCTTCAAGTATTGAAAGGCCGCAATAAGGTCTTCCATGCTAATGAATACTGAGAATCCAAGGGCAGAAACCTCTTTTTCAGCAGATCTCAGGACTGTGTGCATGCAGTCAAAATCTGTGGAGATTCTTAGATGCTGCCTGGAATGAGGACTCTTCTAGGGAATGGGTGTATGAGGTACCTGCAAAATCCCAGGGATGGAATTAGGGAGGATTTTGAATGGAGCAGGATGATTCTGAGATAGGAGACTGCCTCGCCTCAACAAACTCATAGGTGAGCTTTCTAATTCCTTTATCCAATGGGTCTTCTGCAAAGGATCCTGAACCATACCAAGGATCAGGCTGAATCAAATCAAAGTGAGTGGAAAGACAGTAAATGAACCAGGGTTTGACATATTCTGAAGCACAGTTTGTGACTTGTGCATAGGCATTGTCACACCCAGTGTGAAGTAGAAATAAAGTTTGTGTTTTCAAACCCTCTAGAGGAACAAAGGGAATAATTCAATTACAGCAGGAAAGGAAAAGGAGTCACAAAAAAAAAAAAGACAAAAGAAGAGAGAGAAAATTCCATTAAAAAAAAAATCCCCATTGGGAAAGAGTTCAACTTAAATCCAAAGCAAGGGCAATTGACCTTAAAAGGTTGTGACTACTCGGTCACTCATTTCCTGTTTATTTCTCTTTGCTTTGTTTTGCATCATGCTTCAGACTTCTAGAACTTTCTAATATAAATAAAGAGGTATGTTTTTTTGTCAAATAACTTCCCACACAACAGATGTTTCTACAAAAATAAGTATTCAGAAAATCCTTTTTGTTCCAACAAGGAAAGTATTTTTCAAACTACTGCAGAGATAAAACAAAGATACCTTGTTTTTCCAACTGATGCACTTGCACAAAATGCCTTCACCACTCAGAGATGGTTTTGTATTTATCAACTGAGTTGCAGCACCTTTCACAAAATGTTTTTAAAATGAAATAGTGCGGATTCTGGAGTAGAAAAGTTTTTGTCAGCATCTCTTTCCCACTTGTGTGTTTTAAAGGCTGATTTTGTGCAGCGGGCTTTCCTTCAGAAGTGGCACGTGAGCTCTGCCTCTCCTGTCCTGCCGGTGCACCTTCTGTCCTACATGACCAAGATCCTACCCTGGGACGGTAAGTGGACAAGATGGTACATGGATTTTCCAGATTTCAATAAGAAAACTACAAGAACAAGTGGCATAATAAAACAGATATTGTAATACAGTAGAATGAAAATAGGAATAAAGATAGACGGAAGATCCTGCATCACTTCAGGTGCTGGGAATCTGGCTTGCAAATGACATGGGGGAGCCTCGTGACGTATTTTCCCATGGCCTTGTTCCTTTGTTAATATAGTCCAAAACCAGTGTATGGATTCAGAATGTATTGGAAAATATAAACACACTGCCTAGATAAGTAAACCTTGATTTTTCTCAGGGTACTGGGCAAAAGAAACCAAGCATGTTAAAAGCATAAAGCAAAATTATCACTAGCTGAGAGGACAGCAGGCAGAGTGACTTGAACAGAAAGCACTGAGCTCCTGTTGAAACTTTACACCCTGGGTGACATTGTCACCTCTAGTTGCCCAGTCACAGATAGGTCCCAGCCTCAGCTTATGGACAGTAGCTATATTTAAAAATGGCACTCTGGCTTTGCACTGAGAACAGTTTTCTGATAAGCTCAGGAAGCAGTGAAGCTTCATGACTCATGGCCATCCTGACTTCATTAGCTGCCTATTAGTACACATTAATTAATAGCTTTAATATCATACTTTGTTTACTGTGCATCTTACCTCAGGGTTTCATCCTGCTGCCCTTAACTGTAATCCCTGTGTTCAGTGGGACTGTTTGCACGATGGAGGATTATCCATGGGAATAAATTATTAGCTGGAAAGCATGTCCATAAGCCCCCTACACTCCACTCAGCTGTCCCCAACTCAATAAGTGATTTTTTGATTTGCTAAAGTCCTGATCCAGCATCTGAATCCATCAATGATGTAGTGACTTCTCCACTGAATGCCTCTTTAAAGGAGGGCAAGGGTTGGGAACATTGTAGAGACTGGCATGAGGGAAGGAAAGGAACCAGTCCTCATCACAGGTCAGCAAAGCCTACAGGGCCAATATAAGTGTGTAACTTTTCAAATTCAGAAGATTTGAGATCTTACCTCTATTTTATGATGTTTGGCTGCTTTATATCTCAGTGTGCACAGCTACTTTATAAGCACTAAACTACTAGGCATTATTTTACAAGCAGTAAAAAGCCTCTTCACTGCAATTGCCAGAATTCAAAAGGCAAGAGGTAGTAATTATCATTGTTTACATCAGACATTACCTTTCAACTGTTGTGTTAAGAGAACAAATTCTAGGATAAATCAGTGTTTTACAACTGTGCTTTTTCCTTCTAAGTATGTAATCATTGTGTCTTCTTTATCTCATGATGTGATTGCATCTTGCACAAACTACAGATAAACTAGAGGTAGATACAGATTGACAAAATCTTAAAATTGGAAGACAGATGAAGAGTTTATGAGAGCTGAGGGTTTGGAAGGAGCCTCATTTGTCTTTAATCATACTCAGATTGCAAAGAATAGGCATGATTCTATTATTTTCCCAGACAAAATACTGCACCATATTTGGAACTTCTAACAACGTCAGTATCTTGGATAGAGATAGCAAAGGAACCATGGGGTGTGAAGGCTGGCTTGAAAAAAGCTGCCAACAATATTCCCTACAGAGGAGAAAGAAAGAAAGAATGTTGGCATTAGGGATTCAGTTATCAGTGGGAATGGTTTTGCAAAGACAGAATTATAGGATTTGCTTGCAGGTTTGTGGTACTCAGTCTCAGAGGTGCTGCACAATGGCATATCTGTATGGATACTGCTGATGTAATGTGAATAACTGAGAAAATGGTACTTGGCTTTAGGACTAAAACCTGTATTGTACAAAAAAACTGTATTGTCATTGTAAAACCTGTATTGTCAGCACAAAATGCATGGCTTCAAACACCAGGAGTTTTCTGGTACAACACAGACAAGTTCCTTCTGTTGCAGGGAAATTCTTCTGGTGGCCAGCTAGGGGAGAATTTCTTTCCTTTTAACCCTAGTTCAACCTATCTGCTTGCCATGGTCTCTCTGATTTTACTACCTTGGCAATTATCTCTTCAGCTCTTCCTCATACATCCAAAGCATGAAATTGCATTTCCATAGTAGAAATCAACAGTCAGGATATAAGTGACATTTTATTGACATTGGATTTTCTTTTAAAGAATTAGTGAGCATCATCACTTTTTTGCCCGTTGAGTGGCACAGACCTATCCCAAAACAGGAATCAGATGCTTGCCTAAATGTTGCTGCACAGAAGTTTCCCACTGCACACAGGCAAGGTGTGATGGGTGTTACCTCGATGGGATGATACCTGTGAGCAATAGGCATCTGGGGCACAGCTGTGCAGGAGCCTGCAGTGGGTGACCAGCAAAACCTCATGAGGAGCCCTGCCTGGCTTTCTGGAGGCTGCTCCAGAATGGAAAGCCCAGCTCATTGCCAGCATGAAGTCAAACTTTTCCAAGGTCCTTGTAAGGTGCTCAGGGAGTCGGTTTCTGACAAGAAGGCAGGAAGAAACAGCCTCTATTTTAAGGAGATTATCTTCAACAAAGATTTGTCAAGAGGAAGTACAGCAAAGGCTGAAGCCAAGGCACATGTTCCTGTGACCCAGTTACCTTCCAGAAACCCAGGCAGGACAGAAAGGACTCTGGCTTCTAGCTACAAGAGAGCTGCTGAGCATTAACACATAGTAACCTAATTAATTCATTCCCCAAGTGGATAATTACTAGCTTTTTCTTCTTCTTGCTGCAAAGTAGCAGCCAAATAATGGTGCTGATTTTAATTAACTAGCCAATGGGAGTCTGGATGGGCTGAGGAGAGATTTCATACAAAAATAAATTAATGCTCTGACCTAGTTTAAAGTGTTGCTGGAGTGGAAATTGGGAGGAAGCTGACATCAATCAGTTATGGATCTTTTCACATCCTTTTCACTAGTCTTCCCATGTGATCCACAGCACTTCAACTGGCAACCTAAAAGAATTGAGTTAGCACACCAGAAATAAGTAATTCCCAGGGCAAACATAATTCCTTTTTTATGAACACACCTGAATTAGAAAAGGAAAATGTCCTTCTTTCTCAAACCAAGCCCCTGGTTTATTGCTGAACTTTGCTCAGGGCATGTGATGGGTAAAACGAGCTCTGCTGTTTTAACTGAACTGTAACTATCTCTGTGTTTCTTCCTTTTATCTTCCCAAATTTATTTTAATCCTACATGTCTCAGATTAATAACTCACTTTGATTTCTTTTCCCATTACTGTAAATAAAGCACTTCAGAATTTTATTTAATCGCTTTATTTCTGTGGGCAGTAAGATTATTTTGCTTACTGACCATCTGTAAGTTCTTCCTATAAAAGCAGTTTTCCTCTTATTTCTGAAAACCAGAGTTCTCTGCAATTCTTGTCATGAGCCCACAGCAATTTACAACCAACAAATCACTTTTGCAAACTGATGTAAAAAAATGCATGGTATTGATTATTGCTTTAGTATTCTTCATGGGTTGTGCTTTGCTTTGCATTGTCATGTCTTGAAAAGTTATCATCTGAAGAGGCAGCATAAGCACATTGGGGAAGCAATGAGGTTTTAATTTCCTCCAATTTAACAAGCAGGAATACAAGGCACAAGGCCATGAAATTAATTTACCAAGATCACAGTAGTGCAGTCAAACCATCCCATCCTTTGCCCATTTGTCAGCATTGTGACATCATCCTCTCAGCTGGCTAAGTGCAATTAGGATTATTGCAGTTAGAAGGTCACAGAAAGATACCATTTTAAAATTAGTGTATCAAGTCAATTCCAGTCTTGTAAGAATCTCTTCCTATCCATAAACAACTTCGTCAGGGTGGTTGGGAGTCAGGTCCTGCACCCAAATATTGTGAAATGTTGACTCACAAAGCAAACAGCTCTGTTTAAGTCACTGCAAATCAATGAATCACTGAAGCAAACTCTTATCTAGCAGCTGAGCATCACATCCTTGTTTAGGTATCCAGAGATAAGTGGAGCCTCACAGCTTTTTCTAGGTCACTTAACTAAAACCCCATAAAATTCACCCTCTGCAAATTGCAATGTAATGCTTTGCTGGAAGCCTGAGACAACTGCTTTCTGTGAGGCAGGAATTACACACCCTTGGGATCTGACTTCTCCATAAAATCCAGCCCAATCCTGCCTGGGGAATATGATTAAACCTTTCTGAATCCTATTAAAATCTCTTTTTGTCAAAAACACAGCAAATAGCTATTTTTCCCTTTCTCTGCAGGAGCAACTAAATAAGGCATTTAAGGAACATCAGGGCTGGAAAGGATTCATGAACTGTGGCCCTGCCTCCAGCACCTATTTGGGTTGGGGAGGCAGTTTGTATGTACAAGAGAAGGGAGAGCCAGGTACAGCTGGCCTTAGGAACTGATCAGCATTCATGTGTAGCTTTCAGCTTCCTGCTGCTGTGATTTTTGTCCTAAGTAAGGGCCTTTCAAAGAAGAGCCCAAAGGACTTAGGTGCTGTCTTGTAGGGAAGCTAGGTTGCTCTGCTTCAGTGACCTATTGTATTCTTATTTTAAATATTGTTGAGGTTCCTTTTCCCCCTCTGTACTGAGTGTAGAATGTATTGGAATTGAGCTCTGTCACTAAAATTGGACAGCACTGAGTGGTGGTGATTATGCCCACATGGGCACTTGCTGAACACTGGAATGTGATACTTGTTTGGACTTAGCTCCACAGCAATCTTCTTTGGTATGTCCTTGCACAAGATTTCTATGGATATGGCTGAGCCTTGTCTTGGAAAAAAACATCCTTCAGCGATTCTTCTTGTCTTTTTCTATGTCTTTTGTATTTCTTGGTTACATGGTGGTGCTTGATGAACCTCTGATCACAAGGCAACACAATCTCCTATCCCTCTCCTCCATGAGGGATGCAGGGGGACTGAAGGAGCAGCTGCTTAGGGATTCCTGGCAGAGAATCTTGCCCTTGGCACTCTGACTCAAGACACATGATTATATAACACACCCACTGGCGTGGATGTTACCTGGCTTGTTTGCAAATACTGGCAACATCAGCTGGGAGGTGCCCAGTGCTCACAACCCTCCAGAAGGATCCTCTTGGTGACTGCTTTGTGAAGAGTGTCACATCTCTAGTGCTAGCAACCAAGTACTGGCATGACCAGGAGGTAAATGTAACAGTAGCCACCAGTCTCTTGAATGGCATCTGAAAAGATGACACTCTCCTTGGTGGTGGGAGATGGTGTAATAAGAGGCAAAGATCACAAACTGGATCTTGGGATGTTGGGAAAATCTTCATCATGGGGAAAATGTGCAGCCTTGGGGCAGATCACCAGAGGGATTGGGAGAAGCTCCATCCTTCAAGGAGGTTCAAGTTTCTGCTGGACAAAGCCACAGCAAACCTGATTTAGCATTGGCAATCATCCAGGAGGATGGGATGTGACTTCCAAAGGTCCCTTCCAGCCAAATACTCATGGGATGGCAATCTCCCTGTTGGCATTTGCTGTGGGATGATTTGGGGCAGAGCCTGTGGGTTTGTAACTGCAGGTCTGACCATGCAGTGGGAGGAAGGAAAACCCAAATGGCTGCAGGTGACCTGCTGGCTCCTGAGCAGCTGTCATGATGCTCCACCAACAAGTGACCCCTCTGGCCTTTCTCCAGACAAAGGACAGCTGCAGGGACAGTTCTGTGGTGGGAAAATGCTCCTTGCAGCAGGGGCTCCACTAAAGATACAAGCAGACAGACATTTTCCCACTTCTAATGTTGTCATGGGGGGCAGGGGGAGGAAAGAGCAGAAAAACCTTGTGGCTAGTGACCCTGACTTTCTGTGCTAGTTAAAAATCAGTGTGAAAGCCCAAGTGTTGATTAAAACCCATATGCTCCTGGTCCATATCTTACCTAAGTCTGCCCAGAATACATGCATACTTGCTTTAAGTTTGTTCAGAGGAGTGACATTAAGTTTTATAGCTGCTCAAGGCTGCAGTAACTGAGAAGCTGTATTACCTCCAGAAATGGAATGCCATCCCTAGAGGCATGTAGCACAGTATTTAAAAACTATTCTGGACATAATTTTTGTCCCAAAAATGTATTTAAATGCATTTTTTAAAAATAGATAATGTGTCAGATTGCTAGTCTCTGGCATTCGTTGTGATGAATCAGTGATCAGTTATTTCTTGGCAGGGAAGTAAGAATTACTGTCTTGAGAAATATTGAAAGAAAACAGCACGTACAGCCTAAAAGTTAAATGAGCAAGAGAACACGTAAACAAAATCTCAATTATTTTGTGGGGTGGTGGGGAGCAGGGGAAGTAGAATAATTTAGTTTAAAGCATACTAGGCCTTTGAGGAAGAAATTGGAGCACTACAGAGGCTGCATGTGTTATAAGATGGCAGTTGTATTCTAGTCCTTGGTTTGTGCAAATTGAAACTGATCTGTAATTTTAAAGGCTTACACAACACAAAAAATGTTTTCAAGGGGAAAATTCAGATTAATCCTGCATATTGGCAATTGGATGGGTTATTATTATTAGTCCTAATGTAAAAATCCACTGCACTTGACATGATTTAGGGGCACCATTAGCACTAAAAAGTGTCAAATTAATGAATCAGTATCCATGCTTATCCTGGATGAGGTAATGCTTTTCCTGCTCAGAGATAGTGGCAGACAACAGGAACAAGGAGCAATCTTTGCATGGTGAATTTCTGTCCCTCTGACTGTAGCTCAGGTGAGAAGGGCAAATTTGGGCTGCTAGGGGTATCAGTGGACAGCCTTCAGTGCAAGAGGGTTGCTGGCAGCCGATTTTGGACTGCAGAAGTCCATCTTTTGCTCACTTGTTGGCACAGGGCAGCTGCCTAAGTGGCCTCTGGAGCAGACATCACTGCCAGCCTGCAGGAGCAGCTTGCCCTTCTTTAGCCTTGTCTGTGCTGTTTCATCTCGAGCCATTTTAGGGCAGAAGGGGCAGATTTGGCTGTGATCTGTTCCCTGTGCTACTTGTGATGGTTCAGTTTTGGACATCAGATCTATTCTGGAATTTTTAGCTCAGTGTCTCATAGGCTTTGGATGCTCTGCTCAGGACAGGATTTCTAAAGGGAATATTTTCCCACTATCTCTTAGGGAGTTCCCAGTAGGAGTATTCCAAGGATACTTTGCATTTTTATCCTGCTTCATGTGTGGTTTGGTTGACTTTCAGTCCTCAGCAGTTCCTTGAGTTTGTGATTACAGTCTCATTAGCATCCTTTGCTATGGAAACTGGTAGTAGTGCCAGGGAATTGCTAAGCAAATACCAGTGCTGAGTTTATGAGGGTGAGGGAAGCATCAGTAGTCATGATGTTTATGAGGGAATGTGGAATTCTTCCCGTATAAACCCAAAGGAGGAGAATGCAGGAAGGGAGGACGCATCTATTGCCAACAATGGTCTCACAAGGATCACATAGCTGTTTTAATTTCTGTAACATGGAACATGCTGTACTTGAAAAAGACAAGATTTCATTCCAATCTACTTAGGGAACTTCCTATTTAATAATTCCATGTTCCCCCGATGGTGAGAGAGCAGCAGATTAGATCCAGTAACAGATCCCACTGAAATATTAAATATACCATTGCTTTAATTTCTGATTTAAAAGGTCAAATGGAAGTAAAAATATTTGTTTGGTACTTCTAATATACAGATAGGCACAGTTTGTCTGACAGTTTTGCCATAGCAGGTAAAACTGTTGATGCAGCAGGGTGAGGGTCTGACTTGCTTTCTAAACAACCTTGTGACACTGGAGAGGAAGGGAAGGGGAGAAAGGAAGGGAGGGAGGAAGGAGCATGATGTCTAGCAAAAGGCAACAATGGTATGAAAGTAAAAATAGATACTGTATAGAAACTGGTTCAGGCCTTGCTTTTAGCATTAAAAAGAAAAAAACCCTCTATGCTGTTTACATACAAGCTTTGGCAGTGATTTGGAGGTCAAGTGCAGCTACTGGTTAGCTCCTCACTGTTCTTCAAAAATACACTACAAATGTCTTGGCTCACTTGTCTGTACTGATGCTGCTGTTTGGAATGTGCTCCTGAATTGAGAGAGCTGCAGCAAAAATTGCTATGGGCAGCATCTGCTCTGTGATGCTGGACCCTGAGTAACCTGGGTCAGAGCAATAGCACCAGCTGGAGCTTCTGGGGTGTAATCAAGCCCTTTCACCTTTTCAGTTTTCTCTTTGGTGAAGTTGGGGAATAGGGTTTTTTTAACAGAGATTAATTATTGATGCATCAGAAGCCCTCCTTGTGTACTGTTTTTCCTACAGATGACTAGCCAGAAGCTGCTAAGCTTACCTTTGTCAGGTTGAATATGTATGACTTGTATAGAGAAGTTCATCTACTCTAATAGCCACTGAAAAGTGATACATTTTCCTCCAAAATGCCTGCATTCCAGAAATTCAATACTTCTTATCAGCTCAGTCATCATGTGACTTGGAAATATTTGATTTCCATCTTCTGGCTTTGGATCTGAAAGCCTTGCAGTGCAAAGCCACGGTGACTGAAAGTGTGGTTTGATCTCTGTGTAACTTCCAGACAGGGCTGTGGTGCAGAATAGGCAGCAGGCTGCTTCTTTCTCTACCCAAAAGCAGATTTGACTGAATCTGAGCACTTGGGATCCAAGCACAGCTGTCTCCATAAGGAGGAAAAATTGGTAGTAACAGCCTGAAAGGGTTTTGTGGGCTCATAACAAGCCAAGAGATTATTACATGGGCACACAGGGATTTCTTTTGCTCTGGTAGCTGAGTAGCAGACAGATGTATCCTACTTCTCAGCTGTTTCTGATACCTCTACACACAAATACCCCCAAACCTCTATTTCTTCTTGGAGAGGAGTTGTGATTTGACAGGTCCTGGACCTGCCATCCCTTGATTTTGAAGGCCTGATCAGAGACACAGGCATCTCAGGCTCCTCGGATTTCAAGCTATGTTCATGTGTGCTGATACTTTTTTCCTCCATAATTGGGGTTTTAAAAAGAAGAAAAAAAGTGGTAACAGGTTGACAAACATTGGGTCTGTTGCTGTCTTGGGGTCAGGGACTTGGTGACAGCTCACAGAAACCTTCAGCAAAACACAAACTTGCATTACAGAGTACTTGAGATGCCCTCCTGGGGCAAAAAGGGTGACAAACTTCTTCATTCCCAGTCAGGTGATCCCTTACTAAAACCACAGTGGTATCCATACCTAGGCACACTGATCTTTCTTTTTTTTTTTTTGTATAAAGGGGTACAGAAATTCCCCAGGCTTAAGAGCCTCCCACTACAGTCAGCTATGCTTCATCCAAGTCTTTGCTGCATGAGCTTGACCAGGTTGCATGAGAGGTGTCCATGCAGAGGCAGGGCTGTGAGGAGACGGGAGCTCCTTGCAAGATCTTGTAGGGCCATCCACCTGAGCTGGGAGCAATGGGAATGGCAGTGGTGACAGGAGGAAAAGTCATGTAAGTGGCTTTTGTCATGCTGGCACTGGGAACTGAGGATGCTTGTCCAGTAGGTCACTGCAGCTGGTAGATGTCCATCAGCAAATTCAGATAATTTTTTTTAATAAGGGAATCAGGGTTCTCTCTGCTCCCCCCTCCCCTGCTTTTTAGGGGGAAAAGGTGAAAGTTTGAGGTCACAATTGAAAATACAAGAGGAATATCCATCAGTGTAACAGCCCTGAAATACATTGCCAAATTCTATTTATTACACCCTGGTTTTAAAAGTGCTGAGAGGTCAGGACTTGCAGATTGCATCACCCTTAGAAAAGAGGTCTCCACCCTGAGAATCAGTCACTGTGAACCAGTGACTGAGTCATTGCAGCTTTGATTTTTTTTTTTTTTCTTTTAGTAACTTGGGTTTTTTAATTAGAGGTCTCTGTTCCCATGCCTGCCAAGGTCAAATTCTGTGATCCAGCCAGTAGATAAATAATTGGTGTGATGTAACTGCAAATAAAACAGCATTCAGTACTGGAAAATGTGAGCATCAAAAACCTCTAAGTAGGCAGTAGGGAGTCTCTTAAAAATAGCTAATCTAAAAATAAAAGATTAGGGAGAGAGCACTCCAGAAGAGCAGTTAAGGAGCTTACACTGGAGACTAAGAACAGCCCTCTGTCTGTGAAGTGTCTTTGCCTTTAGGCAGTAAATAACCCTTAGGCCAGAGGCAGGGTCTCTTCTGTTTCTGCTCCCTTCAGGGCTTAAGGCAGTCTTAGTCTGATGCTTTCATCCAAGGAATTCAAGGCTGACTTCAGCTGACTCAGGAACAGTGTATGGAACCATGCTCCAGCAGGGCAGAGCTCTTGTGGGGTTCTCCTGCCTCAGTGCAAGCCCAAGGCTCCCGTTTTCCTTCTCCTGAGCTGTGTGAGCGCTGGAATGGAGAAGCAGGCTGAGCTGCAGCAGTGCCAGCCCTGGAAGCTGCATGGCTCTTCCTGCTCCTAAAGGATGGACTCTCCATAGCTGTGGGAGGTCACGGAAAAATTCAGCCAGAAGGACACCAGCAACAACAGCCTAAAGCCAGCAACAATCCTACAATCTCTTTAAACAAAAAACATTGTTGGTTTAAACCTTCCAGTAGTAGTGGGGGCTTTTGGAGCTGTGAAGAGGCCAGAATTTTGCTGTTTGCTGTTCCTTCTGAGGTGCTCACATAGATTTATTGCACCACAGCATGTTCTCAGTGTTGGTGACACTGGATGAGGGCAACTCATGTGGGTACTCAAAATCCAGCTGAAGGCTGACCAGGGTGAGGGGAAGCTCAGTTATGCATTAGAACCTTACTCTGCCAAGTTTAGCTTTGCCCCCTTCTTGATCTCCAGCCCGGGGGACAATTTCCATTGTGCTTCTACTCTGCTGACAGCTCAGAGAAGGAAAGCCCAAACCCATTCTCACGCTGCTGATAGCCCCAAGCAGTAAAGGGAAACTTCTCTTTGTTCTGGTATTACTGCCAGGCCCTCCAGAGAAACCAGCAGAACTTTGTGAGCATTTCACAACTCAGGAAAAAGCCCTGTCTTGCCATGCCATGCCCTGCCCTGCCCAGCTCTGCTCTGCCCTGCCCAGGTGGATTTCTGGAGAATAGCTGGAAGCCAAGATCTCTCTGAGCATATTCTTGCCACTTTTCATCAGCAGTGTGTCTCTGCAGAGAGCTACAGCTCAGCTGTGTCTCTCCCATGTAGGAACACTGAAACAAGCCTGACTTTTGGTGGGCTTTAGTCCTTTATCTGTGACTCACACAGAAGGTGGGGATTAGAGGTCGACACACCTTGAACAAACCTCACAGAGAGACAGACTTTATCCAGAAATTACAGGAAAATACCCAAAAGCCCCAATGTACCCCACCACACTATATGGGGCAGGTAATAAGACTGTCATCTGAAATCAAGAAATGCTGAATGGCATCAGAATGGAGCTTTCTTTTAAGTTATAAAGATGCTCTCTATTGTAAATGCAGGTGAACCCGGTGGGAAGAAATGATGATGTCCGACTCCAGTTCAGAAGGCTGAATGATTTCTTTATTATAACTATGCTATAATTCATTAATATACTATTTAAAGGAGATACTAAAACTACATACTACTTGTTCTAACTACCATATCTAACTCACAACTCGTGACCCTGTTCTAGAAAGTCCAAATACAGGTGGATCTGATTGGCCATCAGGCTCAAACAAGCCTCACCAGAATCCAATCAAGCAATCACCCAGGTAAACAATTCTCCAAACACATTCCACATGGAAAAACAAGGAGCAGAAATAGAAATTGTTTTCTCTTTTTTCTGTGCTCCTCTATGAAAAATCCTGAGAGAGAGAGAAATGTGCTTGCCAGAGCTCTCCTAGAATTGGTGGTCAAAATTAACACCAAAGCCATTGTCTAGTCTATGTCCTATGAGTGGAAACTCAGTTGAAGTAAAATTATGTGCTCACAACTGCAAAAACTACTCAGAAGTTCCCTGAATCAATACAGCTGCTGAGGGAGCAGACAGTGTCCTCAGAGCAGAGGGCGATATCCCTGGGCACTCTACAATCTCTGCCCTTCAGTTTCACTATTCATCATCACCCACGAGCCCTTCAGATGACAGACCTGACTCTTTACTTTGATCTGGCTTCTAGGAAAAACAGGGTCAATGTGGCTGTTCTTATCTCAGGTTACTTTTGAACTCTTGGATCCAGTCGAACAGATTGTTAGGTAATGAGGTCAGAGCTCACCAGCCACTGTGCTGCTGGTAACAAAAGCTGCTACTGGACAGGGGAGACACCCTAGCTTGTAGAAAGCTAAGGAAGTGAGCTCAGCTCCTAAACACAGGAGGTTTTCCAGTGGAGACAAGTGCATAATTACTGCAATTGACACTTCTTGTTGTACCTCTATACCATATCAGGAGCTGGAAGATCCAAGCAAGAAGCCAGACTGACAGTTCTCCTGTGACTGTTTACTTCAAGTGAAACTGGAAGGATCTGTTGGAAATTCCCTGAAGGCTCAACAGCACAAGAACATGACATACCCCTGGCGGGTATTTATGTGTGTATAGAGGGACGAAGGTCCAGCTTAGGTGCATCATGAGAGATAAGTTACAGTGTGCTTCATGCCTACTCCCGAGTCACATAATGCTTTTGTTTTATTTTAGTCAATTGTGATGCAGAAGAGAGGAAATGAGGCCCCCCAGAGCCTTACATCAGCATCCACAGTGTTAAAATCTTGTACAGAACAAGAATAATACCATTAGCTCCTAAAAGGCTGTCATTCAAAGTGTGTTCAAGCAGCAGCAGATGCTAAGGAGGTAACCCAAGAAAGAGGGGAGGTATTATCACTCAGAGCACTGGAAGGCATGCTTCTGCACCAATTCTAGCAGGGGATCTCAAAGAAGAGAGGTGGGATTTGGTACAGAACTGTAAGAAAAATAATTCCTGCTCCTGCTTGTACTGAAAGATCCCCAACATTCACATTGTCAAATCTTTGCCACAGGAAACTAATTTTTGAAGAGAAAACCATTTTCTCCTGGAATCACAAAATTCTAAGGCATAGTATTAATACATAAACTGGCCAGCATGATTTCATGTTTAGTTTATAAGTGACACCTTAAAAAGTCAGATACCAGAAAAAGCAGGTCACAGCCACAATAAGGGGTTCATAAAAAAAGGGGAAAAAACAGAAGTCAATTTACTGGCATGTGGTACAGCAGAAAATAACATTTGGTTTTTGAAACTTCCTGTACCTCGGTGTTGACTGCAGCATGAAAAAGGCTTAAACCCCTTGTTACTGAAGGAGGAAACAAAAAGCATTACTTATGGCCAGGGAAGAGAAGGCGAAGAATGTTTTTGATTGTCTGCCTGACCCATTTTTTGTAATGTAGATGACTGCTTGCTGCTCATAAACTTCCCCTGTCGTGAAGTTATCAGAATAGAGCTTATGAATTTGGAGGAATCTGGGAGATACCTGCTTGACTGTGGGTGAGAAAGATAGGTAGATTAGCTTATAAATGAGAAAGACAGGTAAAATAGCTTACATGTTAACCCTAGAGTTGACCAGGAACCTGAGTCAACAATTAGTTATAGCTCAGTGATAGCTCAGTGCAAACTGTGAAAGGCATTAGCCCTGCAGTTACCACTGCTTGAAGATAGCCATGACCAGGAGGGGTACTTCAGTTTAAGTGGAACTGACCCTTCAGAGGGAAGTTTGCTGCTTTGAGTGATTGCCTTTGATGTGGCAAAACATGAAACACACAATGTCTTTTTATGTGGCCTGAAAGCTTTGGCAAATTTGGAGGAACTATAATACTCTTCATCTGATCCAGTAACACAGATGGAGAAATCAGTAAGTTTTAGGGTAACCAACCTCTTTTTTTTTCTCCAGTTAAGCAAGTATAGTCCCACAAGTATGCTAACCCTGGTCTGGCCTTGGTAGGAATAAGGATGGATAATACAGCTTTTAATGTGTTTTGCCTCTGCAGCTGAGCTGCACTACAGTTGCAATGCTGTACTGTGGTGTGCACACAAAGGACATGGCTCTAGGTGAAGGGATGATGATCATGCAAAAAGTGACTTGAGAATGCCAGGTGTCTTACATTTTATGGGATAGTGGACCGGTGAACAAGAGCTTTTCCTACAGCCTTCCTCTGCTTTTTGCTGCTTGCAGTGTTGTCAGCAAGCCTCACTGGTTTGGAGGGAGTGGAGATGAGTTGCCAATTGCTGTTTCTCATCTTGTGGGTTTGAAGAGCTGTTTCTCACTGACACTGGCCTGAAGCCTATAAACACTCATTCCTGGGGTAACCACAAGAGGATTTTCCAGAGCAAAGGCCACTAAAACACTGTCTGCAGTGCTTGGGGAAAGTTTCAGAATGGAAACTGAGATGGAGCCTGATATTCCATTTGTTTTAGTAACAGTGTCTTCAGCTGAGAAGGAAAATTCATGCAATTACTACATTTAAATATAGTGGTATTTTTTCTTGCTTTTAGTTCTGAGAACAAAGGACTAGTTCATGGTAAGGAGTGAATCCAAAACTCTGAAGTATAGACTACAAACTTTGGTTTAATAATTTCTGTTAATCATCAGAACAATCTTTGTAAATTCAAGCGTGTAAGAATCTATCTTTTCCATGTCTCCTTAGCATCCCTTCAGCCCACGTCCTGCATTAGCTTCTATTCACTCCACCGTTACTCGGCTTTGACGTACTAAATTAACTTCAAGCTCTTGCATAAGAAAGAAGGAAGTAGGCAGGCTCCCCTGTGGTGTGACAGTGGGAAAGAACCCAAAATACATAAACGTGAAAGTTCTGCTGTTTGTGAAGACAAACTATTTTTCTTCATGTTATGTATTAAGTATTTAAGATGGTTAGTTGGCAGGTACACATTATCTTCAATGATATGGAACTGTACAGCTTGTACCATCTGGCCCTGAGACTGTCAGCACTGAAAAATCTCACTGTGACAAAGCTGCAACAGTCAGAAAATGCATTTCCTTTCCCTCAGTTGACTCTCAGTAATCTGATCTTTGGTAAATGTCAAGTGTGGGGTTTAATTCTGAGTTTCCTGGCTCTCACGTACCTTCTGTTTTAACCAGCTTCAGACATGATGCTGGTACAGTTTTATCATGTGCTAACAACAAGACACTGATAAAGGGGAGCGTAGTACACACTTAGAGACTTGCCCTAAATACTACAGGCAAACTTAATCTTTTTGCTGATAACACAGTTCATAAGGAATAAAGATTACAACGGTGAAGGTGCCAGCACTGCAGGAACTCACTCTGGTGAGGGAGAGGAGGGAAACGAAGTTCAAAGATTTGGCTGCCCACCCAGTATGACAAATACAAACTGGTGAGCTGTGTGTGTTTGTTAATAAGTACTACAGCTTCCTTGGCAGTTCTGTTCGCTGGAGCTCCTTGCTTTTCCAGGAGCCAGTGGTGCTTCCCACTGCCAGAGCTTTTCTAGCAGCAGAGACCTGGCATGATCCAGTGGGCTGAAATCACAGAGATGGCTGCTTTCTGGATGCTGTAATATTGCATGTGCTCCCAGAGCTACATAAAGCAGACCTGCTGATGTTTTGAATTCCACAGCTCAGCTCCAGCTCCAATCCCTGTAAGGAAATGAAGGGCTGGGGTGCTGCCTTCTGGGTTACAGAGGGATGGGTAGCTCCTGGGGATGGGTAGCTCCTTGCCAGTCATATTCTGGGGACAGATATAACTGGCAAGAGGTAACCTAGCACTAGAGCAGGGCCCAGGGCGAGCCACAGTTCAAAGTGTCGCTAGGTTTTCATCTCCACTTGTGCAGTGAGCCCAAATGCCCAGAACTGTTCAGGAGACACTAAGGGCGGAGGCAGAGTCATTGCTGTGCCTGAAACACAGATCCAAAGGCTCTCCCTGGGGAGACCTTTCCCAGCTCAAGCCTGCAAGAAAAACAAAACTCTTTTGACAGCCACGGGACTTCACATTGATTTCCCTCCTTTTTATTGACTTCCTCCTAAGCACATCAGCTTGCCTTCAGTAACTCTGAAGTTCAAAGCCTGTTGGAAAAAACTCCCAGCTGTTTCCCAGTCTCTCTGGCAGCTCGTGTGCCAAAGAGCCCAGGCAGCTCTCCTCTGGCAGCAGTTCTCCCCGGCAGCCTTCCTCCCGACTGGGCCCAGACGGTGCCAGGGCACCTTGACCTCCGCCCTGGCACGTCTGGCGCTGCGCTACGTTCTGCGGGCCGGAGCAGCACCCAGCGCTTGTCCGCGACATCCCTGCAGCCCTGCTGAAGACACTCAGCATGTCAGCGTCGGTCCCCGGTAAATGTCCTTGTCGCCACGCCTCTTGTGCGTGTGGCAGCACGCACCGATCGCGCCGGGTGCCGAAGCGATGGGATACCCCAAACAGCGTGGTTTGTATCCCGCGCCTGCTGAAACTCCTGGTGGGAGCACATGGACGTCCTCGGTGCGCATCGCCTCCATCAGCTCCGCAGGCCCTGGGAGGACAGCTGGCAGCTTATGTCCCGCGTGGGAATTGTGTTGGTTCTTTCTCAGCCCGCGCTATGATGTCTGCACCCTGCTCATCCCTGCTCAGAGCCTGGCCAGGCCGCACCTTTGCAGGGCAGTGTACAGCGGCCAAGCGCTGAGCAGCCCGAGACAGCATCCGCTGTGCCAGGCACGGGATAGCGCCGCTGCCTACCCCGCCGAGACCTCTCCGAACCCAGAGAGAGAAACCCAGGGAGAGAAACCCGAGCCAGAAGCGTGCGAGGAGAACCCGGCCGGGCACGTTTGGACATCCGCCCGCCCTTCGCACACGCAGCCCGCGGGGCGGTGCCGCTCCCGGCTCCCTTCCGGCGCCGCTTCCCCTCGCCCAGCCCCGCCGGTCCCGCCTGCCGCAGCCGTGAGGCTGCTGCCCGCTTCCCCTCGCCCAGCCCCGCCGGTCCCGCCTGCCGCAGCCGTGAGGCTGCTGCCCGCTTCCCCTCGCCCAGCCCCGCCGGTCCCGCCTGCCGCAGCCGTGAGGCTGCTGCCCGCTTCCCCTCGCCCAGCCCCGCCGGTCCCGCCTGCCGCCGGCCGTGAGGCTGCTGCCCGCTTCCCCTCGCCCAGCCCCGCCGGTCCCGCCTGCCGCAGCCGTGAGGCTGCTGCCCGCTTCCCCTCGCCCAGCCCCGCCGCTCCCGCCTGCCGCGGCCGTGAGGCTGCTGCCCGCTTCCTCTCGCCCTTGGGCGGCCCCGGGCGGGAGCGCCCTCGCTGGCCCGGCAGCAGCGGGGGGACCGAGGCGCGGCTGTGCCGGTGCGGCCGGCCCGGGCAGCCCTGCCGCGCTTTTGACTCCCCGTGTTTCCGCTGCCTCCTCCCCGAGCTCCGCTGCCCTGGGGCTGCTTTTCCCCTCGGAAGGTGGCGGGGTTCTCCGGGCTCGCACCGCCCTGTGTCACTCGTGTTGTGCTGCCCTGCCAGGGGAGCGGTGTCTGAAATAACGCGTGATTGCTGCCTGAAGGAAAGGGGAAAGAAACGAGGCCGGGAGGAAGAGAACGCTCTCGCCTGCTGAGCAGGGCAGCTGGTAAGGCCGGTGCATCACATATCTTGTATCCACCACATTCTGCAGCAATGCCAGCCTGTGCAGGACAGGCCTTTGGGACACATCCGGTGAGGGTGGCCCGGAAAAACATCCGCTTTCTGCCTGAAAGTGTGCCTCCCCTGGTTGTTCACTGAAAATAATTGAGGTAATGGCCAAGGAAACGGGATTTGCGTTTTGTGAGCCTGTGTTGTACTCTACAGGGTGGGTTTTGTGGCCCTCTTAAAGCACATTTCCTGGTTGAGGTTTGACAAAACCGGCTGTTGACGCCAAGATACCGCTAGATAAACCTGTTGACGAAATACCAACTCTCCACAAGAGGGAGGGAAGGCTGCCAGCTATTACTTCTCTGCTTGATGGGTTTTGAACAAACAGCCCATCTGGCAGCTTCTTGTAAAGTAAATCTTGCCTTTACTTCTAGGAAGTACCAGCCACTGCTGTCAAGAGGTTCAAGGGCATAACTAGATGTGCTCTTTCTGATTCCTAGAAGAAACTCTTCCTCTGTACCAGACCCAGCAAACAGTGGCATATGTGATGACTGGCTAACATATGCACTTTGAAAGGTCACCCTGTCCATCTGCCAGATCAGCTGGCCCAAAGCATCTGACTGACCTGTTTGTTTCATTCCAGCAGTCTGGGGCTGACAATCCATGAAGGAAGAATAAGGGAATCCTGAAGCAGCAACAGACTGTTTGCTCCTGGACTTTGTCCAGAGGGACTGTTTGCACATCAGTGCTCTCTCTTACCAGGTATGGCACAGAGGAAATAGTGAAGCTCCTTCATTTGTCTGAAGGCCCAGGGCTGAGCCTTTTCTCACAAACACTATGAGTTGTGTCTCACCATCAGCTTTGGGGGTAGGACTAAAGGGAGCTATTCCAGAGGAAAACTATTATTTTTTAATACTGTTTTGTTTTATCTGAGTCTGATCAAAACCTAGTTGCACATGGTGTTAGTCGTGTTGTGGCAAAACAAGGAGGGGGAGTGGCACATGCAGCTGGCAGAGACATCCAAGGCTGCTGCTGCTCCCATCAGTGACAGCCTTAAGCTGCTGTGGTATCACAGCAACAGCTCCTGTTGCTGTAATTTGCCATTTGCCCTTGGAGGGATAGAATTCATTTGACTTGTGGTGTGTATTTTTGGGGTTTTTCCAGACCAGTGGAGGGTATAGGTAGTTTAGTTCTCTAAATACTATTCTACTTTAAAGTAGCACACATCATAAACACAATATTTGAGGAAAGTTTTTCCTTTTCTGTGTTCCTTATGCACAGATTATTTATATTTTGGTGCATGAAGAGCAATAGATGAGAAGTTTCCTTCTGTTGGGGGAAGTTGGTTGTGCACTTTGTTTTGTTTTTAACCTTCCACTGCCTTTTTTCCTGGAATCTTTCTGTGAGTGCACAGACCTTTTCCCTCCAAGGCAAGGCAGCTGCTTGTCTCTGGTATCACAGCCATCATCTCCCCTCTCCTCCTCAGTGAGTTGGCCAGCATTTTGCAAAGGTCAGAGGTGTATCTTAGGTAAAAGTTTACTCAGCACAGAAGCTGAGTAAGGAATTATGTTATTTTTTTTAAATCTGCCTTGGAGATATTTCTTTTTCAGTACTAATGCATTCTGAGGATTTCCTTGCCCACTGTGGCTCTTGCATTCCTTACTGATTATACCCCCAAAACAAGAATTTGTGGTCTTCATTTTATAGAAAAGAAGATAAACATGAGCCTGCAGGGCCACAGGCCATTGCTTGACCACCAGATCTGGATCCTCTGTCTTGTCACTCTTACTCCACCAAGTTTTACTCATTTCACTTCTCTTCTGCCCCAGACACTCGTGTGACTGTGCTTGGAGCTGCTGGACTGGAACGCTTCAGACCTATCCTCTCCAAAGGAGCTGCCCATTCACTGTAACCCTTGGTGTGGAGCAGGGTGGCACCAGCCCTGTCTTGCTGTGTGTTCTTTCCCTCTGTGGTGGTGAACTGGTTGAGGAAGCTTTTTGATAAAAAGGTGTTGGGATGAGGGGATGCTTCAACCAAAGCTTTCCAAAGTGCTGAGCACCAATTATTTAACACAGCTCCTCTGGCATCTCCTGCCAGGAAGTCTTTGCCATCCCTGTGAGATTGAGGCTACCAAGTTTTAAAATGCTTTTTCTTTCTGCTAGTGAACATAAGCCAGGAGGGATGGTTTAACCTGAGACTTGTAGCAGCAAGGGACCCTGTAGAAAGTGTTTCCTTTTAAATGGCACACAGAGGGCACCCTGAAGGGAATATGCTCCATGGCTTCCTAGTGTTGGGGCCTGAGGCTGTACTTCTGGGAAGCCTCTAGGAAAGCCAGATTTATTGTGATCTCCTAGTTATCCTTCTTAAGGCTGAAGGCTGTTATCTATGGGGCTTGCTGTTGTTCGTTCTTTACACCTCTAAATTAGTTTTTATTTTCTTAATTGAAGTAGGATTATACTAAAGCAGGTCCTGTCATCTCATAAAGCAGTACAAAAATTCCAGATTATTTGTTCTGACTTCTTCTTAGATTTTCATGCGCCAAAAACCCAGCTGAGTCTCATTTCTGTCTGCAGTGGGACCATGGAAGAAAAGGAGACGTCACCGAGTCTCACCTCAGAGAGCAGCATATTGGACCTCCCCTCTGTTTGTGACCTAGCAGAGCCCTTTCTGCCTCCACACAGCTCTGAAAACAGCCAGGAGCTTTATCCTTCTGGGGATGTTTTTCCCTCCCCACCCACAGGTAACAGCTTCTGCTTCTCCACATGCTCTTTCTTTAGCCAGTGCTTCATCTGTGTAGGCAGTGTGTTGCTTGGCTGAGTCACTGCAGTCTGATACTGCCTGTCATAAACCCCAGTTTTACCAGAACTGCAGTCTGCTCCAGCTGGACACATACAGTGGGAACTGTGGGTTGATGGGACACAGGAGAAGAGCTCAGAGGATGCTGTCAGCTGCTAATGTTCTGTAATACTCTTCGTGTTTAATGTGTTCTCATAAGGACAACTAATATGTCCCTAAGACATCAGGAGTAAACACTGTCACAAATTAGCATAGTCAGTAGGAAGAATTTTTAAACTTTTCCCTTTGTTTTTCATGTGCTCATCATGAGCTCATCATGAGCTCAGGCCTCATTACGCCATTATTTTAATAATAATAATAACAATAATAGTAATAATAACAGAGTCTTTGCTTGTGCTAATGACATTAGTGTGGTGATATCGTTTTGGGTCAGCCACTACTCCAGATGATTAGAAGTAATGGTATAAATTGTTTATCTGAGAAGATAAGGGACAGCTGGCAAGAAATGTGAGATCAAAATGTGCTGGCTCAGTGGCACTTCTTGCCATATATTCATGCTGGCTGGAATGAGGGTTCTAGTGATTATATTTAGTACTGGGGGGGAAATAAGTTCTAGCCAACAAATAATGTGTGGAGAGGATTTGTCAAGACACCTGAGTAGGCAGAACATTACTGACAACATTTCTTGTTGATTTAGAATCTTAAGTAGTGTAAAAGTAGGGTTTGGCTCCTCTTCTTACTCTAAAGTGCTTTTCTGTGGCTTGCTTCCAAGAAATTAGCTTGACATTCAACAGGTGAGTTTCTTTCAGTGGGAATGTCACTGTTTTTGTGCCAGACAGGTAAGTGGAATCTACCAACTGATCTCACTCAGCTGATGTTGACTGATTTCCTGTGCAGTTGCCTTCAGCTCTAGGTGTGGGACATCCAGAACTGTAATGGAATCTGCCAACAGCAGAGAGCAAGCCTTGCTTTGGTTTTTTACCAGACAGGGAAGTCACATCTCTTATGTTAGTAATGCTGGGAATCCTCTGGTGCTAACCTCTGCTTTAAAGCACAACACATATCACATTCCATCCATGATCCACGTTGCACTAGAGCAATATCATGTCTGGTTTGAGGTTTTGCTTTATTTTTATGTGTAAGAGTAGTGACCAGCACTGCAAGGAATGTCCTGAGCCAGCCTTTTCCACTGGCATGGGAGAGGAGGATGGAGAGGCTGCTCTGGTAGAGAAACAGGCTGGAAAGCAATTGTCTGCTCAGGTTTCACAAGCCCTGTGTGGAAGGTGTGAAGCAATCCTGGGAGCTGTGAGGCAGCTCCTGGGATGTGTTGCTCAAACACCATTTAGTGTGGCTCAGGGCAAGTGGCCTGGATTGCTGTGCTGAATGGGACACATGGGATAACTGCGCGGGCGCTCCGCTGTCCCAGGAATGTCTGAGGCTTAGTGGGGAGGACACATGCGGAAATGACAGTGCTGGGGAAGTGTTTGTGGTGCCTGTGTGGAGCAGGCAGCTGAGGATCAGCACCAAGGTATGCTGAGAGGCCACATCCTGCCTCCTGGCTGTCCCCAGCACCCCCTGATGCCAGTGGGGATTCCAGGTGTGCTGAGGAGGGCAGGTGAGGCCCATGAACCCTTCCCTTCATTGCTTGTTGTCAAGACTGCTCACAACTGAAACCACTTAGCAATAACTGTGGGACACCCCCTGTGCTTCTGGAGTGAAATAATCCAAGTGTCACAGGATAACCAGTTCATGCTCTGACCATCTTGGCTCTTTTCTCTTCACAACGGCATCAAGCCAATATACATACACATTGAAACTCTCTCTTGATGCAACTTCAACATTCCAACCCATTGAGTTTGGTCACTGTGGCAGAAGAGACAGGAAGATGGTTTTAGAAACAGTCTGCCCATGTCAGATATTCTTGGAAAAGCAGGTTCTGTCAAATGTTGCTTCTTTGTCTTGTCAGGAGGCATTGAGAACTGCTGCTGTGGCACTGCGTGGGAAGAGTGGGAGTGGCTGTGGGTTGCAGCCCCACAGTATGGCCAACAGACTGGGGCTTGGGCAGGATGGATGAGGATCTTCCTTAGTGATTCAAAAGCATTTCCAAAAGGCCTATAGGTCTCTGGGAATGTGGCAGCTTCCTTAGGAATGAAACAGACTGACAGGACAGGCTGTGTTTTCTGCCATCTGCCACATGAACTGGACTGAGACTGACTGACCTACCACACCATCCGTGCTTCAGGAGATGGAAATGGTGCCTGAGGCACCAGTAACAGGTTTTATTAGTCTAGAGAGGCTCCATCACTTCTAATAGCAGAAGGTAGTACTCATTAGCCATGAATACAGGGCCTTCAGAAAGCAAGTATCCCCAGGCAAGGGAAGAGTAGTCCTGTAGGAATATTACTAAATCTCTTAAGTGGTTTATAAATTAGTGGTTTGATGATTGGTGTGGAAGTGAGGATTCTGCTCTTGCAACAGGCTTTCATACCTTTAGCTTATTGTCATAGTGAGTTCAAGTGTCTAAGTGGTGATAGAAAATTAAATGGGATCAGTAAACACTTCAGTATTCTTCATCTTTTTTAATCCAATACTAGAAGAGAATTTTTTAAAATTTAATTTTTTATCTTTTTTTAAATCTGCATCATTCAGTTGCTCAATACACCAGGAAAACCTTACCACTTCCTCTGGATTAAGAAAAACTGCCAGCAAAAGTTCTTACTTGGCAGGCAGCACTGAAGTGTATGTGTGGGAAAGCCTTAAATCAGGGCACTGAACCAGAGATTACCAGGGACAGTGGAAAAATACTGTTTACCTGGAAAAATTGCAACCTCAGGAAGTGTTAGAGAATAATCAACAGTTGTGCTCTACAAATTGGTAGAGCACAGGGTTCTGGGCTCTGCCTGTGCTCTGTGCTCAGGCACAACTGGATTTGCCAGTGCAGCCTGGAGAAATTCTGCTAAATTTGGAAGCAGCCTTTGAGAGTTCAGCTGTGGAATCATGCCTGGGAGACTGCCTGCCTGAAGCGTGGGCAAAGCCCAGGCCCATCTCCTTTCATGGCTCTTCCTAGGATCTTCCTGTGATCTTGAGCACATGGGTCTTCCTGTTTGTCCTGTAGCCTCTGCCTTCATTGCTTTTTTTCTCTAATGAAAATCAGTGGAAAAGGTCTATTCTAAAATGGATGGGTGGACAGGGTCACCCAGTGGAAGAAAATGGTGTGTCACAGAAACAGAGAAAATAAAAACCAGGTGATGTTAGGAGAAAGAGGGTGACAGAGTTTCCTGTGGGCTTGAAGAGACCTGCAATTATCTAAGAGCTGGCTGGCTTTTTTTAGAAAGCAAAATTAATTAAAGCCAGCTTGGGAGGCTAGAGGTGTTCAAACCTTAGTTGCCTCTCCAAAAGTGCTACTTTTGTTCCTGCAGTTTATTTCAAGTTTGAGTCCAGGCTTACCTGTAATTATTTTCAATGCGCTTCCCTGACCTCTGTAGTGCAGGGAGACTCCCAGGCTGCTCCTGGCTGTGCTTACTATTACTGGTTTGTTCTTAGTGTTGGTACACAGTGGGAAGTCAGCTCAGGGAACTGGCCCAGCTTTCAGGGCAGCCATGTGAATATTTGTGTGGATGAAGAGGGGACAGCTCCTCTTCTTGGCAGCAGCACAGGTACAGCCAAGATCAAGTGCTCTGCCACATGTCCTGGCTTTCACAGGGGTTCCAGCCTTTCCAGGATGGAGGTTTCTGAAAAATGTGGTGTTGGGCTATGAATCTCTTCTGCCTCGTGAGCAGCCAGGCTGTAGGTTCTCTCTGATCAGCTGTGGGGCATTGTAGGCTTTGTTCAAGACCAGCCCATTTGGAACACGTTGTGGGAGCTTGGGGGACATGGGACAGACCATTTCACTGGAGACTCTGGCTGCAGGCACATCAGTGAGCCTGGGCCTTGGCACTGCCACCCAAATCAGTCTGGTCACAAATTTGCCCAGTTTAAAAGGCATGTTTTTTGGGCTGTTCCAGTTCCTTTCTGGGTTTTCAGGCAACTATGTTAAAACCAAGCAGGGATTTTCAGCCTGTTAACACAGCTGTCAGTTTTACAAGCATTTGGGATTCTTCTGGAAAAAAAATGCTACCTATTCCCAGTGAATTTACATGCCCAGTTTTGTGGTGTGTTGCTGTGTCTTTTATTAGCAGCTGAGGAGTGGTGCTGATGTTGGTGCACGTGTTCTGACTTGTCCTTAAATGTTCTCTCCTCTCTACCATGTCCTCTGGCCCATCAGGTGTTACTTAATCTGTTTTGCAGAAGTGGGTTTGTGTTTACTGAAGAGGTCTAGCATGGCTCTAGCAGCCATTTTTACATTTTTACATGGCTTCTGCTTTTCCTACCTGGAGGTTGTTCTCAAGTGTTGATGTAGAGGCTGAAAATGAAAGGAGTCAGCAGCAACCTTTTAGGGCTGGCTCTTGGTGGGTGCTGGGAGGTTCAGTTCAGCCCAGAACTCAGTGCTCATTACTTGGTGTAGAAATTACAGCTTGGCTGTCTGAGCTGCCACTGCTGCCAAGAGTTTCCAAATTCCAAAATGGCTTTTTTGTTTGGCTAAAGACTTTTATATGTAGTCTCTTCAAGAGTCAGTGTAACTTCATAAATCCATAACGTGTGTGATGTTTAAAATCACTTTCAGACTGAGCCAAAGCTGAGCTAGAAAGGGTTCATAAGTGCACTCCAGGTCAGATACAGAAACTTCTGATAGTCTCCTTTGCCTAAGAGATACGGATTACATTGAGAATATTTCAGTATTTGGTTTGCTTGGAAGGTGAAGGGAGGGGTGCTGTTTAAAGGTGCTTTGTGATGTGAAGGGTCTTCTTCAACTGCAGGAAGTTCACAACTGCAGGAAGCTAACATGCAAACCCACTTCACTTTGAGCTGTGATCACACACAACGGAGCTAATTATTATTAACCATAGAACAAAATAATTATTATTTTTTTTAAACCAGGATGTTGGTTTGAAATTGGTTAAGCACAGTGCTTGCCTTGGCCGTGATGGGAACATAGTCCCTGCTTTGGGAATTGGTGGATTTTACCGGTTTTGGATTGTTTCCTGCTGCCCTCTAGTGCTCAGTGTTGCCCATTTCTGATTTCACCAGCCTGGCAGGCCTAAAACTTCAGAGAGTTTAAGTGATGTGTTTTAATCAAGTGCACTCTCAAGTATGACCAAAATGCTAGATTTTTCTTAGACTCGAGTGTTATCAAGAGGAAAAAGAAAGGCACAGTGTTTCAATTATGTTAATTTTATGTAGATGGTGTGTGGCAGTGGGCTTGAAGTCGTGCAGCTCCACTGAAGTTATGGGCAGGCTCTTCAGTGGTTGTTTCCATGGCTCTGGTGAGTTTGGCATCATGAACCCTCCAAGCATCTCTTTGTGACCCAGTTGTGTTGAGTACTGGATGAAAAGGCAAGGTGGAATTTATGCCAGCTGACATAAAAGGAGTACAGGGAAACTGCAAGCACACAAAAGAAAGCACTGGGCACCACTGGGCCACTGTAGGTCTTAGATTTTGTGTAAATTAATTTTCCAGGGATGTGCTACATAAAGCACTCAGCCAAAAGTAAATCCTAGACCACAAAAAGGCAATGTTTTATTCTTCACAGTCTGAGGAAGAAAACTGGTCCTTTTTGAGGGAGGATTAGAGCACTATGCAGACATCAGGGAAAAAAATGAGACATGTCCCTTGCCTTTTAGACTTAAATGCTTCAGAGTACCTCTGTGTTCTATGAAAGTGAACAGTTTGTATTAAACCATTAGAAATCAACTACAGAGAAAATGCTTGAGTAACAGAGTCAAGGAGTTGCACTGCTGCACTGAAGTTGTCTGATTGGATTCTGCATGAAGGGGAGCTTGGGAATTTGTCTCTTGGGAAGGAGAATTTGTTTTGCTTCTTATTACCCTGCTCTGATTTTGATTGGTAATAAATTAATCTAATTTCCCCAAGCTGAATCTACCATGATGGTATGCAGTGAGTGATCTCTCCCTGTCCTTATTTCAACTCATGAACCTTTTGCTGTTTTATTCACCTCAGTCCAGTTGTGAAGGGGAGTGTGGCTTTGGGGGCATCCAGCCAGGGTCACACCCTCAGTGCCAGACAGTGGGACTGGTCAGATGTGTAAAGCTCTCTCTGCCCTCTGGTGGGACTGAGAGCTTAATATCACCTTGTTCTGCCAAGGTGTCAGAGTCCCAGTGGGCCATTTCTTCCTTACCTTTATCTAAATTGTCATTCCAGCCTGGACTTTTAGTTCTCTCATTACAGTCACCAGTGTTTGTCCTTTGCTGTGACCTAATCCAATTCAGACTGCAGTAATGACATTATGGCAATTGCTCTAAGGTAGCTGTGAGGCAGCTTTGTACATGTTTGTGCAAATGTTGTTTTATCTTACCTGTGAGCATTAATCATTTAAATGAGAGGGAATTAAATCCTCTAAATAAATGTCAAGAATTTGTTCAATGGGCAAGAATGGACAAGAGTTTGTTAAATTCTTTATTAATCACTTTTCATCCTTTGAAGTGCAGATGTGGAGTGCTTTGAGAAGGAAAATTATAATTGTGAACAGGAACTGTTCAAATAAGGGTTTTACAGGGGAATAATAGACAAATCCAGCCATCATTTGCAACTGCTACAATGCCATTAAATATTATGGGAACAAAGAACAATTTCTAAGCTAGTAAAAGAAGGCCTCAGGAGTTCTTCCTGACCAAACACAGACTGATATCAGGCTGGGATGAGGGTGTCTTTGGGAAGCCAGATGCTGCTGGCTCTGTGAAGCTGCAAAATACAGTGCAGATGTGGCTGAAAAGTTGCTCCTTGCTTGGGTTCCTCCTTAATGGCTGCTTCTCTGGGCTTCCCCATCCTGTAAATATTTGTTTATCACATATGTAGTGCAAAGTTTCTCCTGTGCTTGAAGCTGCTTTTGCAGTCCCACTCAGGCTTTTCAAAGACATCTTGCCTTGCAGTCTAGAACAAAAATAAAGGTTCATTCAGGATGGCTGTCTCCACTACACTGGTCTCCTGTCTGAAACATATTTGCCTGTTAATTGTCTCTAGTTGGGCCCCAGAATTTTCAAGGAAAGACTGTGTTAACAGGTCTGTGTGGCATTGGGTGGCCAGCAGGGAGCCGTGGCATAGGACAGCATTTCAGCATTCCTTGTTAGTCCGTCAGGAGCATGGCTCCAGAATGCACTCATGGCTGTGACTGCAGCATCACACACTGGGCTTGGTGCTCTTCCATTCTTCTGGGTATGGCTGCTTATTGGTTAACTCTGTCATTATTTTGAAGCTCAGGAGCTGTGGAACAATCCCTGGTGCAACTGTGGAGCTGGAAGGGTATGGGAAGATGGATAGCAATGGCATCTCTATTGATGCAGAGAATATTCTGCATGTGTGTGTGAGCTCTTCACCCATCACCTTGGGTTGCCATCTTAACTTCAATACATTTCCTTTTTCAGGCAAGTGATGGTTTCATATGCTGAACTCCAGGATAACTTTCTATAGATGCTTCTTACCATTGAAGTGACTATTGATAAGTGTATTTGTGTTGTGTTGGGTCCAGGTGTCAATAAAATATTTCACCAAGCAGTGTGCAGAGTGCTGGAAGAAGGTCCCCTGCTTTCCTGCTGTAGTGGTGAATTTGTGTCAAAACAAGGATAATATGAACCAGATTTCAATGTATCTATGAACAGTCAGTGCTCAGTGTTTGAAACGTTGAGAGGCAAAGGAGTTCACTTTACTACTATGGAGAAAAAGGGTTGGTTTACAAAAAAAAACCCAAAAAAACAACATCAAAACAAAAAAAAACCAAAAAATACCTTTAGGATGTGTTTTTAGCTTTAAAACCATCAAGAAGTTTGCATTACAAGATTGACAGACATGAGAGTTACACAAGGGACAAAGACTACAGAGGAGAATGAGAGGAAACTCATGGGAATGAGAATTTGTATCCACAGAGGGAACACAAAGGGGTTGGACTATGGCTTCTGCAGATGATTCTGTAGAGTGTCCAGTTAGACTTGTCCCATTTTTCTTCCTGCTTTTAGAAAAAGAAGCACCACCTGTAGGAAAGAATTTCAATCAAACTCCCATTTTTCCTTAACAGCTGGAGAAGTTACAAAACAAATCCTGAGGCCTGTAAGCCAGGGTGGTCATTTTTCTAACAAAGTGCTCCAATAATGCAGTAATAGCAGTTGTGAAACATTCTCATGTGTGCATGAATTGTTCTGTGTACTTTGGAGGGCAAGAACTTCTGTACTGTTGAAACACCTCCACAGAATGCTTTATTTTTCCTAGGGAGAAAGGAAAGTGCACACCATGAGTCCTTACTAATTGAAATAACTGTGCAAAGCTGCAAAGGGCTGTGGCTGTTCCTGTTACCTGGACATGTGTTCATGGCACCTTTCCATCAATGTAAATTTTGTATGGGGCTCCCAAGATGTAGGCTCCTTTCTTGTGTAACAGAGTTGCTGTTTGCAGCTTGGAGTTGTGGTTTTGTTGTAGTGCAGGGGATGAAAGAATGAACCAAGATCATTGGGTGTCAGTGCTGAGCAGCCAGCAAGTGGCAAATCATGGAATGCCTGTGCCAACATAGTTGTGTAAAACCAGCATTGCCCTTCCCTGCTGTCTGCAGAGCCTGCCTTGGTGCCTCAGCTCTATCACTTAGCTGTGGGTGGTAAAGATCTGTGAAAGTGCCTTAAAAATGGCAATTGGAGTAATGGAGGATGTCAGGCTAGGGCAGAAGAAAAGGGCAAATTGGCTTGGAATGCCATGTTGAGGCCAGGCTGTGCCAGCCCCTGGGATATTTCTTTGGCACACAGTGCTGTGAGGACACCCACGTTGGCAGCAGTGCTTGGGAAAAAGAAGAAGGGTTGCATTGGCCTGAATTGCAGCTGTACTCGGGGCAGAGAGCCCAGGTAAATGGTGATGCAGAGCTTCCAGCAAACTCTGAGCTTCACACATTTCTTCCCATGCTCTGGGACATCTCACCTCCAGTCCAGTGTGAGTGGTGTTTGTGGTTTAGAGAGTGATGTGATGATCTGCTTATGCACAATGCATAAATAAGAAATGTCACTCCTCAAGTCTCTTTAAAACCTTTTATTTTCTTAACTCTGTTAGTGGGTTTCTACAGTTTTTTTTTTTCCTGGTCTGATTCTAAACGTAGGGGTTTTGTCTTGTAATTTACCAGATTCACTTGTCCTGGTACACAAAACACCTGATTTTGTTTTGTGATCAAATATGAATGGTCTGACTTTTTCATTTTCACTGGGAAGCTTTCCTTACATTTAGCTCTCGGTTATTCAGATGTTTTTTCAGATGTAGTCTGTGACCGTGTGGTAGAAAAATCATCAGGAGTTTATTGGACTCAAAAGGCCCTGCACTGGCAGTTGTTAAAATGCAGCAACAGTAAACAAGATACATCTGCCCTGATTGCTGTGGGTCTCTCATTGCCTCTGAATTTATTCCCTGAATTTGAAGCTTCTTTAGGAGCCGCTGTGAACTGGCAACAGAAAAACACATTTCAGGGAATCCTCTGTGCCTAGTGGCAGGGAGGAAAACAAAAGTTATACTGGTGCTGCTGAAATGAGAAGCTGTGCTCCCAGGATGCTGCTTAGTGTAGAGGGCAGACTTGCTGCTGTGAAAGGATGCAGATTGTTTCTGCCCAGTTTTGCCAGGGCAGGTTAGAGTGAGCTGAGCAGGAGGCTGTGGGCAGGATTCCTGTGTTCCCTGTGCTGAGTGGAGTCAGGGTGGATGCAGTGCTGCAGGGGATGCTCCATAGCTGAGGTGAGGATGTAGGCTTAGTGCTGCCTGCCATTAGTCTCTTCTGGCTGCAGGGCCTTTCTCTCTGCAGTGAGGTGGCTTGGGTTCATGCCAGGATTGTGGGGCTCACTGTGGTCCACTGTGGTTATTTGGTCCCTGCCTTTACATTCACATGCTGCTCTCAGTGTTTCCTGGCTTCCCCTCTGTAACATCTGGCTTGTGCCACACCACATGAATTGAGCCCAGCTGAAGTGTTCCTAAAGCCTCACTCTTCAGACTGCTATCACCACTTACCTGTGGGGCATCTGGTACTGAATTTAAATTCGATCTCTGACTTAATTCAGGCCTCATTTTTCTTCTCTCTTTCTCTGGTTTACTTCACTGAGCTCACTGGTGTGCAACTGATGAGGCTGCAGCATAAAAAATAGTGAGTCATAGCCCCTTAGCAGCAGACTGCAAGTATAAAACACAGCACACATCATCATCCACAGTATTTTTTGAAACAAAACAATACAGCCCAGTGATTCAGCATCAGTGTGGGTTGCAGTACATGAAGGTTTGTCCTGGAACCCTTCTGCATCTGATTTCTTCCTTCATTTCATGAGTTTAACAACCCCCCACCCCACTGCCCTCCCTTCTTTGTGTTGTGTGCTGGGCCTCATGTGCATGGACATCTCTGTGCCTCTGAAATCTCCTCCCAGACTGATGGAGTGCTGTCAGGATGAGCAGGCTGCTGCCTTTCCAGCAAGCCTCTGTGCTGAGGCTTTCTCTGTGAAGGGTGGCAGGCAGCTGGTTATTTATTGCTGCAATAAGCACTGGCAAGCAAATAACAATATCTTGTGCTGTGTGCTGCTTGCTGTTCTTTTCAGCCTGCCCAGGGATTTCTGGCTATGCTCTGTTTGAGTTCACTCTGGGTGGAGGTGGAAGCAAGGGAGAGAGCTTGAGTTTTGCAAGTTCCCTGTGTTTTATAAATGTAGCAGTGCCTGTCAGAGAGGTTATCTTATTCCAGAAGTTCTTTGGGTTTGTGAAGAAGGTAAACCCTTTGCATTCCTACCTTCCAGAAGTGCCTACAGGCTGTTTTATACAGCTCTAAGTAAAGAAATGATGCATGCCAGTACTAAAGGAGGTCCCAGCTTTGTGCAGGGACCTGACAGGAAGTCTTGGGGTTTTGTGTGTGCGTTTTTTGTGGTTGTTGTTATTGTTGTTTTGTAGGTAGTTAGTTTGTTGGGTTTTTTGGTTTCTTAATCTGCAAATAAGAGACAAAAACAACCAGGAAGACTAAATACGGGCAAACAGACAAGTATACTGTAATGTCTTCTAGATGAATGGAGGCTTTGGTACTCTCATAGTGGTCTGTTTTTATATGTGTGCTTCTGTCTCAGCGATGCAAACATTTTCTTTTTTCTATTTTTAAAATTGAATTTAAACCAGTAATGATCTCAGGAAGAATCTGAATGTTGGTTCTGTGTCTGTTGGACGAAAAGGCAGTAGAATCAAAATCAGTCACTTCTTACACAGCAGGTAATTAGATTTTAAAACTCAGTGCAACAGGAAATCATTGTGGCCAAGGGTTTAGCAGAGAAAGAAAGGGGACTATGCAGTGATTTGGGTAGTAAGAGCAAGCTCAGTCAGTAGTTCTTGCTGATACAAATGTTGCTGAGATATTGGTGGTGTTCCAAGGCTTTTTTTAGTTTCTGTCTAATTTCAAGTGTCAGGTCACATCCACATATCCCCAGCACCAGATTGCCACTTAGAACAGAGTACAAGTGGAGGGGACATTCCAGAAGCTGATCTAATCCTGCCTGGTGTCCCCTTCCTTTCTCCTTTAGAAAAGAGTATCCCTGTTCTGCAGCTGGCAAAGCTGATACCAATGCTGTTGTAGGTACAACTCTTGCCTCCACTGGACATAAGCACTGTTACTTGAAAAGAAATCCTTGGATAAGATGCCCAGAATCAGATGCAGAAGGAGATTGTTGAACTAGAGAGGCAGGCAAGGCAGAATTAAAGGAGGGGAAGAATTTTTTTGAGGGTCCACAGTGTAGGTTGTATTTGTGTATGTGTCAATTTTATAGTTGTATTTTACCTTAGTAATGAATAACCTACAGATAGATAAACCAAAAATACAATCACTTATACAGACCTAAGGAATATTCATCATACGCTGACCCAATGCCTAACCCAAGTCCTTCTGTACTATTCATAATACAAATTTACTTTGAATTCAATTATTTAAGCAGTTATTGTCTATTAAGATTGCAAAGAAATGTATCATCTCTGCTTCTGGTCATGGTGCAGCACAGGTGGGATCTGTTTCATGATATCTCACCATTCAGTAGCAATTTCCTGAAAGAATGAACATTCTGCTGAAGAGCTGAATAGAAGCAGAATTGGATTTACAAAGCTGCCATCTGCAATCCCAGCTGAATTTAACATTGTTCTACATTGCTGCTTCTCTAGATGTCTAATGAGGTTATTTCTAGGTTAATTTTTCTCCTGGTGCAGTCTTAATTAAAATGTAAAGAAAGCAGCAGAAGTTGCAAAATAAAATAACATGAGAAGATCCATTTTGTGCTGCACCAGTGCTTTGTGATAGAATGTTTGTTACAGCTGCTAATTATTATTTTGTATGAGGCACTTGCCCAGTAGCATCTCTGTGTGTGTGTGAATCATCTGCAGAGCATTCCAGAAGTGAAGTTAGCTCCAGTAGCTGAGGCACTGAGTTTGTGCCAGTGGGTTTCATTCCTGGGTAGGATTGAATGGAAGGAAATACTAGGATTCTTAAGCCCAGCAATCTTGGAATATAAGGGGAAATATTTCTATTAGCTTTCAACAACCTGCTGACAGTTCATGGAGACAGTGATTTCTTTCTGATGTAATTCTAGCTGGGATTGATTTGATGAATCATTCTTTTGCAGAAGATTAAAGCAAAAATGAGGCTGATAGTTGGATGTGATATTCAGAATGAAAGCATCAGGCTCCATAATTAGCAACTGTGAGCTGCAAACCTACCAGGGTGAGTTAGACCATGTGGTGAAAGAGGGTGATCGTGTGTTGGCAAATGGGAAAAAAAAAATGCAGAAAGCAAAATGCTGGTTTTGCCTGTGCTATTCCCACACACTGCACACAATAGTCAGTCATATAAATTCTTCAGGATTTCTCTTTTATTAATAATACCTGGCAATGAAATATTTGTAGATGAACCTTTAATTATGGATTAATTGACTGCTATCTCTACAGCTGCTGAAGAGTTAGAATGAGGGGATATAAAACCTAGTGGTGTCTTTCAGGCAATAATTTGTCTTTAAAAAGTGCATGTGGCTGATTTAAATACTTCTGTCTAACAACCTGCTTTGTTACATCTTTTGTTTGCCAAAATCTTTCTCTCCCTATCACAGAATAAAGCCACTGTGCTGTTTCTAAATGCCAGTGCCCAACAGTGTTGAAGTGTGGAAGCCTTTTCTTTCTGGGGTTAAACTGATAGTTTGCCCTCTCTTGATCCTCCTGCCAAGTAAGCAAACAAACCGGTTTAACCACTTCTCAATATTATTTCAGAAGGAAATCCTTCAGAGAGGATCTGCCAGGAGTCTCTCACCTATTGACCACAACGAGAATTTGCCTTTACAAAGTGGTGTTAAATTAATGTGTAGGGGTCAAACTGAGCCAAATACTCTTGCAGCAAAGTCATGGAAAGAACCACATTATTTCATGGCTGTACTATTGGAGCTAGAGCCAAATCTGGCCTCCTTAGAAATACTACAATTCTGTGTGCCACGTGATGCTGCTCATCTCAGTTCCTGTGGGATCTTGGAGCAGGTATTAAGGCAAAAGTGATCCCAGAACAGTGAGGTGGTCAAATTTGAGGGAAGACAGGGACTTTCTTTGGTTTTCCAGCCTCAGTGAAGACATTTACTTGAACCTTCCAAGCTTTTTGAAGCCCTGCCCTGCAGTAGCTGGGCCCTCCCTTTCTCCTCACCTCTCAAGCAGACCTCCGTAGCTTTTCTCAGCCAGTAAGTTATTAGCTTGCTGCAGCAGTCTGGTTCCTTCACTTGATTATTGCATGAGAAAACCATCAGGCTTGACTGCTGTTTGGAAGCTGTTACATCTGGTAATGTGGCTGGGGTTTTCCTTTTACAAAACACTGTTGATTGCCAATTTGAAAACAGTTATTTCTGGGACCAGTGTGTTCCTGTGGATTTTACATTTCTTCAGGACACCACAGTATCCCTGATTGCTCTTGCTGTAGTGACAAATGAAGCAACAGAAGTGACTGTGCTGATTTAACTCTTGGTTTGTCTTTTTCTCTAACTTTGCCCAAAACCATCCTTGTTCTCCCTCTGTGAGTGTTTGTGTGAACATCTCTGGTCTCATTAAAATTCATGTGAGTATTCCCTAAAGCTCAGTGCAGTCTTTAAAACGTGTCCCTGTCCAAAATGTGCTTTGGTGCACGTTAAGTCGTGCTTAAAGGCAAAAAGCTAAGAAAAGGCAGTGCAGCAAGCCACCTGTTGCACCTTAGCTATTCCTTGGTACAAAGAGCTCTCCTGGGGAGAGCATGTGCATGCAAAGGAGCTGCAATTTGTGTGGCTTCTTAGCCTCTGGATAGCTCCTGAAATCCTCCTGCTCAGGGCCCATCCACTGGATGTGGAGATACAGTTCATTCAGGGGATTAACTGGAATAAATCAATCAATCCTAAGGTACTTTTTCTGTCTCTGCAGAGCTCCAGACACTAAATGCCCTGCAGATGAGGGCTGTGAAGGGCTGTGGGGATGGATGCTTGGAAGAGTTGAAGCCTTGCTCTAGTCAGCAGTGATCTGGGAAACAGCATTGGGAAAGTTAATATGGAGATGTTGGCATCTCTTGCTAAACCCTTTTTCAAGTCTGTGGATTTATAGTATTTCAGATTATTGTTACCTAGATGTTCTGCTCTGGGGTTAATATTGCAGAATGAAACAGCACATTAGTTGTAAGATAGTATTTTATTAAAATACTTCTTAGATTGTTTCCTGGCAAGAAACTTTTCAAATATGCTCCCTTTCATATGTGCTTAGTAATCTGTTCATCTTTTTTAATAATATTTTTAATATTTTTACAAAACTGGAGAGTGTTTGGGGTTTTTTAAAAGGAAATTAAATTCTGTTTTCTGATAGGGGTTTTTCATTAGACTTAGTCTGTCGCATGTGTCTCTAGCATCAGTATCAGCCTGGTACTGGGCAATAATTGACTTTTGCATTCTGTCTGAGCTGAGTTCACCTCAAAACCTAAGATCTGAAGGAAAAAGTAATTTGTGCAGATGGTCTTCATAAAACAAAGACATGAAATCTGGAGCTGTCACAGAATTGCTCTTACAAATGCATCTTCTACAAAATAATTACCTCTCTTGAGCCCAGTAAGTTAATCAGTGTCTCTTGTTTGTGTCTGCAGTGAAAACAATTAAAAGCTCATTTCCTGGTTTTTAGGTAAACCTACAGATTCTCTGATTTTTAGGGGTAATTAGATTTATTTTGATATGTATCACAGTCCAAAGTGTTCCTGTTGGACAACTAGCTGTCTGTAATATAATTTACTTGTAACCAGGATGTAATTTCTTTTCAGTCGCTTTTTTTTTCTTGGAATGGTTTTTGCTAGACAGTTCAAAATCCTTTTGTCTCCTCTCATGTAAATTGCATTTTAAAAGCTTAGGTCTCTTTGTACAATCATAAGAAACACCATTATTTGTATTTATTTCAAGCTTCCTTTAAATTATTTCTTTTCAGTATGAGGAAATATTCTCTACTGCAGCTGAGAAAATTATCACTGATCACTCACAGGCAGTGAGATGTGTGCACCAAGTGCATGCAGGTAGAGAGGGGCCCCACTGGGATGGGCAGTGGGTGCTAGAAAGCAGCCTCTGACACTGGCACCTAATTCCTCTCAGTAAATGATGTCTTTCTCCCTGCTCTGCACAGTCCCTGCTCCACCAGGACACACCTCTCCTTTGCTGGCTCCAGATTGACCCTGCTGCCTGTAATGTCTGTTTTGTTGACCAGGAGCAGATTTAAACAACTTTTCCTGTTCCTCGTAGCTTGGCAGGAGCATGAAATGGTGAGCCAAAGGTTGGGGGGAAAAGAGTTCCAAACCTCAAAAAAAAAACCCCGAGGTGTTTTAAACTCTGTAGGACATGGTGGTGATGGTAGGCTTAAAAAAGAAGTGACGAGGCCACACCCCACGATTTACCCTGCATGCCTTCTTTAGGATGGCTTCACTCTGCTCTTTGTGCTCTGCTGGAGACCTAGCACTTGTGACCTAATGCCAAATCTATATCTAAAATACACCTTTTGTCTCCACCTCTGTGTGAATACCTTAATCTCTGAATTGTGTCAAGGCTGTGCTGCAGCAGACTGGCCTCTAATTCTTTTGTTATAAAGAAAGAGTGACAGTAGCTGCAGAGAGGGCACTAAGCCTCTGTGCAGGCAGGCAGATATATTTGTTTTATTTTAATTCTCACTAGACATTTATTTTATCCTGATTCAATTGCTTACTCAAGGGCACCAGATTTTTTTGTGTGTGTGCCCTTAATGCATTATACATTTTTGCAGTTCAAGGAAGCATCAGATATATTTTCCATTGTCATAAGAGTCACGACTAAACTGCAGCAGTGAACGTGGCCAAGGGGAAGTGGAAGAATGTGGAATTAGGAAGTGGATTTGTTTGTAGAGTGGAGGAAATAAAATCCTGTGCTCTAAACCTAGAGGTTTTAAAACTTCAAGGCTGAGGGATCTCCTGAATGTTAATTTTATTTTCTGACAGCTGTTCTTGACTTAGTTTAATTAATGGGAAATGCACATAGACACCTTTTTTGTAATTCAATAATGTTCAGGTCCAAATCACTTTTGAATATGAAGATTTTCTGGCAAGCTCTTTTATGTGCAGCTACACCTTCTTTAAGAGGCTCAGGTGTCTATATTCTGTGCAGAAGTGTCCTCTTGCAAAGGTTGAGAGGCTTTCAGATGGCTTGTGAGGAAATGAAAGAGATTAAGGCAGCAGGTTGTCAAGGTAATGGAACACAAATTAACTAGTCACGTCCTCACATTGCCAACATGTGATCTAAAAAAACTCTTTTAAATAGCCTTTGAAGACAAATCCCAAAACTTGAGCTGAAAAGGTTCACTGAAGCCTTTTTTTCAGAATTCCATTTTATTTAGAAACAAAGCAGATGTATTTGCTACAATCACAGAATCCAATCTGTTTGAATTACGTACCCTTTAGGCCTTTTAAAATAAAATTCTTGAGCTGATCATGAACTTCTTGGTATTTAAAAGAAGTTAAAAGAAAATCGCCCCAAAAAAGGTGTGATCTGCTAAATTATGTGGGCTGTCAAATCCCACCCACCAACAGGTGTCACATAAGAACCAGGAGACTTGAGCTTGTCCTGGAACACAGCTGTCAGGAGTATCTCCAGCTTAGATACAGGAATTGCCCAGTGGTAAACTTTCCTTTTGATTTGAAAAATGGAATCTACCTTCACTGTTAAAGATCTGTTTTATATCACACACACATCATACTTAAACAATTTTATAATTGAATAAAAATGTACATTTTCATGCATTCATTATGTTAAATATTTGCTGTTTCATTTCAATAGGTAAATGGCCATATTAATATGGTTAATACTATTAATTATGTTTGTATTAATGTTTACCAGGAGTGCTAATCAGTATCATTAATTCACTGACATTTTAAATGTGGTTTCACCTGTGTTCTCATGTGGATGACAGATGAGCAATGGGAATTGCTAAATGCCCCAATTACATTGGTTGCTTCACTTTTTTTTTTTTTAAACAGCTGTGCAGTTTTGGGAGTCTGATCAGCAAACTGCAAATTCTGAACTTGCTGTAGTTGCCTCATATCTGCTTCTGTAGTCTCTCTAGCCCCTACTCAGAGAACAAATTCCAAACCAACACGAGCATTATTCCTCTTCCTGCTCTCTAAAAGTCATACAAAGACTCCCACATTGCCTTGAAAAATAGAGTGGTTCTTTACTATTTGTAGATTATCAAAACATTTATACCTGCAAATACCAGATGGGTTAAGTTTTTTAAAGTTTTCTCTCTTTCCCTGCCTTGCTACCTGTGTGATTATTTTGGAATGAAGTGGGTATTTTCAGTTAGACACTCTTAGGGTGTAAGGTTCATTCATTCAAAAATGTTTCATTCAGTTAAGGATCAGTGGAGTTGCCTTAACTTGCTCTGGTTTATCTATCCTTTTCTTCACCTTATTTTGCAGGAATTAATTAGTTTTTCTGTTCACAAGTATTAGGTTGCAGTAACTATCACTAACCACAGTTCGTCAGTAGTTGAAGGAGCTGCTAAAAAGCTCTGAGCAAGTGCTTCACACACAGCCGTGTGTGCAGCCTCCTAGGAGAGCCATCCTGGTGCTGTGTGATACTAATATGGGATGGACAGCATCAGTTTTGTTTTATTTTGTTTGCTTTGTAAACAGCATTTCAGCTCTCACTTACCTTCATAGTTTACCCAGAGTTGTATCTGCAATTAATTTGGGTGAAATGTTTGATTTGGGGCAGAACTGCGAGTTTTGGGTGCACCCAGATCTGCTCCTGGCTAAGAAGTTCTCATAAAAAGCAGGACTAATGGGCTGCAGAGCCAGGTAAAAGGGTGTAAACAAGTCTGGAGTGACTGGAACCTTTTGCTGTTTGCCCTTTGAGGGCTGAGCTGGGAAATGCCTGCATTGCCAAGCCTTCCTCGTGACTGGCTGAGAGGACAGAGTGAGAAGATGGGGATGGAGACTTGCTTGCTCAGTGTTTTTTCTTCTTTAGAGCTTTTAAAGTCACACTCCTTGTCAAGGACCTCCTCCCTTCTGCTCTGTACTTGAGGTTTTCCCAGTCCATTGAGAAGCACCACCTAGAGAAAGCTGGCTATGTGTGTGTGCAGCCCTGGGGCCTGAGGAGTCACTCCCAATAGCATTCTTAAGTTATAACCATTTCCAATTTCAGTTTTCAGGTGCTTGGTTTATTAGCCACAGAGCAATTCCTGCAGAAAGCTGGTTCATTAAACGACAAAATAATTCTGTTCAAAGCCCAATTTTGTCTCAAGCTAGTTCTGATGGAAGAGATTTTCTGTGATTCCCAAAACAGCATGTAGATAATTAAACAAAAGCCCTTGTGGTCCTCAAGCCTTCAGCTTTTGTGAATGGTCTATAAATGTGCCTATTGCTGTAGTCCAATTTCTGTTCATTACTTGATCTTTAGTAATACTGCAGCAAAACTAGATGGCTCAAATATTTATTCAATATATACCTTTAAAGTAGCAAGCCAAAATGTCACAGACTAGTGATGAGAAAATGTCTCCCAGGTTATTAAACTTGTATATCTTGTTTGCTTTTCATTGTAGTCTGTACAGATTGTGTTTTCTGTCTCTTGAAAATTTCCTTGATGACTCTTTGATGTGTCTGACACTGATTTTTTCAGTGTCAGGCTATTTAATTTATTAGCCTGGGGAAAGCTGATAGGTGGAGATTGGTATCTTGCTTCCATTCTTACATTTGAGTCTGTTTTTTTCATTTTTAATCCATGTCTGGTGCACAAGCTCCCACTGGCAGTGCAGAAGAAGAAAGCCCCAAGCTGTGTGATCTCACAGCCCCCATGGCTGGAGAGGATGTGGGTCTGCTCTTTTCTGTGTCAGGGCACTGGAGGCTGGCACATCTCTGCACAGCCTGTTCAGTGCTCACAGCCACATCAGGCCTGCAGGGAAAATGCCTCATTCTGCCTCCAGATTTTCACCAGAATATCACTAGTTGTATTTACCTTTGTACCTGCTATTTGCTTGTGCTTTTTGAGACAATTCTTTGTTGTTTTTATTTTTCTATTCCTGCTTCTAAAAGAAGAGCAAGCCTTTCTGTGTTTGTCTGATGTGCAGCATATTTTCAGGAGCATTATACAAACAAGAAGCATGATTTCAAAGCCATCTTATTGCAAGTGAATTCAGGAAACCATCTCTGCAAATGTTCCTCTGTTGTTCTTTGTGAAAGATCAATCCTGACTGGAGGTAAAGACCTTTGATCTGAAGAGGTACAGACTGCACACATTCAGCTGTTTCGCTCCCATCTAGAGGGAATCAGTCCCCCTGTAAGCATTTCTTGCAGTATTTCCACACTTGTGCTTCTGGCCTTAGACAAAAATGAAAGATCAGAATCTTGAAATCTGGGAACTGCAAGGTACCCTCTTGTTCTTCTGGTGTAGAAGTGATCTACTCTTGAAGAATTAGTAGAGTTAAAGCTTAGATGGCATTAGATGGCATAAAATATCTATGGCTTCTTTTAAATTGAATAAGAGCATCTGTGTATGCAGCACTCCTGAAAATCAATGCACCAGTCTGAGATCTGAACCTAATTGTAAGTTGGTACAAAGTTGAACAAATTCACACAAATGCACCTAGGAGACATACAAGTCTGTAAGTAGGAGTGTTAAAAAGTTGAGAGGAAGTTTTATTTAACTGAGTTTCACCTTCCTCTGCCTTATTTGACTCATTTTTCTACCTCTTTTCATTTTTGGAGCATTTTCCCTTCCCCACAGCAGCTGTTCTACAATAGATCAACTGTGATATCCAGACATCAACTCCACATCAGGATTCAGGTCTCCAGGTAAATGCCTTGCTTTGCAGTATTTTCTTGGTCAAGAACTGCATTTCTGCATGTGATTCTCAAGTCACTGGTGTCCACAGATGTGCAGAGCTGGCTGGAAGCAGGGCTGAAATGCCTGTGAATCTCCTCAGTGTAACCCCTGCGTGGGTTTGTGGGAGTTGAGATTAATCAGTTGGACTTTCAGATGCTGTAACAGCAAGGGAAGGCAGAGTACACCAAACAACCCCTCACCCCATCTCCTTTTCCAAGTTCACACAATCTGTGAACAAAGCAAATATTTTGCTAAATTTTATATCATATGTCAGTCTTCTAGTCTGTTCTTCTTATTAAAGAACACTGTCATGGTAGGCTCATCCCCTTGTATTTTAGCTGTACGAACAGCATCATTTCCTGTTTTTCCAGGCAAACTGTCATAAAGATCACTCTCCAAGGAGATGCAGAAGACGGAATTTTTGTAAACTGATGGTGGGACTTCAGCAGTTTTATCTCCAGTGAGAGCTGTCTGCTTATTCTTGCCAAAGGCATTAGCTGAAGATTATTGGTCCTCTTGATTGCTGCAAATGTGTAACTGAATGAGAGACAAAGTATTTCATAGATAAAGAAAGGATATTGCTCTGGGTTTTCTTTTCAAATTGCAAATAGAGGGATACTTCCTCAATAATCCTTGTAATCTAGGGTTGTTTCCTGTCACTGCTAGTGGCCATTACTGAATATTTCAGAATAAGTAGCAGTTTTCCTCTTTCTGTGTCAGCCCCGTCCTCAAAATGGTGTTTACAGCATTCAGTGTCCTGCCTGTTGGGCTGCATTCTTGCCTCTGTGAAAGGGTTTGTTAAAGCCTGGAAAAATGGGATTTAATAACTCTCCCAAATCTTTTTTTTTTTTTTTTTTTTTTTTTGCTAGTCTTGTCTATGATCACTAATTCTCATCCAGATAGATTTTCAAATCCACTTTTAGTTTCAGCTCACAACTTCATCAGTTCTGAATGACCACATCAACAAAATGTCTACACGTTCAGTATCTTTCCTTTGTGAGCCTTGCCAGAAACAGGGAGGATTTCTCCCTGCTTGTCTTTTGCCTTAGAACCTTGAAGAACATTGTCTGCAGACCCTCTTCCTCTCTAGGAGAGGTATCCCTGAATGACTCAGCGTCCCAAGGGTCTTTCTCAGTTCTTGGCTGAAGAGGTGGGCATAGAAAATCCTTCTCTGAATTCTGGAGTTTCATTGCTCTTAGTAAAATAGAGTTCCTTAGGAAATGCTTCTTGGGTCAGAAAGCTAACAGTTCAGAAAGAGCTAACTCTACTGAATCAGCTGGGGGAAAAAAGACAAGACTGGAATTGACAATTTCTAGGCTGGAAAAAATACAAACAGAAATTACTATCCTTTGCTTCATCTGTGCAATGTAACTAAAGTGAGAAAGCTTATTCAGTCACCACAGAACACATATTTCCTCCATAAAATTTTTACAAATCTCACAGTGAAAATCGGCTAGGCAGGATTGTTTCTCACCTGCTTCAAGCATCAGATTTTTATTCTGAAATAGGATGAGCTTAAAGACAAATACGATCTGGGGCTAAATTAGAGCCTTCCATGTATTAAAAAACCCGTACCAAAAGAAGGAAAATTCTATCATTTTACTCAAAAATCCTCCTGCTGGCAGGAAGACAGAAGTCAAATCTGATTCAAAAGGTGAGTCTTCCCTGTGGGCAGAGCAGTGCAGTGGTTGTGGTGATAAAGGGCTTGCCATGGGTGGACAGCTGTGATTTTCACCAGCAGAGAAGGCAGAGGCTCAGCTGGGGCTGCTTGGTTGGATCCTGTCTGGAGAGCCCACTGAGATGTTTGGGTAAGGAGAGGGTCAGGGTTAGACTGCTGCTGGACAACAGCAGTGTCTGCATGGGAGCTTGCACGCTGCTGTTCTTACAGTCACTTCCCTGAGCTCTCCTCATGCCTGATTGGAAGCTGAGCAATTAGCTCAAGAAGCCTTATCAGAGTTCCCTCTGGGAAATGGGTGCCTTTGGTGTTACACAGACATGGTGAGTCAGGCTGAGTCCCCAAGACTTGGTATGTAACAGGGAAGCAGCAAACTGCAGTTTAATAAAGCCCCTTGATGCCCTCATCTGCTGGATAATAACATCCATTGACACTTCATGCTTTCAGCTATGTAAATTTTTTATAATTATTATTTATGTTTCAAAGAAGGTTTACCCTAAATAATAGAATCTTTAACCTTAGATCTTAAGCAGTGTTTGAGACAAATAGGATACTTTAGGGCTTTTTACTGGCTCAGGAATCATGTGAATTAAACCACTCTAGGTATATCTATTTGAAGAGTTCTTAAATTTGCTGTTTGTATTTTTTAGAATGATGATGAGCTGCAAGGGCAGGAGCTTCTCTGAGAAAATAAAATCTCAGGCACCCCAGGGTTATGTTGCTGCCCATCCCTTCAAAGACACCCATGATCTTTGCAGTGGCAGAAGCCCCTGTGTGCTGCTGCACTCGGAGCAGCTGCTCACACACAGTTGCCTCCAAAGCCCATTGCTCTGGGGCCTGGCTGAGGATGTGCCATCCTCCTCAGGCTCTTGGGGCACAGCTGCAAGTGATGGTGTTTATGATCTGCTCCTGCCCGTACCTATTGCCCTGGCCTGTGGGGCTGGTTGCTTAGGAACAGATTTGGGAGGTGGCAGTGGTGTTTATCTCTTGGCCTTCGGCAGATAAGGAGTGTTAATTTGTAGTTCATATTGTAGCTGACTTTCCCTGTGCTTTATTAAATGCAGTGTGTTTGAGCAGTGAAAGCTTTCATTGAGCTGAGTTTCCCAGCTGGATTAAAAGCTCGGCATCGGAGGTGAGCTCTGGGAGCAGGGCAGGGTTTAATACCAGTGTGACATTTGGAAGAGTGTCTAGGAGAATGCACTGGGCCTGCATATTGCATTTCAAGAGCACTTTACTATTTGCCAGTCTTTTTATTTTTCTTGAATTTCAGATTCCTAAGGGGGTTAGGCTGAAAGGGGAGAGTTTTTATGCTTCCCTAAAATAACTGCTTACGTCTTATTCCACACAATTTGAAGCCCTCCCTCCAACTTTTCACACCACAAATGTGCAGCAGAAAGAAGAAAAAAAGGTGGCTCAGTATGGGGCCATACCCAGTGCTATTCCTCTGTCCCTGTCTCCCTTTTCTACTCCAGTCCCCAAACTCCTGCCTTTTTGCTGCCTGCCCACCCTCACTTTCTCCAGGTCTCCTGTCAGAGCAGCTGGCATTAGCAGAGCTCTTGGCCAGCACTCAGAGTCAGGCACAGCCACATGTGCCACCCCTGTGGGCTGGGGGATGAGGAATATTGCTGGTTATGTCATGTGTAAAGCAGAGTCTCACAGATCCCATCTTGTGAGCTGCAGCCTACTGCAGATGACAACAGGAGAAAGCTGGTTTGTGTGGCACCAGGGAGACAGCAAAGCAGCAAGGCTTATTATATTCTTATTTTCACTTTCGGTTCACAATTTAAATACCCACAAGGAACAAATCTGCTTTGCTTGTAAGAGTCTTTTTGAATGATAATGTCAGCAGAAATTTCATTTTCCCTTTGCCCAAGAAGACAACAGCTGTTTTCTGCAAGGCAAAGAAATTGTAATCTCTACAATTATTCCATACTGTACACGAAAAGGCTTTAGGATCTTGCATTTACTCAATGTAATAAGTGTTTGTGCAGTATTTAGCAGATTGATACTTATTTTCTTGATACTTGTCTTTTTGGGGCTATTCCAATTTAAATGTGGTAATAAAAATCTTATAATGCCAATATATTTCAGCTCATGTAAAGGAATGTGATCAGCAGCTCACACATGGGTTTTTAATTGTTGTCATCAGAGGAAATGTTCTTAATGCAAGCAAGGGCAATAGAATTTGATCCACAAATGTCTAGATTTGCAATTTCTGAGTACTCAGGTGTGTGATTACTGGCAGGCTAAAGTGCTTTGTGAGATTGGGGTAGAAAGAGTTCTTGCCAAATTCTCCTGAAACTTCTTCTTTCTTCCCTGCACTCCCATGATGATACATGCACTCCCACTGGAAACAACCAGGTAGAAAGAAAAAAAGAACAAAATATGCTTTTCTATGCATCAAATGTCTCAAGTGCTCCACAGATGTGGGGAGTTGAGCTGCAGCTGGGACCTGTTGTCACCTCCTGTGCAGATGGATGCATCCCTGAACCCTGAGTTGGCACAGGTGTCAGCTGGGAGCTCTGCTCTGTTCCAGGTGGTATCACCTCTCCTGAGCTTTCCCATGCCATGTGGGCATGTCTGATGGAGGGGTAAGGAGGGATTTCCTAAGAGCAGGGAGGGGGCTGGAGCAGCTCTCAGAGATGGCATCTGTGCTTGCTTTTCTGTTGTTACTGCACTTCATGGCAACCACAGACCCTTTCTTGTGGATGATTGCAGTCACCCCAGGTAGATCCTGACAGGCTGGTGGGATAAGAGAAACAATGCAATCTGTGAGAACTTCAATGTGCTTGAGCACAGTTACACAGAAATTCAAACAGCTACATTTTCTGTAAGTGTAACTAACAATATTGCTGCATTGTTGCCTCACTGAAAGTGGCCCAGGTTCCAAGCAGGATTTGGTTTTGTGCTTCAGGCAGTAGGGTTATATGCTTGTACCAGATGGAGCTTTTAAATTTTCATCAGCAGGTTTATAAACACAAGAATATCCTTTTATCTGCCCCCAGCTCTTTTACTAATTAGTTGCAACTGTTGAACTTCAATTAGCATGGAGTGGAGGAACAGATGAAATAATGTACATTCTTACTCATGATTATCCATCATGTGAGAATGAAATATACATTAATAATGACTGTTATCAGTTTTTTGGGGCTTTTCTATTGGTGCTTTCCACCCCTTTAATACTCGGTAGTATAAATGAGTGAAAATAGCTAAAAATAATAAGGCAGATTCTCTGGTGATGAAATTCTATTGCAGGCAAAGAGTGAGAGTTTTAAGCCTTGCTCATCTTTGCTTTGATCCCTGTAGGTGTTGGGCCAAGCCAACACAAGGGTGTGTGACAGCTGTGTTGTTAAGTTTGCCATGGGAGGATTTTACAGAGGCATTTATAAAACTACATTTTTCCTGCTGCTGAGAGCCGGCCAGAGAGGTCTAGGCTTTGAAGCAACCCTGCTGTGTGTTAAGAGAGAATCCCAGATTTTCTGAGGGGTGCATGTGCATGGAGAGGCAAAGGGATTGATGAGTTGAATACTGTCTTTGCCTTTAGCAGCACGTTTACTGGCCTGCAAGGTGTGCTTGTGTTCTCTGTGTGTGCTCCAGCTGAGAAGCTCTTTCTGGACCCTGCAGGCATCCTGCTGCTGGGCTTGTTCCCTGTGGTTTATAAATCATTCAGGAGATTTGCACCTTTCAACAGCAGTACCAGCTCTTTAGAGGGTATCGAGGAAGGATCTCTACCTTAACTGCTAACTTTTAGGCAGGAAAAGGTTTGGGTGTACTTTCAAACATCAGTCTTGGCACACAGTTTGAGAATGCATTGGAAAATTGTCAGGAAAGCTAAGGAAAGGCAGCACTTTGCAAGGTCTAGATTGGTTCTGGGCATTCTGCATCCAGCTTTTCATGTCACAGAATCATAGAATGCTAAGGGGTTGGAGTGGACCTTAAAGACCACGTAGTCCCAACTCCATGGGTAGGTCAGGTTCTCAAAGCCTTACCCAGCCTGGCTGTGAGCACTCCCAGGGCTGGGGCATCCATCCCTGTTGGCTCTCTTGCCTTAAGAAGGCTTTGCTGGAAAAGTAATCCACTAGGAGGATAGGGCCTACTGTTGGGAAATAGAGATGCATAAATCTGAACCAGTAACTGAAAGAAAACTGTTCTCACAATAATAATATTGAAATATGTTCTGGCTAATCAAACCCAGAATATACCCCTGAGACACTTACCAGTCCCTCCTTTGGTGGCTTGTGCTTCAGCATAAGGATGTCAGCTTTATGACTGTGGAATAAAAAGCAGTAGAGTCTCTGAAGCTGGAAAAGACCTTTCAAATCACTGAGTCCAACCATAAACCTCACACTGCCAAGTCCACCACTGAACCATGTCCCCAAGTGCCACATCTACATGCTGTTTAAACACCTCCAGAGATGGTGACTCAACCACTTCCCTGGGCAGCCTGTTCCAGTGCTTGGCAGCCCTTTCTGTGAAGGAATTTTTCCTGATCCTCAAACTTAGATGGCAGGAGAAAGTCAAAACAGCATTGCTCAAGTCTACCCTGACAACATGAAACCAACAGAATTTTTCTTTTCCCAAGTCATGCAGGCTTGGTATGTGTAGCTGGAGGCAGCTGCTGCTCTGTCACAAAGTGTGGCTGTGAGCAGGAGGTAGCAAAAAGCCAGCACGACCCAGGGGTCTGCAATTGCCACAGGAGTCTGAGTCCAAGTGCCACTTGATGGAATTATCACAGATGCATGAGATTTCAGTTTAACTTAGCATAGGCTGAGAGCTGACTGTGGAAAAATCGACCTCTTCTCTGATCTGCTATTCTGATGCCATAGCTCACTGTTAAAAGAAGGCCACCAAGCTTTTCTTTGTACTGCACTGGAAGTGACACATTGCAAGGGGAGGGAAAGTTCTATTTAAAATTGCATAATCAGAGATGAAGTGCAATTGAGAAGAAAGATCAAAGACAGGAAGTAGGGACAGGAAGAAAGAGATATGACGTACAGTGTGTCTGCACAGACAGCTTAATTTCAGACAGATTAATGAATCTCTGCTTGGGAAGGGTGGCTCTCTATACCGGGAGAGAAAAACAGCCTTCTGCCACCACACTGAGACTCCCTTTGAACATGGTCTCCTACCAAAATGAAGGGCTGCACTCTGCTTCTCATTTCACAGCATTAGAAAAGACCGAGCTGTTTTCTGCCTGCCTGCATCCTGCTTATGTAACTTGCAGATGAGGGCTGAGCAACCTCTGGCTGAGCCTGGGAAATTTCCTTGTGGGTGACTCAGGTGCTTGGCAAACACTCTGCTGCAGTGGGCTTGAAGATGAGATTGCAGTCAGAGGCACTACCAGAGCCCAATTCAAGGTCTCCTTATGGAACTCTTCCTCCCAGAAGATCATCCTGGTCTTGTCACTGCCAAGTGTCCCTGTTGTGCTGTATTAATTAGTGCAGAGCATCCCCCTTGATTGCTCTGAAAACCACAGCCCTGCCTGTTACCCAGGGATGTGGGTCAGCAAGGAAGGAAGGAAGGGAAGAGCTAGACAAGAACAAGTCCTTGGCCTTTGCATTAATTTTATCCATAGGGATTCCATCAGTGTGTGGGGTGAGCATTTAGTGCAGCAGGGCTGCAAAAGGGGGACTTCACGGGGAAGCACAGAGTCCACCTTTGCAGTCCTCATTCTGAAACTCCATGCGGTCACCAGAACAGTGTTGGTTTGGAGGCTGTGAATCTGGCTGAAAGCTGAAGGTCAGAACTGCACATTGTGCTGAAGTAAAATTGAAAACTATGAAAAGTAAGGAATAGACCTTGAGATGAGGGGAAAAAAACTGAAACAGATGCAAAACCATCTCAGCTGCAAACCAGATATCCTTGTGGGTCAGCTGTCATCTCCAGGAGCAGCAGATCCCAATTTCCACCTCTTTGGAAGTGTAACTGAGAGGAGCCAGGAGACCTGTACCACCAAGTAGGTCCAGTCACTGCAGTGTCAGGGCTGGGACAGCTGTGAGGTCCCTAAATCAGCCCATCTTACACCAGTCTGTGCAGGAAAGCCCTGTGGCAGCCCAGCTGTGTTCAGAGCAGCACTTGGTTTGCTCATGCAAAGAGCCTGTTTGCCAGACTGCAGTGGGAGGGGGACAGAAAAAGGCTTTGCCACAGGGATGATGACCTGGTGACTAATGAGTTTCATTGATCCCTGCTTGCAGGAGAGAGCAATCCATCACCTGCAGCTCCTGCAGGCTGTTCTGCTGGGGGCTCTGAGGAAGCAAACGTGAGCTGCTACCCAAAAGCAGGGCTGGGTGAGCCCTCTGAACCTAATGATGCTGTGCTCTCATGGGTGTATGAACGTGATGGTGCAGAAGATCCCAGCATCAGGGACTCTCTGGATGGCTTCTACAAAATGTATTGCAGAAGGCAGCCAGAGAGAAAGGATCCGACCTACGAGGCTGCCTCACGGTGTCTGTCACAGAAGATTTCAGAGCTGCAACAAAAGGATGGAACAAAATATGTGTCACGTTGCCTGCAAATGGCACAGTTGGTCTTGAACAGAGATGGATGTAAGATCTTTCCAAACTACCCCACTTCTGCTTGCTTTTCAAAGCCAGCTGAAGAAGAAGTGTTGTTGGAAAACAGGAGGAGGACACCTGGACTCTCAGATGACGTCCTGCAGTTCCTCTTGAAACAAACACAGGCAGAACGTAACCCTGATGTGTCACACAAGAAGTGAGCAAGACACTGCTTTCTTTCTGTCATGGAAGCTTTGTTTCCCTCCAGGAAGAGGTGACTTTCTTAGACATTGTTCTCCAAGCACCGCCCTCAGCACCAGGTGCTCCATGGAGGGGTTCACCCACACCAGACCTTGCACCTTGCTCTCTGAAGGGCAGCACTGCATGAGGAGCATCTGTGTAATTGCTTGGGATGTATTGACTGATTGGGAGGGACCATGCAGTGTTTGTTACTGGTGTTTGCATCCTTACCCAGGGTTAACAGTGGTCCAGCCCGAATTCAGCCCCTGGGTGGGCATTGCTGTCCAAGTGCTGTTGGCTGTAACAGAACGTTTGGATGACCTTGGCATGGCGTGCCCCAGCCCTGCAGAGGGAAAGTTAAGATTTTGTTCTGCACATTTGCCTCCACGGGGTGCCTGTTAGCTCTGTGTTTTTACCTACAGACATATAACCCCGCAGTTATGACTGCAGTGCCAGGTGAGTGTTTCTGACAGAAAAAGAGTGTGTGTGCATGAGAAAGAGAAAATACAGCTCTGAGTATGCTCTCTGACAGAGCTTCTGTCCTGTTTACCTCCCCACCATTACCCCCCCCAACAACCTTCAGTTCTTTCTTTCATGGTGTTGCTAATGAGATCCCTGGGGGAAAGTTCCTTTAAAATGAAATGGATCTCTCTGAGCCCAAGGAGGCTGATGTCAGACAGCAGCAGAGCAATGAGCCCACACACAGACACTTAAGGTTTCTCTTGCAGAAGCCTCCCAGCTTGGTGGCTTCTCTGTTGTTATCTGCCTCTGCCAGGCAGATAAATGTCTTTGTGCATGTTTTCCACCCACTGGCTGGTGGACAGAAGGAGCAGTTTGCTGTAGTGATGCTGTTTGCTGACTGGGGAGGCCATTCTCCAGCGTGGGTGTGAGCAAGGGAGCACAGAGTGCCAGAAGAAGGGATGTGTTTAAGATGAGAGCAGATGGGCAAAGGAGGAAGAAAAAAAGAAAGGAAGGGTGGTTGGGGTTTCAAAGGTCATCAGTGTGGTTGCTCCAGTACAGCCACAGTGCTCACACCAGTTTTGGTATTTGATGTTCAGTGTTTGCCAGCCCAGCTGCAAAGCTCTCATCTGCTCCCTGTCCACACTGGGCAGATGTCAGAGTGGGTGTTTGTGTTGCTGTGTTCCCCACGTCACATTCCCTGCTGCAGTCCCTGCAAGGGGCTGCTATTCCTGCCTTGCTGCCCCTGGCAGATTGGCACAGCCACTGTGCTCTGCAGGTGTTTCTGGCAAAGGCAGTGGAAGTTTGGCTGCTGCCTTCAGTCTGAGCAGGAGGGGGCCCAGCTGGCTGCCAGTTATGGCCAAAGTCTTAGGACTTGGTTTAATTTCTCTTTGCAAATAGATTTATATTGGAGCTGCCTGGGTTTAGCTTCCTGTCCTTGAGTCATCATAGAACAAATAACATTTGGCTTTGTGGTGGTCCTTCTCTGTGTGTTGCTTGCTTGCTTTTATGGCAGAGGTGTTGTAGATGTGCTGGAGGGCACACAGAATATTGGAGCAGACCTTCAGCTGCTCCCCCAGCATTGCTCAAGTTAATGGTGCTAAGGGGGAAAAAAAGAGGTGAGGATGCAGCATCATTCCTGTATTAGCAAACAAACCCACGGGTGCTCGTGTGTCAAAATCCAGATGAAAGCATCTGCTGGTAAAAACTATTGAGAATGGTAATAACAACTGGTTTAGCCACAGATACAGCTGGAAGAAGGAACCATGCTCCTCTGTGTGTCAGTAATTACAGTAACACCACTGGCCCCTCTGCAGCTTACGTGGGTTCAGCCCCATGGATGTGTCCCAGCCACAAGGACACTGGGATTGACAGAGGTAGGGAGGTACTGCTAAGGATGTACAGGGGACAAGGAAGGTCTTCACTGTGAATCAGACATTGTTGTTTTTAATTTTTTCCAGTGTTTATGTTGTTCCACACAGTTAAATTAGCTGCTGTGCAAAACCTCTTAACTGCCATTTTAAGGGAAGTAAATTCCCATGAAGAGAGAGATAAATCAGAGGTCTGCATCTGAATCCCTTTTGTTGCTGTATTTGGTCAGTGCTTTGGGTTAGCTTGAAAACCATCTAGTCTCCTATTTAAACTTCTTAAATAATTATTTTAATTAAAAAAAAAAAGCCAAAGACATTTGATTTCCACAAAGAAAGCTTGCAGAAAAATAGGAAGTTCCTGCTCTTTAGGAGGGACCTACTCATGTTTGAGACATCCCTACTGGCTTTTGATGTAAGAGAAAAGAAGCTTGGAATGACAAAATAGAGAAAAGGTGGCTGCTGGAAGAGCATGAAGAGAAATACTGGCAGAGGAGAGCATGAAACTGTTCAATTTTAAAGACTAACGTAGGCAGAACAGACTGGATGCAGCTGAAAAATTTGGATTATGACTCATATCTACAAATCTTGGCTGGCATCTTGCAGAGGACATGGTAATCTCTGTGCTGCTGAAAGATGCAGTCTTTTGAGAAGTTTGCACCCCTCAGAATCAGGAGTGCTGCAGCTCTGTTCACTGCTCACTTCCAGTGGATCATGGATATGACTATCCATGGCTTCCTCAAGGTAAAAAGAGTCTTTTTTGCATGGCGAGTACCTGGATTGGCATGAAGCCCTCACAGAAATGTCCCATCTTCTGTCCATTTCCCCCCAGCCTGTGCAATAATCTGGGAAACTGAGTTTATTCCTGAGAGGTGAAGTGCCTTCCTCTCTCCCTGGCTTGCACTTGGCTTAGTTCTGACACCTCTGTGGTTTCACTCACCCTAGCTCCCCAGCTTGTTGGCCTCCCCAGCACTGGTGCTTCTCACCTCTGCTGGCAGAGACCACTGCTGTCACCTCCTTCATCCCTCTGTGTGTGGAGGCTGCTTTAGCAAAGGCATCTGGGGCTTACACTGCAGAACAAATCCAAGGGCTTCTTCTTCCTTCTGTTTCTTCAAGGCCACAGCCAAGGAGCAGCTCTGTGAGCCTGGCTTAGGACAACACCTGAAAACCTACAGCACCTTTCAGGGCTCTGGGAGTACCAGGTCCCACAAGATCCTCAAGCAAACCGTGTAAGTGAAGTAAAACAGAGGGAATCGGTCCCATAATGTAGGGCAAGCAAGGCCAGAATTGCTCCCCCATTGCCAAGCAGGAGGAACCCAGGACATGGTGAGGACTGGCTTTGGCCCAGGGGTTTCCCTGTGCACAGCCCAGATCCAAACCCCACCCCGGGTGTGTTAGAGGTGTGTGTGCTGGGCTGGGTGTTTGGCACCCGAGCTGGAGCAGCATCCCCAGTCCCAGAGGGGTGAGGGTGCTGCTGCAGGCCTGAGCCCCTCCCAGGCACCCCCGAGTGCTGCCTCTCCTCCCTTCCAGAAACGCCTGACCAAGCTCTTTGCCATCCTTGCTGAATCCTGAGTGTTGTCACTCCCTGGCTGGAGCTGCTCCAGGACGTTTGCTATCAATGGCCTCTCTGCTGCTGGCTCCCACAGCGTTTTTGTTTTCCCTCCCACACGCTGGCTGGTGGGAGGTGCTGATTCATGCCAGTCCTGCAGCCCAGGGGCAGCCAGGGAGGGCTGAGCTCCTGCCTCAGGTGCTGAACTAGCCCTCAGCTGGCCTCAGTGAAGTGAATGGAGCCAGGGCTGTTACACCACAGGGATCTTTCCCCGGGAGTTTAAGGTGCTTTGGTATGCCTGGATATATCAGGACATACCTTGTTAAAACTGCTATATGACAGGCAGTGTACATCCTGTATAAATGTGGCTATTCCATTACTGAGCATTGGTGATTTTGTGTGGGGCATATGTTTTCCCACAACACAGAAGTTCATTTTAAAAATACCCTGTTCTGTAGGCTTTCCCTAATGACTATTTTCCCACACACATCAATTAGGCAACAGCATATGCCAGCATTTCTTCCTTAAAAGTAAAATCTGGCACATAGCACACAGAGCATGAAGCAATAAGATGTGACTAAAGCAATAGCTGGAGCTAACCAAAGCCAGAAAACTTGTGGCTGAAAGGTCAAACGTTTTTTTAAATTGCCTTTGCAATGGCCTGTTTGTTTGCAGGTGCTGGGACTTGGGAGGGAAAGTCTTGTAATAAAGAACAACTGTCATAGGAAATTTCACCCTCAGTACAAGCCAAACAAACTTTCACTTGCATTGGAAGGTAGGTTCCTGTAATGGGAGATGTCAGTCAGCCTTGGGGCAGCTATCACTTTCCAGTGTTACCTCATTGCTGTGAGAGATGAGGCAGGGATGGTGCTAAATGGCTGCTAAAATCAGCACCTCCGGGCAGAGAAGCAGGGTGATTTTGCAATTAAGGGTGCTGAGGTGGGATGCTGTGCCCTGCAACAAATCTGCAGTGTGACTTCCACCAATTCGTTTTTCCAAGTTGCCAGCAGGTTGTTTTGAGTATCTGAGAGCTTCAGAGAGAGAGTGAAAGGGCTGTGCCTTTACACCCACATCTCTAACAGCAACTCCCCTCAGAACCCTGCAATTAGAGGTTCAAACAATAACAGAGATTTTGCACCTGTGGTCCAGGCCCCCCTGTTTAAGAAGCAGCCTGTGTAAGTGTTCTGTGAGGCAGCTTGGTTTTGATCCCTGTTTTTGCCTCTTCCCGGGTCTGACCAGTCCTTGGGCCCAGCTGAGCAGCACAAGATAAAGTGGGAGTGCAGACAAGTGCTGTGCTGGGCTCTGTCTCTGGGAGCCTTCATGCTGCTTGTCTGCTGGTCAAGAATAGACTGGTTGCACGTGAATTAGTAGGAAAAAAAATTCCTCTGGCAGAAATTCTTCTCCTATTTTGAGGGCTGGGGGAGTCTTTGCAAAGGCAGCAGTGAATTAGGCTGAAAATGCAGTGGTGTGCTGGACAAGCACCAGACTGATTCCTGTGCCACTTCCTCCTGTTCCCATTCCCATCGGGTGCTTCTGCAGCTGATTTTTCCCCAAAAAGATTCAGGCTCAGTGTTGGGAAAGCCACCCACCGTGGCTTTTTCTTTCTCATATCCAGGGTAGCAGAATCTCTTTCAAGGTCTCTTTTCCTGCTTTTCCTGTTTGGATCACCTTCCCACCATCAGGGTTACTAGGCAAATTTACACAGATGGAGCATCTTCCTGCTATTTTCATTTTCCAAGGCTGCCTTTAAGCTTAAGCCTTTTAAGGTATTTTGATAAGCTCACAGCATTTCACACAAAGGGCCTAAAAGTCTTAAAATCAGGGTATGCAAAAAGAAAAGGATAGTCTTAAGGAGGAAAGATGCTAGCAAAATATTCTCCTGCATTTTGTAGGTTTTGCTCTCTCTTTCCTAGGCTTTTTTTTTTGCAATCGAGTTTTGTTCTTTGTGCCAGTGGTGATTCAAAAAAAGGGTGATGGAAAATTTCTTGGGTGATTCCTTTTGCTGTGTGAATACTGCTGGCATAAAATAGATCTCTCAACACTGTGTTTTCAGTCTGCAATTATGTGCAAGGGCATAATTGGATTTTTGTTTCAGTATATACATTGTTCAGTAATAAAAATTTTATTCTGAAACCATTACAGTGTGTGGCGAAATCTATATGTTTTTATGTTACAAAATGGAAATTTGCCTATGAAATTTCCATGACACTATCAACCACAGAACAGTATTGTTCTTACCAAATAGAACCCTTGCTGAGAGTCAAAGTGCTATAAATATTTAAAGAAATTAATTACTAAATAAGCCAGAGTAGTGCCCCAGTCTTTAAATATTAAATGGAACATGCACAGTTGACAAAAAGCAGGCAGAAACACTGAATGGGGCAATTTAATGGCCTAAATGTAATTATTTGCAGTGCAAAGAGAACTGTTAAAGTAATTTTTTGCTTAATGACAAGCAGTACTCAGAATAGGAGGGCTTACATGTCCACATTTCTCTTGCTGAAAGAAATTTCTATCCTGTTCTTTATTCTACTACAGAGGCCCCAGAGTTCACCAAGGAGGTTAATTGACCAGTGTGAGTAAATAAAGGTCAGGGGGGTTGGCAGGGGTTGTTTGAGGGAGGGTTTTCTTTGGGGCAGCACCTGGGTGGCAGCTCAGCCGTGCCCAGCTGCAGGGGGAGAGCTGCTCCAGCCATCTCCAGCTGCTCTCTGGGCATCCCCTGCCTGGGAACTCAGCCCTGCAGTGATGCCAGTCCTCCAAAAGCCAGCCCAGAGAGGTGTGGAGGCAGCTCCTGGGCATGGGCCAGGACTCCTGGTCTGCTCAGGAGGGTGTTGGGTGCTCCTACTGCCCCCTGGTACAGGAGGAGGTGCCCGGGGCTGTGGAGGTCGCTTCTGTTGTCAGCAAGGCAATTGGTGGCAGCTGAGGCTGGGAGAAGGTTCAGTCACAGCCCGATTTGTAAAGCCATGAGAAATCTGTCAGGGCTGCTTGTGCCCCTGCTCAGGATCCAAAAGCTGCATTTTGGCTTGATGCCCAATTCATCTGGAGTGATGAACCGGCCAGTTCAAGTCAAAACTCCGGGTTTTGACTTGGAGTCCAGCAGATCATTTTTGGACAGACAATCAGGTGAGAAGTGGCAGCACAGAAAAAATGAAGTCTTGTGACTAAAAATGCCAGTGGTGCCCACATAGGCAAATTCCAACTTTCTGTTCCAGGAGGAGATGTGCTTGTTGGTTCCCATCTGTGTCATCTTCCCCATGGAGGCACTTGCCAGTGGAATTGCAGGAGCTAACTTGCATTTCCTGCCTGGAGCAAGCAATGCCAGAGGGTTGCTACTAGGGAAGGGCCTAGGAAGTGGCGCTTCATGCTGACTGCAGTGTGGAAAAACTGCCCCATGGCTCCAAAGTATGCTATTTATTTATTTATCTATTTATTATTTTAAACTTATTTTTGTATTGCAGCATTAATCCAGTTTTCTGCCATCTGACCTAACAAGCTGAGAGAAGGATGACTGGGGAGGAAGAGAGGTATGTGTGAGCAGCAGATGGGAAAATGTTCTGTGGAAAACATGGGATGCTGGATAAGTGTTTGTGTTTATACTTGCTCTTCCTCTCCCACCTCTATTTTGGGTTTGGTGGTTTCTTTTGTTTTGTTCTGCAGCCTGTGAGTGTATCCAGAAGCCCTGAGGATTTATATCAGGTAGCACAGGGCTTTTTCCAGAAGACCACAGCAGGTCTGTGCATGTATTTTTCATACCACTTTAATAGTTACGACATCCCTTGTAGGCTTATTTTAAACTCTTTTCAGTTAGGCCATATAATATTTGACCTCATTTCTGTGGAATAGATACATCACTGAAAAACAGGAGCTAGAAGGACCCTACATGGAAGAGAAGAGGGTTACAAGTGAAGAAAATTTGTTTATTTGATTGTTTGTGGAATGTGGACATGTGAAATGTCCACATGTGAAAAATTGTTTGCTTGTTTGTGAAATGTGGACATGTAAGCCCTCATTTTTTCTTTGTTTTAAGAAGACTAAGAAAGACCATTCAGGAAGAGTTGAACTGACTTTTTAAGGTTCTCAAGCAAAAATACCCTGTAAATACTTTGGATTTTTTAATGAAGAAAGTCTTTTGACAATGAAAGACTGGAAGTCAGTTCCATCAGCTGTTTCTGCACTGGCATGAATAAAACCCCACAGTGTGAGGTGCGGTATAAATACAGAAAATCAAAAAAAGGTATTTGTCCATGCTACAGAAATCACCCATCTGCAGCACACAGGGTCCCAGCTGCAGCTCAGTTTGCTGGGCACTGGTACCATGTGCTAAGGATGTTTCAGCTGTGCAGCTCCATCATCCCTTAAGTTGCAATGAGCACTGCATATGGCAAGGTTTCTGAAAGGATTTTGGTTCTGTTAATGAAACTGGATAGATGGTGGTGGCCTTTAGGTGCAATTGTCTTTCTCTAGACCCATCCTCTTAGCACCTCCTGAATGAAAGAGATGAGTTTGTTCATGAAATGGGCTGCAGTGTTTTAATGCTGAGAAAATTAATTGGCATGTAAGAATGAAGATAATCCCCACTAGCACACCTAATTAGAAGAGCAATCCTCATTTTCCTCATGCAGTCTCCTCTCAATTTAGAAGGAGCTCAGGCACAGAAATTTGCTTGTCATCCTTTGAAGTTCCAGCTTCTAGCATGAGCCAAATGTGTATTTTTTAAAGCATTTGTATTTGAGAGAATCCCACAGGATAAATACTGTTTATTCATAGAGCAATAGATTGTCACAACATTGTGAGGCGTGGATGTCACTGCGATCAGAGTACTGACACATCTGAGAAAGGAGGTTGGGGGGTGCCACTCACAGCTGATCAAATGAAATGTGCCTTTGCCTGCAGTAATCCTGATTTAGTGCAGTCACAGCTCTCTCCTGATCTGCAGAGAAACTCACCCCAGCTGATCCCTGGCTGTAAAAGTCCATGTGAAGTGACACTGCTTTAAAAACAGAGGCTGACTTAATTAACTGTGGGCAAGATGTTTGGATGCTCTGGTTTTCCAGTGCTGGCAGAAAAGTCTGTGGGATCCTGTTTTGGAATCCTACCCTGAAGACAGAGTTGGATATACTCCAGCCAGTTCTGTCCCTACTCCTGTCAGAGACCTCCTACAACATTTGCAGGTCTTGGCAACCTCGAACCTGATAAAATCTGAAAAAATCTGAAAAATCAAATCTGAAGGTGTGAAGGTGCTCCTATGCAGACCCTGATGTAACTGATGGCAAAACATGCTATTTATATGCCTGCAGAAGCAGAGAACACATAAAAAGCAAATGTTTCACTTAAAATTCTTTCTCATGAGCAACTGAAGAAGTTGAGGCCAGGCTGAATCCTCACACAGACAGGGGAGGACAAGGGGGGCCTTGGAGCCAGGGAAATTTGTCAGTCTTTTGTAACAGGTTCTTGACTTCCTAAAGCCAAGACTGGAGATCTCATCTCCAAAGATGAGATCTCCTGCCTGTGGAGATGGGGCTGCATAGGCAGCACAGAACAGCATGCAGGAGGGACACTGGGGGATGTTGCATGTGGCTTGTCTTCCATGGTGGCCAGGTGACTGACTTCTGTTACTTTGCAGAAATTGTAAACTGAATGCAAGCTGAGCAAGGTGTCCGGCTTTGCCTCCTGGTGTCCCCTCCAGGCTGTCTCCTGAAACAGGCTTCAAAAGGAGCTGGAATTCCTGCTTCCTGCTGGTGAGTTGGATTGGGGCACTGTGCTAGTGTCCTGTTTTCTGTCTTTAAAGGCTGTGTGCTTGTAGCAGCCTGCCATTGTTAATGGACAATAGAATGGCACACAGACTGATATCAGAGGGAGCTGCCAGCTGGGTGTATAGATCCATTGTCCTCCAGGAACACTGGCACTTAGAGGGCCATCTGCTTGGCTCTGGAGACAAAGAAAAAAGAAAACTATAAATACACTTATAATTGGAGATGGCCCTCCGAGGGTTAATGAAAACCAAAAGGAATTCTGCTTTTTGCTGGTCTCTGAAGGGAACCGGGTGGACCATTCAGACTTCCTCATTTTAACTTGTCATTCAAGCTTTGTATTCCACTAAGGATTAATTGGGACAGCAGGGGCTGTTAAAGGAAACGATGTAAAACTTGATCTCTGTACGCTTCCTCTGGCTCCCCAGAGCATCATCAGAGTAAATAGGAGGTTTGCCTGCGGAGATGGATGCTGAGAGCTGTGATTTCCCTGCTAGAACTCTTGGGGAATACTGCGTGCCATTGCCTCCCCGGGTGCCATAAGCACTGGGATTACATCCCAGTCGTTCTCGGGGTCTGGGTGTACTGGATGGGGGGAGGCTGTGAGAGGAGGGGAAGGGACCAAAACCTTGCAGGAAGAAAAGGCGGCTGCAGCACCTGAAGAGGCTCAGATCGGGAAAGGGTGTGGAGGCGCGGCGCTGATTTCTTGTGGAAGCTGTGTGAGAGGGATGGGTTACCGCACCTCCTCCCTTCGGCGGAGGCTCGGCATCCTCTGACGGGGGGAAGGACCTCAGGATGCTGCCGCGTCCTGTGAGCTGGAGAAAGAGGCAGGGAAGCCCCGCTTTGCCCCTTTTCTGAGGCACGGCGGGGCGGGGGATGCACAGGGGCGTTGGGAGCATGAGTCGGGGGGCGGGCAGGGCGGCTGCGGTAGGTGCCGAGGCGGGGAGAAGGAGCTCGGCTTGCCGGAGCAGTGAGAAAGTTGCCCCTCCGAAGGAGAGGGGAGGGGGCGGCACCGCCCCCGGGGGCTCGCGGTGACGCAGCTCCGGCGGCCCCCCGCCCGCTCCTCCGCCCCCGGTCCCCTTTTAAACCGCGCCGGAGCCGCCGAGCCCAGCCCAGCCGAGCCCAGCCCGGCCAGACCCAGCCCAGCCGAGCCCAGCCCAGCCGAGCCCAGCCCGGCCAGACCCAGCCCAGCCGAGCATGGGGCCGCGGGCGCTGCTCGCCCTCCTGGCGGCCGCCGCCCTGGCAGGTGAGCGGGGCGAGGGCACATCCCGCCGGGAAGGGCGGGGAGCGGGGCAGGGGTGCACGGGCTCGCTCCGGGAGGGGACGCTGGGTGCGGAGCCGAGCCCGGGCTCGGTGGGGATGGCGCTGGGCGAGAGCTCCGCGCTGCTCCGCCTTTATTTTTATCCCAGCGCAGCGTCCTCGCACAAAGACTTGGCGGTGCCGCTTCCTTACAGCGGTGCTGCTGGGGTTTTGCCAGCCGGCGCTGGATGCTGGGAGGTGATGGCAAAGTAGCGGCTCTGCGGGTTTAACCAACAGGGTTTTTTTATTTATTTTTGGCACGCGGCATTAAATACTAAAACCGCACGGTGAAATGAACCTTAAGCACAATAGAATGAGGTGGTGGCTTGGCTCTATACTGTTTTATGCATACTTACATCATTGGTTGAAAGAGTCGGTGTCATTCTGGGTTGAGTATTTTGGCTTTAGGTCTGTTAGAAGTCTCCACGCTTCTGGGACTTGTACAGAGACTGTGAGGAAGTTGACTGCCTTCAAGTGCCGTTATTGAAATCAAAGAGGGAGGGTGGGATTCGGAGGGGAAGAGACCCCAACACAGAGGAGCTCACCACACTTATACCATAGAGGCTATGGGGGTTTATTACCAAATATTTTTTCCTATTTATGCCATCAAGCAGATCAGGTATTCTTTACATCCTTCGTGGCTGTCGCACTTTCAAATGTGGAACTGGTTGAACATTAAATTCAAGAACTTTCTAGTACTCCTGCAAATCAATATGCCTGAATTTCAGTGATCCTGCCTAGGAAGACACTGTGACATTTTGATGAGGAATGACACTGCACTGAGTCATCTGTACTGATGAAACAAAGCCATGTGGGGATTTCATCAGGGACCCACCTGAAGATCTATTCTAATCTTGGAGATGCAAGCAAAATCCTTGTGAATTTGTCCTGCATTTATCATTTCTCATGATATTCATTACCACTCAGCACTTAGGCAGAATCAAATAATCTGATCGTAACTGCTTGGGCAGACTTGACTCAGGAGGGCTCACAGAGCCAGGGCTTGGCTTTGCTTAGTGGGGCTGTGGTTCGTTCCCTGCTGTGTGTTCAGGTGCAGGGTTTCCATGCCGGTGCTCTGGCTCTGCTCTGGATCCCGCCGTGCTCCGTCTGCTGTGTTCTGCAAGCCCTCGGGTGATGCCCTGCTGCCTGAGCCTGCTGTCCCTTCATGGTGATGGCCTCACCCCTCCTGGACAGGGGGGCAGCCGTGTTGGCCAGCACCTCCAGGTGGCAGGTGGCCGCAGGGGAGCTCTTGCCAGCTGGCGTGGGCTGGCACTGCCAACGCCCGGCTGAAGTGGGGCACCGCTGGCTCCCCACCGCCTTCCTGGCTCAGCCCTGGCAGGGCAGCTGCCTCAGGGTGAGATTTCAGGCTCTGGCATGGGCTGGAGGCTCATTCTGTTTCTCCAGACAGGTTAATAGGACATTTGTCCAATAGCATTTGGTTCTCCTGCTGTCGTTACGATGCTCTCTCTCTGTTCATGCTGGCTTTCAGTGTTAAACAAGCTCTTGGGAGCTTTTGAATGACAGCAAGGACAGTGGGTACAATCTGACTTTTTCTTTCTGTGCCACTGACAGCATTCACGGGGTGGCCTGAAGTAGGAAAAGATGCCTAGGAGTTTGCTCTGTGCTTTATCCCATCACCTGGGTATCACTCACAGGAGATGTGCTGTGGCTGCATCACTAGAAGGACAAAATCAGATGTTTGCCCTGGAGCCTGTCAGCTTTTCTCAGGGACTGGAGGAGCAGAGGAGCCTCCCCAAAAAGAGCCTGTGAAGGGGCTCTGCTTTCATTGAGCCTGGGAGCAGCTCCTGCTGTAAAGGCAGCATCCCCAACACCTGTGAGAGCCAGAGGATGTCTTTTTAAGAATAGCACCTCTGGTGGGAGGGGCTTTGTCCCCTGCCCTGTGTATGTGCTGCTGCTCCTCCTGCCCGCAGCAGCCTGGTAATGGTTTGCACACTGGCTTAGGAAAGGAGCCCGGAGCCACCTCAGTCAGCCAGAGATGGAGAGGGCTGGCTCCCAGCACCATCTCCCCTCACACACCACCTGGCACTCTGGGGGAATGCAGTGCTATTTTAGGGGAATCCCTTCTGTGCTCTCCTTGTGTGGGTTCCCTTCTGAAGGCACTCGTGTGCGCAGGGAAGGAAGGGATGGGGGCTGGAGAAGCAGCACACCCCTGCGTGTGTGTTCGGGGGAGAGCACAGAAATAGCAGGAGTTATTAGTGTGTGATGCTCAGCTATTCCACTCTGAGTCAGTGCTCCAGGGGATGTCTACTTCCTCTGCCAGCACAGAGAATAAAAAGGTTATGCTGCTTTAAATAGTGTAAGGCTACGTGCTCCTGTCTTCCTTGGGGCAGTGCTCATTCCCCTGATGCTGAGAGGTCAAACTGAGCTCTTTTATCTCCATGATGTGCTGTGTGTTCATCTATTTCAGGAGGTCTCTCACTGACCCAGCCAGAGGGGTCATGGTTGTATTTAGGACTCTCCTGACCCGTGCCAGGACTTCAGAGCTGCAGCCCAAGCTGTGTGTATGTGTGTGCTGTGATTCTGCACCGTGTGGGAACCTGCACAGCCAGGATTCAACAGGCCCTGCTTCCTCACACTGCTGTGGGGCTGCCAGAGGTGCTTAACCTCCCTCCTGGAAAGCTCCAGGTGGATGGCAATTGACACCGTTTATTAGTGACACAGCAGCCAAGCTCATGAACCAGCTGGAGGCATTGCAGCAGTGATGGCAAAGTCAGGCAGCACGGAGGGTTTCTTGGCAGGAGCTGCCCAGGTACAGCAGAACTGGTGTAAGGAGGTGTGAGTTTACCCCACACGTCCTCAGGGCAGAGAGAGAGGGATGGGTTGTACTGCTTCCTTCCAGAGTAGTTTTCCACTGAGATTTGAGGGGGTTTTGCTTATTTCTTGGAATGATAATGGACCACTCAGTGAATGGAAATTTTTCTGTCCCTTCTGGCTCTCTCCATCCTTGCAGGGGTCACCTCCAAGTGAGACAACGTTTCTCCAGCAGGATTGGGACATTAGCTGCTTTGAAGTCTTAAAGAATAGTCTGCTGTTGGCAGGGGGTGCACCTAGAGCTTCTTCAAGAAGCCAAAAGATCCTTGGGCTGCAAACAGGCCTTGCTTGTTGGGGTTGGTTTATTTTTTTTACCATCAAACAGGTACAATGACATAAGGACCTGGTTTGAAGTAAAGTTCCATTTTGGAATTTGAATGTGGCTTTCTTTGGTGTTGCATTTTTTGTGTGTGGGATTATTCTTGGTGTATATTATTTTGGTGCTACAAGTGTTACCATGGCTCTTCTCTCATGCTATGCCTCAATTTTACGTGGCTTTTCCATCCAAATAAGGAAAGATTTAATGCGGAATGTGCCTGGTTTAGTTGTCTGCCAATCCAAAACCCAAGCTGTCTCATCAGACCAATTTTGACTGAGGACTCCTGTCAGCGATGCTTGTGTTAATGAATCTCTAATAATTGGTTTTTCTTCCAGGTGCCAGCACAGTTCCAGTGGAAAAAGACCATACTGAAGAAATGGTGAGTAGCTGCTTGTCAATCCAACCTCAGAAAATATCAGTGATGTGTTCTCCATTTCTTTAAACTCTCAGGGCAATGCTTCATTTTTTTTCCCTAAGGGTAAATTTTTTAAAAGCTCATGGCTGGTGTGGAACTCGGAGTGCCTTTAGCTGCCAGGAGATGCCTGCCTGCACTTCAGTGTGTTTGGTGGAGATGGGAGCTGGCTCTTGTGGCAGCGTGGTCCTTGTGAAGCCCTGCACTGTACAGCTGCTTCAAAAGTGATCTGAAATATCCCACTGTACATGTTATTGTACTGACAGCTTTGGGGAAAGTGGAATACCTACAGTTACCAACCGTGTAACAGACTTTCTGATGTGGTCCTTCCTCTCCTGCTTTGGGAAGAGATCTTAGCCTCTGTGATTAAATAAATGCCATCAGCTGCTCCCAGACCTGACACCAGACCCCCTGCACTGGTTGTTGCTGTGATCATTTTGATCAGCAAACACCTGGTAATAACCAAAAATAGTTAAAAGACAAATGGCTCTATCAATGTTTCACTGTCTCCTCCCAGTCATCCCCACAGATCATCAGCCTGAGGCTCTTGTGCCCCAGCAAACAGGAGCACTTGTTCTCACCATCAACTTCAGCACCTGAAAACCATTTTACACAGAGGAGATACTTTGGCAGTGCTTAGAATTAGAGCACATTGTGTGACTTTCCTAAATGAATCAATTTTCTCTGCTTCCAGACAATCCAGTTGAGTGTTCACTGCTAAAAGCCAGGCAGGACTCAGAGCACACCCATGTGAAAAGCTGTGGAGTGTGTCCCTTACAGAGGACATGGAGGTGTTTGAGTGTATTGGCAGTCCAAACTGCCTTTGCAGCATCCCCATCTGGACAGGTCCTACAGGATAATCCTCATCCTTTGAATGTGTGTTGTGTCTGTTTGTTTTATAGGGTGTGTTACCACATGGTGTTTGACTCTCTTTTGTACTGAGAAGGGTATTTAATATTTAAAAAGGTACAAAAGAAGCCCCTTAGCTCTGCAAACAAAAGGGGAGATCAAAAGGCCTGTCTGTTCTGCTGGTACAGGAGTGAGGGGCAAGCCCAAATGCACAGGATTACTGAAAACTCATTAACAGTAGCCTGAACTCCAATCTCCAAGAGGCTTTTCTACCAGCTGGGTCAGAAGTCAAGTTTCCATTTTTGCCATGAGGGTTTTCTCTCCTGTTTGGTCTCTTCCAGGTAACCCGGTGCATTGTGGAGGTCCTGTCCAACGCTCTGTCTAAGCCAAACGCACCCCCCATCAATCCTGAATGCAAAGAAATCCTGAAGAGTGAGTACAGCCTTATCTGAACTTGGGGAAGGAATTTGGTGCCTGGTGTTGGAGCTGGTGAGCTGTTACTTCAGCCTGTGTGAAACTGGTGCCTCCAAATGTCAGTGCCAGAATTCTGGTTCCCTTCTGTTCAGTCTGTCTTGCTCAGGGAACAAACAGCCTGACCTAGGAATTGTCAGGGATTCCTGCTTGACACTTTTTGCTCCCTCCTTGAACCACCTGGAGACTCAGAGGACTTGACAAACTCTTCAGGTAGCCTGAGAAGATGAAATATAACTATTGCAAAGCATCAGATTTCTTGGATATTTTTTCCAGTAAATTTTTTTTAAAAAATTAAAATTCGTTTTAAAAAGTCCCCAGTGTTTTTGGGTAGCTTGGAATAGATGGTTGTCTTTTAATTGTGAATGAGCATCTGTGATGGGCCTGGTCTGACATTCTAAGAACTGAGCACAACTCCAGATCCCACGGATTTTTAATGGGAATGAGAGCTAGCTTGACTCAGTACTAAAAATGTGATCACGAGAAAAAAGCCAAAGAAGGAAATTTATTCTGGAAATTCCAGGAGAACTTGTAAAACTCCTAATTAAGTGGAGTTAATTACTTAGTTAATCCTTTTCCAGGCAAGCATACAAAATAGTGGTAAACTAATGATTTTGAAAGCAGATTTTTGAAATAAATTCTGTCCAAATTTCCTTGGTACTTTGGGAAGCCAGTGACCTCTTTGAAATAACATTTCAGTGGAGGGTTGGATTACTCCATGATGCTGCTTTTGTTATTGTAGGTGATAAAAATGACAGAGAGAGAAGTGAAAAGGAACAGCCTGAAATGAGGCATCCCAAGGACCCAGCAGAGACTGAAAAACATTCTGCTGGGAGTGTGGAGAAAGAACAGAGGCAGGCAGAAGAGGAATCTAAAAAGTACTTGGAAGGAGGTGATGAGGAGAAACTTGCTCGTGAGGAAGGTAAAAGTGAGGAGGAGGAGGAGGCTGGACACCACACACCTGCTCAGGATGAGACACTTCACACAGAAGAAAAAAAGCAGTACCAGGAAATCGGGAGAGAGGAAGAGAGAAATTACCACAGTGAAGAGGAAAGCAAAGAGGGCAGGTGTTGTGAGGATGTCGAGGCTGCTGTTCTCACCAAGAAGTCCCACTCTGAGGGCGTGAGCATGGATGAGTTCCGTGGTGGGAATGATCAGAGCCCCAGGGGCCACTGGCACCTGGAGGAGGGAATGAAGAGTCCTTCCAAGCAAATTCGGGAAAGTGAGGAGGGAGAGGAAGACAGGAGTAAGAAATACCACCATGAGCCTCAGGAACGTGGCTTCTCTCACCAGCAGGAGCGTGAAGAATCTGAGGAGAGTGAAGAAAGAGAGGAAAGAAGGGAACCCTTCAAGGCCAAAGGTTATGGTGGGAAGCACGGAGCGGGGGGCTCCTATGAAGAGAAGAGGGGCCATGGTGGTGAGAGGGGGGAGCCAGCAGGGGAGGCCAGTCTCTGGGAGCAGTGGAAGCACCATCAGAAGCATCAGGAGGGGTCTGAGGAGAAGGGGTCTGAGGAGCTGCAGGAGGAGAGGCCTGCAGAGCAGGGCAGTGAGGAGCACAGGGACAGCTGGCAGCAGAGCCAGGAGAGCAGGGAAGAGCAAAGCAAGAGGCACCACCAGAGCCAGGAGAGCAGTGAGGAGAGGAGGCAGCACGATGGATCCCAGCATTCTGAGGGGAGGCTGTACCCTGCTGATGAAAACCAGGAGCAGCTGGCCAGGTACCTCAGCGAGGAGAAGCAGCGCAGTGTGGCAGGGAGAGCCCGCCCACGGAGCAGGGAACACCAAAGGTCCCAGCAGGCTGGAGAGCACAGGGGGCAGGCCAGCAGGCACCACAGCACTGAGGACAGCCTGGAGGAGGAGCAGGAGCTGGTGGAAAAGAAGCATCGCAGCAGTGACCAGGTGGAAGATGAGGAGGAGGAAAGGTTTGCAGAGAGAGGTGAGTACAGAGGCCATCTCCCCGCAGAGAAAGAGAAGAGAACTGCAGCAGCCTACAGGCCTTTCTACCCGCTGCTGTGGTGGAAAAGCCAGCACTTGGACAAAAGGGACAGTGCAGGGGAGCAGCTCCCGGAGGGCAGGGAGGAAGGCAGGCCCGCCCTGAGTGAGAAGAGCCTTTTCCCTGAATACAATGACTACGAGTGGTGGTCAGAAAAGCAAATCCAGAGTGCTCTGAAGCACCGGCGCACCGACAAGAGGAATCCTGGCAAAACGAACAGGTACGATGTGGAAAGGCAGTACAAGAAGATGGATCAACTTGCACAGCTTCTCAACTACAGGAAGAAATCAGCTGAACTGCCAGGGCTGTACAGCTCTGGAGAAGAGCTGAAGAAACGTCACGTGGCTGGCAATGACAGAAGGAGCCTCAGCCGGAGGCCCCTGACGGATGAGGAGGTAAGTGCACAGCTTCTCTGAAAAGCTGGGGGAAACACTGCCAAATCCATTCCCAAGGCAGCTGGGAAACTGTGCATAGAAAAACACAAACAAGATTAAGTCATAGTTTGAGAGATCTTCAGTAATTTAAAAATCTGCTTTCTTTGAAGAGTGGAACTTTGAGTTTGCTGAACTACCCCAGGGCCCAATTTGTGGGATAAAGACACAGCTCCTGTCTGCTGCAAGGCAGAAAAGATTTTATTCCTCTTTGGGCCCTGCCTCTCCCTCGAGGCTCTACAGACTGACAGAACAAAGGAGTTTGCAGCAGGAGCAGAGAAAACGGACAAGCACCACTTGGGGCTGTGGGTTGTTTAAAATACCGAGCTGAAAAGTGAGATAGGTGTTTAGAAGGAAATCAGCTGCCCATGGATTTCTCAGCCAGAACTGCAGAGCAGAACCTGCATTGCACCTCCCATGTGTAGTTCACACATAGTGAATTTTTTTTTTTTTTTTTTTGGACTTCCTGTTCTGCTCCAGTATCAAACTGAGCCTACAGCCATCAGGCAGATCCTCCTGGTGGGTGTCACTGTGTGCGCAGTGCACAGAGCTGTGCTGGGAGCAGGGAGGCTGGACACTGATTCATAGAGGTGCCAGTTGCTGTTAACAAGTCATCAGGTAAAACCTGGCTGCAGAAAGCTGCTCTGTACCTGCGGAGCTGTGCCCTGGCTGCAGACAGCACCTGCAGCTGTGACATGGCAGGAGGCCACCTCATGGGGTAAGGGTGCTTGAAATCTGCAAGGATGAGGCTGGCATTGGGGCCAGCTCCCACAATTACAATGTTGATGCTTTCTCCCGCCTGTATTCAGTCCAAAGCAGGGAATCGCACCAGTCTCCCAAGTCTTTGCTGCACTGCTGTTCACACCTGCTCTGCCCAGGGACTGGGAAGTGGCAGGACAGATTCTGCCTTTAAAAAGGCCTTTCCTCTCCTTTCCCTGGAACAAAACATTTGCCAGCGTTAACTTTGATGTGTTTTCACAGGAAAAGCAGCTGGAAAACTTGGCCACCATGGATCTGGAGCTGCAGAACATAGCAGAGAAGATCAACAGCCTCAGGAGAGGCTGAAGCTGTCCTGTGTTCTGTGGTAAAGTCACTGCCACTGGATTGTTGTTTGCTCTAAGCCCAGGAAATTCTACTCACTGTCCACTCTCGTGTAGTGATTTACACAGCTGAAAGTGTCTTTAATTTGCTGTTATGCTCCTGAGACCTGAATGGCATGAATTTTAGTAACATAGCCTTTCATGTGGGCAGGTATTTTTAATATGCTTTTGGAGATAATTGTGTTAGTGTTCTTCAGGAATATATTTGTCTGAGTTTGCAATAATAAAAACCATTGATCTTGGACCAAACCTCCTCCTTGTTCATGTGGCTGATGGGGTGAACATCTTGTTTGCCAGTTTGCATGAGCATGAGAGGGAAGAAGGAATTTGAAATCTCAGTAGTGATTTATTTCTTGTTTCCTTCCTCATTTTCACTGCATTTTCCAAGGATTATGGCACATTTGCAAATTGGGATTCAGTGCTGAGACAGTGTCAGAGTCATTGCTGGTGAAATTGAGCCAGTTTGACCTTGATCCAAATTCACTCCTCATATGTTCCAACACTGTTTACTTCTCAAACTGATCTAATGCAAATATGTTTTTCCCATGTTATTGATTTTTATTGTCACAGTATCTAGGATAAGCAGCTGTCTAAAACGAAGAGATTGTGAAATCTACACCCTCTCATTTTATGGGCTGTTCACATAAGGTGGAGAAGAAGAGAGAAGAGAAACTTCCCAAAAAGTAGAAAAACAACAGTGGGAAGTTTACAAAAAGCAGAGGTAGATAAAACCTGAAGATGCAGAGTACCTGTTCTCCTAAGAGGAACCTTAAACTGCTTCTTTCCATGAAATACAAACCCTGTTCTCAGCTAAGGCTACCCTAAAAGACCATAACTCTTCTCAAAATACTGAGTTTTACAGCTTTATCAAGCCCAAAGCTCCAGGTTCTGTTCAGTCAGTCCAGACACTGATGAGGGAGTTCCAGAATGGAGGCCAAGCTCTCCTGGCCCTACTGGGGTGTTATGGGGTGCAGCCAACAGAGTATTGTCCTCCTCAAGCTTATGCTGGACCTTTTTATTTCCAAAAAGAGGGAAAAGTAAGATAAAAGATAAACCTCTTTAGGGAAAACACCCTGTAGTTTAATTGAAATGGCAAATGCAAAGTTGAAAAAAATTAATAAAAAAAGCCTGACATCTGAAAGATCTAACAGTAGAATAAATAAATATACATACAGCAGTTTTCAAAATAGTAACATCTTAAAAACATACAGCAACTCTCAGAAAATGTCTCAGAAAATGACAGACAATATTAATAGTGACATTGTTTAAATATTTTGTATTTAAATTTAAAAACATGCACTTTCTCCTCTGTATTTATTTTAGGAAAATGTGGAGTCATGCGGTAAGCATGGTGTCATCTCTAGTATTAGATTTCTCTTTTTATTGTTCTTCTGGGAAAAAAAATGTATGATTTTTGCTGTTCATTCTGCTTTCTTAAATCACTGAACAGAGCAGAGTTCTGTGTCCCAAGTGGGAGCAGATCAGTATGTGGAATCCTGAGGAGACTCCTCTGCTGCCTTTCTGGGAGAATGGGAAGCTAAGTTGGATGAGTTGATTCCAACTCAACCCTTTAAAAAACTACCTCATATTCAGATTTGTCAAGGAACAAACAGCCTGCACTGAGGCTTTGTCTGCCCTTGATTTCCTTTTTGAAGTTCCTGTGAGTTCAGAGGGATCACTGGTTTGCTCCCAAGGGTTTTCCTTGACGTTCAGCTGGTGTGAACTGCTGAGGAGGAGCAGGACAGCCCTCCCTCCCCTGCAGTTCTGCTGCTTTCTCTGACAGATGCACGACAGGCACAGCCCTGTGCTGCCAACAGCACAGAAAGGACTGGTTATTTCACTAAACTCCTGAGAGCTAAACCATGAGTCAGTGCCCAGATGTTAAAAGGGAAGGTCTTGAAGCTTGCATCTTTTAGATGATGGCTCCTCCATCTTGAGTGCTTCTGAGTTACTGGAATCACATTTGTCCTTCTCCAAGACAACAGTGATGCCAGACAGGAGGTACCCTCCACCTCCACTCATGGTCAGCTTGGGATGGCTGCGGTCTGGTAAAACCTTTAAACAAACAAACAACACCAAAACACACCCAAAACACGCCCCACAACCAGCACATGTAAAAATCCACTCCATGTGTACACATCATGCTGAGTCATTTCAGCTTACAGGATAGGATGTAAATTTTTTTCCCAGCCACAGCAACAAACAGCCATTTGGGAAGTGTATTTATCTTTAAAATAAATACACAGAGGAGAATCCAGTTGTAGAAATCCATAATAATACAAGCTGCTGCCTCACTGGCTACTTCCTCATGGGATTGCCAGCAGAAAAATTATATATAATAAATATCTATATTATAAATCCAAGGTTTGAGGCCCATGAAAGTGCTATGATGTGCCCAGAAGTGAGAGTGGTAGTCTGCAAGAAACCACAGCTGCTGCACAAAGCAGCCTGAAGGGATTCTGTGATTTCCAGTTCTGTCCCTGTCACCTTTCTGCAGCCACATCACACCTTTGTGTAAGGACTGTCCCTCCAGCTGTGCCCCTCCTTGCCCTGACTGTCACTGCAGCTGTCAGAGGTTTTACCTGTGTCCAGGACACTGCAGTGCTGCTCTCACTGCACCTAACACAGGACCCCTGCTCAGGCCCACCTTGTGTGGACATCAGGAATTACTAACCCTGTCACTCTCCTAGAAACATTTCAGCACATGTTTAATACGGTGCAAGAAAGTAAAGCCTTTGCATTGGAAATGGTGACAGTGAAGCACTAGAGCTGTTCAGAACACCCACTGCTCTAGGGTAGAGCAAATGCCTGAGCTCAGACATTGCTCCAGCCAGACCAACCTCCCCCGTTCTCAGGGAACGTTCTGCTCCTCAGCATTCCCGTGGTTTGCCATCCTTACCTGGTAGTTCCGCAGCCAGGTTTCGGACAGTTTCAGGTTGATGACTCCACCTCTTTCTCTCAGCTTGGTGTAACATTCTAACAACGGCTTAGGAAAACCAAAGGGGAGGTTACACAGCAGAATGGCACCACGCTGGAACTGTAACAGCTGAAGTAACAGCTGAAATAACATCCCCATTTACCTCTTTATATTGGCAGTAGACAACAAAAGGCCTCGAAGGAGCAACAAATTCCAGTAAAGAAAGTAACAAGGGTGTGGGATGAAACTTGCTGGCTACAATTAAGCTGAAGAAAAGTTTCATGCACATTAGTTTTCTGCTTCTGAAACCTGCTCACCTAGTGGCATTTCCTCCTACTTAGCACAGCAATCAATTACAGCTCAGAAGTGTCTCATCAGCACGTTTTCATTGCTCTGACAACTCCCCAGATGTAACAACAAGTCATTACTTCCTGCTGGTGTAATTAAGAGGCTGAAGCATTGCTCCCCAAAGTGCAGAATATTAAATGCATTGCAGGAACACTCACTTCAGCTGTGTCAGGCTCCACAATAATTCTTACAATCGAAGAAATTTCATTTTGCTTGCTCTGCCCCAAGACCATTTTCCAAATACAATTTAAGTTTTGTGACGGCCAAATGTTGCTTAGAATGTAAGCTTAGTCATGACTCTTTAGACTGAGTAGTCTTCATTTAATAGTTTTATATAAAAAGAATATTTAAAGAGAGAACAAATCCTTAAAAGGCATGACTAAAAACCTTTTAAAAAGAAACAATGTCCTTGATATCCTAAAGGCTTCATATTCTATTCCCCATCCTCATTTTAACATCACACAATAACTTGGATCTACAGATGGTTGAGATTCTCTACCACTATCTCCAGTTTTAATCCATAAAAGTCACTGCTGAACTACACTGCAAGAAATGTTTGATAATTAGTTAATTAGCTATTAAGTTGTGCTTGTGCAGAAAGAAGGGGCTAATTAAACTCTTTCACAGTGTACAGACACTACTGAGATGCCCCATCAATTAACATTTGTTCTCCAGAGGAATGTGCAGCACTGGAGCAGAGTTAAACTTGCCTGGCAAAAGAGCAGGCAAGTTTAAAAGCTGATGTTCAATTTTTTATAAATTGAAAAGATGAGGTGAGAATTCTTTTTCAATTGTTCCCACTTTGGTTGTTTGCAGACCATTTAGGGTGTCTAATGCAAACCTCAAAGGAACTGTGCTCCATCATGAACCAAGCAGGCCATGAAGGAAGCACTCATCCTGTGCCTTGGAATGCTGCACGGGCACTGCCAGGGGCTCTGCCAGACTCCAGGAAGGGAAGTGAGGGCTGAGAGACTGGGCAAAATCAACTGCTGCTTTTTCAGGTGGCAGCACAGATTGCTGCCAGCAGGGAGCCTGGCCAGGCACAAAATGGATGCAGTGGGTGAGGGGGGAACAGGAAGGGGCAGAGGGAGGGAGATGGTCTAATTCCAAACATTTGGCAGGTCTGTGAACAAATTTCTGCTTCCACAGTGTCAGGAAAATGGAACAGTCCATCTCTAAAGTCTTCTTGAAAGGAGTACCAAATACCCAATGAACATCTTCCTTTTCCCCCTCAGTGGCCTGACATCAGACCTCAACTCTCATCAGAGGAACTGAACCAACAGATCCAGGACAAACAATGTTCTACCACACAACAGCACAGGTGGAAATTTAGCTGGAATGGTATCTTCTACATTCAGTAATAAATACTGTTAAATTCAGATACCTGAAGTTGGTGCCCACCTTCACCTCATGAACAGCTTTTCTTTACTCTGCCACTACGTCCCATCTTTCTCTCTGGGGTGTTGCATGGGAGCACTAAATTGGGAATGGGAGCACCATTCCCAAACTATGACAGCTCTAAGCAGACTCACCCATCAGCATTCTTCTCTCTCAGCAAAGCAGCAGCTTCTTTCAGCTTTTTCCTTCTCTCCCACTGTTTTATTTGCTTTTCCCGAACCTTTGAACAACAAAACAAACAGTTGGCACTTTAACTGGTAATTATTTATCAAATCATTATTGCCTGGATTGCATTTTCAGTTTTTGAATCCTAATGCAAGACAAAAGACAACTTCCAGAGTTCCACTTAAACACCTGACTGAGCTGCATTTCAGCAGGGCTGATTCAGACAGCAGAATTTTATGTCCATAGACATTGTGAAACCTAAACAGCCACAATAAATATTCTTACATTTTCTTTATTTTCTTTTTCTTTGTTCTCTTTAAACTCTCCATCTTCAGCATTAATGTCCATCGTGTCTTGCTCTTCTGTGGGATTGATCTCCATAGGTGCTTCAGGAGCAGGTTCCTCCTCTGTTTCCTGCAGGGAAGTCTGTTTCTCCTCACTCAGTCCATTGCTCTCCTCTTCCACCAGTGCATTCTCCTCAGGGTCTGCAGGCAGAGTCTCTGTACTGAACGTCCCAGACAGGAGACTCTGCACTTTGCTGAGAGGAAATTCATGAAGATTATCAAAAAAAGGCTTGGGAAATCCAAAACAACTGGTGGCAGCTCTCACAGGTCCCCCTCCTGGGTACATCTGAATGATGGATCCATAGCCTGTAGGAGGGAGGAATCAAAACACATTGGAAAGCCAGAATGCTTAAAAATTTAAAATTCTTTCTAAAATGCTTAAATGAAGGTTCCATTTAAGAAAAAGGAAGCAAATTGCCTGCTCTTAATCAAGCCATCAAATTTAACAAGCTCTGGAAGTATGCCTCAACGTAGAAAACCTTTAATGAAAGGACAACAGTAATTGAAACATAAAAGGACAAGGTAACTCATAGAATATTTGTGTATTAAACATGTATTTAGGATTAGATTAGAAGCTAATATTAGCTTCTTTCTTCTAATATATGAGCTGTTAGCTCATATAAGCAGTGACAGATTGCTAGAAAAAGCTAATTTAATCAATAATTAAAAGGCAAAATTGTACAGTTTCCGGTACTTATTTATAGAGTTGCTTGGATAAAACCCAAAAGTTAATTTAAAGAGCTTTATCAGGCAAAGAATTTCTTCAATATCCAGGCCCTAAAGGAGGTGCTTTGAGATGTTAAAATAACTTCTCAATAGTTAACTGAAGTTGTATCTCATTTACTTCGAGAAGCAGCCCCATGGCCAAAAACCAGTGTGTAGTGGCCCTGCCTGTGTGCTTCCCAGACACCAGACAGCACATCTGTGTGCACATCACATCACCTCCTGCCTTTCCAGGCTTCTGGAATGTAACTGTCACCTCCACCCGGTGTCTTGAGTGATGAAACTGGAACTGAGTTTGACAGACAATCAGGAGTCAAACTCCTAGAATATGCTGAAGGAAATGTCACATACTTTCACAACACACACTAAATGTGGTGCAGTGAACAAGAGGAACTGCAACATTTCCAGTGCTGCCACAATTCCAGAGGCACCATTCCTGTTTTCTGCCACTCACTCTCCTGGACTTCCAGGTGTCTGGGAAGAATTTCCATAAAAGCTCCTTACAGCTTTTTCTGAATTCAATGTCATAATGCTGAGAGGAACTAAAACAGATCTACATACAGGGCTATAAATTTAATACAAATTAATTCTATAAATTATATAAAATCTAATTCTTAATTTTTCACTTTTTTTTTTAAGTACTTAAAAATAAATCCAACTGAGCAAAAACTTTCTTCAGTGGAAAAACAAGCTTTTCCTTGAATTCTGGTGGTGGTAAGACCAGATTTCAAAAGCTGAGGAAGCACTTTGGAGTGCTGCTTTCAGCAGTGTCCCACAGGTGTGCATTCCCACCCCCCTGGTGTAGCTCACCCCCCATTCTCTCCATCACAGCCCCCAGCACCAGGCCTGCACACGTTTCCATGACAATCATCTTGTTGCCAGCGTGGATGTTTCCCAAAGTCAGCATCTGAGCCAGGGTGTCATATCTCAGGTGGCTGGAAGACAAGAGGCACTTAAACAGCAGTTTGCTTAAAGGTACTGCCTACTAGCCCAGGAGCCTGCCAAAAAAAGTTGGTTTACAGGTAGATTTTAAAAAAGCATCAGTGACCTTCAGAGTCACCACACAGAAACTTGTAATTACACAGCTGACAAAGAAGTAGAACTGGAGCCAAGAAGCAATCAGCCAGGAAAAGCAAAAGCAGGATATGCAGTAGGGTGCACATAGCAAAGTGGACACCTTGGGCTGTGCCAGTCAGAGAAAGTATTTTCTCAACCTTTTGTTTTTTCTCTGGCATGTCAGCTTTGTAAAGAGCAAGTGGTATGGATTAATTTCCTGATCCAGTCATGAATCTCTTGTGGTTTTCACCTGTTTTGCAGGAGCCAGCACCACCTGTAACCCAGGACCAAAACCCAGCACATGCACTGAAGAGACTCAGTGAAAGCTACAGAAATTACAACTCATCTTCAATAGTAAAAAACAGCCAAGTGCAGAGATGTTGGAAGGAGAAAGAAAGAGGTTTGAGAAGCTTTAAATAACATGTATTTGAAGATTTTAAATCCCAGCATCTTAGATGTACTATTCCTTCATTTAAAAATGTATCAGTCCACCATTAATGTATCTCTTGGGTGAGGTGAGTGAAAATCAAACCAGGCCAGATCCCTGCAGTCATGGCCCCATCTGCCTCCAGCCCCAGTGTTACCCACTGGTTTTTAAAACCTGGAGACTTCTGATTGAGGATTTTGAATCCCTGGCAGGTTAAAGACAACAGTTCTTGCCTGTGGCAAGTGGCTGGTTATCGTGTCAGTGAGCCAGAACACAGAGGTGTTTGGCCACCAGCCAAAGCAGGGAAGAGGTACCTTTGGAAATCAAAGAACTTCTGTCTGTGTGGGCAGTTAGCAAGGTGGTGTTGACAGGGAAATGGCGAATTCTGGAGCTGCACGCAAAAGAGTTCTCGTGTGCTGCCATATTAATTCATTTTCAGCATCACATTATCTTTCATACATCACAATCTTCACGTTCAAGGGCAAGAGAAAAAAGTGAGCATTGCACATTGGTATAGTGCAGGTATTTAAAAAGTATTACAGTATCTTTCTGTTTTCATTTGAAAAAAGAAACAAAATGAAAACATACTTAATTTTTCCAGGTTCCCTTGCATAATACATGGTTGAAAGGATGCGAGTGGATGGTTTCACAATTGTAATAACTGCTTCATATCTGTAAAAAAACATAGTAATGGACTTATTTTAATCTCAACTATTTAGGGATTTACCAAGTATTTTTCATATTTTAAAGTTCACTTACTTTTTTTTCTTCTTCTTTATGTATTTATCTTGAGCAAATTCTGTTTTGTCTCTGAATGTTGTACTGTTCTCTATTAACTGTTGAACTATTTCCTTGGAAGAGACAATTCATTTTTGTTACAGCTAGCATTTATTTCTCATTCATTTCATAGACAGTACTCTTTTAAACAAGCACTGGAAATATTTTCTTCCAGCAGAGGCATGTATACCATGAACTTCTCCAGACACTAATGGCAAAGTCAATCTCTGTTAACCAACAGGACCAGTGAGGCATTACACTGACTACATGTAGGAATTTAATCACATCATTTTGCATAAAAATCAGAGAAATAAAAATGCTTATTGCAGAATAGTCATTAATATTTCCTTTAATCCAACTCCCTTGTTGGGTCTCTCTGATTCCAGCATCTCTGAGGGTACCTTTTTCCCCTGTTCCATGTAGTTCCTCCCCTCTGCTCTGGTTAATCACCAGACATCTCCCTCACTCCAATAATTTTTTCAGTCTCACAAATTTTGGCATACTACTGTACCAACTCCTTGCACAAGGTCCAACTCCTTAGCATTTACTGCTTCCTGCAATACTCCTCCTGATTTTTTTCCTTCTCTAGCTCCCAGGTCTCTCCAGAGTTCCAGTTTTGGTTTCCTGGTCTCCCTGTTCTAGTCTCCACCCTTTGCCAGCCCAGCTCTCTTTCATGCTTTCAGATTCCAGCAGGAGGGATCACTTGGACCTCCAGCAGAACCAAACTGATCCAACAGGACTCTCCCTGCTCGGGGTTTGTCTCCGTGCCAGCAACACAAGAACAAAAATGCTGCTGCTTTGGCTTCTGTGATTCAGGTAGTTTAACTGCTAAAATTATGGGTTCTATTAAACATGGAGGGGACAAATGAAAAAAAAGAGTACTTTCAATTTGGACACCGCAAATCCCCTTGTGCTTTAAAAACGTGCTCAGATAAGAGATTGGTGCAAGTATTCCTCAGTTCCTATTGTGCATTTCAGGCCATTATTCCTTCAATCACTTAACATATGTTATTAATCATTAGAAACAGAATCTCTTTCTTTTTTGCTTTATTCTAGGAAAAAAAATAAATCTAGTGCCTGGGTTGTTTATGTTGTTTTGTAGGGGTATTTTTTATATCCCAGTAAAATTTACAGTGAGGAAACAGGGAAGTGTCCTGCATCACCAAGAAACACCATTCACAAACAGGAATTCAGATTTTAACAGACATTTAGAGAGGAGTAATACCTATTGCTGCTAACGTAGCTTAAAATGAATATTCAGTTACAGTCCAGAAAGCAAAGTTAATAAAAGCACAGGAGATGCATGGCACAGGCTTGCTGAGGACACACAGGAAAGTCAGAGGGATCTTCTGCCACGGATATGAAAACAAAAGCCATCCAAGCTGTCAGCCTAATTAGCACATTCTTCTCCAAGAGATCACACAACCAGCAGCACAACCATGGAAACAGAAGGACCATTCCTAACCCCTTAGACCCAGCAGGCAAAAGCAAAAAACTGCTCCAAAGAGCAAGATGCAAACAGGAGATGGACTTGAGGTAAGCATGAACAATTTCCTGGGTTTATTAGAAAGGGTAAGCCACGGACCAGAGAGGATTGTGCCTGACAGCATCTGCAGAGCAGAACTGGCTGCAATGCTTTAGTAACAATTTAAGGCAGTTTAAAGATCCCGTACTTTATGAAAAGTGCAGGCTTAAATGCCAACTCCTTTTCTAACAGAACAGAACTGATCTCTTGGGAATACTCTCAGTTTTCCAGGTACAGGTAAAGCACCTGCATCGACCCTATCTGGCAGGCACTGCCTACAGGTACAGTGGTGGTACATTTGTTACACAGGGATATTTGACAAAACTTCATTGCTTGGCCATAACCTTTTCCTACACCCTTGACAGTCTAATTATTGCACAATTTTAATATCTCTGTAATACAAAAATAACATTTGGACCCTTATACATAAGCAAAACTAAATAGTAATTATGTGAGCTGTACTTTTTTATCTGTTATGACTTCTGATGCCACAAAAATTTATTCTTTACTCTCCTCTGACAACCTTATATAAAGTTTTCTCTGAAAACAGCTTTAGCATTTTTGGAAAACCAACAAAAAAAAAAAAAAAGACTTGCCCAGATGAACAAAGAAAAAGCACTGAAATCTATGCACAGATAAAAAGAATAACCTTTTTCAGAAACTAAAATATAACCATCAAGGTAGCACAGAAATGACACCAAAACCTTATTTTTACCTGTCCTTTAATACCCTTGTCCTTCAAAGCCTTTATGTCATCATGAGTCAGTTTTTGAGACTTCCCATCGTCAACTATGTTACGATTATCTGTCCCTGCTTCCTTTGTTTCTAAAGGAAAAGGATACAGATTTGTAAAATCTAGCTCCAAATCAGTGGGAGAAACACATGATTTTAGTGTCACAGAAAGCAGATTTCTCGTGGTTAAACACACATTTTTCATGGCCTTGCAAAGTACAGCCTGAGCAAGGAAATGTCACACGTGAGGTAAAACTTAATGTGAATAAAATCACCCCGCCTAAGGTTCAAATTGTTCTCCCACATTAAAAAGATTATTTGTTACAGGACTAGTGAAACCACTGACCAAGACAAAACCATGCACTTCTATGACAGAAAGAATGTAAGCAGCATGTAGTTAACAACTGATTAATAGAAAGCTTTCCCAATTTCTTTGGTATGATCAAAGAAACAAATTATTTTGAAACAGCTTTTCCAACTGTCAATCTCTGGGATACCTGTGGTAGTCTCCTCCACCTCTTGCTTTGGCTGGAGGTTTCCACCACTGGTCACTTCAAATGTGGTTCCATAAATATGTCCGATGGCGTTATCCAGGTAGAACCACTGCTTCTCAAAAATTATTTTTCTGAAATAGAAAAGTGAGCAATACTTATGGCATTATCTTTGTTGCATCTGAAACCCACTATATCTGAGCCTAAGCTATAGCTTTATATATGACATTTCTATCTATATCCCCGAAGAAAAGCAGGACAAGCACAAAGAGTGAAATTAACCACAAAACCCACATTAAACTGAAACTAGTTAGGAAAATAACAAAGAACTTAAATACACCACACAGGAAGAACGTTTTTTTCAGTTCAAAAGAATTTTCAAATGACAGATAAAATAAAGCTATGGTACTTGACAACATAATTTTTTAGAAAGTCAGAAATATATTAAATCCAAGCTGGGGCATGAGAGTAGTAGCAAAAAGATGAGCATGGTCCTGTGTTTTGCAAAGCTCCTCAGAAATAAGAATTGGCAAAAGACTATGAAGAAAACAGACAGGAATCCTGGAAATATTTCACTTAAAAATTTTAAATTTACCATCCCTTTCATTTTGATTGCACCAAGGCAGGTGTGCATTTTATCTTCCTTCACAAAAAACAGGATCCACAAAGCCTTTAACTTTCAGGCTAACCAACAAAGGCTGCCTCGCTATCCCTGGAAATACCAATCTTGGCAAATGAAACACATATCGGGATCTGTGCCACACTCACATTCAAATCAAAACTTGCCAACATGAGCCCTAATTATGCAAATTATACTCAGCACTATTCTGAACGCCACCATTTTCAAACCAGCCCCGCTCAAGCACAGTACCTTTAAACCTCCATCCTACTGAATCACACACCTGGCTGCACTGCCCAACACTGGCTGCCACACGCTGCTCTACAGAATCGTCTCCTGGAGCCGGGCTGTGCCCAGCGGTTTCGGCATTCCCGGTGCTACAGACAAACCATCACATAAAACACCTGCCGGGCTGCAGGGAGAAAGAAATGGGAGCCCTTTCCTGGCAGCCCCTCAAAGTGACAGCTAGGCAGAGCGCAGCGCCAGCATCCTCCTGCCCACCTGCGCAATTCACAGTCCTGATTAGCAAACTGCGGGCACACCGAGCATGCCCAGGGCAATTAACAATCCCGATTAGCGCTTCACACAAACTGCGGGCACACCGAGCATGCCCAGGGCAATTAACAATCCCGATTAGCGCTTCACACAAACTGCGGGCACACCGAGCATGCCCAGGGCAATTAACAATCCCGATTAGCGCTTCACACAAACTGCGGGCACACCGAGCATGCCCAGGGCAATTAACAATCCCGATTAGCGCTTCACACAAACTGCGGGCACACCGAGCATGCCCAGGGCAATTAACAATCCCGATTAGCGCTTCACACAAACTGCGGGCACACCGAGCATGCCCAGGGCAATTAACAATCCCGATTAGCGCTTCACATAAAGCGCGGCCACGCCGCCAGGCTCCTCCGCAGCGGCACGGGTCTGACACCGGCGCCGCCAAACCCTCCCCAATCTCTCCCGAAGTCTGACCAGCAGCGCGCCCAGGACATCTTCCGAGCTAAAGGGTTTTTTTTTGCCACAGGGACAGAGGCAGCATTAACATCTTTCCCGCCGCCTGTCACGGCAGCCTCGCGGGGCCGCTATTCCCGCCTGGAGCGGCGGCGCCGGGACCCATTGCCTCCGGCGGGGCCCGCCGCAGCCGCACCGAGGGCGGCGGGGGCGGAAGGCGCAGACCCGGCCGAGGCGCCGAGCGGCAGCGGGAGCCTCACCTGCGGCGCAGCACGGACACGGCCTTGAACACCTCGTCCCGCTTCAGCACGGCGCAGTCGCCCTCACGGATGCGCGCGCCCGCGCCGCCCTCCATGGCCGCCGCTCGCGCCGCGCCCCGCGCACGCGCCGGGGCCGCGCGGGCGGGCCGCGCCTGCGCAGAGCGGCAGCGCGGGAGGCGGGAAGCGGCGCTGAGGGAGCTGAGGGAGCGCTGAGGCCGGCCCGGCCCCGCTGCTCCGCGCCTGCCCCGCCGCTGGGCTACGGGAGGACGGGCCCGCCTCCCGCCGCTTTAAAGCGTCTCCTGGTTACGTTTGTTGCCTCGCCTCGGCACTGGCGCCGGCAGCGGGAGATGAGCCGGGAGCTCAGAGGCAGGGGCTGCGCCCGGGGCAGAGGCTTCCACGGGTGGCGAGGAGGATGGCGAGGAGGAGGAGGATGGCGAGGCAGGGGACAGAAGGCAGAGCCCAAAAGGATGCCCGAACCTGGTGAGCCAGCCCCTGTGCTTCTGCCTGCTTTCTGAAGCCACAACGCTTTTCTTCTAACGCGCTGTGCTAGGCAGTTACAGTTGTTTGTCTCCCGTGGTCAAAAGAATCACTGAGAATAAAACTTGCAAAATTTCGCTATATGTATTCTTTCTCTCCACGTTATTATTTTTTTTTCTTCCCCCAGCAAAATCTCGACTAGTCCAATCAACTATGGAGCAATTTATTCCCTACAAGGGCTGGAAACTTTATTTCTCTGAAGGTATCTTTAGACCAAAATTGCATGTACCAAGTATTTAAGTTAACTTTTTTCTAGAATTGATTACATGTAGTGTTAGCAGAGTTACAAGTTCAGTAAGGAAAAAACAAAATTTCATATATAAAAACATAAATACAAGAAAGATTCCACTCTTGTGATATACCGTAACATTTGTGATCATTATTGGGATACTTTGGAGATCTATCATCTTCCTTAATTTTGCGAAGCAGTAAAACAATAGAAGAAAAATTGCCTGTTGATGTATTTTGTGAAGTGAAAAGAATTATTTCTGTCACTAATGTGGTGTGTTTCTAATTAGTTTACAATGACAAGTCTCCTTTTGTCCAGAAGACTCAAGCCTTTGAAAAGTTCTTCATGCAGCGCATTGAGCTTTATGACAAGGTAAGAAATAAAGCCAAACATTTCCCACCCCAACAACCTGTTGTTGATACAAGAACGCTACAGATTTTTAGTGGGTTTTTTCCATCAAAAGTACCCTCCATCAGAGACCTGAAACATTTGGGACATAATTTGGGTGTTTTGCTTCTAGTTTGAAGTGTATTTTATGATTTATGATGTTTCCCAGGATGAAATAGAAAGAAAAGGAAGTATTCTTGTGGATTATAAGGAGCTAATCCAGGACAGAGAGCTGACTAAATCAATTCCAAATATATCTGCTGAACTAAGGGACATGCCTCAGAAAATACTGCAGTGTATGGGTCTGGCAATTCATCAGGTAAGCACGAGGTTCTGATCCATGGGAGCAGAACCCTCACAACAAAAAAGCATCAGTGACACTTGGAGGCAATTACGTTATTAGCCCCACATCCGTGTTTTTCTTTCTTAGGGGAAATTACTGTTTGTTTAAAACTCAAATCCTTCAATCTCTCCCCTTCCTGTGTGACCCACAAAATCGCATTTTGAAGTTGATTAGCTCTTGGTGCATTTTTCTCTTTCATCATTGGAGCAGTTGACTCAAACTAGATGTGTTTCTAGCAGCTGTGTGTGTCCCTGTTGGGAGTGGTGATTCCTGTGGGGGTGTGTGTCCCCTGCCTGTTCCACACAGGTGCTGACCAAGGACCTGGAGAGACACGCGGCGGAGCTGCAGGTGCAGGAGGGGCTGCCCCTGCATGGGGAGCCCGTCATAAACGTGCCTCTCATCCATGCCAGGTGAGGGCTGCTGGGCACTTCTGTCCCAAGGAAGGGCTCTTTGCTTCCTGCCTCATCCTTGCCAGTGTCCGTGCATGGCTTATGTGTTGAAGGGAAAACTGGGCTCTGTGGAGCTTTTTCCAGAAGAGCACTCTGCATTCTGCTTTTTCTCTTCACTGTGACTTCATGTCCTTGTGAAGAAAAAAGTGAAATGAAACCTCCTTATAAGCCGAACAAATGGCTTGAACTAGAAAACCTTGTAAGTAGAGAAGTGGCTTATAGGTAGAACAAGTACTCTATTAAAGATGTATTGATTAAAAGCAGAATTATTTAAGTTTCTGTTGACTGGAGAAGTTTTTAATGAAACAAGTGCTTAGAACCTTTTTCTTTATCAGAAGTAATGGCACCTCGCACTTCAAGGGTCTGAGGGAACTGCGTATGTAAACTCTATTGGAGTTCAAATTACCTTTAAAACTTACTTTTTTTATTATTGTTTTTAATTCTCTGCTGGTGGCAGCAGAGCCATAATAAAACTTTGGTCCTTCTGTGTCACAAGTCTAAATTCCCGGCTTTATCCAAAACTATGGAAAGAGACAGTTATGGATGATCTTAAAGTAATGTATTGCTAGGCCAGAGGTGTCGCTGGATAAACCAGCTGCACTGTCTGAGGCTGTTCAGGTTGATTCCCTTGAAGAATATTGAATGCTCTGCTACTTCCTAGAGCAAGAATCAAAGACTGTACCATGGGTCCACCAAAAAAATACTTCTAAATGTTTTTTGGGCTTTTTTTTTCTGGATTTTACCCTTTTTAGTTGGGAGTAGGATTTTCTGTCTGTGTTTGGATGGTTTTAGGGGTTATTTTTGTCCTTTTTTCCTGTGTGCCAATGCAGGGTGTACAACTATGAGCCCCTGACCCAGCTGAAAAACGTGAGGGCCAACTGCTATGGCAAGTATATCGCCCTGCGTGGCACCGTGGTGAGGGTCAGCAACATCAAACCCCTGTGCACCAACTTGGCCTTCGTCTGTGCTGCCTGTGGGGATGTGCAGGGTGTTCCTCTCCCTGATGGCAAGTACACCCTTCCCACCAAGGTAAGCCAAAACCACTGAACTTTGTGCTTTTTGTTGTGTTTCCACAAAAAGCAGCGCTACAGGTGTTAAAAACAAGGGGGGAAAAGTCTTTAAAGTTAAACAACTGAAACACATTGAAAAATAATTAAACATACCATGCAACTTTTCTTACATCAGACCCTTGTTACTTGCAAAAAATGTATGCTGCTGGAACACGATATGTAATAAAAATATGTAGAAATTCTCTGAAATCTGGAAAAAATATGATCTCTTTTAATTTCCATTTCACCAGTTGTGTTTAAAAAGACGCTTTCCACCTCGCTGTGGTGGTTTTCTATGCTAACATTGTTTGGGTTTTTTTTTTGGTAAGAAGAACTTTCTATTCTAATTTAACTTTTTATTATCTGGACTTAAGAAGTGATTGGACATAGGACAGTGCCTAGTTGTGCTCAAACCAGTTCACTGAGGGGATTGCACAATTCAGGTGTGTTTGCTCTAACAGCTGTGAGTCAGAGTTCAGGTGTCTGTGCTTGATACATCCTCATTAATTATGTACTTCCTAATTTGTAGCCCTAATTAAACTGGCTTTTTTCTTGGAATGATGCTGAATTATATTGCTTTGTTTTCCTTTTTTTTTTTTTTTTTTTTTTGAATAAGACAATTTCACCCTAGGGCTTTAAAAAAGGCTGGGAATGAATCAATTCCTGTTGTTGCAGTGCCTTGTTCCCGAATGCCGGGGCCGGTCCTTCACAGCTGACAGGAGCTCTCCTCTAACCACCACAGTGGACTGGCAGTCTGTCAAGTAAGCACAAAAATGTGATGTGACAGGACCCTCAGAAAGTGACAGGATGGCCCAACCCATGTTACACTGTGTTTTAATAATCTTACTCTTTTGCAGCTAGCACTCTCCGACATTTGTATCACAAAGCAGTTGTTTTATCCAAGTACTGATATACTTTGTTACCCACACTGTGATAATTTCTTGGAAATTCCTTCTGCCATTAGTGAGCTCTTTGAGAGATGCTCAGTTTGTGCTCTTTTGCTGCTTTTCTCAATAATTTCTAATTGCATCTATGATTTCATTATTCCCTTTAATGAGCTGTAAGTCAGCTAGAAAAACCCTATTAGGTAGTATTGGTCAGCTGTGCCACTTGACCTAAATGAGCTGGAATTAAACTGGAGGGTTAAAAATCTTAGTTGGAAGTGATTAAAAAAATCTGTAAAACCTGTTCTTAGCAGCTCCAGAGGGCGCTGTTCATCACAGCTTCTTCGGTAAATCCTGGCTTGGCTTCCAGGGAATCTCGGAGCTCCGGGTGCAAAGCCAGAGCTGGAACTTTCACAACCAGGGAGTCAGCTGCTCTTCTTGTTATGGTCTGAGAAATTCCTTGGGCTTTTCCAGGGTTGGAATACCTATTAAGAATTCATGAGGGGCGATAATGCCTGAGCTCTTCATTTTTTTTTATTATGGGTGCCTTTTACTTTATGTACTGTACTTATTTCTACATGAACATGCTCATTGGTGGTAGAAAATCTGAATTTCAGCTCGGAGTTCATTGTTACAGCATTTCTGGGTTTTATGCGTGGTTTACACTCATTCAGTGATGTGTGGCCTGGAAGAGATGCCCAGAGCTCCGGGTGCTGGGTGCTGCAGCTGCACTGGAAGGTGCTGCACGGCTGCAGGTGCTGCATGGTGCCCAGCTCCCCCAGTGTGTTGCAGGGTGCAGGAGCTGATGTCGGAGGAGCAGCGGGAAGCGGGACGGATCCCGCGCACCATCGAGTGCGAGCTGGTCCAAGATCTGGTGGACAGCTGTGTCCCAGGGGACATGGTCACAGTCACAGGCATAGTGAAGGTGGCAAGCACTGAGGAAGGTGGGTGCAGCATCTGGGAATTCCTTTTTCCTATAGTGGGGTTTCTGGTAGTGCTTACACAAGAACAACAACAATCGCTGCTCTTGGTGCCATAAGTCCATAAAGTGTAAAATTCTTTGGAAGTTACCAAACTTTTACAATGGAAAGTTATTTTAAGGCATTATTTGCTTAACATGTTCTCTTTAGTGTCTCCTTCAGACATTAGGAGAACTGTCACACTGTTGTGAAGGAGAGTTATCTTAGTTTAGTCTCCCTAGAGAAACTTTTCAACCCTTTTTTTCCTCTTCTTTCCCAAAATGAAGAAATACATTGTGCACTGCTCTGAAAGAATACATTGCAGATAACTGCAAGACTGATTACTGAGCAGAGAATCAAGCCTCAGAGTAAAACAATCTATATAGAAAATTACTAATTGATAATTACTGAGTAATTACTATGCTACAAGTTTGATGCTTCTGCACCATGCATCTTTTTTTCCCCCAAAATATTGAGTGAAAACATTTTATATTCAACTTTGCTTTGACAACAGTAATGTAATAATTTAAAATCCCTGGAAAATTTTATTTATTCTGGGACAAAATTTTCTCTTGACATGTATCCTCAATTTCAGGAAAATGTTGTGTACATAATTGGAGGGAACTTAAAAGAACAAATGTAACTAGGAACTTATTTTGCATCAATTTTGCCAAGTGCAGATGTTCAGTACTTAAACAGGATTGTGGCTGTATGTGTTTCTGACTTACTCTCTGCCATTTGTAGATAATGAATTCTTGTTGACAGAAAAAATGTTCCATCATCCGTTCTCAATTTTTCTAACAGGAGCTTCTAAAAGTAAGAATGACAAGTGTATGTTCTTGCTGTACATTGAGGCAAATTCTGTCAGCAACAGTAAAGGACAAAAACTGAAGAATTTTGACGATGAGACCTTTCAGAGATCGTTCATGGAGTTTTCCCTTAAAGACCTCTATGCTATCCAAGAAATTCAAGCTGAGGAAAATCTGTTCAGGCTCATTGTGAAGTAAGTTGTATCAGACCTACACAGGGTCTGGGATTAGACATGAATCAGTGTGGCCACCTTCAGAGAAATGTGACAGCCCATCCTAAAGCTGTGGAATGTCTGAGCCTCATGCAATGGAAACCACAGAGATCTAAAAAACTGCAGTGGGCAAAGGACTTGGGATGGAGTGATGGAAGTATTGTAGTGGGAATGTTGGAGCTTTGGGAGTGGTTTAGGGATACAAGAAGTTACCTGTGTTCTAGCTTAACCTTAGACAGAAAGCTCTGGGTAAAAAAAGGAGTTTGTTCATTTTGTTTATCACCATGTAAATTCAACTTACAAGTACCATTTTATCCTCTGCTTTTCCACAGTAAAGAATTGAGCAGAGGGTGTGGAAGACCCTCAGTTCAGACTAAAAAGTATTCTTCTACTTGGGATGTCCCTCAGGCCCTCCCAGTGGGAGTCAAAGAACACAAAATCAGCACTTTAAAAGGAGGGTGACAGCTAGTTACTTATCAAGACACGAATAGGTGCAGATACCACTGGGAAGCTGGTTTCCCATATTTTTGTGGGGACTCAAGTGAAAAGCTTTTCTTATTTCAGTCATTTCTGGTAATCCAAAAATTTCAAGAAATTTGATGCTGCTGATTTCTGTTGGAAATTCAGCAACAGCTATCCAAAAGGTTTTATGTTTATTAAGGTGTTCTGTGATGAGAGAGAGGACAAGTGATTATTAATAGTAATACATGATTTATCTTCCACTTATGTTACCTTGTGCTTTGCTTTTCAGCTCTCTTTGTCCTGCAATCTATGGCCACGAGGTAAGTAATATCTAAAAACTCTACTTGTGATTCCAGTCTGAAATGTATATGCCACACTTCACTCCTAAAAGGATTCACAAAGCTTATCTGGGACAGGGGGAGGGAGCAGGGACTGTGTTACAGGTGTCTGTGGCTCTCAGTCTCTTTTGGTGTCAGGGGAGTGGCAGCCTTGTACCCTGTTCAGTGATCCAGAAGGAAAGGTTATTGCAGCTAGTTCTAGGGAGCTCAGTGTTGGTCACCATGATCAAATACTTACCAGTGTTGGCCTCTACCACAACAGATTGTGAAGGCAGGTTTGGCCCTGGCCTTGTTTGGAGGATGTCAGAAGTTTGTGGATGACAAGAACAGAATCCCAGTGCGAGGAGATCCACATGTTCTGGTGGTTGGAGATCCAGGACTAGGAAAAAGTCAAATGTTGCAAGTATGGTTTCCTTAATTACTATTTTCTGATTTCCTCTATTTCCTTGTTATCTCGTCTTGCAAGCATGGTAGGATAACTGTGCTGAGGCCAAAGGGTTGACTGAGCCTGGCTGGAGCTGTCTTTTTATGTAGGATGCCTCAAGTATAGGAGAGTATCCAAAGGGCTCTCCTGCCACCCAGGAGCCTGTTAAAGCACCAAAGCAGGTGTCCTTGGTCAGGCCCACGGGCTTTCAAGGACAGGCTGACAGGCTTGTTCTCCTGGCCTTACACAGTTCTTGTCAGCAACCCTTTTTCCCAGTGAGGAGGTTCACTCCTTCCTGTCTTCATTTAGCTGGTCCATTGTGAAATGAAGTAATTAATCTTTGAACAAACGCAACTTCCAATTCCCTGTGGCTCTCTTCCTGTAAGGCTTACTTCCATTCCTTACCCTATTTCTATGTTGCTAGCACAGATCATGGCTTTTTGGGAAAGGGACCTGATGCTGTGTTTGGGTTTTGATCTCAGTAGGTATTTCTGCATGACTATGTCAATTAGTAATAGATTATTTTGTTCCTTAAACTGAGTGATTTTTAAATTCCATGTCTTTTTCTATGGTTACTGTGAAGTGCAAGAGGGACAGAATTCACCTAGACCTTCTTTAAAAAGTCCTTCTAACATGGACCTGTTGTGTTAGGATATGATTTGCACTTAGCCAAAGTGATGGATTTGCACATAAGCATCTTAACAAAGAAAATTTAAAAATTATTCTTTTGTTGAATGAGGACTCTCCAACATAGAGTAACTGATTTGTTTTTTCACATTGTTACTTAAAAAAAGAATGCCATCCAAGGAAAGTTACTTCTACTGCTTTGCAGAAGTATGTGTCTTGGAGTTGCAGGGAGTTAGAGCTTTACTGTTGGCCATATTCAATAGGAAGAAACAAATTTGAGTTTACATTGAATAGTTTCTCTAGAATGAGGCTTATGAAATTCTTCATTTTAGGGAGGGAAAAAGTATTTGTTTCTCTTCTAGGCTGTGTGTAACGTCGCTCCTCGAGGCGTGTACGTTTGTGGTAATACTTCCACCAGCTCTGGTCTGACTGTTACACTCTCCAGAGATGGCACTTCTGGAGATTTTGCCTTGGAAGCTGGTGCCTTGGTGCTTGGAGATCAAGGTAATCCATGGAATGCCACAGGTTCTGTGTAGCCATATGTGAGGGTCAGGAGTATGTGTGCTGCTGAGTCTCAGCTAAGCCAAAGTGCTCAGTTAATTTAACTGTGGACTAAAAATGTGTGTTTGAAGTGTGATACTGGGCTTCCACACCATGGGAAGTTCTGAGCTTCTCCAGTGACTTCTCTGGAGGCAGGAACTGCTTTCCTAGAGTGTAGGAAAACTTCAGTTCTCCAGTTCATATACCAGACTTATTGTGCCAAAGAACTAGGATTTCTTTTGTTCAGGGATCTGACTTATGTCAGCTGCTGGACTCTTATAGGTCTTGAAAAAGGACTTGCTTATGAGATCTGTTGTCTATTTTTAAAAGGCTTGTTTCACCATCTTAATGAATCACCAAAAATGCTGCATCCCCAAGTCAGGCCGAGTTCAGAGTGGTTACCATGGAATGCAAACAAAGCTGGCTGAAATGGAGATTTTCCAATGTCCCCTGCAGTCCCTAGAGTTCCGAGTTGGACTTCTGATGTAGCACTGGATTGTAGGACACACTTGTCCTTCAGTTACTTTGTTGTCTGATAAGTCTGTCCTGTTTTAATTGCTTCCAGGAATTTGTGGAATAGATGAATTTGATAAGATGGGAAACCAGCACCAGGCTTTGTTGGAAGCCATGGAACAGCAGAGCATCAGCCTGGCCAAGGCTGGCATTGTTTGCAGTCTGCCAGCTCGGACATCCATTGTTGCTGCAGCAAACCCTGTTGGAGGACATTATAACAAAGCCAAAACAGTGTCTGAGAACCTAAAGTGAGCCCTTTCTGAAATGCTGCTTTTATAATTCACATTCAGGAGTAGATGCTTCTGGCAGTCTTGTAGCTCATGTACAATTCCTTTCTATAATTTTGGAGTGTGAATGTGAACACAAACTTTAATAATTTTTAGTGGCTTTTGAGACAGAAATTGCTGTTGTACTTCATTCTAAACAAGCAGGACAGGATGTTTTACCTGTGTTTGAAGTGGAACAGAGTTGCTATGCTTTTTCCACTTCTCCAAGCAGAGTTCCTTGTCTTTCCTCCAGAATGGGGAGTGCTCTGCTGTCCAGATTTGATCTGGTTTTCATCCTGCTGGACACGCCGAACGAGGACCACGACCACCTGCTGTCGGAGCACGTGCTGGCCCTGCGGGCCGGCCGGCGCGCCGCCTGCAGCAGCGCCCTGGTGAGCCGGGCCGGCTCCCAGGAGCACTCTGTCCTCCAGGCTGCCTCGGATCGACCCCTGCTCGAGAGGCTGAAGGTGGGGCTTGTCCTGGGGCTGCTGCGTGACGTGCTCTCAAGCACGTTTGCTGTCTTGGGTTTCAATAAGGAGCTACAGAGGTGGGCTGGGTGTAATGATTTGGTGTAACATGATCTGTGATGGAGTGTTGAATGCAAATAAAGCAGTGTGGAGGCAAATCCTTAGGCACCTGCAACTCCATGGATTTGGGGAGCATAGGAGAAGGGAGCATGTTTCTCATTAGACTTCAGTGATGGCTTTGAGAACTGATATTGTCAAATACCAGGTCCTGAGAGAAATATTCCTCCTGGAGGTAATCCCATGCACTTTTGGAAACAGTATCAGCAGTAATGGTTTAGTCTTCCCTGGGGCTGTGGGAACTGGGATTTTCTCTTTTTGAGGAGGGATTTAACTTTATAATGAATTCTATTTGGCACTTCCTAGCTCCCTATTGCAGCTGAGAACCCTTGGCTGTTTTTTCTGAAATGGCCATGTGTGTGTGTTTACATGTCTGCATAGTGTGGGAACTTGAAGTACACTGTTCATATATGAAGCACCAAAGCCCTTAGAGTGATGACTGCATCAGATAAAGCATAAAGATGATGATTTGATATTAAAATTTTTGTTGTATAGAATGCTGACAGACAGAAATCTAACTCTTTGTAATGGCGCTAGATCTCAACAGGAGAAAACTTTGATGCCATTCCCCATCAGCTGCTGAGGAAGTATGTGGGGTATGCTCGGCAGTATGTGCACCCAAAGCTCTCTCCAGAGGCTGCACAAGTGCTCCAGGAATTCTACCTTGAGCTCCGGAAACAGAACCAAAGAGCAGACAGCACCCCCATCACCACGAGGCAGCTAGAGTCCCTGATTCGACTGACAGAGGTAAGGGCAAGCTGGAATGCTTAAGGGATTGAAAGCAAAGAGATTATTCCTAAGGTACTACCCAAATCCTACCATTTTTCACAGCTTATTCACCCATATGCTTTTTGTTTTGTTAAAAAAAAAAAAATGCAAGAGGCTTAGAAGTGCTTAAGAGCTACTGTTCCTTAAAACTTCTTACAAAGCAAAAACACACAGGAGATTGTCACATTCCCCAAAATAAGAAAAAGTAGGTGCAGGAAGGAACAGCCTGCTGCCCACATTGAACGTAGACTGCTTCTGTTTTCCCTGATACTGCCTTAACAACACTCTTTGTGATCTGCTGCTTCACAAGGCTACACTGCTAAAAAGCAAATGAACTCCAAGCCACAGTCTAAAAGTGCAAGTATGCAGAAGGTGACATTGATACACTAACAAAAAATAGAAAAATCTTCCTCTAATCCTGTAGGCTTAGGTTCTGTCTCTGCTCCTAAAGTTTGTGCTTGTAGCCCTGGTAGAGTGATTGTATCCCTTTTTCAGATCAGTTAAACCTTAAACCCTTTTTTTCTGTTTTAAGGCACGATCAAGGCTGGAATTAAGAGAGAAATCTACCAAGGAAGATGCTGAGGATGTAATAGAGATAATGAAATACAGGTAATAGAAAATACTGCTTTAAAAAGAAATAAGGTATCACAATGCTATTTTACTTGAAACTTCTTTTCTTTACATACTCAAACACAGTGAAGAAATCACTTTATCAAGCTTAGGCCATGATACTACTATTTGGATTTGTTAGCTGCTCTTTAAAAGCTGCCAGCAGCCCTAAGTCAAATACAACTGCTTAGGCTTGTGAGTTGTGTGGTCACGGTGCTCCTGTGTGTCTGGGCACAGTAAGGCAGACAAGAGGCTCTGCTGAAGGGTTTTTGCTCCCCTGTGATTAAAGTTTAAAAGTGATTTGGATGAATGCTTAGTCTAAGCTCCCTAGAGAGTGACCTGATAGGGGTTGGTTTTCTGTGTGGCTTCTGAAAGCTCTCTCATTTTGGGAATCAAATCCACATATGTTTGTAGGAGTGACGGTGGGTAGGACAGTTGGGATGGAGGGAGATGAGAAATTTTTGAAGTTAGGTTTTGGAATTTGGAGTTTATTGTAAAGGGCATGGGTGTAGGGGCTTTGTTTGGAGCTGCCAGCTGCAGCTCGGAGTAGGCTTGAAAGATGAGCTTGAAAGAGATTTGAAAAAGTATGAGGGAGGAAGTTTTTGTTATAATACAAAAAAACTCCTTTTGTGTTGAATATTTTAAATTTTACTAACTAATTCAGTATAAGATACAAATTTTATAGTATTTGTATATAGCTTATAAAAGTTATTGCATTGCTATACTGTGTTACATTTTAACTTTAAAAATTATTTTTTGGACTCCTTCTAAGTTAGTAGGTTAGTCTGACCCTTGGACCTGTCTGCAAGTAGAGCATATTGTTTAATCAAAAGAGGATTACAGCCAGCCATACTATTGGTTTTTAGTTGTTTAGTAACTAAGGCTTGGTATCTCAAAGCTTGCTTTCATTTCAATCTCGTTCACAGTTACCATATTCTCAAAATCTTTTGCTAGGCAATCACATTTATAAGGCTTTCCTGTTTCATCTTCCCCACACGTTTGCTTTCATCTCCCGGTGAGTGTTTGCTCTCTCTGTAACCTGTCTGCAGCATGCTGGGCACCTACTCGGATGAGTTTGGCAAGCTGGACTTCGAGCGCTCCCAGCACGGCTCCGGGATGAGCCATCGCTCGCAGGCCAAGCGCTTCGTGTCCGCCCTGAGCAGCGTCGCAGAGAGGACCTACAACAACCTGTTCGACCTGCAGCAGCTGCGCCACATCGCCCGGGAGCTGCAGCTGCAGGTGAGCTCCCCTCAGCAGCACGCTGCCAAGGGAGAGAGCACAGGCGCCTCTGGTGTGCCTCTGCAGTGCAGAAATAACCAGTGTCCTGCTGGAGGGCTGAGCACAGCTCCTGAGTGTCTCTGGGAGCCTCACTCGCCCCACAGCTGTTTGCAGCAGCAGCTCCTTGAGCTGTGAAAGGCACTGGTGGTTTCAGGGCTACACTCCTTCTACCTCCCCAGGGCACACGCCTATCTTTGTTCCCAAGTTCAGACTTGTGGTGTCCGTGCTGTTTCAGCAGTGCAATGATGGTTGTGCATCACCTCCTCTGGATTAAATACACCTTTCAGGTTTTCATTCCTGCTTCAGACATCCTGAAGTTGTGTGTTGAAAGGAACAACAACTAGGACACATGGCCACAAATGTATTCTGCCCTGTCATTGGTTTGCATTCTGTACTTGTGGGGGCTTCAGCCAAACAGAACTGCTGATAGCTAACTCTACTTTTTGCTCCATCAACTACTTATTAAGGTTAATTTCATTAACTCTAATTCTCCCTTCATATATAGAATACTTTTGCCCATTCAAAGTTTTATACCTGGAAATCAGGGAGAGTTGTAGAAATCATGCTTTTCCCTGGTAGATACTTCTGTTTCAGAACTGGAATTTATACATATGTAGCTGCATCCTTCATGTCCTAAAGGAGAGAACGCTGCTTCTGTGTAAGGCTGCAGTAAAAACTGTGTAACTGAAGCACAAAACAGGGGGACTGATGGTGTGACACCTCCTGGTAGGTGAACAGTTTGCTCAGGAAACTGACCTATGCTTAGCCCACTTTATCTCACTAGGTTCTTTAAAGTGGCTTATGTTGCTTTACATCAGGTAAGATGTCATTCTCCCATTTGATATTTTTGTCTTTATCTTCCCAGGTATCTGATTTTGAAAGCTTTATTGGATCCCTAAATGATCAGGGTTATCTTTTGAAGAAAGGCTCAAGAGTTTATCAGCTCCAGACCATATGAGAAGAGTCCCTGTGATGAAATTCCTTGGGATGATTGTTCCCCTGGGCTGCTGGGCCTGCAGCAGGGAGGCACGTCCTGAGCAGAGCTGCACCTCTGGCCTTTGCTGGGCTGCAGATTCCCTGCAGGAAATTAAACTGGAAAGCTGCAGAAGGGCAGACTGGCAGTGGTATTGCTGCCTGGTTCATCTTCCAGCCCCCTGTTCCAAATGGGACCTCAACATCCTGCAGGAGAGGAAGGTGTGTTTTTGTACTGTTCCAGTGCCATAAGGGACTTTACTTCTGAAAGGGATGCTGGACCCACACATTTCAGCCCAGAAATCTTTCATGAGAGGATGGTTTGAGCTGTACTTTCAGCACTGTTGTTCACTTAAAGTCTAGAAATGTTTCCAGAATGTTGTGACAACACTGTTTTGTAGCTGTTACCAAATGACACTTCACTGAAACTGACTTGATTTTTTGTGGTCTTTGAAGCCAAGGTTTTATTTGAAGTCCAAGTGTGATTTAAGAAAATACCTTTATTGGAATATTTAATTTGTAAAGCAGGGATTGGAATTTGACTTCCATTAAACTTTATATATGAGAAATGTTATCTGTTCAAGGCTGTTCAGTGGCCATTGCAAGATCTGTAACAGCAGCAGGTTCTGTTTGTTTCAGTGTAGCTGTTCCTGACACAGAACCATGTGTGTTCAGCATGGGGGGAATGCTGAATGTTTCTTGACTGATGAAATCAGAACCATGGTCTGGTGCAGTGAAATGGCACCTGAGAAGCTTTCAGTGGAAAAATTAAGAAACCACCAGCACCAAGAGGAAAGAAAAAAAATGTACTTTTAAAGAAAAGAAAAATATACTTTTAAAAATCAGGACTGCAGTGCTGATTCTTCTGTTCTCCCTTTTTCATTTCTCAGGTAAGATATGTGTGAAAAACACTAATCACTTGGTTTTTAAAATGTTAAAAGTTTAGGAACTATAAAATGGTTGTAAAAATAGTAATACAACTAGAGTAATAAAAAGCAAAGAGAACCATAAATTCCTCTTCTCTGGAAGATTTAGGTGTTCTGGGATTGTTCTAAGTGACTATCTCAGTCTTAAAAAAAAAATATATAGTTTCTATTTTGACTACAAAACTAGTTACCATACTGGTAAAATGTTAATACAGCACTTCTAATCAATATAACGTAATACATACAGCATTCACTTTAATATTTGTGAAAAGCCAATCATAAATATGCATTTTTCACAATATGATAGATAAAAACAAGCAGAAATACTGAAACTTGGGGCCGAGCCCTCTAATTTAAGGGACATCGGGGATCAAATGTCGCTGAAACTGAAAACAGGCCAGCCAGCTGAAATGCGTTAAGTACGCAATTATAGTTCTACATCGGACCTCTTCAGGGGCAAGTTGTGCTCTATCAGCTAATCGGAAGCAGCTGCTAGAGACCGATTTTGTCTTAGTACGAGGCTGGGGCGCGGGGCGTTGCACCGGGAAACCGAACTCATTCCCGTTTCTCCTCGAGACAGCGGAACGCGAGCGCCAGAAGCAAGCACCGGGCACCGGAGACCGCTCGCGCTGAAGGTAAAGGAAGCCTTCCCCCTCCTCGGGGGCTTGTCCGGGAACGGCGGGGAGCGGGCTGACCCTGGGCGGGAATGCGGTGGGAAAGCACCGGCACGGCGCATCCCCGGCGCCGGCCTTCCGGCCCGGCCGCCTGCCGTAAAGCGCGCGGCCCGGCCGAGGGGGGCGGAGGGGCTGACGTAAAAGGCCGCGCGTGCCCGGCGGCGGAGGCGCCGCGCGCGGCTCGCGCGCCGTGCCCGGGGCGGGGGGCGGATGGCGCGAGGCCGCGCGCTCCCGCGGGCAGCGCGGCCGCGCGCGTAGGGCGCCGCGGGCAGCGCCGCTCCTGCCGCGCCATGCTGGCCGCCGCCTGGCTGGCCGGGGGCGCATGGCGGGGGCTCCTCCGCGGCGCGGCGCGCAGGCGGCCGCCCGGCGGAGCGGCGAGGCCTCTGGGCGGCCGGCTCGGCGCGGCGGCGGGCGTCTCGCGCCTGCCCGCGGGCGCGGGGCCGCCGCGGCTGCTGCGCGCGCCCGCCGCCGCCTGGCGCCTCCTGAGCGGCGGGGCCGCCCCGCCCGAGCCGCGGCGGGAGCGCGGCGCCGAGCTGGTACGTGAGGGCGGCGGGGGGACCGGGCCGGGCGGGCTCCCGCCGCCAGCCGTTCGCCGCTTGGAGAATAGTTAATGTCCAGCGGGTCGAGGCCGTGCGCCTTGCGAAAGCACCGGGCTGCTGCCGGGAGCTTCCAGGCTCGCTGGCTAGCTGAGCGGAGAAAGTATTTGTCGCGGTTAAAACTCCTCTTACTTGCCGAGGCGGGGTTTGAGTTCCTGCCCTGATGGTTTTTTATGCCTTGCTTTTTACAGTACGAAAACCCCTGGACGATCCCAAATATCCTGTCCATGGCGAGAATGGGTCTGGCGCCAGTTTTAGGCTATTTGATTGTTGAGGAGAATTTCAGCGTTGCCCTCGGTGTCTTTGTCCTGGCTGGTGTGACGGACCTGGTATGTCTGCATCGGTTTGGGAACTCGGGGCTCACGGGGATCCCGTGGGTACGCGTGGGAACGGACTCCGGGGGAGAATGGAAACGGATAGAACAGATTGGGGTGTAGATTGTGGGTTTCTAGGAATGCTGTCTATATCCTTTGTGGTGCTGCAAAGGGAATTTGCAGGTGCCCGAAGGGGACTTAATGCTGACGGAGGAAAGGGCAATGTCAGGGCTCCCTGACCAGCGCCAGGTGGGCATTGGAGGCTCAGTGCTTGTGCTCCTGGTGGTCTGTTAAATGATACAAGTGTCAGCTAGGAGGTAGCGCATTTTATCCTAGTTAAACTCACTGTTTTACCCTATGTTATTCATTACGTATCTCTCTAAAGTGTACCTGAGCTATTTTGATTCATACTCTTCTAATAGAGAGCTATTGAATTTTGGTTTTTCTAGCTGGACGGATTTATTGCACGGAACTGGGCTAATCAGAAATCAGCACTGGGAAGTGCTCTCGATCCCCTGGCAGATAAAATCCTCATCAGTGTGCTCTATGTGAGCCTAACTTGTGCAAATCTTATCCCAGGTGAGGAAATGGCACTTGTGTGCTCTAGATAAGGTAAGGAAGGTCAGTTTACATGTAGCAACATTTCTTGTGTTTCTAGAAGGAAAACTCTGCATCTCTTGGAGCTCTTGCTTTGCCAGTTGCTCTTTGCTCCCATTAAACTCTTCCAAAGGAACCCCACGGAAGGCAAATGCTGCCACATACAAGCTCAGCTAGCCTGTAGTGCCATTTTTAAGTGCTCTTTCTTTAAAGCAATAGCAGTTAATAGCTCTGTAAAGTTGTTTTTCATGGACTGGATTGTTTTAAACCCTTTCAGGAGTTGTGTTAAACATCCTCAGCAATGCATAAGAACTCGTTCAGGAGAATTTGAGAGTGGTTGTTTCCTCTTGCTTCCAATTTTCTGCTCTTTTGGTTGTGTTTTCCCTTCAGTCATGCACACAGTTTTTCACTGGCTGGTGTTGGCTTGGTCTTGCAGTTCCCCTGACTTCCATGATAATCCTGCGGGATGCGGCGCTCATTGCCGCCGTTTTTTACGTGCGATACAAAACTCTTTCTCCACCGGTGAGTGCACAGCATTAAAGACCTATAGTCATAACAAAAAATAGATTAATAAGCTTGATTAATAGGAAAGTTGTGACCAAGAGATTTGTCATCTTGAGACTTGATGGCTGCAAGATGTAATGCTTGTTCTTTTGCCAAGCAGATTTCTAAGCAGAACAGTGTTTTAATAAAATATGGTTTGTAAAGATAAGTCAGAGCTGCTCATAACTTTTTTTCCCTGTGTGTGCTGTGTAATAATGAATCTTACAAAAGAGCAGTGTAATTCTTCAGTTGCCTTTATCATGTGAACAGGTGTATCAGATTGAATGTACAAGGGCTGCATGTTTTTTCCTCTTTTCTCCCCCAACAGAGAACACTGAGTAGGTATTTTAACCCGTGTTATGCTACTGCGCAATTAAAACCAACATTCATCAGCAAGGTAAGAGCAATAACTCGTTACTAAAGCTAACTCCTGGGTGCTTGGGGCATTGTGTGGCTTGGAGGGTGGGGATAATTTACCACTAATGCTGAGTACAATTTCAAAATAGTGCCAAATGTACGTGGATCCTGAAATGTTTTCAACTATACTCTGTCAGAGCATGTACTAATTTTGAAAGAGATGGTTTATTTTAAGGAAGTTTCTAAATACATTTTCTTTATGTAAGCTAATCCTTAAAGCAGTAATAAAAGTGTATGTTGGTGTTCCTTGCACTGTACTTCCTCATGTTGCTCACAGTTCCTGTTTTGCTTTTCTCAGATGAACACAGCAGTTCAGCTGATTTTGGTGGCAGCTTCTTTAGCAGCACCCGTTTTCAATTATGTGGACAGCATATATCTGCAGACATTATGGTAACTAAGATCTTAATTTTTTTTCCCCAGATAATTTAATGTGTTCCTAAAGAAACTGGTAATTGAGATTAATTTGTGTGGAACAAAAAAACTGTGCCCAGAAGATGCAATAAGCCCATATGCCTGAATTTTTACACCTTTAGTCTTAAATGACACCGGAGCTAGCTATTTATTGGTACTCAATGAAACTAGATAAGATCCAGGAATAATAGCTTAGAAACAGGTCTTTGGGGTAGGCAGGCAAAACAATTTCAGATCAGTGGAGAAAAAGAGCAGGAAGAAAGGCTGCATGGATTCCTCATTTATTCATGCCAGAAGTGTCCTTGAAGAGGCAACCTTGGGATCAGTAATAATAGCCATTCTTAGTTTTGCTTTATGCTGTAGCTGCTATCTTGAAATCCAGATTTCTGCAGTCTCTTTGAAAAGCACATGGAGAAATTGGTGATTCCTTTAGGAAGGAAGGGGAGGGATGGGATGAGAACAGGCATAAAGGAGCTTCTCCCCTTAGGAAATGCTGTTCCTTCTGCTGTCACTGGAGATCTGAACTGTGTCTGAACTGCAGCTGGCTGCAGCTGTTAGGGGTGCAGTTGTTTTTCCTTAGCTGTTTGGCAAGAGTTCATAATAAAGAGTTCTGAACAGCAGATGTCAGAATTACTTAGTAACTTAGTTTAAAGTAGTGCAAAATCCAGTGTCATACGTCTTCTAGGGAAATAAAAAAACCAACCAAACCAGAGAAACCAAAACCACCAACCCAAACCAAGAAGCATTTAAGGAACTATGAATGAACCTTGATCTTAATAGTCTGTGGTTTTTTATCCTGGTGGTAAGACAAAATCTATAGTTGCCTCTGGGTGTAATTTGCCAGGGTGTTTTGTGGATACTCTCAGAAAGTCCCTGGAGCTCAGAGGGGCAGGCAGGGCTGTAGCAGTGACGCCTCAGCCTTTCAGACAAAAGAGCACTGCTCATTTAGGGATGTCTGTGGTCTGGGAAGGAAGCAAAAGAGGCTGCAGCAGGAGCTTGTTCTTTAGCTTTGGGACTTGGTGAAAATGGTGAGTTCAAGTCCTGAGTGGTTTGAATGCTCCCTGCTCACACTACCAAGGAAGTTTCTCACATCTGTCAGTTCTCAAGCTGGTAGAAGTTATGTAGCTGCAAATGCTGAATCTTTTCCCTTCTCTAAAGTAAGTGCTGGTGTGGTGATAATTTGTCCTGGTGTGCAGTTATGCTGAAGAATGCTGCTTACCACTGGATGGCAGAACCTTTGTTTATCTAATCCTCCCCACAGCACTGAATTTCAGCTTAAAGACTGTAAGCTGCATTTTTGTGGAGCATAGTTCCTGACTGTGTAGTTAAAAACAGATGCTAAATTAAAAAAAAAAAAAAAAAAAAAAAGGCACTTTTTCTGTTGTACATAGACCCACATGACTTAGAGGAACTCTTTTCCCCAAAGGTGCATCACAGCTTTCACAACGGTGACATCTGCCTACAGCTATTACCACTATGGCAGGAAAACTGTCCAGGTGATCAAGAACAAGTGAAGGGGTCCAGGTGACAAAATGGAAGTGTTCCTGGGAAGGCAGGAAGGTGCTGTGCCCCCAGAGGTGGTGGTATTGCAGCTGAGTTTTGGATCAAGGCTCTCTTTGTTTTTCTGCTTAAACCATGGCATCACAATGAAGTGAAATTTGAATATGTACTGTGTATATATGTAGAGACAGACTTTTTGATGTATTTTTAATTTCTTTAAAAATGAGGTTGTTTACAAAAACAAATAAATAATTCTTAAAAACACGGGTTACTTGCTGCTGCCCTGTGCATTCTGAAAAATTCTATGCTGGTTTTGAAGTCAAGACACACACTTGGCATCAGATTTGCTTTGCCATATTCCTGCAAGGCGCTGAGTACACTGGGATCTGAGAAGAAAAAGCAACTACAAGAACAAGTTTGTGCCTCAGCCTACATCAGTAAGCCAGCACTGCTCATTGGGACTTAATGACTCACCTCAGGCTGCAGCGAGCGACAGTATCTTCAGAAATTCAAAGCAGACAGAAATTTTGATTTATATTTCATGGTAATACTGATAAAACCATGAAGAGTTCCTACCCTGCTCCTTTTGGTTTTTAAAGATCAGCAATGCTGAACTGTACTCAGGGTTTTTGAGGAAGGTCAGCAGTGCTGTGAGGAGTCTACTCAAATGGAGTTAAGTTTCTCATCCTACATATTCATTTCTAGGGATTGAAAGAAACTCCTGTACCTCCAGATGCTTTGAAGCTTCTAAAGGTGTTGTTTAATCCCAATACCACTGGCTGGAGAGGACATGTAAAATACTGTCCAAATGAATGGAGACAGTGGAAGAAACTTTAGATGTGTTTGCTGTTCTTTCTTCCTCTGCTTCCAGCTTCAAGCTGCACACTGTGCTCCCCCTCATGCAAGGACGAGTTGTTCTTTGCCTGTTCTCTGCCTACAAAAACAAGGCAGAACAGGTCAAGTTTATCATAAATTCACATTTTCTCTTTGTGGGCTACATGACTTTTCTTTTATGTCATTAAAAAAAGTACAACTATGAAGGGTTTCAATGAAATCAGGAGGTAAATAATGCCACTGTTGTATTAGCAGAGAAAACTGTAGGAGAGCACGGCAATCTTTTTTGTGACTGTTTGTATATATAATGCTTTCTTTGTATTGAAACTTGTATAAAACGGTGCACAGAGAAAACACTTGCTCTTCATTAGTGCCTTTGTTTTAACTGTCTTTAATGGTCAACCCTGCAGCTTTCAGCAAAGGATAGGGGGAAAAGCCTGTGGATGTTTCCTTAAACTACATGAGTGGAGTATTTTCTGTGAAAAACCAGTTCAGAAAGCAGAACAGCTTTTCGGAGCTAACAGCTGTTTGCAGTTACGTTCAGGAACACACATAATCAAGGGATATGATTATCTGCAGGTGCTTTTATTGAAGAGCTCTGGGAATCAGGGGTACAGACCCGAATCTTACTCTGATGTGGCTTTCGAGCTGAACGTATTTTATAGTCTATTGTTATATAATTTACATATTAATTATTAAACTTATATTGTTCTATTGTATACATTGACTTTATTTAAGTATGAGTTTCTCGTGATCTTTCTCAAGTCCCCGACCACAGTTTATTGTTACGATTAAAGAGTAATTGTATTTAATTACTAAGCAATCATCACATCTGACAGTTATATCATTTATCATGTACTACCTACAAAGGTGCAGTTCTAGCAAGTACAAGGCCTGCACTTTCCCAGGGTATTTTTGCCAGGGCCTACTAAGCTTAATTTTCCTTCTAACCCTAAATCCCCATGATTGTAAAGCGCTTTCACTGTCGGTTCTGGTCAATGGGATTGGCGTTTGCTCGCGGAGCGTTTGTGGCCCCGCGCGGCCGCCGTAGCGCGGAGCCGCCCTGGCCGCGATGGCGGCGCCCGAGCCGCCGCCCGAGGGCAGCCGGCCGCTGAGCGCGCTGCTGGGCGCCATCGCCCAGGCCGCCTTCCAGGGCAGCGCCGCCGGCCCCGAGGAGCAGCTGCGCGCCCAGCTCTACCCCGAGGCGCCGCCGGAGGAGTTCCGCGCTCTGCGCGCCAAGATGGGCGGCCTCCTGCAGGTACCGGGGCGCTGCGGCGGGACGGGCCGCTCTGAGGGAGCCGCTGCTCTGCTCTGTCCTGAGGGGAGCCCCGCCCTGAGGGGAGCCGCTGCTCTGTCCTGAGAGGAGCCCGGTCCTGAGGGGAGCCGCTGCCCTGAGGGGAGCCGCTGTCCTGAGGGGAGCCACTGCTCTGCTCTGTCCTGAGGGGAGCCCCGCCCTGAGGGGAGCCGCTGCTCTGGGGGCAGCCGGTGTCCTGAGGGGAGCCCCGCCCTGAGCGTAGCCGCCGCTCTGCCCTGAGGGGAGCCCGGTCCTGAGGGGAGCCGCTGCCCTGAGGGGAGCCGCTGCCCTGCCCTGAGGGGAACCGCCTCTCTGAGGGGAGCCGCTGTCCTGAGGGGAGCCCCGCCCTGAGGGGAGCCGCTGCTCTGAGGGGAGCCACTGCTCTGTCCTAAGGGGAGCCTCTGCTCTGTCCTGAGGGGAGCCGCTGCTCTGAGGGGAGCCACTGCTCTGTCCTAAGGGGAGCCTCTGCTCTGTCCTGAGGGGAGCCGCTGCCCTGAGGGGAGCCCCTGTCCTGAGGGGAGCCGCCGCTCTGAGGGCAGCCGCTGCTCTGCTCTGTCCTGAGGGGAGCCGCTGTCCTGAGGGGAGCCTCTGCTCTGTCCTGAGGGGAGCCGCTGCTCTGCTCTGTCCTGAGGGGAGCCCCGCCCTGAGGGGAGCCGCTGCTCTGAGGGCAGCCGCTGCTCTGTCCTGAGGGGAGCCCCGCCCTGAGGGGAGCCGCTGCTCTGAGGGCAGCCGCTGCTCTGCTCTGTCCTGAGGGGAGCCGCTGTCCTGAGGGGAGCCTCTGCTCTGTCCTGAGGGGAGCCCCGCCCTGAGGGGAGCCGCTGCTCTGAGGGCAGCCGCTGCTCTGCTCTGTCCTGAGGGGAGCCCCGCCCTGAGGGGAGCCGCTGCTCTGCTCTGTCCTGAGGGGAGCCCCGCCCTGAGGGGAGCCGCTGCTCTGAGGGGAGCCGCTGCTCTGAGGGCAGCCGCTGCTCTGCTCTGTCCTGAGGGGAGCCGCCGCTCCGAGGGCAGCCGCTCCGCCGGGTGTGCGGCATCCCCCTGCTCCGGGGATGTGCACGGCCCACAGCGCTGCCCTGCCACAGACACACATGGCTTAGAGGAACTCTTTCCCCAAAGGCACAACGCTCCGGGCCGCCCTCAGCCCCGCGCTGGGCAGGGGAAGCGGCACTTCGGGCTCTGTGCTCGTCCAAACACGAACTGCTCCTTTCTGAGAACAGCTGCGGCTTCCTTGAAAGGAAAAGGAATTTCTTTCAATCCCTAGAAATGAATATGTAGGATGAGAAAACTCCATTTGGGTACAGACTCCTCACAGCACCGCTGACCTGCCTCAAAAACCCTGAGTACGGTTCAGCATTGCTCATGTTTAAAAACCAAAGGGAGCAGGGTAGGAACTCCTCATGGTTTATCAGTATTACCATGGAATATAAATCAAAATTTCTGTCTGCTTTGAATTTCTGAAGATACTGTCACTTGCTGCAGCCTGAGGTGAGTCATTAAGTCCCAATGAGCAGTGCTGGCTTACTGATGTAGGCTGAGGCACAAACTTGTTCTTGTAGTTTTTCTTCTCAGATCCCAGTGTACTCAGGGCCTTGCAGGAATATGGCAAAGCAAATCTGATGCCAAGTGTGTGTCTTGACTTCAAAACCAGCATAGAATTTTTCAGAATGCACAGGGCAGCAGCAAGTAACCCGTGTTTTTAAGAATTATTTATTTGTTTTTGTAAACCACCAATCATGAGGCAAGCCAGTTTACCTAATGAACACATTCTGCTTTTTGTGCGAGACATGTTTTTCCCCGTGGCGAAGCCTTTTGGTCTCTGTTCGAAGTGAAGAGCGTTGTGTAGTTCCCGAGAGCTGCATGAGGCTCAGGGAGCCTCCAGGTACTAAATGGCCACTGCCACCTTGTGGGTAAATGCACGCTTGGACCGGCCAGATTTACAAACGCGGTCCGTAGTTTTAAATAGAAGTGAGAGGTTTGGAATTTGATGATGATGATGCCATTTGCTTTCTGCCTTTATGAGGGTTCTGTTGTTTATTTAATGATCAGATTCACGTGGTGCCCCGAGGAACCTGCAGTGGAAGCTGAATCCTAAAGACTGATGCCTTTAGGGCTCTCTGGTTTTGTCTGGGGGCTTTTTTCTAGTGGGTAACCTAAAGGAAGTGTCACCCAAGTTCTGTGGATCCTTATAGGATCTGTGCTCTAGGGAATCCTAAAAAAACCCCTTGGCCCTCTGGTTGCTCTGATAGCCCTCTTTCCTTCACACCTGCCAGCTCTTGGGGGGGAAGGTTGCTATTAGGACTCTGCTTTGGAAGTAGGGAGGCTCAACCTTATCTTCTTCTTTTAGTATCTCCCTGACTTGAAGCCTGGAGGGTTTTTGTGTCACACTGTATTTGCTGATAGCAGCAAACGTCACAAGTGATCCTCTGTGCTTATAACATCTTGGTCTTGGGACGCGCTCTTTGGTGTTGGTGTCTCCTCAGCACCTGGAGGAGCAAAACTTACTGCAAGATCTGCTTTTTCCCTTCCTTGTCAATCGCCAAGTGAATTTCTGAGCATATTTATTCCAGTTTTGATACTTAATGGATTGTGAAAAATCTGCATGATTACATTTACAAAAGCTGGGGAAAAAGCACATCTTTGTTACCTTTTTGTGGCTTTATTTTTTCCTTCCTCCTCTGGGTGGTGGAGGAATGGGAGCAAACAGCAGGATGACAACAGAAAGTCTAGAAGCAGAGATTCATTGCCCCTGTGACTTCATTGGTGTAGTGGTTGGTGTCTTCTAAGTAGCAAACATGGACCATAAATCAACTTCTGACTTTCACTGGATCTGAGCTTAAACAAGGTGCAGGACTTCCCAGTGCCTTTCTGCATTCCACCTGTGCAAAGCATGGGGATGAACCAAAAGTCTGTCATGTTTCCTGTAGCAATTAAAATTTTAAATTTTTCTTCCTCTGGATTATACAGAGTAGTGCTGGGTTTATGTTTATAAAAGATGTCATTATGATCTATTTCTTCCACCTGCTTCCTCTGCTGCCCATCCATCTGCTGAATATGCAGGGATCAGCTGACCTCTTTCTAAAATGCCACATTTATTTTGTAGTGAAATCATGTTTCTTCATGAAATTTACTTAAAAAAAAAAATCTGATTTCTTGTGTGGAATATCCTGGAAGGCAGGACAAAGCCCAAGGAAGGCTAGCCCTGGAGAACCATATAATTTCAATGTTGTTCTGTTAATTTTGCTCTCTGCCTTCCTCCTTCCCAGCCTCCTGTCCCTTAAGGCTTCAAAACATTGAGAAACTGGGGGAGAGCAGCTTTTGTGAATTGTCAGCCCCAGCTTTTTTGGGTTTTTCAAAGGTTATTTCATCCTGATTAAAACACTAAATGTGTCTGCTTCTTACATAAGTTTAATTTACAGTATTAGTGCACCGGTCATAGCTCCTTTCCGTGTGGAGTAATCCCGCTGTTTTCCTTTTGGTGGCAGTAACCTCTTGCATTTATTGAACGGGATCCTTTGCTGCTGGCTTTCAAGTGTCCTCCTTCACTCTTCTGCTTTGGAACAAACTTTATGTACACCGAGTAATAATAAAAATTTCAGCGTGAGGAGTAAAAATAGTTTATTTGTATTTGATTTATAAGTTGTTTTGTTTGTTTTGTTTTTTTTTTTTCAAAAACACTGAGGAAGTTACCATCTGTAATAAATATCCTGGTTTGTGAATGGTATATAGAGTATATAATATAGAGTATATAATATATGGTATATAATATATGGTATATAATATATAATGATGGTTATTATATTATATTATATTATATTATATTATATTATATTATATTATATTATATTATGTTTCTAAATAATATTATATAAATAATAATAAGAGCTTGATATTCAGCATATAAAATGTGTTGTCCATAAAGACTGTCTCCCTCCTGCTAGGGACTGCAGCCCTTTCCCTATGAAGTTGCTGTTGTGACCTCGAGAGGGGTTTCCAGAGCTTTTTTACCCCTGTTTGAGAAGGAAAAGACAACTCGATCTTCGTAACAGGGACCTGCCCTTATGGGAAAAGTCAGAGCAGAAAAATACTTGGAAGGTTCCCTCAGCTGTGGAGGATGAAGGCCTTTGGTTCTCCAGCAAGGATTTCTGCTAACAAACATTTGTGCTAGCAATTTCTGCCAGCTGGTGGAAAATAAATGATTTCTTGCATTTTTAGTAAGAGAAAAGAGTTGCCATCTTCCCCCTCCTGGGATACCTTGTGATTCCTCAAATGTGTGGGCTGGGTCATGAACTCTGGAGCACTTTGCAGTTGTCCAAACTTCTGGGAGGCTGCGATGGAGAGCAGCTTCAGTCTGAGATAAAATAATTTTGGAAGAGCTAATAGGAGAGACTGCTTGCTTTCTGCCACTTAGATTTGCAGTTGTGCCTGCATCTACTAACTAAAAAGGAAATCTTTTAAGCAAGCTCATTCTTCTTGATTCAGGGAAAAGGAAGTAAGTACTTGTTCCCCTATTTTCTACCCAAAAATGTGTCCCATGTAGTGTTACACTTTTCACTCCAGAATGACTGGGCTTTTAATGGTTAATTCTGCTTGGTTTTGGGCTAGGTGAAAATGTATTGATAACTGCACAGAATTTTGTGAGGGAGGGAATGTCTATAGTGTTATAATTGGACATACATGAGAAAATTATTATTATCTGAATTAATGTTTGCCTGGAACAACTAAATAAAAATCCTAGCCTTTTTTTTTTTAATTTAGCAAAACACCACTGTTATGTAGCTCACTAATCTGAGCACAGCTCCGTTGCCAGCTCACCAGTGTTTGGTGTTGCAGCATACATTTTCTTGTATAAACTCTAATCCCACAGTTACTACTTCTTTTTTCCCTCTTTTTCAGCATTGTCTTAGGAGGGTAAAAAACGTAACATTTACTGGAACTAGCACCTACTGAATTGCATTGATGAAAATGGCATGGCACTATCCCAAAGCATTCCTGCAGCTTTTCATGTGAGCTATTTTAGCTTTTAGGCTGGTGTACATATGGTCACTTCACAAGGGAACTGGCACAGCTGGCAGGTCACATCAGGTGGAGGGGGAAAATACTTGAGAACAGTGGAGAGGAAGGCTGGGTGCAGAACAGGGTTGGAGAACATTGCCAGGAGTGATAAGATCAGTGCTCCACTGCCTGGAGCAGCAATTTGTTGCTCAGGTATGTCAGCTAGAAAGAACAGCGTGCCTGCATCATTAGGGATTTTTTTCATTATTTTTTCGTGATTTCTCAAGTTGCAAAAGTTGGAGAAAAGTGTTACAGCCTCTCATATTTTCAGTGTTGTTTTCACTGGAGCTGATTCCCGAGGAGATGTGTAGGAGGTGTTATTGCTGGTGGCTGTGGGATTTGGAGGCGATGCTGCTCGGTACCACGAGCATTGTTTTAAACAGCAGGGTGTGCACAAGGAGCCTGTGCATTACAAACCTCAGCTACACGTGCAAATCCTCCAGGCAGACAAACAGAAGGGCTCCCACCCTTAGCACATTGTCCATTTAATGAGTGGTATTGTGTGAGATGGAAAGGCTCGTTTAGCAGGGATTGTGGAGTGCTGATATTCTGACTGTGCCACCTCAGTGAAAATGGCTCACCTGAAGTTTGATGGTTTACCTGACCTTTTGCAGTGCTTTTTTTTTTTAATGTTAGCTACGCAAAAGTGGGGAATTAAAAGAAACGTCATCACATCTGCATCACTGATCTAATAACAGGTGTTAGACTCTGTATTGCCCAAACGAGAAGCAAATCTCTCTCTCTCCCTCTCCCTCCCTCCCCTAATTACAGTGTTGATTACATCTCTGCAAGCAGAGATCTGGTTGCCTTGCCCCAGGTGTGCAGGTTGGTGCCACCTGTGTGTTTCTAGAGCAGGCAGGTCAGTGCTGGCTCTTCTATCTAATGCCTCTGCACTACCTCTGAGTTTTAGAATGCCCTACTGCATTTTAAATCTGCTAATTGCCAATTAATGGACTTCCAGAACAGCGTGCTGCTGAGAAATTTGGATGTCCTGGTGGTGGCAGAGCTTCCTGCCCTGCTGATTCCCACGTTCCCATCCAAATGTGTGGTTTAGTTTGTTGCAAGTACGTAGCCTTTTCATCATTAATGGCACCATTTCTCAAAAAAAAAACCCCAAACCCTCCAGGTGTGATTACATAATTACACACACATATGTGTGTGTCTGTGAGCAACATATTCTGTGTATATAGGGAGGTGTGTGCACACAAACACTCCCATGCACAGGAAGGGAAATATATTGGTTATGCTGAAATTCATTATTCCAACCTGATCCCCACAGTGTGTCTCTTGACCTGAACAAGAGTCTACTCTGATTGAAGAACAAGGAGTCAGATGTTGTGTTTGAAGATCATTATTCCAAATTAAATGCTTTTACTATGCTTCATTAGTATTCATCAAACATACTGTATGGAATATGTTTGAAAAGGGAGAAGGGCTCCCTTAGGCTTCACATGGAGTTTCATGCCTTTATTTCAGTACTGAGGCTCCATTCCCCAAAGGGTGTGGGAAGTGCTGAAGAGGGTAATGAAGCTCAGTGCCATCATCTCACAGCACTGGTGATTCCTGGACTACTTTTAGTGTCCTTCCTCTTTTACATGTGGGGCTCTGAAAAGAGGAGGACTTGACCTGTCTCGTCTTCAATTTGATGCATAAAGAAAGAGTAAAAGGAAAGGCTCAATGCTGAAATGTTGTTCTTTACTGTATGATACTCTAAAAATAATGATACTCTCTTGCAACTGGTGTGAAGGAAGATTAGTTCTTGCTTGCTCCAGACGCCAGCTGATGGTGTCAAGGAAGTAAAAATATTCATTTTAACCTTATTGGTCTCATGTGAGGCTGCCGTGCAGCTGAGCAGAAAATAGACCTTTATTTCTTGCTTTCTTTCTTCAGAGAGAGTGGTTAACACATTGACTAGAACTCTGCCAAAGATGCAGGAGCTGTGGTATGCACTTGAGCCTGTGAAGTTCACAGCTACTGTGTGAAAAGGAAATTTGGGTGACACTTACACCTCACCCTTTTTTACAAGCTGAACATCTGAAATTTTTAATTCCTTGTAACACTTAGCTACAATTTTGCCATAATGCAATTTAGATTTTTGACTGTGCTAGTGTGTAGCAACTGGGTGCAGTATATCCAACAACTTATTAAAAAGAAAAAATGCAGACCAGACCAAAAATTTTGTATGGTATGGCTAGAATTTGCTTGTATGGCTAGAATTATTGCAGTTTGAAGCTTGTGTTCTGGATTTCTTCCAGTCTGGTGACCATATATGATGCCTTCTTCAACAGCCTTCTTCAACATTTGGATGACATTTGTTCTTTCAATAGTTTATTTCATTGAAAAAAAAAAAAAAAAAAAAAAGTAAAGCTTTAATGTCACAAAGTGCCAGGCACTGCAAATGGTACATGAAGTCCTTTTTCACTGATGTTTTAGTCCTAATACCCAGTGGACAGAAGTTGTCAGGAAGAACATCTGACAGCTTGAGCTCCTGAGTGGTTCCTGTGTGTTTCCCCAGGAGCGTCCTTGGGCAGTCAGGATTAGCTGCAGCATTCTGGGAGGGCTCCAACATATCCCTGGGGGCTGATTTTTTTATAACAAGGTGAATTGAGTGACTTTATTTAAAGGCAGGGCCTAAAATACCTAGTTTTTGATTTTATAATTGTCACTGTAGATGTATGTTTTTAAGTACGATGAATTTTAAGGATATGGATTTTTAGGATAGGATTTAATTTATGGAGTAAGTAAGAATGAGTGAAACATTGATGGCCTCCACTGTGAAGGATTAAGGGTTCATTGCTGGGAAAACCAAACTGGCTTGGTTGGTTTGTGGGCTTTGGTTGGTTGCTTTCTTTTGTGTGGTTGGTTTGGTTTGGCTGTTTGTTTGTTTGTTTGTTTGTTTTGAGGGGAACGTGTTTTTGTTTTGTATTCTCAATACCTGAAGCTTAAGCACAGTAGTTTTCCATAATTTTTTACCATTGTATTTACCAGTCAGAAACAAGGAAATCAAATCTTCCTTTAATTATTTTAGCCACCCAACTATTTAAAAATTGGACTGTTTGAGCCAAGTAAGTTGTATTTGCCTTTGCTTTGTTTACAGTGCACAAGCACCTGGTTCTGGTTGATAGCCAAGATCTAACTCAGAGTATTCTATCTTCTATAAAGTTGGTAGTTTTAGAATTGTATAGCATGCCTGGGACTCCCTCCTCATTCTCAGTTCCCAGTGGAGTTCAGTACCTCTTTATCTGCTGTGCCTGAGGACTGCAAGTTTAATTTTTAAAGGTGACAGTGATCTTGGAATGCATTTTTTTATCCCTCTGATTCTTTGGCATATTCTATATTTACCTCTTTACAATGCTGGTTTATATGTGATTTCATGTAAGTAAAAATAGACTGCAACAATCTCATCAAAAAAAGACATAAAATATACTTTTCAGAGAAAATGTGCAATAACAGCCAGCTTGTCCAGTTTTTAGCCTTAAGTGTTTTTCTAACTATTTTTAAAATATTTTTGTCATTGTGTCATGTCATTGTGCATATGTTAATGCATTTCTGAAAGCATGTTTTTTCACATCTCTTTCCCTTCCCTCACAGTAAAAAGTGGCAATACAAATATAGTTTGAGCAAATTCTGTGGGTTTTTTTCCAAATAAGGTTAGTTTTTTTTCTGGTTGAGATGTTTTGGGATCTCTGCCAAAAGATTTCTACCTCAGCTTGGTGGGTAGTTTTTCCTTTCCTTTCTTTGCAGTCTCTCTGAACTGTGATGCCAGGATTATGAAATATGTTTTGAAGATACATGCGCTGAAGTAGTATCTGTGTGAAAGGCAAGTAATCAACAGACATTTTTACTCCTTGTCTGACATTTACACACGGCTTTGTTGTCTCTCTTCAGACTGTCACATCAGATGTGCTGTTCTCTCAGACTCTTTTTGCCATTTCTGGTTCAAGAGCGGTTTTTATTCTCTTCTGACAAGCTGCTTGTATAAGTACATTTTAGTTTTACACAGTCACACATGGCAGAAGTATTTTGTGTATTTGGATTAGTTGTGATTCCTTTTTTATTTTTTCATTTAGCTCAATTTTTTAACATTTTTGAAGTGAGAAAAATGCTTGTAACTCCCTTTTTCTGTCAAAGAAAAAAATGGTACATTTATGATTTACATTTGCTTGTCAAGGAAAGTGGGTTTGTTCATTTTATGGCATGCTAGGAAATCTGTAAAAAGTCTCATAATGAACAGAAAGCTCTAATAAAATTGTCCAGTTCATGTGGACAAATGGCAGGGAGTTTACTGAATATGAGTAGCCTTCAATTTGACTCAAAGACAAAATCCACAAGGAAAAAAGAAATGAATTATTTTTGATGCCAAGGGTTGCAGTGTCTTGGAGCAATTGACTGCTGAAGTTTCTAGCAGTTGAGGCCTAAAAATGTGAAATCAAAGGCTGGGGTGGCACAGGGCTGGGGAGAGGTTCCTAAAAAAAAGGGAAAGCCTGATGGCTTGGCCATCCACTGATGGATGACTCCAGCAGCCCAACCTGATAGAAACCACCCTCTCTGGGGTGATCCAAGCAGTCAGTAATGTTCAGTGGGATTCTCTTGGAAAGGGCTTTGGATGATGTCTTAGCTGTTTCATCACATCTTCATCTTTTTCTCTCCCCAAAATATTAATTACATTTAGTGCAGAGATAATTTTTGATACAGGAAATGGCAGCTAGGTCTTTATGGGACAGTGGGAGATGGTTTCTTCCGAGCTCCCTGCTTTGGCCTTTGCTCCTGCTCAGGGGATGTTTTCCAGCAACAGGGACGGACAGGAGCATTTACAGGTGTGATTCCTCTGCTGAGGAGTTTGACCTGCTGCTCCTTTCTCCTTCCAAAGGCTCAGCTGTTCACAGCCACCATGGCTGCTGCTGCTTTGGGGGGCATGTTTTATGTTTCACAGAGCTGACAGGAGGGAAAACCATTTTCCCTGTGCTGAGAGGAAGCCCTGGTGGCTGGGATCCTGAGAATGGAAGCTTCCCTGTCACCTGTCAGCTCTGTCAGCATGTAACATGAGCTGTCAAAATAGGTGGTGAAGGACCAGCTGGCAGAGCAATGTTCCTTGCTTCCTGTGAAGCAGTGTAATCTGTAAGCTTCCTCCTTTCATGTTTGCTGCTGAAACACACGGTCTGCAGGGTTATGGCTAAAGCAGGGATGTGTTCCCAGCCTGGGCTGGGAGTGCAGCAATCCTTCTTCCAGGTAGGAAATGGAGCTCCAGCTGCTGCTCAGAGTGGCAATAGCAGGTAATGCACAACAGTGCTGGGAAAGAAGGAAAGCAGAGATTGGAGTCAGAGTTTGCCACTAAAACGGAATATATGGCAGCAGTGTAGGGATGAGGCTCATATGGCTCATGTTTTTCACTGCTAGAGCATCTCTGCTCTATGTCCAAATGCAAGCCAAGGGACAGATTAGTTGAGTTAGCCATTAACTTCTAAGATGCAGACAATCAAGGTACTCTGAGTAAAAGTGGAAATTTAATTCATGATACTAATTCTGTTTCTGTGTTTGGTTCAAAATAAAGCAAGTTTGTGCTGATTTCACTGATAGGATCACTGCTTGCAAAGCTCCAAGAAGCTCTGCTAATGTCTGCACCGTTACTGCACTCAGGAGTAGGGCTACAACTTTTTTTCTGCATCTTCAAATTGTGAAGTGCTCCAACTTCTATTTTTAACTCTCCTAAGTGACATGAGATTAGACATGAAGCAGTAGTCCGCAGCAGCAAGTAATTTTCCTAGAATGGTTGTAGAAACCTGATAAACACAGATCTCTTTTATTGAGATAAGAGAGCAAAGGGGGAGAAGAAAAGGCTGAGCTTGTGGTCTCCTACAGAAATGACAGGTCATGTCACCAGTTCCAGGATTGTCACTGTGTCTGTCTTTCTTTTCCTGCTTTTACTCCCTTCCTTGACTTTTTTTGGTTTTTTTTTTTTTATCACCTGGTGTTTTCTCTCTTATCTGAATTTCTTCTTCTTCCTTTTATTTACCACTCTGTCTTTGGCAATAGTCCATTAAATGGCTTTCATCTGTTGAGGGTTCTTGCTTCTGAATCCAGCTCCTTCAGGACTGAAGAAGAAACCACTTTAGACTGAATAATGTAACCTCTAAAGATCTGTGTGTTCTCCAAGACAACAGCTCCCTTCTGCTGAAGCAGAGTTCAGGGAGCACAAGTGTGTGCACATTCATTTTGAGAGAGGCTGAACCTCTTCAACTTGTCTGTAATATGGTTGCATGTTTAAGAACTACTGGAAATATGACATTTCTTTCCCTCCACCCCAAATGGCAAAATGCTTTCTAAACCACAGCAAAGAATTGGAGTGGAGAGAAAACTGATGACAAAGTCTGTGATTTTTTTTCTTTGCTGTAATTCAGTAGAGTACAGGTCAGGTTGGACAATTTATATTTGTATTTTTAATTTCAGTATGTTTGTATTTATAATCCTCCTACATCACCTTTGTTGTTGCAAGTATATCTGCTATTAATAGAACTTTTGTTTTGTTCCATGTTTTATCTCCCTCCAGCTAGTCCAACCTATCTGTGCTCTCTGAGAAGCACTTTCCATTGCCTTTTTTTTGTATAACTCTTCCTCTTTCTATTTTAAATAATACAAGTGTTTTGAAAACTTACTCAGGAAGGAAGGGCTGGTGATTTTTTTTAATGTTTATTGCTTAAAATCCAAGCTTTAAGTATCTACTCATAATCTGAGTCTGCAGGCGCCATTTGGATATCTACCCATGAGTGATGCTATCCGTGAGTGGGCTTGTTCTGTTTTGTTATTAATGTTTGTTCTTGTTTTTTTAGTGCTGTAAGGCCTAGACAGAGTAGGTCCAGACTGAGTAATCCTGATGATTCTCACTTTTCCTTCAGCTGAAGATGTTTTCTGTGTGGGGAGCCGCTCACTGAGGTTTGCAGGAAGCGTGATGTGACCTCAGGAACACGGCTCAGGTTGCGGCTCCTCTGGTGGCTGCCTGTTTTCATCAGCCTTTCATCCTCCTTTGTCATCAAATGCATCTTCACACCACAGAAAAATGACACCTTCTGCAAATAAATTTAGGAAGTGGTATTTTATGGTGTTGTGAGTTCAAACAGGGCATTTCTACCAGTTGCACAGACTCTTGGCAGGGGCAGGCTGGAGAAAAAATGTTGTTGTCGCTTCACATGTTTTTAAAAACTAATGCTAAAATCTCTTTTGTGTTCAATTGTAAGCTAGGTCAAAAATAGCCGAATATTCACTCTCCTGTGATTGAACTTTCAAGCAAAAAAAAAAAAATTAATAGAGAACATAATTTGGTAAGCTTATATACTAAAAAATAAAAAAGGTGTTTAGGGGATTTCTGCTTGGTGGGAGCCTGGGAATTGTGGGAGTGGAGATGGAGGAATCAGTGAAGAAACATGAAAGTGAACTCTTGAGAAGAGTTTTTTCCTTCCATGTGCTCAATTGACAGGTCTGTGTGGAATCAAGCTTAATAAGATCCGAAACACAGGAAGGATGTAATTTTGCCTGAAGCTTCATCATCCACACACACGTTTTTCCCATCTGCAGTAGCAGTTCCATAATTTTTGTGTTGGTGTGTGTTGCGAGTTTTCCCATCCAAGAAGAAAGCTTGATGAAAATCAGAAGTCAAATTCAAAAATATTTACAAGTTTACTGAACCCCTGTTGACCTGGTGAGTGCCTCCTTGGCAAGGAACCAAAAGGTTGGAATAAAACCAGTAGTTGTTGCAGAAGACCTGTTACATACTAGGAAAAAAGTAAGCTACAGGATTTAAATAAATGTATTTATTTACCTCTTAATGGTTCACAGGTTCAATAGTTCTTTTCTCTTAGCAAACTGTTTTGGTTCACTTTTGGCTTTCACTACAGCTCCATAAGAGGGAAATAGAAGTAATACTGGGACATGGTATGGAATGTGAATAAAAGAATTAATGTGATCTCCCATGGATTCGATGAAGACTTAGAGATGAGTTAAAATCTTTCTACTGTGTGGTAGAAATTCTAAATGTATTAAGGTCACTTGGGATTTCTGGCTTAGAAATTTGTGGGGAGTGTAGACGCCTTTAGTTTTGGGGTGTTTTTTCCTCTGAAAGATGGATCACCATTTCCAAGTGCAGAGAGGCTGCAGGCTGTTGTATCTAATTTTGTCTTAATTCTGATTCTCAGGAGAGCTTTGGTCTGTAATAAACAGTGTTTGTGAGGCACAACCTACCAACTAGTAGGAAACCTCTGCTGTCTCCGGAAACGTGGGAAAGTCTTCTGGACTTAGATGCAGGGACCGTCTGTGGGAACAGCTCATTTATGACAGGGCTGGATAGCTCAGCAGCCCTTGGGAGAGTCAGGCTCAGACATACAGAGGAAGACCCAGAAACCACAGGGTTGGGAAGATGTTGGATTCCTCCTGTCGGAAGCTGCTCTTTCCACTGAGCTGGCTCTGACAGCACAGTGTCAGCAGCACTCGTGTGCTGCTCTGAGCTGCTTCTCTTCCCCTGCAGGCAGCTGCTGTTTGCCCCCAGGTCGAGGCAATGTTTTCTTCTGATGCCATTCAGAAGAAGAGAATGGAAGAGATGCACATTGGTGTCACCCAGGATGGGCTTTGTGTGGTGAGGATGTTCAGCTGAGCAAGGCTCCCTGGCATGTTCCTCCTGTCCGCAGCTGCTTCCTTGTCTCCCTGCCTGCATTCCTGGGGTCTGAGACATGGCTGGCAGGGTTCTATTTCTAAAAGCACACGAATGAGAAGAGCAGTGATGCAGGAATAACCTTTTACCCCACCTCCCAAAAGCCTGAGGAGGTGAGTTCGGTAGCAGGCTCCATGGCACTGAATTGTTTCCTTGAGCTTGGGATTTCTTTGTGCTGTAGGCTGGCAGCAGCCTTCACTTCTGAGGGTCAGCTGCAGGAAATGCCTCCACGTGCTACTGTGTCCAGCTCTTAGAGCTCTTCTGTGATGGTTGACAAGTAGTGTTTTTCTTCTGAGAATGTAATGTGTTCTTTTTTCCTCAGTGGGTTTTACCAGTTGTTGTTTCTCACTAGTACTGCATGCTTGTCAGGCTTTATTTCTCAGAAGAGATAATGAAGTCTATTTTCCTGTTCTGTGTACCAGGGCACATGTCTGATGGATCTAATTAGGCTAATACAAAACTCTCCAGATTACCAAATATTGTTTCATTAAGGAAATGGTATTTGAAGTCATATTTTTATTGGCTGAATTGTATTTGAAGACACAGTGGGTATGTGTTAAAGGAGAACACAAGGAGAATTCAGTATGACTAAGACTGTTTCTTGCTGTTCAAAAGCATCTGCCCAGCCTCTGCAAAAAGGAAAGTATTGCCATCACCAAGGGCAGGGTTTGTGTGCTTGTAAATGTGACAGACTGTCCATAAGCTGGGCTTTCTAGGAGGGAAAAGCAAAAGTGTTTTATCAAATCACAAAATACATAATGTGAGCAAGTTTTTAATATCTAATGGTGTTGTCTTACAGACTCTGGTTTTGAAACAGGTTTTTCTTACTTAGATGTTTAAGTGAAGTCACAGTAAAGTTAATTTACATTTGGCACTGGCATAGAACAGCTGTGATTCTATACATTCTTAAGATAACTTTTCTGCTTTTAGTTAGTTGAAGATTTTTATGTTGAAATGGTAAATTACATGTGATTACCAACAAAAACTGAAATTAGCTGAGAGTATAAAGTCTCTATAAGATAATGATTTGTCACTAACAGTACAGTGACTGAAGATATGGCAATTACTCTGCACTTTAAGGTCTGTCTGGGCTAAGTAATTGGCATTAATAAGATGTTTCACTCTTAGAATCAATGCTGACAGTGATTCAGCTCTAGCAGCAGATGGATAAAACAGGTTTCAATACCTTTGAGTTCTGAGAATTTTCCTGTTAGGATATGTTGTTTATTCCAGCATGTTGGAAGTTGAACAACAGCTGGTCATTGTCCTGGTGGTGATAAATGCTCATCTGAAGCTCCTGGGGTTTTAATAGCATAAGAGAGAGACTAATAATCAGATATATTTCATCTACCTCTAGTTATAAGCACAGAAGAACCACTCGTGTTTGAACTTAAATCAGTCCTTAGAAATACCAGATGTATTCACTGTAATTGGATATTCTATGTAATAAATGAGCATTGATAAAAGTAATAGAAAGAATTGTTTGTAGAGCTATGCAGAATATTATTTGAAATATAATTTTTGCCAAGTTAAAATAAAACATTTCCCCAAGCTTAAAAGAATTCTGAACTGAGGCCCTTCATATAAGCAATGGAGTAGAACTACATTTGTTTAAAGAATAAATTGTGTAAATGTTCATGCAACAAGAGACCAAAAAGATCAGCGAAGACTTTAAATAGTCTTTCATTTTTGTCCACAGTGAAATGTTTCCAAGTTAAGATGAAAAAGAATACTAAAATGAATTACTGTTCTTATGTGACTTGAAAACCATTATAACCAGTGGGATTTGTTTAGGAATTTCAAAGAAAATATGTCTCCATTAATTAAATTCTTCATGCAGCTGTATCAAAATATAACTCATTGATTGTTTGTACCACTTCCAGTTAGCTTTTTTAAAGGAATTTTTAAGCAGTAGTCATATTTCCAAGAAGAGAGAGATTCTAGTCTGAATGATGGATTACAAGGCTGTGTTTTTTAAGGTATGCATTATCTGATAAATACTCCACCAAAATACAGTATGAGTGTTACCTTTCAGGTTCTTGGCTGTGTGCAGTAAGTTTCTTTTATATGTAGAGTATAAAACTATCCCTGTTGTGTGTACATGTGTGTATGAGGGAGGTATAAATGATGGCTGATTATTATACATGGTTTCATTTCTCTGGTTTTACATGGCACTCTTTTGGTAGCAAACTGTATCAGGGTGCTTATAATACATAAAGGTGCAGAGCTTTTAAATGTAGCTCACACCACACCTTAATTAATTGTCAATCTCCTGATTATCTTTACCAAATAGCCAGGTTGAACTGTCCTGTATATGTTCTAGTAATGTTGTTTGGTGTTCCTTATGCTTAAAATTTCCAGTTTGGCCATAAGCTTCCTTGTCTGGATACACTTCAAAGTCAGATTTATATCACATGTCAAGCACAATAAGGAACTTTGTGTCTGCAGTTTTTTATCAGCTTAGAAGGGCACTGCCAGAAATCTTGCTGTATCTTGCAAAAAGGGTTGTTGTGAAGAGAGTGAGGTTAAAAAAAAAAATCCAGAGGATTACAAATGTGAAATGCTTGAAGGTTATGAAATGAAGCCTAGAAAAGGGGTGCCTGGTATCACCATGAACCTGCATAAGGTTCACATTTAATGCAGATGAGCTGTTTTGCCATGACACCTGTGCTTCACTCAGTGCAGGGGACACAGTTTGTGTTCTTGGTTTCTGCACAGGAGTAAAACAGAAGGCAATTTTCTGCACAGCTGAACTGAGAAGAAAGTCTGCATTTGAACTTGATCTTGACAGGGCTTTCATGAGGTGCTGGGGTCTCTGCTTGTTGATTCACCTGCCCTCCTCCCCCCATTCACACAAACCAGCACAGGAGGAGTACACGAGCAGGAGCTGCTGTCACACAGCACACAAACACAGATGTAGTGATGTGAAAAATATTAAAGCAGAAAATACTGCACACTGCTGTTAGTAGACAGTGTAAAATGTGGCTGTAGGAAAGGAGTGTAAGTCTGAATAGCTTTTCTCCTGAAGATGAAAAGAAGTGCTGTTTTCACTTCCAGCATAATGAGTTAGTACAGGATAATTACCTCTTAAGTTAAATATTTCTGATATAAAGCAAGCAGTATGTACCAATATGTCAAATGCCCTATAGAAAAGCCAGAATGGTGCACTAGGCAGCTCAGATTTTATAATAAAATCACAGATGCTCCTATTAAGCTGGAGCCTTAATACAGCTGAGGGTTTACTCCTAGTGTTGATTGCCATTTCTTTTCTCAATCACATAACAGATGGCAGCTGATCTATTGTGAAAGCAAGGCAAGGCAGCTCCTCCCTCATAAAAAACACTCAATTTTTAGATCAGCACTGCCCAGTTTTGCAGACAGGCAATGTGAGGTTCACAGTGTTTGTGTCCAGCCCAAAGCCACACACTGTCACACCCCTGGCTACAGGAATGAGCCTGTGGTTTCCCCAGTGCCTGGAATGCAGCTGTAGCAGTACCACCTCAAGGATGATTAAATTGAGGCAAATCCCAAGGACTGGCTGCACTTCATCTTGCTGTGCTCTGTGTCAGCATGTGCTTGGAGGTGTTGTGTTCATTTTGGAGAAGTTGCATCCATTTTGTGTGAAAAAGAAGGAAAAGCATCTGCTTGAGATGACGATGGGGAAACAACCAGTTTCCTCTTCCTACCTCCCATCCTCCCTTGGTGGCCATATATAGTAACAGCTATTGCCACTTTGGCAATGCAGATATAAGGCTGTGGATTTGTCAGTTCTGACAAAATAGATGGGAAAACTGGATATCTATATAAAAAGGGGCTTTGAGGAATAATAATAATTTCTGTTGCTGCACAGAGCCAAGGAGTAAATGACCCCTTCCATGCTGTTGCAAAATACAAATAAAGCCTGACAAAGTCCACCAATGCTCTAAAACAAGCTGCAGGTGCATTGTTAAGGCTTTTGGGCCTTATGGATTGAATAATAGAGATGAAAAAATGCAGTTGCATTTTGACTCTCCCTTGAAAGGCTTGTGCTCTTGCTGCTGCAGGCCCTGCTTTGCTGGTGCAGCATTTACCAGTTTTGCTTCCTTGTGTGTGGTGTGGAGGTGGCAGATGAAACTGTGGATGTTGCAATGAGCTAGGCTGCCCCTTCACTTGTTCCAGCCCAGGAGCATGCCTTCTTTGTCCCAGCCTTCCTGTTCCCTGGCCCAGCAGAGCAGTGCCAGACTGACACAGTGTTTGTAGCATTGTGCATTTGGGAATGCCTGTGGCACAGTGGGGAAGGGGCCAGCAGGCAGGGAGAAGCCTCCTTGCTATCCCATACCAGTGCTGAACTCCCAAAGGTGCTCCCAGCTCATTGCTGGAGCCAACCCACTCCCCTCCAGCTGCTGTGGGGCAGGAGTCTGGGATAAGTAGTAGGCACTTGCAAACTGAGTCTTAATGAAAGGTCTCAGGTTGTTTGCATTACCTGGTTTCTTTGTACAGCCCCTTCAAGATCCAGTATTTGTCAAACACTAAAGACGTGTCCTTTAAGTCCTCAGTTAAGCAAGCTTTTCCCTTTTACTCCCTTTATTTTCCTACAGTCAATTGCTTCAGCAGACATGGATTTGAATCAGCTGGAAGCTTTCCTCACTGCCCAAACCAAAAAACAAGGTGGCATCACGTCAGATCAGGCTGCAGTCATTGCAAAATTTTGGAAGAACCACCGGACTCAAATCCATGAGAGCCTGATCAGTCAGAGCTGCTGGGATAATGTCCTGAAAAACATGAACTGGAGAGTGGACCTGAAGTCACAGCTGAGGCACATTGATCAGATAAACACTCCTGTTGCAATAGTTGAAATGGAACTGGGAAAAAATGGGCAGGTAAGCTTCCTTTTGCAAAATACATGAACCTGATGTAGCTACACATGCACTGAGGCATATTACCTATTGCTGAATTCACTGCATCCAGATCAAGGCACTTAATTTGTCACCATTGGCCCTTTAATGGACTTGAAATTGGGGTCCATCTTTGGATACAAAGAAACATTCTGGGTGGTGAATGCAATTTTTCATTTTTTTTCATACCTTCACATATGTATTGACAGCTCTCTTTTCATTAAGCTTGAACAATCAGAGGATGTAGAAATCAAACATGATCTTATCATTCCGTTTGTATATTGTGCACTGCAAATGCAATTAGTCTTTTTTTATTTTAATTTAACACTAAAATTAGTTAAGATATGCAAAGTAGGAACTGAAAAAGAGTAAAGTTCACAAATTACATTTTAGAACAAATGAGGGGAAAGGCTCCTTTTTATTTTACATAACACCCATTCTTATGTTACTTATTACCTATCACATTATGCAATCTGGCCTTATCTGCCTGAAAGATATCTTTATACATACACACACACACATATATATATATATATATATATATGTATAGCTCTATCAGTGCCGAACATTGCCTTCCTTTTTTTATCTTTATAGTCCATAGGAATGTATAGCTAAAGGCGCAGCTTCTCATTTTCACATTTGCTGTTGTTTTCTAACAGGAAATGTGCTTCATTTTGGTATCTTTTCTCTCTGCACTGTTTTAATAAATTTCAAAACCTCATTTCTTAGCAGTAGCTACTGCAAATCATGCCATGAGCTGATGTGGGGATTTTGATGTTAATAGTTAACATTTAGCAAGGTTCCTTGTATTTCATAGTATTTTAGTAGCAAGATTGCCTGAATTAAGAATACCTCAGTCCATACACCTGGAAAATATGTGTGCATAGGAATGATTGAATTCCAGCTGTGTGGCTAAGCCAAGACCAGGATGAAGGTACATGAAATTGGAGGTCCTGCAGAGACAGAAGGTATTGTTGGAGTCAGTCTGTTCACTTTTCTTTGCAGTCAGTGAAAGCTGATCCTCCCTGAGCCTTCCACCCATGGATCTCTGCAGTGACCAGTACAATAATGGTGTGTGGCTTCAGGTTTTTTCCTGACCTCAGAGAAGTGGAGTTTTCTGCTCAAGATCTTGAGATTGAAAATGATTGTGTTCTATTAGCAGCAAATGGAGAAAAGGTTGCTTTGAATAAAAAGGTTACAGGGAGCACATTATAATGAGTACATTGAGTACATTAGTGAGCAAATGGGAGAAATACCTACATTCATTTAAAAATGCATCCTTTAACTCAGAATCACTGTTTTGTTTCACAAGGGGGTTATGTAGTTAGTGACTCCTCTTTTGAAACTGTTTTTTTCCCCAGTAATGGATTTTACAGTAATATCAAGCAGCAAGGATATTTATATTTCTTTCACCCTCTGCAGAGGGAGTCAGGGGATGGAGGAGGACTACACATTTCTGAGGCACACAGAAGAGCCCCACAACAAAATCAAAATTAATTATTTTAGCAATGCACCTTCATGCTGCAAAGGGAAGTGGTTGTGTAAATGCATTTTTGGAACTGCCATCAAACACAATTTTGCCTCCTTCCCTGAGGATGCCAGTGAGCTGTGGCAAGCCTGACACTTGGTGTGAGTTAAACTGGTATTTACTGGAACAACCATGGAGTAATTAGCATGGTCACCTCTGGAGTCAATGTACATTTATTCTAAGACTCTGGTTTCACATAGCCTTTGGCTGTGGGTTAAGTAAGTTGTCTGCTGTAAATCTTTGGGTTGAGGCACTCTGCATCAGGCTGTATGCTCCTGTGATGGGATGAGTTTTGGGAAGCCACAGGGCTTTGGGGACCTCCTGGAAAGATTGGTCACAGAGACTCCTGCTGGAGGTTGAAAAAGTTGTTGTTGCACACTGGATCCAGCCCACTAACTTGAAACTGTCATGTTTTATAGTCTTTATAAGTATTTTTACTTTATTGTTAGCACATCTCTTCTAAATATCGAGTCTTGTAGCACATCAAATACACATATATTGGTATCTTTCTTAAGTTTAGCAGAGAACATATTTTCTAAACAGTTGTCAGCCATAGATGGGATTTGATGAATAATGAAGATCTGGCTTTGAAGAAGAAAGCTGGCTGATGATTCAGGAGTAAATTATTCACAACGGACTGTTTTCATTTGGACATATGATAACAGGGGAATATACAAGTGCATTGATATGTAATGAATTGGCATGAATATTTCATGGTTCAACAGAAGGAAAGAAATGCTTTGTAGAAAATGTACCTTTCCAGAAGTCACTCTGATTCTTCTCAGTGTCTCTGGGTTGGATTTAGGTCTCTGCCTAGCAGACGGCCGGGCTGCTTGGTGGAGCATCTTCTCCTTCTGCCTCAATAAATAACTGTGCTTCCTGCTTGCCTTCTCTGAATTTAAGGCAACTCTTTCATGAGGGGAAGACTCTGTGTGTGAAACCTGATGTGGTTGGATATGGGGAATTAATTGGAAGTGGCTGGTTCATAAATGCCACTAGACGGAGTGCATTTTGCCAAATTTTGTAAATGTTTTCTGGCTGGAGAGAGCTGCTTTTGGGTTTGAGAATCCATCACAACTTGCATGCATTAATTCTTGCTAGCCTTGCCATTACTGATAAAGGAAAAAAATGAACCCTTTTCCCTAAGTGCTCTTAAAAACACTTCTAATTAAGAACATTTGAAAATAATATGCTGCAAAAACATGATTCCCAAAGTCTTCACTTTGGAAAAAGTGATTCAAGATCTGTAAATTGGAGTTTGAACTCTTCTTCAGTAATGATTTTACAGCAACATTAAAAGTTTCCTTTATGCTGGTTTTGTAGTCTTTATAGATCCTGGCAGATCTATATTAAGATTAAAGGCAGATGAACATGCTAGCCATCAGCTTTGAAAGCCCATTTTCTTTAACAATATGACTAAAAATAAAATGGTAAAGCAGTTGCACTTTAGCCTGCATTTGCCTTCATCTTGTGATATTTAGTGCTCATTGCTCCTGGTTCATTTTTTCCATTTGAACAGCTCATCTTTTCTTTGGCACAATGGTTTTATCCTCTTGGGTTTTTTATCTACCTTGCTGGCTTTCTCTTAAAACATCTGTAGCTACCTGTCCCCTTCTTTATGTCCTTTTTTATCTTGTTCTCCCTCTCTGAGCGTGTCTGTAAAGCTCTTTTGGCATGAAGTTTCAGCCAGACGTGAATCTGCCCAGAGGGATGGGAGAGTGAGCTGGAGCATCCTCCTCATGCCCTTCCTGCCCCTCTGCACCAGCACTGCTCCACGTGGTGGGCAGCCACTGCTGTGCAGTGTTGGCTTACCTGCACATTTCAGTCCCAGATTTATACCTGACCTTGCCCCTGACAGAAAATTAATGCATTGCTTTTGCACCGTGGCTTGGCACTGAGATTATATTTCAACTTGTTTTCTGGACTTTGCTGTGTTATTTTCCTCATGAAATCTGCCTCTCCCCTGGGGTTCTGCTCTTCCTGTGGGCTGATTTGCCAATAAGTTTTACTTTCTTTTTATAAATATATAGCATTATATATTTTGCAATTTAATGTCTGAGACTGATCAGATATTACAGATTAACTTAGAATTTGTTTCTTTTTTTAACTTATTTATAGAATGGGTATTTCCACATACATTTATTTTCAGTGTTTAAGATACCAGTAATTCATGTAATATCACTTCTATTGGAGCTTTGTTGGTTCTTAAAGCAGGTTTTATGATCAAGGAGTATGTTCTGCCCTGGTTTAACATGAAGCTGGGATTCTGCAGCATTCTTCCCAGAAAGACCTGAGATAATCACATCATGATTATGGATTAAAGGGTTTTTTTCACAAAATATTGTATCTCTTCTCTTTCCTTTTCTAAAAGCCTCTATCTGACAGAGGGGTCATCACAGTTAATGATATACAGTAAGTAAATACCACAATATAGCAAATACCAGAAGCTAAATACAAGGTAAGAAATTAGGATCATTTCTTTCAAAGTTAAGGGCAAATGAAAGCAGGCTTTCACTCCATATATTTCTCTGGTCTGAAATCACCAGGGATATGTATCTTCACAAAAAACAAGTGTTTTTCTTTAAAGAACTGGTAGGCATTAGTAACAGCCTTTTCAGTGAAAGTCTGATATTCATTACTTACGATTATATTTTGATTGTCACTTTAAACTCTCCCCAGTGAGATAAAATACTTTCTGATAAAAGGACTTTCTGAGTGAAGTGCACCTTTGCCAATGCAACAGCATCCTTGATGCTGAAAAAGTAGGAACTGTCAGCTGGCAGTTTACCTACTGTCTGCTGGTGGCTGGGTCCAGAACCCTGGTAATTCTGAGAAAATAATACTACCAATAATAATAATTCAGGGAATAATTCTGTTAATTCATGTGTGGAAAGAGTTTATAAGGATTCTAGACAATTGCCATGTGCTGTATGTTGGAGATAACAGGCTACCAGTATTTTGAAGGTCTGGAGCTTGACATTTCATCAGGTTTTAGTTGCAATGATTATAAAGGTTTAATTAATGTTTTGAGAAGGAGTAAAGTAGGTCTCAAAGTAAACTTCTGGGAGATTAATTTTTTTTCTGACTTGTTAATTATGTCCATGCTACACAAATCTAGTCTGAAATTTCTATAATCTGTGCTATAAACAAATTATATTTATTTATAGCATTCACATATGAGCACGTTTTCACAGTGTAATCTTCTATAAAAACTCATTCCCTTGCTGGGAGTACAGACTGAATGCTGCTGTGGTGGTGTTTTGTGCATTTTTCTGAGCCATTTTTCCCTTGGCTGTTGTCAGCTACAGTTATCCCCAGCCATGGCTGTTGCTGCTGCAGGGAGGTCAGACCAAGAGTCCATCAGGAGTACACTCATGCTATGGGGAGGAAGGATTATAGCTGTGCCTGCTTTTGCCTCTGTGTGACTCCAGCTCAGGCTGCTTCAGAGGTATGGCTGAAAATAGCCCCAGATAATGGATCTCCAGTCTTTTTCATGTAGGAGCTGTTTGAAAAGGCAGATTGCTTTTTGTAGGATATCCGTGTGGGCAAAGCAACGTGTGGGGAGATGAAAAGCAGCTCCAGGTACCCAAACCAAAATAACTCCAGCCAGGCCTGCAGAGAGGAAGGAAAAGCAACCACCAAACCATTTTTCCTTTCCAGCCATAATCTATCTTAGTCTTTGTAGCTATTAACATCATCAGAAACGATGTTCCCATGGAAAATGGGGAAGCACAGGCATTTAGAAGCCAAATTAATCAACTTAACCCCAATGGGCTTAATATTTTTATGTGATTAAAATGAGGGAATCTGGTAAGTAGAAGTCAGTTGGGGAAAAAAATCACCTTTGTGGGCAAGCTGAATGTAATCATTTGAGCTTTTGTTCACCTTGGAAATTTATGAGCTGGAGGGAACAGTTACATAAGGGCAGTACAGTGCAAAAGCAAATAAAAAATTGAGAGGGCAGCGGGTCACTCCACAGAGAGGAAGCTAACACACTTGACTGACTTAGCTCACTTATTTACTTAATCCTCTGCATGGCACTCTCTGTAGTCCTTTGCTTTGACAGGTCAATTTTTGTCACCTTCTTGGAGTGGAGAGAAACTTGGGGAAAAAGGAGAGAATTTTGTCATTTGTGGTTCTTGGGATGTGGAAGAATAATAAGTACGTTAAGGAGATAAGAGCATTAAATAGAGATATTAAATAAGTGTCTGACTCAAACTGTCACTTTTCCACTGGGTTTATTTGACAGTACTTTTTCCCTCGTATGCATCCTATACAAAGCAAGGATATTCTGTACTTGGGAGTGCTGACAGTTTCAATGCTGGTTTATTTATGAGTATGTGTGCAAGTGCACACATACTCATATATTCCCTGTCCTTAGTTTGCTGACGTAATTAAATAGAGTAAGTTAACTAGGATATAAGTATTTTTGATTGTAGCTGAGCTCAGGGTATTACAGGGGAAATTCTGCATTAATTGAAGGTGAGCTGTTATGAAGCCAGCAGTGATGCCTATTTACTGCCTTTCATCTGCCTAAATTCAGGTTCTGTCCTGGACCCTTGAAATTTTTACCTTCTTAGGTCTTGCACATTATGACAGAGGACTTGCAAACTGTTATATATAATATCAGTGATATCAGCAAATATTTTACGTTCTTTTGCATCAATCTGGCATTCACGCAGAGCAATAAAATATGGGATAGCTTTGATGAAATGTCCTCCAGAGTATCTCGTGCAGCCTTGAGAAACAGATTGCAACAAGGCTGGGATAGGGGCAGCTGAGTCAACAGACCTGGCTGTTGACACAGCGAAAGTGTTTCACCACATACCTTTTCTTGGAGCTGGCTCTACAAAGTCAGAGACCCTAAATTGCATCTCCCCCATCACCAAAGGAATTGTTCTGTTTGAGGCAGCTTGGCAGAGCAGTTTCTGTGTGACACTTGCACTGCTGTTGTGTAAATAATCACGGTGCCTGTGCAATTCCCCACCACCATGGACTGGGGCTGTGTGGAGAGTGTCTGCAAACGTGCAAATTAAAGCACTGCATTTGCACAGAATGCCACATGCACACTGGCACCATTTGGCTGCATGACCTTGCAGCAAAGCCAGTCTATAATTGAGGTGAACTGTAGTTGAAGGAGCAAAAATTGTCATCTCCACTAGCATCTTTTTAACAGAAGTCAAAAGTTTGGCATGATTCTTGAAAAACATTTTAAAAAGGGGAAATCTCTTTGCTGGAGAGTCTGTGTAGAGCAAATCAAAGCCTCTTTGCATCTTAGCTCTGGTGGTGGTGTCCATCTGTGTTCTTCAAAGGACTTGGATATCAACATTAGCAAGTAATTTGTTCTTAGGAAACTCAGGGAAAAAAGAAGTTGGTGATGAACATAAATGCCCACTGCACTAGTTAACAAAGCATCTTGTTTTTACAGGCCTAGCCTGGCCAAATACATTTTAAATTGTTTTGCCAGTTGGCCAGCCTTGCCCCTCTTGCCACTGTGCCATGTTGCTGCTGAGAAGTGTTTTGGAGATCCTTTCTGGTTTGTCATGATCTGTGAGCATTGGCATTCAGGGTGCAAGTAAGAACCACCAGGTTCTTAATTTCTTTTCATTAGGAAGAGCTACTGCAGGAGAAAGTATTGGAAGATACAAAAGGAGAAAGGTAGCACATAACTGAGGAGAAGCACTTGTAGAGCATGACACTCTTTGCTGCTTAATCCTTTGGATTCTCTTTATTCTATCTTGAATATATGAGTGTATCTATATATATTAGTAGACTTTTCATAAAAGATGGACTCCAGTTTTTGCCATGCAAGAATTGATGCAACAGAAGAAACAACACAGTGGCAAAGCAAAATCCCTTCAGTTCATGGCTGATTCTCAGTGTTATCTTTCCATAGAGCAGATATTTCCATTCTAGTTTCTGCAAACTAGGGGCTTTCCATCCCTCTAGAGCTTCTACTCATCCTAGTTCAAAATTAAAAAAGATAAACTTTTTTTTTCTCCTTTTCCTCTTATCATTCTGTTTCCAAAACCTCTGAAAGAGTGATTCCACAGGTAGCTGGCTGGCATCTGCTGGTGTGCAAAGCTGTCCTTGGCAGTTGGTATCTGGGTGTTAATTCTGAGGTGCTGTGAGTCCCAGCAGGTAAATGCAGTTAATCAGCATGTGAAACACTTGGAATCCTGGTGCCCTGTTTGGATAAAAGCAGGCTCTCACTCCTGCAGTTGCTGTTCCATCCACTAGCAGTGCTGCCTGGGGACTTCTAGAGGCCAGCAGAGGAGTTTTGGGAGAGGCTGGTGCCCCTTCCCAAGGGAGTGAATGAAGACTGGAGGAAACAAAGCCCTTTTTTTGCAGCTTCACTTACCTCTATATTAAATGGATTTGTCAGATCCTTGGTATGCTGGCTTCATCTTGTCAAAGTATAGACTGAAAGAAAGGCAGTAAATGGAACTGCCACAGGAGATCACACGTGGCTTTGAGAGGGTGGTTTTGGTGTCAGGTCTTTTCCTTGCTGCAAGGTGAGTTTGAAAAGTTGCTGCCCTTTGCTGCTTGTCCTCAGCCTTGTGCTGTCCCAGCAGTGACGTGTTCATAGAGCTGAAAGTGCCTGAGTGAATCCAGATGAATTTTTTTTGTTCCCTCCCCACCCTTCTATTTTTTTTCCACCCACATTATCTTTAGTGTGGACCAATTTGTTGAAGGGACAGGTTGAGGGCAAAATTGAGCAAAAGAAATTGAGAGCTCTGTCTTGCCTTGAAAAAAATGCTCATTTAAGCATGCATGTTGAAAGAGTATCATTTTAAATTCTAGCTAGTGATCTCTTGAACAGAAATGAAGCAGCTCTCCTTGAATGCTGAGGATAACTTCTCTTAAGTGCCAGTTTTTCTTCCAAGAATGGAGGAGGAATAGAAAATGAGAGACACGGCTGTTGGATGAGTTTTGTATTGTGGAGTTCATATGGAGAAGGGTGGCAAAGGTATCTGATATGGAGATGATCTAAAAGGGGATGTGGAGGTGGCAATCTGCACAGATTGCAGGAGCGGGGGAATCTCGAGACTTTAACCGCATTGATATTCTTTGTTTCTAGAAAGTTTCTCAGCTGCGTGGACTTGTGACAGCAGTAATGACACACATGATTGAAGTACTGGTCCTATTCCTTGCCTGCTTATTTTGTCTAGTGTTAGTGGGAAACGTGGTGAGCTGAGCCACAGCTTGGCTGAGTTGCCTGAAGTGATCCTGTAAGTCTGGGAGCAGCAACAGTCCTGACTTACTCACAGCTTTAACAAATAAACTCATTTATTGTTCAGGGGTTTTTTTCATTCAGTGGTTACAAGAAGCTGGTTGGTGTTGACAATTTCATCCTCAAAATAGCTTTCTCTGTTTCCTTGCATGCATCTGGTTCAATTTTTTTTTCTTTTTGCTTGTTTTGAAAATACTTACAGAGGCAGTGGGGTGAAGCATAAGTTTCTCTGCTTTTCTCTGAAAGGAGATGGTCGGGAGGATATCACTGGCAAGTGCTTTTGGTTAACATATCATTGTCCTGTATACTGCTTAAGGAAATGACTACTTTGAACATAATTCCTGGAGAAAATCCTCTTCATTTAAAAAGAGATTCTAACTTACAAAAGATACAAGACAATCCTTTGATTAAGAAACCTCTTGCAGCTGTAATTTTGCATAGACCTTGACACAAGGGGTTTTTTTTTCCTGTCCTCCTTTCAAATTATTGGTTGCAAAACTCCACAGAGATAATCAGACATGTAAATCATGAATATATTTTTAGTTCAACTCACTGATGTAGATTCATTAATATGTTAATATGACAAGGAAAGCATAATTTAAATTGCATATGCCTAATTTAGTTAATAAATGCTTGAAATGCAGTCCCAATTTTAGAAGTAGCCGCACTTGATACCAATTTTTCAGGGGTTGTTTTCCCCTTTTAAATCACAAGGAGAGTACAAAACCTCTTGTTTTATGTACAGAAGTAACTTTGTGGTGCTTTTTACCCTGACGATGCACAACCAAAGGACCTCTATGCTGGGAATCAGTGTTCCTTGTACACATTGTCACATTCCTAATGATTGAATTGTAATAAGTTGCATCAGTGGAGACCTAGTGAGGATTGTGGTATTTGTGTAATTTGAGTTCCCAGACTGCATTAAGTGGAGTTAGGCAGGCAGATAGAAGATAAAAAGAGAAAAGTTTCCTCATGTTCAAATATGGCCAAGCTCCACCAAGGCAAATCAGGGATGTGCTTGCCCTGTATTTAATTTGCAGTGGCCTAAGTAAATGAGATACAAATTACTACTGGAATTAGAATTAGACAGCTTCTGAATCTTGGTTGAACACGCAAAGCTGCTATAATATCAGGATTTTTTTTTAAGCCCCTGAAGTGATATTTGAATGCTTACAGGCAATAAACTTTTCAGTCAATTGATTCCATTTCTGTTGAATTACCCTCAAAAGTGAAGTTGTGCTTTAAGGACTATTAAAGAATTTCATTCCATTTAACCCGTAAATACGCCACAGGACTTGAGAAAATGAGTTTGATAATTGGTTTTTTTTGAAGACTTCAGCCTGGAAGGCAGCATCTTAAAAGGACTTAGCACTGAGGAGTCTCTAAGGTATCCAGTTAGAGCCAGTCACACTGGCCTGACTCCTTGGTCTGAGGTAATGAGGTGTGACAGATCAGGAGTGCACTGCATCATGGTCAGGACCAATAACCCCTTTCAGAAAATTACATTTCTGCTCTAAGCAGTCGTTTGAGTTGTCTGCAGCTAATTGTAAACCGCCTGCTTTTACAGAAAGGGAACTCTTATGTTTCCCAGTAAATATCACCATCATGCTCCAAGACAGCTATGAAGTACAACGCTCTGGGAGAAAGCTCAAGTCTGATCAAATTTTATTAGACTGGAACCTGTTCCTGCCTACACATGTCTTGATTATACAAAGAGACTTGCCACTTGACAGAATTGGCTTTTGTGATAGCTACTGCTGTGAGAAGGTGGTGAAAGAGAGGTGTGGATTCACGTGCTCCTTCTCACTGAAGGCTGAACTGAGCAATGAGCCATGTCTACATCCTGGTGGGCACCCAGAGCTCATCAGAGAGGAGATAGAGAAAGCCAGGCTACTTGAGGGAATGATAAATCTGCTCTGCCTTGGACTATTCCCTCAAAGAATATGGACTGCAAAGGAAAGCAAGCATTACTAGGTCAGCTCTAGGAGCCTAAGGTTCGGTGAGATAGATTCCAACCTCTGTCTGAACTGCCTAGTGGTTAATGTAGCTTGACAGCTCCTCTCAAATGAGTGGTATGGACAAAACCTCGTCACTTTGTTCAGCTCAGGGCAGTGGAGGCAAACTGCATTAGCCTTCATTTTTTAGGAAGCAAAAGCAAAAAAGAAATGCAGCACCTCCCATTACACTGTGGGAAGTGTAGTTGAGTGAAGGTCATTAAACTGTCAGCCAAAGAAGTGCAAGCTGCTGGGTGAGAGACCTGTATTTGCATTAAATCAAAACTCTTGGGCCAAAAATTAATGCAAGTTATAAATGAAATTATAAATGTGAGTTTCTTTTTTAAAGTCATATTGGACAAGCACTGAGTTCACTGAGCAGAAGTACTTGCAGGTTTGAGCACACCAAATGCTTTGCATGACAATGAACAGCGTGGATGAGCTGTGATCCAGGAGCACTGAGGTCTGTCATGGTCTGGATATGAGGTGTGACTGGACCACTTTGTTTCCTGACATTTTCCTCTGCAAGCACACCAAGTCAAGCTGGGTGGATGCTAAGGAAGAAGAAAGACAATACCTGCAGCTGAGAGCAAGGGTTTGGAAGGTGAGGGACAAATGGATTGGTTTGAAGACCTTGAAGCTGCTCTCTGGGGAAGGAGACAGTGAAGAAAAGAAGAGGCTTGTTCTTCCAGAACAAGATCAACAGGACTTGCTTACCTCTGAAGGGGACTGTTCTCCAGAGCTGCTGGAGGAGAACTTAGTTTGAGGGGCATGGGTGGTGCTGTAACATCCCAGTGGCCTTTGGGTTGTCTGAAAGATGTTGGCTTGCCAAGATCCTTGGGCAGCAGCTACCTGGTCAGAAAACTGTGTTCAGCAAATCTTTGCATTTTATCCTAAACCAGTGACTTCTGCTCTGAGCAGGCAAGTACTTTCTTTCAAAGAGGTTTGGAAGTTGCTGTTCTCTGGCATTGCTTTCTGGAAGGGGCTGTGAGAACTGAGATACTGTGCTCCAAACCAGGTCCTTCCCTCTGCCCCTTTTGGTGTGTTTGCATGACACCGTGTAGAGCTCTCCGGGAGCTCTTCTGGCTCCCAGGAGAGTTTTCAGCTCTTGCCTTTCCCTCAGGGCAGCACACAGAGCTCCTGGCCAGAGGGCTGAGGATGACCAATGCAAACAGGGAATAAGATTTGCTGCCAGCAGGAATTTACACTGACTTCAAATACTTGTTGTGCTCGGGTCAGCCTGGCTCACATGTCCCATCCTAGGAAGTGACAGCAGTGTCCAACAGCCCCTGTCCTGTCAGAGGGCAGGGCTTTCTCCTGAGGACAGGGAGTTGTCATCAGGCCTCTGCTGCCTCAGTGCCTTCCCCATCTGGCAGCATTCCCTGCCTGAGCGCGGCTCCTCCGCGCCCTCCTTTCTCCTGTGCCCTTTGCTTGGCTCTGGTTGTGTGTTTGTTTTCTCTCCCACACTGACTCTGTTTCATTCACTGCCCAGAATAATAAGAGGTTTGTTGAAAGGGTGCTGCTAAGTAATTTGTCGTCTTCATTCATTCTCTCTTTGTTTAATGTTTGTTTTTGCTGTGCTTTGAATACAAAATTATTAATTTCATTGTAGTTTATTTCAATAGTATTTATTATTGTGGAGGCTCCTACGCAACCCCTCTTACTGCCATAAAAATCTCATAAATGAATACTTATAATCAGTTATGATGGTATTTTAATTTCCATTTCAGATACAGTCTGAAGGCAGAGAACATAAATACAAGGATTTCCATTAATTCTGGTGGCTGGTGTGAAAAACCCTCAACCCGAGTTCCCAGAGTGTAGAGCCTTTGTGGTATTGCCAGGGTACATCTCAGACAGTGCAGCCACAGCACTGATGGACATTAGTCCTGCAAACCAGTCCCCAGGCACCTCTGGCTAAGCCTGGAAAAAACATGGAACACACAGTGACTTATCACCTGGACAAATGTTGGTTTGAGCCTCCTGTATGCACACAAGAATATTTACCTGTGGGCAAAGGAGTTTATTTAATAGTTCCATGCATTATAATGGCAGAACATTCATGATATATGTAAGCCACTGGAGAAAATATTTGTGGGATTTTTTTTCAGCCAGAGAAGATCTGAAATGGAGGTATATTGGAGCAGATTATTAATATCCTGCCCATCCAAAATCTGGGAAATGGCTTTTAGTGTTTCTCTTTCCTTTCCCCGTTGTTAGAACCTACATCAAATGCTGCCTTTTATCTGAAGTGGTTTCCCAAGAGAACTGTGCTCCATGCCAGTTCCAGGTATTCATCCTCTGTCCTGCTCTGAACATCTTGTTTTTTCCAAATTCTCAAGTGTGAAGCAATAACATTTTGCACCTAGTAAAATGTAGTAATATACTTATACTGCATGCACTCTGATCACTGAGGTCAGTCACTCTCAGGCTTTGCTAAAGGAGAAAGCAATCATGCAGTGGGCTTGGAGTCCAGCAGGTCCTGAGCTGCAGGTGTCACCCCTCAGCAGCAGCACTGCCTGCCTGCCTGCTCTGAGCCCCACTTCTCTTCTCTTCCTCTGCTGGTTCTGCTTTCATTTCTTCTGCCTCTCTTTTCCCTCCTGTCTTTCCCTGCTGCTTCTGCTTTCATTTCTTCTGACTCTCTTTTCCCTCCTGTTTTTCTCTGCTGCTGCTGCTTTCATTTCTTCTGCCTCTCCTCTTTTCCCTCCTACCTTTCCCTGCTGATTCTACTTTCATTTCTTCTGCCTCTCTTTTCCCTCCTGTCTTTTTCTGCTGGTTCTACTTTCATTTCTGCCTCTCCTCTTTTCCCTTCTGCCCCTCAGGCTGCTGTTCTACCTCTGTCCTCCATCTTCTTGTTCCCTTGGCTTCCTCCTCACTCCCGAACTTGGTCGTTTGTTTTGTATAGCAGCTACTGGCTTTTTTTCCTTTATTGGAGTTGTGCAACACAGCAAAGGAACACAAAGTGTCTCAGGTTAAAGCTGTCCATGGGCACATGAAGGCACAGAGGCTGTCCTGGGGAAGGTTTAGGTTTGCAGGGTGCCTCCCTGTGTTGTTGTTTTACATCATCCTGCTGAGCCCCAGTGCTGTGTTATGGAAACAGTGTGTGGTTCTTGCTCTGCAGCACAGCTGATTTTCCTGGGAAGCTGTGAATAGATTGTATTCCTATGGTATGTGTGGTTTGGTGTTGGGGTTTTTTTTAAAGCAGTCTTCATTTGAAATTTTTAGTGAAACTCCTTGTCTAAAATTCTGTGGATTTAGTGAACAGAGCTTTAAAAACAAGGGTGGAATACAGAAGAATTACTTGGCACCTGCATCTTCTCCTACATTTGAAGTAATGAGCTTTATGTGGTACATTTGTGTAGCTAAGCTGTAAAATTTTGTTCCTAGCGATGATTATGCTAAGAACTGGCTTTGCTAGCTGAGGTGCACGTGAACCCAAACAAGGCTTATTACCCTGGAGACTTGATTAGAATTGGGCAGAGGGCTGCCTGGAAATAAGCAGCATTTCCATTAAAGGGAGCTGTAGCTGCAATGAAGTCGGTGCTCACCACTGTCAGTAAGAGCTGTCCGTCAGTCTGGAGCAGTGGAACCTCCTGCTGGAGACAGGACGTGAGCCTGCGGGGTGCATGAGGACACTGCTCCTTCCTTCGGGTGGTTTTTCCCCTTTGGAGCAGTGAATCATGTGGCAATCCAGCATCAAGCAGGATGCTGTCAAGGGCTTTGATGGATTTACAGAGAGAATCGATTGTGCACGGGCTGGATGAACTCTTCAGATGCCTCACTGAGCATCAGCAAACGAAAGGGTCATTATCCCTTCCCCTCTCCCCCCCTTACCTCATCTGTCATCTGCTTGTAGCCTGCACTAATCTCCCTCCTTAGACCTTTATTGTGAGTTGGCCTTACTTGAAAATAGATTTTGAGAACCAAATGTGAACAAATGGGTCCATTGCTCATGGAAATAAGTATTTTTTTTTCTTTTCCTCTTCTTGGTGGTAAACATGCTTCACAGTATGAGCATTGTTAATGCAAAGGCCACCATCCTTTTGACGCTCAATGGTATTTTTGATGAAGGCTGGGATTGGGTCACCAGAGCGGATGGAACATGACTTCTTGTGCTGAAAACGAGAACGTGGAGATCTCTTACACTTGAAATTATAAAGATGTTTTTTGTCCATGGTTTCACACTCCTCTGTACAAGCAAACCTTTATCTCTCAGGCTTATGTTTTATGTTTAGTCTTTAGGCTTGGCTGGTACTAATTAGCGACAAATAAGGTGAAAAACAATGAGTCAGATGTTGAGAAAAAGTTGTGGGCTCTTTTCTGTGGAAGCAAAGTGCTTTAGCTGTACAATCTGGATTTCTGGTTAAGCAGGAGATTTTCATGTCCTACCAGGGAACTTTTGAGTATTAAAGTAATAGCATAAGAACCTAAACATAAAAAAAAAAATGTTTTATGATCACAGGTATGTTACACCACTGAAGAAGTTGCATCTTACAGTTGCCACTGTAAGTTCTGTGTTGTGCTCATGGGCTGAAAATCTCACACTTTACAAAGCTAATGGCACATCTCATGCCCCTAATAAATTCTCAGTGTATTTGGTTTCATGTGCAGCCTTCCATTGGCACAAACAGCTGGCTAAAACAAGCTGTTTTGGCTTTTTCTGCTCTTCACTTTTTCCCCTCTTCCTTCTTATCTTATTTTCCCGTTTGAGTCACTGCAATGTGTTAGGTACTCATGTAGCTCACCCCCTCAGAAACATACGTGCCCATGGACTTTTTTTGGAAACTTGTGTTCAAACTCACAAGGCTGCACGCCTGCCAACTTGCTGTGTGTGGGTGTGCCAGGAGCAAATTATCAATTACTGGCAAGGAGAGAAATCTCCAGGGTGGAGGAGGCCCTGGAGATACCCAGAGCATGTTTCTTATGAGATTTTTGCAAGGATAGAGATCTGGTTATTTCAGTGGGTTACACTGCACGGGGTGACATCAGGCTGGCAACCTGTCACTCAGGCCTGGAGTCCCTCAGCATCTCTGTAAACACACAGGTCTTGAAGGGATACTAAGGAAGCTTGTTGATGGAACTAAATTAGGGAGGAGCTGCTGGCTTATTCCTGAGGTATTTTCTGGAAATTGTAGAAGGAATTTCTTCACAGAAAGACGATTGAGCCTTGGAATGGGCTGCCCAGGGAGGTGGTGGAGTCACCATCCCTGGAGGTGTTTCAGGAAAGACTGGAGATGGCACTCGGTGCCATGGTCTGACTGACACCACGGTGTTGGGTCATGGGTTGGACTCAATGATCTTTCCAGAGGTCTTTCCCAACCTAATCCATTCTGTGATTCTATGGGTTAATCCCATATGTGATGCTTATGGAGGATGGGCCCAATCCTGACCTTACAAAGATGCTTTTTTTTGTACTTAATTTGTGTATCTTCAAAGATATTGCTTCTCCTCTAGCATTTAATTTCTAATAGTTCCTATATTAAGGAAATGTTTTAAGGGGAAGGGAGTTAGTACGTGCTGCTTTTAAATCTCTGAATTGCTTATTAATGTAAGCTGCATCACCCTGGAATTGTTTCAGTCCACAGGGACTCAACACAATCATCATCATCATCACATCTTTTTTTTGGTGTGCTTTCCTGCTCTTTCTTTTGCCATGCAAGGAAATCAGAATCTCAAAGGGAGCCTTGGAGTTTGTCTTGTTTGAAAAACCTCCAGATTTCTGGCTTGCTGTCACTGTCATCATTGAACAGCATTGCAGTCAGGTACCATGGTGATCTTAAACACTGTCACACTGCCTGCATGTACTTGTCAAATAATTTTTGTAAGGTGTTTTTTATTGCTTTGATTCCAAGATGCTGAAACAAGAGGTATATCTAATCCCCACTACAATGTCAATGCTATTTACCTGAGAAGAAACTATTTTTTAATTATTTGCTTAGTGCTTGTCAGCACCTTACTCCTTTGTGCTGCTGTAGCTGCACAAGAGCAGCTTCTGATTGGGAATCTGCCTGTGTAAAAGTACTGATCACTGAAACACAAATGGAGCTCTGCTTCTGGACATGGGTTTCAAATGAACACTGGTAAGAAACTCTCTGAAAGTAGAAATACAAAACAATATTCTCCTAACTTCCCTGGCCTTTGACGTGTTCAGGAAGCCATTCTTACCAGTCTTGTTCTGAGCTTGAAATGATTTGCTAACATGTGGAAAATGCAATGCACACAGAACTTAAGGTGTTATTGTTTAAAAGCAAAACCAGTGAGAGACTCCAAGTCAGAAATACAATTTATTAGGAAAAGAAAAAAATCAAACAAGCAAACAAAAACCATGCGATAATTAAAAAAAAAAAAAAAACCAAACCAAACCAAAACATGGACAGAGTCAGAATACAACCTGACACTCCTTTGGTTAAGGGGCTGTGAAGTTTGAAAAAGCCAACAAACAAGTTAATGACAACTTAAACCATAAACATGCTATAATTGTTTCTTTTTTTCTCCTAATTCGTGGCTCACATAAGGGTCAAGTGGCCAGAAGCACCACAAACTAACTTACTGGGAAACTGGGGCAGGGGCTGGAAATAAATCTTTGAGTGGGAGAGCTTTCTTCTGGGAGAACTTTTACAAATATAAATATCGAAACACAGAAAATCTGGTTCTGGAATACCTAAATAACTTGTTGTGTTGGCTTGACAAAGGCTGATTTTCAGCATCTAACAAAAGGCACTTCTGATTTTTGAGAGTTAGTTATTATTATTATTATTAGTTATTAATCTCAAGATCTGAGATTCAAAATAGTTTGGTTTTTATCTCCTACTTCAAAAAGAAGGCCACAGGCTCTTCCTGGGGCTGATTCCCGCAACACCTACCTGAGGTCAAGCTTCCTGGGCAAATCCCTGGGGGTTTGTGTTCATTCAGCTAAAGCTCTGTCTCTAAGGCTGGCCTTGTTTTTTTAAAAGTGTCCAGAGAGCAAGATAAGGCTCGAGGTGATGAATTACTGTTGTACTACTGGCTTGTGTTTCACTGAGGATGTAGCTGAAATGGGGCAGTATCGCAGCCTCAAAGAGGTGTTGCTACAGCAGGAATTCTGGAAATACTGCAGGGGTTTATTTACTTCCGTGAGGACTTGAATTCCAGCTTTTCTGTGTGATGCTCACCCTCCCTAGTGTAGCCTCCATACACTGGGCTGCCTGTTTCCCTGCTACACAGGGGCTTGGGATGATATCAGAAAATGTGAATTATGGTGAAAGGAGTGGAATTACTCAGCATCCAGCTTGTTCCTCCTCCCGCCAGCAGCTGAGGCAGGGGATTTGTTTCCCAAGTTCAGTGCCAGCACATCAGTGCAATTTCTGACAGATGCTACTCTCCTGAGACATGGCAGAACTTCATTCTTTTTCAGCTTGGCTGCACCCACAGCGTCTCCATCTGCAAGCAGGGTGGTTTTTCCCCTCTGTGCTATGGATCCTGATACACACCTTTGGCTATTTCTTCAAGTTTGTTGATAATGGAAACAGCTTCCTGGAGCTTGTATCCAAGGTGTCAGAGGTATCCTTGGAAGAGATCTTTTCCCTAGGAGGATACAAAATTAATGTGACCTGATGGGCAGTCAGAATAAAAACAGCAAAGAAAACCAAACAGCACAAAACACAAAATTCAGATGGCTGCCTCCAAGAAGTACAAGGTGACATCTGGGAAGATGTATTCCCCACCTAATTTTTGGCAGACAGAATTGCTTGTGAATGGTGTGTGTTGAGTCTTGTGTCTGTAGGTTTCTTGTGTGGTCAGTGGAGGGAGAGGCTTCTCCAGGGAGTGGCTGGGGTCGATTCCGAGGGCAGATTCAGCCTGACAAAGACTGCCTTAAGCACTGCAGCTAACGGGGCTTGGGGTGAATACTCCTCAGTGTGCTTTATTGCACAAATATTTGTAAAAGCCTGTCGGTTGCTCAGCCAGCACCTCCAAAAGCCACCAAGTTCAAGCGATGCAGAAAGGGAAGTTTGTTCGTGGTGCCCATGCTGCCCATCCTCGGTGAGCACGGCTGTTCATCTTTTCCTGTCCTGCCCCTTGATCCCTCCAAAAGCACACTCCCATGCTTTGGGTGGCAGCCTTCTCCTGCCTCTTTTGGGAGGTCACACTATTTGATCTTTTTTTGGCCAGAGGTGAGAAGGGGCGAAGAGAAAGGGTTTGCTGTGAAAGGGATTTTTAGTGAGGTATTTGTCTCCTGTTAACTCGGTGACATTGTAACAGCTGTGCCTGTAACATTATCCTTAGGTAAAAGCTGAGAGTTTGCTGATTGTTGCCCTCCAGAGCTGGAGTGGTGTCCTGTTCCCTCTGCGTCTTTTACACTTTGACTTCTCAGTTTTTAAAACAAGAAGGAAATTCAAGGTGAGTGCAATTTTTCGTGAGGATTGCACATTTATAAAAGTTGTATTACAAACAATGGAAAAATACTTTTATATAGATTAAGAAAGAGGAAATTTGTTTCTCTAATGCTCTAAATGAAACAAAATCTTCACCAACTGATCATCTGTTGCCCACAGAAGTATCTCTGAGTGGCTCCGAGTAGTTTTGTAGACTTGGAACCAAAGATGTGAACACTTCTGCAAAAACAATTAAACCTCTTTAATTCTGCTTTCCTTTCTCTTTCTTTCTATTGCCTGAGGCTATTTGGCCTTTATTAGTCTTTAACAAGTGTATTTTTATATCTTAACAATATGGAATAATTTAATATAATTAAATTGAATAAATGGAATAAATTTAACATAATATCAATATTTTTGCAGTGAATACCTGTTACAGTATAAAAGGTTTATCATAGGGTTAATAAAATTGCCTAGACATTCTATCTTACAAAACTAGTAAACTGCTATGTATCCAGTTGCTGACTGTGGTGTTTGGAGCAGGAAGGACTGGATTTGACAGCATGGCTGTGAAGACAGACAGAATTAAACCTAGGGTTTTTTATCTTCTTCTTGGAAAATGTCAGTGTGTTCTAAAAACCAACCATTTACTCAATGTTGAAGCATCACCTACAATGGCAACATGAATTCCTTTCTGTCTGAGCAGGAAGCAGCCAGCACTATCTATGGAGTTTTTCCACCAGGGATAAATCCACAGGAATGCCTCCTGACCTCTGTGTCTTGAACTTCTAGCTTAACTTAGCCTGCTTTCCCTGTTTATCCTGTGCACTCCTTGGGTGAGGGAGTTTCATGCCAAGGAGCAGCCCTGCTGATACTCAGAATTCAGAAACTGCCTGAAAAAAATGTACCAGGAAATACATAGGTCAAAAAGAGGGGAATTTCAGTCAAGGTTTTATTGGTAATATTTTTAATATTCCTTTACAGGAATATATGTTGTGCTTATAAACCAGCAAGAGTTGTGTGTCTTTGCTTCTTAGAAAATTTATAAATATGTATCTTTGAAATTATATATCAGATAGTTCATGGTTAAGGGGAAAGCTCTGTATTTCATTGTGTGGCTTTCTGTGGAAGGAGCTGTCTGGCCAAATCCTGCACTATGGCTGATACCAGCTTAAAAAGACTTCCCAAATCCTCACATTTTGATGTTATCAGCTGTCTGTGTTATCATAATGTTGCATGTATTGACGTGGACAAAAAAAAGAGAGCAGAAGACAGTGTGGAAGTGCTGAGCTGTAGCTGTTGGGTGCAGCCTGGTGAGGATGAGCAAAGTGCTTGGCTTTGGAACAGGAGAGCTCAGCCCACAGCAGCCAGATTTTAAAGTTATGGTTTTGTTTCTGTTTTTCTCAGCATGACAAAAACTTTGTTTTTGTAGTGTTACTGGAGAACAAGGTTAAATTCTTTCAGGACAAGTTCATTGTGTCTGACCTGAAAAGAAAAAAAAGAAGAGTCTTTTATATTTATCTTTAAAATGTATTTGAAATGAAAATGAAAGAAAAACAGTAAACAATGATGGAGGCAGGGCTATTTTTGTCATGATATTCTGCCTTCTGTCCCCTGTGCACACACTGTAATTTATCCTAGCATTTGCTCCTGCATGAGATGAGTTCCACACCAGGTTTAAACCATTTATGAATTCCCTCTGCAAAATGATGTTTTGCAGGGAGTGCAGGGCAGAGAAGCCCTTTTGCCTCATGTTGTGGCAGCTGGGGGTCAGAGGAGCCTGTCCTCATTCTAGCAGGGAAGCTGTTTCCCTACAAAATTCAGCTTCTTTCTTGTTGGCTGGCTCAGTGCCTGGTGGCAGAGTAGTGGGGGAGACAGTCACAGAGAGGAAGCACCACAGCATCATCTCCTTTGTTATCAGAGTTTGATTCAGCACCTCCAGGCTTTTCTCCATGAAACCACGGCTCAAGCTTAGCTTGCCTTACGCTTTATTTCTTCGTGTTCCTGTGGGAAGGATCAATCTCCTGTTGATCTCTGGGCACTGAATTGCAGCCCTTGTTGCAGTGCCTGGCTGCAAAGCCACATCTGCCAAGAAAGGCGTGTTTGTCTGGTGAAGTGCTGCTGGCCGGGTCCCTGCCCAGCAGGGCAGCACTCGACTCTCACAGCTTGGCTGCTGGGCTGGGCTGGCACCTGATGAGGACATTAACTATCAGGATGCTGATGCCTGACTGTTTACAGGTGGGTTCTGGAAGAAGGTTTTGGGGCAGGGTATGTTTTCCCAGAGACAGGGCTTGTTTTCCCAAGGCGTTGCCCACCATCCTGTTGCACCAGAGCTCTGGCAGCTGTCGTGGTAGCCACCCACCACACGTCCCGGTGTCAGGATGCCTTGTGGTGGCATCAGAATACCTTGTGGTTCCTCAACCACGGCATTTCCAGGTCACCTGAAAAGCTTTAGGGACACTTTGTGACCTGAAGCCATGCTCAGAGTGTGAACCCAACCGCTCTCCCCTCAGGGCCCCAGGCATGTTTGCTGTGTTCACCGCTGAGGGTGGAAAGTTTACATCAGCTACTGTTCAAATAAACTTAATTGGTTTGGACTTTGTTTTTTGGACAATACACATCAATTGTGAGGCAAGGCTTTTATTGGCAATTACATGTTTGCTTTTCCCTTGCAAAGTTACTTATGTACTGACAGTCCTTTGATTTAAGACACCAGTTTCTTGGGCAGACACATACTGCTATCTCCTCAAGTTACCCCTGTGAGATGGCCATCACCCATCCCTGAGCTGCTAAGCTTCATTTTCTAGGAGGAGATTTTAATGAATTTGTGTTTTATTCTAAATGAAAGTGCCTATTTCTAAGAATACGGTTTGTTACTTTAGTGCTGCATCGTATAAAATACAAAAATATTTAATTATTACTGTTGTTCAAAGAATCTGGAATTCACTGCATATTTAGAAAAATACTCTGATATTTAATGCTTAGTTGATGACTAAGCTTTGCTTCAGAAATAATTGGTAATTCTTCAGATAATGCTTGTTCCTAGAATTAGGTAAGAATGGGTACTCTTTGTCCTAAAGGAGGGAGAAACTGATAGTGTTCAATATTTGTCTTCCCACTCCTCCCCTAAGTACTTAAACCATATGTAAATAGTCACCTACAGTCCCTTTTACATTGTTTTAATTAAAGCCATCTCTGCTTCTTCTGTAATTTTTCTTAGAAAAAACAACTATAACAAAAGTTTATGTGACACATTTGGCATGAATAAACTAATCAGGTTTTACAAACCTTTTTATTTAACTTTTAAAAACGCTTAGGAGAAAAACAGATTGTTCCAGAAAGGATGGTTTAAGGAAAAGCCTTGTTAAGGTCATGGTCTTTTCCTGCATTAATTTTGTATTTTTCATAGTCATCTGTTACTTAAAATATCTTCAGGTTCGTGGTTGCTCTGGAGTTTATTTGGAATGCCTAATGACAAGCTTCAGAGGGAATATTTGTAATCCTGTACCTTGGGGAGAGTGTCAGGAGCTGACATCCAGGACCAGGAGTTGAGGCTGAGCCTGGGCACTTGCTGACTGTGACACATCCTGCACTGTCACGTGCCTGAAGAGCTGAATAACCATTTTCTGTCCTTCTTTCCCCATACTGCACAGCTGGGGCTGCTGCACTCCTCTGCACTCTCAGGAGCCCGTAGGTTTGGTAGTTCTGAGGGAAATAGAAGATAAACTCACTCATTTTGTTTCTAGTTCCTTTGGCATGCATAACGTTCAGAGGATAAGGAGGGAACGATGCCTTTAAACTGGATCATTTGTTTTGGTCTTAAGGGCACCAAGCTATTTTTAGAACTTTATCTGTCTTGTGAGTTAACTGAGGTGTTTTGAAGTTCAGTCCAACAGGAATAGGGATTGTTTTACCAGCAAATGTGAACAATTTTGTTTTGTAAGTTGGAATCAGTGTTTAGTTACTCTGTCCCCGTTTTTTTTTGTGGATCACAGTTGTGAGAAGATTCAGGACATAGATAGTGAGCAAGGCTGCTGAAACAAATGTACCCAGGGAGCAAAACTGAAAGGGCTTTGGAGATGCATTTTGCTTTTTTTCATATGGATTGGAAAATAATTTTGCTTTTCATGTTACAGAATATGGATTGTTTTACATAACTTGCTGATGAGCTCCTCTCCCTCTCCCTCTCCCTCTCCCTCTCCCTCTCCCTCTCCCTCTCCTCTCCTCTCCTCTCTCCTCTCCATTACAGCTCTGATTTCAAAAGCACACGCTGTAGAAAACTGAAAACCAGGAGAAAAGCCTTTGCCAGGCGAGATGCTTTCCTCAGTTCTTCATGGATGCCTGGATGGCATCCCTTTAAAAACCAAAAAAAAAAGAAATACAGATGAAAAATTCCTTCAGGCTCCAGGAATAATGTGTGGAGCTGCAGACAGGAGCCAGTCCCATTGCTTTTAGTTCTGCCTGATGTTTCTTCTGGCCATTAATGATCAGCCCTCTCCCAGCACAGGGAGCTTCAAAGGTCTTCAAAAGACACTGGCTTTTCCCTTTTTTTGGATGGGAGGAGAGCTAGGTGGGACTGCTTGCTGCCAAGACTCAAATGCAGCAGTTTTTTTCTGTGAATTTGAGGTTCTGAAAGATTCCTTGGTCATAATCTTTGGTCTTTCACATCCTCTCACCTTCCTCTGAATTTTAGGATACAAAGCCTATATTGCAGCTCTGAAAATTCATCCAAGCTTGAGTTTGGCTGTGAGCTGCCTGCTGGTATTGATCTCTTGCTCACCAATGACTTAAAAACAAGTCCATTTACTTAAAAACAAGTCCAGTTCTTGTCATCTGACAGAGGCAATTGATTTGTGTGGGAGGCAATTGATTTGTGAGTTTCTTCCCTGCTTCTTTAAAATCCTTTTTTTATTTCTAAGGAAAGCAGTCTGGATTTATGGGTACTGTCATTAATGGAAGGTAAATACGTCTAGAATTCATGTAAAGCTCACTTTGAAGGATAAAAAGCAAGTGTCACATGAGCATTTATGCTAGCATTAAAGCATCACCAATATAAACATCATAGTTAGCATCATCTCATCTCAAACCTTTTCAGGGTCTTTTTAGTTTCAAGAAAGGCCTATAATGATATTTTGGAAACTGGATTATAGACTAGACACATTGAGCAAGATAAAATCCACATACAGCCTGGTTCTCTGCAAAGCTTATGCAACAGGTTTGGAGCCTTACACAAACTGTTGCCATGCTGAATGTGGTAGAGCTTTGTATAACAGGAGTCTTATGTCATCCCTGCAATTTTTAAAGCAGAAGTGGATAATCCATGAACAGAACAGTAAGGGCATTAGAGACTAGATGGGAGACTAATGACTACTGATGGATTACTGAATGTCAGGTTTTGAAGCTCTCAGCGTGGTCCCTTGCCCTGTGAACTGGCATCTCTTTCAAACAACCAGCCCAGCTCAGGCATTAAAGGAAAAGCTTTGCAAGAACTTCCATGCTGCAGCAAAATTCACATTATTGAATTGGGCATGTGTGCTTTGTTGTGCAGACCACTCAGATACTGCAGATCTTCAAATTCTGGTAATAAACCCAGTCCTTGATTAGATATTTAAAATATATGGTTGTCTTGTTCTCCTGGTCTGATCAAGGTCTGATTGTGTTTCAGGCTTTTTCTGATAACAAACCTTCAAAACCATGGTATTGGAGTGTATTGTTGACACAGATTTGGTTTAAAGGCTGCTTCAGATTTTACTTTCCCATCCTAAGTTGTGTTGTCCTTCATAGGAAGTAAGTCTCTCGGAGTGCTCAGTTTTGTGCCTTGTCATATCTGGTTGTTTGCTAACAGGAAAGAGAAGAAAATATGTGCTAATTTTGATTTCTTCAGCCAGAAGTCTTTGGTGTGTGTTGGGTAAAGGTTGAGAAAGGGGTTTCTTCTCCCTCAGCAAGAAACATTTCTGTATTCACTTCAAAGAGTGCTGGCCCGTTTTGTCACCTATGAAAGCTGATGGCAAGTTGTCTTTTGCCCAGAGTGAAACTGTACCTCTTTCATTTGGTGTGAGCTGCTACACTTGTTCACTCCAAGGATGGACTATTCCTCCATCCTTCTACACCATATTTTTCCCCAACAACCTTTATCTTACCATTGTTTTCTTTTTGCTACATCTGTTCCTCTTTCCCACTTCATGCAAAAGCACATTAATCATTAACATCTGTACCTGTGGCTGAAAAACAGCCTTTTCAAAGCTGCTTTCAGCTGAGCTGTAAATATTGAGCAGTGCATCCACTGCTACCTGTGGACACCACTTGTGAAATACTGCTGCTATTAAATGCTCCAGGTGTGCATTTGGGGGGTAGTGTGTGTTGCTGTACAATTTGGGATGCTCAACCCATGGATAACGGGCTCAAAAAATGAACAGCAGAATTAGGGAGAGAGGGGACATGACTCAAAATGAGTGTAGCACATGCTGGTATTAAGCCCCCTTCTTTGGGACAGTGCCTGTGACATGGGATCATCTTTTTGGAGTTGTGAAGCCTGAAATATTTTGCTGTAAGTGCTGGACACTTTGGTTGTGTCACACCTGGCTGGCTCCAAAGCAAATATTTTGGTCTGTGGTTTTGGGGGTTTGTTTGGGGTTTTGTTAAGGGAGAAAAACAACCCAACAACTCTGTTTTGCCCTTCATAGCTGAAAACTAAGAGGACAGTGATTAGAGCTTTTACCTAAGACAAAAAAAATTAGGAAAGCTGCTTTTCTGGCCATTTTATCTCATAGCAATAAATCTCATTGAGCTGAGTGCATCTGTCCATATGGATGTGGCTATTCTGAGACTAAAGAACTTTACACAGTGCTACTAGTGCTCCAGACCTAGGTGCCAGGCTCTTTTTGCTTCTTCAGAAGTTATGTTCTGGTGGGTGAATCTGTAGAAATCAAATAAAACATCAAATGCCAGCCCCTCATTATAGTTAGATAAATGTGTGTTAGCTGGGGGGAAGTATGGTGATTCATTTTTTTAATGAAAAGAAAATGTCTTCAAATGTTCTTTTTCTGGTAATACAGTCTCTATTCAATGTGTTGTCTTTTGAAAGTCTAATCCAAATTCTAACCACTGTGGGTTTTGTTATTTGAATTTATTTCCAGATTAGAATCCCTCACAGGCTATTATTTTTACATGCTTAAGACTCTTGTTTAAAAAGAAAAAGTAGGCAGCTTGGATTTTAATGCAGCCAGGTCAGTAAATAAGGATAATTTTCAGCATTTCTATCCCTCCATCCTCCCCATCCACACAGCTCCTGAAGGGGATCTCTTTATTTTTATTGTCCCTTACAGATGAGATTATCTCAAATTATTGTACCCATTTTGAAGGGGTGAGGGGTTAGTCCAGTCTTCATCCTGTTCATGAATGATACAAAGAACAGTATCCAATTCCTGGAAGCTCTAGAGCTTCGTTTTTCATTTTGACTAATTGTTTTCTGGAAATAATGAGCAGCAGTGGCTTCACAAAGCATGGTCTCCTGGCACCCAGATCATTAATGACTCACTGCATCTTTAGTAGCAGTTAAAAATATGCTTTTCCACACTTTGAACAAGTTCTGGTGCTTTTGCTCACAAAGGAAGGGTAATGTGTGGTGGGAGTGAGTGGAGATGTATTTCCTTATCATTTTCTATTCATGACTGTTCTGAGGCACAGAATCCAAGGCAACCAAAAACTTGCAAGAAAAGAGGGATTAGAGGTGTGGTCCTGAGGAAAACTATTGTCTGGGGTGGGTTTTTCTCACATGGCCAATGACCCTCTTGCCTTCTCCTTAATTCCTCTACAGAGATGCAGTGCAAGGACCACTTCATGTTTTTGAGGCTTGTCTGCAGTGAGAGCACTAAAATTGTCCCCTGTTCTGGAAGACTTTGGCTTTCTTGGAGATTTTGTGATGGAAATTTCATCAGCCACGTTCTTGAAGAGCAGTGCTGGGGGACAGTGGAGGGAGGGGAGTGCATCATCCACCTGGGATAACCTCTGGGAGAGGTCTCCAGCAAGGGAAATCCCTCATGACTCCTCTCAAGTGGTTCACAGGCAGCTCCATTCTCATCCCTCCTTGATTTTTCTTGTGAGGACAAGCAGTGTAGAGCCCCTCACTGAACTGCAGGTGCATCCCTGAAGCTGCTGCTGAGGATTGACCCCTGACTCTTTCCAGCCCAAAGTCTAGGACTGCATTCCCCTTGGATCAGTTCTTGGGAAGATTCTGTGATGATAGGAAAGAAAACAGTGAGGTTAAAAACCAGAAATCCAAATCTGATGTTGTCTGTCCCTGTTTTATTTTGTGAGATTCAGCCTGAAAATTGTAATTGATTTCTTTGTGTGACTGCCTGGCTTTCTTAAAAGGTATAGTGGAAGTTACTGTTTTGAAAGTTACTCTTTTTTTGTTGCTTTTTTGGTGCAGGGGATGCTCATGGTGCCTCCCCTGCTCTGCTGTCACACAACCCCAAAAATCCCAAAGCACAGCCAAACACTTCACTGGTTTGAAATGAGGAGCTGAGGTCTGTAATTTCGATTTAAGGTATTTCATCAGCATTTAATTACAGTCCTTTGTTAAGTGGCTGCATACAGAAGTAGCACAAACCCATAATATGGTAATGCTGAGTTCTCTTCAAGAACTTGTTTATTTGGGATCCAATCAAAGGAGGTCAGAAAAGCCAAATTCTCTCCCTGGTTATTTCAGGAGCACCATAGTACCAATACCCTTTTCATAACTCAGGCAGATAATTTAGAAATGTCTTTACATGTCTACAGCTTGTTTCCAGAAATGTTAATTGGGCTTGTGGGATGAAAGGCCATTCCAAATGTAAAGCTGCTTCCCAGCACTCTTTATCTCAGAAGAATACTTTTCTCCGAGGAAATTAAGGCACATTTTACAATATCCACTATATTTCCAAGCTTGCAGTAGAGCAGAGTGAATGCAGGGAACCAAACATGCCACCTCTTTTCCTAGAACTTTTTACTGTTTATCAAACTTTGTTTTCGATTTCTGAGCAGGTTTGGCCCTTCTGGAAATGAAACTCCACTTCTGGCTTTGCCTCAGGCACGGAGCAGGCAGGTCCTGTGGGTGCTGTGTCTGCACAGTGTCCTGGGCTCTGCTCTCCCTGCAGATCCTTGGCAGGCTCTGGGAATTGAATCCCAACAGTTCTGTGGTGGATACAGACAGCTGCTAAGAGACTTGAACCCAGCTTTGCTAATTAATGTATGGTTTTTGTTTTTAATCTCCAGAAGGGAGATGAAATGATGCTTTTGGAGAAGCAGTCATTTGGGTTTTGTAAACCCTTCTGAACTCTGTGTGTGTTGGAAAGGCTTGAGAAGGAAGGGAAAACCAGAGGTGCAAGCGTTGGCTGGTCACTGACAATCCCTGTTAGGCATTCAGCAGGGGGGCAGATAAAAACAAGCTTAAAGAATGGGAGGAAATAAACCTGAGAATTGAATTATTTATTGCTGCTGCAAAACGTGTGCTGTCTCCTGTCTCCTAACCTTAAAGAAAGATGTAATAGGCATGGAAAGATGTAGCAGGGTTAGGAGAGACATGAAAATCCTGCAGGCAGGTGGGAAAGGCACACAGACATTCCCTGTTCTCAGTGACATTTTTGCCTTTCTATGCAGGCCCCTTTTTTCCTACTAGCCCTCAAAATCATTCAAATCTTTCCATACAGTTTCCACTACCTCCTAGCCTTTTCACAGGTAAAGGCTTAGCTTCCCAGGAGGCAGGGGGTTTGAAAAGCAAGATGTTCAAACCAAAACCATCTATTTTTATCACAATGCTGCAGTTGTCCTGGCTTTGTTAGCACCTTTTGGTCAAGAGAGCAGCTGAAAGAACAGCCATCAGTACAAACCCCTAGGCTTGGCAGGATTAAAAATCCTATGCAATGTTTTGATGCTTGAAAAGAGAAGAAGCACATGCATTTTAGGAGCACAGGTCCACTCACAGATTTTACTGTAATTCCACTTCAGGACAGCTGTCTAAAACCAGGCAACAGCATTTGGCATTGCACATCATCCTCCCCTTCCCTGCTTCCTTAGGAGGGCTGGCTCTGAGTTGTGTCACGCTGTTCTCCATCTCATCTCCCTGTCTGAAATCACAGCAGCACTCAGCTTTCTTTTGTCTGAGAGCTGCTCCGTGACTTCTCCCACTCAGGAGCTGCAGTGAGGAGGCAGGGCTGGTGCTGAGGCAGCAGTGCTGTCCCTGTGCCCTCATGGCCACGGTGTGCCAGGCCAGCATGAGGCAAAGTCCTGGGTGCTTCGGTTGGTCTCCCAGGAGGAAATCCTTAGCCTGGCCCCAGGAATGGGGAGGAGGTGAAATACATTTTATTTCTCCCAGTCCTACAACAAGAGCAGTGACCTTACATGTGCCAAGGGACATTTTCCTGATGCAGGAGGAGCAGGCTGCAGCATTGCAGATTTGCCATGAGGAGACATGTGCCCACTCTGCTGAAGGCTGGTCTCCAGACTCTGGGTGCAGGCCCAAAAAGACAGGTTGCTGTTGTGGAGCATAAAAAAAAAAACAAAAAAAAACCAAAAACAAGAGACTTCTCCTTTGCTTCAAAGGCACAAAAAGCTAAAAGAGCCATTCACATAATCTCCATTTTCCTCAGGAGAAGTGGTTAAGGTCTTTTGTTGCCTTCTTCTCCCCTTGTTCATGATGAGAAGAAGAAGGAGACAATGAATTAAATATCTGATGTGGAAGAGCTGAAGCCTTCTTTGTGCAGAAGTATCTTTGATTCTCATGTGTTTATTTTCCTATTCAGTTTTCATATGCTGAGTGGATTGCTTATTAATTGTGAAATGGCTACTGTGCAATTCAGTTATGGAAATGATTTCTACTTCAGTACCACTTGCCCTTGAATTGAGAATGGGAGGTCAACCAAAATTAGATAACTCCTCTTCATACCTTATATCTTTCTGAGAAAAAATACGCTTCAACATGATGCTTGTCAAGAGGACTATGACATTCCAGCCTTAAAGCAACCCTTGTGGCCAGGCTGGTTTGGGGGTTCTACTGAGAACTGGTGTCCTGATCTGTCCTGCTGAGAGCTTTAAACAGATTAATCCAGGTGTGCTGTTGACTGTAGTGCAGAGCTGGTATTCTATTGCCCACATTCATTTCTAGAATGAATTGTGAAATCACAGATTGAATAAAACAAAGTTGTAATTTTAACCGAGGCAAGGAGAGCTGTGTGGGCAGAGCAGGCAGTCCCTTGGCTGCAGTGAGATTCTGCTCAGGCAGAAATGTCCTCCCACGCTCGTCTCTTCAGGGTTGCACCTCCAGCTTCAGCTTTCACTGTGAGCCTTTGCTTTTCACCTTGCACAAGAAAAGAGGCTGAAAAAAAGAAAAAGGAGTTACATATTCTGCAGCAAATAATACCAAGGACATATTCTGTGGTTTAAAAAAAAAAAAAAACAACAGCAAAGAAAATGCAAATCTGGAGCTTTTCCTTTATTTTCAGAAGAGAGCTGTATTCCTCTGGTGTCTCCCTGCTGGCACATAATGCTGATATTTCTGTGCATTTGATCTGAAGGTTACTGAGGTCAGTGCAGAGATTCTCAGTATCTTCAGTGGACTTTGCACCACGCTGAGCAGGAGCTGCTGTTTTGCTGATAAATCCGTGTGTGATGCCTGGCCTCAGGCTTTGGAGCAGCAAGAGCATCAGTGTTGGAGGGGCTGTAAACCAGGCTGGACTCTGAACACGTGGCTGCCCCCTTTGCTGAGGGAGGTTTCTCATGGTGAATTGAAAGACAGCAGTTTGCATTCTAAAAGTAATGAGGAAAAAATATTAAAAATTATTTAGACCAGATTTTTTTTTTTCCAATTTGGCTTTTTTGACCCCTTGTAAGTTCACACACTCAAATTGCAGAACAGAAACAAATACAGTTATTTTGGTCCCACTGAGGAGATGTGTTTGCAGTGGCCACATAACTCTTGAGTAGATTCTTTTGTCCTGATAAGTTCTATTTTCAGATCCTCAGAAAGCTTATGGATAAATGTCATAAAAGCAGCAAAAATAAAAGCCTATTTGGTCTGACTGCTTAGTCTTGTTAAATATTTTAAGAAGGAAAGCCCAGCTGAATCCATGCTGGACTGCAGGCATATTTTCAAGCCTTTGGTACCTTGTTTATGCATTTTTAGATGAGCAGTTCTGCCCAAATGCCAGTGTCTTTTCACCATCCTTTTCAAGGTGTGTTTGCTTGTAATTCCAGATGTGTGGGATCAGTGTGCCAGGGACAGAGGGTTCATGTTTCTGGGAGGAGATGGGGATGCTGCTGGTGGTGTGTGTGCCTCTCTTGTGCCAGCCTTGTGCTCTCCCTTGTCTGATGGTAAAATGCCCTGGAGCAAACAGATGCCTGGCATTGCTGCTTGCTGGAGAGAAGGGCTCAACAGCTGCCCTTCAAAAATTATTTCTGAAAAGTGTAATTTTGTGGGCACAAAACATATTTGCTCTTGCTGGGTCATGCTGATCTCAGAGCTTAAGTGCAGAATATAGGGACTTTATGAAGTGAGGCATTTTCAGGGCATTAGCTGTTGCCATTAAGACACATAAATCAGCACAGGGTTTGCATGGCCTTTACTCACTACTTGCAAAACTTGCAACAACCAAAATAAACACCTTTGTACTTTCAGTTCAGCTCTGAGTGTTGAAGTATTTCAGCAAGAGGACCCACCTACCCCTCATGTGCTCTTGTTCCAGGCAGTCCAGGTGCCTGTCAGGCCACAGGGCAAATGTGCAGGGTTCAGAAAGAAGCAGAAAAGAGGGGTTTAAACACATCTTACTCCAAAATGCTGCTTCAGAGTAATTCTAGTCTTTGGTCTCTTTTACAAAACCAGTTATGGCCTTGACTGAAGGCTGGCTGGGGAGGAAAAGCCAAGACCCTCTGGCCTTTGCCATCAGCAGGAGCCAGCACTGTCTGTTCTCATGGAAAATAAACTGTTTTAGGGTTACAGTCTTGGTGATGAAGAGAGAGACGGGGGCTCCGTGTGAATTTATTGTGAGGTACAAATGCTTACATAGGATTTTAGGAAGGCCAGTAATGTTTTACTACAATGATTGGGTTAATCACCTCATAAACAAACTTGTACATTTTAAACATCTCTTGCTTGCAGAAGTCTTGATGTAATTTTCTTTTTCTAGTAACTCAGTCTGATTGAATCTTCTTGCAATCTTGATTTAATCCTCAAAGTTCTGTTTGTTACTGCCAGAGCTTCCTATTACCAAATCTCCTATGCTAACCAGGTCCAAAGCCCATAATCTGTCTTTGTGTCCCAGTATCCCAATATTACAGAACCATAGAATGGTTTGGGTTGGAAGAGGATATTCATTTCTAGTCAGCTTTTGTACTTGAGCAGGACATTAATGGATTCCCGAGTCATTTATGTAACACGTAAATGTGAAAGAGCTGTGGAGGAGCAGGAGTGATATGTTTTGGGGCTCTAACCAAATTATTCAGCCTGCAAGCCAGCAGTACTCTCAGCCCAAATATGCCAGAATCCCAAATCACACAGCCTCCTAAAGGTCAGGAATTCTCTGCTCAGGTTTTTAGTGCATTCTTTCACTGCGGGATTATTTCTAAATGCAGATTACTTGAACTGTGTTGATTGGTATAAAAGTAATTCTTACCCCCTTGAGTTCATTCCTGTTCTCCTGGTATTGTTTATTGCAGTAACAGAGAGGAATGTGGCTGCCACTGATTTGATGAAATAAAAAGTTACATTAAAAGCACAGAAATTTCCTTGTGTCTTTAGGAGTTAACCAAGTTCCTGGTCTTGGTGATACCCTGTTACAAAAACATGCCCCAGTGGCAAGGAGGGTTTGATGCTGTGATAGGGTACTTCCTGAAACATTTAAGAAAATGGTAAATAATAACATTATGTTGAAACTTTATTCTGAGAAAGTGTTGGGGAGGTTATGATAATGAGTGATGTTTGATTTTAATTTTATATTTGCCATGCTGAATGATTCCCATGTTAGGTAATACATGGATGTAAATGTAACGAAAATTAATTCCAGATCTAAAGAATGTTCTCACTAGAAAAGCTGGATTTAGTGTAAAAGCAGAAGATGCATCAGTAAGGACTCTTTTTCTTAGACTAATTTCACACTGCAATTAAGTGCTACAAGACTGCAAAAACAAAGGCTAGCCCAGTTATTGGGACATGAAACACATCTAGAGAAAGCTGGAGACTGCTGTTTCAGCTCCATGAGCAGCCTTAAAAACACCAACCAAACAAAACACAGCAACACAGCACAGGAAAACAAGGACAGCTGTCAAACAAGGTAGAAAAATGTAGATCATAAGTGAGGAAGGACATTCACCCTCTAAGGTGCCCTGCAGAGGACTCTGAGAGGAGAGCACCTCACCTTGCAGTGGTTCCACTGAGAGACTCTGTTAGTGAAGAGCTGAAACAGCAGGCAAGGCTTGAATAAGTGATGATGGAGCTTTCTCACCACTGCCAGAAATGGAGTTTTTAAACACTTTTTATTTCTTTCTTTCTTTAAAAGTTTTCCATGTAATATATATAACTCTGTAAACTACATATGTATATATTCTTATATAATTATATATAGTTTTTATTTTAAATTTAGTATTTTAATACATGTTTTGTTTCAAATCTCACAGTGATACAAAGGTAATTTAATATTTTTTTTATGCTGGCTTTATGTGCTTCCGTGTACAGTTTGATGAAGCTTGCAGATATCACTGCTTTGTGGTTTTGGTTTTTTTTTTTTTTCCTTTTAAAACCTCTTCATGCATTTCTTAGTTAATGATTTTTAGCTCTGTTTACACCTTTGTTTAAATAGCAGCTGGCTCAAGGCCCAACCAGAGTTGCATACTGGGTCTCCAAGACAGTGTCATTAGCCTAAACAGGTTAATTGATTTATTTGGTATGCCATCACACCTATTTACCTCAAGCCACTCAAGCAGCAGAGGAAAAACGTTCCTGTTAAAGATTAAACATTCCACATTCCCTGTTTTAGGGTTTGAAAGAGCTGGAGCTCAGCTGTGCTTTCAAAGATGCTGGAATTCAAATGGGATCATCTGATGTGCTTTCTCTGACAAAGCAGTGTCTGTAGGGGCCACAGGTGTGTGTGCTTTTGCATTATTTTTTAGAAACAGTTCCGATACAGAGAGGTTTCCTTTTCATTCCTGCAGCAGGAGTCAGATCACAACATTTTCTGTTCCTTGTCTCAATTCCATTCCTATCTCAGGAAGGCAGAAGTTCTGGCAGTGCCCTTGGCTGGGATTACCCAGCCCTGCATGTAGTGGCCTTCCATGACCTGCTTACATGGTCAGTGTTTCCCATGCCAGGCTGGATCCTTCCCCAAACTGCTTTGGCCATATCCAAGATCAAGACTATGAGGGGGAAAAATTACTTGGGAGTTTTCTCCTTAAATACTTTTTTTTTTTTTTTTTTTAGTAGAAGTTCTGTAATGGGGGGTCAGGGGTTTGAGGAAAAAACAAACCTTGGAAATAGTAAGCTGAAGGTCACTGCAAGGTCAGAAAGGTACCTCTTGATGCCCTCTTGAAAAAGAATTGCCTTAAAAATTTAGGATATTCTGAGCACCTCAAGGTAGAGGTTTTGTCCAACAGATGAATTCCAAGAGGATTTAGCCTAAATTCCAGAGTGCAGATGCAGCATTATGTAGAGTCAAACATCCACCACTCTTCAGTGAGGGAGAGCCATGAAGGGGTTTCTGTTCTGTGAAGCTCCTGTGACTGCAGCAGCTTTTGTGGGGTAGCCTGAGCCTCAGGTAGCTGAAGATGTTGTGAAAGGGTGTTGAGGAACCAGGTGAGCAGGATTAGCTACCAGCAATCGATCAGGTGAGGCCACACAAAAAGTCTCAGGCATGACCTTGCAAGGAGTCATCCACAAATGAGAACAAAATCTGCATTTTGTCAGCACAAACAGATCCTTTTTTCTGCATTGTGTTGGTTCCAGCAGAGCTGTGGCTTTTTTAACCTTTCCTTTCTGAGCACAGCAATCTGCCCTCAGCACTGTGATTGCCTGCCCTGGTCAGCCAAGGGTCTGAGGGACACCCACCATGGAGGAGCAGTGTCCTCGTGGCATCTGGGAGCTGTGGTAGCCCTGAGTGAGAAGAACTGAGGGGTGATCACTACCCCCAGACCTGTGCTGGAAGTTTTGGGGAACAGTGGCTAAGAAATCCTGGAGTGATGAGTGTGTGCAGGGCAGCACACTCGGGGTGGGATGTGGGGAATGCAGAAGGTCAGAAACCAGAAGCAGGTGTGAATCAGTGTGGTTTTTTAAAAAAAGACAAAAAGAAATGGGAAGGTTTACAGAAAGCAATGAAAGTTAATATCACCAGAGCCATATAGGAAGAGGCTTTCATAAAAGTATTGTCCTTTTTTCTTGTTAATTAGTAAAAATCATGTTATTCTTGTTAGCTCTTTAATTTGAAATGTGTAAAAGCTACAGAGTATGCTACCTTCTAATTATTTACACTGATTTAATTACAGGTTGGCTTTTTCTTCAAAACTTCCTTAAAAGAAAGCTGCACCTCCAAAAGGCACAGGGAGCAGCAAGTTAAAGCTGCATCCATAAATGCTCATTTTTCATGTAGGATGTAAAATATGAGGTAGACTATTTTCGGGAGGCTGATAATGCAAAAGGAATGACATTACATTTGCTTTGCAGTATCAGGGATCTACTTTTATCCTTTGGAATTGTTCCATTTTCTGCAATCCTTAATCTGCTTAATCTGTGATATTACAGGCTTGATATTACATTAAAAGTATTAAAAATCTGCAATTGAGTTAACTTTTATTTTAAGGGGATGTAATATTAATTTGCTTAAGAGGTCCTTGGTCCATGTAATACCAAAATAATGGAGAATTAAAAGGCACTCCCAGTTACAAATATTTGTGCTTTATTTTATACTGTATTATGGAAATGAATTGCACTTTACATTAGACTTTTTGAAGGGCATGATTGTAGATACCTAGCAAAAATAGCTCTAAATTGAATTAAAAATAATGAACTTAGTGTTGTCAGAAATGTGGGAGTGTGAAATCAATGGATTACAATCCGTTGCATTTTTTGTAGAACTATCTAGATTTTGCTGTCATTATCATATGTCCCAGTATATCTTGCAGAATATTAATGAATATAAAATAACTCCAGAAGTTTGCAATGGGATCACGATTGATGCAATGTGATAGGAGAATCGATGCAGCATCTCACACTTTCATCATTCTACATTGGTTTGGGGCAACTTTTTATGGGTTTCTTTTTTTTCACCACTTATCAGATGTTCCTAAGATAAGAGTCTAAATGGCAAAAATAAATTGCTCTCATAAACTCCTGACACAAAATATTTGCACACAGGGGAATTACCCAGTTTAATGTCTTATTACTGTGATTTTTTGAAGGAAATACAAGCTAAAATCCTGTGGTTTTCTTCTTTTTTTTGGATCATTCATGCAAGGTGGATGTTGTGTACTGTGACATTCCTGCAGCAGCTGTTTTCGTGGAAGAGGGAGCTCTGCAATGTGACAGGACAGGTCCCTCTGAGCCAGGGGTAGACACTGTCGGTGAGAGGCCACCCAAAGCAAGGTTTGGAAGCAAGTTTAGAGTGCAGGGGTGAATTTCTCAGCGTTTATTTTCTGCCATTGGGCAGCACAACACGCAGTTCCCACAGTGCTGAGGAAAAACAGTCTGCAGTGAAGGAAGGCTTCTGTGGTACAGCTTGGCAGCATCATTGCAAAAATCACTTCTGGATGTGCCTTTTCCAAGGAGAAGGTGTTCTTGCTCTGTTAAAAAGTGTCTGATTTCCATTCTGAAATTCTGGTTATGTTGAGGTTTTGAGGGGGCAGGGCTGTGTTGTTTGATTTCTCTTGTCTTTTTTGTATTGGAGGAGGCATTTGAATTTTTTTCCCTATTCCTTCCCCCCATTTTTTTTTAAATTAAGATTTGCATTTGTGTACCATGCAAGCCTGTGGGCAGGTACTGGCTCAGGCAAAACCTGCTCTGTGCTGAGCCACGAGGATGGAGGCTCACAGCTGACCATTACTGACCAGTGACCCTCATGGACCTGCTGGGTGAGCCCAGAGGAGTGTGATGAAGATATTGCCAGGGCTGGAGCACCTCAGCCAGGCTGAGACAGTTTGGGTTGTTCAGCATGGAGAAGACTCTGCAGAGACCTTGGAGCCCCCTCCAGTACCTAAAGGGGGCTCCAGGAGAGCTGGAGAGGGACCTAGCACACAGTCATGGAGTGACAGGAGAAGGGGAGTGCTTTTAAACTAAAAGAGAGTCGCTTCAGAGTAAATATTGGGAAGAAATTCTTGACTGTGAGGGTGGTGAGGCACAGTTTCCCCAGAATTGTGGATGCCCCATCCCTGGAAATGTTCAAAGCCAGGTCGGATGAGGCTTGGAGCAACCTGGTCTAGTGGAATCCTGCCCAGGGATGTGAGATTTAAGGTTCCTTCCAACCCAAACCATCCTGTGATTCTGTGATTGATTTTCCTGCTGGAAGACCATTACACTTATGACTTGGGATAATAGTTACAGGATATCCCTGCAGGTGTTTTATTAGAAAGGTATTTACATGGAATTAGCACCTTTGGAGGAGGTGGGAGAGTTGACATTACCAGATAAACCAGACTTTTTGGCAACAGCAGGTTATGCCTAAGCCCCTGCCTCCAGAGCAGCAATCCCTTAAGAATTGTTTGGAAAATGGGACCAAAAAAATATCAGCAGTGGATTTATTCAGAAACGAGTATTTTGTCTTTTGTGTTGAATGAATGCCTTGGGACCAAAATGCCATTTGTTCGTGCCCGTGGGTGTTGCTGGGGAGCTGATGTGCTGTGAATTCCCGGGCCCTTCCATGTGCTGGCTCCTGATGTCTTGGGAACCAGCTCCTTGTTTTATTTATCCCCCACCGGCTTTGGTGTTTCAGCCTGATTTGCTGCTAATGGGAACAGTCTGTGCCAACACATCTCTGGTTTACCCAGAGCCCTGCCCTTTGATACCAGCCAAGCTCAGAATGTCCAAAAGGGCAGCACCTCTGAACTCTCCTACTTTTTTATTGGAATTCTGACTTCTTTTTTGTCTCTGCTGACCAAAAAAAATTGGGGACTATTGTATGCAGGTGAACCCAATGGGAAGGAATGACGATGTCTGACTCAATTCAGAAGGCTGAACGATTTCTTTATTATAACTATGCTAAAATACATTAAGATACTATATAAAGGAAGATACTAAAACTACATACTAGTTTCTCTAACACAACTTGTGACCCTGTTCTAGAGCCCAGCCCCAGGTGGGTTGGATTGGCCATCAGGCTCAAACAATCCTCACCAGAATCCAACCAAGCACTCACCCCAGGTAAACAATTCTCCAAGCACATTCCACATGGGAAAACAAGGAGCAGAAATAGAAATTGTTTTCTCTTTCTTCTCTGTGCACTCTATGAAAGGTCCACACGGCTGCAGTGCCTGCTCCCAAAGGGTCGGACGCAGAGCCCTGCGCTCCTCCCGGCGCTCCGGGGGCAGCGGCGGGCTGGCCGGGCCCGCGGCGCTCGGCCCGGCGGAGCAGCGCTCCTGCGAGTTCACCTGGGGTGATTCCTCTGCAAAGAGCCCCGCACGGTCTTACAAGCACCGCGTGCAGTTGAGACGGCTTCGGAGAGTGGGTCTGGCGCCTTGGCTGCTGCCTTTGAAATGCTGAATGTTGTTGGAGGATCCTCCAAATCAAGGGGGAATGAATATGAATACAATGATATGAAAATTCTGGGGGGTTGCTTTCCTTTGTTCCAATGTCGTGGCTAAAACTTAGAAATGTGGCGTGTATCAAAGTTGCTGGAAAGCATTTTAAGTAGCGGGCCAAACTGATACAATAGAGAACAATCGTAAATTTTTTAAGTTTTCAATTTCCGAGGGTTGGTTTTATAAAAATACATGAGGTTTTTAAGTATAGTTACTGAGACAGAAGAAGTCGTGCTTCTCTTAGTGTCTCATGTAAATATTTTTGCAGCAGTCTGTTGTTGCAGCTCCTAGAAAGCCGGATTCAAGGCTGGGGGCAGTTTGTGTTTCTTGGATGTTTTGTTTTGCAGCTCCTTTTTCTAGGCCGGGCTCGGAGTGGAGGCGGCCGCAGGAATGAGTGAGTGGCCATTCCCACCATCCCAGCTGAACCCAGGCTCCAGCTGGGCTTCAGGATCGGTTTTGGGTTTGCTCAGCTCCAAGGGGCTGAATTATTTTTTAGCAGTAGGAAGGAGCAGAAGAACCTTGTTTCCTGCTGAGGATGAGCAGGGACACCGTTTGTCCTGCTCCTGGAGGATGCCTTAGGGAAGGAATAAGGATTTCTGTATTTCACGGCTCCAGCTTATTTTGTTCCGTTTTTCATGGGGGAGATAAACTAACAAAGCATTAAATAAAACTGAAGCTCAGCTCTGAGCAGCCTTTTTTAAAGCTCTCTTGGGTCAGGTTTTAGGTTGGTCTGCATGAGAGTGGATAACCAGACACCGTCCAGCCCACATGGGAGAGTTTTAGCTGCTTCATAGCTAAAAGAATGTTTTGTGAGTGCACTTACACTTGTGTGAAGTGGCAGTGTCTCTGTGTAACCAAAGCGTTCCGTGTAATCAAAGAGTTCTGTTTTGATCAAACTTACATTCCTTTTGACTGACAAAACCTGAAGAGGGGAATGTGAAAAATGCCAGTCACTTGTTTTAAAATTTTAAAATTTTAATAGTAATAAAATAGTTATAAAAATAGTAATAAAAATTAGAGCAATAAGAATTTGAACAATCAGAGGACAATAAAGGACAATAAAAGGCAAAGAATTACTCATGTCCGGGTGCTTTGCTATGCCCCAAAGCACACCTTGCTAACAAAGGATTAACTCACAAAAGCAATAGCCTGTTGCATATTCACATATTCAAAAATTCTTTTCAAACAAAGGATTTCTTCTGCTTAGTTTCAACTCCCCCCCTCATCTTGTAACTCAATCGTGTTGGTTCCCCAAGGAGGCAATAATTCTTCTCTTAGAATCATAGTGTCTTGTTGCTGTTATCTCTATGCAAAGATTTTCTTAATTATCTTATCCATTCCTTGAGCTAGTTGCAAAAAGTATCTTACATCACATAGTTTCTATTTTAATATTATGCTATAGCCTAAAACTATAGTTACCACATTACTAAGATTAATACAGCATAACTTTCCAACATAATACATATAGTACTCATTTTAATATTTGTGAAGAGCCAATCATATAATATGCATTTTTCACAGAGAACAAAAAAAAAGTCCTCCTTATGCCTTAGGCTCAGGAAGAAACATCTCCTCCAGGAGCAGGTGCTTCCATGTCCTGCTGTCCACTCACATTCCCCTGTGATGAAGCCATGAAATCAGCTGCAGATGTCCCAGGCTGCAGGGGCAGCCCTGGCCCGATTAACCCTGCGTGGGCTCCCATGCCTCGGGGTGCAGGGCTGGGACTGGAAGGCCTGAGAGGGCACCAGGAGCTTGGCCTTGGAGGCCGTGCCATGGAGGAGCAGGGCCCTCGGAGCCTGGCACTGCCACGCTTCCCAAAGGTGGGCACAGAAAGCGAACCCTGCAGCGAGAGCTCCGGTTCCACTGAGCTCCTGTGGGGCTTGTCTGGGAAAGGAGACTTGCAACGTGTCGCAGATACTGCTGTTATTTGGGGTGGTGAGAAAAGCTGCTCCTCCTGCAGGAGCTGCTGTGTGCAAGCCTGCTCTGGACTTCTCTAGTCAGGGCTGGGAAAGCAAGGCTGCTGAACCTGGGCAGATGCAGCGGGAGCTGGAGAGGCTTTGGCTCTGCAGTCCCAGTTGCAGCAGCTGCTCAGGGCAGGCTGATGCTGCCTGGGTCTGGCCATGGAGAATGGTTCGCTCAGCAGGGGTCTGTGGTCTGTCCTCTGCATGGTGCTCCTCAGAGCCTCAGGGGTTGAGATCTGACTTTTCCAGTGCTCCCTAATCAAGGAATGCTGTGAGAGATACTCCAGGTTTTAATTCCCACTTTCTTTAGGAGTCTCCTGCAAACACATCTGTCTCGGGCAGATCCCACCTGGATTTTTATCACTGATACAAATTATCCATCCTAGTCAGACAGCAAAATGCAAGAAAGTCCATTGACAAATGGAGTTAAGCTGTCAAATTCCTCACCAAACTGCTGCACAGGGATCAAACATAATTGTTTTTCTCAAACATTGTTTTCTCTTCTTTTGTAGGAATCTGAGTTTCTCTGCCTGGAGTTTGATGAGGCCAAGTTGAGCCAGATGCTGAAGAAACTGTCAGAAATAGAGGAGAGTATGACTTTGTTGACTCAGACTACTTAATCAAATAAAGAGATGGCAACTTACAGAAAATGACCCTTGGTAGGTTTTCATAAATCCTATTTCAGCACATAGAATAGGGGGTGCTGGTTAAATCCTGATTATAGCCCCAGGAATGGGCTAAATCATCCTGTGAAGCTTTCTCATCCCCTCCTCCCATCCTCTTTTCCAAGACAGCAGCAACACTGTTTCCACAAAGCTTTGCATAATCAGGCCTTGGGGTGTAGCGCAGCTTTCCTCTTTATCTCCTCAGTCACTTCTGGGTCTTCCAGATGCTGTGGATGCTGGGCTGGATGAGCAGCAGAGGTAAATTGGCCAGTTGTGGCAGAGAGGAAACAGGCAGATTAGGGGGAACTCGTATTTATGCTTCCAAACCTTGGACTTTTATAGGACAAAGCCAGCTCTGTGAGCTCTGTCTGCTTGAAGCCCAGGAAAGCAGATGGAGTGAGTGAGCTCAGGGAGCAGAGGCACAAACACCCCTCTCTGTAGCTGTGAGCCCCGTGCTGCTGAGGATTCAGTGGTTCCCCAGGGCTGCCCAGCCTGGCTGCAGGAGCCAGGGGACAGTCGGGGAGCATCTCCTGGGCTGGTTTCCAAAAGGAGCAGTCCTGCATGTGCAGGGCACCTGATCCAGCTGTTCAAAGCCACCTCTGATCCCCAAAGACCATCCAGCCTCAGCACCTTCTGCCTCTTGGGCTGCAGTGGTGTAGCCCTGGCACGGAGCTGCACGCCGTGTCTGAGGGGCCAGTGCTTTATCAGAGCTGGACTTGGCTGCTCTTAGTCCTGTGTTTCATGGCTTGGTTTGACCTGAGAAAGCCTCAGATGGAGCCCAGGGTTTCTAAGTGGCTCAGAATGTGGGTAAAGGAAAAGGCCCTTGGCAGGCTGAGGCCTTACCAGTGAGACACTGTGTGAGTGAAGAAATCTGCTGGAGGCAGGTCAGGGGCACAGGATCTGCACTGCTGCATGGCTCCTGGCTGTTGCAGTGCCCACATCTGTGCTGGCACAGCCAGCTGCAGAGCAGCTGCTGCCCCTGCGCTGCCAGAGGCTCCCAGCAGGGTTTCAGTTCCCCTGTCCCTTGCCAGCCTGCTCACAGCAGGATGTCCCACCACACTGAAGTGTCAGCAGGAGCTGAGCCTGAGCAGGCCAGCACTTGCACAGGGCAGAGTAAGGATCTCCTCCCAGCAGAGCTCTTCCATAAAAAGGTGACAGTCCTGGCCCCTGGTTTGCTCTGTCACTTGCCTGGAGGGTCTGTACACACCTTTGGTTGGAGGCTACATTGCTTATTGCCATTTGATATTTGCTTCATAAGCAGCCTCCTCCTGAGCTAAAATTACATGGAGAGCTTGTACCAATATAGAGATGACAACATAAAATGTTCTCGTGCCATAACTAAAGCACTCCTCATCGCTTCTCCTTGAGAATTTATTGCTTGTGGAGCTGCCAGATTGCACTTGGGCACGAAATCTCTTCAGAGCAAGGGAAGGGCACCTTTTCCCATCTGCCTGGTCAGAAGGGGAAACATCCCTCCAGCCAATTTGTGTCCCTGCACAGGGAATTACCATTTCCTTTGCCGTGCCTGTCACACTGCTGCCTTGTCTCTTACAGGCTCCGGGTTCTGCCCTCTCCTCTCGTGGAGCCCCCAGCACTTCTGTTCCCCCAGCTGCCTTCAGCTGATCCTTGTCAGAGAGGAGCCGGGCTGTAACCAGTGCTGCTCCTCCTGCTGCTCCCTGAGTCACTGCTGCAGCAGCGCTGTGGAATGAGTGCTTTGTGATTCTCTGAGCTCTCCGTGTCCTTTTTCAACTAAGTTCATTCAAGTGCTTTCTGTGTTTTAGGACATATTTAAAAAAAAAATCAAGGTCAGGGAAGGATCATGATCTTAAGTAGCTTGCACTGTGTTACTTATTGTTTTATTTTAACATGGTCAGAGGATAGGAAAATGTGCTATAAATGGAAATTAAAGAGAAACAAACTGGGAACAGATGTCAGGAAGTATTATTTCATGCAAAGAATAATAAATATGTGGAATGGCTAACAAGGCAAGGAGGCTGAGGCAAAAAGTCTAGGGGACATTTAAGAAATAATTGGATACTTTCTTATGGGTGGATGCTTCTCTCTTCCTAATCTTCCCTCCTCTGGATACCTAACCATCTTCATTTTCTTCTCGGTGGATCTTTCTAAACTACTGTGCAAAACAAAACAAAAAACAAACAAACAAACAAACAAAAAAAATCCACTGGGTGGGTTGAGGACCACACTGCTCAGTCCTTGGTAGTCACTGGGCAGCAAAATTCTTTCTGTGTCACAGGGACATTTCTCGCTTTCTCAGGATTTTTCATAGGGGTGCATAGAGGAAAGAAAGAAAACAATTTCTATTTCTGCTCCTTGTTTTCCCATGTGGAATGTGTTTGGAGAATTGTTTCCCTGGGGTGATGACTTGATTGGATTCAGGTGAGGATTGTTTGAGCCTGATGGCCAATCCAACCCACCTGGGGCTGCACTCTCAGAGAGGGTCACAAGGTGTGTTAGAGAAAGTAGTATGTAGTTTTAGTATCTTCCTTTATGTAGTATCTTAATGTATTTTAGCATGGTTGTAATAAATCGTTCAGCCTTCTGAACTGGAGTCAGACACCATAATTTCTTCCCATTGGGTTGGCATTTACAATATTCCTGCTTCACCGAGTTGGATGTGGCAGGGATGGGATGCTGTGCTTGCCAATCCTCAGCTGCTGCTGGGACACAAGGACAGGTTTGCTCCTCGGCAGGGCTGTGCCTTCCTGCTGAGGTGGTTTCTGTGTGTGTACATCCATCTGCCTCAGCTCGGAGTTCAAGCCTGGTGGCCACTTCTGGCTGAGCTCCCCCAAAGCCCAGATTAAACCAGGCTCATGCTGTATGCGTGGCCAGGCAACTCCTGCAGGGGCTGGGGCCAGCGTGGCCACTGGAATCCTGCATGGGTCCAGCTGAGCAGGCACCCAGCACAGCCCTGTAGGCCACGGGGGCCTCATCCAGCTTTGGAGCCCACTGTGGTTCCTGCCATGGCCCCAGCTCCTGTGCCCATGCTAAGCCAGGCCAGCAGTGTGACACCAGGGCCATCACCTCCTCCTCCTCCTCCTCCTCCTTCCTTCAGGGAAGCAGGCAGGCACTTCACAGGAGCAGCCCAGCACGGCCAGAGGAGGAGAGGGAGGGAGAAGCAGCAGGAAGAAGGGCTGAAGGAGGGAACCCCAGCCGAGGGAGGCTTTCCTGCCCAGGGGACACAACTCCTGCCACACTCCGGTGTCCCTAGGCTTAGGAAGCTGTCCCTGCAGCAGCAGCACAAGCAGTGCCCACGTTTCCCCACAGCCTTTATCTTCCTTTCCATGTCACCTTTTGCTGGGCCGAAATGCCCCGCAGGTTATTCCTGTTTTCTGGGCATTGCTCCAAGCTGCAGCTCATCATCCAGGAGCTCCCTGAGATGTCTGGGTGCTGCCACCTTCAATCACACATTGCGCTGCTGGCGAGCCCCACACTCCTCTCTGCTTGCCAAGGCCATTGCTCTAAAGGAAATTTCCTTTTGTCTTGGTCTGCGTGTGCCCAGAACTGCTAAGGTTTTAAAGTGTTCTTCTAGGATATCTAAGATATTCTAGGCACACCATGTTTTTCCAAATCTAAGCCAAGCAAGTGCTGTATTTCATAATGTTTTGGGCCATGGAAAGCAGCAGATGATTATATACTTATTTTATGTTGGTGTTGATTTACTTTCTGATTATTCAGGTTGTTTAGTCTCATTTTATTTTACTTTTTTTTAATTTTTTTTTCTTACAGGTCCTTTCTCAAGTGCAAATAACAGTGTGTATGCTCTCATTGTGTTTTACACAATGGGAAGGATCTTGGAGGAGCCCATAATCTCCACATCTTACTGTGCTTGGACTTTTTAATAAACTGATTGATATATTGATTTTCTTTTCTGTGTGTCAATTCTTTGCTACTTATTGATAAAACAAATTGCTCACCATTTTTCTGAGGACATTTCCTGGCCATTTGTAGGTGCGCAAATATCTGAGGAGTTTTACCCCAAGGCTCACACTGGCCATAGATTGCTCACAGAAATGTTTTCTTCTCCTTCTGGGGAGTTTCAACAGTTTGTTCATTCATTCCAAATATTTATGAAGAGGTCCTCAGTGCTGGGGACAGAGGGAGCCTTTTGAATAAGGGGAATGCAGTGGTCCTGTAGCAGCAGCCACTGATGACTTTTTAATGTGCTGTGTTTCATGTGGCTTGAGACTGGAAAAACAGGCGAGGGCTCCTTGCCTTGAAGCTGGGCCTGTTAAAATCCTCCTCAAAAATGATTCCCAAATCCCAGGGAAGAGTGGCTGGGGGTGTCATTTGATGCAATGTGGGGGCTAGAGCTGCGCCCCTGGCTCTGCCTCACCATGCTGGGGGTAAAGATGCCAGCACAGGGGGACAGGCACCTCTGAACCAGTGCCACTTGGGAAGTGTTATCTTGGGATATCACCTGAGCTTTGTGTCCGAGCACAAAATTGTGGGTGGTGCTGTGGAGCTTCCCTCCGAATGTGATGGGGGCTGACCAACCCCAAGCTCAAGTCCCCAAAGGCTTTGCCCTTCCTCCTTCCTTTTAGTGGCAGGAAGGCAGATCTTGCAGTGCAAGAGTTCGCAGGAAAACAGGTTTGAAGGCGTGTCAGGGGTGGGGATCCCGCCTGGGGGTTTTCACCCTGGGGCCTTTGCAGGGTTATTGCAGCAATGGGAGGTCCCTGAAATGCAGAGCTGTCAGGGGGCATTGTCAGCAAGGAGGTACAAGAGAGATTTCCCCAAAGATGTTTTCCTGTTCCTTATTTTCTCTGCACACAGGTGACATGGTACTTGCATTTTAATTGCCTTAGTGGGCAGCAGCACTGCAACTCCAGCACTCAGCCATTATTAGCTCTTGTAATGGGATGGTATTGGAGAATACATAAAAACAGGTAATTGCATAAATGGCATTTTTGGATGCCAGTGAGTGCCTCAGACCCTCGAGGAGTGACATTTTACAGGAGTGGATGGGAGGAAAAAGCAATCACAGCACAAAACCCAAATCCATAGTGTTTCTGAGAGGAGTCTGGGAGGCAACAATAATACCCTGAGTTTTCTGGCCAGTTGGCAGCCCTGGCTGAACACAGCTCTACCTGGAAACTATACAGTGCATTTCAGTAATTAGTGGCATTTTTCCTGCCTGGCAAATCAAACCTCGGAGGGCATTAGAGCCTTCGTGGCGTCTCTGCTCTTGGCAGCAAAAGGGACAAATCAGCAAAGGCACCTCAGGAGTGGATGGGTGGCTCAGGCAGAGAGAGAGAGAGAGAAAGAGAGAAAGAGAGAAAGAGAGAAAGAGAGAAAGAGAGAAAGAGAGAAAGAGAGAAAGAGAGAAAGAGAGAGAGGTTTCTGCTTGATCCCAGCCACCTGCGTGTGGCTCAGGGCTCTCCCTGCACTCACAGAACGCAGCAGCCACCTCACCACCCTCTGAAAAACATGCAGTGGCCTCCTCCAGGCATCTCCCCAAAATAAACTCACTCCTGCACGACCTCAGAACAAATTGCATTCTTCTGTGGCCGAGGAACAAGGTGTGTAGAGTCAATCCCCTGCTCCAAGAGCCTGTGAGGCAATGGCATGCAGAGGTACAAGGTTAAAAATATGCCTCTAGAACTAGTGGCTGGGAACTGTAAATACCTTCCAGGCAGTCCTTAGGCACATCAGGAGATGAGCAAGCAAAGCAACTGGAATTTATAAACTTGAATAATTAATTATTCTTTGCAAGGAGAACAAACATTCCCATGTGCCAGCTCTCTTAGAGCCTTTGACAACTGGGCTCCTTTCTGTAAATAATGTTATGTAAGTTTATACATTTCAGTTAGTGCTTGTTCTAGCCTCTTCACAGCCCAAGGATGTTTTCACTCCAGTTTATTATTTCAGCTGTGGACAGATCATTTTGCCCTGGTGCATCTATAATGGGATTTAAATTAAGATGCTTGCAAGCAGTGGAACAGTAGTGAAATAGTGTCTGGAAAACATTGGTACATACCCAGGGAGAATGAAAAAAATAAATTAGCTTTACACTGCAGCACTGGGCAAAGTGTCTGCACCCTTCCCTGCTGGGCAGGACAGGATTCCTCTGTCTGAAGATAAAAGCTGTGAAGGACCAGTGCTGTACCCCAGCTGCATTGCAGGGGTGCTGGAGACATGGTGTAATGGCCATGGGTGCTTTTATTGCAGAGCACGGGAGCACCTTTGAGTCATCCAGCAGCCCTGGAACTGCAGCGTGCTGCAGTCAGAGCTGGCTGAAATGCTTAACCCCAGCGGCTTAATCTCCAGCCATTCCAAATTAGTACAGCTCCATTAACTCCAGAGGACTATTTACATGGGGGAGGTTAAATGTGTACAGCATCAGGCACAAAACCTGCTGTGATTCTGTACATGGGGCAGTGCTTTACTGATTTACAAGGCTAGATCTCATCTCTGCTGGTTTCTGAAGTTTTATTTTTTTGTAGTGTCAGGGGGATTTCTCCATCAAGTAGTATAGGGAAAACCCTTCATCTACTTCAGTTATGTTGCTGATCCAAATCCCTAATGCAGGAGATATCTTCCCTCCATGTCATTCTTCAGTAACTTGTGGCTGTGAGGTTGGATATTAAAACTTCATATGTGGACTATTTCATTTCTCTTTGTCCTGGTTTCTATTTTTGAATTATCGTTTATTATATTATTTATTATCCGCAGATCCCACAATAACAGGAGAAGAGCTTTGTGATCTCCTCCTTTGACTATTGTAATTCTGACGTGCCACATCCTGTACCCTGGATGGGCTGGGCAGGTACAGTGTGTCTAAGTCAGCACTGAGGCATGGTGAATAGCCCGTGGCCTCTGGGGTGGCTTTTAGGAGCACAAATCCACCTGAATGGTTACAGGAGAACAATGGCAGCTCTTGGGGGAAACCAGGTGAGTCATGAGCACCTGGTGGAAGGGATGGTGCAGGACAGGGAGCTGGGAGCGACGCCCCAGGGTGCTGGACAGGTCCCTGCACCCAGGGCTTGTAACTGCTCTCCTGAGAGAGCCCAGAGAGCTGGCACAAATCCCCTCCTGGACAGAGCCTCAGGCGTGCCTCGGAGGCTGCTCCAAAACAGCCCAGGCAGGTCCCACCCCAACGCTGCCACCGTTTAAAGGAGCCCAAGCACTCTCTTCACCCTGGTTTTGGTGACCCTTCCGCTCCTGCCACCCAAAGAAGGAGCCCTCAGCCAGGAGCTCCAGCCCCAGGCCTGGTGGCAAAACACTCAGTGCCTCTGCCTCTGGTGTGCAGCTCCCACGGGCCGAGCAGGATTTCACTGTGGCAGCAGCTGTGCCCAAAGCTGAGAGCTTTGCCCAGGGTTGGGAGTGTTTTGGAAAACCTCCTGCACATGGTGTTGGCACAGCTTCCTTTGCCACCCAGAATCAGCCAGCCTGGAAGCTAGCACCCTCCCAGGACTGGTTTTCACTGGAGTTGAAGTTGGCACTGTGACAGTCCAAGGGAATCTCATCCAAGATGTGCCTGAAATCAAGATGGTTTGGAAAAATTTCAGTGACATGTGAGGACTGGCAGTTTTCCCTCATCTGGGATTTTGCTGGTGCTTAAAACTGCATCTGCTAAAAAGTAAAAGCCAAGCAGAAGGGGTTTAGCTGAAGTGGGTCCAGTACACTTTTTCCTAGGTGTAAACAAAGGAGGAAAGTGACTTTGACTCACCTTTGAAGAGTCTTGGCAGTTTGAAGAGTCTTCTTCAGTTCTGCAGCTCTTCAGGTCTTGCTGCAAAATGCAGTGGGATGCCTCTGAACAGAGGTAAGGAGAGGTGCAAGGAGCTCATGTTTCTGGGACACAAAGATGGTTTGTATAGAGCAGGTGTCTTTTTTGTTTGTTGCAAAATAATTATTGTCCAGTTTCTGCTACTATAGAAATTGAGTTTCAAGTGGATTCTTCTCCATCCTCTTGCATCCTGCACTCTGCACTGCTGTGCCTGCCTTTTGTCTGTGAGGAAAAGGAGCCCCACAAGGAGGCAAAGAGTGCTGGTCACTGCAGCCCGTGTCTGATAAAGGCAGGGACGTCCTTCCAGAGCAGGAAAACCGATTAGAATCCAAGCAGCTCAGGAGTAATTATTCTTGGCAAATGCGAATCAATACCAGCACAGTGCAGCTCTGCCCACAGCTTGCAAATGGCAGCACACAACTCAACAGGGGCAACTTCCTTTGCACAGTCTCTGTGCTGTCCTGCCGGGCCTGCAGCAGCAAAGCTGCAGTGCTCCAGAGGGAAAAAGTGTTCTGAAGCACATGTGCCAATCTCTTCGACTTGAGTGGTTTTGCCAGAGCTGAACCTGCCAGGCACAGCTCCCCATCTCACCAAGGTACAAAAGCAAAGGCAAGGGGAGCAGAAGACCTCTGCAGCACTTGCTGTGCTGGCTGGCCTGGGTGTGGCAGGGGCGGAAGGTGGGGAAATGACCGTGTGAGGAGACCGCTGAAATGTGCTGGTGTTGCTGGCAAGCCTTGCTGACAGACCCTGCCGACCCTGGGAAAGGATCTGCACTTGTCTGAATTCCAGGCTCAAACATCTGGGTGGGAAAAACCAGGTTCATTCCTGGAGGAGCTGAGACGCTCCAGCTTGAATTACTTCACCTTTGCCTTTTAATTTTTTTCTTACTGCCGCTGGAGTTCTCGTATGCCACAGGAGAAATCTTTAGTCTCTAGTCATTATTTACATTTTAGCCTCTTATCTGCTGTTCTTGTTCTCTTTGGTCACAGAAGCACACTCAGGTTTGTCCTGTGCTCTCCAGGTGCCCTCCAGCCACACCAATCTGTCCACAAAAGCCAGGCAGATCGGTACCCTGGATAAGCTTTGGTCCAGCTCAGAAGATTGATTCCAGCTGTCCTGGCCTTACGGAAGGGTTTGGATTCAGGAGAGCCAGGAGGAGGTGTTTCAGTGCCCGTGTGCCTGCAGCATTTTCAGCACGGGGTGGGAGGTGGGTGCTCGTTCCGGACACAGAGGGAGGGCTCTGGGACAGCACTTCCCTCCTGTCAGTGACTCCCAGCCCTGCCAGGCTCAGGGCAAGCAGCTGCTCCGCCTTTCTGCCGAGCTGAGCTGCGGCGGGGGCGAGCCAGCCGCGTTCCCAAGGGCGGCTGCAGGCAGGCACCCGGGAATCCTGGCAACACACAGGGAAATTCCTGCTGCTTTCCCGTGCTGGGGAGGACGTGCCGGCCGCTCCGGGAGCGCTGGGATGTGGCTCCCCGGGAATGCAGCACATGGCCCCTGGGGCGAGCGGCCCACGGCTCGTCCCCTTCTCTCCGCACCTTGGCTGTCCCGCCCCTCTCGCTCTTGCTTTGCTGCAGGGACAGCCAGATAACCTTGACGATTTTATAACCTGAATCTCATTCCTCATTCTCCTTTGCTCCTGGCAATGTACCAATTATTAATTAACAGGCAAATGCTAGAGAAAAGGCCAATGTACATAGCTCACTTCCATTGGTGTAAACACAGCAGTTCCCAGGTCAGGTTTTATTACAGTGAACCCAAATACTGTGAATAAATAGCCTGGGGGAGAAGAAAAAAAACCCAAAAAAATCAAACAAAAAACCCCAACCCAACCAAACCAAACCAAACCAAAAACAAAACCCCAGAAACTATTTTGAACTTGATAAAAAATGAGAATTGAATTTTTTTTTTAAGATTCTATTTTCTGGCTGTTGTGCATGCCACGCTACCTATGGAAAAACTCGGGCAACAAGAATTTGTGTCACCACGCGATGTGACACCCATGCCCTGAAACTTCCCAGTACCCAGCTCCTGGGAAATGCTTGGTGCTCTGTAACTCCCTGACAAGGGCTGTACATTGCATCTCATCATTTGCATCATGATGCTGAGTAAAGGTGGTGCTTTTGAATAGGCAGGCAAAAATGTTATCCCAGATTCAGACCAAATTAAAGCTGCTTCAGTCAAAATGATTTGCTCTCTTTCTCAGGAGAGAGGGAAAAAAAAAATGTTGCAATGATTTACTGCTGTGTCTGTCACAAAACTTGGCTTTACAGACCTGAAACATGAAAACCCTGCTTCTTCCATGGAAGCAAACTGCACACCAACTTTGAGCACACATTTCCCAGGCCTCCCTCGGTTTCACCCCAGCACAAGCAGCCACCCAGGAGAGGTTGCACGTCTGTGCTGAGGTGTGGTCCCTGCTGTCCTGCTCCACCCAGGACCTGCCAATTGGCAGCACCAGGTAAGAACCATCCTGGGGCTGAGGACTTGGTGTGATGCATGGATTTGGATCCAGGGAAGGCTGAGTGGCCTGCTTGGGAGAGCAGGGCTGCAAGGAGAGCCCCCAGCCTCACCTCCCCTGGCGTTTTCAGGGCACGGCTGCTCTGAGCACAGCAGGGCCATCCCAGTCCTGCGGTGCTTTGAAACCTGCTGTGGGCGATGCCAGTGTTGGTTCTAGGTATTTTCCTGCTTTCAGACAACTGCTGAGGCCTGGGTGCTGAGTGGATCAAGGAATACTTTTGGATTAAAACACCTCCCCCATGAAGGCCTCCAAAGGCAGCCCGGTGACCAGCTCTGATTACAGAGGAGCAGGGTGTGGGACTGGGAGGAGGGAGAAATGTCCTTCCCCCAAAGGCAGCAGGCCATTCCAGCATTGACCAACCCTTTTAGCTTCATCGTGTTTTTCCAGGCTCCTTAGCACCCAGTGTCACGGGATGCACTACTCTAGTTTAGATTTTTGGGTTTTTGTTTTTGGTTTTTTTTTTTACAGTTGATCTCAAAACAGATCATTATGAAATCTCCTGTGCAGTGGAGCCAAGCTCCTGGCTGCCAGACACTCAATTCTCCTTTCAAACCCTTGTGTTATTTAATAGACAATGATGTTTGCCAATTTAGGATAATTCCTCCCTTTGCTGTAATCTTCCTGCTCTGATGAAAAGGACAGCTTTACTCAAACGTGAAGTACATATATAAATATTTGAAGAGGGATAAAATATGCAACATCTCTACCAATGCACTGTGAATGGGGATGTTTCTTCCAGAGTCCCGAGCGAAGGTTTTAGAGCAGCTCCAAGAGACTTGCAGCAGGTTTCCTATTGGCACCCAGAATTTAACACACAGAGTATGGGGAGCTGGGGATGTGCAGTGGGTACTGGTGCTGTTTCCCAAACTGGCTGTGTTTAGGGCTGTGCACACCAGCTGTTGAATTGTGGTGAAAATGAGTGCTGTAAAATGGAAGTGAATAACCTGTGTTTCATGGATCACAGAGACATACTTACCCCTCCCTTTGCGATGAAAACTATTTTTAAGGGATCGTGCCAGGTGACATTGAGACAATTCCTTTGGTCGGGCCTCTCCTTATACTGGATTGAGAATGCAGGTGCTAAAAATAGAAACAAATGGCATGTGTTCATTTTCATCCCGTGTAGGATGAAAAGGTGAGAGCTTCACAGTCTGTGGGAATTGTAAATCCGTCTGCTGGTTGCTATTGATCTGTTCACGACAAGATGTGTCCTCTTTGCTGCAGCAGTACACATTTCTATGTTTTATTCCAGTAAGCATCCTGGCTTCCTGAGAGTTTCCTTTGGCCTGCCTGCACAGGGATGTCTGGCTCGCGTTTGTAAGCTCACCAGCGTAGCAAGTAAGCAAACAACAACAGCAAAAGAGATTACTAATGAATGACTCATGCATGATTTAGCATCAGCACTGAAAGGAAATTCTCAAAAACTTTTTCTCTTAGGGAAGCCTTGACAGCTTAAACCACCTCTTTGCTTCTCCCTCCTGGGCTCAGTAACAGAAGCTCCGAAGACTTCCACGGAAAGCTGAGCCAGGTACGAAGAACAATGTTTCTTTCAAAGGAGAAACATTAAAAACTTACGCGGCACGCCATTGCTCGGCGCAGCTCTGGGGTTTTGCCCTTTTGCTCGATGCCGTGAGGGAAAAAATCATGAGGGGAAAACTGTCCGAAGGGAATGGCCGGGGACAGACGGACACCGCGCAGCAGAGCTGGCTCGGGGCCGGTGTCACCGGGGCGGGTGTCACCGGGCCGGGTGTCACCGGGGCGAGTGTCACCGGGGTGGGTGTCACCGGGGCCGGTGTCACCGGGGCCGGTGTCACCGGGGCGGGTGTCACCGGGGCGAGTGTCACCGGGGCGGGTGTCACCGGGGCGGGTGTCACCGGGCCGGTGTCACCGGGGCGGGTGTCACCGGGGCGGTGTCACCGGGGCGGGTGTCACCGGGCCGGTGTCACCGGGGCGGGTGTCACCGGGGCCACCCCCAGGCGGAGGGTGCCCCGTGTGGGGCCGTTCCCGCAGGGAGCGGGCAGCACCCGGCCCCGCTGGAAGGCAACGCAGCGCTGTCTGCCCCCTTCCCCTCGCTCCTCCGACAACACAAACAGCCTTTCCGAGGTAAACTGCTCCCAGTCCTCCAGCCCGGGCCGGGGGCGGCCCCCGGCACGGCGGGACAAGGCCGCGTCCGCCCGCGCGGGCTCCTCAGGGGCGCGGCGCCCCGCCAACCGCAGGGCCGGCCCCGGCGCGCGGGCCCCGCCCCGCCCCGCCCGGCCGCGCGCGCCGCCCGCTCCGCCAATCCGCGGCGCCGGCGGCGGCCCGGGGGGCGGGGCCCGGCGCGCGCCGCTCAGCGCCTCGCCCCCGCCCCCTGCGGCGCGCGGCGGCGGGCGGGGCGCGCGCGGCTCCGCCACAGGGCAACAAGTGAGCGGCGCTCCCCGCCCGCCGCCGCGGCCCCGCGGAACGAGCCCTTCCGCGGCCGCGGCCCCGCGGAACGAGCCCTTCCGCGGCCGCCCCGGCATCGCCCTCCGGTGCGGAGCCCCCGCCCGCTGCGCGGGCCGGCGGAGCCGCCAGGGCCGAGGTGCGGCGGCAGGCCGGGAGCGGGCGGGTGGGAGCCCGCGGCGAGGGCAGCCCGCGGCCGGACAAAGCATGGTGGAGGCGGAGGCGGCGGCAGCGAGAACCCCGGCGGAGCCCCGCGGCAGCCTGGCAAGGTACGGGCGGGGATCGGTGCTGCCGGAGCGGCTGACGAGGGACGGCGGGCGGAAAAAACCCGGTTTTAAACTTGATTGTTGCCTCCCTTGCTTTTTGCAGGTCGTGCGGTTTTCCTGCCCCGTCGCCTCTCGCTTATTTGCGTGGTGACCGCAGTGAGCTGGCGGCGCGGGGGGCAAGCGGCCGGAGCCGTGGATGTGGGTTGTTTTAGAGCTGGTTTTTAGGGCTGGGTTTTAGGGCTGGTTTTTAGGGCTGGGCTTTTCCTGCTCCCCGGCTGGGAGGCGCCGGGCGGCGGCGGGGTGGGGTCACCGCAGGCGGAGTGCCTGCCCCCTGCCCCGGCGGCCGCACATGTTGCGGTGCGAGCACGGCGGGCAGAGGCGCAGTCCGCCGGGCAGGGATGAAACTCAGGCCGGCTCAGCGCACCGTATGTTCGTCCTCGCTTCTTGCGTTCTTTTACCGTTTTGTTTCTGTTCGTTTAGCCGTGGGGAGGCGGCGGTGGTGCTGCCGTGAGGTTTCTCCGGGGAAAGCCGGAGCCGTGGGGCTGCGGCAGCGCCGGGAGCTGCTGCAGTCCGCTCCTTGGCCGGAGGGGAGGGACACAGGGTGGCGGTGGCGGAGCGGGGACATTCGCAGCGCTCCTGGGTCACCTCATTAACCCGCTGCCAGGAGTTGATTATTAACCCCCGCGTCGAGATTCTAGACCGTGCTGAGGCGGTGACACTGAAGCGTAGGCTTTGCTGGACCTGAAAGGGGGAGAAAGCGGTATTTTTGCTGGAGTTCGCCTGAATATACGTGCTCCTTCACGAGATGATGCTTTTCCCTTCAAACTTCCCGACACATCCTCTGCCCCGTCAGGAGGGGGCTTCAGGTGACTCACAGGGATTGTGGCTAAACTGCAGCTCGCGATTCATTAGTCATCCTGCAAAAATTTGTGGTGAAAGTTACTTGAGTAACCCTTTAATCCGACTTCCAGAATGCTCACTGCTGTTGGGGTTGATTATTAAATACTCATCATTAGTTTTAACTACGTAAAATAAGAGCTTGCATGGTTTGGTTGTTGGTTTGTTTTTTTTTTTTTTTTCCTTTTGGGGTTTTCTTCTCTCTCTCCTCCCCCTTTTTTTTTTTTTTTTTCTTTTACTATATTTTGGACAGAAAGACTTGGTTTGGGCACAGAAGAAGTTTAGTCTGGCCGTGGAAAGATCCGTGTGCAGAATTACACGCTAGACATGTCCTCTGCGAATTACTGAGGAAACATGATTACAGCGCACCGTCTTTAAAAGAGAGAGCCCAGAATCCGGTTCTCTCCCCAAGCCGCCCAAAGCGGTTTCGCGTTCTTCTTGCAGTTCCGCTTTGGCGACGAGCTCCGGGGCTGTGGCCGAGGGCGGGGGCGGCAGATGGCACTCGGCCGAGTGGCACGCTCGGGGCTCGGACGGAGAGCCCAGGCTGCTGGCAGAGGCTGCCCTGCCGCTCGGGAGCCGGCCGTGATGCCTGACGAACCGGCGGAGGAGTTCAGTGAGCGCTGAGTTGTTACGAAATGCGTGGAGGAAACGAAACGGAGAATCAGCTTTTCTCATTCGGCGGATTTAATTTGTAATGGTTTGGGGGGGTTTTTGTTGGTTGTTTGTTTTTGGTTTTTTTTTTTTTTTTCCTTCCTGGGGCTGTAAACAACTCGAGAAGATAGATATCTTTAAAAAAACAATACTGCCATGGAGATGGATTAAAATACAGAATGTTTATCTTGTACCTAAAAATGTAATGTTGTCAGAGAGAGTCAAAATGTTTTGGCTTAAAAGAAGCCCTGGTTTTGCTGCTTGCTTTGAACGTGTGACTTGCTACAGATGATGTTGTGCAGTACCGAGCTGTTTGGCTGTAGGGAACCTATGGGTAGAGCATAAAAAATAGAATGTATTTAAAGTAATTTTGTCACCTGTAAAGTGATTTTGCTTGGATTTGTGCTCATTTCTTTTCTTTTTTCCTCACGGTGAGGAAAATGCAGCGAGGTAGCACTGCTGAAGGGAATTGTTTTTGAAGGTCATGCTTTAGATGGCTGGGAGTGCTAGCTGGCTGGCTGATGCCCTGTTTTGTAATAGGTAAAACTCACTAATCTCCCCAGAGATTGCTCCTAACGAGCACCGTGTCACTGGTAGTCAAAAATTTATTGTTGTTGCCTGGAAGCTGCTCCTGAAATTTTTTCACTACTTGTGGGTAATGAAGACGCTGCTGAGGAGATCAGTGGAGCAATGGTGTTTGCTCGGAGAAAAAGCAGTGCTTGATGAGAAATGAGAGTGAATAAAGTGGTGTCATAGTCTGTGTTGGCAAATCTGGGCAATTGTCTGTATGAATAAGTCACAGAATATATGGGGGGTGGGGGGGGGGAGCAGGATTTGAGTCTTCATCTTCCTGCCTACCCTGGCAAAGATTCCTTGGAGAACCAAGTCTTTCGGAGGAGTGCTGCTCCATGGTGACTTGTGTGTGCTGAGACCCTGAGGAATTGTCATTTTACTGCCACCTGGTGCAGCTATGTTCAATCCAGCTCTGACAGTGATTTTTTCCTGCTGGCTGTGCAAATCCACTTGAGGTGGGGAAAAATGGTAGTGACAAAAGGCTGTGTCAGTGCTGATCATGTTTGAAACATAGGATGTGATCGTGTCTCCTACCACTGCCAATATTGTCATTATCACAGCAGTCAGGGCTGGCTTGTCAATGATCAAAGCCTGTATGGTCATATTGCTCCAAATTAACCAGAGGACAGGAAAAAGATTGAGCAGTCCCAATTCAAATCCTCAACCAAGCTCTTTGGTAACTTGTGCTTTCTCCACAGATCACTGAATTTTTGACAAATGTGTCAGCTGATCTTGCAAAATCTTGACTTCAGGCGGGTTGTGAAACTTCTCAGAGTTGGTGACTTGGTGGACCTTTCCTGTGTGCTGTCAGACTTTTGCCTTGTGCTGCCAAGTGACTAAAGCAGCTCTGTTAGAAATACACCGAAGGCTGACATTCCAGATCTTAATCTTTTACTGGATTTGGTTACATTTCCTGTGGTAATAAAACCGTAAACTCCTTATTTTTGAAGAATTTGCAGTCTGCATAGTAGAGGCTGGGAGATTTCTTGTAGGTAGAGCTTAAAGTGTATAATTCTTAGACTTGCCAAGAATAGGCCAAAGGCAGGGTGAATGGAAGATATTGGCAAGAGTGAACTTATTGTGGGAACGAGTTTTCTGTAAAAAGCACAGAATATAGAAAAAAACCACACATTTCATCAAAATAATGAGAATTTTAACTTCTGGTCTTCATGTTAATGTTTCTTGAAGGTCATTAGGGTTGATTTCCTTCCAAAAGATTTTGAAACTATCTTTGTCCTACTCACAGATTGTTGGTTTGGGATTTTTTCTATAGCAGATCTCTTTATTACATTTTCTGTAGTATATCTCTTTATTACATTTTCTATTTTCTTAGTATATCTCTTTATTATATTTTCTGTAACTATGGTAGAAATGCAACAGTAATTTTGAAGCAAGTAGGCATCCATTTACTTTTTAAATTCAAACTTTAATTTTTTTTTTTTCAGGTATATGCATTATTAGTCCCTAATAAATTTTTAAGCAGAATGTTAGCAGTTAATTTAGGAAGAAGGTTGGGTGCATGTGCAGTCACGGGGTTAGTGTTTGGTGTTTCACAGGCTGTGTTCATGTGAGTGCTTATTATGGAATCATAGTTGGAACAGGGATCCCCACAGGGATCGTTGGAGTCCACCCCCTGGCCCTGCACGGGACAGTGCTTCATGTGGTTGGAGAAGAATTTGTGCCTGTGAGTGCGGGTCACAAAAATTCCCGATGTGTTATCCCTGTTCTGCCTTGTTCTGACCCCACAGAGATATATTTAGATGGCTTTATCAGTTCACAGTCGGATCCCTTTATGTAAGCAAGCACCCTTCACGTGCTTACAAAACAGCAGAAAAGAAAGAAAATATGATGATGATGGTAGAATGAAATATAGCCTCTTCCTGTCGTTTTACTATAGAGTGAAGAAGTCACCAACCAAAAGTTGTGGAATAAGTGTCAGACCTGTCCAGTCACATTTTGCTTTTACATAAGAAGCACTGACAGGTACCTGGGATTCGATCCTGCTCTTTGCCTGTGTCTTTCTCGCTGATTTCTTTGAGCCTTTTAGGATTTCAAAAGCCTCCCCCAGTTTCCAGATCACATAAAACCCAGTGAAAAGACTGGATCATTAAACTGTCTTGTGATGAACTGTGCAGAAGAATGAATTGGTGCCTCGTGAGAGGCAATTGGTATTTAAGTAAGGAGAAGAATCCCTGTGTGGGATGGGTGGGGTGCTGAGAGTCTTCATGGGAGAATTGATGAAACAGTTTCCATCAGCAGTTAGTTAAGAAAGCTTTTGTTGTTTGGGAGAAATACAACAGTAAGGATTGAAAAGCATTTAATTTGGAGACAGTTTTGTTCATCTTTGAAATGTAGCAGCTGCTTAATCTTAAACACATCCAGAAGAGTTAGTCTTGAGAGCGAATTAGCCAAATCCCTTCAATTGTAAACCAGCTATCTGGATCAAATGAGCAAGAAATCTTGACTTGTGGCTGGTGATGACTAATTTTCCCCTAGAAGGGTAATTCCCCGAGGCGCAGTGGTTTATGAGGCGGCAGACGCGCTGCCGGTATGGGATTGACAGGCGAGTTTCGGGCGTTGTTGGAGGTTGGTGTACGTGCTGTGGATGCGCGGGCTCCTGCCCGGTTCGCTGCCGGGAGCATCGTGCTGTATCCCGGGGCAGCTGGGAGGCTGGGCCGGTGTCTGTGCTCCCCGCCTTGTGCTGCTCTGTGCAGCTGGCTCGCGGGCCGAATTGAGGAACTAGGCGAGTTGAGAAATAACCTTTTCCGTCTGCTTGTCTTCACGGTTATATGCAGCGTAGCACAGTGAGCCACGTGAAAACGGGAATTCAGGGCCTGAGAAAGGGTGGAATTCTTTTAACTGAGTTTAAGGAGTGCTGCTGCTGAATGCCCAACTGTATCATGAGTGTAGTGCTGGTTTATTTTACTTGAGCAATTATATTTTGTAATCTGGTATTTGAAAGTTAAAAACTGCTAATGGAAAGCTGTCTTTGGGATGGAAATTGTTGTTGCAAACTTATTGTTGATCTGCTTTTGAATAAAAACAATTAAAACCCGTGCAGAACAGGCTTGATAACTCAAACCACTCTCAAGCTTTGTGTATGCTCACCGGTGTGCAGGTAACAGGTACAGAAGCTGCTACACGGATATAGAAGTTTCTAATCGGGTTAGATGCTTATCTGCTGTTAACAAAAACGGGAGTTAGCTGCCTAGCCGGCTTAAAGATCATTTACCAAATCCTCCTGATACTTATATGCATCTTTAGCTACCTAAAGCTGCTGGAGAAATTGTTCCATTTTCCATAAACTTGATAGGCTGGGATGAGATCTGTATCTTCGCTTTTGCAGCTTTGAAGGAGGACAATGAACTTCTCTGCTTACAATTCCACTGATTTTTCTGAACTTTAATTATTTAGAAAGATGAAGACCTTTTCCTGTAAGTGTTAATTACACCTGAAACCAAAACCAGTTGAAGGCAAAAATGTTTTTCATGCATTTGCATTTTTAAATGTAGGTTTTGCATTCTTCAACGTGTGTTTAGCTCAGTACTGTGAGTTCAGAGGCAGATCCCGGAATTCTGATATGAATATTCTCAGTATTAATTTGTTTTGAATTGACTTCTGAGTAACCACATAGCACTGGCAGGGAATATGGCTGGGAATTTTACCCTCCCAGTTGTGTATCCCATCACACAAAGGCAGCAACTTGGGGAAGCCAACTTGAAATCCAGCATTTATTTTTAACCCAAAAGGACAGTGGTAACCAAGGGTAGGTGTTGACTTCATCAGCTGTTCCAAGTTACACCGTTCTTGTTTTTGAAACATAGCTTTTAGTAAAGTGTTTTGTGGGGCAAGGTGGGCAAGAAGACAAAGCAGAGGTGAAATTTTGATGACCTGAGGTGTAGTGCTTGAAAAGGATGGTTTTGGCAGTTGATTAAAGAATGATTGCTCTCTGTGCAGATATAATGGTGGTTGGAATATGGTTAAGGCAGGATTAAGTACTGGTTTTACAATAAAACTGGAAGAGATCAGGAGCAGATGAGTTGTCTTGTTTGTGGAAATTATGGTTATCTGCATTTTGTGTAGGTTTTCTAAATCATGAGTTGTATTTCAAATACAGCACAAAAGTAAGAAGTAAGAGTGTCTGTCCTGCAAACCTTCTCTCCTTAAATGCCTGCTGAAAGCATCAGCCAGATTGGCAGTGTGTTTTATTCATTCTTTCTCACCAGAACTAGCAGGAAGGTGCTTTCTTATCCACTTCCTTGGCTTTCTAGTAATTATGGGCTGATAAGGTGTGGCTGAAACAAAACCCACAGCAAACAGCAGATGTGGGTGGGTCACGCTGGGCCACTCGCTGCCGCCTGACCTGCCTACAGAAAACGCCAGAGAAATTGGGGCCCAGGGTGTACCTTGTAGGGACTAGCGGGCCACACTCCGTGCCTCTGGTGGAGCAGCGCTGGCTGTGTCCCAGGGGCTCTGGATGAGGGTGGCAGCCAGCAGCAGTGTGCTGCTACTTGAAGGCTGAGGCTGCTGGCAGACGGGCTCTGCTGTGGCCCGGCCTGTGCCAGCCTTCCCTCTTGTGCACCATTCCCGGGGGTTGTGCCAATCAGTGATGGGAGCTGCCTGAAAGCTAATTGCTGCTTTGTTGTCGGCTCTTTATGGTCCTCCAGCTAACTGAAATGATTCACCACAGTCAAATCAGTGCGAAGGTAGATGGGACTGTGCAGCTTATGCAGGGGAAGGAATAAATTACAGCAATGAGTCAGCTGTGACTGAAACTGTTTTAAACTGCCGTGGAACTGTGCTCCCCAACTTCTAATTGATGTGATGAATGACAATTAATTTTGTTCCAAGAAATATTTCTCTGCTGACACTCAGTTAAACCCCTTCTCTTGATTCTTTATAATTTACTGTTCTTTCAAGCTGATGCCTGTCAAGTGAAAGCTAAAGTTCTTAAATCAGAAGGTGGCAGCTCCGGGTTATTCTTAACAAATTTACAATGTCGTCATTCTCAAGCTTGAACTGACCTTAGAATGACACGGGAATTTTCTGCGTTAATGAATTGGGAAAAACAGATCACATCTGCTATCACAGGCCCCCCACTACTGGCATATTAAACTTTAATATTCATTTTTATAGTGAGTTCAGTTCTTAAACCAAGACCAAACAACCCAAACTATTTTTGCTGTTAAGCAGGGAAACCAAAACTTTTTCATCTCAAGTTTTTTGTTGGTTTGGGTTTTTTTTTTTTTTTTTCCTGGGTTTGGTTTTTTTTCATGAGCAGTTAGGAACATCTTCATAGCTGTCTAGCTGTGTGGCTGCAGGCATGCCAGTGCAGAATGGTGTTGTTAGCATGATGCACTAATTTATTGAGACATGGCCATTGTTTAAATTGACTTATGTAGGTGTGGTGTACATGTGCAGCAACATTGCTTGTTCATCCCTATGGAAAACCATGACCAAACTCAAGTAGTCTATACCAGTAGAAAAATTGAAATATCCATTAAACCTGGGACTGAGTTTACAGAATATTTTTCATAATAGGCTTTTCTTCCATATACCTTGATCTTCTATAGAAACACAAGAATTCAAATATGCAACTGAACATTCTTTCAGCCAATTCAAGGATTTAATTTTAGCAGGTAAAAAGAAAATTTTTAAGTCTAACTTGCAATGAATTCAGTAGGTACACCATATTAAAATATTTTCTTAATCAAACCCAGAACTTTTGTGAGAGACACCTGCAAATAACTTAAAATAAAGACAGGGTTGAGATAATATGATGATTTACTGGTAGCTGACTTATTTAAAAATGGCTGAAAAAATAGATTATTCTGGTTGAAGGTTTGGGGATTTCAGCAGTTTGGTTTGAGGTTGGAAGTATTCAGTTAGAGGCAGTGGTGAGCAGATGGTATCTCTTCCTTCTCTAAGTGATCTGTCAAGCAGGAATTTCACACAGGGTGGTTTTAAAGAAGTGAAAAGTAAGTTTTTACTGTTGAATGACTTTGTAAAGATAACTTGATGCAAAGATAACTTGGTGGACACTCTGTGGGTGTTGCTGCAGTATTTCTAAGCACCAATATCAAGTCAACAAAACTTCTGTTTCTTAGATGTTACTTTAAATAGCACACCTTAATAGGCAATGTTCTGATAGCTTCTCTTTTCTGCAGAAGGAGCTAGAGGTAGGGAAAGAGCTGAAATTAGTCCAGATGATGGCAGGAAACACAGTAAAACTTACTGTGAAGATTCTGAAATTCTGCTCCTCGGACCTTGGCATTCAGCAGTAAATGAAAGAACTGTTTAGTCTTTTAACAGCACAGTTGAAATCTGATATCAGTTGTGTGTGGCACAAATCAAGTAGGTATTAGAGAGAGGGAGTTTGGAGTTCTTATGAAGCTTTTACAGGCTTGAATGCAATAGGGATTTCCCCACTGGGTTGTAGCAGTTTTTAACAAGTTAACTTCTGGAGTTTCACCAGAATGTCACTGCTCTGAGCAACCCTTGCCGTGAGGAATCTGATTGTTGGAGAAGCAAGACTCTAGATAACAAAAAGCTGCTGCTGTGCAGGTGGGAGCAGCCTGAGAGAGTTCAAGGTAGTGCTCTGTCGTGGTTTGACACGGAAAGAGAATTTCTAGATTCCACTTCACAGCATTCAAGGGAGGGATCACATTTTCATGGGGGCACTGGCGGTGTGCCAGTGTCAAACCATGACATGCTCCCAGATGGCAGCGGTGGCTCAGGGGCTGCACCCTCGGCAGCTGCCTTCAGCCAGCATCTGCTGCAGGCCTGTGGGATAACGCTGTCACCTAATGAAGGCTGGCCCGGGGCAGCAATGTGGTCACTTGTGGCTGGTGCTGGAGAAGAGCCCTGCTGGAACATGCTTCCTCTGCTGGGCTGTGGTTGTGACTTGGGTGAGGTCAGAGAGCCTGCAAGTGGAGTCTTGCTGTGCTCCTGCTCTCCAGAGCCATCCCTTGTGTGGGGTGCATGATGACTTCATGGTCTTTGTGCACAACTGAGTGTTCTGGTATGAGGCACCAAAATCCACTGATATATAACTCTAAAAAAAAAACTCCACTTATTTTTTAAAGTACTAAATTATTTATTTTTGTTGTTGTTACTGTTGTATCAAAAATGACCAGATAGAAGGGAAAGGGCTGACTGATGAAAGTTCATCGTGTAGCTTGTATGGCAAATGTATAGAGAAAATAATGTCATATGTTTTTAATTAATAATTAGTGTTTTCTGAGGGTTCCTCTCTTCTGTGGTAATAGAATAGTGAGCCATTACAAGTTCTTGGTATGGGGAAAAATCAAGCAACCAAGAAAATTCTCAGAAGTTGAAAATACAGAGAGATTTAAAAAACGGTTGGACAAAGTGAGACTAGGTTCAATTACATAAGCAAACATAGCACAAGTGCAAGTCTGGGCCTCTAAAACCTTATCACAGAAAACCAGAGGAGCACTGCTAGACAAATGCCTCACTAACACTGGTTCTCTTGGATCTGGGTGGGGTGTGTTTGGTGGGGTTGTTGGGGTTTTTGGTGTTGCTTTTGAGTGATTTTTGGGCAAAAATGTGCTGAAGATAACTAGTGGGAGATAGAACATGAAGTTACCTTGGCCTTCATTCAAATGTTTTTTATTCTTTATGCTTTGGGCTGTGTTTTAGGAAAATATATGCACATCCTTCCCTAGTCTTGCTATATTTGCTTGGATCTTGAAATTCCATGCCTGAGTTTCACTGGTGTCCTTTAGTATTACAATACTGAAAGATTAGAATTTCTCCCAGAGCTAAATAATATGCTGAAAGACGTCTCAAAGCAAGTATATGCAAATAATTAAAAGTAATGTTAAAATAAACGTCATCTGCTCTGAATTTCAGCGCAGCTTTTCATGCTTTGAGTAGCGTGTTGTTAGTAGTGGTTGCTTTCCTGCAGCTGCAACCTTGTTTCAGGCTGCCTTGGTTGGAGAACACAGAAAACATTGACAGTTTCCAGTGGTAACCACTGTGTCAGACGGGCTTCTGCAGGAGGGCAACATGGATATCTGTTCCATATTCTCCTGTTCTTAAGGCTTTCTTAATTACTGTCATATGAAAGGGGGCCTGTGTAAAATTCTGAGGGGGGAAAAGAGATTTGATGGTGTGCAGTTAAAAAATAAACAGCATTCAGGTTCTTTAAAGCTGGAAATGGCACGGACTTGTTACAACAGCCCGGGGCTCTCAACATCATCTCGTTCCAAAACTGCTGCTGCTCAGTCCAGACATCTCTTGACTCACTGAACAGAGCCGAGCCATTAGACAACTGATTCATCTCACAGGGGGTTAGAAGGACTCCGTGTGGCTTGTGATGTGTTAAGTAGCTAAACCAGTTAATTTTGGAAGCAGCAGTGTCACTCCTGCGTGTGCTGTGGCTGGCACTGGCAGAAGTGGTGCTGCGTGTGCAGCTGCTGTAAGGGATCTGAGGCCCTAAATTGAAGTTACATGGGAACATCCAGATCTGCCCTAGCACCACTTACAGTCTGCAAAGAGAGAAGGGTGGTGATGTCTATTAGATACCTAAATTACAGCTTGGCTTTGCCAGCTTCCTGATGGTTTAGTCCTGGCCCAGTAGGGTGGTAGGTGTGATACCTGCCAGTCATAGGGATTATCTTATTTTTTTGTCAGCCCCAGTAAGTAAATGGGCTTGTAATGCTTGGGTTTGGCAGTCAGATAATGTAGACGTGGTACTCAGCCCACTTAGAAAATACAGCCTAACTCCTGCCCTCAGAAAAGTACTTAGAGTGAAAGGCCATGGCTTTTGTCAGACGTGAAGGAGGTGGAAAAGTTGGATGTTTTACTTTACATTAAATGATTAGATTGGTTCAGCTGCTTGTGGATCCACAGCCTGGAACAGGGTAGAGGCTGGGAGTATTTATTTGTGGTGGTGATACCATTTACTGTGCTTTGTGAGATGGAACCACTGTCATCTCACCAGACTTGTACCTTTTCTGCTGAAAAGCTCTACCAAGTCTAACAGTAAATGGGTTTTTTCTGCTCAGGATGCCTGTCTCATTTGCTGCAGGGAATTGCAGTCATAGTGGACTGAAGGATTTTGTTCGAAATAAAGTCTTTGCAAATTGTGTCATTGTGTCAGAAGAGTCTCAAGTCGAGTATCCAGATGCCTTAGAGGTGTTGAATACTCTGAGCTTGGTAAACTGGGGGCTGTGACAGATGAGCTGTGTGGTGCTGCACATCCTGAAGAATCGAGCTTTGGCTGAGCTCTTGACAATCCCGTGTTTGTTGGCTGTTCCTAGGAGGGACCAGTCACCCTCCAGTTGTCTCCGAGTCCCGGGATCCTAGGTCAGATACCAACTCATTTGTTGCTTAGTGAGAAGTGCTCTTGAGGACAGGGCAGGTAAGCCCTGATGTTCATGTTAGCTCTGTGAACACCACAAACAGGGGATGGCTCCTTCTCCAGCATTTTTGTGTCTAGTGAAAGGGAAACATAGAAAACCAGTGTATTTATCGGTTTTTAGTGGCAGCTAAAGAGGAGGGTAAAGTTTATTCGAAGTCTGTGACCAACCCCAGGGCTTTCTGAACAGTTCAGCTGTTTAGCTTAAGTGATGACACTGACCACATGTGTGATTTTGTCAAAGAAGAAAACTACTTTAAAATTAGAACAGAAACTTCAGAGCTGACAGAGTATAATATGAAATGAAGTAGATCTGGCCTGAGCCTATACACAGATAAATATGCAGATGGTACTTGAGGAAGCACAGACATTTTTCTGAGAGGCTGTGTTTTCCAGGAGTGGCTTTGGATTTCAGTTCCAGAAAAACACCCCCTTTTGGATTTAATAATGGTTATGGGTCAAATAAGAGAAAAAAAGATTACTGATTATTTACTTGCTGCTTTCTTCCTAAGTTTTTAGAAGTTTAGTGTTTAACTTGTTGAGGAGTAAAACCAAGTAAGACTGATGAAACCCTAAGAGACCAAGGGTCAGTGGAGCTCAGGTATCAGGGGATAGCTGAAAAAAAGAAAATAGCAGCAAGTACAAGGTGTACTTTCAGTCTGCCTCCCTGTCTGCTGTTGCTGTGACCTCAGGGCCTGAGGCAGTGCTCACAGCTGGGCTTCCAGCAGTCAGTACAAATTCTTTATTACATTTAGTTTTTCTGATCTGCTAATAATCATTTATATTCCTGGCACATGAAGGTGTCTTTGATGGCAAGTTCTGTGTGTGACTTCAGCATAGTCTTTGTAACCTTCTTATTCTTTCTGAATTATTTGTGGAGCTTGTACATTGATGTACCCCGGGGCTGGTAAACAGTTTGGTAAGCACTGCTCTAGAGGAACACAGTGTCTTCATGTTGTTCCTTTTCTGTATGCCTTGTACCTGCATTCTGACAGCTGTGGAAGAAAGAGGGACTGTTCCATTTTCTCCCCCAGTAAAAAGTGAAAATAGATCACAGGATTTTTAATATGACAAAGATGTGCACATACTCTTCCAAGTCTTGCATACATGGGGGACCTCTCCTTTTTTTTATTTCTTTTCAGGGTTTTTTCCTTCCTAGTAATAATTACACTTCCACTTTCATTTACTGTTTGAATTCCTTTTTTCTAGTTGGAAGGAGAAAAAAATTCCAATTTCTTGTTCTCTTCTCTCTAAATATCAGCAATGCAGCTGGCAAGTTTTGTCAGCCTTTCTTCCAAGGAACAACCAAGTGAAATTGTCAGAAACTGATTGTGTGCTTTAAAATTTGGCTCTGCCTGTTACGTAGTTGGAAGGTGTGAGAGTGCAAGTATAAAAGCTTGAAACCTAATTTAAAAATAACTGACCTTATCATATAGCAATTTATTCTATACCCTTCAGCTCACCTTACTAGCAGAAAAAAAATTTTCTCAGTCTGCCAAGCTGAGGGCTCAGATTCTAATTATTATACAGTCATATGTTTAAAGGGTATCTAAATGAAAAGCAGAAACTGCAGGCTAATTTAGACTTGCCATGAAAAGCTGTGTAACTTTCCTAAGCTGCAGGTGGAAACTTCACATTTGTACCAGCTTACTGATGAAACCCCAAACCATATGTGTATTAGAGACAGATTAGCTTTTGCTTCTTTGGGGGTGTAGTTAACCTTGGTTTTTAGGCTACTAGCTTGCATTTTAAAGTAGTTTGCATTTTTAACGAGATCAAGAACTTGCTGTGAAGAAAGCTAAAAATCTTTTTTTTAATTTATTTCTAGATATGAGAAATGAGTGTTGGACGCAGAAGATTAAAGCTGCTGGGAATTCTGATGATGGTAAACTTTTTTATTTATGTGATTGTGGAAGTCTCGAAGAGCGGCAGCCAAGACAAGAATGCAAAAGGCCGTGTTGTTATACCACGTAGCAAATTCTGGAGGAAATTCACTCCTCACAAAGCTTATTGGAACAAACAGCAACAGAAGCTTGAGCTGCTGTACAACCCTATTCTGTCCTTGCTTTCCAATATGACTGTGGAAGAGAACTTGGTTTCTAACCTGAGTGCCCTTAGTTCCTGTGACCCTGACCCCTTGGTGCACTCAGAGGTTAGTGACTTTGCAAACTTGCCAGAGAGATTCAAAGACTTCCTCCTCTATCTGAGGTGTAGAAATTATTCATTGCTAATGGATCAGCCAAACAAGTGTGAACAGAAACCTTTCCTGCTGCTGGCTATTAAATCACTTATACCCCATTTTGATAGAAGACAAGCAATCAGGGAATCCTGGGGCAAGGAAATAGAATCAGGGGATGTGATAGTCAGAAGGGTCTTCTTACTTGGGCAGACCCCACCAGAAGATCATTTTCCTGACCTTTCACACATGATTAAATTTGAGAGTGACAGCCACCGAGACATTCTCCTCTGGAACTACAGAGACACTTTCTTCAATCTGACTCTGAAAGAGGTGCTGTTTCTGAAGTGGGTCAGCAGTAGCTGTGCAAATGTCCAGTTTATTTTTAAGGGTGATGATGATGTTTTTGTGAATACCAATCAGATCCTGGATTACTTGAAAAGCTTATCAAAGGAAAAAGCCAAAGACTTATTTATAGGTGACGTGATCAAAGATGCTGGACCTCACAGAGAGAAAAAATTGAAGTACTACATCCCGGAAAGCGTTTATGAAGGTTCGTATCCCCCGTACGCAGGAGGCGGTGGCTTCCTGTACTCTGGTGATCTGGCACTAAGACTGAATAATGCATCTGACCAGGTTCTCCTCTACCCTATTGATGATGTTTATACTGGAATGTGCCTTCAGAAGCTTGGGCTTGCTCCAGAAAAACACAAAGGCTTCAAAACATTTGATATCGAAGAGAAATACAGAAATAACATCTGTTCCTACACAAACTTAATGTTAGTGCATAGTAGAAAACCTCAAGAAATGATTAAGATTTGGACACGCTTGCAAGACCCACACTTAAATTGTTAAAGTAATGTGCATAAGTGTCTTAAGTCCAAAAAACTTTGCGAGTTTGGATCACTGAAATTCTGTTTAATAGTTGAATTTTTGCTGTAGACTTTTTCCTGTACTTCTGAAATCAAGAGTAATACTAAAATTTGAAGGGATGGCTTGAAGACTTGGTCCTGACTTTTCCACTGGTGGTCCTGGTAGTCGTTATGTTTCAATATTGGTCTTAATTTTAAAAAAGACTTTGAGGCTATAACTAGCTGTCAGTGACTGGTTAGCTGGAAACAGGGATTGCCTGCCACAATGCATCTTTCATCAGTTGTCATGGTGGAAAATATTTTTCCCTTGAGTAGTGTTTGTGTGTGGAAACCACTGTAAATTCAAAATACACTAGCTGGGGGAATGTAGTTTTACTTTTAGGTATGATACAGTTATAAGACCTTAAATTTTGTTGGTTTTTGTCTTTTTTTTTTTAATTTATAGTTTTCAGTTCTTTTGCACCCTGAAACAGTATTTTTTTTCCCCTTCACTTACAATCCTTTGTGCAAAGTGTATGTGAGTCTGAAGGATTTACCCTTTCATTAGATGAAGCTATTTTTTTTTTACCAAAAAAAAAGCAATATTCTGCTTGAAATGCCCCCTAAGAGCTCAATGTGTAAGGAAAAATAGGAGGTGTTTTTCAGGGCTGGGCAAGTAGGGCTGCCCCTGCCTCAAGCCTACATGCTGAAGCTGACTTATGGCTCATGTTACTTGTGTGGAAAGCTATTCTGGTCAATCCTTGTTTTCTGTTTGGGTACTAAATGTGATCAGGTAGGTTGATTTGCTGGAAATGACTGAAATTGCACATTGCTTCTTGAGAGCATTGTTTGGGTTGCCTGTAAAGCGCTGGTGAATCTAGAATTGTGCACATCCCAAGAGTTTCGAATTCCAAACCAAGCTTTGAAGTTTGCATGAAGCCTCATGTAGAGTTACATGTGTCCTCGAAACTCAGATCTTCTCTATTTCCACATTGTGCTTATAAGAATTACTCTAAATAGTGGTGGCTTTCTTTGTATATGTAGAAGTGCCTGTCTATTTATTGTTCAGATTGAAGACCAAAACATTTTCTTAAATATATTTTGTGTAACATTTTATTTGTATAGTGTTGTCACTCAGATATTTAAATAGAGCATGATATTTTAAATCTGAGAAGTGTAACGTGGTAAATAAAGCTAATTGTTATTTTTGAATTTGGAGAATAAAATGTAATTTAAATATTTCTGGTAGTGCTTCATGTTGACTTGCAGTGCAGTTGCACTCTACATTTCAGAAGTTCAGGAACAAAAGGTTTTATTTGACAGATTTCACTAAGTTTGTGTAGCAGACTATCAAGAAAATGTCATGGCTGTACCTATATTTATTAGATGCTGGAATAGATGGACAACTCTGGTGAAAGCAAGGGGGACATGAAGTGCCTTGGGACAAACAGTATGTACAGAAATAATTGTACAGTACCATTGCTGGTGCAATTGAAAGGACCGAAGGAGTGGATTGAATGGCTGGCACTTGAATTTTTGATTGAAACAACTTGGGCAGCAACACCCTTTTTTGCTTTTTCATCTGCTTTCTTTTCCCTTTGTTTACCTGGAACAAAAGGGGGTGCTTTATTTGTCCAGGGAAAGGTGAGGAGTTCTGGTCTTCCTCCTCTTTGTTCTGTAGATGATCATGTTGACCCCAGCACAGATAAAAGGCTGTGCTGTGAGGTTTGACCCTTGTGCTTTGTCATTCTTCATGGGAAGTGGCACCTTCCTGAGAGTGCTGCAGGTTTTACATGAGTTACTTCCTACCCTGTTTCTTTAAATATTCATGGGATTTTGCTCAAGATTTGGGCCAAGTACAAGAAGTAAGTTATGCTGGTGGTGAGAGATGCAGTGTTGAGAGTCTTGGTGTGGGGGAAGGAGGAAGGGGGAAAGAGAAAAGGTGATGCAGAGATGAAAAGGAGAGCGCTGGGGGAAAGTGGAGAGAAGCAGAGACAAGTGAGCACTGAACAAACTGCTGAGGTCTATGGGAGGATCAAACACAAACAGGAGGATTGCAGCAAAAAGAGGGACAGGAAAAGAGCCCAAGAATTAAATTGTGTGAGTAAGATAGGGTGGAGTGCACATGTGATGTTAAGTGAAATGGGCGTGATTGATGGGTGCCAGCATTAATTATTTAATTTATACCTTTCCTGGCAACCATGAGGTAAATCCACATCTCTTGCGTGGGGCACACCTGATAATAAGGAAAAACAGGCTGAGTGGCACCTGGGGAGGAGAAATGCTGTGAAAAAAGCATTTGCCCACCTTCTGAAGGGACAGGAGAAAGGGCAGAGGACAAGGCTGAGCAGGTGGTGCTGGGGGAGAGATCTGACAGACCACTTTTGTTTACTTCAAGTGTGGAGGAGCACTGGTGACTCCCTTGGTCCACTCTCACAGAGAAAGAATTGTCTTGGCAAATAATTGGGAGCGTGTGGAGTGAAGAGTAAGGGAAATTAATAATGGAGATAAAGGAACAGAATGCATCCAAAAGCACAATGGGAATGGGATCTGGGGGCAGTTGGGACACAGGTGAAAAGTCTTTAAAAAGTATGTGCAACAACCTATAACTGCTGTGTTCTCTACTGTATCTTTCGTAAATGCTGTTAAATTTCTGTTGTATTTTTTCTTAAAGGGAAGGAGTCTACTAAGATGAAGGCACGAGAAAATTTGACTACAATAGAAAGAATGGAATTTGGAAGCTGAAATAAGATGTGTTTGGATGAGACAGCTGAATGTGGATGCAGTCTTTGTTCTTTTTTCTTCCCTGAATACAGCAGGGAAAATGAAGTGCTGCTGTGATTAAATAACACTGCATCAGGGTGAGCCATTAGAATCCATTAGCTTGTTTGTATAAAGGCTCAAGCCTTTGTTCAAAATCCATTTGGGAGGAGAAAATATAGGATAAGGAAGGTAAATGAGCTATAATTAATGCACAAATTATAAGGTTTATCTTCCAGAGGATGGAGTCCCTGTTTTCTGCCAGTTGGTTCCTTGGCCTGACTGCATTTTACACTTGCATCCCTACCTCCCCTCCCCAGTTTTATGTAGGCTTGACTGAAATGTAGCACTTGACAAGGCTGGTGATAAGAGAATTCCTGGCAGTCCTTTTCTGCTTTTCAATGTTGGGAGCACAGAAAGCCAAACTTCAAAAAGGGTTTTGGCTGGAAAGTACAAGAAAGGCCTATTAGGATTCACTGGAAGGTTTGCATTGGGTATGCAAGTCAGCGGGACCCTCATGCAGGTGCTGCTGAATCTGGGGCTTTGTGATGCAGCAGTGAGCAATCCAGCTCTTATCTGGTGCTGCAGTCCTGATCCAGCCCACAGTCAGCATTCACCCCCTGAAATTTGGCCTCCTTTCCTTCTGCCTTACTGTACCTCATATGTGTCAGATTTCCTCTTAGTTAAGAGTTGGTCTCCTGGAGGGCACCAATCCAAATGAGTTCATGTCTGCACTGAACTATTTCCTTCTCAGAACAGTCATGAAACAACTTAGCAAGCAAATAGGGCAGGGAGAGCTGCTCAATGGATCCCTTTAATCGACAGAAATCTAGTTCTTAATGGAGCAATGTCTGTCAATCAGACCAAGTACAAAACACTCATCAAATTCTCTCCTTTCTCTTCCTCTTAACTTTTTAAAGCTGTTGCCTCCTTCCTTGCTGAATGAAGGTGAGAACAGGAGTGGGAGTGAGAATGAAAGTAAACTGCAGTTCTGGAAGCAAATTTTCAAAATGTCAGGAGTGATGAAATACTGAGCAGGTCAGTTTTTCTGTTGTTGTGCTCAGACCAGGTATTGGATTGCTAATCACAGTTTATATTTGTATTGGCTCAGCCTGCTCTAAGTAGTGTTTAAACAGCTCTGGCTGGATTCTGCTGAGGGGTGGCTGAGCAGCACCTTGTGGGCTTTGCACGCCAGCCTTTTCAAAAGATAAGGAGTTCATTTCCATTTGTCAATGAAAACATTTGTACCCTGTCTAATAACACCTGACTGAACCAGGTGAGCTGGGCTTATGTTGGTTTTGGGGTGTCAGTCATCACTTCAGGCTCTGTTCACATCTGTGGAGGTATGGAACAAATCTCTGTGACCTCAATTTTTGCTCAGTTTTCTGTGTTTTCATGTTACTGCCTTTATTAATATTTTTAAGTTGCCTTCAAGCCTAAAGACTTGAGACATGAGTTATGTGCTTCAGATGAATGCATACTGAGTTTTCTGTCAGAAATGCTTTGAGATAAACTTGACAATTTCAAATTCTGTAACTCAGAGAATTCCAATCAGTCTCCTAATTTCTAGGCTCCTTGATTTACCTCTGTGTGTTCAACCTGTGTCATTTCCAGTGTTTCCTGCTAAGCTCTCCATCTAAATGAATCCATCTTTCCTGCCTTGTCATATGTTTTTGTTCCCTCTGTCCCCTCATCTCTCTCATCTCTTGGTGGACACTGTACTTGGCTCTCCAGTAGACATCAAGGTTTTCTGAGAAAGTTACAAAAAATTTACAAAATCACTTCTATCAGAGCCTGATTTCAGACTGTTTCAAACAGGGGAGTAAATGGAGGAAAAATGCTGAGCTGCCAAACAAGCTGTAAACTTTGTCATTTTGGAGTTGGCTTTTCTACTGCCACTGCTATTGTAATTTTTTTAAACAAAACTGCTCTGGGTAGAATTGGAGAGAGTTTCTGCAGGGATTAGAAATAATCCCCAGACATTCCCTGTTAGATTTTTAAGACCATGCCTGCAGCTTAGTATTTGCTGTGACTGTATTTTTGTGTCCTTTTCCCCTCTTCCTCCATCCCTCTGGATAAATTTTGGCTGAATTCTGTAAAGATGATTCATTTGTGTTTCCTCATTTGTCTTAAATGTGTCATGTTTTTCCTCACCACTCCTGTCACTGATACTCCCCCTCTTCCAGAAAAGCCAATGTCTTATGACAGCCCAAATTTTGCCTTTTTTTTGGGGACATCACATCCACACTGCTGGTAGGTCATCCAGAATGCCTATGTGTGATGAGTATTTGAAAGTCCTGCTGAAAGGAAGTCACAAGTTTTAAGAACACAGACCTTTCATTGGTACAACAAATTTGAGTTGTGACTTCAGAAAACATCATCCTTCAAGCCACTTCTTCTCTGTCTTCTTACCTGTAGGATCATTCTGCTTCTTAATATTCTGTGCTCTTGCTTTTCCTGCTATCCTGCACCATTAGACTGTGGTAGGGCTGGAAATAGTGGTGTGGTTTATGCTCAGTCTATAGAACTGCTTGGCTAAGTGGGGAGGCTCTCACCTGTCTTTAGCAGATCAGACCTGAAAGCTCACCTGTGTGCCTGCTATTACAGCAAAATTTTACTGAGCTTTGAATTATTCTTCAGCAATATTGAAGAAAACAGAAGCATGTTTATGTCCCTAGAGACCCCTTGTGCTTTTCTTCTTTTCCAAAATCTGCATAACAGTTTGCATTTCTTATCATCCCATATTCAAACATATACAAATTCTTTTTGAGAAACAAATGGGGGGAGGAGCAGTGGATGGGAAGAAATCCCCACTACAGATGTTACAAAATCTTGCCAGGGTAGGAAACACTAGGCTGAGATGAACTAAAAAAAGAACCCTCACTTTGGTGGATATCTTATTTAGTCACAGTGGGAAGCGGGAGAAATTTTTTAAAGATAAAAACCCCAAGGAAATAGTCTCATTTTCCTTTCCTTTCAATCTTTATAGTATGTAAGAAAACAGACTTCTGCTTTAGATTTAGGTTTGGCTGCTGCCCAAGAGACCTAAAAGTTTCATCATCTTGTTACTTCTTGTCCACTTTGTTTATGAGAACATAAATGCCAGAGAGGCCAAGTGAATTGTTTTTCTTAGGCCTGTCCTGCATGACTTGGATCCAGTGCCAGCAACAATGATGCTTAGCAGAAGATAATGGTGAGTATCCCCATCAGGAAAGCTGAAAGCTTTGTGTTTCAGCTTTGTGATACCTGGAAACTGGATGACTTTCAAGAGAGGTGAGCTTTGTTTGTGCCCTTCAGTTTTCAGAGAGGCTCCTTGTTGGAACTAGTCTGGGAATTTGTTCTTAGAGCTGTCATCTCTTCTCCATAAAAATACAATCTGGATTGTTCTACTGTATGCTCAAGGAACAGCTGGACCTCCCCAGGGCTCCATTGGCTCTCCAGCCCCTCAGAGAAAGAACAAACACTTCTGGTAGCTCCTGAGAGCCTTTAATCTTTAGAAGCTGCTTCTAGACCTCAGTGGTTGGTGACAAGCAGCAAAATTATCTTCCAGGAATTTCTCTTTTTTTTTTTTTTTAACCTTCACTGGCAAAGAGCTCTACAACAAATAAATCCTGTGCTGTATGAACATCCAGCATCCAGTCATCCAGTGCTCCAAGAATGAAAAGATTGTCAGAAAGCTGCCTTCTCCCTAGATGCAGTTTAAGTGAACACTGGGAATATTTTCCATGTCTTTTTGGACTGAACCATCCCCAGGGGGTGTTGCTGGTACGGCCATCAGTGATACAACTTAAACCTGATGCCCTGGTGACCTTTTAGTAACAAAGAATGTCAGGAAAAATTGAAGGTTTATAGGTAGTCAGTGGTTATCTATGCAGTGAACAGGGTTTTTCTTTCCTCTATGAAGTGTATCTTCATGTCAGCAGTTCTTATTCAATGCTGATTATCCATTTATTCTTCTCCAGCTTTCTAATTTTTAATTCCTGTGCTTTCTTCCTCACAGGAAAGCATGATGAACCATTTTAGCTATAAGTGGAATAATATTAAATGTGAAAAAATTGGGTTCAGAGCCATCAGAAAGTGAATGCCACAGTAGGGGCATTATGGAGGGGTTGTCTTTGGACCTCTAATTTAAGCATCTCAAAACTTTTCAAGAATATTCATTTTTTGATTTAAGTTTGGAACTGACATCCTTCAATTTGCTACACTGAAATAGCATTTGCTTATGCCATAATTTGTTATATTTCCCAGCTCTCCTCTGAGGCTGAGCCATCCTGTGTGATGGAGTTGCAGCTGCCTGCTGGAGAGTGAAGTGAAATATGTGCCTGTGTCTTGGGAGGAGGGACTGGCACAGACACAATGCACTGAATCTCAGATGATGATGCCTGGTCCCTTATTCCACTTCCCAGGCAGTTCCAGCACATGTGAGGGTCCTTTTGTGCTTGCTTGTGCTTTTTCCACACTCCAAGTGTGCTTTAGGGGAGAACATGGACCTCCTGCTCTGTGTGGGTGGTTAAGAGTGTGACATCCTTTCCCAGATTTATTTTTGCTTGTTTCCAGCTGGTTCATACTGGATTTTCCCTCTTTGAGGATGTTTGTTGCATGTAGCTGGTGTTTAATGCTGGAGAGACCTGACTCATTCTATCAGGGTAATTGATACTGACCTAATTACACAGATGAGTTTTGCACTGGAATTTTTAATGGCACTTAATAATTATAAGAGTTCTTCATTCCCTGTGTCTGATTCAGTCCTTTGCCTCGTGTGGTTTCAAAGAGCAAGGGCATTGGATGGAATTATTTCCCTCTTTATTTTGTGTTGGGTAACTTTCCGAGCCTCCTGCCTGGGGAAGCAAGGGGAGCTGCTGCTGTTTAACCTCTCCATGGAGAAAGCTGTGCTTGAATCCAGTGGCACTCTGTTGTCCCTCATCCAAACAGGATATGGATGAACTCTGATCTCTGTAGGAGATTGCCAAGGTCAGATGAGGATAGGGAGACTCTCAGCACAGCTCTGCCCAGGAAACCCTTAAGCCACATTTGCTGAATGGGAACCCTCCTAGACAAGATCCATCTTGTTCCATCCTGTGGATGGTGCCTGTCTGGAGAGGAGGCTCCTACACAATCCAGGAGAGTCACTCCACACCTTCCTAACTGGTGAATGTGCAGGGCTGTGTCCCAGAGCACTGCAGCAAGGAGAAGCCCAGGTGCTAATCATCTCTCCCAGTTTCCAGCCCCAGCAGCTGTGCCCTTCCCCAGCACTCCAGCCAGGCAGGAATGCTGCCAAGCCCAACCTCACGTGGAGCAGCTGAAGTGGTAAATGATGCCCTTCACCTGCCTGTATCTGGTGCACCGAAATATTTTAGAGGCTTTTTTCCCTCTTCTGTCTGCATCTTGTCCGTGATTTCAAGTGAAGCACAGTGGTTTTGAAAAGGCCATGGATAGTTTATTTCCAGATGTGTGTTTACACCTTGCATATCTCTGGGGGCTAAACAGATGCCAGATCACCCGTGTGGGTGTAGTTCTGTGAGAGTGAGCAGATAAACATGGTGCTGCAGAGGTGATGTTATTGTTTCTATCCCCAGAAGGGAGATCTGTGAAAGGAAAGGGCACAAACTGCAGAAGAAAACAACCAGCCTTTCATTTAGTCTCCTGGCATCTGCTTGAATAAACTGGTGCTGCTTTAACATTACATTAAGCATCCCTCCCACCTACTTTTTAAATTCCTCTCAAGTTTCTTTTATTTTGATCTATTCTGAATATCCCAGGGTCTGGAATTTGTCTTTTATAATGATATATGACTCGGCATGATGCCAGCCTCAGCTCCAGGGAATCTTTGTTCATGCTGAGATCTGAAAATCTTTATAAACATACACTTGGAGGAAAAATAGTTTGGTATTCAAGAAGCAGAATAAAGAGTTAGAAGAGCTCCAAGTGCTCTTAGCAGCTGTGTCATATCTTACTGGGCTGACATAGAGTAAATCCACAGCCCATCCATTTTTTCAATATGCACACAGTTTGGGTTTCCTCATCCCTAAAGGATGGAGGGGAACTGCAAAAGGTGCAGAAGGAGACCACAGGGACCCACACATAGCAGCTTCAGTCTGTGTGAGGTGTGAGTCTTGGATTTGGGAAGGAATGACTGAGGAAAGGCCTGAGAGGGGGCTACAGAATCAAGAATAGCCTGGAAAAGCAAATGAGGGTCTTCAACAGGAGTGGGCCAGAAGCACAGGAAAAACTTATGGGTTCTTTTACACGCAGGCACTGGATACCAAACTAAACCTCCCCTGACTCCGCTTCATACCTTTTCCCCAAGTCCTGTTGATAAATAACATAGAGAATAGAAATTTTCAGTTCCTGTGACATTGCTGGACAGAGCCTAAAGACTAACTAGCAAAAAAGATGGAAGAATGTAAAGGCATGCACTCAGGATAATAAATGTACCTGGAAATGTATATGTGCAGAAACAGATAATGAGGTCTGTAGTGGGTTTCTGGCAAGTTATGTAACAAGAAGCAACAGTGCCCAAAGAAAAAGCTGAAGGAAAGATCACCTGTAATATTGAAGGATTCAGTGAGTACAACCACCAGAGACACCTTTAAATGACTCTCCAGGACCATAAAAGGGCTTCCAGTAGGAGATTGATGCATGCAAATTAGTTCTAGGAAAAGTGATGTTTATGTATTAGCTAGGAGGCACATTGTAATGAATATGTATGATTATAATGAAGTAAAAACCCTGCTGCAAAGTCTCACTGCACACCTCAGATGGAAGGAGATCTTCTCCTATGTGTTCCATGCTGTTAAAGAATGCCAGCTTTGTAATGCTTCAAGTTGTGTTGGAAAGTTTATTTTCTGGCCGATTATGGGATCACTGGCCTGGGGAGTGCTGCCCCCAGGGAGGATCCACTGAGGTCTCCCCTCAGTCTTCTCTTGTCCAGCCTGATCAGACCAAGTGAACTCAGCTGCTCCTCACACAGCTTCTCCTCCAGACCCTTCACCACCCTGGCATCCTCCAGCAGAGTCCAACAGACCTCCCCAGCTTGCACTCCCTTCATGTCACGGACAGGTTTTCATTTGGATCAGTGAGGAAGGTTAAGCTGGGCTCCTCTGTGGTCATTCAGCACAAACCCAGCTGGGGATGAGCCACCAGCAAGAGCCTGGGGAGGCCAGCAAGGGCCTGGCAGAGAAACCAGCCTGGGAAGGTTGGGATTGGAGAGGTTTGAGTGATATAAAGTCTGTCTTTTGCTAGAGGGTTTTACAGAGTGGCTGGAAGCAAGGGAGGGCATTGAAAGCTGTTTGAGGTACCTTGGCTTCTCTGTGCTGAGGTTTTTTTGACTGTCCCTAAACCCTCCCCTTCTAACCAATGGTGCTGGCATGTCAGTAGAGCTTAAGATTTGAGACTGCAACTCTTCTATATAAAATTCCTGTCTTCTGATTTTACTCTATTAGGCCAAAATGCTGCATAGACAATCCTATTTACAGGCATGAGGCAGCTGCTTTTCATTAGGATCATTTGCCATAAGCCCAGCTGCCAAATTATTTCTGCATTTAAAGGATGACTGTCTCAGCCCCTGTGCTCCATGGCCAGCAGGCTGCCAGGTGGCAGCAGGTCAACCATTTCCATCCAAATCAGGGCTGGAGACCTCAAAGCCTTGTACAAATCAGCCCAGCTGGGCACAAATGCCCCAACCAGGAGAGTTTTTGATGGGGGCTGGTGGCTGAGAGCCACCAGGCAGCCTCACCAGGAGATATTAAGGTCCTGTTCCACTGCAAGCAGATGTATTTGTTGAAAATCCCTATCATTGTGTTGCTGGATGAGCTGGGCCCTGCAGAATTATCTATGGCATGAGATCCTCCCTGGCTCAGCATGGGTCGCACTCCCCTGGGGTGACCAAGTTAATATTTTACAAATCCCCTTTCCAAGCACACCTCTTACTACCTTTTTAAAAATTTGATGTTGCTTTTCAGAGCCATTAAAGGTTGCAATGCTTGCTCAGTCTATTTTTTTTTTCTTAACCAACAATTATTCTGGCTTGCTCCAGGTGGGATTTTTCTTTCTGGCTGGTGAGTTGCTGTGGCTGCTGGCAGTTGTTCAGCTGATGCAATCTGTTGCTCAGCTGGTTTTTGTTCCTTCCCAGCCCAGCCAGCCAGGACAGAGGGGAAGTGTCACACACCCGACACGGGCCAGCTTTTTGGCCTGACTGCTGTTTTTAACATCTGGATTCCTTCATGTGGAGTCATTAACAGAAGTAAAAGAGAATTCAAGCTGAAGGGGGAGGAAGTTCCCCTTCGATAGCTCAATGTTAGGGAATATTCACATTTGTGGCACAGTCACTGGAACGCCCTGCTGGGGGAATTGGATGTGCTTCTGATTCTCTCTCCAAGAGCTGATGCTGAGGGTGATGGCAGCTGCCAGCATGGGCCCAGTCATCCTCCCTGCAGGCACGCACGGAGCAGCTGGGATTTAGACCTTTCAGGCTGAGCTCATGTCTGCTTTGAAATCAGGCAGGGCTTCGCCACTGGCTTTGTTGTACAGCCCCAGTACATGCAAATGTTTCTGAGCACCCATTCCCCACGGGGTTTTCATCAAAATACCTGACTTTTGCCGGAAGCTGGAGGCACCACAGCTCATGTCTGGGTGATTTTGAAGGGTGTGCTGCCAGGCACAATCTTTGGGAGTCATTTGCTCCCTGCACAGAGCAGGAAGAAGAATCCATCTCTTTTATTGCCTTTGGTCCCCCAGCGGCTTTGCGGCATGGGCTTACAGAGCAGCGCCTCCTGCAGCCTTTCAGAGCTGGGATTTGTCCTCATTTTTATGATTTCTTGGATTTTCAACATTTGCCTTCACTTCTGCTCTGTGTGAGAGTCTTTAGCAAGAGCAGGAAGTGGAAGCTATCGTCATGCTCCAGAACCACACGTAATCAACAGCACTGGAGGAAAAACTGGTGCCGTTCTCACTTTGAACTTCTACTGTTTCTTAAACCACTTCCTGGCTGCAGTATCATCTTGAAAGCACCAGTTTCTTTGGTTTTGATTCCCCCCACCCTTTTCACACTCCAGCAATCCCTGCTGCCTTCCTCCAGCACATTCCAGTTTGGTGGGTGCCCAGTGAAGCCATCAGCAGCATGTTGGAATTGAAACCTTTTCCCAGGCAGGGTGTTGCAAGGGCTACAGTACAGGCAGGCTCCTGGAGCATGTGGTGAGCCTCCTCACTGTGGGAAGCCAAAGGAGAGGGGAGGGAGGGTTTATCAGCCCAAATAAGGCAAATTTGAGTGCCCCTGCTCTGGCTCAGTGACTCTGCCTGCCTGCACATGGAGCAGTGAGCATCCCAGCAGAACTTACCAGCAGCAGCCTCCAGTCACAGCCTCCAGCTTGGGCACACACCTGGCCAAGGTTTGGGATCCCAAACAAATCCCAGCAATGGGATCTCACACCCACCTCCCCGGAGAGCCTCTGCTGAGGGGAGGAGGGTGGTGTTACCCCAGGGAGCTTGTCTGACCCAGGGCTGTGCGGGTCCATCCAGGGCCTTTGGAAAATCCCTCCTCTAGGGCCTCTTGGCACGTTTGCCGTGACACCAGGCAGGTTCCCAGCCCCACTGGAGCTGTGCCGGGTCACTCTCAGTCCCTTTGCAGACCCAGCCACGCTGGCCTGGAACAGGGACAGCCCGAGGCAAAGAGCAGCTTGCACTGCTGTCCTGTGTCAGCATCAGGGCAGGATCCGTGCCACCCCTTGGCACCCCATTCCTGAGCAGGCAGGGAGTAAATCCCATCAGTCTGGCCACAGCCTTTGTGACATTTATTTTTAATTAGGATTCCCCTCCCTCTCCCCCAGCTGTGCAATAATGAACCAGCACGGAGAGGAACTGCGAAGTGTCGTGGCCGCCTCCCACGCAGGAGAGCGGCGGTGGCGGGCGGGGTGGCCCCGGTGACAAGCCGCGTTCCTCAGCCCCAGGCATCGCAGTCATCCCGAAAGTGAGGGGCGGTGCTGGCCCGTCCCTTGTCCCTCTCCTGTGCATGGGCCACCACCCTCCCTAGGCCAGGACAGGCTGCCTTGGGGCAGGAGGTGCAATAGGACGATATTTTTTTGCCGGGCTGGGAAAGTCCCTAAGGTGGCACGGGGTTTTTCCACGGCGGTGCCAGCACAGAGACACAGGGCGATGTCTCCCTTGCCCCGAGGCGGTGGGAGCCAGCATAGCAGCGAGCCGCGTGGGAAATGCTGGGTTTTGTTGCCTATGAAATGTGGTCGCCACAGAGGGAATGGTCGGACTGTTAGAATGGGTTAGGCTTTTTGGTTTTGTTTTGGTTTTGGTTGCTTTGCGAGGGGAAACAGCTGCGTGCAGATGTGCACCAGAGAGGATGGACCCACCTGAGCAGGGTGAGCTGCCTGGGCAGGAGGGCGGCCCCTTCGGATGGGGATTGGGATGGAAAATTCCTCCGGCACCACGGCCGTCACCCCGGGCCACCCTGAGCAGGTCCCCGGTGCTGCCGATGGAGCCGAAAGCAGCAATTAGCAGCAGAATAACAAGCCCGGCTGCCTCCCCGGGGGCTCGTTGCTCCCCAGAGGTTCAATCAGCCCTCGCTCGCATAGAGGAGGGAGGATAACGCCACTCTCCCCCGGCTGCATCACTCTCATTTCCAGTCCTTACCAGCAGAGCAGCACTGCAGGATCACGGCAAAAGTAGAAGATGCTGGAGCTCCGCGCTGTCCCGCTGGTTCGGAGGTGATTTTCCACCGCGGCTGCTGGGAAACACAGCCCCGTGGGGGTTTTGTGCCCAGCCAGCGTGGGGGCGAAGATGTGAGTCACGATCCCACTGCCTGTAAAACTGCTTTGGTCTCCCCGTTTCGGCCAGCCATTATTGATTATTTTTAGCTGTAAAAGGGGGCAGGGAGGAATGAGCTGGGACAACAGAGGATTTGTTAGTTTTGCAGCTGACTGTTGAGAGATTAACAGGCAAACCCCAAGCACTTCGGTATTGTGTGCTCTTTATTATTAATATAAATCAGTTTTGCAGTGCTTTGCAGGACACAAAGCTGCCTGCTGCCTGGCTTTCCTCCCACCAGCAGCAGGGTGTGAGGGCCAGAGGCTGGGGCATCCCTGCTGCAGGGTTTGTGTTCTGGATTTTCCTCCTGCTGCAGAAAGTGGTGGATGTTCCAGGAATGGGATGAGCCTGCCCGTGCCCGACTGAATGCCAGCCCTCCCACATCCTCTGGAGTGGGTCCTGCCAAGCCAGCCCTGGCTTTGGAATCTCCTGGTGTTGAAGAGATGGCCATCAGCCCTCTTGCCTGCCACTGTCCCTCTGGTCTGGGGCAGAAGGGCCATGTCTGCCCCTGCCAGGACAGAGCAGAGGGCCTGACTCCCTGCCTGGGGTGACGGCTGCTCTGTCCCTCTCATCATGAGCCACCTCACCAAACCCATCTCACTGAGTTCCATCTTCTTTTTTGGGTGCAAGCAGCTTTTCCTGGTCACTCTGAGTGGCTGCTCTGAGTCCTTATGTTGAAGGACCAATAAAAGTCACCCTGCAAGGAAAAAAAGAAAAAGAAGAGGATGTTTTCCCTGCCTTGCTATTGAGCCAAAGTGGCAAAGAAAGTTGTCAGGGAGATGCTCTGTCTGGCAGCAGGATGCACCTGATGAACTTTGCTCTGTGGGATAATCCCATTAAGAAAAGAATTCCTGTCAACATCTAAGGATGCCCTCATGGGCTAAACAAGATATTACTGCTTGGGTGTTGAACTTGGACTTCTTGGTGAGGTTTATTTTATTTTGTTTGAGAAATACTATTTTTCAGATAGATTTCTCCCAGGTGCAGTAGGAGCTGACTGTGAGTGTTGCTGCAATCAGTTTTGCTTCTCTGAGGAGCAGGAGCATCCTTCAAGGTGAAGTGGGAGGTCAGAAGTGGGTCAGGACCAGCAGCTCTTGTTTGTGGATGTACCAGTGGGTCTAACTTCTCTCTCTGAGGTTAAATAATAGCGCCTGAGGACGACCAGGTCAGGGAAGAAACAGGTGCCTTGAAAGCCTAGAGAAAAATCACTACTAATCTTTTTACAAATCTTGCACAGTACAGTCTGTGCTATTAGTCTATAACAATCCCACAAAACACAGAGTTTAAGCTACATATCAGTTATATTGAGTACTAGAGTGCATCATCAACACAGCAAAACACTCACCATGCTAAAGCTGAGCGTGATGGCGTCACCCATGTAAAATATCCCTGAGCACAGTCCAGAGGATTAGCAGCTGAATCAAGGGTGATCAAGGAAAGCCAGCTCCCTGTTTAAGGAAAACCTCAGCTCTGGAGAAATCTCTTGCCTTTAATTGTATTTGAGAGTGAAATTGCACTTGGGACCCAACAGATCTAAAATCAATCTGGCTGAGTAGCGACACAAAGAAATGGGACTTAAACTGATGCATATCTCTGGTCACTGAATACAGGGATCTTGTTCTACATAATGTACATATAAATAATAGAGCAGCCCCTGCAAGCAGAGCCCTCCCAGCTCACTCTGGAGGGTTGGAGATGAGCACCCTGCATCTGTCCCTGGAATTCCACTGGACACATTGCTAAGCTCTAAAGAACACAGCTTTTGAAACCTATTTAAAAAATCAACAGTGATGTTACCATTTTCCCTAAAAAATAATCTCCTCTTTGATAAAAAAATGTTTGTTTTGCAAATGGTTTTTAGCTGTCACCCTTTGTTTTGGACCCTAGTTATTTCTATTTAGTGAGGTGATGAGTGAAATCTTTATTTCACATCCTACTTTAGCTCTTCCCACTTGCTTTTGGCGCATGAGAGAGTTATGAATGTTAGCCCAGTGTGATTTTCACTTTCTCTTTATTCAGCCATGCAATCACTAGAGGGAGGCAGATGGTAAATTTATCTATCCTAAGCTCTCAGACAATCTGTGGTGCTTTATAAATGACAGCAGAACAGTTCTAATAAGGAGCTCCTGGTATATCATGCTGCCTAGGGGGGAGATTTGAACACTTGCTGAAATCAGCTTAATTTTGTTGACTGTCCATGCTGGCAGGCCCCTCAGCAGCTGTGGAGCTGCTTGGCTCCTGAAGGTCATGCTGGGTCCCTCAGCTCATCCTGGGGTGATTCAACTCCTTCCTGAGAAACCAGGGGTGCAGGAGCTGGTAGAAAGGCTGTGACATTCCATTTGGGGATTTTGGCCCCATGGTGCAGAATTTGTGCAACTTGGCCCAGGCCAGTGTGGACGTGCCTACGAGATCCCCAAGAGATGCTCCCGGGCCAGGTGACCCCAATATAAGTAAGAATCAGCAACTGCTGAACATGAAGATTTAGTCAAAAGGGCCAAACATCCTAATGGGTATTTTAAATTTTCTATGGAGATTGGCTGAAAATAAAGATTTGCTACCAAACAAACAAACCACATTAAGATTCCTCATTCAAATTCTTACATATCAGCACAAAAAAAATAAACTTGGCCTTAGCATTGATTTCACCATCTCTACCACCTGTTAAGCTTAATCTAAGCAAATGGTCCTCTTCGCCTCATGAACCAGAAGATCCCTTAAGGACCTCCCTGCTTTGCAGCAGGGTTCCCTTCCAGGGTTTACATCCTGGTAGCACAACAGTGTTCAGTGCTCAGGAGGGCAGACCTCACCTACTGGAATTTACACCACCTGGACACACATGAGTCTATGGCCTGTGGATAGTGTCTACTTAAACTTTATTAAAGCCTTTGATTCCATTTCCCAGAGCATTCCCCTGAAGGAACTGGCTACTCCTGGTATGGACAGGTATACTCTTTGCCAGGTAAAATCTACATGGCTGGGCCCAAAAGAGGGGTGGAGTCACTGTGGAATATCCTGACTTACAAGGGACTTACAAGGATCATCAAAGTCCGTCTCCTGGCCCTCCACAGAGCAGCCCCAAGAATTCCACCAAGTGCCTGTGAGTGTTGTCCAAACACATCTTGAACTCCATCAGCTCGGTGCTGAGACCACAGCCCTGGAGAGCCTGTTCCAACACCCAGCCACCCCCTGGGTAAAGAACCTCTTCTTGATATCCAACCTAAACCTCCCCTGACACAGCTTCAGGCCATTCCCTCAGGTCCTGTCACCAGAAAAGAGAGATCAGTGCCTGCCCCTCCTCTTCCCCTCATGAGGATGTTGAATACCCCGCTGAGGTTTTCCCTCAGTCTCCTCCATGCTGAACAGACCAAGTGACCTCACCCACTCCTCACACAGCTTCCCCTCCAGACCCTTCACCTTCCTGTGGCCTCCCTTGGGCACTCTCTAACAGCTTTATATCTGTTTTGTATCATGGCACCCAGAGCTGCCCCAGCACTCGAGGTGGGGCTGCCCCAGAGCAGAGCAGAGCAGGACAATCTTTGCTTTATGGCCCCATTTGTGAGGTGACCATCCTCATCCTGTACCAGGCTGATGTTATTTCTGCACTGGTTTTTGATATTAATGTATTTTTAAAGCCCTGTTTTTATGGTCTCCCACAGCTCTGGGCATCTTCAGCTCCAGCTGAGCTTTAGCCACATGCATTTTCTCTCTGCAGTGGTGAACAGCACCTCTGTATTCCTCCCTTGTCACCTGAGCTTGCTTCCACTGGGCAGACACCTTCCTTTTGTTGCCATACTTCCAGAAGAAGATCCCTGCTCAGCCAAGCCAGCTTTTTATCTTGTCTGCTTGACTTCTGACATTTGGAAATTGCCTCTTTCTGTGTGTGCCCTTAGGAGGTGATATGCTTAAAAAGTGGCCAGCACTGATGGACACCAGTACCTGTAAAACCATTTTCCCAGGGAACCTTACCCTCTGCTTCCCTGAGCAGCCTGAAGTCATGTCCTGGGTTGAAGTTTTGCTGGCACTTTTCCTCCCTGTCAACAGAGATTTTTAAACCCCATGGTTTTGTGATCACTGTGGCCAAGACAGCCACCAATGCCCCTTTCACTCATGAGACCCTCTCTGTGAGAAAGAGCAAATCAAGGAGGGCATCTCAGTCAGCTCTCATAGTACCTGTACCATCATCCAGGAGTTTTAGGAATTTTCTGAAGCTGTTTGTGCCAGCTGTGCAGTGTTCCCAGCCAACATCTGGCAAGCTGAAGTCCCCCATAAGGACAAAGGCTCCATACCTGGAGGGATTTCAGTCCTGTAGATGTGGGGCCCAGGGGCATGACTCTGTTGGGCCAGAGTGTTTGGTTAATGGTTGGACTCCATCCTCTCAGAGTGATTTTCCAAGATTCTCTTTCTGTGGTAAGTGGGAAAGGGGTTTTGCAGGTCTGGCCACACCTGGACAGCAGGAGGGGGCTTGGGGTCACTTTGAACATGTGTAGGTATGGAGAGATGGCTGTGGAGGAAAAGGTTTGTCCTGCTGCAAGAGTTACAGGCTCTCACTGGCCTTTTGGTCATTGGGACCGCAATGGGGAGCATGGAAAAGTTTAAAAATTGTGAGCTGGGAAGCAGTTGCTTGCTCCAATACAACTGAAAACCCAGGCAGCTGGGACAGTCTGATGAACTGCTTGATTTGACCCCCAAAAACCCCTTGGGGGTGTTTGTCCCTGGACATCCATCATCCTATCAGGCTACGATGAGCAGGAAGGGAAAAAAAAAAAAAGTTTTTTTATTTTGCTAAATGACGATTGACATTTTAAAAGCAATCTTGTCAAAGCTTCATGTCAAACAGCCTAATTGCCTAATCTGTGTGGCTCCTAATGACAAGTTAGACTCTTACAGCTGAAAGAATTTTAAGCATCTCATAATTTATACATCATCACCTGGGCTATTTGCTTTCCATGCTTCAGTAAATGTAGATAAGGAGGGAAATTCGAGGCAATTTCACCTGTTTCACTCAGTCCTGTCTCAGGATAGTGCAGCCCTGGGGGAAATCACAGCCTTCAGCTGAAGCTGGTTAAAATGTTGTGATGAAAACACTCACTTTTACATTAGGACTCTTTTTCCCCACTCTTTCTTTTGTTAGACAACAAACAACTTGGGCTCTGCTTCTGTGTCACACTGGGCTATCAGCACCACTTTAATTTCAGGTCAGAATATTATGTGTTATAAATGGAAAAGTGTTTTTACCCAAATACCCAGCACAGAAACAACACTTGGGCAGCAAACTGAAAAGCCAAGTCTGTCCCTAACAAGCTATAGCTGGCCTCATTTCATTGATTAGCTAATTGCTATTAGCTAATTGCTGGCACTGGTGAAGCAGGCAGGGCCCTATATGAGTGGGTGGGCTGCCAGGCCAGTTGTGGCGATGTGGTTTGGGGAGGGTCTGGGAAGAGTGGTGACCCCACGTTTGCTCTGCCTGAGTGATTATTCTGGGGAGGGACAGGGAGGCTTTTTGTACGTTTTGTTGGTTTTTTGTTTGTTTGGGGTTCTTTTTTGGTCTTGTTTAATGTTGTGCCCCTGGTAAAACCTTGCCATGAGGCCTTTGTCCTCCCCATTTATTCTGGCCCTGCTCTTGATGCCCTGGGTGCTGGGGCCAGCCCCTGCTGGGCAGGGTCCTGGGGTGATGCTGGGGCCCTGCTGTGATGCTGCTGGTGCTGCTGCAGGGGTGAGTGAGGGGACCTGGGGACTTGACTCCCTGTAGGAAGCTCCTCTCTTGGGTGTGGTGGCCTGCCTGCTTGCAAATCCTTCTCCCTTCTGCATGGCCCTGAGGGATTAAAGCCTGCCTGGCTTTGCTTGTTGTGTTTTGGGGCTGGATTTTTTATTGGCTGTGATCCAACAGCACAAATCAGGCAGTGCTTCTGGATGTAGGGAGGGGAGAAGGTTTATAATCACATGGAATAAATTATGTGACCTTGGGAGTCAGTCCAGGTGCAGGCAAAACTCCAATCCACCAGGCTTGGTTTGGTTCTCCCTTCCCACTGGTGTTGGCATTTTTCTGAGTAGTGTCATAAACATTGGGAATTGGCATTTCAGCCTGCAATTGGACTCTTTCTTTTTTTTGTAGTCAAGGGGATCCTCTCAGGAATACTGGAGAGTGAAACCAGGTAAGAATTAGTTCTCAGATCAGGGTCTGTGGTGGTTTTTTTGGGTTTGGTGGTGGTTTTTTTTTTTTGTTTGGTTGGGTTTTTTCCCCCCTCTGGAATTTGTTGGGTACTTCAAGGCACCAATAAGTAGTGTGGAAAATCAGGAATGACAATCTAGCTGTGGGGTGGTGTGGAGAGGGAGTGGGATGTGGTTGATCAGTACTGAGTGCTGGGCTTAGGAAAAATCTGTGCTGATGTGGGAGATAGCCTGTGCCACTGTCCTGTGGCTGCCACAGAGCAAGTCCTGCAGGCAGGAGCAAAGCAGCAATTAAAACAAGTGGCCAAAGTTCAAGTGTGCTCCTGTAGGGCAAACCTGTCCTGAACTTGCCACTCTTCTGGCTTTGAGGAAAGTGGTTTTGGAAAACACTGCTTTTCCCTGCCTAAGGAAAGCTGCTTTCCACCTTGAGTGCTGTGGGGAGATACTAATGTTGGGGCTCTAATGGCTTCTGGCTTGGCTGAGCCCTCCAAACCCAAGAGATTGAAAATGCCTCCAGGAGAGCTTTGTCTCCCAGCTCTGCAGGTGTATAAACAACAAACCTGGCCCACAGGCTGAAACCAAACATAGCAGGGCTCTCTTTGCTTTTGGAACTCTCCCAGCTGGGGCAGCTCCCTGAGCCTTCAGCCTTGCTCCCTAAACAGCCTGACCCTGTGGAGGAGAAGCTGCCTCCTGGGACAAGTGGCACCCACTGTGTGCCTGTCCTGGGACCTCTGTGCTGCTGCATGGCTGTGGGGGGCTAAAAGCATGAGTGTGCCCTGCTCTGGGGCTGTAGCAGTGGGGGCTCTCCATGGAGCGGGAGGTGGTGGTGGCCAGGGCTTCTCCAGCTTTCCAAGGGTTTACTCCCATGTTTTCCCACTGATGGCTTTCTGTGCTGGTTGGCAAAGAGGAGCAGGAGGTGCCAAAATGGGGGGAAGAGGGATCCTGAAGATAATTTCTGGAGATAAAGATGGTAAATATTTATTTGGAAGTGGAAATGGGGAAAAACTTGATTGTTGCTTCTTGTCTTCCAGAGCTGGAATCTCCTTGGTTGTTGGCCTATGTGCCTATAAGAAGTTGCCACAGAGTGCTGAAGGACAAATACGGAGAGTTTTCTCCTCCAGCATTCCATGTTGATTTCCCTGTAAGCTTTTGGTGCAACTGGACAATCTGGGCAGGCTCCAGGAAGCACATCATAATTTATATCCAGGGATTCATCGCTAAGGATACTTGCAACAAAAATGAGGACAAAATTCTGTTTGAAGGCGTCTCCTCCCTGGTGGAGAGCAGTGTTGTTTATGCCTGCTGGAAAAAGGAGATGCATGTTTTTGCCACTTTTGCTCAGGCTGTCCATGTTGTGCTGCTGAAGAGGTACTTGCCAAACCAGAGAGGTGCACAATTTAAAGGGAAGTACTACATCTTCCAAGAGCAGCAAGGTGCCTCTGCCTCCAGAGATGATGTGATTTCTGGAACTTCTGCTTCCAAACTGCTGAAGAAAGGTGGTGTTTTCCAGTCTGGCTGGGTTGAAAACATTCCAGAGGCACTGGGCTTTGCAGCCACACGCGGCAGCAGCACCGTGCCAAGCAGCGAGCGGATGCAGGGAACAGGGATCACTCTGGGCACCACGGCTGTGGGAAGTCCTACAGAGCTTATCCCATGTGAACGTGCAAGGACACAGGCTCTGGAAACAAAAGCTCCTTGTGGGCTGGGCTCTGAGCTGCTGGAGGCTCCAGGCATAGGAGCACCTGAGGGAATAATCCCCACTGCAGCACAGGACACCTGGAGGCAGAATCTCCCTGTGAGTGAGTACACTGCTGGGAGTTCTGCTCCTATGCACAACATGCTTTTGGAAACTCCTTTGCTTGGTGCCTTCCAGGGAGCAGACCCTTCTTGGCAGCCAGCAGGTGCAAGTCTGGAGAGCAGCCAGCCTGTCCTGAGCCCTACCCTGAGGCCAAAAGGTCTGGGCCATGTGCAGTTTACCATTAAACCAACAGGCACGGGTGACCTGGACTTGTCTGCACACTCTGAGCCTCTGTCCCCTGGCACAGGAAAAGGCCAGGAGGGCACAGGTGCCCCCAGGGAGAGCACAGCCAGCCTGGAGAAGGATGGAAGCCATGCCCTGCTGAGTGTCCCAGATGATGGCCTTGCCAAGGGCCTGATGCCCAGCCTGAGGAGCCCCTCTGATGTGGTTACCAGGGACCACTTGCAGCTGCTTCCTGAGAGAAGCCAAAGCAGTTTGGGGCTTTTGTCCAAGCCTAAACCTGAGCTAGGCACAACTGGCCTCCATCACACCAAGCTCGTGGATATTTTCCCACTGGGAAGTTTTGAGGGAGCTTCCAGGAGGAGAACAGCGTTCCATCCCACAGCACCAGGGCTGGCTGAACCTGCTTTGGCAACAGGGCTGGAGCATCCTCTCACACCTGTGCCTGCCCTGGGGACAGAAAGCATCCCTGTGCTGCTGACCTCCTCCACAGCGCCTGTCCCTGCAGACTTTGGCTCTCTGGATTTAGTCCCTGAAGCACCTCTCCCTCCACAAGTGGAGTCTCTGTCCATGGGGGCTGCTCCAGCAGCTGCTCTGGACTGGGATCCTGGCAGTCTCAGGCAAAGGGACATCTTCCCAGCTAGCCCAGCAGGAGAGATGGTCTCCCCTTCACCACCTTGCCATCCATCAGTAGCCTCTGAACTGGGCACAGATGGGTCCTCCAGATACCTTAGCCCTGGGATGCAAAAGCTGCTGCTGGGACAGGCAGGTGGCCAGAGAGGTGAAAGCACAGCCTCTGTGGTCTTGATGGCCAGGAATCCCTCCCCAGTCTTTGTCACTGTCCCAGGGCCTGGTGTGAGGCTTGCTCAGCCTGAGGGCCATGTCAGCAGAGGCTCTGGGGTGACACCAGCTTCCCTGTCTGACACCAGAGAGGTGCACGAGGTGCCTGTGCAGCATCAGGAGAGTGCTGCTAGTGACAAACCAGCTTCTGTCTCCAGCTTTGGGATGTTTAAAATTCAGGGAGCCACAGAAGCTGTGCAAGTGGGTGCAGGACAGAGAACAACTGCCTCCTTCAGCACCACTCCTGCACACCCTGCTCTGCCTGCAGCTCCGTGGGGAGAAACACTGCCAAGAGACCAAAAGCCTTGGGAGCCCTCTGGTGTAGCCAGGAACACCCAGGTGCCAGAAGGACAGCAAGGGAAACACGCTGGTAGGTGTTCCAGCACGTTGTGTCTTGGCACAAACCAAAAGTACTTGGTGGGAGCAAGGACAAGGCTGTGCCTTTCACCTGCAGTCTCCATCTGGCAATCCTAACCTGCTGTCTGGGGAAAACTGGGCTGGGGTGACCCTGGCTGGACACCAGGTGCCCTCCAAATCTGCTTCTCAGCAGGACAGGGGAGAGAAAATGTGATTAAAGGCTTGTGAGTTGAGATAAGGGCAGGGAGAGATCACTGACAGTCTACCATCATGGGCAAAACAGACTTAGGGAAATCAGTTTAATTTAATACCAATCAAATCAGTGTAGGATAATGAGAAATCAACCTAAATCTTAAAACCAGTTTCCCTTCAGCCCTCCATTCTTCCCAGACTCAACTTCAGTCCTGGTTTCTCTACCTTCTCCCCTGCCTATGGGAAGGGCAGGGGAACGGGACCTACAGCCAGTTCATCACCCCTTGTCTCAGGCACTCCTTCCTTCTCAGGGGAGGACTCCTCGCTGGCCTGTGCAGTGCTGGGCCCACCTTGGAGCTGGCTGGCACTGGCCCTGCTTCATGCAGCCTCTCACAGGGGCTTAGCTCCAGCTGAAGTGTGGCTATGTGGCTCCCGGGGCTGGAACTACAGAAATCCTGTAGCAGGAGAGGGTCTGAAATGCTGCCTCTCCCGTGGCAGTTTGTGTAATATAAACTGTAATGTGTGACAATTTGTGAATATGATAACCTTTGCATGTTTCTTTTCTGTGTTCCAGATGTGTCAGAGCTGGGCCCTCCCTGGGTAACCGAGTACTTTCCCATCAGGAGCTGCCACCTCATCTTCCGGGGTGGGTCGGGCCTGTTTTACCTCCCGCTGCACGCTGACATCAAACCCAACATCTGGTGCAACTGGACCATCTGGGCAGGCCCCCAGAAGCACATTGTCATCTATGTCCAAGGGTTCCAGGGCAGCCATGGCTGTGGCCACAACCAGGACAAGATCATCTTCCAGGGGGTCTCGTCCAGTGTGGAAACCAAAGTGGTGTTTGCCTGCCACAACCGAGGCACTCTGATCTTTGCTGCACAAGCCACTGAGGTCCAGGTGTTGTTTCTGTCAGGCAGTGGCTTCAGAAGCCATGAATACAGGTATTTTAGAGGCCAGTATTATGTATTCAGAGATTCTGAAACTGTGGGTCTGTCAAGCGATGCCACAGCAGCTCCCCAGGAGACCTCTAAAAAAGAGAGCGGGAGGACAGTGGTGACCAAAGGTTTATTGTTCATGCCGACAGCTCCTCCAGGCCCACCAGCTGCACCTGCAGGTGGCAGGATCCAGCCTGACATTGTGAGCTCAAAAGAAGAGAGCCAGCATTCTCCTGATCTCATGGAAGATGGTCAGTCCGGTGCTAACCGGAGTGAGCATGGCCAGGATGAAATTAGGCTGGAAAGGAACCCTAAGGATGGTGGCAGCAAGGGCAGAGAAACTGAAGATGACATGTTGGTGGAGCCAGCTCCAGCTGGGCAAGACACTGGGGGTAAAGCTGAGCCACCTGCCCTGGAACTGGCCAAGGGGGACACCGAGCCAGGGACTGCTCTGGTCACCATGGTCCCATGTCTCCCAGCTGGCTCCCCTTGCTCACATCTGCCCAGCAGCAGTGTAGGTGTCTCTGACACATCACCTGCCCTGGGTCAGGCCAGTGGCAGCCCCTCAGAAGTGGCAGCTGCTGTACATGTCACACAGACACCAGAGCTGGCAGAGCCACCACTGAACACCAGCACAGAACCACCTCTCTACCCCTCTCCTGGTGTGACTGCTGCTGATGTGGTGTCTCTGGGAGGAAGGACTGAAGAGCTCTTTGGTAAGGCCATTTTTTGGTTATTACTGGCTGAACTGCCCCCTGACAATGTGCAATATCCACCTCCAGTGATGCAGCACTCTCTGAGGAGGTTTTATTTGTAGACATGGCTGTTACCTTCAGCTGGGCCACGTGGTGCCACTCTTGACTCCTATATCCAGGGAGGGAGGGACTTGAGAAGATATTGGATTATCAGATCTAACATGAGCATATATGGGATTATTATAATAGGGACAGGCTGGTTTCTAATCCAAGTGTTTTGAGTTATCCATGAAGGAGCTGGCCTCTCTGCTATGACTTTACCCCCAAAGCAGACTGGGAGTGCTCACCTTGGTTTTAAACAGCCCTGTCTTGCACCGATTCCTCTGTAGCCTGTCACAGTGCTCCCAGGCATGATCACTGAGTCTGAGCTCCAGAAGCTGGAGAAAGGTTAGAAAAATAATTTTTCTCTTAAGAAAGTTTAGGAGTTGATGCTAGATCACTTGCACAGGCTACTGATATGCTTTAATTTCTACTAATTTCTATTAATTTCTACTAATATTTAGCTACTGATGTTTTAATTTCTGCCTGAAAGCAGAACATGTTTTTAAATGGAATTTCCTCACATCCAAACTGTTCTTGCCCCTCTGTTGTAGATTTTATTCAGATTTTCTGCATTTGCTGGCATATAATGCCCAAGCTGTTTTGCTCCACTGGGATCCAAGGCAGCTCTAGTGGCTTCACAGGGATAAGAGTTTGTCTGCTTCCAGAAATGGAAATGAGGGTTACTGGGGTGATTTCTTTCTAAAGAGCACTTTCCACTGTAGAGGAGAAGAGATTGTCTTCAGAGCCTGATAGCTAATTTCAGTATAAAGAATAGAGGCATGAGCTGGGACATGGCATTCTCTTTGCAAAGTGACCCAGACCCAACGCACTTTCCCTCCCCATCACTGGTACATCAGTGATAGAAACCTGATGCTTTCCCTTGCTTTGGCAGATCTGATGTCATCTGTGGAGAATGACACAGGACTGCAATCCCAGCACCATCCTGGAGGTGAGCCATGCAGAATTAAACCTGCCTTAAAACACTGCCCTAAGCTCAGGGAGCTGCCTGAGGCTGTGCTGGACATCACCTGATCGTTGCATTTAGAAAGCAGTGGGAGCTGTTTCTCAGTAATGACCACTCTGAAGATGCTATTTTTTAAGATGTCACTGCAATCCCACAGTTGTGCTTTGGCCAATTTGTGTGTCTCCCCTGGAGAAACCTGAGTTCAGGTGCTAACCCTGACATATATGCTGGCTTGTTGGAGTCCAAGCATTACTTGTTTGCTATCTAAATAAGGTTTTTCTAAGATCAATGAGGGTGAATGAACCTCAATTCCTCCAGTGTATTTCAATGGATGTCCCATGACTACCAGGATCAGAAATGTGCAGAAATCCTGCTCCTCAGACCAGGGAGAGAAGGAAAACCCTCTTATGGTAGAGCAACTAAACAATATAAATGCAGGGTTTGTATGGCCCAGCAAGCCACAGAAACATCTTGCACAAAGGAGTCAATACAGAAGGAACCCAAGCTCCAAACAGGGGAAATAGTGATGAACAAATAGGTTTTAAACAGCCAACTGGCAAATCTGTGCCAGTCTGGATTCCAAGAGAAAAAGGCTTGTAGACCCCATCCATAATTATGACAATCCCTTTGGGATACAGAAGGGTTAAAGGCATGTGAGTGTGATGGGATATGTTGCTTTGTGTCAGTTTTTCACTGAGAGATCAATTCTAGTATTCATCAACAAGCATTAACTAAGGTTTGTGTTCACCTGTTATTCAACAACTTGTCCTACCTGATGCACATCCCCTGGAAATACCCCTGTGGCACTGAGCTGCACAAGCATGGTGCTGTTCTGGTGTTGATGTTTAAGGACTGACTCATCTGGGGAGCCTGTTTGTATTATGTGCATTAGAACATGCCAGGATCCTTGTGTCTTCTGGCAGATGTGCTGTTTGAAGTCACTGTTGAAATCAAAGCCAAGGACTGGATTCCTCATGGTGGAAACGAGTTCCAAAGGGGTCTTCTTGAATCTCTGAAGAATCACGTAAGTGTGAGCATGGGGAGGTGGGGAAGAACAGATGGGATGTCCCAGATTTTCACGTAGAAGAGACCATTTTGTGCTTTTGTGTTTGGGGAAGATGACCTAGAGCTAAGCTGGTATTCTTCTAAAGAAAGGGCTCAGAGCAGTGAGCTATGGGGCATCCTCTGCATCCCAGGGGGTTTGTGAAGGGGGAGAGAGATGGGGTGCTACAGTGGGAAAATAAACTGCTGTCATACTCCTGCTGGTTGAACATCAAATCAGCACTGGTCACTCTGTTCCTTTGCAGATCCAGAAGAACCTGAAGCTTTCTGCCAATAAAGTCAGTGAAATAAAGTTAAAAGATATCAAAAGGTAGGGTTAATGCTGTGCTGCTGCCTTGGCAGCTGACTGCTGTAATCTGCAATATTTCTTGGATTAGCAGTGTCTTGGCTTCTCACTCTCCTTCCCTCTAACTTGTCCTGAAATTAGGAAAAAAAAAATGTTTTCTAGAGGAAAGATGGTGAAAATTGATGTTTAGTATTATCTGGGACCTATATAGGTCTAAGATGTATTTAAACTTTGGAGGAAAAGGAGGATAATCTCACCTGCCACAGTGCCTGCTGGAGAAAGCTGTGAGCAGAGGCTGTTCTGGGACTGCAGATTGCTACTACAATTCATTTTACTCAAATATCTGGTCATTTCAGCCTAGCTCCGGATGAGGAGCCATTCTTGGGCTTTCCTTTATCCAAGTGCAAAGCAGCCTCTTGGCACAGATCATCTTTGCAAGAGCCTGCAGTACCACGATCCCATGCCAAGGACTGAAGGTCTAAATGGGCTGTCAGAGCTGGGCCTGCAGTGATATTTTTTTCCTCCTGCCTCTCCCCTGCCCACAGGACAAGAGATGCCAACCTGCTGCTCACCTTCTGGCTGCACCTGGAGCCAGAGGAGAGGAACGTGTCTCTGCTCCTGCACAATCACCTGGAGTTGCTGCTTGGCTCCTCAGTGGGCGTGGAGAAGCTGCAGCTGGTTTCACTGTTCGTCGAAGGTGGGTGCTTCACTTTTTAATTTTTTTTTCTGGAGATAAACCCTTTAATGCCAAGCCTGACTTGACCTGGGACTTGACTATTCCCCATTATAGATGTGAACGAGTGCCAGGCTGGGCTTGGCCTCTGTGGGGAGGGGGCAGAGTGCTTCAATGGCGTGGGCACCTACCTGTGCCGCTGCAAGAAGGACTACGAGGATCATTCTCCCAGCGAGTCCGGCACGCTCTGCATCCGCTCTCCCCGAGCAGGTAGAGGATGGAGCTGGGGCTCTGCTCCCTCTCACGGGCTGGTGCTTTCCTGGCTGAGTGTGGGAGGTCCTTGGAGTGAGTGAGCACACCAGGGCAGGGGGCTCTCTCCTAGCCAGCGGTCCTGCACCTTGGCTGATGTGTGCTGCGAGTGGTGGCTTTAGGTGTCCCTGCCAGGTGTGGCAGGCTTGTGGAATGCCTTTGCAAGGCAGTTCCCATCTGGGAATAGAACCTCTCCATGAGCTTTAGGCTCCCTTCCCCCAGTCTGCTGTTTTCTGTGCATCAGGGCTACAACCTGGCACATGCGAGTCCTTCAGTTGTAAGCAAAGTGTGGTCAGGGGCAATTTATGAGCTACCTCTGCTGTAGCTGATGTGATCAGCAAACCTGGTGGCTCCTGGGGGTGCCCTGTGTTCTCCTGTCACCCTGTGTAGATCTTGGTGAGAAGCACAGTGATGTTCCTGGTGTTTACCCCAGCTTTGACACAAGGCTGAGCAGATGGCATGTGGTGCTTGACTATAATCAGAGGTGGCTAATCCAATCTTGCAGAGTAATGGAGCCTCACAGGCTGGAAAAGAGCAATATTGTGCAATATGTGCTCCAAACACTGCAGCAGCTTTACCAAAACTAGTTCAACATCACTGCAGTGGCTTAAACCTTAACATGAGCTCATAGCCAAATATAACTTCTCACCCATCCTACCAACTCCAAATTAATTAACAACGTGAGCAGTCTAAGCCTGTACGGATCAGCTAGTTATTGTTGTATTCTGATACAGGTAATTTTATAAATCCAGCTTTATCTGTTGGGCCATGGCGGGGGGGGGGTCTCTCCAAGCCTGGATGGGAACAACAGCAGACCTTTTAGTCTCCATACAGCTGCACGTGGCTTTGGCAGTGGCTTTGCTGTGTTGGGCTTCTTCTGGGGTAGCGCCATCCTTGTGCTGCTCTGGGCTCTTGGTTGAAGTATTTCCCTGGGATGGAGCTTTGGGAGACTTGCTCTGGCCTGCAAGGCAGGTGTGAGTGTTTCTGGAGGGTGGCAGGGGCCATGCTGAACTTCCCAGAGGAGATGCGGGGCTCTGTGTGAGCGCAGCGGGGACACTGGGGTGAGGCCGTGGCTCTTCTCTTGCAGGGGTCAGCGCCTTCCTCCGCCACGCTGACACGCTGGTGGGGGCAGCCCTTGTGGCCGGCCTGGTGCTGCTGGTGGCCTTTAGTGTCCTCTGTGTCACAGCCCTGAGGGGACAGGCCCCCAGGAGGAGCCCAGGGCCCGAGGAGCCAGCGGCGAGGGCCGTGGAGGAGCCAGCCATGGAGCTGCACGACCTGGGGGAGTGCCTGCGGCTCGACCCCTTCCAGCTGAAGCTGCGGGCCAGGTCCCCCGAGTGGCTCTGGAGTGTCCGTGCCCACCCTGGCCAGGCGGGGCAGCCTGCCCCGCTCCCAGGGGAGCCCGCGCCCCGCTGACCTGGGCACTCCCTCCTGCATTGCCCCAGATTCCTGCCACAGCCCCCGGCTGTGCCACCCCCTCTGCGGTGTTCTGCAGACCGTGAATATCCCACAACAGTGCTCCTCATGTTGTGACTTTATTATTTTAATGCTTGCTCAGCTTGGGGAACAAAATGTTTGCTCCATGCCCCTGTACGTCTGCTGATTTATCCTGCTTGAGATCCACATGGGAAAATTAAAAACTTTATTTTTTTTGGAAGAAAAAAGGAAATAATATGTTTTGGTGCTTAATATGGAATTAAAAATTGATTCTTCATCCTGCTCAGTGCTGCCTGCTTTCTCCTGCCTCCAAGGCAGAGCTCTGCAGGAAGCCCTGGTGTAACCTGAGGATCTGTGGGGTGTTTGAGAAACATCTCCAGAACCTGACTTAAAATTTTGGTGAGAAACCTGGTCAGGTTATGGCAGGTGGGCTTTCACCCACTGAATGATGGGGACAGCATTTTTGGTGCCTGCAGCATTTTTGGATGCAGGCTGCAAAAACCCCACCACCACCTGGTCCTGGCCGGATGTAAAGCACAGCTGCCTTCCCAGCTTGTCCTGCAGCTGGAGCCCGGTAACTCCTCCGTTGGTGTCTTTTTTTAGGGGGTTTCAGCCGGAATTCCCGCTTTCCCCGGGATGGAGAGTGCCTGGAGCGGTGGCAGATGCCCCGCTGGAGGGAGCTGTCTGCCACCAAAAGTGGGAAGGGGCTGCCTGCAGCCGCCCGGGAGGCGCTCCCGAGCCGGGGCTGCGGGCCCCTGGCTCACACGGCTCAGCCGGGGTGTCCCGGGGCAGCTTGGGGCAGGATGTGCTCTGGAGGTGTGGGCTGGCACGTGGATGTGCCCGGCTCGGGGTTTGCTCTGCACGGCCGGCTTTACATGGGGCTGGAAATGGCTCTGCTTGCTTCTCTGCGGGTGAGGATACTGGTGAAGGAGTCCAAAGAGGTCCTGGGGTGTTTCTCTAGGATAATTCACTTCCATACTCTTCCCCATGCCCCAGAGGAAAAAAAAAAAAAAGAAGGCAGTTCCTTTATCTCAGCTGTTGAATTGCTGAAGAAGGAACAGTTGCAGTGTGGAGGAGGATTTGCCAAAGGATTGATTCAGCACAGATTGGGGCACTGTAAATGCCAGTGTTGTGTTGTGAGAACCAGGTGAGAGCACGTTGTTTGCGCTGAGGTGACAAAGGAACGAGCATCCTCTGTGCCCTGCTCTGGCAAGGCGTGGCTGTGCTGCTCTCCCGGAACAGGCTCACCCAAATTAGCTGCTGCTGCTGGGCTCTCCTGCCTGCACAGACAGGTGAGGCAGAGCTGGTGCCTCCCTGCACACAGTCCCCCCACAGCAGCTCTCTTCAGCACTGGGGCCGTCCAGTCTTGGGTAGTGAAACAGAGAAAACGGGTCTCCTGAAGACACCCTGATCATTGATTGCTTCCTTTGACATATGTGGAGCAAACCACCATTACCAACCATCTTACCAACCATTTTCCATGCATGGTCTTCAAAGTATTTTGTAAATAGCAGAGAATTAAATGCAAACAACTCCCTAGGAGGCAGGTAAGTGGGTGCAATTTTCCATTGTAAAGAGAAGGAAACCATTAATGTGTTTGCACAGAGTGTGCTTGTTTCCTTACTGAGATTAAAGATAATACTGTTGTTATCTTGGCCTCAGATTTGGTCAGTCACCATGTCCCCTTTTCCCTTCTTGGATCCACAAAGGGGGCTTGGGGGATCTTCAGGTTGCTAACTCTTCTCTCTCTCACTCAGGTGAGGTTTGGATCCCAAAGCCAAGTAACCGATAAGCAAATGGATGCTTCTGCTTTCTTCCCAGTTTTTCCAGGAGCAAGGTGAGCCTCACACTGAGCTCCTCTGTTGGAAGCCAGCTCCTTTAATGCAGCTGCTCTGTAACCCAACCATGAGGATCACCCATGGATGATCCTCCCATTGGGTCACCTTTCCCTGCAGCTTTCACCCAGGCGGAATGTCCTGCTGGTGCTCATGCACAGGGCACAGAGGAAAGCCTGGAGGGATGTGCCTGGGCAGGGCTTTCTGCAGCTGCACCCATGGCAGCAGCAGGTCCACCTGGGTCCTGGGTGCATGCAGGAGGTGGAGATGGCTGCCCCTCCTCACCTGGTGTGAAGTGACAGCACCTGCCCCTTATGGCTGTGCCTGGGAGAGATGTCAGGCTTTTACTGGAAGCACCAAAGGTATGTGTGTGATCTGTGTGAAACAGCAGGACAGAGCCAGGGACTGAGGCCACTGTGAGCAGTAGTTAGCAGTGGTTTTCCCTGTTATGAAACTTCAGTCCCAAATAGTGTTGATTTTTATTTTCCACTATGTCTAAAGAAACTGTTTTGCCTTATGCACTCTAGGCTGGTTTTAAGAACAGCCCATCCCTCCTTTCCTGCTCTCCCACTTGAATTGAGAGGGGCTGACATCCCAGAATCCCAGGATGGCTCAGGCTGGAAAGAACCACCGTGGGTCACCTGCTCCAGCCTCCCACCCTAGAGCACAGGCACAGGATGGTGTCCAGATGGCTCCTGACTGTCCCCAGGAGGGACACTCCACAGCCTCTGTGGGCAATCTGTGCCCTGCTGGGGCACTGCACAGGGAAGTTCTTCCTCACGTTCAGGTGGAACTTGCTGAGCCTCAGCTCCTGCCCGCTGCCTCCTGTGCCACTGCCCGGTGCCCAGCAGAGCCTGGCCCTGCTCTGGCCCCTCCCTGCAGACACTGGCAGCCATGGATCAGGTTCCTCTGGGTGTCTCTGCTCCAGGGGAACAGGCCCAGCTCCCCCAGCCTCTCCTAGAACGGAGCTGCTCCAGCCCCTTCATCGTCCTGCTCCCCTGTGCTGGGCCCTCTGCAGGAGCTCCAGGTCTCTCCTGTGCTGAGGATCCCAGCAGTGGACACAGCACTGCAGAGTGGCCCCAGCAGGGCTGAGCAGACGGGCAGGATCCCCTCCCTGCCCTGCTGGCAGTGCAGCTCCTGAGGCAGCCCAGGGTCCCCGTGGCCTCCTTGTCCCCAGGGCAGGGCTGGCCCATGGACAGCTGGGTGTCCAGCAGCACCCAGGGCCTCCTGTGCAGAGCTGCTGCCCACAGCTCAGCCAGCCCGTGCTGCTGCCTGGGGCTGCTCTGCCCAGCTGCAGGACCCTGCACTTGTCCTTGCTGAGCTCAGGAGGTTCTGCCCTGCCCATCCCTCCAGGCTGCCGAGGTCCCTCTGAAGGGCTCCCGGCCACCGCTCCCAGCTCCTGGCACCAGGAACCTGCTGAGCAGGCAGTCTGTCCCAAACTTCCATCCTCTGCTGCAGGTCAGGGTACTGGCATCTGCTCTTCTCTCATATCTGTGGATTGAATTAATAGGTAATAAAACAAGACAAATCTGCTGGATCTGTAAATCTGAATTTGCTCAGATTGACTGGAAGCTCTGCTGCTTATGACATCCAAAATGAATTTGTCACCTCGCTGTGCAGTGCTCTGCTTGCTCACAGCCCTTGGCCATATGAAATGACACACTCTGATGATTTATGGGCCACCACAAATGTTTTTTTTCTTTTCAGTAGGAACTGTTCTCTCATGTGTTATTGCTATGTCACTGAGGTGTGTGCAGAGGTTTCAGAGGGTCCAGGATTTACTTAGAGATTGACACATGCCCTAGGAACTGCAGGTGAAGAACACTATTTTTACATCAGCTGATAATTTTTTTCTGAGAAGACATTTACTAAGCCTGGTTGAACACATTCTCTCAAAATCTTTTGTGTTCATCTGACATTTTTTTTTTCCCTAGGTTTTGAAGCAGGCAGGGCAAACCTCATCTGGCCCCAGAGCACTTGGACGTGAACCATCAAGTTAGGGCAGAAGATATGGAGGCAGTTCCTTGTGGGAGACCCCTCATTCTTTTTGCACCTACTTCATCAGAAAAGCCAAGAAAAGTGGGAGACATCTCATTCAACCTGTGGTGGCTGTGGCTGCTACCTTAACCTGAGTAATGAAAGCAACAAATAAGGTATGGGGAGAATCACTGTGAAGGGAGCTGCTGGCTGTGAGTTTGGTTTTCTTTCCTACAACAAGCAGAGAGCTGGGAAAGGGATGTGGGTGCTCACAGCCCACTGGGACACCACTCGTGTGTCTTTGCTGCCCATCACTCTCTGCCAGCTGGTAGAGGCTGGGATATTGCTGTGGTCATTGTCATGCTGAGGGATGCCTCCAGAGGCTCTGATGTCCTTGTGTGAAGGGGTGGATTTAGGAGGACACCCCAGCTGAGTGCTGGCACAGGCTACTGGAGTGAAAATGTGGGAGTGTGGCTTCATGCTGAATGGTTTGAATGGCACTAAGCTGTAATGCAACCACAAACCAGGGACAATTACTCCTGGAGAAAGTGGCTTTTGCCCTATCAGCTCAAGTGCAGAAAATTGTAGCAGTATTTTGTTGACATGCTGAGTGATACTCCCTCAAGTGAGTGACTGTGATTAAGTTGAGATATATCTGCAACAGCTTCAAATTAATGAGGCAGAGCAGAGAAATGAGGCCTAGAGCTGGCATTTTTCTTCTAGCCTGGTGTAAAAGCCTGTTCTCCATCCCAGGGGGTGCAGCTGCAGCTCCCTGCCTACCCTGTGATATCACCTGAGGGTTTGATTTCTCTGCTGGAGCTGCTGCCATGCACACAGTGATCACCTGCAGCTGTCTGTGCATGCAAGCAGGGGCTCTGCAGAGCTGGAGGCTTTTGGGGAGTGGGGAGCACTCTCTAAGTAGTCATATTTTCAGGAAGGAGGCAGCACAGATTGTGAATTGGGTCTGTTCCCAGAGCATCTTAAACTCACAAGTGATTAGCTGTTAATTATTATGCAATAAATTACTTAATAAGTTAAATTAGTATTCTTCACAGTACCTATTGTGCCACGTGACATCAGCTGAACTGTGTGAAATACATGTAATTACTGTCACAGAAATGTAATTATAGCTCTCCCCCACCCTCAAATTCTTGTGTGTCCATCAGCCATGGCATGGGCACTTGGGTGATGTGCAGACAGTGCCACCATGCACCACCAGACACTTTTCCCCTACTTCCAAGCCTGCCTTCTTTTCCAATGAATGTCAGGATTCAAAGTACAGGAGGCAAAAAAATCTGTCCTCAGCTGTGACTTAACTCTTAGTCTCAGTGTCAGGCTTAAAAGCACCCTGAAGCTAATGTTAAGCTCTCATAGTTAGACTTAAAAGAGAATATTTAAAAAATCCTAGTGTATATGCTGATTTAATCTCAGTTTTTTTTATAAGTGTTGTTGCTTTATAAGGCTTTAACAGTTAAAACCCCAAGGAAGGGTGCGTTCTCCTGCTGGAGTACTTCAGTATGAAATGTTTTTGTGGTGACTTAACTTTGTTTGTGGCCCTGAAGAGGGAGGGAGAGGTGGAATCGCTTAACTGAGATCATCAAAATATTTGTGCTGGTATGTGTGTTTTAGATCTGCCCTTGAAATTATTCACTTAACCATGCCTTAATTGTTTTGGGCATTTGAACTTTAATTTTCCCCCCTAGTTCTTGTTGGTGTGACTTGTGCCAGTTGGCTGTGGGGGTCTGTAATTGTGGATTTGGGTGTTTTCAGCTGCTTTTTGGGAAATGCAGTGGTCTGGCTTTGCTCAAAGGTGGAAGGAGAAATAGGGATGGAGAAAAATATCTGCATGTGACTGAATAAGTGCAACAGTTTGAACTTAATCAGCCAAAATGGGTCTCTTAAGGGCGGGTTGCACATGTGAAAGATATATTGCAGTAAAGATGTACTTGATTATGCCAACAAATGTGGGATAGCACGAAGCTATCGAGGATAATAAGCGCTAGATATTACAATGGGGATTTCTCACATTGCTAGCAAGGGGAAAAGCTGCCCTGCCTCGCTGCTGGCTGGAAACACCAAAGAGATTTCCAATTTATTTTTCCCCTAAAAGGATCCAGGCAACAGCATCCATGTGCATGCTGCTGTCAGCAAAGCCGGTGGCTCCATTTTTCTCAGTTTGCAGCTCCCACTGCTGCAGCAGCAGCCAAACCAAACTGCGACAGTCCCTGAGCACAGCCCCGAAAAAAGCACCATTTACGTGTCTAACCCATCAAAGCCACGCAGAAGGGAGAGCAGAACAAGCTGTGTGAAAGCTAAAGAGTGATGGGTGGGAAATACCAGGGCTGTCAGTGCCAGGCTGCTGCAGCACTGAGCCAGCAGCGGGTGCCTGCTCTGCATGCAAACAGCACCGGCCTTTCTGCAGGGCTGCCACACGTGCCTGGAAAAGTGCCTGCCTCCCAGGACCTGTGGGAAGCTCTGCTCTGCATGTCCTTCATACAGGGTGGCACAAGGTGGGCAGCACCACATAATGTTTGGAGCAAGCAGGACTGCCTGCAGGCTTTCAGCTTTGGGGAGAAGGGTCCCTCAGCCTTCAGCCCCAGAACAAGGCGTGTTCCTGGCTGATTTCAGCAGTGCTGAAACCAAAAACCAAAGCAGGAAAATGGCTTAAAGCACTGCACAACTTCTCTGAATGTCCTGACCTGCCCCCCACCCAAAGTTGAAGAAGAGTAAGAAATGATTATTTTGATTTTATAAGCCCAGATGGCTTGTTCAGCAGGGCAATGGGCAGAGCTCTTGCCTGAAGGAGGTGGGGGCAGTCCCTTTTCCCAGGTAACAAGTGCTAGGACAAGAGGAAACAGCCTCAAGTTATGCCAGAGAAGGTTCAGATTGGAAATTAGGGTGAATCTCTTCTCCAAAAGGGTGGCCAGGACAGTGGTGGTGTCATTGTCCCTGGGGGCGTTCAAAAGCTCTGCAGATGTGGTGCCTAGGGACCTGGGTTAGTGGTGGGCCTGGCAGGGCTGGGTTATCAGCTGGACTCCATCATCTCAGAGGTCTTTTCCAGTCTTTTCTGGTGTTCTGTCACTCTTCAATTGAAAGTTGTACTGAGAAATGCAAACACAGGCAAGTGTTTCTAACCCTACTCACACCTGTTGTTTTGTTGCAGGTGATGTTCAGAAACAAATTACTCTTTCAGTGCATCCTAAAAGAACCCTCAGAGAATTTTTCTTGGTTGAGTTTTCATTCTTATTATCCAGTCTCTGTTACCACTGTAATATTTCAAGCCTCTGGGAAAAAAAAAAAAAAAAGTCCTATTCAAGAACAAAGAAACACACAGCTTTTCTTCATTTCAGTCTTTTGTGTCCAAAGGACTGTCCTTAACTCAATAACTGAGTTTTTTATTGTCACATTTCACTGTCCGTGACTGCAGCCAGCCTGGCTAATCCTTTTGCTGCTGCCTTATCAGTATTTCCCTAAAAAAAGGACATTTTCCTTTTATTATCACCTTCACACCCACTCCTGAGTGCCTGGCAGGGTTTGAGAATTTAAAATTATTTTTTAAATGCAGTTTTACTTAGGAAAAAGGAGCAGCTTCAAAATATTTCCCCACCCCATGTTTTTATACATGCTTTGCTAAGCATGATAAATCATTTGGAAATGGGAAAAAAAAAAAAGAGTGAGATTTAGGTTCCTCTGGGATTTTCAAAATGAAGGTTTTCAAAGATTTGCTGTTCTCCTACTCCCAGCTGCTTTATAAAAGGAAGATTTGTTAAATTTCTGGTTGTGGAAGAAGAATTTGCTTCAAATTGAGGTGTTTTAAAAGCCAGCAACAAAAATTAAATACAGAGCCCTTTAGCTATATATTGTAATTGTTAACTATTGCATTAATATACTGCAGAAGATACTCAAATATCTTGCTCTTGCAAACTTTAATCTTGTGATAAATTTTGTATTTCTTGTGCAAAAGGCCAAACAAAGAGAGGAGAGATTCCCATGCTCAAACAGTTTGTGTAAGTGAATCAGGAGCTCAGACGCTGACTCTCCGACTGACAGGAATCTCTCTGGATTGACACAGGCAGTGGCTGCATGGGCTGAGAGGCTCTGTGCAAGGCTCCAGCAGTACAAGTGATTATCAACAGGTATCTCTGACATTCTTCTCACCTTCATGAATTCAGCTGAGTGTTTTCAGTGCATGGAGAGTGTGGTAACTGTTGTGAATGCAGGCAAACCTGATGGGAAGAGATGATGGTGTCTGACTCAATTCAGAAGGCTGAATGATTTCTTTATTATAACTATGCTAAAATACATTTATATACCATATAAAGGAAGATGCTAAAACTACAAACCTAATTGTTCTATCTCTCTAACTCAATTCATGACCCTCTCTCAAGAGTGCAGCCCCAGGTGGGTTGGATTGGCCATCAGGCTCAAACAATCCTCACCAGAATCCAACCAAGCAACACCCCAGGTAAACAAATCTCCAAGCACATTCCACATGGGAAAACAAGGAGCAGAAATAGGAATTGTTTTCTTTCTTTCCTCTGTGCTCTTTTATGAAAAATCCTGAGAGAGAAATATGCTTGCCACAGTAACTAAAGAGTGCTCAGGATTTTTCCCTGATTATTTTACTTGGGAACAGCTTGGGCCCACCAGTGTGAATATAGAAGGGTCTTTTCTATCCCTTAAAGTGCCTTATTTCACAGACTGCAGGAGCTCCTGCCCTGATACTGGAGGTTCAAGGCAGCTCTCAATGAAATCATTAGGACTTCCCAAATTTCACCAGGGAAGCCTCAGGCCTTGGCTGTTCTTGCAGCTACCTGCCAGATCTGTTCATCTCTGTCTACAGTTCCTCTGTTGTGCTCATGTCTCTTGGCCAGTAAATGCTTTCTAGGGACTATACTACTTTCAAACCTTGGATCATCTGAAGAAGAAAAAGTGCCTTTTTTCCCATAAGATACTGCAAAACTTGCATGTATTTAATGAATGTGGAACTGAGTGCTCTAGGCTGCTGCTTAGCTGGGGGAATAATATTTCTGCTGAATCCCTGAAGAGTTCAAGCTAGTAAATTTTTACATGTTTTTTCTTTTAATAAATTCTCTCCTTCATGTACCCAGGGGCAACTTTGGTGGCACCAATCATCAACATACACATTTTCTCTCTGTGTTACACTTCTTGAACCTATTTATTCCATTATAGTTTAAATTCTTCTTGCTCTTATCAGCTGAGCCTTACATACAGCTTTGCCTGCCTCCTTTAGCAAACCTCTATTATCCCTGCTTTATTTGAAGTACTGAACAAAGTTATTTTTAATTGTTGCTATCTGACCTTTGTCCTGGAGAAACAAAATTTATTTTTCAAAAGAATTGACCTCTGCAGCCTTTCTCAGCTGTTGGCCATCTTATCAGCCTCTGTAATGATGCCAATTCCACCTGCTTCATCAACTATTTAAAGATTCACACTGAGTCCAGTCCAGTTTATAAGAGACAAAGGCAACAGTGAAATGTATGATCTCACTCCACTGGGTGCAATTCTTTCAGCAAATGTAAAGAGTGAGCTGTTGATATGGAAAGGTTAATGCTGTACCCTCTTTTTTATCAATTGTCTGTTTTCTATCAAATCTATGTCTTATCTTGTGTCTGCTTTATCAGATCTGCTTAAGCAAGGTACACATTTGAAGCCTCTGCTAAATTTAATTTCTCCTTCTTGAAAGTCCTGCAACTATTAAAAAAAGAGAAATCCTTTTACAAAGTCTATTTTAGACAAGGGACACAGGCCAAGTTCAGGTATTAACCATTTGCCAACTATGCCCTTGATCACAAAAATACTCCTCTCATCTTCAAATTGATCAGTAACCTAAAATAGAGCATTTTAAGATAATGCACCCATTCCTAATTTCTTTTATTCAGTTAAAGGAAATACATTGGTACAAATTTCCCTGAAAATTGGCTGTTGGCCTTTCCTGACAGTAAACTTCATGAAGTAAAATAACTGATTTCTGTTCCCAGGTTTTAGCCACTCAAAGATCTTGATTGTGAAGGGAGAGCTGCTGGTAGCAATCCAGAGCACTATAAAAAAATACTTTTTGGGGTGTTCTTGGCACAAACTGCAGTGTGGCAGGAAGCCACTGTTGTACAGCTTGTGTTCCAAACTGTCTGGGTGCTGCTCAGTGAACTCCCACGTGTTTCCAGTGGTTTTGGGTTCCTTCCTTTAATTTTGGTTTCCATCTATTCTCTAGAGGTGAGGAAATCCACCAACCCCCTCGCTGCCCAAATACTTGCTCTGCCAAATCTTAAATTCTTATGTTCCACTTGGGTATTTTTTTCCTTCTTCCCTGGTGTCTCACCAGTTCTTGTGAAATTTGGAAACTGAAGGGAAGTTTCATTGTGAAATTAAAACTGATAATTATGAAATTAAAGGCAGATTAGCAGATCTGTTAGGAAGAGTGTGGGTAGAGATCTTGTCTTTATCAAATATGTTGCTGAAGATTTACCTCACTGGCTGATTTCTACCTTTACCATTTCCAGACAACTCTACTTCTAACAGTGTTTTTCTTAATTCTATTTCTCTCTCCTCCTCCCCATCTCCAGAGAACTCTGTGTCCTTGTGCCTTTGGCTCCAGTTGTCTTGCATGGCAATTTGATCTTCCAAATGCATAGTTTTTTTATGACTAAAAGCAAGGATTCTGAGTTATACCTCATGGCCTTAGCCTGGAGGCCAGCTCCTTGTTGCTAGCATTGGTGTATGGTTGACTTTTTCAGCTTCATGTTGTATTTCATGCACTTAGTGTTAAAAACCTTCCTTCAGCCTGTTTTTAGCTTTCTCCATTCGTGTAACTGTGGTTGACATTAAAAATATGCCCAACGCTCCCTTTGCATCAGTTAAGAACGCTTTGACAAGGATTTTCTAATGCTGGGAAAGCGTTTTAGAAATGCTGTAACTTCTGCTTAAACCTCAGTGTGTCTCTCTCAGGCTCTGATTACAGGGCTCTAAATGTTTTATATTAACTGTTAAAAGGCACTCTTAGAGCCTCTTAGAGAAATCCTCTCTTTCTGTGCAAAAATCCAAGATGGTAGTTCCTTTAAAACAAAGGGATGTGTGCTCTGATAACATAAGCTGTATAATAATGAAATGAAGAAGCAAACTTAGTGTAATTCATTTTCCCATTCATTCATGGATTGAAAGGAAAACGAACCATTTTGGCAAAAAACAAAAGCTAATTCCTTTTTCTCACTTGGGGTTCTGTAAGCTTTAAATATTCAACATTTTTAAGAATAATGTGACTTTCTCATGTTAGACTCATCTTCCTTCCAATCCTTTGAGCAGTTTGCATGCTTGTCCAGCTTTCAAAACTGACAACTCTCGCCCTGCTCAAAGGTCTCAAAGGATTCCAGGGAAAAATTTATTTTAATGTTTCATCTCTATCACTCCTTGACAGAAAAAGTGAACTTTTAGCCATTACCAAAACTGCAGAGGATAGCCTAAAATTTAATACATACAACAGGAATGAGAGAACCTTGGTATTTGCCCTGGCTTGGGAAAAAGAGGTTCTGACATTGAGTGACATAAACCTATTTTTTTAATGGCTACAATTTGTAACTGTTCTGCCTGGGAAAATTGCACCATTCTGACTTGGTAGTTAGAATTGTAACTAAGCCAAAGGAGATGAGCATAAGAATTTCGTGGAATGAATACCTTGAAATTACATGCCTAATGTAGCAGTGAGGAATTTCTAAGAGCTGGAATTACCTGGAACACCATCACTGAAAGTGTAATCTTTGTTCACTAACTTCTTTTTGAGCCTCAAGATCTCTTGGGGCTTTTGTTTCCAGTTTGGTTACAGACAAAATTGGTACCAACACAAAAAAGTGTAGAAAAGATTTATTGTAAACAAAAGAATTTTGTGCAAACAGTAAAGAAAAAGGCTTGTTTTTTTAAAAATGCCACGAATTTGTAACACGTAAAAACTCTCCAAATCTACTCACTCCACAAATAGCCCAACCAAGTTGTGCCATTGGGTTTGATTTTCCTTGCAGAAAGGAGCTCCAGCCTCTCGGGTTTAATGCTGGCTCTTGAGCAAGACCTACGTTTTTGATAGCTCCTCCAGCCCGTGGAACTCGCTGCGGCGGAAGCGAGCGGCCAGCGCGTTCACCATCCTCTTCAGCGCGAAAAACGCCGCCGCCGCCTGGAAGGACAGGAAGGCGGCGAAGATGATGTGGAAGGCTCGCTCCAGAGAGTGGATCTTCAGACCTTCGTTAAACAGCAAGAAGAGAATTATAGGCAGCTGCGGGAGGAGAGTCAGGAGCCAAAAGCCAGCCAGCTCAGGGACCTAAAACAGGGAGACATCACCTATTAAAAACCTGACAGCCGGGATGAAAAAATCCAAAATCTTGTAAAGACAACACAATTCTTATTAATTTTTCAAAAGCCAGCACGTAATGTGGAAAGACAAAGTGAGGTGGCTTCATATTTCCATATTCTGAGTTTTAAAGTGTACTTATATTTTCTGACAAAACAATTTTAGAGAGTGAGAGAGCTCTCTTCTGAGGGAAAACTACTTGAAATTCACAAAATTAAATGGAAGCCAATGCCAATGGAACAGAAGATGCAGAGTGCAACTGAAAAGAAATAACCACGTCCTCAACTTAAAATCTCTTAAATAAAATGCCTGCCACTTAATGCTCAACTCCCAAAAGCAGAAATTGCAGAAATTATGGTGTATATCTGGTAACTTACTTTCTCCAGGAGATTGCCCACATATCCCAGGTAGAGTCGAATGAGCTCTGTCAGAGAGACCAGGATCATGATGGTGACCAGGATGAACTTGTAATAATCTGATAAGGCTGGATACTGGAGAGGAAGAAGAAAGTGGAAGTTTCTGCATTGCTGTCTGTGGTTAAACGCTAGTGGCATTCAAACACTCCTGAACCTCCGGTTTCCATGAATTCCCAAATCAGTGTAAAAACCTCTAACTCCAGTGTCTGATGTAACATACATTTACAAACCAGCACTTTCCTTCCTTCTCACCTTCATGTAGAGGACGGCAACTGTGATGAGCCACCAGAGCGGGAAGAAATAAACATTGAAATAGAGGGACATCTGCAGTGGCAGGCTGGAAAGGATTTCACAATCTGTACAGAGAGAAAGATTTTATCACTCCAGCTGTAAAAGTGACAGGGTACTGCTCCATCCTAGCTTCATGCAGGGCAGTAATTTGACTCTTCCCAGTCAAATTAAATATTAAGAACAATATTTTTCTTTATCCAGAGGAAATCTTCACACCTTATCTGGAGTTACATGATTTCCTGGAATCCAAGGCACCTTTTGGGTCCTGGGACAGAGCATTTTATAATTTAGTTATATATGCAAGCTGAGTGTCCAATTGTTGATTACCTGGGCCTTTTAGCTTACTCCACTATCTCTGACTGAGGCTTATTTCAAGAGAGCTGCTGGAGAGCAAGCTTGCAGGCCCACTCTTCATTTTCAACCTTTTATTTAAACAGACACTTGGATGGAAGCCAGTAATTTGTCTGATTCTTAAGAGGTAAGAGTTTCAAATATGTGTCAAACTAAAGCTCATCCTTTCAGGTCTGTAGAGGACAAGATGCAACACAATGTAGAGAAAACCAAGTCTCAAACTGCAACATGTGGACAGTAAATTCTGTAGTTACAACTTTATAATAGACGTACAAGGTCAGATTTAAGGAAAAAGTTACTTAAAAAGCAGAGAAACCAAGAGTCAAAATTTCAATTGTGATCACAACATTTAGGTACGTTAATGATTTCCTTGACTTGGAATTGCTATTTATAAATTCTATGCAAGTTCTAGAGCTGTGTTTGGATGAACAATATAAGCAATATAGGCCAATTCTAATTAATTTTTCTATCCCTAAATTAAATCAACGCTTACTTGCTGGGATTGCTAAAATTAATGCAAAAGCCCGACAGTATTGCAATATGGCCGTTGCTACAGCAACCCCCCAGGACCCGTTTGTGTACAACGGCATTTCTGCAATGCCGATGTGCAGGATTCTCGTTTGGCTAGCCGAGCCCCGAAGGAAAGGCTGCGGGGCGCGGTACCTGCGCGGGGGCCCGGCGGGGCGCGGGGCCCGGCGCCGAGCGGCGCGGAGCTGCCGAGGGCCGCGAGCCGCCGCCGCAGCGCCGCGGGCAGCCCCGGCAGCCCGGGCAGCCCCGCCGCGGGCCCGGGCAGCCCCGCCGCGGGCCCGGGCAGCCCCGCCACGGGCCCGGGCAGCCCCGCCGTGGGCCCGGGCAGCCGAGCTGTGGGCCCGGGCAGCCCCGCCGTGGGCCCGGGCAGCCCCGCCGTGGGCCCGCGCCGAGCCGTGGGCCCGGGCAGCCGAGCCGTGGGCCCGGGCAGCCCCGCCACGGGCCCGGGCAGCCCCGCCATGGGCACGGGCAGCCCCGCCGGCCCGGGCAGCCCCGCCGTGGGCCCGCGCCGAGCCGTGGGCCCGGGCAGCCGAGCCGTGGGCCCGCCCGGCCCCGCCACGGCCCCGCCCGGCCCCGCCACGGGCCCGCGCCGAGCCGCCGGAACGGGCGGCGCAGCGGAGCGCCCGCCCCGCGCCCCGTTCGTTTCCTTCTGCTCTACGCTTTGCTGGGAGCGGCGGCCCCAGGAAAGCTGCTGCGGAATTCTCCCCGATTGATCCAGCTTTTCCATCTGGATAAATCCTACAGCTTGATGGTTCTCCATGACGGGGGGACTGAAAGAATGGTGGATATTCTGTGTTGCCACTGAAAATGAGCATGAACGACTCATTTTATGAGGGATGCGGGTGTAACTGAGCTAGAAAATACCTTTTCCTCAGGGAAATCTGTGTGCGCTACTCTGTAGTTAAAAGCTGTGCTTTTACCAACGCAGCCTAGCCCAGTCAGCTTTGTCCCTTACTGGGGTTTCATGGAATCAGAATAAGTTAATAATAGACACCAAACTGCTTGTTCTTCTTTTATTTGGAAAATATAGGTCCTCTAGAAACGCGGTAGTCTGTTCTTCAGGTTTTTCAATCACCTTAGGGCCTGATTCCTGCAAGGAAAAAAAGGATGCCATTCTTAGGCATGCAGGAAATTATTTTCTTCACAAGCAGAATGAAAGAGAGCAGCTTGTGCCTTTTACTATGAGAAATTTTCTGCACCCAATGTGGCACAGGATGGTTTGGGGGGAAGGGAACTTAAAGACCACAGTGTTTCAAGCCCCCTGCCATGGGCATGCCAGCTCTCTTCTGCTCCCCCACCCCAAATCATGTTCAGCTTCTTCCAGGGCTGATCATGCTCCAGTATGACTTTCTGAACTCAATTATCTCCAACTAAATAATTTAAAGCCTAATTTAAATTTAATTTCATTCTATCCCACTGGGAGGACCCCAGAGAAAGATGGCTAAACAAGGAGGAGTTCTGAGGAATCCATTTGGCTTTTGAGCTGATGAATGGTGTGGTATTAACAAGCGATACTTTCCTAAGGACTTCTCCAAACATGGGTATGCCAGCAGGAGTCTGTATTAAAAACCAACTGAAATTATAGAAGAGCTTAAGGATCATTTTTATATTTGAGGAAAATTTATGAAAGCCAGCATTAATGTTTGGGTTTCTGAATTTTAAAAAGTGCAGTCTGTATCAGTTATCGTGGCAATTGCCAGTAGGTGATGGAAATTATTTCCTTTCAGGTTCACCAACTGTAATGGTGACTTTTGCACTCTTTAGCCAATATGTTCATAACGTCCTCTGCTACAGACAGGGGCAAGGTGAGGAGTATGTATGAGATTTTCAATGAGATTGGCAGAAATTTTGTTTTACTGCTGTCGCCTTGGTCCTGACCTGATTAACCACTCTTCAAGATAGGGAGACTCTCATCCCATACTCTCAACTACTTAGACACAAGGTTTATATGAATCAAAAGTATGGCAGAGTTTTGATTAAATCAGATATTCATGGAAGTCTCAAGCTTTTTTTCCATGGTATAAGTTGGTGGCATGTAAAACTTCAGCCTTTAAGGATTTTCCTTTTGATTACATTTTCTGAATGAAAGATGGAAGAATTTTTCCTGAACTACACAATGTTATGCCAGTGGCTTTGAGTGGGGACCTTGATCTTCCTAATACTGCTTGTCTATGTTCCCCAGTTCTGAAAACCTTCAAGCATGCAGCCAGGTGTCCTGCCAGCAGCTCTGCAGCAGCCAATGGTGCTTTGCAGAATTGGGCTCTGCCCTTGTGAAAACTGAAGCAATCCAGTTTAGCAGCCAAGAAGGTATAAAACTGAGGAGTAGGAAAAGGAAAGGCTGATGGCATGCAGGCACCACAAGAAATGTATGGATTTGCCATGTAGGCTCAGCTCCCAGACTCAAGGTGTGACTCTGTGGTATTTGGCAGCCTTCCATTTTCAACAGATGGCCCAACATCCTACATGCCCCCACAAAATAAAGTTGTGCACACTTTTGTTTGATATTTTTGTCTGTGCAGACACTTAAAATATTCCCTGAAGAGAAAATCTTAGTTTTTAGTAATTCGGTTTGATTTTTGTTAGACTGCAGCCTCCTATTTTAAAAAATTTATCTTTCAGCACTTTAATGATCAGAATTCTTTTGTTTTTCTGTAGGGAGGGATGGAGAGTATTCTTTCAAGTGGAAGAAAACCTTAAAATTTGAAGGGTCAGAATACCTGGGGCAACTCTGTTGACACATCAGAGCTTTCTGTAACAGAAGGGCAAGAATCCATGCCATAAGGAATGGGAGAAGGAAAAACACTTAACTGTTACATGGCTGTAACAGAGACCATGGCCATCTGCATAAATAGTGTCACATTTCCAGCTTTTGTGACAAAACTCTGTCTGGCCTTTTCTTAATGGAGAGGCATTCCCTGACTGAATCTCTGTCCATCCACAAATGGATGTTTACGTAGAAATAACCAGATTTCCAGTTCTCTGTGCTTCAAAATAAGATACTGAAATATGAGACTGGAGGAAATAGGCTCACAGTGGCACAGCATTTTAAATGACTGGTTTATTTCTCTCCACACGTGCTAGCTATAAATAAAACAAAAGGCTGAAAAATCCGCCTGAAAGCTTTAAATCAGAGAAATATTGCATCTTTGTGTATCCACAGCAGTCCAACTGACTTGGTAGACGCTGGCCTGGCTCCCAGACCAAAGCTCCTGGGGGCTCTCTGGCAACAGCACAAAGTCATAAACCCCAGATGCAATATATCTATCGAAATGAAACATCAGCAGTTTTGCACAATTGGCATTTCAGCAATGCAAGGTTCATTTAACTGGTTCCAGTGGTTTACCTTTGCACCTGAATCACAACTTCTGTATTTCTGAAGCTGTTGGTGTGGAATCTCACAAAAGCTATTTTCCTTGGTGTGTCTGTGCTGTTGTCCCCTGATATGTGTGAGCAACAGAAATTCCTCTCCTCCTTGCTTGCTCCCTGATACCTGCCTGGTATTTTAGCAGAAATGCTGGAAAAGATGTGAAAAATGCTGCTGAGCCAAGCTGTGTGCAGGCAGGCAGAGTACAGGCTTGTTTCCTCCTCATGTCCTCAGAGTGAAGTGGCAGATTGGGAGTTTTAACAAATTACAAATGCCACAAAGACTCTAATGTGTGTGATTGAAAGGATGATGTTGTTAGCTGTGCCAGTGTCTGCCAGAGGAATTTCACAGTTGTGCTTCTGCCTTGTGAACACCAGGACATGGTGGTTTTTTCCTCTGTGTCACTTGTGCAGGTTTTCATTTCACACCTATGGGATATTTGTGTCTGGTAAAGAATTATTGTTGCTGATGAGACTTAGCCCAGGCCCTTTTGTCAAGTATTATCAAGTACATATCACTGCAGGGATTCCATGCATTTAACTATATTGGCTAATTTAGTCTTGAGCATAAAGAGCAGGGAATAATAAGAAAAAAGAAGAAGAAGAAAGGGCTGTTAGTTGCTCCTGCACATTGAATTTCTTCTTGCTGTAATTGGCATTTAGTTAGAGCCACTCCCTAGCTTGTTTTATTTTGTTGATTCATCGGTTTGTCAAGCATGCAGGGAGAGTCTGAAAGCTGGCATGGCTATTAAACAAGTTTTACTGTTTGTGTTGCAAAAGTGTTCAAGATTTTCATGGTACATCAGAAGGTTACTGAGAGTAGATGGATTTTGAGCCAGGTTCTCACTAAAGATCCTTGATGGGGCTTCAGCCTTGGTCTCATCTTTGCATAGATAGGCAAGCTGATCTTTCATGCAGTAATTTTAACTGCCTAAGTATTATTTGTACCCAAACTAGTTAGGCTTCACCTCTTCCCTCCTGGTGGGCTCCCCCAGAAGGCTGTTCATGGGAAGGAGCAACGTGCTTCTGATTGTGTCTGTCCTTCTCTACTGATTACCAGTTGTTTTGCTAAATCAAGGTGCACAGAAGGTTTAAAATTTGATTATTTACAGGGATGTAGGCTCTCCCAAGTGTGCTTTGTGGGTCTGAGCTCCTCCAGATGGTCAGGCTTTTTGTGTTCCCTGGGTACCACACAGATGCTTCACCTGCAGTCTGTGTAACTCTTGCAAAAAGGCTTCCTGGGACATGGACCCTGGCAGTTCCAGTGCTTTCTCTCTTTATTGCAGAATCCAAAGATGCCTGGGTATTTAAAATTTTACCTCCAATCTGTATCAGCTGTGCAAAGGCAGGATTGATTTTGCTGATGCACACTGCTGTCAGGTGCTTGTAACAGTTGTTTTGTATCCTCTGCAATCAGCTCAAGCCTGAATCCTGAATGAGTGATGGAAGATAACATTTGTAATTTGAGCATTCAGGGAAAAAAAAGCCACAAGGCAGAGAGGACTCTGTTTAGTTAACAAACTGATCTCAGGGTTAAGGCTCTTTTTTTAGTCTTTATTTTTCTATTTGGACAGTTACATAAATGCCTATTTTCAACAGTATGAGTATGCCACAGCTTCTGTGGAATTTAAATGGGAGTGGCAGTAGCACTCTAAATTGAGGTTAGATATTTGGATTCTTTGATATGTCTAAATTTGGATTTCTGCATAAGAACAATCTCTCTGTCTGCTTTGAAGTTTTGCTGAATGCAAAGGTAAGTATGAATGTGAGAGTGGTGTGTTCTCAGGTCAGCACCACTTTGCTTTTTTGTGTTTCCTTTGTTCTTTTCATCCAGGCCAGCTTCATCCTTGTGAGAGTGAGAGCTTGTAAGAATGACTGGGAATCCCACAAGTCTCACTGCCTAAGAACAGCAGAGTTCTAGTTCAGGTCCTTCAGCTTCCAACAGCATGGGTTATGCTTTTGGGGATGTTAGTTCAACACCACTGCAACCTACAGTATCACTCTGTTGTGATGTGGGTTTGGCTCCCTACTTGCTTTTATTCCATAATCTGTTGCCTTTAGGCTCTTTGCTGTGTTTCCAGACAAAACAAATTTGGCTCAAGTTCTCATCAAGTAGTAAGGGGAAAGAGTGTAGTGACCCTCAGAAACGCCAAAGAGCTCTTAATTATTTTTTTATTACATTTTCTATTGTTTGAAGCAGGGCCTTGTTATTTGTGGGTATGTGCTGGCTACTTGTGCCATTAGACCCAAGTCTCAGCTGTTATAGTTGCTGTCATAGTACAAAGGATAATTTTAAACTTCCCAGCCTGCTGTTTTTGAAATGTAAAATTTCTCTATTTCTTCTGTAGATGAAATTCCTCATGGAACCAGAATCTATAAAGTGGTGCTTAAGACTGGAGAAAGTCTAGAGGAATTCTTACTATAAAGATATTGCTTAAAATCAAGGAATTCCTTTCCTGCATGCTGAATTGTTCCCATTCATAGTGGAGGACAGGACTGGATGATCATATCTAGCTTGCAGGCTTGTCCTATTTCTCCCTGAAAGGCTTTATTACAGAACTCAATTAAGAGCAAATTTCCCCTCAAACTCTGTCTTATAAGGTCATGCCTGCCTTTATGAAATATTGAATCTGCAGCTGCAGGATTTATTACAACAGTATTTTAAAACACATGATGCTGGTGCAGCAGCTCTAATTAGAAATGCCCTGAGCTCACTGTGCTCCCTGTGCCAAGTGTTGTCTCCAAACTGCAGCATCCACATCAGGAGGCAGGTTTCTACATGTTGGAAGGACAGACAGAGATACCTGTGGGAAAAACTGGAGTCTGCTGAGAAGTGCTGCTGTGCTGTAGTTTCTTACTCTCTTAATTTGAATTAGCTCAGTTTGAGCCAGACTTTTGCCTCGGTAGCATTACTGAGTTGCAGCAGTTGAGCAGAGAGGGAAGAGCAGAGCTAAAACACTTTGTGTTAGTGTGTGACCTGTTAGTCACTTTGCCACCGTGGCCAGTGAGAAGTAATTGAAATGGAAGGTGGACTGATGCTGGGTGTTTATCACAGTAAGGTTCCCCTTGTGAGGAAATCTAGCAGGCAGACACAGGGAAAGGTTCAGGAGATGAACACACCAGAAGAGTTCTGTTGTACACTACAAATTGCCCACTGCTGTTCCAGGCAGCCTGTGTTGATCACACCCGAAGGACGTCTCCTTTCCTTGGATATGAAGCATGGCAGCCACTGTAGGAGGGCTCAGGTTTGACACTGCTGTCCTGCAGGGATAATGAGGAATTTACCAAAGCAGAGCAATAGATGCCTTCAGAGATGTGAGTGTGATTAACTCCATAAATACGTATTATGAAATCATGGGCAGTGTTCTAACTGTAATGAATTTCCCCTGAGGGAAAATATGCCTGAGTAAAGAAATCAGAAAGAACTTGATGCCAAATGCAGAATGGAAGGGAATTACCATGAGGCTGGAGTCTATCCACATTTTTTTCTCAGTAGTCTTTTTCTTTGAAGACTCAGATGAGGAGTTACTTCTCTTCATTTTATTATCCTCTAATCTCCAAAATCTGTATCACTTTCCTAAAACACACTGGCATGTATCATGTGCATTCCCTGGGAGCCTTGTTACTGCTTTATAGTCACTGCAGGTGAATTTGTTTATAAAAAGGTAAGTACCTCCTTGAGACAGCATGAGTATAAGTCAGTATTTGCTCCTGTGCTGAAAGTGGATTTCTGAATGTTATAATATAAATGAGATGGATTTTTTTCCTACAAAATTGTGAGACCAAAGAACCCTGGAGGTGAATTCAAGCAGTCTTCATAAAGACTGTTTGTAATAAAGTCTCACTTGTCAGACATGGAGGGCCTTTAACATCACATCTGGGGTAGCCTCTTGAGTTTGCAAATTAGCCTTAAAGCTGCTGGTATTTCCATGATGTTCAGCCTTGCCTCAAGAAATCCTAATGTAAAACCCACTGAAAAACTTGCCTAGGCAGTCTTGTCTTCGTGTCAGTGTGTCCTGGCAGAAGGTGATGAGTTATTCCTGCATCCCAAGGACCTGTGCTTGCAGGAGCATCTGTTGGCAGCACACATAGCACAGAGGAGCTCAGTGTGAAATCAGGTTAGAGGAGCACAAAGCTGTCTTAAAACTGCCTTGTGCCAGGAATGGGTTCTGGTGGCCTCAGAGCCTGGGCTGACAGCACTTTATTCCAGCCATTATGTTCCAAAATCTCATTCTGGCAAAGGGTGGAGTCAGTCTACTGAGAAAACTGTCCTTCTGTTATGTCCATTCTGATCTCCATGATTCTTTAGTATTCCACAGTGAACTTCACTAGTAAATATCTTAGAGCCTTTTTATATCTGTGCCTTTCAGAGCAGAGAGAAGTCCCAGTGCCCGGATAAACTGAACTTCAGAATGCCAGGTTTTCTGTGAGAGAAGGCTCACCAGGGACAGTTTTCAGTGCAGTGGGTAAAAAGCTGTAACTCCTTGGAACTGGCTGGTTCTGCCAAGAGCAGACAGCCAGTGTGGCCCTATCTTCAGTCCTGTGTGCAGTCAGCACTAGGCACTCTGCTGAAGTGGGTTAAATATATGGTTTGGGGGTTTTTGGATAAGGAAGAGCTTTAACCTCACATGTGATACAAGCCATATAACTTCACGAGGCCCTTCTGCAGTGAGCTTTAGGGGCCTGATGGAATGAGAGCTGCTTTCTTGTTGATTTAACTGGGTTCAGCATGTGCTTATGAGCTCTGCTGAGTCTAGGCTGAAAAACAGCTTTTCATGTGGGAATGCTGCAGAAAGGATAATGATCACAAGAGTCTGCATGATACCAAAGGCTTCATTTAACCTGCTCCCTTTGAGCCTCAGTTCATACTGCTTTGACAACAATAAGATGCTGAGGTGTAGACTTTAGTAGAATTTTTCATCAGATTTCTTTAACTTGGGTTTTGTCCCTTTTTGCCTATGTCTAAGTTTCTTTCTAGACTCAAATACTTCAGAGAAATTGTAATTTAACAATCCTTTTCCAAATGTCCCTGAATTTTCAGTCATGACTTTCATCAGATTTAAATGCTATTTGATTTGTAAATGTTGGCTGATATTTGGGCTGATTAATTTCACACACTGATTTCTGGAAACTGCAATATTCCATTTCCCAGACAAATACTGCCCCAGCATATGGAAAATGGGAAGTGCTCCAGCTGCTTTGGAGCTCCCAAGAAGAGATGCATTGAAAAGATCTGGCTTTTCTGCATGTTTCTGCCTTCTGAAATGTCTCTGCAGCTATTCAATTGATAGAAATGCAGGTTCTCAGATAGTTTGTTGTGCAGTTGAGAGTTTGTGACATACTAGGATATCTCCAGAAGTCAAGACTGATACATCCATATATAAATCTGTCAGATATCCATGTCTTTTTTCCCAGGTATCTCTCACAAGGTGCCTTAACACGTCTGTCATACTCAAGCCAAATTAGGAGCAATTGTTTGTTCTATCTAAAATTCTGATCCTGCTGAGGGCAAGAGAAGTTTGGTTGGTGGGAGTCAGGTATTTGGCTGGTTTCTTTCAATTGTTGTCTGCAACTTGCTTCTCATTTTGCTTTTTGAATATATCACTGAGCTTCCTCAGTAAGAGGTTGTAATTTATACAGCTGGAGCCTGAATGAGCCTTTGATCACCAGCTGTGGTTCCTATTTCTGTCTATTCTTCATCACTTCAGGCACTAATAGTCAATGTGCCCTGTGGATCCACAGGGTGCTCACTCTTGTTGTGGCAATATAATTTAGTGGTTAGTGTGCAGCACTGTATCTCCCACACACAGGATTGCTTTGTGATTGGCATTTTGTGTGCTAAAGAGGGGATGAATTGAAAACTTCATCCTGAAATAGAAGTGCATACACAGCCTAGGTGGCTTTTCAACTCTGCCCAGTAAAACAGAGTTTATTTCCTCTCTGGTAATTTCAGAAGATATTACTCAAAAATATGGTTTGTTTTAGACAGCTCTGCAACTCTTCCCTCTTATCACCTTAGGAACTAGATATAGGTGGAGGCTTTTTGATTTGTGCAGGTGAATATTTCATTGCCAGAGTTCAAAGACTCTTCAGAGTGCTCTGGCCAGTACCAAAACTGGATTCCTCCACTAAAAATTCAGAGTAACTTCACTGACTTAAAAGAAAAAAATTGCAACTACAGTTGGCCTGAGGGGTTTTCATTTCAAGCTCCATGACTTTTCTCAGATGTTTTTCTTAGGTTGGGCATTTTATAATTGTTTAGGCTCATCCCACAGTGATCTTGGCCTTCTTGGGTCCCTCTGCAGTAACAGCTGTGTGAAGATGAATTCCATATTCTTGTCAGGAGCTCAGTTACTTTGTTGGCCAGTGCATTTAGAAAGCTGCTGTCAGTCTGGCTGATTCAGTTCCACAGGACATCTCGATTTTTTCCAGTGCTGCTCTTATTACTTTTTTCCTGCATGTCGGGTGGTGTCTGAGCATAGACAGTGACCTACATAATAGCTATTTTTCTTCTCCCTTTTTCTAATCCCAATCGTACTTCAGTATGAATACTGATAGCAAAGACATTGCTTGGCTTGGTTGTAACCTCCCTATTTGATTGCTTCCTCTGCTTGCTGGGTCCATCAGATACGTACTGTTTCTCTAGACATCTCCCTCTTGATGTATTTCAGGGATTTTCTTTTAATTTCTTCTGGCAATTTATTGTCCTGGATTTTTTTTCTTTATTATATGTTTCTCAATTTTCCTGTCAAAGCCCCTTCCATCTGTTAAAGACAGATAAACTAGATTTACAGTGCCTGAAATATTGTTTTGGCCCTTAGAACTCACCCTCTCCCTCACCATTAGAAATTATTGCAACTTCTCTGTGTCTCTACAGTAAAGAACCCATTGAACTCAGGCAGACGTGTGGCACCTTTCTGGCAGGAGAATATTTATTTAATCCCCATACAGAGAAGCAGAGAGCAAAATCCTAAATCCATTCAAATCAGTGGGGCTTTTCCTGAGCTCCAGCTGAGTTGTGGCTTAATGATCCGGTTTGTGGTCTGTAGTCAGCCTTGCAGCAAGAGCAGAGAGGAAGCACAAAGCAGGATTTTCACTCCCATGTTCTGGCAGTGTGCTACAGCAAGAGGTGGGGGACTCGAAGGACCAAGCTTTCCTCTGATTCTGGCACCAACCTCCTAAAGATACTTTAAGATTCACGTTCTCACATTTTGGCTGTAAAATAAAAAGGGTTCTGGGCAGCAGAGCATGGTTTGAATGCACAGTTGAGCTGGTGTGTTGCAGTTGTATCCGAGGTTCTGGAGATGAATGTCTGGCTGGGACTTGCTAAGCCCACAAAGCAACAGATCAGCCTAAACTGGGTGGTTTTTTTCAGGTGTGTTGTTTGGAGGGGGCCCTAATTTATTCCCTGTGAATTGTAATGATGTGTCCCACTGAAAGTCTTCTAGTTTGATGGCAATTCTGACTTGCTCTCCCAGCAGAGAAGTTTGCTGAAATAAGGTGAAAAAAGGCTTCCTCCTGTTGCTGTCCCTTGCTGAAGAGAGCTCCATCAGTGAAAACAGTTGAGAATGCTTATTCAAAGAAGCAACGTTGGGAGCTGAAGATAAGAGCAATTATCTCCATGTCAAAACTACTCAGTGCGTTCTCTGGACTCCCAACACACGAGGAACAAGGAGCTTGGGCTGGAGCTGCTGGAATGCCAGGAGTCCAGGGGGTGGTGTTTGTGCCACCGAAACATGGCACACATCAAATCAATTACACAGGGTGAGTGTATTCCCCCGTCAGCAGCCAGGGCTGAGAGCTTGGAGAAAATATGTTCTCCTGGGCACTAGGGGATCTCCTCCCTTTGGATGCTGATTTAATTTGAAATGTATAGCAGGGGAGAGAGAGGAAAAGAGGGAGAGGAGATGGAATCTCACGTGTTTTGCAGCAAATTGCCACATTGATCTTGTCACTTGGCAGACACAGTTGGACCTGAGGCTGTGAGTCTGCAGGATGTGCTGTGTTTCTGTCATGAATTGTCAGTCTCAGAGAAGCTCAGGAGAAAGAGACATGCTATCAGAGTAGAAAACCATTAACAAAGGGACCAGCAAGCTGTTTAACAGCAACTCAGTGCAGCTGCAATTTTGGATTGTGCTTGCCTTCAACAGCTACAAACGTGCATTGTCCTCGTCTCCTCCCCCATGAAGCGGTGATGGGGAGATGTGAGACATTAAGGAAGGACTGGTGTTTCCATGGAGGCTGCTGTTCTTCATGGCTAATGGCACCTGCAGGTGCCAGGAGAGCCCTGTGCCTGCCTTTGTCCCAGTCCCACAGCCCTCCCTGAGGCTTTGGGACAGCTCCTTCACGTGGGTTTTTCCTCTGGGTTTGCTCCCCAAAACTACAACCTGTGTTACACATCACTGATGGCCAGTTTGGGAGCTGACAGGATCACACTTAGGGTCTGCAGGGCCCTAATCCTGGAATCAGAAACTTCCTGAAATAGCTCTGTCCATCCAGAATGTGGCTTAAAATCCTAGTTTTGCTTGGATCGCTGGAGGCACTGCGTGTGGAGGCCACAGCCAGGCAGCTGGAGCAGCCTCCACCAGGAGGTGCAGTCCAACCAGAACAAACCTGAACGCTGGCCAACTCCTCCGAGAGAGCGGCAGCAAGCCTTGGGCATCCCCGTGCCTGCTGCTCTGTGCAGTGATGCCCGTGCCTTGGGATGCTCGTGTTCCTCCCAGGCAGACCCAAAACACTAGGGAGCGCCATGGATTTGCAGATTGTGGCTCCTGAAGTGCAGTCTGAGGCTGAGTGCTCCCTGAGGGGAGGATGTAGGGGAGCTGTGCTCGGATCCAGCCCGGCCTCGCTGCTCGGGAAGTCTGGGCTATGAGAGATGGCTTCCCTTTGGACACGGGAGCTGCAGGTGCAGAGATGAAATATCTCAGGAGGTGCCCATGAGGAGCTTCACAGGAGGATTGACTTTGCTTTTGAGCTCCCGCTTCCCAGTCCTCCTGAAGAACACTTTTAATTTTCGAGTCCTTCAATACATAAGCAATGTTTAATATTTCAGTAGGTATGAATGGCCAAGTAATTTCTTTAAAAGCAGACTGGATCAGCTTGTTCTGCTGTCTCTCATTCCCACCCATGCAGAAGTCATAGACTCCACATGGGCTCTACCCTCTCCTTCCTTGTGGGAGGGTGAGAAGCTCATGAGCATTTTAGCAGTGCCCTTGCTGTTACAGCATGCTCTGTCCTGGATCTTCTCCCATCCTCCAGGGCCACCTGAAGCTCCCCTCTACCCTGACTTGGGAAAGCTGTCCCTGGAATCATGCTCCTCTTAATCACTGATCATGTGATGCTGATGACTAAACTTTCATCATAATGAGCTGTCCTTTTTTTAACTCCCCTACAGAAAAGGAGGCTTTGCTGAAACCTGACATCTTTCAGAAGATGCCCAAATCCCTGTTTTCAGAAGTACTTTTTCACATAAAAATTTAGGAGATTTTTAAAAGGTAGGTGATCTGTAGATACTTTGGGATTTTAAATTCACTATTGTTTTTTGTGCTACTTAATCTAAGAGGCTAAATGAAGTCTTGCCATTTTTTTTCCTCTCTCATATTTTTTATTGTCTTGTGGATGTTTTATTAACTCGACATTTCTGAAAACATTTCCTGTTGTGAGAGCTCAAAAATAATAAAAGTGAAAGAAAATGGTAGAAAAGGAAAAAGATGGTAGTGAAAAGATGTTTAGGAGGAAATGGTTCTATTGAAGTTGCTAGCAGGAGGAAAAATATGAGGGAATACGTTTTTTCCCTCCCTCATCAAAATTCTTAATGATGTAGATGTTTAGAAGTTTAATTGAGGAAAAAATCAGATTTTGGATACAATTTGTCCTGTCCTGCTTTGACCTTCCTCAGCTCTCCCTGGTGCTTCTCCTGGCCCTCTCTGCCCCTTAGGCTGTCAGGAGCACCTGGGAACAGCAGATGAGAAGGAACCTTGGGGCAGGGCACCTTGGGAGCAGTGCTGGAGGCATCTGTGTGCCTGGGGGAACCCCATGGATATGAGGAGCTTCTGTCCAGGGGGAATCATCCAAGGGGGAGCCTTTACCCCTGTGCTCTGAGAACTTCCTCTCTCCTCTCCTTGCAAGGGGGATAGCACCCATCCAGCACAGAGCCAGACTGGAATTTCCAAGCATCGTGATGTGCCAGGCAGCAGGCAGAGGATTACTGGCTGCAGAAATAAGTTTTCAGGAAGTGCCTTTGTCAGATTTTAGCTTTTTTGTTGTTGTTGTTGTTTGTTTGGAGAATGTTGGAGCTATGCAAGTCCCTGAAGAAAGCAACCCTGGACACACAGCTCTTGAAATGAAGAAAAATGAACACTAAGTTAGAAAAATGGGGCAAAACACCCAGAAATACATTAGAGTTCAGTGGAGGTGTTGGAAGTAGATAATAGGAAGGATCTGGGAGGTTTTGTGATGGGAATATTGCCAAGCTGCAAATATGCTATAAATGTCTTGGGGACTGAGGCACACAGGATATAAACCTTCTGAAAAAGAACAGATTTCATGGCTCTGCTGCTCTGAGAACAATGTGTTTACTGGGAATGTTGGATTAAAACTGAATTTCTCCATCAACAACAACTGTCATTAGTGTGTGCTGTGTTGTAAGTGGGCAAGGGGCTTCTGCCTGCATTAAATTAAGGAGTGCAGTGTTAGGAATAGTTTCCTTACTTGGGATGGCATCACTCCAAACCTCAAGGTAATTTATATTTCAGGTAGGCATGCTGTAGTTTAACAAGGCTATATATGGACAAATGGAAGCCTGATGTGGGAGCAGATGCACTGGAAGCATCAGCAGAGTTTATGGAGAATAGCTGAATATCCTTCATACTGTAGGAACAAGCATAAGCAGTTGTTTTGTTTTGGTTTTTTTTGTTGGTTTTTTTTTTTTTTAATTGGATTTTGGGACAAAGCACAGCTGGTACAAAGCTTTAGCATGAATTCAAATGCTGCTGCTTGTTAGTGCAGTAACTGGTTATTTACAATTCCTAGCTTTTTCTTTGCTGTTTAATACTCTGACAGCCACAGACCTACATAGCATGTTGCAAACATAAGATTTTGGGGAAAATCAGCTGCTTGTTCTTACAGCATTTGGCAAGGCAGGAGAACTTAGTCACAACTTGCTAGTGGTAATCTTGCATCCTCCTTGGCAAAGAACAGGTGGGAAGAAGGAGACAGAGAGGGTGTCAGTATCCTTCTGGTCAGTGTAAAAATAGCAAGTTGGAAAAAAGTCAGACAGATGATTTAACCATTTTTCACCTCTTTGCTTAGAGAACCAGGGAAAAATTTGTTTGACAAATGAGTTATCACATCAGCCCCTCAGCAAAAAAAAAACCAAAACCTTTGTGAGCAAGAAAAGAACTATCCTTTCCCAGTTACTTTGCAGTTCTTACTTTAGTCTTTTGTGAATAATGGTCATTTGGGGATTTCTTTTAAAGTGTGGGTTTGGTTTTGGTATTGTTTTTGCTTTTGCTTGGTTTTGTTTTTATTTTTTTCCCCTTACAAAGAAGAAAGAAGTCGGCCTGTAGAGACATTAATTGTTGTGCCCTCCTTGCTCCAGGAGTGTTGGTGGTAAAAGAAACCCAGTGATCATCCTTAGTGCACATGGGCTGCATAATATTTGGTACCAGGCAGCAGGCGAGATGAAAGCGTGTCTCTTGACAGCCAGCTTCACACTGGCAGCCTTTACTGCAGGCAACAAATTAATCCACTCAGCTGTGATCTGCATAATTGTTGGTGCTGTCTTAATTGGTGCCATACGTTTCCCCGTGTCGACATGGCCATCGTGCTCATGTCTAGGGACTGCTGCTTCCTGCCAGCCCAGGAGCAGCACAGCCTGCTCTGGCCCAGCTGAACTCCCACCTGGAATGCCTGACTAAGAAACTGGATGTTGTGGCGAGGGGAAAATGAAGGGCCATGTCGGGGCATGACTCAAAATTCATGGGAATAAGAAGTGGGACTCCTGATTTCAGTAGTGTTTGGAGCTGAGCCAGCTCTTCCAGAGCTCCCTAAAGACAATCCATTCCAGCTGAAGTCAAATCTGAGGGCAAAGGAGTTTATTCTCCTGCTCCCAGGAAATCTGTGGCAGGGGCAAGCAAACATTTTCCAGGCTGTGGGGCGTCCAGGTCAAGGCAGTTGCAGAGCTCATTGACCCCAGAGCAGTGGCTTTGTGGGTTGGGATTATCATTCCAAATTTCATCCATTAATAAAGCAGCAGCCGAGGCAGAGCCTGGAGTGCAAGTGCAGCCTGCTGTCCCTCCTCCGTGTGCTGTGCTGGCAGGGCTGGAAGCTGCTGGGAAGGCAGGGAGCTGGCTGCAGGCATGCAGGGCCATGGATGGTGAGCTCCTGGGAGGGAGCAGCCTCTCACCAGCAGGCAAAGGCATCTCTGATCCCTCCCTCCCTGCCCAGGCAGGGTACAGGCACTGGGTGTCATTACCTCTGAAGTGGCAGCCTCAGAAACTCCCAAGTTAGGCACTGAAATAAAAAGGCACTTGTGGCCAGCTCTGTGGTCAGCTGCACACCTCCTAAATAAGAAGCACCGTTCCTTTGCTTCACTGAGGACTTCACTGGAGTTTGGAAGCAGCCAGGATCCTTATGATGGGCACTCACTGAGGACTGCATGGGAATCCAACAGTTCTCTGTTCCAAGTGCTGGGACCATGAACAGTATGTCAGGCACAAGCCAGCAGACAGAGAGGAGGATCAAGTGTTGGATAACATTTTATTCAGTAGGTGACAGCCCTGCTAAGCACTGAATTATCTGGTTTGGGGAAAAAATGGCTCACAGTTTGGGATGTGAAGCTCTGCTGTAGAGTAAATGTGCAGGGAGAGCAAGTAGTGTTCGCCCAAGTGACCCTGGCCTCTGGATGCCACTTCTGCAATGAAATTGTTCCCTGTAACATTGCCTGTGCACAAAAACACACACACACACACTCACTCTCCCTCTCTCTGCTCCAAAGGTTAATTGGTATGAACATCACTTATTTTCATCATCTCATGTGCCATCATTTCTTGTTCAAGCTGTTGGCTGGTTTTAGGCAAAAATATGTATGTAGAGATGAGAGAGGAAGTTTTTTTCCCCCTATCCTTTTGTAAAGCAATCAGGGTTTATTTAGGCTATGGTTAATGCATGGTTGAAAAGCTCATTTAAGAAATGAGCAAAACACTGCGAAACACTTGTTTTTGCAAAGGTTGTAAATTCTAATGTTGACATTTGGGTGTGGAGCAGGAGGAGAATAAATGCCAAAATAAATGTGTTACTATAATTTTCAGAGGAATTAGGTTGCATGATTTTTTTCAAGTGTAGCTAGAAAATATAAGTCTGCTGAGCTGTAGTGTTTTATTTAAAAGTCTTCACATTCTCAGAAACCTGTTTTTGCACGTGGGATGCAGTGGTAGTATTGGTAATCAAAATGCCAAGAGAAATGTTTTTGGTTTTTTTTTTTGAAAGCTGTGGAGTCCCTTACCCTTTGAGGTTTCCAGGAACTGGTATTGGAAAAAAAAAAAGTTGCTTTAGAAGGTTCATGTGAGAGACAGATAAAATAGCTGAACTAAAGTGAAACCTTTATGAAAAAGAAAAAAAAAAAATGCTGAGTGAGCCCTCTAAGCTATTTCTGGAGTCTCTTTGTACACCTTTTGGTGAGCCAAAGCACATCTGCAGTGCTGAGAATGCCCTGTCTGATGCAATTTCAAGTTTGGAATCACAGCTTCCACCCAGAATCCTGCCTAGCCTCAGAACTCCATATGGGCACCCGTTGGATGAGCTTTCTTCTTCCCCAGGTGTCTCGAGGAGCCTTCCACCAGTGCAGTCACTGCAGGGAGAGGTGCAGCTGAGAAATGCAGCTTTTGCAGGAAGCAGAGGCAGGAGGTGTTGGCTTTGTGCACAGAGGGATCATAATCTCTGGGCTGTCCTAATGAAAGCATCAGCCCAAGAGGTGTTTGACCTCCCCCAGAAGCTGAGCAGGCTCAGCACGGTGTCTCTGCTCCCCGGAGCAGGCAGGATTGGGCTGCTGCTGCTGCCTGGGCATTGCTCTGATGGAATCTGGCAGAAAGCAGCTCAAAGCAGGGATCCACCTTGGGATCCTGGAGTTGCTACTACAGGTGTTTCTGCAGGGGGAAAAACCTTACCCATTACTTCAACCTGCTAAGAAATCATCTCAGCTAAGCTGTCTGGAGAGCTCTGGAACATTTCCCCATGCTTCCCCTGTAGCAAGAAGTCCTTAAAGAATCCTGAAGTGTGTTTTGTCAGCACTTGAAGTCGAGATTACATCATCTTGTAATATATGTCTGTAAAATGAAGGCATAGCCTTGATTTCAGAACATGTGCTGCTGTGAAGGAGACTGGAACACTGCGTCTGCTGGTCAGAGTACAGTCCTGCCTCCTTCCCCTGCTGCTTTAATTGCCTCTGGTAGCCTTTCCTAGCACAGGAAGTTTATATTATCTTTTCCAATTGAAACTTTATTAATGTTGAGTAAGGAGCGGGACTTTTAGATACTTTGTCTAATGTAGTTACTTGAGCACTTGGAATTTAGGGACCTAAACCGATAACAAACTGGACTGCCTAATGCTTCAAAGTTACATGTTATTTGTCATGAGAATTCTACTTTAGAATATATTTCTATTATACAATCATCAGGTGCTGTTTTTCCATATGATTCAGTTTAATCAAGATGCCATTATTTACTCCTTCTATGATTCTGGTAGTATGTTTTGCAATTTTTGGGGGAGGAAAAGGTCACAAATACAATTGGCTCAAATGCTGCAGTGGATTTAGGTTGCTTCTGCTTTTGACCAAGTCTAAATAGTACTTATCTTCCAAAAATATCACTTCTGGAAGTGGGGATGCTTTGCTGGGGCTATTGCCAGCTCAGGCAGGAATGGTGGTGTTTTGTTATCACTTCTCAGAGGCTGCAGTGCCAGGTGCTGGAGCTGCCAGCAAGCTGAGAGCCTTCAACCCCCCTGTCAGCTCCCACCTTGCCCTCCATAAACACCTCCAGCCACTTCAGCCTTGCCCAGCTCCTCGGGGGAACCATTTCAGCCCAAAACAGAGCCCCTGTAAATGACAAAAGTGTTTTACAAACCTGTGTGCCGAGTGGGGAAGGCACATACAGGGTACATTGTTCACATGTGGCTGTAACTGAAGCCACAAAGGGCAAGAAAAGGGGAGAGAGGCCACAGGGAAGTCACAAAGGAAGAGCCTCAGCTGGGCACCAGCCTGGCAGCTTGCTGCTGATGGCTGCAGCTGCATTTGGCTCCAGGGAGCCTTTCTGAGCTCCGACATGCTGCAATTTAAATTAAGCTGTATGGACCTCAAGATTTTTGTGCTTTCATCCTGGCCCACCTAAATTCTGTCCACTTGATTTTTCTTTTTTTTTTTTTTTCCAATGATGCTCACAAGACGAAGCGAGAAACAACCTTATGTTTATCATAATTGTAGTATTTATATTTGAGGGAACAATTGGAAATAGTTCTAATGTTTAGCTGTAAAAATGGCTTTAATGTTTTAGATGGGCTTTAATCCATCCTCCTAAGTCTTTCCTTTTTCCCCTGGGTTAAACTTGAACCTTGTAAGCACTGATGATATGAAAAGATATAATTAAATATATGTATCTAAAGAAATGAAGGGCATTAGGATTCTGCCAAGCTTTGTGCAGGGCTTACCTCTCTTACCTCTTATTTGGTGTTATATCTGGGCTCTCTTCCAAAACTTTGCATGCCTTGTGTGGCTTTCTTGGCCTGGCTGAAGCTGCACCCCAGTGTGCAGTGCTCCTGGATGTATCCATGGGGGTCGGATCCATGGGTGATTCCCATGCCAGAGGCTGTGCCCAGCTGTGGTGGCAGCATCTGAGAAGACAAGGAGGTGAAGCATAAAGGTGTAATTAAGTTCCAACTTTCAGAGCTGATGAGAACATCACATTTAAACCCAGAGCAGGGTGAGGCAGGTCTGGGCTGCCTTGGATGTTTTTATCAGCAGCTGGTGCTGCTGCCTGCCTGTGACCTTGCTGCTGGAGGGATGCAAGATCAGAGATTCTTCTGCCACTGTGGTTGCTCTCAGCTGGGGCTGCTCTGGCCACTGGGAAGGGTCGTGGTGAGGAGTTGTGCTGAGAGAGGTGTAACCTGCAGTTCCTGCAAACTCTCAGTGGTCACAGCCTCAGCTCAGGACTTTTATTGGCCTTATTTCACTAAAGGTGTTTTTTTGGTTCTTACTGCCCTTTGTCCTTCCCCAGAGGAAGCCAGCTCTGTCACCACCAAAACTCTGCAGCAGCACAGACAGAACTGGGCACTTGGCCTGTTTCCAAAAGCAAGAGGAGATGAGTGAAGAGCTCTGTATTCTGTCTGTGAGGAGAGTGAGGTCATGGTGATGGTGAGGGCGCTTTGTGTTGGAGAGTTCATTATTAATTGTGTTATCTCGAGTTCCATGCTGGCTTTGTGATGCACCAAATGACCACCCTTTAGCAATGCAAAGCACTCCATCTCTGGGTTACAGAATACCTCTGGGTTCTGGTTTTCATTAAATTTGTTCTGCTGTGTGTGTGCCCAGCATTCCTTTCCCCTTAACACAGGCTTTTAAGCAAGCCGGGCCATAAAAATATTTACATTTTTCTATAGCCTTTGGTCTGTACACAGTCAAACAAGCATGGCACTGACTAAGAAGTTGTGGGACTGGGAATTCAGTGGGGATGCAGCATCCTAAACTGCAACAGGCTGGCTTGCCTTGCTCCCATCCCTGCACTGAGGAGGCAATCTCACACAGAAATGTCTCTGATGCCATCAAACTCCTTTACAGGCACCAGAAAGAGGTACTGTGTTGTGTCTGTCTAGACACAATTCCAGCAGCAGCTTATTAACATTATTTTACTCATAGGAAACGCTCTTTGTTTTAAAGAAAGGTCTGGTGTTTGTTCAAGACATGTTTGATGCATTTGAAACCCCATACATAGCAAGGAGACTATAGTAGATGCCCTCAGCACTGCTTAAGGCTTTTAGTTAGAGGTGTCTTCTCTCCTGAGTCAGTCTTGATCCCTCACCCACTCCCCTGCATGCTGCTGACACCAGCTCTGTGATTGATGGTGCAGGATCTGGGTTTTGGGGCTTATCTTGCAGAGCAAAGGTTTTTTCCGTGTTCCTTGTTCCCTGTTCTTTGTACCCCTGTATGTGGCAGCTGGGGAAAGAGAGTTGGAGAGGGACTTTTGACAAGGGTGATAGCAGAGAATGGCTTTAAACTGGCAGAGGGCAGGGTTAGGTCAGATATTAGGGAGAAATTCCTTACTCAGAGGGCAGTGAGGCACTGGAACAGGTTGCCCAGAGAAGCTGTGGATGCCCCATCCCTGGCACTGCTCAAGGCCAGATGGAATGGGGCTTTAGCCACCTGGCTGAGTGAGAGGTGTCCCTGCCTGTGGGAGTGGGGGGAACTGGGTGAGTTTAAGGTCCCTTCCAACCCAAACCATTCTGTGCTGTGATTCAGGTGAGCTCAGTGGGACCAGCCAGGCTGGGGCAAGGACAGAGCCCAGGGCAGGAGCTCCAGCCCTCAGCACGGGGAGTGCTTGGTGCTGCAGGGGGTTGCTGCAGCTTCCTGCATCCAGGTGTCCCAGTTCCACTGAAAGTCTGTGGGATTCTGACTCTAGGCACTCTGTCCCATGCTCCCATGCTGTTCCAAGTGAGCCTTCAAGTACAGAGACTTTCCAGCATGCCTGGCCACCCTGCTCCTGGTCAATGAAAGGTAGCAGCTTTGGCATGTTTGAAAACCCACTAAACATTTAGTGCAACCCTCCTTAGCCAAACCCCTCATTCAGACTCCCTTTCCTTTTGGCTGTATGCAGGAATCAGGCCCCTTGACTGTCCTGAAAGACATATTTTCCAGATGTTAAGGCAATTAGCTGTCTTCCTCTGTTATGAGGAAAAAATCTTGGACTGGCTTTATATCAATTTATGTATTTTTATATAAATATATATGTATATATATATATTGTTGGGGTTAAGCACAGTATATACTACACTGTCTGATGTATCCACTGAAAAGTCAGGAAACAGTTTCTCTAAGAGCCACAATGTATTTCCCTGTTGTACTGGGTGGTGTGAATATGATTTTATGTATCCTTTCACATCTAAATGTCTGCATAGATACAAAAATATGGCTCTGTATCTATCATTCCGTGACTCTTGTCTGTCATTTCTCTATGGACTGTATGTGTGATCTATCTATCTATCTATCTATCTATCTATCTATCTATCTATCTATCTATCTATCATCTATTTTAGTTTAACCCTATACTAATCTTGGAGATATCATAGCAAAGTGTTTGTGGTTTTTACAGCAATATTTCTTTTTGCTTTGACACATGAATCAGCTTTGCAGGATGGTGCTCTGAGGAGTGCAGTGAAGAGCTGGGAGGTGGCAGGTACAGGGGTGGCACACCTGAACTGCTCCTGCCTTCCCTGGAACATCCCCCTGAAGCCATCATTTATGGTAAATACTCCCTGCTGATGGCATTATTGCAGGAAATACTAAATGGATCTGATGATGAATACTTAGAGTCTTACCTTTCCTGATAACTCTATGTTAATGTAACATTAATTATTCCTGACTTACAATGCTGTTGAATGTTGATAAAGGCTGAATTGCTACTTGAAATGCTGATCCTGACAGTCTTGTGGCAGGCACTAAAATGTGCTTTCCCAGTCTTAGGGGAAAAAAAGGGAATACATTACTACTCTGATTATAGCACTTCAGAGGAAACATATTCCAGTCACATCTCGTGGAGCGCTCACCTGAATCCCTCTTGCCTTCAGCAGCCCTCGCCTTTGCACAGGACATAAAAGGAATATACATTTCCCTTCTCTTTATTTAAAATTTTATAGCAATTGCTGATGTGGGTTTAGTTCAGCATGTGTGAACAGACTCCTGCAAGAAGGATGCTGTCTGTCCATGGAGCAGTGGGCATTTCCTTCGCTGACAGCGACTTGTGGAGCAAGCACAGAGAGACCAATTCCCACTGGCATCACCTTCCCTGCAATTTTGAATGTGAGTTTTTTGCCTCCAAACACTGTCATTGCCCATTTCTGTGTCCCCACTGTTTATCTCTGGGTAACACTGCCATTTTCATGATATAAAGAACATGGGAACTGTAGCAAAGTTGAGGACTGGCAGGACTGGGAAACCACAGGGATTAATTTCCAATGATCCTGTCAGTTATGTTCAGCTCTTCTCCAAAAACTTCTCCTTCTCAGTGCTGTAGAAGGAAATAATCTCCATCCCTCTTCAAAATCCCCACCTGTGTGGCAGGGGAAGGGCTGAGGAAGGGAGAAATGCTTATAAAGTGGGATTTTGAGGAACCTTCTTCCACTGTCCTGAACAAGCAACTGCTTGTGGTCTTCACTGTAGGAAAAAATGTTCCATCTCTCAGAGGGTGTTTGAGGTTTCTGTTTGTTTGTTTATTTAAAAAGAAAGCATCTGGCATTTGTGTGCAAACATTAATGAGTCACTTAAAATAGACTCGGCGCTGCACTTGTGAGGCTGGGATCTTCCAGCTAGGAGAGGAGAGATGAGAGGGAGCTGGCACACCCTGAAGGACTGCTTTCCAAGGATGAGGAGGGGACACAAACTTAATTTTTACCTCCCACCTCACCACCAGTGCTGGGGGCACTTCCAGCCTTCTAAAACCCCTTGGTGAGCACTTTGAAACCAGAGCTAAAATGGGTCTGTTTGAGGCTGCTGTGCCCTCTGTGCAGAGCCCAGCACTGGGCTGTGGGTCTCTCCAAGGAAAGCAGTTTATTTCTGGCACTGCACAGGGCCACAAATAGACCTGCTGGTGGGGAGGGACAAGTGTGGGCTGGTCTGGCTCTGTCCTTTCTGCAGTGTCAGCTGGCAGCTGGAACCACTCAAGACGATTAAAATTCAGAGATGTATGAGAAGTGAGGCTCTAAGAAGACTCAGCCTTGTTCTCAGAGGTTCCTGAGCAGCACAGCAGGTCAGGAAGCCCTGGCTGGAGCAACATTTGATTCCAGCAACATTCCAGCAGATGGGGATCTCTTGCTGGGGCTATAGGAACTTGTGGGGTTTCTTAACAGGAGAAAATTTCCCAGTATAAATAAAACGTTTCCATCTCCAGCAGTGTAACACTCAGAGAATTCCCGTTTTGGGAGAAAGAAAGCTTCCTGCTTTAGATTTATCTCTGGGCAGGAGCTGTAAGCTAAATCTCCCAACAGGAAGAGGTACTTTTGTGTCAGGTTACACTTCCACCATCTGTTCTGTCACTGGCAGCATGATGATGCTGTGTTGGTGTGCCAAGTATTTTCCTTCTGTAAAGCCCACACACTTCAAAATTATTACAAAGAAGCTACTGCATCACATACAAGCACTTCATTTTGTTTCCTGCTTGGTTTTGTCTATTTATGCTTCTCTGGACTTTACTATAGAGAGGAAAACAACTGAACCAACTCCAGCACCTGGGATATGTTTGAGAAATTGAGAGATCTGTGTGATCCAAGCACCTGCTGAAACTTTCCCCATGCACCCAGAGAGATGCTCTCTTGTGTTCCTCCCCTGTCATAGTGAACTCATTCATCTTCTGAATTGCTTTTCATAGATGGCTGCTGAATCATGCACAGAAACTCTCATGGAAGGGAGAGCAAAACCTTCCTCAGGCAGTGCTCAGCAGTGAAGGTGCTCAAATGCATTTTGCTGACTGTTGCTGCAGAGAAGGTTCAGGACATGCAGGTCCAACACCCCTGTTCATGGAAGTAATTTATATTTGAGGAAAAGCTATAATTAAAAAAAATACTTTAAATAGGTATATCTTAACTCCTTTTGCCTTTGGAAGCAGCTGTGCCTCTGTGTGTGGAACAGCTTTACTTTGTCAAACTGTACCAGCTCCAGAGGCACCTTGTGCTGCACCAGCATCCACAAACCCTTGCAGCTTCCAGGTAGAGATGAACCCTTGATGTCCCTCTATAGTAAAATGCAGCAAACCCTGGATGCAGAGAAGAAATGATGTGTGGCTCCAGATCAGAAGGCTGAAGGACAGCTTTATTAAAACTATACTATATTACATTCATATACTATTTAAAGAGATACTGTACTATTCTACATACTTTTCCTGCCTAGCTAACTCAAACTCTGCTCAGAGCCTGAGCCACAGGTGGATCCCATCAGTCATTGAACCCAAACAACTTCACCAGAATCCAACCCGGCCATCACTGCAGGTGAACAATCTCCACACCACATTCCACATGGGGAGAACAAAGGAGCGGAGGTAAAGATTGTTTTTTCTTCTTTTTTCTGTGCTTCTCCAAGAAATCCTGAGAGACAGAATTGTGTCTCTCTGTCCAGAGAATGTGAATGTCACATCCCTCCATCTCCTGGGGGTGTCACTTCCAGTGGACAGCTGGGCCCAGGCTCTTGAGATGTAAAAGTGAATTTCAGTCTGTCAGGGCTCTTTTGCAGAAGTGATGCAGCTGGTTTGTCTGCTGAGGTGGAGCACAGAGCCTCCCAGAGATTGCTCTGCTGTTTGGTCACCATCCCACAGGCTTTGCAAGGAAGGTCACTTAATTTTGAGCAGGATGCTTCATACTCCTGAATACTGCATGCTCCAGAGTGCTGTGTGAGTGGAAGGTTAGAGGTGAACCACATAAAAGCAGGTATAAAGGAGAGAATAGGCACCTTTCATGGTTAAATTAATTGGAAACTAGGATGTCCAAACAGGGACAATGCTGCAGGGAAGGATTTTGGTGATTCTCTCTTTTAGTGCTGCTTGTGAGGTTGAAAAAAGACCCCTGCTTACACAAGAGAGAGCAGATATCCAGGGCTAGCAATGTGAGTGGTGAGTGAAGGAGGAGAAGGACAGGTGAAGTGGTTGCTGGAGGAATCACAAAACATCACGAGTGTCTGCAGAGGGGCTGAGCTTCTGTACCCAGGCTAGTGCAATAATTAATCCTTTGTGAGCCTGACAGATGCCTGCAGAGAAGCAGAAACAAAAGATTGTGGTCTGACAGTGATTAATGCATCATTACTTGTCAGATTAAGACTTTTGGAAGCGGGTAGATAAGCCCTAGGCCAGGTTGTTGATTGTGTTTGGAAAAGCTGCAGAGGTTGATGGTGTGGGGGGAGCTGGGCACTTACTGTGCTTTCTCTGAAACCAAGCTGTTAACAGGACAGGAGGAGAAATGCCCGTGCAATTATCAAAAAAAAAAAGCTTTGCCTCGAGTGTGGGTTATACTGAAAAAGTGCCAAAAGCCAGGGTCGACCCCAGGCTGTGTTACCCTGGCATCTTTGCAGGGTAGGGGAGCGGCTGCAGTTCATTGCTGTCATGCAGGAGGCTGTGGCATGCCTGAAGGAAGGAAACGCAGCTCTTGCTGTCTGTGCTCACGGCTGGGAGGCTGGAGGGGCTGCTGGGGAGCTCCTGGTGCCCGCAGGATGGGCAGCAGAGAGGGTGGGAGCTGCCTGGGCAGCACGGGGCTGCTCCCGGGGACAGCCCAGCCTCCGGTGCTGCTGCAGCAAAAGGCATTGTCTGGGGGGACTGGTGCTCCCCCGAGGGCTGCCAGGGGGATGTTTGGGTGGGAGCAGCTCTGAGCACACCTGGGAACAGGTTCACAGCTGTCCAGTGAGACAAAACAGGAGGCAGCAGGCAAGTTCAGGCACCTCCAGGGCTAGGCAGAAGGAGAATGGGAATATGGAGCTCTCAGATCGCAGTTTTCAACCAGGGTGCCCAAATTCTGCCAAAATCTTTCTCAAGGTGTCTATGGTACTTGCCTATGTTTTATTGTAACAGCAGCAGCCTTTAATCTACATGGTTCATGCTCTCCTGCTTTAAGTTGGGGTTACTTCTGCTGAACCCTGTTTTGCAAAGAGTGCTGCTTGTCCCTGCAGACAATCACAGTATTTAATGTACAACATCACTCTGTGGCTCTGCCTAATTCTCATACCGGTTTCCAAGCTTCTCAATGTATAGATTTTTGTCAGTTTTTGGAAGAGGGATTTGCTGAGGAGGAAATATCCTCAAAAGGGCTGGAGAAAGAGGATGGCTGTAAGCCCTGCTTAGCCTTGGTTAGTTTGGCAGGAACAGGGCAGGGGCTGAACACATCCCTTCACCTTGAGTGCCCAGCAATGCACAGGACCAGCATTGAAGTGTTAATTATAATCACACATGGCTGTCCTGCATTTGCCCATTTTCCTCTGGATGTCTGAATGGAAGTGCTTTAATCCCTTCAGTTCTTCCTAGGAAAAGCTGTTGGCATCCTGTGTCTGTCCCATGGATGAGTGTCACAGTCTGATCCTGCTGTTCCCTGTGCACCAAGGGCTCTCTGGAGCCTGTTCAGCTCTCTTCTAGCCTCAGCTCCCAGTTCAGTCCTAAAGTGTTTTATTTTGTTTGCTGGATGCTTCCTTTTGCTTCCCCATTGTCATTCACTGTGAGGAAAGCTGCCTCTTTTCTTCTCCAGTGTAACACAAAGCTTCCCACACAGAGCTTTCCCACATCCTCCCAGGCAGGGCTCATTGTCTGTCGGGGCATCCAGCCTGCAGCAGCATGGAGCTGCTCAAAACCTTCCCTGAGAAGGTGGAGCCCTAAGCCTGGGCTGATGTAAGCTGGTGTAGCTCCACTGATGTCAGTCCAGCTTATCCAAACCAAAAATGTGGCTTAAAGTAAGTGAATCACTCTGCTGGAATGTAGCCAGCTCCCAAGCATACCTGTCCCATGGGATTGCTGAGAAGTGAAAGTTGCTTCCACCCTTTTTGACTGATAACCCACAAAGCAGCCACAAATCTGCCATGGAAGAAAGGCTGCAGTGCCATGTGCGAGTCCCTTTGCCCTCTGTAAAATGTCTCTGGTTTTGGAGAGGGGTAGAGATAGTCCCATTATTCATACAGCTCCATAAATAGACTCACACATCCATCTTTTGTCTTTAATTTTTTTTTCTTTTTTGAAATGTTCTGATTTCTCTGGGGGGAGCTCAACTTGCTGGTGCCAAGAGGCTTCTTGCAGTTAGGGGTAGGGCTGCAAGACCACAGGCTCCAAACTCCACACCAGAAGGGATAAGGAGATGGAGCAAGACGGAGGCAGGCTGCCAGGCACTGTGACCCTGGGGTTTCCCTGGGGTTGCCCATGTGTGAAATCACAGGATTTTTGCAAGGTGAGAGGCATCAGCAGCCGTGCTGGCTGGTGGAGCAGGAGCGAGCGCTGCCAGCCCGACCAAGCTGCGTCCTGGGGAGAGCTGCTGGGGTCGGAACGTGGAGTTTATTAACTCCAGATTTCTACAGAGAGCCTGGCATGCCAACAATAGGCTCTGAACACAAAGGATCCCTTGCAGATATAAATCAGGGGAAGGCATCTCCAAAGGCTCCTGCCAGCCTGAGTCACACAGCCCCAGTGCCAAGTGCCAGCTGCTGAGTGGCAGTGGGCCCACAGCTGAGTCACAGGCTCCCAGCTCAGGGGGCATCGCTGGTGTCCTGCTCAGCAAAGCCACTGGGAATGTGCTGTGCTCACTGCAGGGCACAGGGGTCCCACACAGAGGGCTCGTCCCTCACTGCTGGATGAAGGCAGCTTGGGCAGGTAGCTCCAGGGGAAAAGGAGGAGGTGAGCTACAGCTCCTGTGGTGGCTCAGCTGAGGAGAGGCTTTAGGGGATAGCTAAAGGGTTTGCCCCTGATGAAGGAAGTAGGGCAATGGCTATCACTGTCCCCATTTCATATCCCTCTGCCTGCTTGGAGGTCTTTAGAAACATCTTTATTATGCCACTTTGTCTGCAGGAACAGATGGAAAGGCTGGAAAGGTTATCTCCCACTGTGCTTGATACAGCTCCTCAGCTGGAAAGAAGCATCCCTGGAGCTGAGCCAGTACAGAGAACATGTGTGTGCACCCTTTGTGTGTGCTGGCACAGCATCAGCCTTCCTGAGGGAAGGATGGGAGCCTGAGCCTCCCCTCCTGTGGCTGCAGTGCACTCACACTCACCCAGCTGGCTGGCAGCTTAAAACCCTCCCAGCCCTGCTGGGAAAGGGACTGTTCCCTTTGTACAACATCCTTAAGGAAGGGTTGGTAGAGGGTTGGGAGCATCAGGAACAGCTGTCAGGATGGGGGAAACAGCAAACAGCCCTCTTGTTGTGCTCCCCTCTTGCATTGCAATGTTTCTCACCCCTTGGCTCCCCTTCAAATGCTGGTGGAGTTCACTGGCAAGTGAAATGTTTCTAGGGGGTAAATGAGTAATTGTTCCTTTATTGTTTGGTTTGTTTGGGGATTTTTGTTTGATTGCTTGTTTGACTACAGGGGAAAGACCATATTTGAGGCCTGATGCTAGGTCAGAATTGGAACTGGAACTTTAAAGATAAAGCCCCAAAAGGTCCTGTAGGGCTGGTCCCTCAGCCTTGTACTCAAGTCTAACACACCTGAGCACTGAACAAATTTCTTGCTGCTGCTGGGGAAATGTTTTGCTGTTCAAATCTGTCCTGAACTCACTACTTGTCTTGTCCTTTTTAATAGCTGATCATCTTGAACCTCCCCATTTTGCTTGGAGTATAATCTTTTCATGGGGGTGCTTTCCTGTTTGCACCCACCCTGCAGATCTTGATGTTAATCTTTGATTGGGACCTTGTTGGTCTTTCTGCAGAGTAAACAGAGTTATCATATGTGTCCAGAACCTAAAATTCAGGTGAGAGCAGCTTGTGTGGGTGCAGGGATGAGCATTGCAGAGACAGGCAGAATAAAGTTCAGTTATTTTTCTTTCCTTTTTGCACCACAGGACAAACCTTCCCCAAAAATGGAGGCTTTGCCACATGTTTTCTATAACCAGCCAAATAAAATATTATGTTTGTTAGCATTCTAGGTCAGAGAAATAACTCAGGCTCTGGGCTTAACATTTTTTTCTTCCTCACAGTGGCTTCTGCTGAATGATAAGCTTTAAAACTATATATGTGGGGCATCAGATCCTGACCCCCATTGCATCTGCTCTGCACTGCTGCAAAAAAACTTCCCAGCAAGAACAAAGTGAGCTGAGTTGGTTGCTGTAAGCACTGGAAAGTCTTTCTGCACTGAAACAGGGGAAAATCAAGCTGGAATGGACTGGAGTTATTCATAGAGCTCATTGTGTTGAGTAACCCAGTAATTTTCTTTAAAGATTTTAACTAGCTTTGTATATACATTTTCTGTTTTCACTGGTTAAAATTGATATTTTCTTTTAACATTAATTCAGTCTTGGCTAGCTTATTTATAAAAAAATCTGCATTGAATTTGTCCATAAGTATCCATCTCTGGAATTCCAATTTTGCCTGTTTTCCATTTTCTCACAACTTGACAGTAGTATGAGCTTTCCTATGAGGGATGAACCAATGGACCATGGAACAGAGAACAAGGTGGAAGTTTCAGTTTTCATTGCAATATAATATTAAAAATCATCAGTTTTTGTTGGGGGAGGATTTTGTTTTTGTTTTCCATTGAAACTTTTTCTTTGCTTGTGTTTTTCTGTTTTTAAACCAGCAAGAGGATTTCAGAGGCTCCATTTGCACATTTATCCTTAGGAATGATCATGCTGGGATCCTATTGAACACTGCAGGACAGCTGCTCCAAACTGCACTGCATTTCCCCTGACCATTATTCCCTCAATCTTTCCAAAGTCCTTCTCTTTCTGCCCCTGTGTGCCAGGCAGCTGCAAACCTGGCAGGCAGTGTGGATACCCAGTGCTAGAGGAAAATCCCAGGGAAGGAGGGTGCCAGCTGCACCTTCAGCCAGGACTTTGCTGTTTTGCCCCTAGTGAGGGAATTGTATTTTTTTTTAAATCCCTCTTGTCTCCTAGGTTCCCACAAGGATGCATGCTGTTCCCCAATGATTCTATGGATGCTGCTGTGCACCCACCCAAAGCCCACTGAGGAGGGTCCCTGCTGCTGTGGGGGGCTGTGGCTCCACCTCCTTTCCTCCTGGGCCCTTTGTGCTGCTGCCTTTGCTTCTTACCTGCTGTTTATAGTAAGCACTCGTCACAGATGTAAGCTCATTAATCACCCTGATTCCATTTATAGCTCTGTTCCTCTCTGTTCCTTTTCACAGCCCCCACCTTACTCACCGCTCTGTTCTCGGAATCTGGGCTTTGCTTTTATTTAAACTTGGAATGGATAAAGCATGGAAAATGGGAAATTTGGAAAGGCCCACTAATATCACAACGAAGTAGATGCAGGATACATTTAATATTGGACTACTTGGCCTAAAGTGTATTGGCAGAAGACTGGCAACAAAGCTGTTGCATTAAGTGAAATAGAGACCATTTATCCTCAGAGCTTAACAGGCACAGGGCAGACAAACAGGAGCCCTGTCACCCTCTTGGGATTTCTTGTGTCCTGCCACCAGCCCAGATTGCTTTACTGCCCTTAGCACTGGTCAGTGCAGGGCTGACCTTGGCCACCAGCCTGGCTGGGAGTCCCATGGGCAGCCCACAGGAGGAGGGGAAGGGTCATGAAATGTAAAACTCTCTGCAGAGGTGTTTGGGTGCCCAAACATGCAGAGAGGCACTTCTTGGCCTTTCAGAAGTGTTGTGGTTTGAGCACCTCTTCCCCCTCCTTCTCCACTGACCCTGGTGTCTGCAGAGCTGCTCCTCCTCCCCTCTCCTCTCCTCTCCTGCTGTAGTTATGTGTGGTTTCCTTTCCTTCTCACAAATGTCACAGAGGCATTCCTGTCACTCTTGATTGTCCCAGCTTTGGCCAGCAGCAGATCTACAGGAGAGAGGAGGAAAATTCCCATTTGAGGGCTCGAGTCTGAAGAGCCTGACCCACTTGGAGGCCTTGGGGAACATCATGGGGCACCTCTCTTCATGTCTAGGTTTCTAAGCACCTTGGCAAATCTGCTTCAAAGTAGTTCTTCTTTCTGTTGAGCAGTTTCTGCCCGCCCAGGCTGGGAGCAGAGTCTCAGCAGAGTCCTCCTGGCTGTGTGAAACTGCTGCCCTGCCACTGCAGCGTGAGGGTTGTACAGATCCCAGAGATGGCAAATGACCCCTCCAGCAGCATGGTCCTGGCTGACATGGGTTTGCAATAGGCCTGTCAGCAGCTGGAGAGAGCTCTGGTCCTGGAAAACAATGTCCCAGCTGCCAGGGTTGGGCTGAATTCTTTAATGCTTTGTCTGAACCTAATGTGCTGCAGAATTGCTTTGGGATGAGCTGTGCAGCCTCCAGTGCTGCAGTCCTGCTGCTTTGGAGCACGGACCTGCCTGCCCTGGCCCAGGAGGGGCTGCCAGGGATGGGCTGGCTTGTGGTCAGAAGTGACCAGTGCTGGTCAAAAGCTGCACAGACCTGCAAGTCTTTTGTATTTATATAATTCTGCTGGTCTCTTTCCACTGCTGAGTTTTAAATATCTGTTATAAGGCAGTGCTGCTTTAGTGGTGAGCCAAGTTTTTCTTCTAAAACACATGTTCCCTAAAAGCCTTCATCCTTTACTGCCTTTGTTCTGATTTATTGCCCTTGCCTTACCACATGTGCAGAGCACAGTGGAGGAAAAGCTACCAAACCCAATAAAGCAGTCTTCTCCTCCCTCTTCCCAGCCCACATGCATCAGGATTAACACCCTGATTAATTTATATCAAATGATTCAACAGTGAACTAACTTCTCTCTAATTTCTACCTGCCTTCATGTAAATGTGCTGATGAAGAGGATGTTGATAATGTGAGGCTATGATAAACCCAGAAAAAGCTACTGTGGAGAACTGAAAAAATGGGGTAGACATTAAATCCAGAATGGTGGTGAGATTAAAAAATAAAAATTGTTGACTGCCTTTTCTAAATAGGCATTTTGTGGATACAATTTTTATGTGCCTCTTATCAATACCTAAAATGGCCTTATCAACAGTTAAAATGGCCTAGAGAGGCAAAAACTCTATCCCACAAAATAAAGGTCACTTTTTGCTATCTCAGGGGAAGCATCAACACCCGAGGCATGCAATTGCTAGTAAAAGAAAAAACAAAGAAACCAAACCAACTGTGGAAAACTGAAATAAAAGAGTTGTAAAGCTTGTATGGCTCTATGAGATAGAAAAGTTCTTATTGAAGATTTTGTTTGGGATGCTCGATGGGAAGCATGTTAACTGTATTAGCTAACAAAGGAGGGCATTCAAAAGCCTCCTCAGAGGCATATTTGTCTTCTTTTTCTTTCTCCTTTTTATTTTCATTTTATTTTCCTCCTTTCTAAATGGAAACCAGCTTTCCCAGAAGAATGTTTTACAGAATCTGCTTCCTTGAAACCAGAATGAGGCAACAGCTGTGCTTGCAGCAAGTTGCAACACCTCCTTGCTGGATGGAGGCACATCTTGTCCCAAGTGGTGCTGGTAGCAAAAGCTCAGTGAAAGAACCTGCCTGCCTGGGGGCTGTTCACTCCTGAGGTGAGCTGGAGACACAATTGCACTTGGTTTCTTTGAAGGGAGAGCTGTACCCCACCCAAGGGCAATGAATGGAAGCTTTAGTAAATCTAGATAAAATCCTAATATGAAATGATCAGACTGCTGCTTTGATGAAATCAGAGCACAAGTGTTGTAAAATATGCATCTCTGAGCATCTTTAAAATCATAATGCAATTTTGATTTTAGACTGCTTGCAGGTCCAACTGAGCCATGCTTAAAGTCGTGTACTTGGTACCAAAGTCTAGTAAATTATTTGTGTTCCTATGTCTTGTGTGGTTCTTGGAAGCTTTCTGAATGTGCAAACTCTGTTTTGTTTAGGGGAAAAAAGGCAAAGCAAGCTTGCCTGCTTCTCACTGCTTGTGAGAAGGTCTTTCTCAGAAAGACTTAACAGCCTTGGGCCTTTTTTTGTTTTCTTAGAAAACAGGAAATGAATTTTAGTTCTGCAGTTGATTTCTTAAGTGACTTGCTTTCTACAGTCACTGGTTCTGGAATGCTGCAGAAATTATCTGAGGGCATTTTCAACACTTCAAAATTAAAATCAAATTGCTTGAAATCATGCCAGCATTTTAATGAAAATTATTTTCTTTAAACAAACACGTGAGGACTTTCAATATTTTTTTTAATCACAAGAGTATTCTTAACCTAAACACCTTTTCTTTGTGGTTTTTCAAGGACCCCATCTGCAGTGCTACAACCAGATGTGTCTTTGGATGAAATCAAATTCCAGATCTGCTCAGCTGAAAACTAGCTGAGTGAGGAACACTCATGTTCACCCAGCACGAAGCTGTAGGTAGGTGTGACTGCAAGCACCACGTCTGCCTCTGTGCCCACAGAAATGCCTGGGCAGAAACAGCAGAGGGGTTTTGCTGCATGGGGAAGGTCAGGCACAGGCTGGGCACTGTGCAGCTCCCAGGTTGCTCTCAGTCCATCCACAAATGCTTTTCACAAGTGCTGTCACTCCTTCGCTGAGAAGCACACGTGGCAGCAAAAGTGACCATGCAGCACAAGGGATTCCAGGGATTCCATGTGCTTCTCCAACATATTATATTTTCTAATATTCACTGGGAGATTAACCAAATTAGAGCAGGCTGCCTACAGGATAAATTCCCTAATAAAAATGTTGCAACATCCCTAACTTTCCTAGCCTTTTCATGCATCATAGGTAAACTCTTTAAAAAAGAGCTGGTGGCAAGGGGAACAGCCTAAGTCCTTAAGAACTCCCCACATGTAACCATTACAGTTACAACACTGCAACCTAGAGATCCTACAAACAAACAAAAAAAAAGCTACATAAAACCCTTTCAGCCTTATGGACATGGCAGCCCTTCAGATCATGGCACCAGGGGATTCTTCTTTGACACATATTACCATATATTCTGAAGATAAATGCTGTTACCCTCAGCTTGCTTCTGCTTTGCTCTCTGGGCCTGGCAGAGATGTCAGTGCAGATAGGGCCTCCCAGAGGCTTATGCTGGCCAGGAAAATGCTGGCTGGGAAAAAGATGTGGGATGTGCCCAAATAAGAAGAGTCTGGAAGGAGTTTGTGATGGTCTGTTATTTCACTATTAGCTAGGAGATGTGAAATTTCCTTTTCCAGATGAGCACATTTCGTGTTTTGCATAAGAGAGCAATTGCTTCTTGTAAGACTTAGCATTTCTGCTAATTTAATGAGCTATCCATACAAATGGACTGCATTAGTCATTGGACAGACCTTTTTCAAGTTCCACAAGCATGTTTTAGACCTCTTGATAAAGCCAGTAGCATGCTGGACTTCCACAAGCAGAAAGACCTCCCAAAGTATGCAAGTTATTCCTGGCATGTTGTATTCTCAACTTGTCAAGGAAACATGGATTATTTTTTACACAAACAGGCAAATCAAAATGGTTCCTTAGCAAGCTCCCATAAACATTCTTGGACCCTGAGAAGGAAAAGAATAAAGAAAAGTAAGGAAAAGAATTGCTTCTGAATTAGGTTTCTTAGATGGACGTGTTGTCACACATTCAGAAGTCCATTTGCACCAATTTGGACCTATGATGAATGGTGGAGGGAGTGAAGGATAAAATAGAAAGAACAAACAAGGGCATTAATTAATCTGGATATTCTATACTTGAGTGGATTATTTTTTCTTTTTTGCCCATACTGTGAATTTATCTTCAAATGTAGACTGAGATGAACCGCAAACACTTTTGGAAGTTCTTTTAATAGCTGTTGATTGAAAGGTGATGTGAAGGTGCTGAGAGGGAAAGGATCTCTGGAGCTGAGTGGGCCAGTGTGGAAAGGACAGGCCAACATCTTGCTGGAAACCACAAAGCAGCACAGCAGCAAAACCCCTGGAGTGCCCTCAGCTCCCCTGACACTTTAGCACACAAATTTGGCCTTAGATCTCACAAACACTGGAGCTTTTTTGAAACTGCTTGTGAAGGATTACAAATGCTGAGTGCAGTTTCTAGACAAAGACAGTAAGATATCACAGCTCTGGCCCTAGCTCGGTGTTTTATGTCTGAGCTTGTGTTACCGTGTAGGGTCCCTATGCATTAAAATGCCTCAGCCAAAACCCAGTTCTGACACTCACCAAATAATCCTGTGATTTACCACAATCCTGTGATTATGGTAAGACAATAAAAAGTACTGCCTGGCCTCAGCATTTTTCCCATTTCAGTGTAAAGAACTGTTTTTCCACACAGTGAAGGGATTTTTAACAGAAAAGAGGTGTAAAGCATGCATAAACAGTGACACTTAATGTGCATCCTCATCCATAGCTCCTTCTGTGGGTCGTGTGGTTCCATGCCATCCTGGTTCCATGCTCATGCTCAAATTCAGGAACAGCTCCTGCTGCTTGGGCTTGGTGCAGACTCAGCCAGCAGCCTTGAGCTTCATTTTGGCCCAGCCACTGCCATTAATGCAATGGTACCAATAACTATCAATAATGATACCTTCACTCGGTGGGAGGGTGCTTTTATTACAAGTACTTCATCCCAGGAGAAACAGAAAAGGGGAAGAGGGGACTTTTGTGCAGCCAAAACCTGCAGCAAGTGGGTGCTGCTGGGTTTGGTGCTGCAGGGCTGGGGCCTGGCTATGAGCATCCCTGGGGTCCCTTCCAGCCCAGCTCATCCTGGGAGCTGGACATGAGCATCCCTGGGGTCCCTTCCAGCCCAGCTCATCCTGGGAGCTGTCAGTGGCTCCTCACCACAGGGACACAGCTGCTGTGTGAGGTGCATTGTGGCTGCAGGAAATCAAAGTTCACACTGCCTCCTTCTCTGTTTTCCTTCTATTTTTCTAACCTTACACCTCAAATTTGCCCTCTCTCCTCTGACAGGCCTCAACAAGAAGCTTTGAATGTGGTGACAGCAGTGAGAGAAAATAAGACAAGTACCTCCAAGATGTAAAAAATACTACTGTTACTTCCTATTGTTCATCTGAATCTCCACTCCTGAGAACGTGAGTTAAATCCTAAATTTTCCTTTCTTTTTAGGCAGAATATCCAGCAAGTTATAAAAACAGCATCACAAGGAGGTCCTAAGATGGGGCTTGCTCCAGTTTTCCTGCTGAGCATGTGTTTAGGAATTGCTGCTAAAAAAAAGTCAGAGAGGATGGTAGTTCTGTGCTGTCACATGGCCTGATACAGCACAGAATCTGCTTAGCATTCCTGAAGGGAAATTACCCAGTGCTGCAACTCACAATTTATAATTGGTTGCATATTAATAGCTAAAAAAGGCAATAAAATCCGCTGTGCGTTTAAAAAAAAAAAAATTGTAAGCAGGAGTATTACAAGCTGAGCAGTGAAAATCTGGAAGACTTCTTGGCTGGAGCAGGGCTGTGTGCAGCGTTGTTTCTCCTGTATTAATTACAAGCAATTTTAAATCATCTCCTTCCTTCAAGGAAGGATTTTGTTAATTTTAATCTTGCTGGCGTGATACTCTCTTGCAACCTCTCCCTTGTGTCATAATAGTGAGACATGCTGCCTCTTTTGTCCCTGCCCTTTGGGAAACACAGTTACTGCTGCTCATTGCCTAACCCTGCTGTTGTGACCATCAGTACACCTCCCTTGAAAGGAAAAGAAACTAAAACTCAGCAGCAGGATTGTTCTTCCCTGCTCCGAGTTCACTTTTATTTGTTGTATTTAAGATAGATTGTGTGAGTGCCTCAAGAAAATTGGGGGTTTAAAATGTATGGTGCTGTATTAGAGTAGAAAGCTTGTTATTCAGCACACTACTTATTTCTGAGTCACTGTATTTATAAAATGTCATGTAATAACTACTTCACCACCATGAAAAATAAATAGTGCAAAAGCAGGCACTTTATGATTTTGACATTTTGGTGTATAAACATATTCCCGAGTCTCTCTGGGGGCTACTGGGAATCTGATCATGTTTTTATGACATCTAAAAAAAATGACATTGCATTTCCTAATCTGTAACACTCCATATGCATCGTTAGTGCTGAGCATTTTATTACAGCCTCAGTGGCTTATACTGCAAGTGTCAGCTGCAAAGAGAAAACCCACAAAGCTGGGGCTGTGGAACTGGGGGGGCACGAGAGGGTAAAGCCTTGCAGTGCACACCTCAAAGCCTGTGGGCCACCTGCAATGGCAGATCCCAGGCAGATCTGCTGGGACACCAGAATTCCCCTGCAGCTTTTCTCATTTCAGGATGGATTGCAAAGCCCTTGCTGAAGGAGGGCCTCCTGCTCAGACTTATCTCTAGAGGGTAAGTGAGGCTGGGGTTCTGTGTGAATGACCTGTTAACTCCAGAGTAACTGGGACACCTCGAGTGACACTCTGGGAGGGAGTGCAGAGGGGAAGGAGGATGGGCTGCTGCCCCAGGTTCTGAGTGGTCCTGCATGGTCCCTGAGAGCAATGGTGGATGCTTAGCAGAATGTGCGACTTCAGAAAATGCTGTGCCTGAACCCAGGCCTTCTGTGCTCCTCTGCAAAGCCTGCTTGGTGTTACTTAAGTTGTGAGTCATTTACTCAAATGCTGGGAGAAGTGTCTTTTGAAATAAGTTATCCAGCACTTTTTGGGAAAGGAGCAAGGGGTGAGGAAGCAGTCACAGCTTCAGAAAAACTCAAATTTGTCACGAAAATGACAGTGAGAAATGAAAATGGGAGGAAGCCATTGCTGCTGGTGGGTGATGGTGTCAGTCCTCCCCTTTCTGACACAGTGCAGGACAGCAGCCTCTTGCCAGAGCTGCTCCACGTGTACGTGAGTACAGAACTGGCCCCTGACCTGTGGGGATTCCTCTGGAATCCTCTGATTCCTTCCCCCTCAGGGAAATCCCAGGGCCCTCCCTTGGACACTTAACCACAGAGTTCTGCCCACCTGGGCTGATAGAAAGCTCTTCCTCATGGGCTTTTGCTTAACACTGATCATCCCAGTTCCTTTCCCCATATGTCCCACCTACCCTGGTTTCCCTTTCCCTGTTTCCTCCTGGCTTGTGGTACCCCTTCCTCCCTGAAAGCCGACACCCTCTGCCCTGCCCTTGGTACCGCCCCCATCTCTTCCCCTACTTAAACCTCGTGCGGAGCACCTGATTTCTCTTTTGTCTCTGGTTCCCTTTTGGGGTGCTGAAGTAAACCTCGCTGAACTGGCCATACAAGAGGCCCATCTGCCTCTCTTCGCTGAGCTAGCCAGGGTAAGTGTGCTGTGTGTGGACTTGACTGCCTTCCTGGGTGCTTCCCCGAGTGGCTTTTCCTCAGGAGATGCTCATTGGGAAATGGGTAGCAGCAGCCACCACCTAAACCCCCATGCTGCTGTGGCTTCCTCTGAATTTACAGCAGCTGGCAGGCTGAGGTGACACATCCTCTCCTCAGTGCTTTCTTCACCTGTTGGCATTAAAAAATTACAAGGAGCGTGGAGTGTGATCTACCATACATTTTGCTGGAAGTGGTGAAATTATTTATCCTTTTCACATTGGGATAGACTGGTTATCCTTAGAACAATCAGCCCCCTGAGCTGGTAGGCAGGGAGCAGAAAAGACCCCCTGTGATGTAGCAGAAGGTAGGTGGTGACCTGCTGTGCCACTTAGATGCTCACAAGTGTGTTGGGCAGAATGGGATTTCCCTGAAGCACCGAGGGAGCTGCTGGGAGGGCTCACCAAGGCACTCCCCATCCATCATTCCCCACCAGCCCTGGCTGTCCCTGAGGTCCCGGGTGACTGGAGGTTGCTCAGATCTTGGGTGTGAGCACAGGGCACTCACAGCACAGGCAGGGCATCAAGGACAGCCAGGATGGGCTTAGGAAAGGCAGCTCCTGTCTGACCAGCCTGATCTCCTTTCATGACCAGCAGTAAGTGCCTTGTTGAACACGGTAACCAATGAGTGGACATGGCACTCAGTGCTGTGGTCTGGTTGACAAAGGTTGAACTTGATGATCTTGGAGGTCTTTTCCAACCTCAATGATTCTACGAGGCTATGATGTTATGTTGTATTTATTTTCTGACTTTTCTATAAATACAAGTAGCTATTAAGAATGTCTCTGACTATTATATCCAAGGATAAGTGTTTGAGATACATGAGAGATACTCAGGGAATTGGTAAATCCTCAGTAAAAAAAAATGTCCTGAGATCAATTTCCTGATTCAGGAGTGAAGTCGTCATAGCATATAAAATGTAATGTGATTGTCCATAGCCCTAATAAAATCTTGAATTTTCCACCAAGCCTTTCATCTATAAAAATCAAATTTATCTGGCATTTGTCTGCATTTTGAAAGGGATAGGGATTTTTTGAAATGGATATGATAGTAATCCTTTATGGTACGTTAATATAGCAGAACAATAATTTGTTGCGTTTTCTTCACACAGAAACAATCAGCTTGGAAATGTGCATAATAATTGTCTTTGTCCTTCATTGTCACAGGCTATTAGCTAATGAATTTAAGCTGTACTTGGCTCTTGCTCCAATAAGAAAACTACATTAGAGATCTTGTAGCCTTGGTATTATATAAAACCTTTCAGTGGGTTTTATTTTAGTCTCGCTGAGGTGATGTTGCCGTGGGCTGAGGAATGCATCTCAATTTTGTGGTGAGCAGTGAGGTCAGCATGGATTGATGTAGTGGGTCAAGCAAGCTGAAGGACATCTATAGCTACTGAAGCTGCCAGGTGCCAGACCCTCTTTTTTTGGTTCCTTATACTTTAGCCAAACTTTTCATGCCTGCTTCTGTGACAGTTTCTGGTTCATCTTTTGGCTGGGAGGATTTGCTCAACTCATTCCAGTATTACCAAGATTCATAATAGGAAAAATAAGTAGTTTGGGCAATGCTTTAAATAAACAACAGGCTCACGTTGAGTTGCTCAGTTTTACTGCCTATACAGTTTGCCCACTCAACAAAGAGGCTGGCAAAAGAAAATCCTGTGATGGAAGAAGTGCCTGAGCAAACAGGAGCTGTTGCTGCTGCCCTGGACACAGGGACCTGTGTGGGCATTGCTCTTTGGGATGCCAGCTGCTGCAGCCTCCAAGAGGCACTCCCTGTGCCCAGCCACGCTGGGACACACCAGGCCCCCCGTGACTCTGCCCTTGTCCCCAGCTGTGTCACACTGGGGAGTGACACCCCATTCCTGCTGCTTGCAGGAAAGAAACAACCCATGAGTTCAGTTGGGTTGCTGCCACCTTTGGGCTGCCAGAATGGTGTGCAGAACAGCAGGAGCATAAGGCAAAATCCATACCACTGTCATTTGTGTTTGGCATCTTATGAGAAAAAAGGACCTGAAACTTCTGGGCATTACTTTGTATCTGAGCTTTTAGCTCATGGATGTCTTGGAAGGACAATGGATGGTCAGTGTGGGATAAATGTCTGCTGCAGGCAATCTCAGTAGAACATTGTTCCTCAACATCATTCTGTGCCTGTTCAGGGATTATTGCTTCTGCACAAGCCGTGACCCACAGCAGTCAAGAGCTGGCTGCGGAAAACATGGTCAAGTTTTGCTGTGTCCTGCAGACAGAGATGACCCCAGGCAGCTGGCAGTGCAGGGTGCAGCACCTGCAAAGTCCTGTGAGAAATGGGTTGGGATTGCCACTCCTGTTAACAGGCACCATTTGCTTCCTTCCCTCTTTTCATCTCCAAACCCGGACTCTGAGCTTTCCATGGCCTGCAGCCCCACATTTGGCTGTCCCATGTGCCTCCTCATGTTTTGATGGATAGTGCAGGAGATGTTCTGAGTGCTATGCCCCAAGGCAGGGTGCACAATGAGCATTGCTGGTGGCAGAAGCAGTGGCTGGAAAGCTTTGATGCTCCGAGGTGTGCAGGGGGCAGGTGCCAGGTAGCAGCAATCACCCGTTTTCCTAAACCAGCAGCACTTAGAGCCCTTCTGACAGAGGTTGACTCACCAGAAGTAAATTCAATATGCATGAAAGGACTCTTGTTCTTCCTCAGTGGAGAGCATAAAGACATACTGTCAGACAAATTAATCTCTCTCTGATAATTTTCTTTTCAACATCATTGAACTGTCATTTCTCCTGGGCTTTGCCAGAATGTTTGATATATCCGTTGTTTTCCAAAAACAGACAGATTCTGCTAGCTTGGCTGATACAGGAATTCCTGCCAGGAAAAGAGATGCTGAGATGCCTCTACCAGCCTTGTGCTGTTGTTGTGCAGGTCCTTTGCTGAGCTCTGGAGCTCTGGTTAGGGGGATGGAAGGAAGGTGTCTTGGTGATTGATTAGGTTGTATCTCCTAGTGCAGCAATGGAATTGTTCCCATCACTTGACCTGGGCTGGGAGTACATTTGCAGGGGTTTTGGGATTCTACTTTTTTTTTTTTTTTTTTTTTTTTTACTGGAGAAAAACCCATTTACACCTCCAGATCTTTAACTTCAAAACTAATGATTCAAGATTGCTCCAGGCACAAGAATGTCACCTATCTCCACGTAAGAAGTAGCCCCAAATAGAGATTTCCTTGTTTTTCAGTTGTCCCTCTACATGGCTGACAAAGCAGTCACTCCTTCTAGGCATGTATGAAGTGTCAGTAAGATTCCTAAAACTAGTCAGTGAAAAAAAAAATTGAATTTCCCATCCCAAGACTGTGGATGAGAGATATCTACACTGACCAACCTCCTCCTTCAGCCTGGGACTCGCTGAGGGCTCTGCCATAGGGATACATGGTCCTTAAGGCTGCAGTTCCTCCATAGCTCTTGCAGAGGAATTTAACAGAAATGAAGTTGTGAAGTGGGAGAAACAGAAGGAGCCCAAACATGACCATGATCTGGCAAAATAAGTCCTACATCCCATTTGTCAGCTCTTTTATTTTTGGAAGATAACTGTCCCCATGTTTTCTGACAGTGTGACTTCAATATATACAGTCTAAAAAGTATAGAGATAACTCAGTTCAAAATAACTTGCAACACCATTTAAATCCCTTTGGGTTAATCTGGGCAAAATGAAGAACAGTTTCTGAGTCTGGAATTTTCTAACTTAGCTGTGATTATCTAGTTTAATTTCCAGATTAACTAGAGATATTTACTTAAACTGGGTGGCTGCTGCGGTATTAAAAGTAGGAGCAGGAAACTTCGGTGTAATTTTAACAACACAGTTAATTACTTGTCCTCTCAAAGCAGAGTCTCTCTGCACCATTTCATGCCTGCCCAACACCATTACTGCAAACTCTGGTCCACTTGAATGTCTTGCATACATGAGCAGGTCCTTGGGGTTCATTTCCATGAGCTGTAACTGTGATAATTGTACCTCTTCTCCAGGCTGAAGGCCACACCACACATACATATTTCCACCCTGTGCTTTGAGATACTTCTCTTCAAGCACCAATGTCCCATTGTGTGATGCTTGGGATTCTGGTTGTACAAGCTGTTAGCCACAAATTTTCCCCCTTACTCTGGTACGAACACCTTTTTGCATAACAGATTATCTTATCACATCTGTAAGGTAATTGCTTCTCCACTGCCTTCCAAGAAAGCCTCAGATTTGATCTATGATGGCTGTCCATTCCTAATGCCTGCACTCCAAGGAAATGTACCCCTGATACTGATAAACTGTGTAGGTGACTGATGGTGCAGATCCAAAGTTAACTGGGCATTCTCTTGAAAGGTGACACATATTATATTTGGGCAAAGAGGAGTTTCCTGAGTAATCTTTAGCGATAGCTGTGTTTTATTTTATGATTTCTCTGGTAGTTACAGAAATGCAGATAAAATGCAGATTACATTTTTCCAGCTTGTTATTCTGATTGCATGTCCAGCCACTGATTTTTGGATCAACAGGATCACAGTAGAAAAAAATGCATGGGGCTGTACAACCTTCACTCCTTGACCTTCCCACCACTGAATCTGCAGTTTCCTTAGTGCTACCATGAAGCATCTAGAGCAGGTTAGTCAGAGATTTGTCGTAGCCAGGATCATGTGAAATGGGCATGGGAGCCAGGAAACAAGTCTGCCTCCTCTGAACTTGCTCCATCTCTTATTTTCTCCTATAGCTCTTACAAAGAGCTCCACCTGGCTTCACCCTCCTGCCAGGGAGATATAGAGAGGGATAAGGTCCCTCCTGAACCTCCTGTTCTCCAGGCTGAGCCACCTCAGCTCCCTCAACTACTCCCCTCAGAACTGTGCTCCAGACTCTTCTCAGCTCACTGCCCTTCTCCAGACACCCTCCAGCACCTCAGTGTCTTTTTTGTCCTGGGGGGCTCAAACTGGACACAACTTGAGGTGTGGCCTCACCGGAGCCCAGTACAGGGGGAGATCACTGCCCTGGTCCTGCTGGGCATGTTCTGTGCTGTTTATTCTAAAAAGAGAGGGAGGAAGGCATTCTTTGCCTCATTAGTGCTGCAGGATGTCGTATACAAGCATAATTACACTCTGCAAAAAGGCCAGGGAGACCACACAGGAAGGGTATTGGAGAACTGAAAAGGGTACAGGAGACACTGAGCATGACAAAAAATTGAAAGTTGCTATTTATGGACAAAAAACTGGCTGCTGCTTTTGTTTTTTCGATTTTTTTTTTTTTTTTTTTTGAGAAGAGAGAAGCAGGGGCTACTAAAAGGTGTAAACAATTTAATAGGTATCAAAAGGTAATGACAAAACTCATTCAAGACCATTGCAAGCTGACTGACAGGTGAGTTGATAATAAATTTGGGGAAAACATCACTAATCCAGAGTGTTCTGATCATGGGGTCTCCACCATCAGTGCCCCATTTTTGCTCCTTCTTCCACAAGCTGAATTACATTGTGACCTCTGCATTTCAGGAATGTGACTCCTGTCCTTGACCTCCTCTGCAGAGAAATACAACTTGTCCTTTAGTGCTGAGTGGTTTGGGAAGAATGTCAGCCAGACAAGAGAGGGGAGGTAGAGGAAAGACAGGTGAGGATGTTTTTCATCTGCTCTTCTTCTGAACCATCCTGCTTGACTTTGCCTACAAGGTTTTGGGCAGGGGGTACCTGGTGCCTCTGGGGTGGCAAAATGAAGCTGGCACAGGAGAGCCAAGGGGCTGGGACACGGGGCTGCCACTGGGGAGCTGGCATTTGGGTACCCCCTCTGGCACGGAGTCTGGAGGGGAGGCACAGCAGGGTCTCACCACACACAAGTGCAGGCTCCAGCCACAAGGGAGAACAAACAATCCATAAGAAAGGGGGGCTGGTGAGTCACCCCAGCCCCTGGCTCTGCAGGTTGCTTTTGGCAGCAGCGCTCTCCAAGGGGCAGGCTCTGCATTGGGAGCTTTCAGACAGTGGGTGCCTGTACACAGCTCTGCTGGGACCTGGCTGGGCTGGGAATGCTGCACAGGTGAGCTGGTCCAGTGGCAAGGGCTGGGCTGGGCTGCCTGCCTCAGCCTGGGCAAGAGCAGCGACAAAACACAAGCCCACCAGAGTGCATCCCAGAGTCTGCTTCTTGTGCTGGCAAGGCAAGAACAAGTGGTGCTGTTTCTGTGCCTCGTGCCTTAAGCACAGCTGGGAGTATTGCTGAGATGATCTGCTTTCAGTCCAGGCTGTGATGGGAGCTGGGCTGTCTGTTCTGCAGTGTGGGAATTGCCTTTTCCAGCTGCCAGTCTCAAAGTCAAGCTTTCTGAGCACAAATAAAATGGGATATTGCACACACACACAACCCTTTTCAACTGTTACTGATATTTAGCAGAGGGAATATTCAAAACATTATTCCCTCCAACACAGAATGGCTGCTGGGTGTTGCCAGACCATGTGAAATGACAGCTGAGTGGAATTTTATCAGCAACAAACAAGAAACAAATGAAGAAGGGAGAATTTAAAAAAATTCTTTTTGTTTTCTTATCTATACTATGATTTGTTATGTATGTGTATATATATATATATATATACATGGATTTTTACATTACTGTTGGGATGTGAAGAAACAAAGAAAAAGAGCAGACAACGTAATGTTACTTGTTACAGAAGGGAATGTTATGGTGTCAAGCACCAGTTAGGGACATGTTGGGGAGCAGGAGGGCCGTACTTTACACATATTACTGAGGTCAGCACAAATTCTCCACTACTTTAATTAAGAGGGGATCAAAAAGTTTGATGGGATCTGGAAATACAAGGAGGTTAAAACGTGGCAGGTATGGGCAACCTCATGTACACAGACCTCTGCCTCAGAAAGCAGGATGTTCTTGCAAATCTGACATAATCCAATTCCTTGATTTCCTCAGTGACATTTCTGCAGGCTCATGCACAGAAGGACAGGGAAATGGAGATTTATGACAGCTATTTCTTAGCAAAGGTCATTTTTCAATTGGTGAACAACCTGTCCTTAGTCACGCCGATGACGAGGCATTGAAGGATAAGGGAGAGGCTGGAGAGCTTTAAAGCCTGACAGGGAATAATAGAAATAGAGGATAGATCATCCCTCTACTTGGGCCAGGAAGTTTGAATTCTTCCACCATCAGTTAAAGCCAGGGAACAGGAGGCAAAATCCAGAAAAAAAAATACACAGGGATTTCTGTGGAGATTGTGAGTGGAGATTTCTGTGGACATTGTGAGTCTGAGTGTCGAGACAGCAAGGGGAAAAGAGGAGCCACAGAGCATGAGCTCTTGGATAGTAAGGGTGTCCTTGGTGATTATAAAGAACAGGGTCAGGTTGCTCTGGGGCTTCCCTGGCCAGCCCCACCAACCTCCCAGCCTGAGCAGCTCTCAGCATCCTGTGCCGTGCCACTTCCAGGACAACACAGATGATACACAAACAACACAAATACACACAAATACACTTCCTCAGCTGTCCCTCCACAGGCAAGGAAGGCAGCAGATGTGACACACGTATGGTTTAAGTAGATTGTGTCATACACGTTAAATAATAAAACAGTACCTACCTATTCTTCACATGACTATTCTTCCTGCTTGCAGAAGAGATTTGACACTGTACATAAAGTAAAGCACCATTTTTTTTTGTAATCAGAAGGACCCTTCTGGGAGTCACACAAGAGTTTTTCACTCAGCTACTGACATTAAAAGACAGCATTGGGTACCTTGGTGTAACCAGCTTGTTTTCAATCTCATAATATTGGATTAAGTAAAAATGTGACCATTTGCCCAAAGCTTGGCTCAGATCCTGAGCTGACCATGTTTGAGCTGGGCCATTGTCACGAATCGGGCTTGTGGCCAGCAGGACCAGTCAAGAGATGTTTGCAATTTGGAAATGAAGTCAACACAGGGGTCCTTGCTGACCCATCTGAGTACTCTGACCCAAGGAGGAGCTTTGGGGCTCCTCATCCCTGTCCTTGCTAATCCCTTTTTGCCATTTATTGGCTCCTCTGGGCTCTGAGCTGCCAGTAGAAGTCACAAGAGCTTTTGACTTGGTCTGGTGTAGGACTCAGTCAGTAACCTGAGAATGCTGTGGTGGCCTCTAGCTTCCAATCTGCAGCTGAAGATCTCACCCTTCCTCCCACAGTAATTCCTCTCACCCTCTGAAACCTCCCAAGCTTTCCCCAAAATCACAAGAACTGAGGATGGCTGCTCTTAAAAGCTGAAAACCAGATAATCTGTAGGATAATTGCCTGTGTTGTATTTCTCCCCACACAACAAAGGCAAAAGCAGCCTTACACTGTGTACCTCCCAGCCTGCTGTAACTTGAACCCAAAAGCTATGAAGGAAATGGAAAATGTTAATAAATAATGATGTTTGAAACACAAGTCACTGGATAAACCACCAGACCTTCTGTGTTTATTCCACTGGACAGAAAATGTCTATCTCCGTTGGAGGAAAGTCTTGGTCACAGGGATGTCTTAGGAATTAGCCTGGGTGCTGCAGGTTATTCAGGAGATAAATCAGAGGAGTTCACGGGTTAACTTTTGGTAATATAATACTAAGACAACTTCTGAAATACAATCAGCACAACTGATTACTTGATGTTTTTCTGGTATGAAGAACCAAGGATCTCTTCAGGGCCACTGGAATTTTAAATTGCCTTGCTTGATCCACTTCACATCACAGCTGCCAGTTTTCCATCTGGTATTTTCCAAGTCAGAACCAAGTATTTGTGGGCTCCATACTGCATGTTCTCAGTCTGATGTGCTCTGGAAATCCTGGCCTCATTTCCCAAATCCTAAGCAGGTGATATGCACTTAAAAAGCCCAGTGATGCCTCCCTCAAGTGTGTTGGAATTACTGTGTGTGTAGACCAGCTGCAAAACTGGGACAGATGTGTTAAGACAAATGTACAAAATATTCAAGTCTTTTTGCTTAACTTCAAAAATATTCAGGGGAAATAAAAAAGGATTTTCCAAGAAAATCTGTATGAGTAGTACAACTGTCTGCAACATTTCAGTGTAACACTTTAAAAAAAGGAGAACCACTGCCTCTTCCAGGACAGCTCCAAGTGCACACCCTCTGGCAGCTGGGGTAAGGGCTGAAGAGTAACACATTGTAAGCAAAGGGCTGACCTTTTCAATAGCCCAAATATTCAACCTCTCTGAAGTAACTTAGCTCAGCTCAGGCCTGTGGCCATCCACACAGTCATTCTTTCTCTTCTTTCACTCCAGCCACTGAATGCTGGCAGGCTCTGCAATATGCCAGGAGAGTGAGAGGCAGCTTAGGGGAAAGGAGGAAAACACTGGGATAAGGAGCCTCCCAGACTGTGGATCAGGCTTGGACTCCATTCGGTTTGTCATGGGAAAGAAGAGAGGACTGCAAAGCCCCGAGGCTTCAATTTTCCAGCTGCTCTCAGAGCTGCACTGCATTATCTTCCGTATTTCCCTGTGCTTCCATTGATAGCTGGCTTAGTTTCTGACTCGGATGGCTGACAGGTTTAGGATCAGCTCCCAGAGATCACACAACCACACTAGCCTGACTCTGGAATTCACTACGTCCAATGGCGCTTTGGAACCCAAACTCAAACACACCTGCACAGGTGTCCAGAGGGCACGAGGGCAACATGGGCAAGCGGCTGGTTAATTTTAGATGAATGCTGGAACCCAGCAGCGAGGGTCCCGACGCCTTCAGAGCACAGCAGCGTTCTGCCAGCGCGGCTACGGGAATTCCCAGCCGCACGCCAGCAGATCAGCGCTCTCCCTGGCAGACATTTAACACCGAACTGCGCACAGCTCCAGCCCCCGCCGGGGAGCCGCTCCCTGGCACGCAGGTTAAATCAGCCAAGCTACAGCGTCCTGCCCGCGGTATTTAACTCCCAGCAGCTCCTCGGCCGCACCCGCACGCCGCAGCCCCTCAGGACCGCGGCCTGCGCTGCAGGACTGCGCGCGGGCCTGGCGCGGGGACCGGCCCTCGCCGCGGTGCCTCCTCCCTGCCGCCGCCTCCATCCGCGGCCGCTCGCTCTCGCCTCACGGGAGGCATCGCGGCTTTCCTCCCGGCTCCCTCCGGCTCCCTCCGGCCCTGCCCCGGCCCGGGGCCCGGCGGGTCCCGCCCCTGGCACCGCGCTCCTCGCGCCGCGCCCACCCCGCGGCTCGGGGAAGCGGCGCCGCCGATCGCCGCGCGCTGACAGACAGCCGCGCCGGCCAATCGCGTGGCCGCTTCTCGGGAGGATCCCGCCCCCCCGGGCTCTATGGCCAATCACAGCAGGGCTCTGAGGGCGGGGGGGGGAGAACTGCGAAGCCCTCTCCTCTCACCTCCCCCCTGCGCTGCGCGAGGTGATTGACAGGCGCGACATCCAATGGACTGCGGAGGGCGCGCGGCGGGGCCAATGACGCGCGGGGGCGGGCCCGCGGCGGGCGGCGGGGGCGCGGCGGGCCGGGCGCGGCGCGGCGCCGGCAGGAGGGCGATGGTGGCGGCGTGAGGCGCCGCGAGCCGCGCGGTGTGCCCGGCCGGCGCCGAGAGCGGCGGGAGAGCGGCGCTCGCCATGAGGCTGCGGGAGGACGGGGACAGCCGCAGGGCGCTGCCGGCGGCGGGGCTGCCGCGGTAATGGGCAGCGGCGGCGCTGACTCTCGCCTGCCGTGTGGTGCCAGCGCGCCCGCCCGGCGGGACCGCCCGGAGGAGCCGGCGGCAGGTGAGTGCCTCACGGGAGCCGCCCGCCGCTGCCGCCGGTGCCGTTCGCGTGGTGGAGGGCTCCCGGCCGGGGCGGGGGGCGCTGCCCGGCGGGCTGGCCGCGGCTGCCGAGGCGGAGCGCGGCGCTCCTCGCCCGGGGCTGCGCGGGGACCTCCCTCCTCTCCCGGGGCCACTCCGCCTCAGGTGGCCTCCTCGCCCGCTCTGATGCCATCCTGCCCTGACTTCTCGCCAGCTGCGGCCAGCCTGTGCCTCCCTATATTCCTCATGAAGAGGCTTTTTTCCCTCCGCACCCAGCGCAGATGCTGCTTTCCTTCCGAGAGAGGAGACCCACCTGTGCTTCTCCTCTCCCTTTTCACTTCCCTGATGATCGCTCCTCAGTGCTCCTCAGTGCAGGATGGAGAGACATTTCCATTTCAATATGATGCGGCGAGGAAGATGGGGAATCCTGGGTAGCCAGGACTCGGGAAATGCCCCTTCCTCTCCCGTCCTCCTCCTCACCCTGGCACAGGCGTTGGGGCAGCAACACTCCCTTGCTGTCTTCGTGGCTGATCCTCCTCTTTGGACAGAGGAATGAAAGCGGGAGCTGTGCTAGAGGAAACAACTGTTACACCTTTTGTCATCAAGACAAAGAACTTCATCTCCCCGTGTCCCTCCCTCCGGGTGCATGTTGGCAGCACCTCAGCCACTTCGCGCTGCTTCCCGGAGATGCTTCGCAAGGATTCGCTGTGGCCCTGAGCTGCCCTTTTTTGTTGCAGTTGCCAATTATGATGTCGCTGATAATAGGATATGTTGATATGTTTCCGAACAGCCTCGTGGTTTGAATTCCTGAAATTGCTGCAGTGTTTTTATTTATTTATTTAATTGGGGTTGGGGGGGCGGAGGTGTGGATGACAACAGGAAAGGGCTGTGTTTTTGTGGTTGCTTGTAGTTCTTTGAAAGGTACGAGATCACGTGCAATTGCAGCACTTAGTAAGAAGTGTATTAACCAATGCTATCTCTCCCTGTCTCATTTGTCTTCCAGTCCTGCAGTCTTCCCTTCATCTGCTGTGTGAAGAATGAAGATTCCATGAGAGAACTGCCTTTCCATTACCTGTCTACTCCTACTGCACGCTGCTTCTGGCCAGTGATGAGCCATTCCACTGGACTGGGATTTACCCTGAGGAGGGCAGAGGCAGAATATGAATTGTAGACATCCCGTCAAGTTTCTCCCACACTCTTTTTACTGTGTCTGTATATAAATCTGCTACTATCAAGCACACACGCTCTTTGAAAGCTCCATTGCTGTTCACGCATTTCCTGCTGTGTGAGAGGACTGGTATTTCTCACCATCATGGCTTCAGTTTGGAAGAGACTGCAGCGTGTTGGGAAACATGCATCCAAGTTCCAGTTTGTGGCCTCTTACCAGGAACTGATGGTTGAGTGCACCAAAAAATGGTAAGAAACAGCTCGTGTTGCTGTAAAAAATAATGGACTAAGTTGTTGGTGCTGAAATAGGAAGGATGTGTATTGTGTGGTAGGGGCATTGCTCTTGCATCCCCTTACTTCTCTTGCCAGCCCATTGCAGAAGCAGCTGCATGAGCTGCTTGTCTTTCTCAGTGGGTGCTGGCTTTGCTGCATGGTTACCCTGGACCTGCTGGCTTTGTTCTGTACTATTGATTTTCCAGGCTGGCATTGCTTTTACCTTGCAGAGGCGGGTACGTGTGTTAGCTGGCATCTGTGACTTTGTGTGGTTTTGGTTGTCAGTTTTGGGTTTTTAGTGGTTTTTTTTTGTTTGGTGGTTTTTTTTTTTTTTTAGTGTTTCCCATGAGCTCTTTTCCATCTGCCAATCCAGTTTGGTGATGCTGAGGGCTATCTGCTGACACTTGAGTTGTTTGATGGGGCATCAGAGATCAGTCCTGGATATGGTGGTCATGGGACATGTGGGTTTGGATGCTCATTTTGATTTTTGACTTCCTTACCCGAGGAGGTAGTCTTTTTCCTTCTTTTCCATTTCTCCTTTCTATCTTTTAACAGGAAGGGGCAAGAGGCAGGTCCTAGGGAATTGCCTTAAGGTGTTTGTTTAGTCAGAGAGGAATTTTGTTCAATGGTAGTCCAGTTGGATGGCTTTGGAGCTGACTAGACAGCAGTTAATGGTGTGGGTCTGGCACATCATCTTTCTGTGCAAAATGAGCTTAAATAAATCTTCTAGGCAAGACTAGAAGCAGCTTTTAAATAGTCAGAGGAAGATCTCCATTATATAAATACTTAACTGCTGTTTTATATGTTTGGAATATTGATATTACTGACATAATTCCTCACATTAATGTGAGCATGTAGTGTCAGGGGATGAAGAAAATACTTTCCAGACCTCGTGGACTGAGATGTTCAAATTGCCTTGTAATAAACTACAGTCTCCTTTCTAATACTTGGCCTTCCTTCTTGTTGGCAAGTTTGGCACATGCACTGGCCGCTTTCACTGGATATGAGTAATTGCCTCTACAAATTTAAATTCTATTTCTTGGAGCAGGAAATCTCTGTCAAATATGCTGGAAGGCTGCACACTGCTCTGCCTTAAAGGAGCACTGTCAGGTAAAATGTTTTGGATTTTTTTAGCAAGTTGTCTTCCTGCCTAGGATGTTTAAAAACCAGAATTTTTCTGGGAGTTGAACTTGCTTTAGCAGAGTAAATTTACAAATGGAAGCATTGTAGAAGTTGAAAGAAGCTGTCCTGCTTATTTTATGGGATCTGCTGTCCCAAAGAGGCCAAGGAGTTTTCCACAGTAATTTTGGTTGATCAGTTTTTTTTCAGTAGTTGCATTTATTACTTATTATGTTCTGTTTGCATTAACGAGGCTGTTTTAGGTTTCATTTTCATTTTGATTCACTCGTTGCTGAGAATTTGCAGGATGCTTCAGCACTAAAGTATAAATCCTGCAGGGGAATGTTTGCATTGGAATTGCAGCTAACCTTTCATTGGTTTAAGAAAAAGTCATACACAAAAGTTCTCTAATTATTTTAGAAACAGGCAGCTTATTGGTTAATCATAACTGAGAGTGCCCACCTAGCAGAATGTCTGTGTATGAAGTCAGAGAGCCATTCCAAACCTCAGACATGTAACTATATTTTTGCAAAAAGGTTATCCTTCTGAACATTCATTCTACATTCTTGGGTTTAAATATAGACAAGATCAGTGTTTGTATTGGTTATTACAAAGGACCAGTATGGTGGTGAAATGTGGATGAATTCTAGGAAAAATCACAATAGGGAAAAACATAACTCAAAAAGTCCTTTGACTGTAAGCTTTTTGATTCTGCTTCCTGTTATTTTGAGAACCTTAACAAAAATGTTCATTAAGCATGCAACCTAAAATACTTCTGCTGTAAATCGAACTTCTGTAGAAATGGAGGCTTAAATATGAATGTATTTTGAGAGCCTTCAACGAAATGCTTCCCTGACTTTGGAGAAGATGCAGTTTCTGTGCATGCCCGAAGAATCACTGCTTCATCTGTTTCTAAGTCTTGCCTCTGAGTTTGGCCCATGTGAGAACAAAACACAAGAAATGAGCTCCATATGCTGTTCTTGCTGAAAGCACTCAATATATATTAAGTGTCAGTGCTGTAGTCTGTAGTTTGCTTGATTGAAATGTAGTAAGCAGTAAGTTATTTTAATGTACTGGCATTTTAACAATGCAGTGTTTCTGGAGGAAAAGAATGCTCCATTCATATTTTAAAGTAAATGACAACACAGTCATAAACACACTGGAACTGAGAAGTGTCTGTGAGCAAGGATTGTGCATGACCAAAACAGGCTGTGTGCCTTTTTGTGAGCTGCTGTCTTCTGTTAGGTTTCCATTTGTCTGACTCTTCAGAAAGAGACTTGTGTGTTAGAATGTTTTTGTCCTGATTGTGGATGGTGTGCAAGGTTGGGTGAATTTCTGCTTGGCTTTAGTCGGTTTCCTCTGGACTTGTATTGATTGGAGTTATTTTGTTGTTGTTTTTGTTTGGGTTTTTTTTTTGTTGTTGTTTACTTAGTGTTTAAAATAGTTCCTGCTCTTTTTTTTTCCTGGCATTCTCCTGGTACTGTGAGAAGTTGCCACTGCTGTGGTGTTGCTACTTCACTTTTTTTTAAGGATTTATATTATCTCTAGGTACAGATTGGGCTGAAACCTTTCCTTGCTTTTTCTCCTGTATAATTTCCTATACTTGTCCCTATTAATGGTTACAGACAGCCACTCTCAAATGATTGCTTTTCCTTGGTGGTGTGTTTGGGGGAGATAGGTCGTGATGGAGTGTCCAGTGTTGTCACTGTTCCTTATTTTTCAGATAATTAACAGGACTGAGTCACTTCTGTGGCATTTTGGCAGCTCCCACTGACCCAGACCTAATTATTGTGGCTGCTCAGTACCTTTGAAAAATTGAGCAGTTGGTTTATTTAGACCCTTTCATTAAAAATAAATAAATAAACAGATGTAGTCGTGGTCTTTAATATGGATTAGTGACTCCTGCTACTGCAAAAACATCGTACTTTGCATTAATCATATAAGCAGTTGATTCTTTTGAAAGGTGCTTGCTTGAAAGTGCTGGAGTGTGTCATCCTCCACTTACCCTTGGACTAAGCTGGGGCAGCTCAGGATTTTCCACACGGCTCCCCAGTGAACTGCAGCCCTGGCCTGAAAGGCCCACATGTGATAGCAGGGAGTTAATTCAGTGCAGAGTCATTGAACAAAACCAGAAATCTGTCTCACTCGTTTGCTCAGGCTCCTACAGAAACAGCTGTATTCCCTGCTCTGTGCTGTCAGGGCAGAGGCTTGCTGGGCATCCCTGGCAGCTGGAATGCTGTGACTTGTGCAGGGAACCCAGACCAGGTGCCTGAAGGTCGGTGTCAGGCCCTGGCTGAGGTGCCTTTGGGTTTGCTGCCAGTCTGGAGCAGGCCAGGTCTCCTGTTGATCCTGGCTCAAGCTGCCAGCCCAGCATGAATCTCTTGTGCACCCTGGGGCTGCCCAGCTGCTGGAGGCCTCTGCTCTGGCAGCTGAGTCGAGGCTTGTCTGAGATCCAGGCTCAGCAGAGGAGGAAACGTCTCCTTTGGACCAGAGATCAGTTCCAGTACTTGACCTGAAGCTCTGATAGCAGTTTTATAGAGCTGCTGAACACATGAGCTCTTTAGGGTGGCTTTTCTGTTTCCTTATTGTTGTGATATCTCACAAGCCAAAACTCAACAGAGGCTTCAAGTGTAATATTGACTGGTTTCCACAGAGAATGGCTGAACTTGGAGAATTCAGGTTGCCAAGTTCCTAACTTGTCATTGTTCACTGGATGCTTTGATGAGCAAGAAAGCTGCTCACCTGAACACAGGTGCTAACTGCTTACAAAGGCTGGAAAAGAGTAAACATAGAGGCTTATATACAGGATTTGTGTTCAGGAGTTGCTTTAGAGATAAAGAAATGTTATTTTTGTACAATGTTTGTAATGTCTGTCATTTCTTACATGAACTGCTTTGCTTTTAAATCCTGCTTATAAATACAGTGAGCCGTGATGTTTAAAAGGGTTAAACTTTTCATATGTTCAGAAGCTTTAACTGAAGACAGGCTTCATGTCCATAAGGCAAGTTGCCTATTTTTATATCGATTAGGTATGGTCTGCAGTAGGTTCTCTCCTTTCAAATACACATATTTCTCTTTTGGAAATGAAGTAAGGCTTAATCTTTTTCTTTTTTTTTTTTTTTTTCAAAAGGCTTTAGCCATCTGTTTTCCTCTTCTATTGTAGTTTCATAACTGGATGCTGCAGGAATCTCGAGATTTGGCATGCATTGTGCATGGGAGAGAAATGAGCTTTTTGAGATTGCACGGTCCCCAGTGATCTGCTTGCCTTGTGCTTGCTGCTTTCCAGCAAAGCCCTCGGAGCCGGAGGCCACCAGAGAGCTGGGCTTCACTGCTGGCTGTGGAGCCCCTGCCTGCCTGCATGGGGTCGGGCTGGCACATTGCTCAATTCATTTGCTCGGTTCTTAGAGGGGATTTCATGAGTCCCTGAGTGCATTTGACTATAAAGGATGATCATATTGAAGCTCTTTGAATTAGTTTTGCTGTGCACTGTGCTGTTGTGTCATGGGCTTGCTCTGCAGAGCTTTTTGATCAGGCTGGGCTGTTGGTGATCTGGGTGTACTGTGGCATGTGTAACTCATGCAAGGAAAGCACCATGCAATTTCTCCTGTGTTTTATCTTCTGTTCTTCTCAATGAAATTGTACTCTGTCCTTATACTTTTTATTGAGTTCTAATTCCACACTAACTAATCTCCATTTACAAATACACTTCAGCATTTTCTTTGCCATTCATTTCTGGTTTTGATGGAGGATTTTTTGAAGGCTTAAATTGTGTGTCAAACATACTCTTTCCAAATAATCACCACCAGCTGCCTTACAGCTGTCTTCCCCCTTTATTTCTGCAGTCCATTAAAACACATTTACTGTCCACACACAAAAGCAATTATCCTCTGTCACTTTGGGTCTCTCTTCTTTGTATCAAAAAGAAAATCCTTAATTGCAGAAACTTAGATTTGCTCCTATGGACTCTGTCAGAAGGTTGCCTATGAATCCCAACTCCTTAATGCCAGCTGCATTCCTTCCCTACCTTGCCAAGCTCCCCTCCTAACTCTTCTTACAGCCTGGGGTCTGTTCCATGGACCACGAATTGGGGATTTCTCATCAGAGCTGCTGGCTGCATACTGGCAGCAAAGAAATTTCTGTAGGAAAGGTACAGGTGTTTGGGAAGTCTTCCTTGCTGATGACTTTTTAGGCTGCACATTTATACCCATTTTCTATTTGAAGCAGTGTTTTAAGAGTGCTTGTGTCTCTGTGTCCAGTTTCTAAAATAATGCATTGATAGCTGCAGGCACAAAATTTAGTATCTGTAGGGCCAAAAGATTGGGCATAAATACTTGTTCTGAATTTTGTTTGTCTCTGAAAGATACATTTCTTTTCAGCAATTCCTTGTTTCCTGTCCTAGCAGTAACAAAAGTAATACCAAAAGCAGAAAATGTTTGATTATATCCAGGTGTAGACAAATTTCACTTTAATGGTCAGTTAGAGTGGTGAAGATGTCTTCTTGAATGAACAAAATACACTAATTTATGTTCTAACTAGCCGTACTTTTTGAGAGAGAAGCTGTGTGTGCATAACTTCCTCACGGAGCTTTTGGAACAAATAAAACCTTGCACTGTTCCTGCAGGCACTGTGATGCACACATGCAGTAAAGAACGTGTGCTGTTCATTTGAACCCAGTGACTTGAACTGCAATAAAGATTTCAATTTCTTTCTTAGGGTTGGATCCATGTGAATATTCTTTTCAGCTCTTTGTGCTACGAGGTGAAATAAAAGGTGAAATATTATGACATGGTGTAGGCCTCGTACGAGCTGAGTCTGCCATCTCTTAGACTGCTCAGGCTGTATAGCGCCAGTCTGTTGTTTCAATTAGTTTTTAATTGGTTGGAGAGAGCTGAAGTCCCTTTCACAGTTTGGTGTGAATAAGGAGAGAAGGAGGAGGAGGAGGCTGGTAAGGTTGACTAAATCTGGGGAAACTACTCTTATAAAACAAACCCTTCAGCTACGGTAGTAAAAGCATTCTGCTTGGGTGGCTTTCTGAGAGTATGGGTGTGTGTGTTTATTTACTTCTAAAAGCCTTCCCAGTTTACTCTGAGCAGAGCGTGTGAAGTGTGTGTTTGTTTCCTTTGCCCCTCTCTCCTTTCACTCCTTGGGGTAGCAGCTGGCCCTTGCAGGCTGTTTGCTGCCTTGTGGGACACTCCTTAGGCTACCCTGTGCACAAAGTCTGTCTTGTGTGTGCTGGAGTGGACTCTGAAACACAGGAACTGTGCCGATGAACTTTTGTTCCTACTAAGATATGCGCAGAGCAGTAGGGTAAATAAAGCTGTCCTTGTTTTCTTCCTCTTGTCTTTATTTGAGAGTGTCTCTCTGCAGCACAGTTTGTGTGAGTGCACCAAGCCTCTCATCTGGAAGCTGTGTGTTTTGGCAGTTGAGGTGTGGGGTAGCCGTGGCTGTTGGCACCTGGAGAGTCATTGCAGGGATTTGGGAACTGTGGGTAAAGCAGGAGCTAAAATTAGCAGAACCATAACTAACATTGCTGTTGTCCAAGGCTCTGACTCATGAGGTTTCCTGGATTCAGGAGAGGAGCGGGGTGTCACTGTCCCTGAGCAGCAGTTGTGTTCTGCCCTGGAGCAGAGGCAGGGTGACAGGGAGGCTGGGAGGTGTGTTTGTATTAAGTGCCATCAACTTCAGCTCCCATTTGTCAGGCGAGTGTGAACTACAGCAGCTGAGGAGCAGGCACACCTCCCTCGTGCTGTCCTGATGCAATGGGATGGAAAATCTGCCAGAGCGGTGAGATGAGCCACAGCTGCAGGCAAGAGCATCTCAGAGTGCTTCAGCTAAATCACCCAGATCCTGAGTCAGTGCCCTGTGCTGTCACTGTAGGGCTCCGAAGTGCACAAGCTTTTGAGATGAATCAGAAGTGCATGCCCTTCTGAACTACAGTTTCTAGCTGCCTGCAAACCTGTAAAGATGGGCAGTGCCAAAGTAATTCTCGTTTGCCTGTTGATGCTCTGTTTGTAGTGGAGAGTCATTACTGGGGTTTCTTTTTGTTTCTAATTTATTATTTAAAGAGACTTTCTTGAGGATTACTCCAAAGCTATGGCCAGGCTCTGCAGCTGCTTAACTGTCTGCAGCTGCTGAGCTGCAGTTTCTGTGGCTCTGTGTATTTATTTTAGCACAAACTGGTTTGGGGTTTTATTTCACATGCACGCTCCTGCAGTCGTTCTGTGGGCTTTGTTTTGGGTGAGCTGCTGTATCAGCTTAACAGCACACAAGCAGCTCTGACCTTTCATTTCTAATGATCTGTTTTGAAAAATGGCTTCGGTGCTGATGAAACATCACAAAGGCAAAATATTTTATTTCTAGTTCCAAGAACAACTGAATTAGAGCAATCCCGGGTTATTTTAAGGCTCTCTCCTACCACATCAGTTTTGGCTTCTGTATTGCTGCTGCTCATTTCCTGTGTGCCACCTCCACGAGCACCTGTGAAGAGCAGTCACCCTTGGTGTTCAGTGGCTTCTTTTCTCCCCAGGGAAGTGCTGTGTGCTGCCTTGGTGCTGTAGGACAGGTCAGAGCTGTCTGGGGCTGCTCGATGGGTGGCACTGGCTGCAGCAGTGGGAGATGTGGCTTCTGATGGGTGCACTTTTACTGGGAGTGTAAATTCATCTGCTCCTGTTGGGACAAGCCCCATCACCTTTCACCTAGGCCAGACAGACAAAAGACATTCCCTAAGTCAGCTCTTCCATTAGGTGTGTTGCTGCTGATGCCCTGGGATGATAGCTGTCCTGACCTTTCCTTAGAGCTCAGACTTATGCAGTGATGCCTCTGCTTTTACATCCCGTGTCATAAACTGACTTTCCCTTCCCAGCCGTGCTTGGGAAGAGTATTTGCATAGCCAGTGCTGTTGATAGCAAAAGCTGAATTGAATGAAGTAACTGGAGAATCTGGAGCACTGAATCCAGTTGGCAGCACACTGTACTCTGCCACTCAGCGAGTACTGTGAATTTCCTTGACTTTGTGTCTGCTCATTGAGTAAACTCTGAATCCCTTTGTTTATGTCAGTACACAGGAAGAGATTTAAAAGAACAAAAAAGAGCTGTCAAAAGTTCTCTTTTGCAGCAAAGATCTAACTCAGATCTGTAAATTTCCAAACCAACCTGTTGCTGATTTGTCTTTGCTTTATTAGCAGAGGGTTTAACCTTGACAGCTCCTGGTGACACCTGATGTGGTTGTAGCTCTGGAGTTACAGCTCTGGCTATGCTGACAGGTGGGCAAATCTATTAGGCTGTGTTTTCTAGCTATACCTGTCTTTTATCAGTTGTGTCTCCTGGAAAACTGATCTAGTGGTTTGTCATTTTCTGTAGGTAACTGGAGCAATAGTTGTATAAAGCTGTGAAAAATTTCAAGAGAACAAGATTTTTAAACTTCTTTTTTGCTTCAAGAGCAGATCTTAACTGGATAGAGTGCTTGGAGTGTCTGTTGAGTGAGTGAATTCCCCTGCATTCCTTCATCTCTGACATGTAAGAAAATTTTAAGAATGAGAAAGGCCTGACCCATTTTTTACTGCTTCCTCTCATACCACAAAAATTGAAAGAATTTATAACAGCATTACTTGATTTTGAGGCATATTTAGGATGGCTTCTGTTTACTGTTCACACTTTTTGAAAGATACTTTTTAGAAATACAATTGTGTTTCACACCCCTTTCTCCCCTTTTTTCGGATTTGTGCCTGTGGAAAAGGGAATCATGGGTTGTAAGCTCTGCTTTTATTTTTTTGTTTGTTGGTGTTTTTTTTTGTCTTTACTGCTAAAATGGTTTACTTTCTTCACTGTAGATGGCTACTCTGAGCTCCAGTGTCTACATATCTGTTCAAGATACTGTGACAGACTTAAAGGAATTATTTCCTTTTTCAGAGATTCCTTTCCTTCCCTATACTAAATGGGATTTGATTTTTAAAAATTTTTAGCTGAAGGCTCGCCAAGAGTAATCTTAACACCCTAAATTTTCATAGCCATTGATGTAATCAAGGGATGCTTTGCTGGAGGATTGAGGGTGTGTGATCACCCATAGTGCTAGAATGATAAACATGTGCTGCTTGAGACATGGTGCTTTCTTTAATCTGTGACTGTAAGACTGTTCTGTCAGCTGGAGGGTGGGGAAAGGCAACTTTTCCTTTTTGCCCCCACATCCTTCCCTCTTTTCTGGGAAGAAAAGCTGGAAGCCTGCAGCTGCTGCCAGGAGAGAGCTGGAGTAAGGTCCGGAGAGAGCTGGGTGTGAGGGGCTGCCCCTGCCACATCCCCTGCCACCTGTGGGGCTGCCCACAGCTCCACACCAACACTGCTGCCACTCTTCAGAGAGCCAGGGCACTGTGATCTGCAGGCACACAGCACTGCTGTGCTCCATGGGTCCATGCTGTCAGTGGTTATGACAAGTTTTCTGCTGTGTTGTCCGTTTTCAACCTTGGGCCTCTCGCTTATTTTTAGCTTTGCTTCATAGAGGGAAAGTTTTTTGTGATGTTGAAACATGCCTGAGTTTTCTATCTGGCCAGCAAATTCAGCATTGGATTGCAAAGTTTCAGCAGGCAATTTCAGCTAAGGTTTGCAGGGTTGGAAACCTCCAGCTGTTATTTCCATGGGCTGTGTGACAAAGGGCCTCTGGATAGAAGAGAGGAGTCTTGGTCAGACCCTATGGCTGCAGGTAAAACTCCATAGCTTCACCTTTTCTTAGACACTGGAGAATCTGCAAGGGCAAAAGCTGCTGGCTGCCCAGCCTCTTTCCCTGTGCCTGGAAGTAGGCTTTGTGTCAGTTTGTGCTTCCATGTGGCCATTTGTGCAGTGTATTTTTGGAGCAGGGAGCTGCTAGATACATTTCTGTGTTTCTCTGCTCCCCATCTGTTCCTGGAGCTCCCTCCTGCTCTGGCTGCCTCGGGAGAAGCTGTATTGCATGGGAAAGTGGCAGTAAAACTAGGCATTACCTGCATTTTCAGGGTGAGGGTTATCCAGGCCTGTGCTGGGTGCTCCTCTGAGCCATCAGCAGTCACTTCAGTGTTGCTGGTAGTGGTTAATATTGTAGTTAAGTGGCAGGTGACAGTGCAGTCCCTTGTCTCCTTTCCCGTTGCCCTACTGGAAACAGGAATATGGACATTTTTGCCCATAGATTCAGTTTTGTTGTCTGGAGTGGACTCTAATAAAGCATTTACAGTACACAAGGCTGCTTCCTCCTGGGGAAAAAAATGCTGACTTCAGTAAATAAATTGATTTCGGACAAACTTGTTCTTAGGGAACTAGATCATGTGCTAAAGGGGGAAGAATAATAGTACTGCTTTTAGCAACAGCTGTTAAAAGGAGGATGCTTACTTAACTTGCAGTTAAAGGCAATGAACTGTAATTTAAAAAACAAGAAAATCTTCTTGAGTTATTCTTGTCTGTAGGAAGACTGACATTTAACCTGACTTGTTTGTGTTCACCTCACTGTGAGAACCATCAGTACCTCTTACAGTGGACCCCATTAAGACCTAGAGAAGCAGAAACCTGCTGCCTTGTCAACCTCACAGAATGAGTGTTCTGCCCTCATCTCCTGTGCTGTGCCATGGGGTTAGAGAAGCCTTGGTAGGTCTTCTGTGGGCTTACTTTGTTCTTTGCTTCCCTAAGAGGCCTTTTAAAATGGTCAGCCTTGTAGCTTTTTCTTGGAATATTCACCTGTCTTGCTCCAGCATTTCAGCAGAGATGGGCAGGATGGGCTGTGAGGTGGTGTGAGCTGGGGGGGAAGCAGTGGGGGAGTGAGGAGCAGAACGTGAGGCTCTTCTCCCTGTTTGAATGCCTTCTGGTCTGTGGGTACAGGGTAAACAAGGTTTACCTGTACCAAACCTGATGGGTTTGGAGGTGCAAAACCAGAGACTTCAATATGAGCAACCAGCATGTGGAGCAAAAATAATTATTTCAGAGAACAGCCACAGAGCCTTCTTGTGTTTCTGCCAACATCATCTCTGATTAGCTTGGGCTTCATTGGTGGGGTCTTAAGTCCTTATACTGAGCATCCCTTCCAGCAAAGAAGTTAAGATGGGGAGATGTTTCTGAAAGCTGACACATGACAAAGTGTCACCTGCACATAATAAGTACAAATATGTAGTTCAGGATGTGGTGTGTACATATAAAATCAATGTATGTAATGGAACCATCTTAAGGGCATGGAAAGCCTGGATGCTGATGGTGAATAGCAAAAGGACTGGCTGTTGCTAATAAGGGACAAATTTTGTCCACCCTTGGTTACCTTGGGAGACTTCCAGGTGTGCTGTGGTGCACTGGGCTGAGCAGAAATCTCACTTTCCTTACAACCTCAAGCCTTCTTGCTGGTAAATTAATAAGTAACTTTGAAATAGTGAAGCTTTTTATGTTACTGAAATACTCAAAATTGTAGCAGGCCCCCAGGCCTTTGTTCTTCCACTGACTACAGCCCCATAATCAGCTGTAATCAGATTTTTGTGTTTTATTCAGGCAGATGTTTGTTGCCCCAGACCATGGGAAATTCTTCTGACAAAGTGTGCCCTCTTTAAAATGGGAACTCGCAGTGTCACGTTGAGCTTTCAGACCTGATTTTGCTGAACAAGCAGTGTGCACATACCTGTGCTAGGAGCTTGTCTGTAGCAGCAGCTCTGCTGTTTCACTGTGCCTGAGCAATCATACATGTCTCACAACCCCTGTCCTTCCCCTTGGCTCTGCCAAACAGATACGAGTGCTTCACTTTCAGAATTCATGGTAATCACACTTCTTTCAGGAATGGTTTTAAAAGGGAGGTTCCATCTTTTCTTGGTGAGTGCTAATTAGGATTTCACCTCCTTTTGAGTGAGTCTGATAGTAACAATCAGTGAACGAAGAAATCTAAATTTAAAGTGTTCTGGGAGTTCTTCTCTGTGATGAATAAAAACAAACTTATTTATTTAAATATTTCTACCTTTAAGGCGCAGGCAGAGAAAGCCTGGCTATTGATATGATACTACAGAATTCTGAGTACTCTTTTTATAACATCTTCTAAGACTTACAGCTTTGCAAATAAAACTGCAGTATGTGTCAAGCCTTCCCCCATGCAGTTTTACTCAGTTCAAATTGATGTTTCAATATCCTCAAGCCTTTTATTGTCATCACATTGTATTTTCTTCACTGTATCTGTGTAAATGGTTTTCCATACTGGTGCCATGTTCCTGTTTCCAGGTGGCTGATGTGCAGAGGGGAGGAATAATGCAGCATACACAATATACACATGTGCTGTGGGAGTTTAATTTTTATCCTATCCCAATGCAAGTTCCCAGTCACAGCAAAGAAATTGCAAACAGTGTTCTCTGTCTCTCTCTTCAGACATAGCCAGAAGCAGCAGAATGATTTTTGAGAATGCTGAAGCTAGAAGAGCTTGCAAAGCTATACAGGCTAACAGTTACTAAAAGTGGTAGTAAAAGTTATTCTTGTTCCTTATGTAAATAGTTCTGAGTCAGTTTAGCACCTTCCTTTGTTCAGAACAGACTTGATAAATTTTGTGCATTTTTTTCTATTTAGGTATTTTTTACTTGGAGGGTGGAATAAAGTTTTTCTTCTCCTTCTGCAATGTGGTCTAATTCTAGAAACAAAACTCAGAAAATCCTGGTTCTGCATTAGGCTTCCTTTCAACTTCCCTTGTAACTGTGCAGAAAAGGCATCTTTTCTATCACTCCCTAATTTGTGTGCACAAATCATCTTTCATCAGCTTTTCTACATTTTACATCCACGGTTACTTATAAGCAGGATTTATATCTCCTGTTAAAGGCCAGATGGTAGCAGCTCTCTGTTCAGTGGTAATGGTGTAAAACTACAAGATGTCACTTTGCTGTGTGGAAATAAAGTGCTAACGATTTCTCTGCGCAAAAATTCTGCAGCCACACAGCTCCATTACTAATCCAGTCTTACAAGACTGCTTTGTGATAGAGAAAAATGATCCCTCTTCTATGCCTCCAAAACTGAAGTACAGAGAAATTGTACAGAAGGTGCAAGAAACACTCTCTGTACTGATAGGAATGATGTAAGTGCAGCTTTATGATAGCAAGGTGCTACATAACTAAAGAAAAAAACTGCAAGTTGTGCTTTAGAAACTTAAAAGGGTGGCCCCTCCCCTTCTCTTTTTCAATATGAATCATGTTAATAATGAGCTTGTTTACAAGTGTGGTCAGAGTGGAAACTGTTGTGGATCAGTATTGAGGTAGAGCAGGACAGTGGAGCAGAGTATGTGAGAAAAATGGGACAGATAACTCTGGAGAGGAGATAACCAGTAATCCTGATCTACAGTTACTAATTACTGGTTTTTGGAAGGCTTTTGTTGTGGGGAAGGTTTCTTGTTTGTTTTCTACTTGCTTTTCAAATTCACATCCAAGGAGTGATGTGTAATTAAGTGTATGTGTACACATTGACTGGATTAGAATTGCTGTTTTTTTTCCTCTCCTTGTTACATTGGTGTAGAATTTATTCTGTAATTTATTTTCTGCTTGGATTTTGCATTGTAGCTTTTTCTTTCATATCACTTCTGTAAAATTGATCCCAAAATGTAATGCTTGCGGAAGAGAGAATGTGAATATTGTGGGGGTGGGGGGAGAGAGACATTTTATTTTCTACCCTTAAAAAAATGCCAAGAAATCTATGCACTGTGTTTGTTGCTATTATTTTACATGTTTTAAAACTGTATACCAGCATATCTGTCCTATGACTTACTGTAGGAAAAGATAGGGTAGCTCATGAGACGTTTGAAATATTTATGAGGCTAAACTGCCAGAATGGCTTTGAGTTTGGTCAGAGACTGACTGCATTTTTGCCTCTTGACTCTCTCTCTTGAGAAGCAAACCTTCATCACCATTCAGAATCTCCAGTCTGCTTTGTGGCTGATTCTTGAAGCCCAGGATTGTACAGAAATCAAATACTTCAAAGGCAGAAGAAAATCATAGGTACTTGTATGTTCTGGTGCTGTTAATAACGTGATGAAGCTGGCCTTGTGTCATCTTTATTTTCCTGTTTTTTTTCTCTTTGGCTGAACTCATTTTTCTTTGCTTTGTTAGATTTCTTTGCATTGAAGTGATGTGTGCAAAAGGCAGAGTCTGGCTCTGGTTTACACTGGGACTTCATTTTCTCCAAAACACTTATTTCCATTGACTTTGAAGTTTGAGGGTTTCAGCGGCCCAAAACATCTTTGCCCATTAGCTGCATTGAAGTGAGTGGGTAAATTCACACCTCATTTGGTGCTGTATTGCTTGTCTGGCTGCAGAACAAACAAACACAAACCCCGTGTATGTCAAAACTGACCACCGGCTGTGCAGCCAGGGCCGGGAGAGCTCAGCCTCCCGACCTTGCTGCAGTGGCAGGGGATAAATAAAGGATAAATAAAGGATAAATAAAGGCTTTGGCCGGGCTGGGTCCAGCTGAAGCTGCAGGGCTGGGCAGAGCACTCCCACTTCCTCAGATGGACCTTTGGGCAAGGAGAGTGGCTCAGGAGGTGTTGGTGCTCTGGGGAAGGAGAGTGGCTGAGGAGGTGTTGGTGCTCTGGGGAAGGAGAGTGGCTGAGGAGGTGTTGGTGCTCTGGGGAAGGAAGGAGAGTGGCTCAGGAGGTGTTGGTGCTCTGGGGAAGGAGAGTGGCTGAGGAGGTGTTGGTGCTCTGGGGAGGGAAGGAGAGTGGCTGAGGAGGTGTTGGTGCTCTGGGGAAGGAGAGTGGCTGAGGTGGTGTTGGTGCTCTGGGGAGGGAAGGAGAGTGGCTGAGGAGGTGTTGGTGCTCTGGGGAGGGAAGGAGAGTGGCTGAGGTGGTGTTGGTGCTCTGGGGAGGGAAGGAGAGTGGCTGAGGAGGTGTTGGTGCTCTGGGGAAGGAAGGAGAGTGGCTGAGGTGGTGTTGGTGCTCTGGGGAAGGAGAGTGGCTGAGGTGGTGTTGGTGCTCTGGGGAAGGAAGGAGAGTGGCTGAGGAGGTGTTGGTGCTCTGGGGAAGGAGAGTGGCTCAGGAGGTGTTGGTGCTCTGGGGAAGGAGAGTGGCTGAGGATGTTTGGTGCTCTGGGGTAGGAGAGTGGCTGAAGAGGTGTTGGTGCTCTGGGGAAGGAAGGAGAGTGGCTGAAGAGGTTTTGGTGCTCTGGGGAAGGAAGGAGAGTGGCTGAAAAGGTGTTGGTGCTCTGGGGAAGGAGAATGGCTGAGGAGGTGTTGGTGCTCTGGGGAAGGAGAGTGCCTGAGGAGGTGTTGGTGCTGCACAAGTAGGGAGTGGAACAGCCAGAACTCACTGTGCCAGTGCCCATCTGTCAAAGCCAGAGGGACAAGGCTGAGTTAACATTGAGCTGAGATAAATGCTCTGAGTAAGGTCTTGTCCATGCTCAGAAAGTGGCAGAGTTAAGGAGAGCTGACTTAAAGCATGAGGTGCATAAAAAAAGCCTCGCTGAACACTCGATTCAAGAGATTTGCTCATCACTGTGGTACCTGGATTTTCCTGAGTGCTTCTCCATGGGCCTGCCCTTTCTCTTGGAAACTCTTGTGGCGCTGCAGTGTGTGCAGCGCTGGCCCTGCCAAGCCTGGCCTTCCATCTGAATGCTCCAGAAGGAAATATGTAAAAATTTTGCAGGCTTCAACTTTTGAGCCTTGTTTGTTTTAAAGATGAAAAGTGCATTTTGTGTAAAATCCACTGAAATATGTGGAAAATCTTATTTTGCAGAATCCAAGAGGTTTGTGTGCCCACGCATCTCTATTGTCCGTGTTGATGATTCTGCACATAGCTGGTTTTCCCCCCCCCAGTGCTCTGTGTGAACTCTGCACAGCTAAAATTGATTCTCATTCCCTTGATGGTTAGTTTGCAGAGTGGATTTTATTCATTTGGCTTCTTTGACCTTAGCTAGACAAATGTATTAAAATTCCTATTTGAAACAGAATAATTTACAGCAACTTATCATAATTTCCTTTACTGTAATACTCTTCTAAAAGCTTGAAATTAAAATTTTCCCTCCTGTTTATCTTCACTTAGTAGTAGATTCTGCAGCCCTTAATCTGGTAGGAGGTGTGTGCCTTTCACTGTGAGGACACTGTTCCTCACTTGGCACAGCGAGATGTTGCAGTAGGTTTGAGAGGCATTGTCTTTTACTTTCAGTGGATGGCTTTCATCCCTTTGCCAGATTAACAGTATATTTCCCTCCAGAAACCAGTCTAGCTTCCCTTTTTATTCACCTTTCTGCTTCCAAGGAGAACTGCTTTGCACACCAGACGCATTTGTATTTACAGATAAAAAATTTTTGAGTTAGAGTAAAATTGAAATCTAAGGTGAGACAAAATACTTAATCTTTTAAGCTGTATGCACTGTGGGATAGAGTGGTTCTGTCTCTTGATCCCTTTGCCTCATTTAATGGTACAGGACTGGAATCCAGCCTGCAAGACATCAAATCCACATAATGAAAAATCTGGCCAGCACCCAGGCATCTTCTGTGGCTGAAGATGTTGCTTTACAACTACCCCATAGCACAGCCCTTCAGCTGTGTAAGGAAGCCAGCAGCCTAAAACACAACAGGCATTTCACAACAGTGTGGAAAAGGTGCAGGTTCTGTCTGTTTTAAGCTGAGATCAAACACCAACCACGACAGCAGAGACAGAAGAGAGAAAGCAACACAGGAACCGAGGTAGTGGCTGGCTTTGGTCTTAGTCTCCAGTTAAACATTTGACTTTGAAGGGGTTGATATTTGTGTCTGTGTGTCTTCAGTGGGAATGTAAGTAAGGACAGGAGGGTGTTGATTTTTAGCAGCTTAAATCTCAACAGTTCTGGGTGCATAAAGGACCTTGAGGAGTGTCCTGGCTGTGGTTGTTAGGCAGCAGCATGGGTACAGACTGGTGTACTGAAGACAATGTGGAGGACCACTGCTCAGCTCCTTCTGCAGGGATGCTGGGACAAAGGGCTGCCAGGCTCTGGTGTGGGCGTGCCCAACTTGAGTGAAAGCTAGTTGTAACAGAAAAATATTTTATAGGGAGATTATTTTAAAAAATACCAACAGAAAAACCTGTCTGGCTGAAAGGTACTATTTCTTTGTGTGTTTTCAGCATAAGCATGAATTCAGCTATACTGTAGATACTGTAGGTTTGTTCTTTTACCTGAAAGCCATGCTTAAAGCAGTCAGAATAAATATACTGTTACTTCCCAGTTTAGCTGATCTTGAAATGAATAGTTAAAATCCAGTTCCAGTTGCTGCTTGGCATCTTAAAAGCAGCAGTTATTGGCAAAATTTGTCTAGGTCCTTAACTGTTGCTGTTCTTAGGGAGTTTTTGGATCTTGGAACAGCAATGTTTCATCAATTGTATATGCAATGTATGAAGTTTGTATTTCAAAAACTTTCCAGGTTTTAAAAGCTGTAAGATTTTTTTTTTTTTAAATTTAAAAATAGAAGTAGTGGTCTTTCAGTTCGGTTGAGTTTTTTTTTTCTTTTTTTTTTTTCCCCATTTTTGTTTTTGGTTTATTTTTTGCCATATCAAGCCCCTAATGTTGGCAGGAGATTTTGCTTTGTGTGAAGTATCCATGAGTAAACATACTTCTTTTCTTAGACAATACTTGCTGCTGGATATAAGCCATGGGTGTTACTTTGGGCATTAATTGAAGGCTTGGTCAGTTTTAACTTCCTAAAAATGATACAAATTTTTAGACTTTGGGTCTTTTATACAAAGAACTGTTGAGCAGTAAATGGAAATAATCTGAAATTGACTTCTGTAATCAGAAGTGGCAGCTTTTGTTTCAGGAGGCAGCTTGGAAGCAGTGTAACAACTTAAACAGATTGAGCTAGAAGAGGAAGAATTATTCTAATTTTGCAGTCTTTGGAACAGTCATTTAGCTGCAAATACTGACTGAATAATTTTACTTCTTATGTCTGTACCTCCAACTTAAAACAGGTCTTGAAAGGTCACTGACCAACATGAAATGGGGCATCTCATGGGAAATGATCATTGCAGTTGCCAGTTTCCTGGAGACCACATACAAAAATTTTGTAAATCTAGTAATTTTTTCATTAACATGCAAGAAAATCATAGCTTTGATGTTGACAACCATCTACATATAGCTTCCTGCAGCTAAATTTGCCATGTTGGCTCATTCTCAATTTTTACATTTTGACAGTCTCACTAAGCTTGGAGAATATGAGGTCAGTTGAGGCTCTGGGATTTTTTTTTTTTTTTGCTTGGTGTGTAAATGTGTGACTTTGGCTGGGGCCCAAGTTTCAGTGCAAGGTTCCTGTGTTTCTCTGTGGTGTTTTGAGGCTGGGCCTGCCTCAGATTTGCAGCAGCTGGTGCAATGCTCTGGTTTTGTGCCCCTGGAGGGTGGCAGGAAGATGTGAAAGGTGTGCTGCTTCCAGGAGTGTTCCTGCCAGGACCTGGCTGCTTTGCTGAACGCAGGTGATTCCATCCTGCTTGGTCATACAGGGGATGCCAGAATCAGGGCAGAGAGAGCAGTTCAAGATCTCATCCTTCAACACCTTCCTCCCCCAAAATTGAGTTTATACTGCTTGATGCCATCTCTGCTGTGGCTGAGAGCACCTGGAGATATTTGCAAAGTCTGGTCTCCTGGGCAGTGACAGGGGCAAGGAGCTGGCACAGCATGCCATGCTTTCACTAGGCACTCTCCACCCCCCCTTTTTTTTTTACTCCTTGTGATATTAATTTACAAAAGCAAAAGGAGGCTGCTGACAGATGAGGAAGCTTTAATTGGGGAGCTCACTCTGCATAAGCCAGGAGTGCCTGTGTCTCAAAATAAATATGGATTAATTTAGGGCTCAGTAGAGTGATCATTTGGAAGACTAAATGTGAGTTTGTATCACACCAGCCCTTCCACACTGCTCCTATGGCGTGGACACAGCTCACCAGGAAATCTGCCCCTCATCTTACTGAATGTTTGTGTTAGGGTACAATCTTCTGTGGGGTTCTGTGTAACTCCAGAGTTTGTGCTGTCTTTACATCCTCAAGCATTTATTCAAGCTTTTCAACCTTGCAAGTATGAGAGGCAGACTGCTGTGTGTAATTTAGTTTTTATAGGTATCAGCCTTTTTTTTTTTTAATTCTAGTTTGTATAACAATCTCAATTCCATAATCTGGGCACCTGAGATGGTGATAGGAATTTTCCAGACAAACTCTATGAGTTGGTACCATTCCACCCATGCTGCCCACTCAGGAGCTTTTAGTATGTTCACAATTTATGTGCATCTTCAAATGGTAGAAATTGCTTTGTGTAATCTAAAACATGCTCTTAAGAAATAGAAACAAACAAAACCCTGGTGCTTTTGGTTTGGGAGGGAGCTTTAAAAGACACATGGTGGCAGATTCTTCTGCTTCTGCTTTTCCAGATCTGTAATCATCTTTGGGATGTGTCCATGGATAGCAAGCAGAGGAGGAGGATAGAGGCATTCATGCATTGTAGTTCTGAAACTTGCTTTGTCTGAGTCCTAATGTGGGCATTGGAATTTCTGTGGAACAGGAGTATAAAGCTTTGTTATGTATCGGTGTGTAAATGTCAAACTTGCTCAGGCAGTAGGTAGGAACAGCAAAGTTCATCCTTTTCTTCAATTGCTCAGGTAGGTTATGCAGCATTTCTTAAATATTTCAGACAAATTGGAGAAGGAAGTGTCTATTGTGAATAGTTGATGTTCCCAAAACAGGGGTTTTGGTGCAAGATACAATTTTCTGTTTTGCAGGAACGACAGAAAAAATAATTTTTAATCTCTGTTTTTTGCAGACTGAAAACCAGTAGCGCCTTCTGTTTGAATGCTGTTTGACACAGAAATAAGTTATGTGAAAGGTAATAGGGTCAGATTAAAACTTTTGGTGTGCCAAAAAGTCTCTTCCGTATTTTTTAGTACAAAAAGGTGTTGTTTATGTGGGCATTTTTGATGGGCTGAAACTATATTTCAGGCAGCATTTGTCAAAGAGTTTCATTTTAGTTTTTTTTTTAATACTTCTTACCATGAGAATGCACCGAGCAGTTATACTTTAGTGCTTCAAAATAAGAAGGAATAACACTCAATTAGGCATCCTCAGTAATGCATGTACATTATTGTATAGAGGTTATTTTTGGTCTGCAGGTAGAGGTATGAGTAGGACTAAAATCCAAGGGATGGTTGATGTTGCTCAGTGTCTGTCTTGAAGTCACTGTCAGCACAGTGAGTTCACAGCAGGTCAGGTCCTGGCAGGCTGTGCCAGCAGGTTTGTGGAGTTCCTCCTCTGCTCTGCTCAGCAGCAGCACCCTACCAGCTTGAAACACAAAGCTTTTTTTTGGTTTAAAAAACCACTGTCTTTTTAATTGTTAAAATGTAGACCAAATATTCTGCCCAAAGAGCATAAAAAGGAAAATCAGGCATCTGAAAAAGATCTGGCTCATGGCAGCTCCTTGCTGTGAACTTTTCGCTGTGCAGCAGCACTTTCCATTGAGGGTTTGTGTGAATGGCCCTGCCAGCCCTGCTCTCCCTGCAGTCAGCCTGAACACACCTGGCTGCTTGTTGGGGTTACACACCAGCCTTCCTGAGGCAGCTCCTGGTTCTTCAGGCATCCTGTGGTCTGGAGTGCTGCGTGCTGTTTGGAGCTCGCTGTGACTGAGCAGTGCTGCAGTAGATGTCTGTCTAAGGGGAGTGGCTGTGGGTGTGCCAGAGTGGGACGTGGTCCTTCTTGTGCAGTACTGAGCCTCTTCTGGTGACAGCAGGGCTAAATTGGACCAGGCAAAGCAAGCTCCCATGGGGGGAGCAGCTGGATGGGACTGGTCAAGGCTTCTTTGTGCTACTGCCAAAAGGATGTGAAGAACACAGTTTCTGAAGACTAGGGTCAGTTCGTGTATTCTGCAATGTAAAATTCTATGGCAAAAAGCTTTAAGACAAGACTTTGCTAAATAGTTTGGTTTTGTTTTTTTTTTTTTTTTTTCTGCAATAACTCTTTGAAAAATGAAGTAAAATCTGCCCTTGTCATTTTTTTCCCTGAATAATAGATGAACTTGGGTTTTGTTTAATTCCGCTCATTCTGCAAACTTCATTTGCGTTTGGTTTGAAAAAAAATCAAGTAATCAGCAGTACTTACTACACATTCCACTCTCAGCCTTGCAAATAGATGCTGTGCAGATTCAGTAGGTCTGACTGCACTCGTAAAATAGGTCAGAGTGTCTTGCTTTTTCCCTATTTTGTATAAACCAAGCAAAGCCAGACTAGAGCTTCTTTTGAAAAGCAAAGCATAATCTTGAGATGTAGGTCTTGTAGAGGCCAGTCTGTTTAGCAGCAGATGTATTAAAAAAATCTAAAATTCACTTCACAGGGTGAATTCTGGTCTTTCAACTGGCTTGTGTAGTCTTGAAAAAATCTGTAGAGACCTCTGGTGGGAAGAAATGGAGGAATTTTCTGTGTTAGGAAGTGAAGGTGTAGAGGTGGATGGATCTCAGTTGTGATATCCTCTTGCTTTCCCTGTTTTAATGATTTCTCTTCTGAAATTTCTCAGGCTTGCCAAAACTACTGAATGGCTTTAATGATGGAAGAACAAACTCTGCCTTATTTTAGGGGCTTGGTGCATAGTCCAGAATAAGGTGTATGAGAGAATGCTCCGATAGTCTGACATAACTCTGTGGGATGACACAGGCCTTGCTCAGGAATCTTTAACTTCTACCACGGAAGTTAAGGTGAGGTGGGGAAGAAGACCCCAAACCCCTTCCTGAAATGCACAACTTTCTCTTGTAATGTACTTCATCTTATAATTATCTCAGAGGGGTTTTACCTGCAGTACATTTTGTTCTCTTAATGTCTCTGGCTTTTGCAATCAGTGCTGTACCTGCGCTCACGGCTCATTTGGCAAATGCATCAATGCATGACATCATTCCTACAGGGTCTCTGGGCCTGTTTAAAGCATTGGCAGTATCTGACTGCACTTCCTGCATGCAGTTGTAGGCAGCTGTATAATTTCATTGAGGGTGCCCAGCAGGAAATTCTGAGGGGAAAATCCTCAGTACAAGGCTCGTGAAAGGCCGTGGCCTGATTAGTTCCTTGGCTAATGGTAATAGGTGGCAATAGTGCAGGACCCAGTGTAGAAGACTGCACTGCAAAGAGTGCTTTTCAAAGTAATTAGCTGTAAAATGAGGAAAGGCAACGTTCATCCCAAATTAATGGTGGTATAGAACCAACCACATTTATTTTTAAGAGACCATTAGAGAGCCATGCTGGCTTTTCAGCAGCCACGTAGAAAGCTGTGTGCTAGTGGGGTTGGAGGATTGGTCCCTAATGGAAATCATGCATGGCATGCTGGGATGCACAATACAGAAGGGACAAAAGGTTATTAAAAAAAATTATTATCAGAAGTACTTTGACATTAGTCCTTAAGTGATTATTTTAATCCTTCAATAGGTGCATCTGCATGCTATTGTGCTAACACTGCTGCTTCTCTTATTAATTATATTCTTTCAAGCTTGCTTCACAAGAGTAATCTAACAGCCTGTACTAATTAATGCAGTTCAAATCAAACATAATAAAAATAAAACAGCTCAGCTGAAAAAGAAAGAAAAGGAGAGGGGAAGGCAAACCTCAACACTCAGGCAGTTTGATGCCAAAACAAACATTAATGTTATGTACAAACAAGGTATCTTCTACATTTCAGGCATTTAACAATTATTGAGTGTTATGAAACGTAGCGGTACCTTGCAGCTAAGAAATCCTGTTTTCTGCTTTCCCACCCTTCACCAAAAGGTTGTTAATCATTGGTCTTGCTGTTGGCTTCAGTGTTCTGAATTAAAGTGCATTTGCAGTTCTTTCCAACAACAGATTCTAACCTCAAGTCTTGTCCAGCTTTTTGTCATTGAACAGTAAGCTGAGTGGAGAAGTGTGTCCTGGGTAATGTTATCAGCTTCTGCTGAAAGGTTTACAAAACAAGAGTTCACAGGAGACGGATACCTTTCATGTCCTCCTTTTGCAAGTGATGTTTGGAGAGTTCTGTAATCAAAATATTGTGCCAAACACTTCCTAGAATGGTCAGAGCAACCCGCAGAAGACCTTGAATCTTGCACAGCCTCCTTTCAGTCGGTAAAATTTGTGGTGTATGAGGGGCTGATCAGATAACAGTTTCTTTCAGTATGCAGAATGTTTTTATTACATTATTTAATAGCTGTGGATAGGGCAGAGTTTGATTCCAGTATTTATCTTTTTTTTTTTTATTGGTTGTTTGAATGGGAAAATGGAAGGTACCAGAATCATTGCTTCCATCTGATAGGAAAAGCAGGCTTGGTTTTGAATTATAAGTATTTTATAATCTGTATTTTGGATCCCATTTTAATTGCTCAGTTTCACTTGTTTACTACTATGAGTTGCCTTTCTTCAGGAATAGTTTCTTTGTGAACCACACAATAACAAGTAAATAGCAAATACAGGTTTATGGTAAGTTTTATAAAATATGATGTTTTGGATCCAAGCTGGATCCTTCAACCCCTGCCACTGGATCCATGCCCTTCCCAATGGCAGTTCCTGATGTGCCAGTGCTGATGGCATCCTTTGGCTCCCCCTCCCAGGGGAGTGCTGCTGCTTTGGCAATGCTGCTGTGGTGGAAAATGCACCCCAAGGCAATGATGGCAGGTTCCAGTACAGTATTAAACACTCCTGCTGAAAGGTCAGTGGTGGTGAATTGATGGATTGATGCAATTACATAATTCCAGCTAAAACCCAGTTCTCTTCCCCTGCTCCAAATCCATTGTCTTAAGGTTAGCAGTGTATTATTCCTTGCTTTAGGCATACTGGTGTTGCTGGCTAAGTGATTGACTAAAAGCTGGTGGGTTTAAAGAAATGAGAAATGTCATTTGTACAGCACAGGAATTTTTTGAAAAAAATATTTTTATTGCCCACCATTAGTGTTTGTTCAGCTTGCATCGTTGTGGATTTTGCATTTGGAATTATATCCAAGTTCAATAAGTAAACTTATAAAGGATACTAAAACTGGTCTCTAGACTTAATTCTTCAGAGGTGATTTTATTTGCCTTGGTTATTGACTAATGACCAGCTGAGGTTTATGATGTTAAAGGAGGGGAGAAGTCTGAAGTAGGAAATGCTACCTAGTGCTTTCAATTGGCAACGTGCATTATGTGATATCAGCCATTTCCTAGCACTGAGATATCATTAATAAACTTGAATGCAAATTTGCTGATTAAAATATGAGCTGGGCTTTTTCTTCTACAAGTGTATTGCCATAGGAGAGTGATGAACAGATTGTGGGAGAAAAGGTTGCTCTTGGTTTTCTTAGTCTGACAGTTCTGGGGAGATATTTTAGAATTGCTGGATTTGTGACTTCCTTGAAGAAAATCCCTTAGAAGAACTGCTATGCTTTTTGTTAGGTTTCAGTGAAACATGTGGTTTACAGAGAGGGGACACTCATTCTTTGGGATATTTTCTTCCCACCTCATCCCATTCCATTTGCTAAATTTTCTGACTCCATATTATGATGACCTTCCTTGGGTTTTTTTGGTTTTTTTTAGTTCTTTTTTGTTTTGGTTTTGGTTTTTTTTTTTTTTTTGTGAAGTACCTCTGTATGTGGATTTCTCTCATACCTGAAGCTGAAGGAGCAAATTCTGCTCAGTACTTAACAAAATAAATATATTGGTGAGAGAAGTGAGGGGAGCAAATGGTGCTCCTGCATCAGCACAGCTTGGTCCTCTCAGCCTGAATTAAAGCTTTAATTGGCTTTTTCATGTCGGTGCATTTCTGTATATTCCTGGCAGAGGGAGTTCTTCAGAACTGGGAAATGTTGCTGGCATGGGTTTGGATTGCTTTGCTCAGGGGTGTGTTGTTTTTCCCTGCTGGCACAAATACAGTTCCCATCAAAGTGAATGGGCTGGTGCTGGTGTAAGCCAAAATGAGAACCCACCACCAAGTGAGCAAAGAGCTTTGAAATCCAGCAGGATGACCTCATTGCCAAGCAAGATTTTGCAGAAGCTGTGAGCAGAGTCAGCCTGCAATTTAAGTCACCTAAACAAGCCACAAGAGTGAATTTACAGTTTAAAATACAGATTATTTCACTTTCAATTAAATAAAAAAGCCAACAAATCTTGTGTTCTCATTTCCTTTGCAGGGTCTGCCTGTAGCTCAGGTTTTTGGGAGACCTTTAGTTCTGGTGGGGTTTAATGGTGAATCATGGGTGAGGTATTGTTTTTATTATAATGTGCAGAAATGATCAACAGCTCAATGGAAAAGTATGTATGAAAGGAAATATGGCCAGCACATCAGTGCCTAAAATGATTATTAAACCAGTTGGGGTTTCATTTGAAATGGTGGTTATTAAGTAGGCAGTCTGCCTGTGATGAAATAGCAGAGGGAACACTGCCTTTACTCAGAATATTTGTGTGGGGAATTTTGGGTGCATCTTTTAATCATTATTTGAATGTATTGTATCTTGACTTTTTCTTGGCTACACCCATCTTCCCCCCTATGATTTGTTTTGCTGTTGTCTTTAGAAATGCAAGGGTTCTGACACTGGTGTCTCAAAAATCTGAATAGCAGTTTTTTTCCAGGCAGAGTTGCATATGCAGGTTTGGTAGTTTTAAGTGGAGATGTGAACACCATTGAAAATCCTTTGTGGGTGGGTTTGCAGCTGGGCTTCACGATGGAATTCGGGTCATCAGGCAGAAAACAAAGCTGGAATGGTGTCAGGAGTCTGCACAAGAGGGTTATAGGTCTGGAAGTGGGACCAGAAGTGTGCTCATCATACAATGGGAAGTGTATCATGGGGGGAGGATGGGAAGTCTGGAAGTTAAGTCAGTATCAAAAATCACTCAGACACAACTGTAAAACCAATAAGGTAGATATAGTAAGGGTAAACTTACTAAGGTAGATGTAATAAGGGTTAACCAATAAATCACTCCGAAGAAATTTGAAGAGAAAGTAATTTGTACTGGAAGGGTTGTTTATTGAGGTTTCCATCTACATTCATTGCAAATACCAAATAAACAATTGCCTGGGAAACCACACTGATTTACAGTGTATTGTCCTTGGAGTATAAGTTGAGGAAGTGCTGATTTACCTGTCATTGTCCAAGGAGGCTTTAAGGAGTAATATGGGACTTGATTCTCCTGTTCTTTGAGTTAGTTATTCAAGTAGAAAAATAATCCTTTGTGTAAGAAAAAGTGAAATTATCTTCTTTCCTTGCTACTTAGCAGTAACTTTTCAATATATCTGCATAGAAATTCAAGCTAAAATTTGCACTAATGTTTATTTTGGGTACTGGAATGTTTCCAAGGTGTCTTTGTAGTCTGGATCTTGTTCTCTGCCCCATGGAAAAGTTTCTGCTCACATGTGCTGCTGGCTCTGGGGAAAGATCCAGAGGCAAGGAGAGCAGGAGGATAATGATGACATTACTGTGTGGACTGGAGGACAACGTGGCTCTAGAAATACACATTATTTTTCCTGTTAAATGACTGATGCTGAGAGTGGTTTTTAGATGAGCTATTTTTAAGAGAGCAAGTTACCCACTAAGGATGTCATTATGTGTTGCAAGAATTTTCATATAAGCTGTTTACATATTGATCTTGTATATTAAGCTGTTTTTTCCTTATCTTCAACAGGCAGCCAGATAAACTAGTGGTGGTTTGGACAAGAAGAAGTAGAAGAAAATCCTCAAAGGTTAGTTGATTCCTTAATAAGTCGTAACTTGAGTGACAAACAGGGTCAGTGGTTTGAGGGACTGTTTTTCTGAATGTGAGGAGCAGCCAAATGAATAAATGAAAAGTATTTTAGTTGTTGACTTTTCTTTTTATTTCAGTTTATCCATAAAGTTCAGAATAAACTGCTGTTGATGTCAGTGGTAATTTATGGGAACTCTTAAGTCTGATTTCAGCTTTGATTATTTAACAGAACTATAGTACTGTCAGTTCAATTCAGTTATTAATTGCTAGACCTAATTAGAAAAGAGAATTGGTTCCTTTACTAGAAGCATATTTAAACAAACCCCAGCTAATTAAAAAAAAATAAAGAATCTGACATCCCTGCAGTAGGCAGATAAAGCCTGAATGAGAGGCTATTTCACAACCTGAAATGCTACAAATAAAAAGAATAAAAGTAGGGTCTTTCAGCCCAGCAGTGTGTCTTTGAAGTGAATATTTACATTTTACTTCTGCAAACACCGTGGGCAAACCTGTGATTTTGTGTTTCATGACTAATAACCTGGTAGCCTGAGGAATGGGAAGCTCTGAGTGAAGTCTCTCCAGTGTCTGGACACTGATAAGTTTGTCTTTCTTGGGGACAGGAGTGCATGCTGTTTTCCTCTTTCCCAGAAGCTTCTCCTCTTGGAGATGACTTGCTATTACTTGCTCATTCTCTTTCCCCATGCTGTGGCCTCTTAGCCTGGTTGGATTTATGGCAAATGGTCTTGTCAGAGAAGAAATTTTGGAAGTTACAATAATTCTTTGACACTTCAATTAAAAAAAAAAAAAAAGATGGTCTAAACATTTTTTTTTTTTTTTTGGTGCGTGTATTCATGTAACACAAAATGATGTTTCAAAGAACTCTGTAATAGTGGAGAGAGGGCATTCATGATAGAGAAGATATCTTGAAGTAATTGTGTTGAAGAACTTAAATATTTAGAAAACATGATAAACAGTTTTCTACCCTGCTCAGGAGAGGCTTTGGGTTTATTTTTTACTGGTACTCCTCTTTTTATGACCTCTTTTTCTGGTTGTCATGCATATTTGTTATATTTTGTCTTTTAACTTGAGGTATAAGCTATTCTAGGCTGTTTTAGATGAAGACTGATTCCTGACTGCACAACTAAATGTTGTGCACCCAAAGTTCTGCTTCAGGTTATGAAAACCCAGAGGCGTTACCTGACGAGTAAACAAGGGTGTGAGCTCAGTCTGGTGCCTGGCCCTGTTCCATACTCTTCAGCAAAGCCAGTCAAACTATTCCTGTTTCACTGAAGCATCAACTAACTCAAGTTCCTTTGAATTTATAGCATGGTGTGACCAAGGGCTGATGCCAATAACTGATGTCTGATGTGACTCACCCTGTGACAGCTCTGTATTCATTCTGTTTAATTTCTGTTGTGCAGAGTGATAAAAGTTACATCAAACAGTAAGTGCAATGCTTACACAAGCTTTGTAACCCTGAAAAGCTTGGTGAGGAAACAAGTGTTTGTTCATAAGTGATTGCTTTGCTGGGGTTCAGAATATGTTCAGAAACAGAAGCCATAACAGAGGTCCAGCATGGCTTTGTGGACTGATGGGTTTCTGCCTGTCATTTTATAGGATCCAAATGACAGCATTTTCCTGAGGCAACAGGATTTTCTGGCACTAGCCTTTTGGGCTTGAAGTTTTTTCCAGCTGGGCGATAAAGTTCCACGATATGTCATTATTTTTGGTCACCAGGCAGTGGAAGCTGCTCTTTGATAAACTGGCAGATTTAAACTTGAGACTCAGAAGAGTCCTTGGCTGACTAAGTCATGTTTAGTACGATCCCACAAAGGTACTTTGGAAGAGGCTGAGTGGCCCTGGGCAGAGCATAAAGTTAATTTTAGAGCTTTGGTAGTTGATGTGACTTGATGTTTGGGTCAAAAACTGTAGATCAATAAATGTTCTTGATCTCTTAGTCATCCTGCCAGTAAAATACTTTATTCAACATACTTGTTTCATCTAATTGCTTTATTGGAACCAAGTCAAATGAGTATTTCCCCTTATTTTTGGACACTGGGTTCAGTGAGTACAAAGCATTAATAATTGTCTATGTTTTTCAGCTTCTTGAGAAGGAGGAAGGGAGGGATGAGGTTTTAACCTTACTGTAAAGATGTTGTGAAGACTTTTTTGGAGGTTAAAAGTTTTCTGAAACTTTTCAGATCATTAATGAGGGATATCGCCAGCAGATAGTTCACAAACTCACGAACATGGCCCTTTGGATGCTCTCCAGTAGCCCTGTGTCTCTTTTGTACTGGGAAAGTACAAGAGATGTATTAGGCAAAAATGTTGTGCAACTGGAAGATGGAGCTCTGGATGAGCACTGGGATGCCTGCTCTGACTGTTATAATTTTAAAATGCCATAGAGCTGAAAGCTAAGTTCTTGATGTCCTTTGAAGCCCTTGTTTTTGTGGGTTTCCATGATTTTGATATGTCTCATGCCCTACATGTTCTTTTTCCAAATAAACTACAGTGGTCCCTTTATTAAAAGAAATAATGAGAGGAATTATGTGCAAGATTCTGAATATTTTTCTTCTTACTGTGGGAACCATAGAATAGGAGCTGTAGATATGTTTAATTACAGTAAGTTTCAAAGTGTTGCAAATGAAAAGCAAACAGTCATTTTGGAAGAGCATATAAATAGCAGTCTGATGGGTGGATGGATACAAGACCATAAATATATCCAGCAGTTACTGACCTTAATGCAGATTTAAGTTACTTACAGTTCTATTTTGGGACCTGCTCTCCATGGGCAAGTCTCATTTCAATGGATTTCATGAGATGTGTCAGGACAAGGTGGCTCTGTGTGGCTGGGCATCTCCATCGTGTGTGCCAGGAGTTGACATAAAGTGGTGATTTGCAGCTTTGCTGTGCTTGGCAGAATTGCTGTGCAGTCCTAGCCCCAGAATGAGCCTTCAGCTTGGGCAGGGTGGGAGTCTCCTGTCTGCAGGTGCAAATGCTGTCTGTTTGCAAAATCAGTGCACTCTTCAGGCTTTATGTAGCTGTTCAGCATCCATTCTGCACTTACAGAAGGTGCAGCTTGTAGCTGTGGACTTGTTTAACTCTTCCTCAGTACCCTGGCACACTGAAAAGTTGCCTGCCCAGGTTTTCAGGCCATGGGCTTTTGGATCTGTATCTCTTCTCTTTCTTTCTCTTTTTTGTGTGGTGGAAAAATGTCTTTATTCTAGTGTAGAGCAAGGAAAAAAGTGTTGAAAATACGTTTACCTTCATTTCACTGAGATGCTCTCAAATTTCCAGGCTTTGAACTAAGAAATTTCAATTTGAAAATAGATGTTGCTATGATGTCAAGGAGGTACTTTCTGCTATTCCTGTGAACATGCAGAGGCTTATGGTTGAATTCTACACCTCTGAAGAATCAAATTTGCACTTGCTTCTGAGAGGCTGACAGAATTATTCTTCAAAGATTCTTTTTGTATCAAAGCTGAAATAAGGTGCCTTGCCTATGATTTCAGCACTTCTCTTGCAGGTTTATCAAATACTGTTTGAGCACAAAGGACAAGGAACAATGCTGGGAAGAGGGAAAGAACTTGGGCATGAGAAAAGAGCCAAGAGAGGTAAAGGGGCAGGATTAAAAGGAATCTCTTGTACACAACAGCAGCCTGGCCAGCATTTTTCCAAGGTTCTGCCATCAGTAAAGCAGCAGCTGGGGCACCTGTTTTGCTGTCCTTGGCAATCTGTTGCCTTTTCTGGCTACTTTATTGCCCAGTGCCAGCCCTGGCTGGCCCTGCTAGGCTGCAGTTCCAAAGACATGGTGTGACCCTGACATGCTGGTGACTGTCTGGGACCAGCACAGTTCAGTAATGCCACTCCTGGAGCTTCTCAGATTTTTAGTAAAGGTACAAGATCATGCTGTGATTGTAATCCCTGACTGTAAACTGGGGGTTGTTCATACTCTTCTTTTTTCTGGGAGACCCACAAAGTTGACTTGTAGTGACGTTCTGAGGTGCAGTGATGGCTGTCCCAGAAAACAATGAGAAAAATTACTCTGCATTCAGGCTTTTTTGTCTGGGCTTTGATTTTTAGATTTGGTTGGTTGTTTTTCTTTTCTAATAAGAAGCCCTATAGATGATGTGAGAAACTGATTGAAGAGAAAGGGAAGAGGCTCTTTATCTGAACATCATCTGCTGTGGATGGTGAATAAGGCAAGATTTGGTGAACCAAATAGCATGAGTCGTGTATTTAGTACATGATGTATGTCATGAATGTGTGTGAGTGAAATGAAGCTTGAAGAGGTAGCCCAGTTCTGGAGAAGCTGTGGTGGAGATGAGTATTTGCTTGTTGCCCAGGCTCAGCAGTGTTTCTGTAGCTTTGCAGCAGTGACACCCACGTGCACAGTGGCAGCTGTAATCGTGTGCTTGCTGGTGAATTGAAGATATTCATGGGCAGACCTGTGGGAATCCATGGGTTTCCTTCTCTGCTCCAAGGGGCACTGACAGCAGCGTGTTGATCAAAGGCTGCCTGGAGTTTCCAGCCTTTGAACTTGCTTCTGTGGCACATGCTGGGCTTTTTGGACTGCATCCCAAGGCATGAGTGTGACTGGAGCCTTGTTCTGCTGCCCAGCCTTTTAAACTGGTGGACCAAGCACAGGGATTTCACGATGATCATGGGGGGGATGCAAGCTGTAGTCTGGAGTATGGCCTATAATTTGTCTCCCTTTGTGACACTGAACTGAGTTACAGAAGAGCAAGAAGAAGCCATTCACAAACTGCTGGTTTCCTCTGGTGTGAGGCAATTGGCAGCTTTTGCCCAGCCCATTCTTTATTTAGCAGCCACAGACAACTCTGGTTGTCTTGGATGGTGAATGACTTTGGTGGGATGCATCACATGAAGCAAATCTTTGGTGTTCCAATGTTCCAAAGCCACACTTCTGGCATGGAGGCACCAGGTGAAGAATCTAGCTGCTTAATGTCAGCTCTTCCTCTTGAGGTTTTTTTTGTCCTTTTCTCTCTAAGTGTTCTGCCCGGATAACACTGAAGAAGAGGGATTATCCTTACAAGCTGAGCTGCCCTAAACACTACTGGAGCCAGTTGAGCTCCTGCTTGTTTCTTGTGCCCTGAACAGCCTGTCACACCAACAAGTAGCAGAGCTGGCCTGATCACAGGCAGCTGGCAAAAAATTTATAAGGAAAAGAAAATCAGCAATTTACTGGTTCACAATAAAGCCACTCTTGTGGCTGTAGGTGAGGAATAATCCTAGGTCTGTTTCAGATGAGTTTTGCTTTTAAAACCCAATATTGACAGCTTGGCAATAAGAATACATTTTTTATTCATAAATATAAACTATTCCATAATTTGCAGCAGGCTCAAAATATTATGGTCAGCTCTAGCATCTTCCAGAAAAGTAACATGAAATTATTCTGCGCAACAGGATCAGGCAAGGTGGTAGTGAAGAAAGCAGAAAAGAGATGAGGCATCTGAAAGGGCAGGTTCCTGAAATAATGTATTGTCAAGTCTGGCATTCCAGTTCAAGCACAGCAAAACAGCAGCAATGTTCACATCACAAGTGGTGAATCGCAGAGCTGGCTGCCTGCATTGGAACTGTGATTAAGGAGGAAAATGGATAGCCTGAAGTGCCCATGCAAGTTCTGCAGGTTCATCTCCACTGCCTCTCTTGAAGAGATTTCCTCCTCTCCCTGTCATTAGCTTTGTGCCAGAGCAGTGCCATAGGTTGGACAATGTCATTCACAGCCCTGCTCTATTTATAGGATATTTCAGCAGCCCCTCCTGCAGCTCCTGTTTCCAGATTTAAAAGAGCTTTCATGCTATGTTGTCTTCTCTCATTTTCTACTGGCAGAAAAAAAGGAAGTGTTGCCTTTTGTTTTGAAATGCAGCAGAGCACTTCTGCTTCTCTTTCAGACTGTTGGCTGCCATCCCTCAGACCTGGAGAGAGTCAGGCAGGGGCAGGGCTGTGGGTGAGGCTCCTGCTGCTGGAAGTCGCTTCTGCTTAGCTGCCCTTGCCTCGGCTTCCAAGACGGTGGGACATGGCTGGTGAAGACCAGTAGCAAATGGGGAAAAGTGGGTCCAAAGGCACAACCACCCAATGGAAAAGGAGTTCACGAGGGGATTAGGGTGGAGATGTATTGTGCAGCTGCAGCACCTCACCTTGGCTGAGCCCTGACAGCGAGTGACCTGATCCAGCTCCAAGTCAGGGCTTACAGTCTGGGAGCTGAAAAGGTTTTTTGGTAGAGGCCAGATGTAACTTAAAGAAACTGCAGCACAGAGGTGCCTGGCATGAGAAATGTTCCATTAGAATAATGTTTTGCATCTTAATTTTAAATTACTGTCATTTGCCGCTCCTCTCTGTTTCACCAGCTTTGCTTTCCCCTTTCCGTTCCTCCTTCCCAACAACCCAGACAGTCCTTTTGATGTTATCTTTTTCTGCCATGCTGTTTGTGTGATACAGTGTTTATTTTTCAGAGCCAGAGGACAACTTAATAACATTCATGATCACAGAACAGCTTTGCTTTAAAAGCTCATTAGTTAGAGCTTGTCTCCTGGTTGTTGCTTTCAGTGACAGAAAAACATATATATCCCAGTGTGTTTATTGTGTCTCACTGACTTTCCTGGCGGGAGGAAGTGCTGATAAAAGGCTTGAAGTGAAGTGTTGACTGCACCAGTGAATGCTCATTTTCTAGGTTTTTTTTTTTTAATAGATGGAACAAGTGATCCTAAACTGAGCAGGCTGGCAGTGTCTGGACCTTGGACAGCAAAAGTTTGACATAATTGTCAGTATTGGCCAAAGCCAGCAGGAAAGCACAGATTTCAGACACACCATGAACTCCAAATATTTTTGTGTGAACTGGTACCTGGAACGAGGATGGAGTGCACCTATGGAGCAGAAGTTATTGTTTTTACAATATGCTACCAGGGACAGATGAGCCTTTGCCTGGCTCTGGATCACTGCCTCGTGTCTGCTGAAGATCTCTGTGGGACAGGGACACAAACTGCAGCTCCTGTGTCTGTGGTAGTAATGACATCTCCTGTGGTGTGTTTTGCTGCTCACAAATACATTTTTCTTGCAAAATATGTAAGTTTTGTTTGTGTTGTTTAGTATTTTTTGCTCATTTATTCAGAAAATGTATCCAGGCCCTCTTTAGAATGATGACATTAGACTGAAATTGGTGGAGTAAAACCAGTAGAAATTTGATTATTTCAAGTTACTCTTATTTTAAAATTCCCTTATTTAAGATGCTCCAAGTTGCTACTCTGCAAGCACAAAGCATAGACACTCACTGAAAAATCAGATCTAATTAGACATCTTTGGGAGCTGAGGTTTCAAGCAGAACACCAGAGAGAAAAAAATTGTGATAAAACCAAAGGAGAGCTGGCAACATTTGGCACTCCCTACTGTACACACTGGCAGAGAGCTGCTGCCTCTGTAGGGCTGGGACTGCTTCTCCACCTTTGTCTTTCCCACTCTGGTACAGCAAAGTCATCATTAAAGTTGCCCAGGTTACCTTAGAGTGCCAGAGAACTTGGGTAACAGGTCCTGCTAACCTTATTAAAGCAAAAATATGTTCTAATAGCCAGCCTGAATCTGAAGTTCTGAATGTTGGAAGGAGTATAAAATTGCAATGAGTGATGCTCTAGAATTAAAAAAAAAAAAAAAAAAAGAGCCAAGTTAATTGTACAGTCTTTCCTGATAAAACTTCCAGATGTTTCTAGCAACACCCTGGCTCCATAGCTTACAATTCTGCAGCAGCATCCTTCCCTCACTTGTCTTACAGCAACATAAAATAGATTAAGTTGAGCTTGGAAAAAGGCATACTTGTCCCAAGTCAGAGCAGAAATGCTCACACATGGTAATTTGTTGGACTGGCTGTTAAAATGTAAATACAGGCCATACACCATTCCAAACTGATGTTCAAAGGTAGACAGGTTCTCAGCCTATTTAACTGTTGGGTTTATTGTTATCTTTTCTAGGTGTAGGTACTCCAGCATATTAGTTCTTAAAAACTTAAATGTTTTAGCAGCATTATAAATCATTGTTTTCACTTTTTTTTCCTCAAGTAAAATTTCTTGCTCCATTTATGTGTTAAATATGATTAGACCTGCACTATGTGTTGTACACAAGGTAAAGCTTAGCTTGCTACAGAAGTTCTGACCCTACAGCCTTAATTTTTGCAAGGCTCTGAGTGTCCTGACCTGTGCTATGTAATAAAAAAGCTCAATTTAGGACCTTGTGAAGAACAGCTTTGTTTCAAGTCTGCTAGTGGTCTGAGTTTCCTTACTGTCATTTTTAATTGTGTCCTTTGAAGTGTTCAGCAGAGTCATGGGTTTAAGGATGTGACCTTTTTGGAGTCAGTGATATGTTACTTTTACTTGCATGCCCTGGGTCCTGTGGGAGTCCAGTCAGCACTTCTATAATGGCTTTAAACAACTGGGTATTTTTCTTCCCTTAGGCACACAGCTGGCAGCCTGGAATCAAGAACCCATACCGTGGGTTGGTGGTGTGGCCTGTACCTGAAAATGTTGAAATTACTGTGACTCTCTTCAAGGTATGGCTTTTTTTTTTTTTTAAGCATAATCTTTACTATTTCCTAAACAACACATGAAAAATTCTGTCTGAAATGCCAGATTATAGTCACAAGGTCTAATCTTGCTGGTTTGATGTCATTAACTGCACAGCCTTATGTGCTCAGTTCAAATCTGGGTGAGAGGGATGGTGTGTTCCCTGCCAAAGCTGACTCCTGTATTCAGTTAACACACTGAAATACCCATTGAGCTGATTATGGCGAGGCACTGGCACAGAGTCCAGCACATGTGTAACTGTGCACGTAGTACATGTGTAAGGACTTGGCATGGGTCACAGCCTGGTAGGTTTTCTTTAAATGCTGGAAGGCAGAAGTTGTCACAGCACAGTCATTTCTAGACTTCCTTGTTCAGTTCCAGTGCACCCAGCTCCTCATTTCCCACTATTTACAAGGCCACACAAACTTCGCAGCACTTATGTGATTGCACCTGTAAGAGTGGATGTGCAGCATTTGATCAGTACAGAGAATTACAAGATTTTACAGGGAATTTTTTTATTTTTTGTATCGCATTTATTCCACTGAAAAAAAGAAGCTTATTTGTGTATCTGTGAAGCAGGAGGAGGAAGTGATAGTTATGCTAAAACTTATTTCCCAAATATCATTGGGCAAGGCCCTTTCTGCATAAAGATAAACAATACAGCTTTACATGTGTGACAGTGTAGGAGGCTGAAGATTTATGGGATTTTTATTCCATAGTTCATCCTGGTTCTTTACTCTGGTGTCTTAATCTACATTCTGGATGTTTTATTTCTAACTGCTCCCTTTGCAGCTGAGGGCAACAGTAACATACTTCTTTCTAATTAGTAATATTTGTATTTCTTTGTCTTGGGGACTTTCCTGAGCTTGGAGTTGGCTTCTGGTTAGCCTTAGAATGGGAATTTATTACTTGGTTCATTAAACCTAAAAAAAGAAGGTTGTCTTCCCCCCACCCCCTCCAGTCCTTTTTTTAAATTCACGTCTTTGGGATTGCTCATGAGCACAAACTTACCAGGTTGACAACAAGCATAAACTATCATAAACTTGTCTTCTTAGCATACATGTAGTCTTCAACTGAGATTCAAAAGTTCACTACCAAAAATTGTTTGCTTCAAGGACCTCTTCTTGTAGAGGTCCTTACTTGGAGAGGTTCTACTCTTCTACTAAGAAACTTGTCAGCGTTGTGTGGCAATGCCACATGTCTGTACAATCTGAACATGCAGCACTGTAAATGTTGCTTGATATTTCAACATTTAAAGTGAAGCAGAAATGTACAGAAGTCTTGATTGTGATTATGATGTTGTGTGAAGGATGCGAAATAAAGTTTCTCTTGGGGGCAGCTCTGTGGTACTGTGACTTTGGTGTGGAGGTGTCTTCCAGCCGTCTGTTGCCATCCCATCTTTTCATTTACACTTGTATTGCTTCAGGGTTTTGTTACATAGAACAGCACAGCAGCCTTGTTAGTTGTGTAACTGTGACTGAGGGAAGGATTATCTAGTGAGGGATGGAAGGGCCTCTGGAGCCAGTGTCAGGTATTACAAAAGCTTAATTTTACCCAGCACTAATTCTGCATGCAGATCTGTTCACTGGACTTCTTCCTCCCCCCCAAAAATGAGCCTGCCTGTCACAGAATTGGTCTGGAGGAGAGGTAGGAGTGTGAATAACCCCAGCAGTTGTGCTTTCTGTAAGTGGTACCCCTTGTCTCTAGGGGAATGAGCATTGGATTTATAGTCAAATATTGAGACCCATCACACTGTCAGGCTCTTACTGAAAAACCTTCTCTGGTTGATCCTCCAGATGTTCTGACAGGAGTGCCTGTAAGTGGCCAAACGCCCTTGTTCTCTGCAAGGGAGTGCACATGTGGCACACAGCAGCTTGTTGATGCCCCAGGAGGCCTGTAGTGCCTGAGCCAGCTGTGAGGGGCAGGAGATTGCAGGCAGAAGATGGTGCTGGCCCAGCCCAGGCTGTGCCCAGCCCCTGATGGCTTTGCTGGCTCTGTGGTGCTCCAGCTGCAGTGCAGGACACGTCCCAGCACCCACAGAGCTGGCACTTGTGTAGCTGGTAGGTTCTGGGCAGCCCTGGAGCAGTGGGAAGGGAAGGATTGATGGCACCCTGCAGCCGCCTTGCTGGGAGCTGCCTTGGAGCTCGGCTCTTCCTATTGTTCCCTGCTCTAGAAGAAAGGGGACAAAAAGACTGGAAACAGTAAAGCTTCGAGGAAGAGGCTGCTCATCTTGCAGTTCTGTAACAATCCTTTTTGGAGCCAGTTCCCTGCAAAGGAGGGTGAAGGTTTGGCACTCTGCAGTGGTGCGCTCAGCCTGGCCTTGTTTAACAGACAGGAGCTGCTCGCTTGCCCCGCCAGCCCAGAGGCTCAGGGAGCTGCTGCCTCGAGTCCAGCCTGGCAGAGGCCAGAGCTGGGAGCTGGCTGCAGCCACAGGGCTGTGTAGCAATCACAGATAACAGATGAGTGCAGTGCTGCTGTTGGGAATGAAGGAGTGGGCTCCAGACAGACAGCTATGTGTTGTGGGAAGTGATTCACACTGTAGCGGCAGCGCATTCGTAAGTGGCTGTTGAAATGTGCTGCTGGTAGGATTAGGAGATAAGTCAAGGTTTCAAGTGCTGATGAGAATGTTAAGAGTCTTCTCTCCAGTAGTCAGTCGTGGACACTTAAGAGCTGGCTAAGCAAAGTCTGTGTGTACAGTCAACAGATGAGATATTCTGCATTATCTGCACAGCCCTACTTTGGGTGTTACCTTGCTTACAACAACGTGTTTGTAATTCTTGCACAAGCAAAGTACTGAAGAGATTACAACCTTCATCTATAAAACTTTAATTTCAACTAAATGTAAGCTTTTTTTGTTTGTTTGTTTCAATTAATTCCAGGCTGCTGGTAAAATTTCATCACGCCCTGGAGTCATGTGGGGAAAAGCATCATATGGATATATTGATTCAGCTTCCCTTGACTAGTTGTAGCTCCTGCCCATCCAGCCACTGAAGTGCTAATTACATAAAAAGTTCCATCTGTTCTGAAAGTTTAACTTCTTCTTTTGCTGAGGTCCACACTGATATTTAATTATGCCTTGGGGTTTTTTCAGCCAAACTGGGGAGAAAGAAACATCGTGAAACAATAAGCCTATTGTGCATTTAAAATCCATAATTTGTAGTGCTTTCATGGAAATATTCACAAATGCCAAAAAAACCAGAGCTGAATTCCCACTTTTTTTTTTGTTACCATGGTTGTGATCCAGAAGTTAAGTTTTTAGAGTCCCTGAATTAGCAAAGTTTAACTACCACATATGGAAACTTGTGTAGTTTTCTGTGGGTTTATATACAAACACAAATCTTTATCTGAGAGAGATTTTAAACCAGAAACTTTCAATGCCAAGCAAGCTCAATGCTTTTAGTAAAGCTAAATGAACTTCAGTTGTACTGTGAGGATTTGAATTGCAACATCATTATTTTCTAGCTTAAAAGCAGAGTGCCTTCCTGCCCAAAAATGTTTGTTCTTCAGGAGTAAGCATGGACTTTGCTTCATTGGATTACACAGAACACTTGTTTTGTCAGTAATGTACGTGGTTTATCACACCAATGTACCATTGCAACAGCAGTGACCATTACCAACTCTTAATTCCAAGGTTTGAAAAAGACACTTTTAAAGGCATAGCTTTCTAAGCACACAAAAAATATTTATGAGTAAAATAAGAATGAAATAGATGATCAAGACATACTTGTGTAGTTGAAAGTATTGCTGTCCCCACATATTACTCAGAAGAAAATCCCTATCATTCTTCTTGAAAGCCCAAGTCGATCATGCTTTGATTTTATAGAATAATAACTGGCCATGCTGTAGCAGGATCACTGCACCAAAGCCAATGTGTTATCTCGGGGAGGAAAAAAAACCCCCAAAACCTCTTCATAAAGGCATTTCTCAGAAGTAAAGACCAAGTTCAGGTTCAGAGCATACTTATTTCACTTTTGGAGGGAGCAGGGGCTTGACCAGAAACTATGGAGAATACTCCATAGGAGTGAAAACCTGTTCCAGAGGCAAGGTGTTGTGTGTCAGATACAAATATAAGCTTGGGGAAGTAAGAACATTTGCATATCAAAAAATTAAATGGTTAAAAACTTAAAGGATTAGTGGGGGACTAATTTTTAAAAAATATTTTTAAAAAAGGACATTCAATGCTTGTTGCATTTCTAGCCCAGAGGCTTTACCAGGAAGTGTGAGCTTGGTGTGGGGATGCACAGGGGATGTTCCTGCCGGTCTCCTCAGAGCTCCCTGCTTTTGGCAGCTCCAATTAAAGCTGATCACAGCTGTATGTGATTTTCTAGACTAATCAGACCTCTGTAATCTGCATTGAAAGCAACGGGAATTGGGTCAAATGTGGAGTCTTGTGCAGTTTCAAGCAGGCGAGTACAAAAGCTGAGGACAGATGCTGGAGAACCCGGAGCATCTGCTGCAGGTCAGTGGTGAAGGGAGATCACACACCCTGTCAGTGCTTGATGTGATTCACTGTGACAGTCCCTAAGCAGTTATTCCCCAAGAAGAAAGGCTGAAGATTAAGGCTGGTATGAAGTGATCTAATTGAAAGACAAGCTTCAAAAAGCAGGAACGCTTAGGGAGGAGGCGTGGGGAAGGAAGGGAGGAAGGGACTAACAGTCTGAAGATCTTCCCTACCCACTCTGCCTGCTGGTTAGGAAATGCAGCAGTCCCCTGATACAGCCTTTGCAAGAAATACAAAAGTCAATCTGAATATAACCTGAATTATTGGAGAAGGTTTACCTTTCTTCAGTTGTCTGAAACCACCTTGCACTCTGCAGAAAGGATCTAGTCCTTGGCAAGAATGGGTTCATGATGGACTGATCCACAGAGAACAGAAAAATGTGTCTGACATGACCTTTGCTCTTCCCAAGCCCAGAAGAGTTGACTTTTTGGGTGGTTGTCATGTGGATGGGCAGAATGTTGTCACAGAAAGAAGCTAAGGGGTGGCATTGCAATGAAAAGCTAATGTCCTGTCTCTTCCAGGACAATTCCCTACTATTTGCTTCTTACCTGAGTATTACTTTTGGCACACTAAGGTCACCTATGAGACAAAAAGGAGAGGAAAAAAAAATAGAGAAAAAGAGCTCTAAAACTTAGTTAAAGCTGCTGAAAGAGAACATCAAACTGAGACATAGAAATGGGACTCATGTCTTGGTACTAAAAATGATGGTTCTTTTTTAACATAGTAAAATGAGGAGGAGCAACAAGCTGTTCAATCCATTTGCCCTAATGCTTACAGTTATCAATTAATGGTGAACCCATAGTGACTGTTGGACAGAGTGTAGTTCTGCATCTTTGGTACACTGGTGAAACAAATACTCATTAGCAAAAACAAAAAAAAAATCTCTTGCCAACTCCCCTCATGTTACAGTGAGATGTGAGGCAATTTTCTCCTTTATTTTTTTAGGTAATTTTCATTATAATTTGCTTTTAGGAAGTGGGAATGAGGTCTGTTTATAACTCTTGACTTTAGCTATTCCCAGCTTGTATCTGGGAATACCTAAAGTATTCTATGAATACCTGCAAGAATACTATGCTTGCAGGTGAGGTGAGGTTTTTTATGCCCTGTTACCAGAGAGTGCTTTCATAGAGTATTGGAGCATTCCAAAGGCTGCTGTAACCATTACTCCTGGACTTATTCTTCTTTAGAATAGCATTTTCTTTCCTAAAGCATAGTCACCTATGCTATAGTCCTATAGTCCTCAAATAATAGTTTGCTAGATACATCACGTGAGTTTTTTTGTGGGGAGTGAATGGAGAACATGGATTAGCCAGTGAGAGAAGTATTTGATGTTGTGGGGTTTTTTTACTGGTATTTACTCTCTTCAAATCCAAAATAAGATTAAAGATTAGCCAGATTTACAGAAACAGCACCTGTTATGGAGACTACATGAGTAAATATTAGCCCCAAATGTAACATGTTGTTTGCAATAGAACCTGTGTTATAACTGTAATCATACAAGTATCTGTTTATGTGACCACGTAATAAAGTTGTAAGTTAATTAGAAATAGGACTCTCTGTGCTGCTCCTTAGGCTTCTGATAAAAGCATTTTAGTGGAAGAGTAAAGCCACTTAGGTGTCTGTTTTGAGAAAATGCTGAGGCTTATGTATATAAAATTATTCAGGTTTTCTCTTTCTGGAAACATTTTAAAACTGACAAAAAAACATGGCTTAAAAAAAAACCCCTGGATTTGCCTTTAGATCTGGAATATCCTACACATATGCAAAGTGTTCATACATCAGCATATTTCATACTCTGAACATTTGGTAAGGCTGTTCATTAGAGAAGTCCTTGAAGCTTTTAAGGGCTGTTTTGGGCCAATACACTGCATTTATCTTCCTGAAGTGTTCACAACTTGCTTTCAAGTGTGTGCTAAAATGTTGAACATTAAGGAGTCGTTGCATTATACAGTGTTATTTTGCTCTGTCAGATGATCAGAAATACTCAGCAGAGCACCTGGTTCTGTAGCCCTCAGAGGTGTGAGTTTTATTGCCCCTGACAGAGAGTGTGGTTTGACTTTATAGATTATTGCCTTGGAGAAACAAAACAAGGAATGTTTTGTTTGTTACGTGGGATAAAATGTTGGACCTTGACTTTGGAAGCAGTTTTAGGTCAGCCTGCAAGCTTGTCCTAATAGCTTTTGTGGGAGTTAGGGGAAAAAAAATTGAGCAAGATGAAATATTTAAGAGTTGAGTCACTTATTATGGAGTAGCTTATTAAAACATAAAGTGGTTAATGATCCCATTAAATCTCATTATGTCATTTCATGCTGTATCAAAGGAAGCAATTTTACAGAAAGGTAATTGCCCCAGGTTAACTCTTAAAAATTTTAAGTATTTAATAGCTGGATTACAGAAAGTTAGTTACATCTTTAGAATTTATATAGTATACCCCAGACCTGCAGGTATCGTGTTTTATTTACATAATGCAGAATTCCAGAAACCTGATTAATGTGATGGAGATATAATTACCTAATCTGATATTTACAAGACATTAATTGGAACATGGAGATACCTCAGTATAATTTTGTATGTATCTACTTTCCCATCCGTCCTCATGGTTAGTGGTACAGCAGGTTTTGACACTCATTTGCAGCATTTAAATTAGTTTCTAAAAAAAAAAAAAACTCTTAAAAGATTTATTGATATAAAAAAATGAATCATCAGTTTTGACCTAAGTTTTTAGCAACATTTTATATTCTTTCACTGAAAGTGTTTTACAGGGGGGCTGCAAGGGAAACCCACTTGGCTGGTTTTTGGAGGAAGGATGCACAGGAGGAGATGGGGTAATATCCTCCTAGAGGTGTTATTGTAGTTCATCCAAAGAGGAGGTTTAATTAAGAGCACACTTCCCAAGTTCTTTGTGTGCTGGAAAAATTTTAAAAAAGCAAACAACTTCTGTCTGGTTGTTGGCGCTATAAGCGCATTACTTAAAAAATATTTTGTGTATTCAAAGAGAACTAGTTAAAAAGTGGTACAGTACCTCTTCCCTTGTCTGACTTCAAAGCAAAACTGAAGTGAAACAGGGGTTAAAGCAAAGACTAAGATAAGGTGAGTCAAGAAGGTTAAATGTGAGGCTTGTAGCATTCTGGAATTAAAAGGAGGATGGTACTAATGGTTGTAAAGTGGGAGCAAAATATCTTGATGCATTTTGTTCATGTAGAGCAGCAAGATGGAATTGCCATGCTTGCTGTAGTGTCAGGACCAGTTGCCAAACAGTAGCAAGAAAACTGAGATGCTGAGGGGTCTCCTAGATGATGTTGGGAAATGCTGATGGCATGGAAGTGACATTTATCTCCAAACACCTATAGCATGCAAACTTCATGGGCAGAGGAGTGAGTGAGTGTTCTCCTGTACCTAGAAATAATAGAATAGAATTGAGCTATGGCAAAAGCAGCTTTCATGTTAAAGAAAAAGACTCAAGACACATTCTCTTGGTGTGAGATTCTATTTTGCAGGAGGAGTAGAAGTTTTGCTGCAGTTGTTCAGAACTTGGACTGGATGATTAATTATTAAAAAAAAAAAAAGTATTTTGTTTAAAGTAGGATCCTTGATAGAGGCTTGAGAGGATCAGCTTAGTGTCTTCACTGTTATTTTGCTTTCAGACAACGACAACAACAACAACACAGACCACTCCAGCAGACTGAAAGCTCATTAAATTAAAAAAAATAAAAATGTGCCAAATATATGAACTTCATTGTTATTTTTCTTCCTGTTAGTGAAAATGTTTTCTGATCCTCACATGTGATATGACAGAAATGTTTTGAACTCAGGATAAGCATTGAAGAAATCTGCAGTGGAAGGAGATGCTGTGCTGAAGCTGTGACTTTGGATGTCTGCTTGTGCCCATAGAGTCTGGGCCTGGCGAGGTTGGGGTGTGCATCTTCCCATTCCTGTGGAAGATTTGGATTTGTTGTGTTTATCTGGGAGGTGGAACTTGAGAATTGAGAGATGTTGCTTTTTTTTTTCCCCCACTGGATGAAAGGAAACTGAATTACAGGTCTTCATCAGCATCAACCTCATACTTGTATTTTTAGGAGTCTGTTAAATCCTCACTGGCAGTTTTACCCCAACTTGTTCATCATATAGTGGACATCCCATAAAGGCTACATCCTCACTAAAATATTTCCCTCTGGCATCTTTTGTGGGTAAAATTCAGAGTATATGAAAATCTTGGCTGTTTTGCAGTATCTTGCATCCTGGATTATTTTTAGACTCAAATTCTCTGGTTTGTTTTTCTAGGATCCCCATGCTGAAGAGTTTGAAGACAAGGAATGGATGTTTGTCATAGAGAATGTAAGCTGGAATATTATTATGGTTTTTTTTATACATATAAGACTTAATAATTTAAAAATATTAAAAGTTGTCCAGATGCTGAAAAAGTCTTGAATTAAATTTGAGCAGCTGAACCACCATAAGCCCTAGCTCTGTAGTAATGAGGGCTTATTAAAATACCTATTGTTATGTTACAATTGAAATGCAGGAGAGGGGAGTGCTATACTACACTGCTTCTCTTTCCTTCCCTGTAAGCCTCAGTCTGCCTTGCCTTGGTTTGCTGGGAGCCGTGGAGTGAACAAGTCAGAGCTGGGTCATGACTCACTGTTTTATGGGCTGTGACACATGATTTGTGTCTGAGCAGGGCAGTGAACAAGTCAGAGCTGGGTTATGAGACCTGGACATCCCAAAAGGCAGCACGCCCTTCTGGGGCTGAGTGTCACTCTGGGGGAGAGCAGGGCTTCACTGCCCGCCTTTGGTGGTGAGGAATCTGGGGAGGATGGGAAGGAGGCACCAGCAGTGAGGAGTGCAGGTCTCTCCCTGGGATCCCTCTGCACGCCCTGTGCCCCAGAGAAAACCCAAAAGCTGCTGCTGGGAGCGAGTCTCAGCTCCTCCAAGCCAGGAGCTGCCAGCACCTCCCGGGGAGCTGCTGGACAAACACAGCCTTTGCCAAGGGCACTGCTTGACATGGCATGGAACAAGTGCTCCATGAGGTACTTTTTTCCTTCCCCTTCTCTGCTCCGGGCAGCAGCTTCCGCCCCGGGGCTGCCTGCCTGAAAAAGGGGAAGCTGCTCTACCCAGGGTTTGAAAAAGAAACTTCTTCTTCAAATATGTTTTAAAGAATTGTGTCAAGACAGTGTTTGTTGCTCATTAATATTGTTTCATTACAGACTGTTTCTCAGTAAGATAATTTTTGTATTGTTTTTAAACAGAAAAGAAATTGCTCTTGTACCAAGTAGTACCATATAGTACTGAAGCGTGGGGAAGCAATGGATTTTGCATTATGGCTTTTTCTACCTAAAAATGTTTCTTTTTCTTGTCAGTATTGGAAAGTGATTTGAATATCTAATTCTTACCATCAGTAGCTGAACATATAAAAGGGCTGAAAGCAAAGTTCTTTATTTATACTTTTGTTTTAAATGTCAAGTTTCTATTTTCACCTAGGACACTTGTTAACACAAAATATAGTTTAGTTGCTGTTTCCTGGAGTTTCCTTTTCTTTCTCACATAGTTTATTTTAATCAGGGAAGTCTCTGTCTCCAGTTGTCACCATACAAGTAGCTCTGGATAAAACAATGCCAGTGTATTTCTCAGTCAGCCCCTCTGGGTATAGCTGGATTTCCTGTGATGTTGCAGATGATTTTTTTCCAGGGTTTTCTATGGGGCATGTAGAGTGAGCTCATGTCCTGCTTTGTGTAGGTGTCAGTGTATTCCCTGTAGAGGGGGCAGCAGACCCTCTGCTGCTCTGTGCCTCACACCTTTGCTGAGCTGTGCAATCTTCTGTTACGTGGGAACTTCTTTACAACTTCACTTGTGCTGTTAGTTCATCTCACAAAAACTGCCAAATACTCACTGGTAGGCAGATGTTTATTCTTTGATTGGAGGCTATAGAAGCAGTATCCTCAGAATTATATATTTAATAATTTTACCGCAAAAATTACCGAGAGATAAAGAAACTACAAAACTGGCTGCTTTCAGTAACCTGGTAGAGCTGGATAAATTCTTTTCCCAGGGTAGCAGCTCCACTTAGTGGTGGATGAAAACATGTTCATGGGTTCGAGCAAGTCCCAGATGTTCCTGTGGCTGGCTGACACTCCAGAGCATGGGACATTCTAACAGAGCCTGTCAGAAACAGGGCAGCCAGGCAGGCAGGAGGTTTTTCTCCTCACTCCTTAAATTATAGGCATTGACCTTCTTCGGGCATAAAGTGTATTTTGCCTGGTTTTACAACGATATATTTGTTGTTAACCAGGTCACCTTTGGGAAGCACAGCGACATACAGAGTCCTTTGGGACTTTTTCTGTTTTGTCCAGGGATGTTTTCTGTCCTGCTAGGCTGCAGGGCTTCCCTTCCTCTTTGGTCAGCAACACTCAGAACACAAAATACTGAAGTCTGAAGAGCTTAGGGATGTGCTTTAATTGTGAAGCTATGTGAATTCTGCTAGAAATTTTGAGTTTGTTTCTTTTTCTTAATTAGCATTAAAAGTCAGCCTCCAAAATAATGTTGTTATGCTTCACTGTGGCTGGACAAATACCAGGTAGAAGAGATATACAGCTGCAGTTTGATGCATTTGCCCGCAAATGCTGCCAAATTCCAAACAAGTTTATTCTGCACTTTCAGAGGGATTTTTAAGTAATGATGCAAGGAAGTCATGCTGTAAATGAAAAGGAAACAAGATACTTGTTTTTTTGTAGTTATTTTCTTGTTTGGGTTAAATGTACATTACTTCATGACCTTGATTATTGTAGATTTTTTTTTTGGCTGTGTTTTTATTGCCCTAGTCACTCTGCATTTGTATTCTAGTCGGTGAACTTTGTCATCTACTGTATGTATAATCCATAAATAGTTTGATCATAGAGCAGTTTCTTACCATTTAAATCTTGGTATTAATTTTCCATCTGCCTTTTCTATGTATTTATCTCCTTCACAGCTGTGTTCTGTGTATATTTACTGATAACTTTCTTGTCTCTAATTTAATCTCTCTTTAACCACGTTCTGTGTAATTGATTATCTGCTTTTACTTCAGGAGGCAAAGAGTTCTTGGAATTCTTTAGTTGTTTTCTTATGTTCTACTGAATTATAACATTGGGTGCTCAGGTTGGCTGTTGCACATAGGAGAGCAAGAAATTAATAACTAAGAATAAGACTTATCCATGTGCAGAGTGGTAGCAGGCTTTCAAAAATCTCACAGACTGGGTGTTAGTGTATTTTGCCTATTCCATTTAAAGAACAAGGACAAGTTGCCTTCTATTTTATAAGTCCCTTGCTCTAGTAAGTGACTTTTCTCTCTCATTGTTTCTGTGGATAACTTGAATATATGCTGTTTGCACACTCGGTTCCTTTCACTGTCTGAGCTCATCCAGTGTCCCCTCAGAGGGGACAGGAGGGAGGGAGGGCTGTTTTGAAACAAAGACTGCACCTCTGAGAAGAGTTCAGCTGACCTGAAGTTTAGAGCTGTGTTTCTTGGTCTCTGCAGATTGCTTAGCAAATGGAATGAGAAAGGGATAGGAGGGAAGAAAGGAGGTTTAAATTGGTCCAAAGATGTGGAAGCTTTCACTGGCTCTATGTACAAGAACTTTGTCTCAAATAAAAGTATCTGAAGGAATGGAAAAAATGTCATTTTGCTTCCTAGCATGCTCAAAGCATGGAAAAAGTACATAAGAACATCCAGTGAAGATAAACTATAATGTTTACTTGTTTGCTGGCAGTTTTGTAGACAGTTACTTCCTACATTCTCAATGAAGCTTAAAGTCATGGAATGTTTTCTGAGTTGCAACTGCACAGACTATGAAACAAGTTTCCCAGTCTTTTGTCAAAAATATTTTGGAGCCCATGTTTGTGTGTCTAATAGCATAGTAATAGTAATATATTCCTAGTAGGCTCCTCTATCTTCCCACCTGTGCTTATGTTTCACTGTTGTCCATAGGTCATTCCCAGGGCTCAGTCTTGGGGTGAGCAATCCCTTTCCAGTAGGAAATTCCACTGACAATAATTGCTGTTGTTCCTGACACAAGCTGTAGCCCTCTTTTTATGTGGCAGGCCTATTAAAACTTGGTCTTTGCTAATTCCAGACCTACTGATTTGGCAGAAGAATGGAGAAACATGCCCCACCTGTTGTAGAAGCTTTGCTCATACATTCCTGTGAGTTGGAGCTGGAGGCAGCCTCGCCTGTCTTGTACTGTTGCCCCAAGGCAGCATAATTCCAGGCAAATACTTGCCTAAACAGTTTAAAAAAAAAAAAATTAAGGTGGGTTCTCTGCAGCATTGCCAGTCAGCCTCTTCCAATGCTCCATTGTCCTTGTGGGGACTCATTCTGGCCCGGATCTTTCTTTGTTGATACACTTCAAGCTGCTCTTGGTTGTCTTAGCAATTACAGCTCTGGAGAGCAGAGCCTGCTCTCTGGCTGGAGGCTCCCTCCTCACCTCTGCCTAATGGAGCCCAGTAATGTGACAGTGTTTACATGTGGGATTTCACTTCCCATGATTGCATTAGCAGGTCATTAGCATCCTCTTTCCACGGATTCATTTATGAGAGTGCTCAGTGCCTGCTCTGCCCCTGCTGCCCCTGGTTTTCAGGAGCTGGCTGTGCCCGCTCTGCCTGCACTCTGTCCCTGCCTGGGGAAGCATCCAGGCAGGATTTCCAGGCTGTCCTTACACCGAGAGCCAGGAAACAGGACTGGCTTCTGCATCTGTCCTTTTGAGAGTCTTCCAAAAGGCTTTGGTGCCTTTTTCAACACTACATTAGACACTGTTTTCTAATGATGCCTTTTTGAATAGACCCACTGAAACTTCTGGAATGAGGAAAAGAAGGAATCTAGAGTTTGCTGTTCATGCTGGCCTTCAGGGAAGAGTTACAAAGAGTAACGAGTTTAAGCTGAAGAAATGAGATCTGACTTTTCCTTCTGTCTGTGGCTCTTGTGTAGTTACAGGGACCCCAGCCCAGAAAGAGTTCTGAATTGGCTTCTACTCAAATTATCAGCAAAGCCTCAAAATAAAAGAAATAGTAGAAAACATTACAGAACAATTGACATAATCAGCGTCATTTTATTGGTACCTGTGCTTTTTTTGTAGTTATCATCCCCCAGTTCACCCTTCCCCCTGTTGCCTCTGCAATTCTGGATCATGGTTGCTCATGATGATTTCTCATTTTGAATGCCCTGGAGCATGTTTTACCTCTCACAGGTTTGGGGAGATTATTTCTCTCTCTTGAAATGCCTGGCATGACACCACTAATAAAGGTGATAAATAAGGTGAAAGTATTGGGAAAGAGAGGGCATGTGGTGGGACATAGAAATTAATTTCATTCTAGTCTTAAAGGAGACCAATTTTAAATGTGATACAATAAAATATGCTATTAGCAAAAAGTTATGTTTTCATCAGATACAGCTCTGAATATGTTGTTTTTCAGATGAATCTTTTCGAGAAATAGCTCATTTGAATAGGCACGGTAATTAGCCCAGAATTTTGGGAAAAGCGTGCATTTTTACTGGGTGGTTGGATATATTTTACTATTGTAACTCTATATTTAACTCTGCAAGGGCAAGTTTTGCCCTACATCCGAATGAAAGCCCAAGTCTGATCTTCCCACGTGTTTCTGGAAATAGATGTTGGGGAGCAAATGCCAGCCTAACATAGGGAATTGAAATTCTCAGTACTGCCAATGCCATTTGCTGGAAGAAACTGGGGGAAAAGACTGACATAGGAACAGGATGAATTCCTTACTTGCTGATCAGTTTCTATATCAGAATTTATTGCAATATCTTGGGTATCTCTTCTAGTGCATCTTTGTACCATGTGAGAGCTCAAGTTTAAATTGGCTATTTCTTAAACAGTAGTAAAAGCCTCTTGATGCATTTTTGTTTTATTGCATGAAGTAATTTTTCGCTTAAAATAATAATTGATTGGATTAGCTTTTTTTCTGAATTAAATGTCTGCATTTAATATATTTAGAATAGCTTATAGTTCAGACATGCTTTCCTGGTCCTTTAATTCCCCTGTCATATTCTGCTGTGTGTGATTATGTGAACTGTGACTAGCTGCCTGTGTAAATTAGGCTGAGTATTCTGGTTTAGATATAGCTAGGAATTAAATGCTGCTTTGTCAGCTGTCTCGCTCTTGTTCTGCTTTAAATGTAATAGAGATTCAGAAAACCTGTTTTACTTTTAGTTTTTGCTTACATTAAATATTTAGCACTTTGTTCTAGTTGAGAAATCTCTGAGATTAGGCCTTTGGAGCAAAACTTGCAGAAATTGTTGTCTTGATTGGCTGCTCTGGTTGTAAAGGAACCAAGGGTAGGAAATCTTTCTTGGAGGCCTGATCCTGTGCTTTTCCAGTAATACACTGTTGTTCCTTCTGTGCTCCATGATGGCCTTTCTGGGTAATTTTAACCAAAAGGGAAATGCAATGACTCCAGGAAGGAGCAGGAGAGAGGCTTCTGCACAGAGTGGCTCACTCTGCTTTGGGGTGTCTGAGGATGAGTGACCCCTCTCTGTGTCCACACTGACCCTGCAGGTGTCCCTTACTTAAACAATCCCCTTGGATTTGGCATCTTCTCTGAAAAGTATAGAAGATAGTAGAGGTGGATTGCACACTTGAGTTCTGCTGGAGAAGTTCTACACCAAATGCTGTAGGACAAGTAAACTACCATTTGTATTTAGGGCTAGTGTGCAAGACTGTGGGTTTTTTCCCCTCTGCATGGCCCAGCACAATGGGGAGGCACCAGCAGCCCTGGTTCCAGGCAGGCATTGTGAGGGCAAGAGCTCCATAAACATTTTTGAACAGTACAGTTAATTAATTGATATTTTGACCTGCAGACACTCCTGTATCCTCAGGCAAAGCCTGTTAGTGTTCACTTAGGACATACAAATTACTGTCTGCAATGTCGTTTTCCTTCTGACCAAAACAAGACTGTGTCCAGATCACCTGGAATTAGGGCCACTGTGAATCCTTTCTGACATTAATACATAATAACCTATTAAAGCAGAGCTGAGAGATGACAAAAATCTTATTTAAGTAAGAATTTTAGAGAAATTGCTAAAAATAACTCCTAAGATCTAATTAACTTCTTATACTTTTAATAGCTTTTTTTATCCTGAGTGAGTGTGAAATGTGAGTCCATCGATGTCTTCTCTACTGTTATTTTTATCAAAAATAGTTATGAAAATTTTATTTTGGTATTCGATCTTCATCTCCTAAATGAAATGCAGTGCCCAAACTGTGCTTTAAATAGTGTTGTTTCTGATGCTGTGTTAATAGCTGCACTAAGTGCATCTATATCAAATATAATTTGACAGATGCTATGGCAATTTTAAAAACTATATTGCAGCAATTTGGCTTAACATTTTCTGGTGAAGGAGACATCTGATTTTCTGGTATTTATGCTACAGTTACATGGGAGGATCCTGCAAGTGGCAGCTGGAAAGAGGAGGCCCCTGGGCTCTGGGCAGAGCATCCCGGGTGTGAGGCTCTGCCTTTGTGTCTCACAAAGTGTGGTACACGAACATGCATGGCAACATTTGATTTATACAGTTATTACCGATTCACAGCAGTAAAGTACAAGTGTTTTCTAAATTGCTTAGGACCATTTTGTTTGGGTGTTTGAGGGGAGGCTATTTCCTGCTAGAAGAATCTGTCTCCTGTAGCCAAGTTGTACAAGGCAGCTGATTGGAGTTGCTGTCAGTGATGTCCTTTGCCAGCTGGAGGGGGGAAGCTGATAAACAAGGCAGACAGCTTTGGAAACAAACCTCTAATACTACATTAGGCATGTTTAAAAGCAGCAGTGTGTTTCAGCCACTCTTAGCATATGTTTATTCATAGGAAATCAGCAGTAAAACACACTGGCCAGCGTGTGCAAGAGTCTGCATGAGGTCGTTTCTCTTTCAGACATCAAATACATGAGAGTGTCTTGGTAATTGTTTTACAGTGGGGTTCTAATCATACTCCAGGCATAAGCTGAGCCAAGCAACTTGCCTTTTAATAGAAAAGTGTTTGCTTTTAAGCTTGTTCAGCTTGCCACATTTTTTCTGGTTTTCCGTGTCTGAGTGTGTTTTTGCATCTCCATACAGTCACGGCTGTGTGTTTGCTCCTGATGCAGTTCTGAATATCATTATGTAAAATACCACTGTCTGGGGCAGCATTAGGATGGATAAATTTCATTTTTGACTTGGTAGCTGTGCGGTGTTAAAACAGCAGCATATGCTGCTGTCATGTAGTACAAAATATTCAGTATGGAAAATGGAAAAAATGGCAGTGGATTTAATGAAAAATATTTTTTATATAAGTCACCTTCAAAGGCAGGTAATCTGGGAGTCAAATTGAATATTTTGGTTGATTTGAGATAATACCTTCCAATTGCATGTGCTCAAGGTACGGAAATACGTGTCAAAAAAATAATCAAAATATCCATTATTGTGTAAAATGTAGCTCTGCATTAAGTACCTGGATAGGATTGTACATGCAAGCAGTTGTAATTTAACTGAGAACATATTATTTAAAAATAGTGGCCAGCAGCAGAACACTAGCCAACTGACAGGAAAATAAGAGTTCTGTCCTCCTGAAAACCCTTGTTATTAGGGAAACCATCTGGCAGTGTAATAGCTCTGAGTGTTATTTCTTTCAGCCTCTTATCTTTGGTTGTTAGCTGTCTTAATAGAGTTTAATATAATAGAAATTAATTGACCTCCATAACTTAATTGATGCCATTTCATTCATTTCCCTCCCAGCATATTCCTCATTCTGAATTGATGCTACACCATCACATTGTGTTTTTCCTGTGAAGTTTCTTCTTTCTTATTGTTTTGCATTATCAATATCTGAGCTAATGGCTTCTTGAATCTTGACAGGCAGTAGAAACAAACTTTTTCTGATTTAGCTTAAGTGTGGTGACAACCTGACTCTTGGCTGGAAAGATTGCCTGAATAAAATGGTAATGAATAAGTTGCTGTAAAGGGCATTTTGTAACTTATCAGTGCTTTCTCTGTTTCCACATACTAGCATAAATATAAGAATAAACTGAATATTTGCCAAATGTATGACTCATACAGAGTTGCGCCCCTGAACTCAAAGGTTGCTGTTCTGAGCACAGTGGACTGTACGTCTGTGTTCTGGCCAGGACAGGGTTAATTTTTGCAGTCTGGGAGGGAAACGGGAGGATGATTTTCCCCAACTTCTCACTCCTTTTCCTTCCTTCAGGCCCGTTCCAGCTTTTGAGAATGTTGTGTTTCCCTTGGGTGCTGAGGAAAGCCTTGTGTTGTTGCTGTGTCTGCTGTGACTCCTCAGTGCTGAACACACCTGGCCAGAGTCAGGAGGGAGATTTGTGGGCAGGCCATGCAAAGATCTGCCCCAAGGGTGGGCAGTCATGAGTGCCATGGAATGTGGGAGGAAAATGGGCCAGTATTTGGGGAAATTCTCTGCTCAGATGGTTTGGAAGTTCACCCCTGAACAACAAGGGGATCCTGGTAATGTGACAGAATATTTGCAAGGAGAATGCTGTGGCAACTCCAGAGAGGAGCAACTTACTGCAGTGTGCTGGGTCCTGGCTGCTCTTCAGCAGACACAGCTCAAGGCTGGACAGCACCCTCAGGAGGAGGAGGAGGAAGTCAGACCTACAGGCAGGTCTTAAAGCATTCCTCCCTAAAGCAAAACAATTCCATGAAACAGTCTCCAGTCAAAGGAAGGCACAGCACAAAATTAAAAAAACACATAGAATAATCACCAAACCAGAAGTGATGTTGAAAATAATGTGAAGAATTTTCTCCTATTTTTTATCTATAAAGTAGATCCCTGGAATGAAAATTAGTTATATTTGATTTTTTTTTTCCTGTTGAAAAGTGAGAAATTATTTGAAATGTGAGATTTGGTAGTGCTTTCCACTTTTGAGTGCTAAATGAATTCTGAAAAGAATACAAAAAGAACATAGAAATCAGCTACCATCAGAAAAGGAGAAGTCCAAGATGCAAGACATGGCTAATGGCAATGGCAAGGGGAGACCAAGGGAGACTGCATGGTCAGGCACTGTGGGCAGCAGGGAGAACATGGCACTTCAGCTTTTTATTCTTTGGAGCCAAACCCTTTCAGAAATGAAGAGGATTGTGTCAGTCTTCATCAATTACATTCAAATCCTATTTTCTTGGTATTTTTGTTGCAACTGCAAGATGGAAGGTGTTGTTTTAAGTGACAGCTGAATTGCTGGAAGTAATGCTGTGGATGGACATGATCTGGGAAGACACATCTGGGTAATCTTTAGTCTCATCCCTACCATGCAAAACTGTTCTGTGTCCCATGGCATGTGCAAAGTTTTTTCCCTGTAGTAGCAAAATTGCCACAGTTTTTAGAAACACACCACCGTTTTTCATTGGGGGAAGAAAATCTATGTTGGTGCACTGAAAAGTGAGAAGGAAGTTGAGGGAGGTAATTCTGCCACTCTTCTCAGTCCTGGAGAGGCCTCACCTGCTGTGTCCCCTTCTGGCCCCTGTGTACAAGAGAGCCCTGGAGTGAATCCTCAGGGGGGCTCTGGAGATGTTGTGGGGGCTGGAACACCTCAGCTGTGAGGGAGGCTGAGGCAGCTGGGCCTGTTTAGGCTGAAGAAGAGCGTGAGGGATTCTTACCAACATAGGTCAGGATTTGAAGGAGGGTGTCAAGAGGATGGAGCCAGGCTCCTCTTGGTAGTGTCAAGCAGTAGGATGAGAGGCAGCAAGCAGAAACTGGAACAAAGGAAGCTCTACCTGAGCATGAGGAGGAAAAGCTTTACTGTGATTGTGACTAAGTGCTAGAAAGGCTGCCCAGAGGGGCAGTGGAGTCTCCCTCACTGGAGATGGACATCCATCTGGACAATGTCCTGAGCAACGTGCTCTGAGGGGAGGGACCCTGCTTGAACAGTGAGCTTGGACTAGACAGTCCCAGCTGTGGTCCTTCCCCAGCTTGCCCATTTGGTGAATCTGTGATTCTTTGAAAGTGGGCTTTACTTGGTTTGTGGTTGGTTGTTTTTGTACCTGTCAGGCAGAGATGAGTTGGAGGAACAGGCTGTGGTTTAGAGCTGATGGTATGTGGCAATACAGCACCTGTATGGAAAGGCCAGTTGTGTGGGTGGGATGGAATGCTTGTGCTGAAGAATGATTTATCAGGGTACAGTTGCTTCAAATTGCTGAGTAATGCTGAAGATATTCATCACTATCACTGAAGAGCTCTCACATTGTCCTCAAGTTCAGGGTGAGTAGGGATTCACAGTCTTTAATGCAGTTTGATTTGAAACTGGGTATGGTGGCACAAGAAACTGTGTTTATTCTCTCCGTCTTGTGTGAAACCCCCACTCTGTGACACCCACTGCTAGCTGGGGAGCTTTTGAGTGGTTGTTAAGACTGGCCTCCCCTGGTGCACAGTGATGAGCAATGTGATGGCAGAAATTCTGAAATTTGCTGATCCAGACTGGTGAGAAACAGGAACATCTTCTGTGTGGTGGTGCCAGCTATTGGGCTGGACCTTAGAGTTTGGAAGGAAGGAAATGAAATGGTGTGGGACCACTATCCCTTAGCATCTGGATTTCCCCCAAAGCTTTAAATGAGGGCAGAGTGTGATGCATCCTGAGCAGGGTGTCCTGGTGAAATCCTGTGCAGAACACTAACTTTGCACAGTGCTGGCAGTGTGCTACAGCCGCTTGATGGCAGCCTTTGATTTGGTACATGCCTCATTAGCCGGAGCACGGCGCAGTGTGCCTGTAGTATTTGTAATGGAATAACACGTAAGAACTAAAGACTGCAAGGTATCTGCTTAATGTAGAGATGAAATGAATGAAACAGCAAGGCTAAGCTTTCCTGACCCTTCATGAGAGAATAGATGAAAAAAGGAAGAATGAGGTATTGTGCCGAAGGGAGATGATGAAATTCAAGATCCACACACATAATCTCTGGCTCAGCCTCTGAAATGTTAATCCCTGGCTAGAATTATTTGAGCTGTAGATTGCAATTTATCATCAAAATGGCACTGTGTCAAACAATACTTCTTGTATGTGTGATGTTTAGAACTATCCAATTTTAATATAAAATGGTTCACAGAGCACTGGCTAACATTTAAGTAGCAACTCGTTAAGCTCAGGATATTTTTGCTTATTTATGTAGACTCGTGGTAATCATATAGATTTCTATTCCATAGATCACTCTTCGGCTCTTTTAGCCACGGAGTATGTTTGAGAGAGTGACCTGTTTTGATCAGATCAGTGACAGGTGATGGGACTACTTGATAGTAATTCCAACACAAAGTGGCCAGGATGTTTTTTTTGAGGTGCTCAGTTAATTTTTATGGCGAAGAAATCTGCCAAAAATTTGTTGATGGCTTGGAAATCCCCAAGATTTAAGAACAGTATTTTGCTGAGTTGTGGAAACAATTATTTTGAGGTTAAAAATTTTTTTCTCATTATGTCTTACAAACTAGAATGCCCTTCAGGTTTTTCTTTACTTGCTTTTAAAGTATGCCAGCAGAGGGAGTAGAAAAATTACCATCCAGTAGGATAAAATATTCAGTGCTAAAATTCAGCCCTTTCTCCTTTAGAATTCTTAGTTTTCATACTGTAGTCTGTTACTGAAAATAAAAGAAGATAAGCACAGTTCAGATAGTTTCTGAAATGAAAGGCCATATGAAAGAGCATAATTATTAGACAAGAATGTTTAAATTCAAAAATATATATAAAAGTATGAATTGCAACAGCAATTTTTTTTCCCCTAAAACTTACAGTTTGTTGGAAAATCGCAAAGTTATTTTATTGTTACACCAGACACCAATGTGTTTTAGTGCATACTAATTAATTCATTTCTCTGCATTTATTTTGAAAAGTTGCCTCTATATAAATGTGCACTTAAATCGTGTAAGGCTTCTGCAAGCAGCTTAAAACCTGGGAGGAGCTGTTCTTGTCTCACATTTTTTTGCTTGGAAAAGGTGAGAGACTGAATGAGGAGAAGGGAGGAAGTGGCATGTAAATCATGCCAGCATGGCAAATTCATAATTCCTCTGTGGAAATTGTTTCAGAAAGTGCTGAGATTTCAGTGGAAACTATTTTGGGATCTTTGTGTGTTTCGAAAGTCTGTTTCTCTGTGGTGGTAATTAAAATCTCCTGTAAAAATCTGCCAGAACCAACAAGAGATTTTCCAGGTGTTTGGTGTGTTTGGTTAGCAGGTATCTGCCTGGTGCTCTGGGATCGCAGGCCTGACTGAGCAGTTGTGATGGCTGTGAACTGAACTATGAAGGAGACATTTGTCTTGGAGTGGGACCTTTTGTGTTAATCCTTCCAACCTTTAGAGCCAAGCATTTCGGGATGATATTTAGTCAACGAATAACTTGTATTGTGCGCTTGTGATCCCTCTCCATCAGAAACCGATGACTGTGTGGAATAACTATCAGTCTTAGATAAGAATTATTATTTTATTTTTTATTTTTCCTGCACTGTGGCCATTTTCCCTCAGAGGCTGGTGCTTTAGTAGCACATATTGTTTCTAGATTGGGATTTATAAATGGGTGCTTGGGAGACGAATGTCATTACATTGACTGTATCTGTTTATTTGTGCATGCAGTTGTTTTCTGTACGCCCAAGATAAACATGTTATCAGAGTATTTCTGAGCACAGATATTCATGTCTTAAAATTACACATACCAGTGAAGCTGTGCTGCTGCCTGCACAACCCAGACGCAGTAGGCACAGAGTATATAAACACAGTCACTGGTTTTGCTGCTTTAGAAAAGGTATTTTTCTCCTCTGGCTGCCTTTTGCATGTCTCTGTGGTGTGAGTTGCTACATAAGATTGCTGGTTTTGGTTTTTGCAGCTACATCAGCTTTGGTATTTTAGCTGTTCGGGCTTGTGCTGTGCCTTGCTGATGTTGTGCCTCCGTGTGAGTTCTGGGAGTTACAAGGAGAGCAGTCATGCTTTCAGAAATGGACACGGGACAACATTGCACAAAGGCGTATTTTGTGCTGCAGCATCTATTTTTATTAGATGGTTAAAGCTTTTGCAACTTAAAAAACATCTCTTAGTTGAATCTTTGATTTTGGGTTTCTTTGGGTTAAAAATAGGTTCAAAACTTTACATCTTTACTAGAATCAAGGAAGCTGTGCTTCATTCTTTCACATCTGTGAAAGGTAAGACTGCTGTTTGATGAATAGGGAGTTCAAATTTGGTTTGCTAGTGGCCTTTAAACCAGGTATTCTGACCCCTAAATTACCTATGAATTTGAGGATCAGATTTGATTAATTTAGTAGCACTGAACTATTTAAATATTTTAACTTCCATTGCATTCAAGAAGCCTGATTAAAATTCTTGTGTCCCGTTTTGCAGCATGGTGCTAGTTAAAAGTAAAATCTGTCTTTAAACCAGAAATTGTACAGAAGCAAGTCACAACAAATCTTGATAGTTTTTTGTGTTCTGGCTGGAAATGGTATGAAGAAGAGCTTTTAGATTTTTCCGGGATGTGTACCCGGATTTCACTGTCAGGGTTTAAAAATTATTTTCTTCTAAGTAAAGATTTCAAGTTGCTGTACATAAAAGGAACAAAAGAGTTTTTCAACTTCTTGTCTCCAAATTTTTTTCCAAGTAATTCTTCTGTATTTTAGAGCTGCAGATACCAGGAAAGAAAATAAATCCACGTTTATATACAGTGCCTGTGGATTTTTTTACTGAAGCAAAGCTAATGGCTGTCAAAAAAAACTTCTTTCTGAGCTTACTGTGATGTCTGGCTTCTGTATTTCTTTATAAGGTGTGTACTAAAAAAATAGTTGCAATCAGTCTCTGTTATGATTTTAACTCAAAATTTATCTATCAAGGAACCCCATATTTAGGTGCCTGGGCAAATTTTGGCTGGAGAGCATCAAACCTGAACAGATTTTTGCTGTACATGTTGTGAGCTCCTGCGTTCCTGAGCTAATTGGATGTAAAGTGTCACGTAGAATTGTAGTATCTGTTGGTGAACCTGGGCAGACAGTAATAATTACTAGGTTGAAGCTTGTTTTCTGTTGAAGCCCAACAGTATACCCTAGTTTTTGTTTAGGATAGGTCTGGTTTAATGCTAGTTTATAATTATTACTCACGGGGCATTATCATTTCAGATCTGTGCATCTACTTTTAAGGTACGCCAATTGCTGTAATTAATTAAAGTGCTGCAGATGCTGCTGGTTAAGCCAATTTAAAGAACAGAGCGTGAATTTCCAGTTATGTGAGCTAGATAATGATAATGCCTTAACGTGGCAGTCGCTCCTGTGAACCAATTACTGCTCAGATAGCTGAAGCAGGGCTGTGGTTCACTCTCTGCCTCCGTCCATTCTGAGGAGACACGTCTCCTTTTTTATGCTTTTTGCTGCTGAGTAATCTCAGTTTTCCTCCCTGGTTGTGGGGTGGTCCGACTGACAGCTTTTACTCTTAATAAGCTTAGAGGTAATAATCCCAGTCCTGTAGGTCACATGTACAATATGCCTTTTAGTTTCATTTTTTCCTGCTCTAGTTTTGCCAAAACATCAGGCTCTGTAATATTATACGAGTGCTGTTGCTGACTTCCTGGGACTGAAGCACTACGTTCTGATAATTGATTAATGCGTGTGTCTCGTAAGTGCTTCTACGTAACAATAATCATGAGATTAGGCCTGCTTATGTCTGTTGAGTTTTTTAGTTCTGTTTTTTAAATTTGCTTTTATTGTGGAATATTTTAAAATATGGATGGATCAAATATTAAGTTACTTAGCACTGAGATTTTTTCAAATCCGTAAGTTATGTTGACTTCACAGCCAAGAAGTGGAGAAGAAAGTACTTCCATTTGAGATATTCTGTATTTATTAATTTATTCTTTTTGTGTTTGTTTTAGATGGCAACATGATCTATTAATAAGCAAGCCATCAGGATCATCTTTGCCTTTTGTACACATGTGAATTTTTTTCTAGGGGAGCTTTAGAATTGTTGACAGTGCTTGTGCCTGTAGCGCTCCAGGAATGTTCATGGGGTATCTGCAGTGTGGAGAATAACATTCTTTAAAAAGAATGTGTAAAAACTAATTATTTGAAACTAGTATTTACTTTGTAGCACTTATTTTTATGAGTTATAAATTGTGCAAGTCTAATAATAATAATAATAAACATAAATGTAGGTAGCTTTGAAAAGTGAGAAGTGATGCAATATGAGACGTACCTGCTGTTTGACTTGCCCATGCCCAATTTCAAGTTTCAGGCTCAGGCTGGGGAGAGCCTGTGCCATGGAAGGTTTGTGTATTTTCCAGGGCAGCTCTCTGCCTGGTGCCAGGTACGTTTGAGCAGGGCTGCTGCTGTGCCAGTGCCCTCAGCAGAGGGGCTGAACCTGGAGGAAACGAGTTCATATGCAAAGCGGGGACAGAGTGGAATTTTCCCAGAATCGAAGCAGAAAGAACAGGTTTTCATCCTGGATCTGTAAAAGGAAAGTCTTAAAGGTCTGGGAGGCCTCAGGGAGCCTGGGCTAGGTGCATGGAGAATGGGCCCTGGAGAGAAACAGGGGAACATTGTTTTGTAGTGGTTGAGGCTTGGGCCCAGACAGAAGGAGGAGGAAATTGGCTGCGAAGGAGAGTCCATAATTTCTGTGAGGGAGTGGAAGAGAACAGAGTGCACTACTTAGACGTCTCTGGCCTCATTCCAGAGAATGGAAATAAAGACAAGAAAGTGCATGTGAGCATTTATTGCTTTGTCCTTTTGTGTGTTCTTATGTGACCTGCAGCAAAGGAAAAAAATGTTTTTGGAGCTCCTTAAAGAAAAAAAAAAAAATCTTTGTGTCAGTTCAACCATCCTCTGTCTGCAAGGACAGGGAGCTGAGTTCACACAGGCTAGGACAGGAAGAGTAAATCTCCACACAGTATTGCATAAAAATGTAACCCCATGTGATGGCTGAACTGTTCTCAGTCTGCTGCTGTCAAAACAGGTGGTCTTGCTCCATCCTCCCTGCTCCCCACCTTGTGGACAGCAGCCCCACTCTGTGCCCATGCTGGTGCTCACCTGGCCCTTGGAGAGCTCAGTCTGACCCAGCTGAAGCATTGGGGGCTTTTTTTGTGAGTGGGTTTTCTGCTGGCTTAGTGAGAGGAACTGGCTTGTGGAACAAGAGCCATAGAGTGCCCCGGCTGGTGCAAGGCAGGAGCCTGTGGCTGGAAAAGCGGGATTGGGTTTTGGTTGGAGATGGGCACTCTCTGATGGCTGCAGGTAGAGGTTGTTCCTGCTCTGGGTGAGGTCCATGGGGAGGGGTGGGTGTTCTGGGACCCCTCATGCTTCTCGTGCCCTGCAGGAGCTCCCACCCTGTGCTGCAGCGTGGGCCTGGCTGCCTTCGCTGGCCCATTCTTGTCCACTGCCTGCACATTGTTAGTACTGGAGATGGGTTTTGGGGCTCTTCAAAACCTGCCAGCTAGCAAGCATCTCCCTTCATGGGAGCAGAGACCTTTTGCTCAGAGACCATACATAACCTGCTTTGGCCAAATTTCCATCTGTTCTCTCTTGCTGTGCTCTCATCCAGTGCTGTGATATTTCAGGGGCACCTCCAGAAATCACCTTCCACGTGGAACACTAGCTGTCCTTTCTAATCCTAACTTGCATCAAGATTGCCTTGCTTTGGCTCTTCCTAGCCTCATGCTGTGGTAGGACTCTCTCGTTGGCAGTGAAATTGCAAACTCTTAAGTTCATGCTTTCATTTTGGTGATGTGTAAGAAAGATACTGAACAGATTTATTTTTGTGGCACAGGAGCATTGGCAAAATAAGACTATCAATTGTTGTTGAAGGTTTAGAAAAGAATGAATGTATGGGCAGACCTCCTCCTAACCTGAGGAAGAGCTGCCCTTGCTCTGTATAGTTACACTAAAAATAAATCCCCTCTTGCAAAAGCATCACAGCGCTCTGCCTGCGTGCGTATTTCTGTGGGCTCATGTCTGTTTTCATGTGCTGTAAACCCCAAGATAGAATCTCCTGGTTTATAAGGGCTAATAATTTGTTCCCAAATTTAACAAGGTGCTTAATCACATGGCTTTCTTTAACTTGATTTAATTACAAGTGGGTTGTGTCCTGAGAGTTAGGCTTGCACCTACTTACCTTGCTTAAGCGAGGTGCATCCTTTTTGGTGTCGCTCTCTCACTGTGTTTAATGGATGTGGAGAATTTCTGGGCTTTACTGAGAAGCAATTGTGCACATGCTGTCCTCTGATACCTGAGGTCAGTAACAGCAGATCAGGGCTAAGTTCTCAGTTATGACTGCCTGTAAGTTTCCATAAGACTTCTCCAATACCTCTTTATTTTTGTTGAATTTTTGATGTAATAAGAGACAAATTCTATACTTATGGTTTGTTGTCTGACCTTCGTTTTGCAGTCTTTTTTAAAAAAAGTTTCATAATGCAAGTTCTGTTCAAAGAAATCAAATTGTGGGGCAGAACTTGAAAATTCCTTTTTATTATATCCAGTTTGAAATAACTATTGTTGTTTGTTAAGACTGCACCAGATTGCTTTGGGACACAAAGCTCTCGCTGCCCAAAACTTGCTGAGAAGGAAAAAAAAAAAAAAAAAAGCAGCTGTATCAAGTTTTTTGCAATTAAAAATCTGGAAAAACTTGTTTAAGAAACTATTAGCCCAAGAACATGCATCTTTTGTCAGTATAATATGCAGCTCTGAATACAACTCTTTTTATCAAGAGTGCAGTGTTTCATATTTAATCAACGTAAAATTGAGTGCTTCCCTCACATGAATGTAACACAGATCAAGTCTCAGCCAAAGCAAATAAAAGAATGAATGCTTTGTTAATCATCCATAACTAATTTGTGCATACACAGAAAAAATGAAATCTGTTTTTGACAAGACCTTTTTCATAGGAACAGCAAGGGAGAATTGAACATGTAATGTGCATTAGTAATAGAGAATAGCAATGGGAAGATCTGAGATGTTTGCCTCAGACAAATTCAGTTTTTTGCTAGTAACAGTATTTAACAGAAACCTAAGGTAAGAGAAGGGTGGGTTTGAAGTTGTTTGCCAAAATGTAGTAAGACAAATCTGTGCTGAAGCAGACGTAGATGGATTCTTGTATGCCTTGCCATATATTCGTAAGTATTGCAGGGAACTGCCACATATCTCTGTGACAAACTCAGCTAATAGATAATACACAGTGAAGAAAATGTTAAATGCATTGCTTTTTTACACAGGCAATATGATTGTGTTGCTCTGCTGACAGTGTGGTTATGGTTGATGGGGCAGCTTCATTACAAGCCCCTGTTTTCAGGCTATTGCAGCTTTAACAAAAAAAAATTCACCCATTGGACTGAAATTTTCTATGCTTGTCAGCCTTGAGGTGAATTTTACTTTTAAGTACAAAGTTAGAAGAAATCCATTTAACTATTTCCCTGATTGAAACAAATTTGGAGGGAGGGAGGGATGGGCTTTCAAAATCTTGAGGTTTACGTTTATTGCTGAGATGCATTTCGGAATGCTTTCTGTTTATCCTCGCTGTTAAAATGTCTACAGCGTTGTTTATAAACACAGACATAAATAAATAAACAACTGCACCTGCACCACACACCATTGCCGCCGCTGCGTGTGCACAGGGTGTGACAGCTGAGGTGCCCGACATGTGTGAGCACGTCCCCATTCCAGCTCCACACAGCTGGGAGTTTTCAGCTGCCTCCCTTTTGCCCTGCTTGGATCGCCACCCTTTGCCCCTGCTCCTTCCTGCTGGCTCGGACTCTGCCCGAGATCCGCAGGGCCCGAATTCTTTCCTGCATCCTGAGCTCTGCAGAGCAGCCTGCTGGGCACCGGACTGGCCCCTGCCAGCCGCCCTGCTCTGGCATAGCAGCTGGGAGGAGACTTGCAGATTCAACCTCTGGCACCCAGGTTTTGCCCCTGATAGCGAGCTGCAGGTCTGGAGGACAGAAATAGTCATGAAGTGGCACCAGAGAATGGTAATAAAGAATAGTAATAAGGTATATGTATAAAGAATAGTAGGAAAGGGTGAGAGAATGTTGGAATGGAGACACTTCCTTGAAAAGCCAGCTCTTCCAGAGTGGATGTTGTGATGAGGATCACAGGCACAGAGCTAAGAGCAGTGGTGGCCTTGCAGTGTGCCCCCTTTTTGGCAGTGGGAGATACAGGGAGAGGCAAGAGCAACAGCAGGTCCAGCAATTTCTCTGTATTTTGAGGCACTTTTCCAGCTGTGTTGTGTCCTGTTGTTATGCATTCTGGTGATTTTGGCACATGCTGTGCAGCTGTGAGCAAGATGCGAGAGAATAAAAAGAGCACAGTCACAAATTTAAAAAGGAGGTATATTCATGCTGCAATAATATTGCTGACATATTCCCTTTGAAGAACATTGTGCTGTCTTTTATGAAGTGGTCTTTTAGCCTAACTCTGAGAAGTTCCCAAAGTGATCAGTGATTTGACCTGGAGTCTCTGGTTCTGCCCAGAGGAACGTTCGTGGTGTGAGCATCACTGCTCAGGACACAGCCATCAGGCATTACAGACTATTCAGCCATTTGCTCTGGGCTTTTGCAGTTCAGGTTCAACTTTCAGTACAGAAAAAACATAAAGTAATAGTCAATAATATTGGCACTCTTGCAGGCTTTTCTCTGTCGTAAGCCTTGCAAACTTTGTCATTTAACATTGTGCATTTGCTCTATGGAAGTTATCCTGAGATGATAACAACTGGTTGATGACATGCTGGTATTTTGCAAATCCCATTTTAACAGGTTATAACTATGCTGAATAATTAAGCCTTTCTCTGGAAAGATGAATGAAAATATATAAGCTTGTTGGAGCAGTTAATCTTTTCACCTTGTTTCTTCTTGAGGAGTTTTGCCACAAACTTGATTCTTTGTTGGAGATTACAAAGGAGCTGAATAATGTGCTTACATTAGCAAGTTTGTTTAAATAATCAAGAGTTAATTCTGGGGCCTGTATCACATATGCCTTCCTGAATGGTATTTGTTTCCTGAGGACAAGGTTTGTAGGTAGGCATGGCCTGAGGTGCAGAAGCTATTCTTAATATTATATTGAACTTACATTAAATATTCACTCCTCAGCTTGAGGTATTATTTCAAACACACCTTTTTAACATTCATGATTCTGGGTATTTGTCTTGAAGTGACCAAGACAAACTAAGCAAATTTAGAGACTAGAATGGAAACAGAAAAGAAGCTGAACTAACAATAAATCAGTAACTAGTTTACCCTTCAAAAAAAAAATAAATTAGTCAATTATTTTTTCTTAAGGACTGACTCTGTTAGGGGACACTACCTGGACATCTCTTTTGTACTATTTGAAGGTGCAGTGGCACCATTCATGGGAGACCTCTGCACACAGCAGAGGAGGAGGAGGCTTCATGATGGAGGCTTCCTGTCAGGCATAGCAGAGCTGGAGTGCCAGGCATTGGTAGGTGAGCTTAAATCTAAATTTTGTACCAGTTATTGCTGTTATTTTAAAACAAAAACCAGAGAACAACCTGTGAGCCCCTTTAGTTGATACATGAAAAAATGTGGAATTATGAGCTGCTAAGCAGTTAAATTAAACTCATGGTTATGAAGTCAGCTACCCTGTCCTCCCCCTGGAAATAGGAAGTCACACAAAATAAGTGTGTTTCTTACTCCAATTTCTGATGAAAGTTTAGGAGCTAACTTTAGTATCTGCTGTTTGTCCTTCTTCTAACATTAGGTAAATTATCTATATTTCTACTTTGGGCTGAAGCTAACTGTACAGAAATACTACACAGGTACACAGCAAACTCTGCAAAAGCAGGGAGGAACGTGAGCCCAGCCAGGGAATGCTGTCTGCAGTGCCTCAGCTGAAGCAGAGCGTGGGAGCTGCTCCTGGGGGCAGAGGGCTCAGTGTGAGGAACCAGCAGCACAGAGCTCCAGGAAATCTGGGACTGCTGGGCTTTGCAAGCAGTGCTTTCCTAACAGCCTCACCTGCCACAGGTCTGCAGCAGCTCAAGCCTAGACTTCCTCAAATCTGCTCCTTTGAGAGGAAAGCTTTGAGGATTTAAACAGCCAGTTGGTGATATTAAGTTTCTCTGCCAGCTTCAGCCAGCTTGTGGCCCACATCCATGGCAAAGTAAAACTGTGCAGGAGTTTACAGTGGGAGTTCCACCAGCTTGTGGTCCACATCCATGACAGAGTAAAACTGTGCAGGAGTTTACAGTGGGAGTTACTTTTGTAGCTTTTGTTAAATAGAAATGGTTTCAGCTTGATGGCCTTTGCTTGCTAATGATGACTGTGTAGTAGTTCCCACAGGCTTGCACACAGCTGTGCCCTGTACCTTAGCAGGCCCGGGGGAGATGGTCACATCCCTGGCTGCTGTGGCATCTGGGGAAAGGAAGGGAACAGACAGTCCCTAATGTGGGGTGATCCCAACAACAGAGGGTGGATGGCTGTGAAAGGAAAACAGATCCATTGGGGCATTAGTGAGCTCAGCATGTTGGGATCTAGACTTGGCAGGCAGGGATGCCCTTCTATAGCTGCTGAGGGAAACAGGGTAGTCACATGCTCCAGGGCTCTTGAGTGATACTGCACAAGCTGTAACTCTGCAAAAACAAGCAAAATTTCATGTACCTTACAAAGATGCAGTAATGTTTTCATCGAGTGCAAGGACAGTCTGAGTTTAGCTGATCAAAGGTATCTAACAATAAATTTAAACCTGTCAGTACCAAAGAAGAGAAACTTGCACAGCATCTCTAGAGGAAATGATCTAAAAGAGTAAAAAAGCTACAAATACTAAAGTGAATGTTTCTTGAATCAGTTGTCAATCTCCTGTATACTTCTGTGGGAGAGTGTTCAGGAATTGTGTCTGCATTACTAAAACAGTCCAAGGGAGAAAGCAATTGAGGGTGTTATAAATGGACACATAAAGCAGTTATCCACATCCTGTGCAAGGTAGTACTTTAGGGTTCAATAGTTATCTGCTCCTTATTAAAATTACCCAGCTCACCTGTAATTTTTTCTCTGTTGTCCTTTGTAAGCAGCAAGCCCACTTTAGAAGGGGATACCTGTCTCATACAGATGATCTATTAATAATTTGCCCAACTAAAATTTTAATCATGCACATATTTTGCCATCTGCCCAGTAGTTCTCTAAGAAGCTTAACAGTATTTTTTGCTAGAAAAACAAGACCTCTGAATTTTCTTGGTGTAATTCTGCATAGTGTAGATGAATGACTCAGTTTCTTAGGTACAGTTTCTTTTTCTAGACTTTGTGTCTGATGTTAATCATAGGAGATTTCCAGAGTCTGTGAAAGCATAGGATTAGATGCATAGGGAAGTTGAAAGGTTTGTTGTTACCTACAGCAGGTCAGTTGAGCACACCCACAGGTATGATTTTAGTCAGAAAGAACCTTTCACTACATACCTCAGTCTCTTGGGGTGCCACTGGAATCTCGTGGTGCTGTAAGAAGACAGAAGCTGAAGTAGCATATAGGGTTTTCTCTTTGCTTACTGAAATTGTCTCTGCTTGTGCTACATGAGAAACAATGTGTGATGCTTCCAATATAATGATTCATCAGTGTAGATATACTGTTAAAACCAACATATTGCTGTTTTTTGAAGGAGTCTTCAAGCTTAACCTAAGATATGACCAATATGATAAATAGTTTGATACAAGGGCTTTGGTTCTGGCAAGGACAAAGGTCACTTTGTAAGGATAACAAATATATAATTATGTCATTAAGGGTAGCTGTTTCAATGCTTAAAAATGTTTTGTTTTATTCCAAGCCCTCATGTCTAAGGTTCCAACGTTTCTGGTATGTGCAGAATTTTTTAAACATTAAATTCTCCATTTAGATGCATCGTAATTCTTAATAATGTTCCGGATACCTTGAACCATTATTTGCTTTTAAACAAGTTTTCAGCAGAGATCGTCGTGCTGCCTTCATTCGGTCCTCCAAATCTCCCATCCGCCTGTCTAAATTATTTTAACTGACATAGTTTCTAATTTATTCTCTCCAGTTGAGAGAGCTCCCTGTAGCTTGTGTATTTTAGCATTTAATTGCTGTATACTCTCCCAAATTAAATTCTGTGGTGATCCATTTTGCTCTGCTGGTGAAGCAGTGATCTTTCCATCTGAGCGAGGCGATGCTCAGGCAGGGCTGCCACCCCAGGCTGGGAGAGGCAGAACCTTGCAGCTCCTCTCTGCTGCTGCCCGGGGCTGCAGGGCACAGCTTTCCTCCACAACAGGCTCCATTTAATTCTGGGGCCAAAAGAGGGAAGCCCACTGTTCCTCTCGAGGAGTTTTTAAACCTGGATAAATTGCTTTGTCAATGATTTTCTGCCGAAGTTTGCTCCTCCTTAAAATCTGCATATCTTTGTGGGCTTTTTAGCATTTGCTTTTGTAAAAGACGAAAAGGCAGCCCCTAAAAATACTGTGCTGTACATTTTCCTTGTTTGTTTCCTTATTGTTCTTTTTGACAAAATAATATCCACTAAAGAAACTTCCCTAGTTAGGTCTTTTTTGGATGTTTATACATTGATCACTAATTATTTAATATATTTCTATTAAAGAGGGACCATTTACTATCTAAATAATGAAGAGCTTCAGTAGTTTTTGATCTGATTTCTGCAGCATGGAAATGTTTTCCTGTTATTTCTCAATATGTGTGTGTGTATGGAAAGGAGGGCACTGGAACCTCAGGGGTTACAGACAGCGCAGCAGGGTCGCAGCTCTGTATGGGCAAGCTGAGTTCAGGTGTGCAGAGGTAAAACACATCCTGCTGATTTCTCTGGCGGGACTCTTTCCCCAGCCCAGATAACACAGAACATGAACAAAACCCAGACAATGTTTGGATTCTCTGCAGCTCTAGAAGCTTGGAGGCAGTTTAACAGAACACAAAGGTGTTTCTTACTTATTTGCACCTCTTATATTAACCTTGAAGAAGACCTTTCTTGTGAAGGTGTTAATCTTTTGGAACAGAGTTGGGCACTGTTTAATAGTGTGACATGTTGATCGTCATAAATGAGCTGTTTGTTTTACAGCTGTGGTCCAGGATCTCTGCACTTAGTTCCTCTGAGTATTTTTGTCCTGCTTGCTGTGAAAAGACCTCTTCAGCAGGGAATGATGGGGATGATTCCTAGACAAGGCTTGTGGTGCACAGCACTGCTGCACGTTGTTGCAGCAGATGATCAGGCTGTGGGAATTCTCTATGCCAGGCAGATATATATAGAAGGCTGGCACTTCCTGTGTTGGAAGTTTTGGGATGCCTGACTCTGCTCAGAGCCAGGAATGTTGTGACAGGAATAACGCATGATTGCATTACTGAAAAGGAATTTGTGTGATAAATGGGTCTGGCCCTGTATCTGTGTCAGTAAGTGCAGCTTCATTGGCTTCATTTGAACCGACTACAGTTTGGCCAATGTTATTTTTCCCTTCTCTAGCCCCAAACCTTGTAATTTGATGGTCATCTGAGGGATTGTGGGAGTAACTTAAAATGCTGGGGAGGAATAGTGTTGGGGACTGCTCCTTGGAAAAACCATGCAGAAGTTTTTGAAGCCTGTTTGCAGTCCGTGTCTGTGTGTGCTGTTGGTCCCCAGGCTTTGGCAGAGCCGAGTACAAATGAGAACTCATCTGAGCCTGGCCCTGCACTCACAGCTTGTGATTCCTGGGGCTCCAGATTGTCTGCAATTTGTCTTTCTGATGGCACTGCTGAATCGCACTTCTCTTGGTATCTGAGATGACAATGTTTTTAAAGTCTATGCAAACACAAACAGCATGCTTAGAAATTGGGAGCTGCCTGAGTGCATTATTACTAATTCTCTTCTGTTCAAAAAAGGAACGCAACTTTTATTGACCTACTGAGTGTTACTTACTCTACGTATTTCTTTGTCTGAATTCAGAAATCAAAGTACTTCAGGGTATTGGGAAGTCTTTCTGTTTTCTATATTAATTTTCATTTTGCTACCTTTGAGTTTGTCTCCCTCTTCTAGATTTTTGATAATTTGCTCAAATTTTTCCTAAACTACCAGGATGCACAAGTGCCAACCACTCAGTGGGCAGAGTGCAGAGCCAGCCATGTGCTTCATCCTGCTGCTTTGCCAGCTGGGAACAGCTGATACAGCTTGATGTACTGCCCAGATAGGGTTATTTCACCCAAAAAATGGTGAAATGTTGGAGGCATTTTGGGGACTGTGGGGAATAGGAGGAGACCATGAAGGGAAGTGAAGCTGCTTGTGAGAGGTAAGTGTAGAATACAAAAGCAGAAATTCCCCAACACAGGTGAGAAAGATGGAAAAGTATTGCTGTATGTTTATGTGCAGATTCTCCTCTTCTTAAGTGAATTAAAATGATCACTCTGGCAAACAATGTACTTCTAAAATAACATTCAGATTTCTCAGAGCCTTCAGCTGACCCAACACAGCCATTATTCTGTTAGGCAAGAAGATAGGCCTGCTGGAGTTTCTGCTAACATACTATGTAGTTATATTTTTAATAATTTATTAAAGTTTTCAAGGAGAATGGCACTTTTTTCCCAGTGTGCTGTTTCACTTGATAGAACCGTACAGTAACAAACATGAAACAAGAAATGGTTGTTAACCAATGCTCCATGGATCCTCTTACGAGTCCAGCAGTGCCCATTCTAGTCTCAGGAGGATGTTTGAGCTGGAAGATAACATAGAGGTATTTGTATTTTACTGGCACTCTATGTTATCTTCTGTCTTTCTGTGACATTCAGATATTGTAGCTGATTTTATTTGCATAATGCATTGCCTTTCTTAAAAGTAAAGGGTTTCTAAATTGCTCTTTTCTTACAGAATGCACTCCATCTTCACTGTTAAGGGTTGTATTTTGTCACCTCTCTTTATTATTGCATTGGATTGTTTCTCTCTTGTGACTTCAGAATTGACTTTTCATGCCACCCTTTCACAAAACAGGATGTGGCAACCCTGGCAGTCACATGAATGTAAAACACCTGGAGGCATAACAGAGCCTTACACAGTTTAAACTTTGATTATATAGGCAAAAGCAGGAAAGTTGAGCAATTAAAACATTTGCACTCGGATTCCTGCTTGACTTTCCACATGCTCCTGTAAGACACAAGTAAATACTCTTTACCTTTAAATGGATATTATTTATTAAAAAAAAAAAATACCCCTACCAAAGTGGGCTTCTCTTTGGAACAACTCACTCAAGCTCAGCTCTTTCTGGCCATTCTGCTTGTAGGTTTGCTGTCTATTCTATTCTTGGATTATTTTATCCCTGCTAATTTAAGAATTATTTATCCTTCTGCAAGAAAATGTCTCTGTTTCTGGGGCAACTCAAATTCTACTACAGGAAGTATGTAGGTTTTTAGGAAGAAAATGCTACAATCTTTGCAAGAGGTGATTATGAGCACGCTCTGACATTTAAAGACAATTTTTTAGAAGTTGGTTGTGTGTCAGAGTAGAAAACACAATCCATTGTGAAATCAGTCATGGACCTATGCAGCTTGAGAATCTTCTTTTAACATGCAAAACGTTTTTCCCTGTGTACTTACATAGATAAAACCATGTAAGGCCAAACCTGTGAAGCTTAAAAGGAGAAAACATTGCAAAACTTCTAACAGGCTTCACTTTCTGGAAGAGTAGGAGGACATACTTAAACTTGCATGTGGAGCAAAATAAGACTCAAAATATCAGTCACTGTCTATTTTTGTTTGAGTTTGGGGATTTTGGTTGGTTTGGTTTTTTGTTGGTTTTTTTTTGGTTTTTTTTTGGTTTGTTTTTTTTTTTTTTGGTATAATATTACAAATTTTGACTTTCTTAGGCACTTGGAACTTGGAAAGTCAGGTTCTGTCTTTGCCGCACAAAAATGTTGTGAAATGAATCAATTTCTTAGGAAGATTGAACTCGATTGCTAAGTGTATCTTGTTCTTCACAGCACATCAGGATGTGTAGTGATAGGAAAATCTTCCTGCTTGTGGCTGGCTCCTTCCCTTTGTCCTGGCACCCTGCTGCCTGCATTCTCATCTCCCTTTTCCTCTACATCAGCTACCAGCAGAAGGTTCCATTAGGAATTGCTGATGATCATCTTCACTGGGAGAACTTTGCCTCTTCCCTATTCATGTCTCTCATTCACTCTCCAATCCAGATTATCTGAAGGTGTAAATGACAAGATGATAATTTGTACAATAAATAGATATTAAGTGAAAATGTAAATTCACATAATTTCAAAATCCTTCTGCCTTTCTATGTGTGTCCAGCTTTTGCATGCTTGCAAGTTTAATGTTGTGTGCTTTTCTCTTCACTTCAGAGCCACCATTGAACTGGAGACAGGCTTGGCTTATCTTGTTTGCTTTGACTTTTTTCAAAAAATCACTTTGATAAAGACAACATGCACCTGACTTAGCAGATAAGATGGTGTGTTTGTAACCAGAGAAAGTAGCTCTGCCCCCAGGTAGCTCTGTTTTTTGGAGTCACTGAAGCATATTGGTGTTCCCTATGAGACCCAGTGGGAGGTCTGTGTGTGGCTCTCCTGACATGGGTGCATGTAACAGGTGAGCCAGCACTGAGAAGGCATTTGTAGCTACACAATAAATAAATAAAGGAAATAAATGCAGATCTCTGTTGGGCTGGGGATATTCACAGCTGCTGAGAAGTGATTTTGGTAGTCAGACTGAGAGGAGCACGTCAGAATACAGGCATGGTGTGGCTGATGAATGATTCATCTGGAAGGCTGCAAGCAAGCACCCACATTCATGGTTTGTTCTAAGATCTGTTGATCTTGCTAAGATCAACATCTTACTGTCAACATCAACTCTTCAAAATCCTCCAAGATGAGTTGTCTAAGATCCTGTTGGGTGTAGATGCCTGCACGGGCGCTGCAGTAAACCTCACACTCTGTATAACGACTTGTAATGTTAGTTATTCTAAAGGCATGATACAAGAACAGATTATTGTTGTTCATATCTGTGTAATAATGGAAACTCCCTTTCCATTTTACACATTGTCAGAACCTTGGACCTTAATCTTGCTCTTTGATTGACAACTGCAGCCGGGGAAGGAGCACTCGTATTGTTTGTGAGAGTCGCATCTGTTCAACTTAATTCAGCTGAGAGTATTTGCATATTCTTAAGTATTTCTTCTGAGAGGGCCTAAATCCTTCTCAAGTGTTTGATGCATTTTTGAAATTCATTCATAAGGTATCTACATGCACTAATAGTTCTGTATAATATTGCTGTGCATAATCTGTCAGATAAGGCTAGTTTTTTAAACAAGGTATTCTTTGGGGATGACATATTACATTCTGACTTATTCTACTGGGCAGAAATGTCAAGTACTTTGAAAAAGGATGCTTGAATGTTTTGATTGAATTAATATTCTTTATTCAACACAAATTGTCAGCTGCAGTAAAATGTAGTCTTATTGTGAGAACATTTTTCAAAAGAATTAAAAGCAGGGCTTTTTTGTTTTATTTTTTGTTACTGGAGCTTTTTGAAATAAAATCATTCCTTTCTTGATGATGCTGATAATAGATAGAACAAGAGAGTAGATTCTTAGATGCATTTTAGATTAATTTGTCTGAATTGTTAAATCATGAGCAACACTTTTATATTGAAATGCAACTTCAGCTTTTCAGATAAAATTTTGACTTTTATCTATTTTGCTCTTTATTCTTTTCTTGCAAAATTTTTATCAGTATTTTTGGAAGTATTGTCAATTTTAGTTTCAGAAACCTTTCACTCTTGATAGTGCATGTACAACACTAATGAGAAGAGCCACTGCTCAGAAAGATATTCAGGTATTATATTTGAGCATGGAACACAGACTAGATGACCTCAAAGCATTATGCAAAGAAATACATGCTTGGTCCAAACCCATGTCTTCCACAGGCTGGAAGTTCCAGTCCAGAACTATCCAAGTTTGGACAGAGCGAGTCAAATTTGCTATGAAAAGAAATGAGAATATATTCCCAGCAGTTTAACTGGATGTGGGCTGTGGATCTACTTCAAGCTCAAGCCATTAAAGAAATCCTAGATCTCATAATAGAATAATGGAACACCACTAATCACAATGGACAACCTTTTTTTTTAGTTGCACTAAGAAAGTGTTCAAAGCTCCACCACCATTAGTGACTGATGTAGTTTAAGAAATGGTTTTCTGTCACTCAACTGGGCCACAGTGATTTTTTTTTTTTTTTGGGGGGGGGGGGGGAAGGAAAAACCCTACAGATTTAATAAGTGCATGTTTTGTTCTGTGCACATGCAGGTTTGGGTGTAACTGCACCTTTTACATCCATGAGCTTTGTTTTTCTCTTGCTTTCAGGAATCTCCTTCTGGACGTAGAAAAGCTCTTGCCACCAGCAGCATCAACATGAAGCAATATGCCAGCCCCATGCCTACACAGACAGATGTCAGGTTAAAATTCAAGCCTTTGTCTAAGAAAGTGGTATCTGCCACACTACAGTTCTCCTTATCTTGTATTTTCCTGAGGGAAGGAAAAGCCACGTAAGTTGTTTGTTGGGTTTTTTTTTAAAACCAGATAGCCTGCTATGTGTTGCTTTTCAAAGAATCCTTTGGATAAAGAGCTCTTTTTGTATAGAAAGGTGGAATTTGAGAGCATCCTTCAGCATACCTATCATTCTTGCCATAGTTGGTTTCTTAACTGAGTAAAAGTTGTTTCTTACTCTGATTTCAGCCTTGTGTTCTTCAGAGGTAAATGACTTGTGCTCTACTCTTACAGACATTTAAAATAACAACAGCTTAAAAGTATCTACAGGTCTGAAATGAGTGGGAGTGTGTGTTTATGTGCATGTGTGTGTTCATCCAACAATACCCTTGGCAGATTTCAGGGGAGCCCACTGATATTTCACAAAGAATGCAATGAGGACAAGGAGTTGGAAGGTGAGGGAGGGTGGATTTAGAGTTAAGATTTTGGGTTGAGCACAAGAACATCCTGTGGGAAGAGTTCTCTTGGGCACTGATTACCACTCCCCTGACTCATCACTTGGTTCTAGATTGTAAATTATTGACAGGGTTTTCATAGTACCCTGAGCAAGGGATCTGAAAAAAGCTGCTCCTTGTGAAAGCATTGGTTTCCAGTACGTGTAAATAGACACTGCCTTTTTCTTATCTCGTTAATGATTTCAGATCTTTAGAAAAGGGATTTTAATCCTGTAACAGCATCAGGAGTTATGAATGAATGTAGGTATTGCATGCATGCAGCATGTGGGCAGTCGGTCTGGCCAAGCGTTTTCATTTGAACCGAAGCAGACCAGGCAAGCATTTGCCAGCCTTTCTGGGCTGGTTTAAAATTTTAGGAGGCAATTGTTAACTCTTGATGCAAAGCAGTATTTTTTTACCCTTTACAAGTTTGTTAATTGAAAACTTTCCCTTCAGAAATTGATATATATTTATGAGTTGTATTAATTTTGTTTTTCTCATTATATTCAAGATCAGATCTGATATCACAGACCTCCCTGAAGAAAACATCAAAATATTTAAAGAATTTTAAAGAATACAGTCATATCAGATGTGGTATTAACAGGCTGCATTTTAATGCCTGGTGTGATGTTTGTTATTTAGGGATGAAGACATGCAAAGCCTGGCTAGTTTGATGAGTATGAAACAAGCTGATATTGGTAACCTAGATGATTTTGAGGAAGACAATGAAGAAGATGAAGAAAACAGAGTGAATCAAGAGGAAAAGGCTGCAAAAATTACAGGTTGGTTTTGCCACAGGCATTGTAAAATATAGTTTCCTTTGCTAATTGTCCGATTTTTTTTATCCTTATGCTATATTTTTATTTCACTTAAAAAAAAATCCTAACAACCAAAACAATATTTAGGATAGCTTGACTGAAGAGGAACCCATCCATAACTCAACAAAGTTTAATCCTTGTGAATTCAAGAGCACTGATTTGTGTCTGAGTGTCCTGTTTTTGGGAGAGGATGCACTAAGTAGGTAGCATTTTAGGGAAGCAAAGAAGCAGTGTGAGCAGAGGAGCAGGAAAAGCAGAAGGAAAGGGTCAGTGAGCGAGAAGACAAGAGGAGAGGCTCAAGTGAAATAATGAAGAATTATTAGGAGAATAACTGCGAAATGACTTGTGCCATGAACAGATGCTGAGGTTCTGCTCAATAATATGGCAATTCCAGGCTGCATATTGCTGCCTTTGGGTGGGGGTGTCTCATGCAAAAGAAACTGGGAGGCTGTTAAAGGACTTTAATGAATTTGATAGTGAAGTTGTTTGAAGTGAGATAGTGTAACCACATTTGAATTGCTGATGAAAGTGCTTAGTGTATTCAGGATAGCTGAACTAATCGAGGCAAGTCAGATCAGGGTGAGATGATGTTAAATTGTTGGTACAGATCAGTGTGTAGTACTGCTCCAGATGGGTTCGGTAAGAACTCTTTCTGTAAAGAATTAGGAAAAGAAAATTAACTTCTGATGCCAAACCTCATAACTTCCAATGCTCTTTTAAAATGTCAGAAATAAAGGGATCCTTCTCCAAAGTGGGGGAAGAGCATCCCAAATGGAGAAGTGAATTGTCAAATCTGTTCTTGAAAATTCAGAGGAACATTGGTTCAGTGTTATGAAACATTACTTTCATCACTTCTTTTTGAGCTTTCATTGCAATCAAAAGGTTCAGCCTGAAGCATTTATTACTTAGTTACATTTAGTGTTGTGAAAGGATGCAAATATGTTTTCTGTATGCTTTGCATATTCAATTAAACATTTTTTACCCTGGCCAAATGTCTGGTTATGCTGTATGTGTCTGGCACAAAGCATATTGGAAAGTCTGGAATGAAATATCTGAGAAACCAGGATAATGTATTCTTGGGCAGAGAGCAGAGATGTACCAGTCTGGTCACACTGAAATTATTCTGCAAGGTTGACTTATTTCCCAGTGTAACCAGAATAAATCAGATCACAGCATCAAACAAAACCTGCCATGTTCACCAGGCCATTGGATAACCACAGAGAAGGCCAAATGAAGGAGTGGTAATGTTCAGTCTATAGAAACTCCTGTGCACAAGGGTTTTTTGGGATCTGCCTGGGTGCTGCACTCAGGACTACAGAAAACCCAGATGCAGAAGGACAGCAGGTGAAAAGCATCCCAGCTTGCTTCTCAGCACTTGATTTTGCAGCATTCAACAAGCTACAAATGATTGCTAAACAAGCAAAAGCCTGATCTGGGTTAGACTAGGCTGTCTACTATCTTTGGGTATGGAATGAACATCCCTGGAGATAGATGGGAAGGGTGAGCTGGCTGATGTGCAGCACAAGCTATTTTAGAGTAATTTCAGCTTTCCATCTGCTATGGCAAAGGCCAAAATTATCTGTTCAAAACTAACAATACCTGCATGAAAGGCAGAAGTAATAAATACTTCACAATTCACAATTTCTGTGCCTTGCTTGGCCTGCTCTGATACTGTTTTCTAGCCATACAAAATGGGAGTGTTGGGTTGGGTTCATTTTTGTAAATGAATCATGGTGTGGGGAAGCCAGGCTCGACCCTTTTCTTCTCATGTTGGTTACAACAGCTGAGTTGGTTTAAGAGCCTGGCCAGCTTTTCCCACCTGTGAGAAGGAGAGGGATGTTGAAGGGAATGAGTGCATGCAATTTCCCAAGCAAATTGGGAGAACATAAAACATAGGGCAATAAATAAACATTAATAAATAAGATGTAAAGTATCTATTTCAACATGTGCTCAAGATTGATTTCATTGGCAGTTGCAGTGACTCCTGTAATAAATATAATGGGGAAAGCTAGGAGAAGAGCTGAGGAAGCAAGGGAGAAAGAGGTAGGAATCATTGTGGAAAAGCAGGAAAAAATTTAGAAAAAGGGAAATGTAACAAAACTGATGTAGGAAAGAACTCTTTCAAAAGCAGTGTTCACAGAATACCATGAAGTTAATTGAGGAAGTTACATAACCCTTTTGAAAGCTTGCTGCTACCAACATTTTCTCCTCTTGTGCCGTGCTGGGTGTTGGCAGCTGAGGAGCTGGAATGCCTCACTGACTCAGAGTGCCCCGTGGCAGTCACCTCTGCGTGCCTGCTTTCCCAGCTGTAAAACAGGGATACTGCCTGAAACACCTCACAGGAACCAGGGAGCACCACCACATTTAGTGTTGTGATTGGGCTTGCAATGAGTGAAGTGCAAGTAGCAAAGAGGGAGGGAATGTTCTCCTACTTTTCACTCCAGGTTTGCTCACTGCTGACTTGATGTCTGAAACGTTATCGTTCCCAAGGCACAGCTGCAAGGGGTGCTGCAAGTCTTTTATCAGACACTGTTCCTTTTTGCAGTGTGTAACAATTTTTGTTGGTTTTCTTTGTGGGTTTTTTTTTTGATTGTGCCAAAGTTGCAGTTTCATGGATGAACATATATATCACTGCTGGGAGAACAAGGGAGCTCTGCTGTGTGGGGCTCTAGATGGTGCAGGTGAGTTAGGAAATGCTGCTTCTCTTCCTTGATGGGTTGCCTAACTTGGAATAGGTATCTGTGCCTCTGTTTCTTCAGCTGTGAAGTAGGTGGTGCAATACTGACTGACCTCAAAAGCACTGGAATTTGGAGTGGTCAACATGGAACTGTTGTCATGCAGCTGACCAGACTGAAAGATATTTTCCATTCCAAGCACTGCTTCCACTTGACAAAGTCTCCCTTCATCTCGGGCTTTCCCCTCTTCCTTCCAGTATTTCTTGTTGAAATTCTTCATGTGTAAAAGCTGTATCTCCTCCAGCTGTTCTGTGTGAAGTTGAAAATTGTTTGTTGCCATGAATTAAATTTCAAATATTTAGTTTCTACACTGTCTATACACATGGATTTAAACCTCCCAGAATTATCCTGTCCTTAGTCTTCAGTGGAATACAAGACATCTTGTACTTGAAGAAAATATGCCTCACAACTCACAAACAGGACAGCAATAAATATGTGCTTCTCTTAATGTTTTAATTCCTACTTGGAGCCTCCTGCTTGGGCTAACAGCTGCCTTCTGCTCCATCTGCCTGGGAGCACAGTGGCTGTCCTGGGGCACCACATGGAATCAGGAAAGTGCCCACGTGCTACCTATTGCAGGAGTCTGAATCCCAGCATGTTTCAAGAGCAAGCTTTTGGATAACAATATGTGTAACCCTTTTTTGCAAAACCATATCTCTCCTGACAATTTTGGTGCATTTACTCTTTGTCAGGATCACCAAGCTGCTTGGAAAAAAAAAACCAAAACAAACAAACAAAAAAAAAACCCACAAAAAAACAAAACAAAACAAAAACCACAGAAAAACCACACAAAAACCAACCAAACAAAAACAAAAAAGCCAAAAAAATTAAAAAAAAAAACAAAACACCAAAAAAAACTAACAACAACACCCAAGAAGGAGAGAAGAATAAAAAAACCCCAAAAACCAAACCGGTGATTTATGTGACATACTTGTAGAACAAGCTAATGTATGTTTGTAGATAATGAGATGTATAAAAGATAATATGGGATATAAATCTCCAACCTACCATTTCCATACTCCAAAATATGACATAAACCATTTAATATTGTAATGAGAAACATTGTAGTGCATATGGGTGTTTAGGTTGGCAGATAAGACCAGGTGATTCAGACCACATCAAAGAACTCCCTCTTTTTAAAGCTCTGAACTTAATTTGTTATTTTCCGACAATAAAAACTGAATTATGATTTTTTTTTTCCACATGCTGACATAATACATTGTAAATCATGTCAGCATCTGAGCCTGTTTTTAACTCCTAATTCCTTAGTGCTGCTGTTTCATGAGGTCAGCTCTATTTTATTTGATTACAGAAAGGTATGTTCCATTGTCTTATCTCGAGTCCTAAAAATTCCCAGAAGATAGTATTATAATATGCAGATTTCTCAGGTGTATGTATTGTTTTATACTGAGAAAGCTAAGTTTTGGGACACTCTTGGTATTATTTTTTAGGATAATAGTCCTGTCTGAGCTAAAAATAAGAAAGAAAGAATGATTAAGTTAACTCTATGGGGACAGATATAAGTGTAAACCCATGTAAGCAGATTTATGCTTTAAGGTCAAGATCAGTTAGGAGATGCATTACAGAGGAATTCTGCTTGGGGTTTGTCACTGTCAGCATTTAGGATGTCCAATAGATATTGGCAGAGTAGGTAATTTTCCTTGGTAATTTGCAGATTGGTGTGTCTTTGCAAAGCCATTTAAATTTGCCAAAGAAGTTTTTATCCATGTGACAGAAATATGATCAGGTTCTGGTCTGCTTTGGGCTTCAGTTTATTTGTGCTGTCTGTGAAGGCATGAAATCAGGAGGGGTGTCAGTGTGTCAGCTATGAAAAAGCATGAAAAACCCCCCTGACTAAGAAGTTCTGGGTGGCCATGAGCACCAACATGAGTTGAGACAGTCAGGGTACTACTCAATTTTTGCCTCTGTTCAATATCTTCCTCCCTAAAACTAGTTCACTGAATAAAGACAAAATTTTCTTTCCCAAACAAAAGCCAGATGAGAAAAAGTCAAGTTCAAAACAGCAGTAAACTAAAAGTGTTACTGAGATGTGTACACAAGAAATTAAACTTTAAAGAAAATACAAGAATGACTGGCATGAAGCTTTAACTTGGCTGGTGATACCAGGAGGCATCATCCATTTATTTCACTGGGAAAAAACAGGAGATGAAAAAGGCTGTCAGTGGGGCAGTGATACTCCACAAGCAGGATCATCTCTCCTGCACAGCTTTCTCTTGCCTGTTTGTCATCTGGAAGGATGAGGAGGGCTGTCCCCTCTGCTCAGAAACGTATGCTCAGGTCTCTGAGAGATGCCCCAGGCTCAATCCCCATTACTAGCAGCTCCATTTGTCAGATGCTGTGGATGGCACTGCTTAGGGGGGAGCAGAGAGGAATTTTTCCCCTTGGGCCAGAAGCCACTCAGACCCAGTTGTTTTTTTCTTCCTTTCCTTCCAGAATTATGGAGTCATCCTCATCTTAGCTAGAATTAAACATGTAACACATTTTAAAAATTACTTGTTCATGGTAATTTGGAGCTCTCCATTATGGATAGAAGGTGAAATAGGATTTTAACAAACAGGAAGGTGTTACTTACATAGCATGACAGTAAAAGTTCAGGTGATATATACATTCAGTTTGCATTCTTCTGGCACAATATTGATCATGTATTTTAGAACTGTTAAGGTAAATTCAGCTTGTCATAGATCAGAATGTAATGGTGACTAATTGTAAATGTTAAATTATCAGAGTGTGTATATAAATAAAAAAAAGATAAAAATGCATATTGTATAGGTTAGTTTGCTGTAACCTTAAGGGTTTGGGAAGGAGATAAATTGTTCTAGGGCTGATTTGTGTTAATTGACAATGTTTTCACATTCAGGTTTTCTTCATGAGCAGGAAAAATCTTTATATTATATCAAGCACATCTATTTAAATTTTCAACTGATGTGCATAATACTTGGCCTCATAAAACTGTTGTTGCTGACACCCATAACCTGGCTAGGTTTTGTTTATGTCTTGTTAACTGGGTTTCATGTGAAATTATCCCTGAAGCACCTACACAGGTACTTTGCTGTAGTTATATAATTGTAAGGACTCATTCTAAATATGTTCTTTTACCCTCTCTCCCTCGCTCTCTCTCTTTCTGGTAACAGTGTTCGTTCCACTTCTGTTTCATTAAATGCCCTTGCCTTACGTTTGTCTTGACTGGCTTCTATTTACAGAAATTGTAAACCAGTTGAATGCTCTGAGCAGCTTAGATGAAGATCAAGATGACTGCATAAAGCGAGCAAATATGCCTTCAGCTAAATCAGCCAGTTCCTCTGAAGGTCTATGAGCTTTCATCCTTTCTTTCTGTTTCTGATTGTATTTACTGTGACCCATTACCTTTTGACTCCTGCCTGTATTCAGCTGTCAGTTTTATCTCTGTGCTTCCACCCAGCATGACTCTCAGTAATTTGTAGTGCATCCAACAGGTAACAACATGATAGAGAAAGAGCCTGTCTCCGCCACAGCTCCGTTGTCATCTGATAATGAACAAGAAAGAAAAAAAATTACAAAAAAAAAAGAAAGAGAAGCCACCAGACCCTAAGCTTAAAACATTAGTTGTGTAGTCAGTAATACTTGACCTTTCTAAAGTGACAAAATGTCCTATCTCTGCTTTTATGTGCACGTTACATCCCAAAATTAAAATTTCCTGCCGATAGTTAGCATGGATGTGAACAATCAAAATCACCGCATTTAGCTTGTTAGATGTTCCACAACATTTATTTAGTGAAGGAAAGAGAAGGCTTTTTTAGAAGTTGTTTCTGTTACATAATGTTCTGATCAGCAAATAGAAGTTTCATTCATTTCACTTTTTTTTTCTCCCTTTGTTGATGTACTTACTGGACTGTGTTAACTTAGTTGTGCAGTTCGTGCCATACCCTGGTGCAGTGTTTCGAGGGACTGTTGACATGGGGCTTTTTGAGCTCCAGATAGGTTGGATGAACAGTTTGCCTATATATTAAAACAATGTTCCAATTTGTTTGTAGAGCTTATCAATAAGCTTAATTTTCTGGATGAAGGGGAGCAAGACCTGGCTGACTCCAGCACGAACCCTTTTGGTGATCCTGACACAGCAGAATTAAATCTATTTGGAGACCCTGATGTAGAAGGTAATTAATTTGTTTTACATAATTCGTTGCTACTTGCAAATGCTTTGTGAAACATGATTTTTATTTCTTTAGGGCTATGAGTGAAAATTTTTAATTGATTAAATACAATTATTTCATATAGCACTGAGGTAGCAATAGCAATGATCCAGTTGCCACTAGAACATAGTTTCATCTTTTGAATCCCATCCTTTGTATTGAGGCACATTCTGTGTATTTGCACTGGGGACTACCAGCAGAGACTTTTAGACCTATCAGGTGTGTTACTAGTACTCACCTTATGTGGTATGAATGAGCAACACATTCTGTCAGACAACCCTGCTCCACGTGGGTGATGCTTTATATCATAATTTCCTTCACTGCAATCTTCACTGCATCTCAGCTATTCTTGGTTAGCACTAATCTTCATTATTGCAATTTAATTTTCTTTCTTTTATTCTTTCTTTCTTTTTACTTTTATTACTTCCTCAGTTAAGCCTTCTGGCATTGTGCCTTGCACCACATGCTAGGTGTTAATCCCCTTTCCAGACTGACATGCCCATTCTTGTTCCATTTGGGTGAGATGTAGAACCCCTGTAAATTTTTTATCAGATAAGATTTCGGCCATAAGGCCAGAAGGGAGCACCAGGACTGCAAACATCTCTGCTGTCCTCAACTCCATGCCCAGATATGCAGGTTCCCATCTGCTGGATGTATCACTTTTAGCTTGCAGCTGCTCAAAAGGCCAGTTCATAGTTAATTCCCAAGTCTGAAACTGTACCCTTTCCTGTTCAAAGCTCCTTCAAAACTCTGTAATGGTGATGGAGAAGAGCCACACTGAGCAGGAGCAGCCCAGGGGCAGCCAGGGGATTTCTAAGGTCAGGTCAAAGAGAATGGATTTCCAAGCTGCAGCTTGCCCCTGTGGTCACGCACTCTCATTGGACAAGCTGAATGTTTACTCACAACACAATTTTTCTGCCTTCAGAGTCCACAGGGAATGATGTGGGTGGGGATCAAGTCCTGTCATACTTCAGCTGTGGTGTGACTCACAGCTTGTATTTCTGAAACAGGGGCATTGCACTATCTTCTGTATTTGGCAACTGAAGCCATGAAGCCACTAGCCTGAGCACCTTCTCTGTCCTGTAAAGCTGTCAGGTTTTTCTAGAGCTGCAGAAGTGATTTGTTTCAGCTCTGTAGATACCAATATATATGGATTAGGTTCTGGTGTCCTAATCTTTGCCTTTATTTCCTCTATCTGTTCCTTGACAGTGATCCCTTAGGATCATGGAAGGAAACAGAGTAAGTGGGCATGTAAACCCTTCTGGTAGTCCGTAAATAACTTGCTCTAAGAGGCACAGTCTATATTCCTTTCCTCCTTCTCTGCTTTAGGAAGAGTTCCCTTCTCCATGGAGAAAGCTGTACAAGTCCTATCCTACCTAAACTGCTTTTTCCAAACCCAGCTTTTCTTCCCTTTACAGAGAGAACCCATTCTAGATGAAAGCACTGGGTGTTCTGGCCACAAAATACAGTGACTCTTTCTCATCCTGGGGACAGGGAGAAACAGCTGGTGTTGTTTCTTAGTACTGGAGTAGCTTGATAACACATGTCAAGCTCACTGTGGGCAGCCTGCATCCAAGACATCAGCCTGCTTGTGTTCCTAAGCCACTCTCAGCCTGTCAGGGCGTGGTTTTTTTCAGTTGATTGTAGTTCTTTGGGTGACATCTGCCTTTACAGTCATCTTCAGTCAGAGGTGTGGATGCTTTTCTGTATCCCTGGGTCTGTTCTGTGTACTTGGGACAGTTTCTGTGCTCAGACTCTTGGGTGCCATCTGCAGCTGTGGGCAGCAATGCAGAGTTGTTGGGTGTGTGAATACCAAGTGTTACTCCCCCACCCATCATTGTCATGCAGCAGTCAACATACCATAACAGGACAGTGTTTGGGATAAACAGGGTGTCACTAGAGTCTTCCTACTGTGTCATAAGGTGGTTTGAATTTGGGAGGAGTGGGCCTTCTGTAAGAGTCACGTCTTCCTGGAGCACTAAACCAGGCTGGAAGATTGGCTGAAAGATTGATTCCCAGGCTATCAGACAGAGTTGGACTTCTGCTGTGGCATTTTTAAAGCTTTTATATTATGATGAGTGCCTCATGAGGGATTCTTCTTTTTACCTCAGACACCTCTGAGAATCACTGGTTCTTCCACTCCAGACCTGTCTTGTCCCTATAATGGGAACTGGTTTTGTTCCCATTACCTTGCTTGGCCTTCTTGACATGTGCCTTTCCTCCCGTCCTCTTCCTCCACAGAAAATGGAGGGGGAGAAAAAATGGTGCTGAGACAAATTAGAGAAGATGGTTTTGGTCTTCAGCATCAGCAGGAATCTATAGCTAATTGGATCAATGTCTTTACATGGAGGACCACCTGGACATCACCATTTTGGGGACATTTCCCTTTGTTTTGAAATGCAGTTTAAGGCTATGCAAGATGGCTGTTCTCATCTTGTTGGCCAACTCCTGAAGGCTGCCCTGTTTGTGTCCCATTATTCACTCATGATTCTTCTATTCTGAGACCTGAGTGGAACCTTTAATGCTGCCATCTCTTTCTAGGAAGCTCTTTGACGCTGTGCCTGCTTGATTGCTTTTGCATCCTGAAGTGAATGTAACCTTTTTGGTGGCCACCCCAGAAGCTCGAGAGCATGACAGAGGTTCAGGAGTTTAAGACAGGCTTTCTTCTACAGGCTTAAAGAGTCACATTACATGTTTCACTTGTCTTGTGATCTGCTTAAATCAAGAGATTAACTTTTTATGTGTGCAGGGATGAAGTATTTTTCTGTTCACTTACATGTTAGTCTCTTTATCTTTTTATCTGGACAAGGCATAATCTGGAGTTTAGACTTTGCGAAAGTTCTAAGTCTTCTGTAGAATTTGTTACTTAATTTCCCCAAGACGTGCAGAGCAGCCAGCTGGAGCCTCTTTTCCTGAGCACTTTGCCATCAGATGTGAGGAGGCATGATTTGCTATTTGGCAGAGATATTCCAGGGCTATTCCTATCAAGCCTGTAACGTGTGTGCTCAGTCACCCAGAGTATGAATATGTATGTATTGACAGTCACTCAGAGAGAAAGGAGGATTACTTGCCAGTAGATACTTGTTTCCTAGACAGATATTTCTTGTGCCTGTTCACAAACCAGCTACTTTCCCTCTATCTTCCTAATCCCATAATCACTTAACCCTGGGAATGTGGGGTGGAGAGAAACTAGAGACGTGAGTGCTTCCAGCACCCGTGCACGCTGTAGGTGTGGTGCATGGCAGAGGGTCATCAGCAAGCTGGCTCTGGATGCTGCTGGGATTTAAAAAGTCCTCAGTGACAGTGATTTTACACACACAGCAGAGTGAATGTGCATATCAACAACTCATCTCAAAAAGGTCTTCAGATGTGTTTCTTGGGTGACATGTCAAATTGAGGCTTATTCTCTCTGTATCTACTAGGTCAGCTAGACATTGGAAATCTGGGAAAATCAAAAATAATCTTTTTGAACAGTTTTATCTCTACAGCTTTATACTAGACGGCCTTTACATGATTGTATGAGAAGTACCTTTTGGATTTTTAGTCACAGTGCAACAGAATTATAAAATCCGTTAATTTCTGTGCAAAATATTTACTTGGGGAAGTCAACATGTACAACAAATGAGAGCAGAAAACCACAACACACTTTCATCAATCCAGACATTTGTTTAAAATTTGGTGGGGAATACAAAATTTTAAGTTGCGTATGACCTAAACAACACACACAAGACATGAGGGTAACTCTTTGCTGGCACCCCCTGTCATTTAGACCACCATTTACTTCAGCAGTGTATTTCATCACCCTGTGTGTGGACTTCTGAGCTCCCTGCAGCATGTATTACACTGAAAATGAGAACAGTGTTACGCTGCAGCAGCGAACCCCAGATCCTTCCAGGGTACCCCTACTCACAGAGCCAATTGAGAGGAAAATGGTGCCTCAGTCCCTTTCGTCATGAAAAGCACAGTGTTGTGCATGTATCAGTGAAAAGCTCAGCAAACCACCAGTGGTGGATGGGGATGCCAGTCTTTGCTCTTTCTGGAAGCACTGGGCAGTTGCTCCTTTGCTTGGTGCTGTTTGCTGGGTGCTCACGCCCCGTGGTGCCAGCCAGGCAGGCAGAGGCGGAGCCGAGCGCCTTTCACAGGTGGCTGCTGCTTTCATCCTCTGCCAAGGGGAAAGTGGTATGTGGGATGTTTTGGTGGAGGTTTTGTTTGGTTTTAAGGGATGTGTCCCAATGTGTTTGTGTTACAAAAGGCAAGTGGGTTGAAGGGCAGGGTGATTTCTGGAGATGCTCTGGCTGATTGTGCAGATAGGTAGTGCCAGAATGATTACTATCACAGTCTTTCTCAGTGGAGTTAGGGCAAGTAATATTTCCAGAATCTGGCACAAGAGCAGCTGATGCTTCTACTGTAGTAATACTTCTACCTCTCTTGTTGTCACTCCTACCCCTGTGGCTTTATTACTTAATCATGCAAAATTATTTTGTGTTTGACCCTTAACGTGCCAGACTGCAAGCATCTTTTTCTTTTTTATTTTTCTTAATTTATATCAGTGGAGAGACTGGAGTCCTTGTGGAGCTGTGGTGAATGATGTGGGCAAAGCAGGGGAATCTGTGTTGCCTTGTAAATGTAATAGCATCTTCAAGAGGGAAATAGAGCCCTTGTAAGCTGTTGTACGTTTAGCCTGCCAAAGTGCACTTCTCAGCATCATTAGCTCTTTGAGAAAATGAGTCTGTTACAGAAAAGTGACAGGTGACAGTGGGTGTGGCTTTAAGAGCAATGCTGTTGAGTCATCATCATAACAACTTAATTTGTTATGGAGAGGCTTGTGATGGCCAACATTTGACACAAAACTTGTTCTAAAGGGTTTCAGAGACCCCATGGGAGAGAATCTGTTGGGTTCAGGTGGGGACCCTTGTGGGAACCCTCTGTCCTGTGGGAACATTGAAGGAAGGAGAAGTGGGAGGAAAACGGTCTCCTGGATGGCAAGAGTAGAGAGAATGAGTAGCCAAATTAAGTGGGTTTTAGATGAGCCTCTACAAAATTCTACCTGTAAAAGTATCTTGAGAATTATATTTTTAGAAGCTTTTTTAATTTCAGCCTTTGTGTAGGATTTTGTGAAATATTTTCATTAATAACAAGCCAGAGGTATCTGAGCACTTATACGTAACACTGTGTGTGTAAGGCCAAACATGTAGCTCCTGTTGAGCCAATGAAAAAGAGAAATAATTTTGTCATAGTTAGGGTTACAGTACTTGATCCAGTGTCGAAATAGAAAGAATTGCAAAAACTATTTGCATTGCCCCTTAAAATTTATCAGATCTAAACAAGCAATTAACTCATTGTTTCCAGGAGACACTTAAAAGCAAATTAAAAATAAAAACTTACACCATAGTTTTATGAGATTGTTTCCCTGAATGTTTTTAACTTCAGGATATATTACTGACTTTCCTTCTTGTGTGTTATCAGAAGGTTTCCCTCAGATATGATAATGTGCATTTATCAACAGATTCATGTGCAGGTGCAGTGATCCATCATATGGAGTTGCAGAAGCAGCTATTTGTAGTTGCCCACTATCTTGATAAAATATTCTAATATCTGAGCAAAGTTTAAAGTAATAAAAAGTTTGGTTAAAGCTTTATCAATAAGCCACACTATTTGAACAAGGTATCAGTCCTTTTTCTGCATTTCATTAGTGTTTTTGCTTTTTTATGGAACTGTCTTCTGAGGACACATCTCCAAAGCACTTCTGCTTGCTCAAGTTTATCAAATCATGAAATGTGTGGGTAATATTTGAGTAGTATTCTGGCAACCATTAGCTTCAAGGAATGCTGTGTACAGTATATACTGTGCATACAGTGAGGGTGGGATTTGACTCCCCTGACTTTAAAAACAGTTTGGACGTGTGCCTGTAAGCTTTGAGTGTCAAGGAGTCAGCTCAGCTGCAAAATAACCACACTAAGGACATCTCAGGGCAAGAAGAGTGAAGCTTTTGCTTGCCTTGACCACCTGCACTGGACACTAGAATGACCCAAGTCTCTATAGAACCACTGTTCCAGTTTAGCTTAAAATAAATGAACAAATACATTTTAGATATTGGGCTCCATTTAAATATATTTAAGCTAGAGTACTCTGGGGTATTCTTGCTTGATTTGATCATATTCGTGCTTTTAAGAATTTATGAATTAAATACTTTCTTTTCTCTTGTCAGTTAAGCTATAGGCCTTCAATATTATTTCACTGTGGCTTTCTCTGAAACAGCTTTCTCAAAGGGATGTGGGCTTATGATCACATCACCACATAACCTAGGGTTAATACACATCACCTGCTGTGCAGTCACTACACCTTCTCCCAGGAGAAGTTCCCAGGAGTTTATTCCCTTCTCTTTAGGGAATTTACTCTGGGGTAGGAGTGAGCACATGCATACAGCTGACATACTGCAGACACACACCCTGACGTTTTCCTGCAGCTGCTGTCTGTGTGTTCATGCTCCAGCATGGATCCCTGCAGTCCTGAGAAGAGCTGAAGCCTTTCCTGCCCTGAGCCAGGGAGCAGTGCAGTGCACAGAGAGCTGAAGTCACCACCTGCAGCCAGGGATCCTGTTCCTGTCCAGCTAGAATGGCTCTGGTTCACCCTGGAAGTTACAGCTGCTCACACTGCATGGGGCAGGGCTTTCCCTCACCTTGGGCTGTGCTAATAGCTGGGTTCAGGGTGAGCTGCATGTTTGCTGGCAGGGTAGAGAACTCACATTTTCTAGCAATTCACCAGGATATGCAGCTTTGGTGCATCATCCATCCAAACTCACCTAAGCACAGTGCTTCCCTTTGTTCATTGTGTGACTAGAGATTTTGTCTGCCCAAATACTACTTCAGTGAAAAATCCACTTGAAAGTCCATAGTTTTAGTTTTTAGAATCTTGTTACAAATAACTTTGAGTTGCTCTGTTAAACCTTAAAAGTATGTTTAGTCCAGTTTAATTACCATACCTCTGAAAAATACACACTTTTCATTAATAATAATGTGGATATGGTTATTGAAAGGTTTTAATGATGCTGCATTGAAGTTCTTATTTGAATAGATTTTGAAAAAATCCAGTATTGAACAGAGCTGCTGATTATTTGATGATGCAAGAAGAGTAAAATCAACATTACCTGTTTGTAACAAATGTTGTATTGCTGTCTGGGAATTGGCATTATTCAGTATCTCGAAGTGTAGGATAACAGGCGCTGCAGAAAGGACATGACAGCATGCAGCTCCAGCTTGCCAGTTAACTTTCTGTTGTACAGCCCAAATAAAAGATGAGTGATTTATCTATCTCTTTAGGGTTAATTTAAATTAGTTTTTACAGTGAGATTATGTATTGTTACCAGGGCCACACGTGTTTTGAAATGTAATTACTGGTAATACTTAATAGCTGATTTTTAGTTCAGTAATTTTAAGAAATTAAAAGGCCACCTACTTACTATCACCATTTTGAAATCCAGTAATACTATAAAATACAGAATGCCTTTTTTATTTATTAAAAGCTCAAATAAATAATTATGAACATTTGGTTAGGACATAAATTGGCTAATAGTTTGGGAAAATAATTTTATATTGGTTTTGATGCCATTTATATGACAAATAAGAAAACTAACAACTGATGTTGAAAGAGCTGTAGTAAGTGAGAAAATGAAGCCTATTCAATCAAAAGACCTTTTGAAAGACCTATTTTGGAATAAACAAGCATTAAAATTCACCTAAGGCTATAACTTTATGTATTGAGAGTTAAGAAGCAGACCTTTTCATATGCCTTGAAAATATAAAGATCTGATAAAATGGTTTCAAATATTTAATTCATTAAATCTGTTTAATTTTGTTTGTTTGCTTGTTTTTGTTATTTGGTAGAACTTCACCCTGAAAGAGCTTCATCTTCAAAGCCAGAAGAAAGTTTCCATGTTGACAGTTACAATCCCTTCAAGGATGAAGATGCCCCAGAGTACTTGAACCCATTTGATGAGCCGGATGCCCCACCTGAAGCACCTGGAAGTGTAAGAGATTCTCCTCCACAACCTGCAAAAAGGAAAAACATCAGGCCAGTGGATATGAGCAAATACCTCTATGCAGATACCTCTAGAGCTGAGGAGGAAGAGCTGGATGAGTAAGTATGATTCTCCATCTTTCAGCAGCTTTGCAGGCATTAGTAGTGGCATCCCTGGCTTAATCTTGAGGTGTATTGGGTTGAACCATGGTGATCCTTAATCACCTCCTTAGGACAGGCTCATCCTGGGGCAGCCCAGCACAGGAAATGCCATGCCCCCAGGTTATGCTGATCAGCATGGAGCAGTGAGGAAACTTTCCTTTGCCTTATTGATAGCAAATGACTTCATAAGGGACAAGGCTGTGGACCTTTCTGGCACTTCGTGCCCTGACAATTACAAATGAGCCAGGAATCAAAGGAGCAAGAACTTGGACCTTCCTCTCCTTTTTGCCATTATCTTTGCTACATAAAAATCATATTTTTGGCCAATGGTAATAGGGAGTTTGTTTTATTTTAATGCAGTATGTAGAAAGGAAGAGCATTTTGCATAGCCCATTTTTAAGAATCTCATAAACTGAATATATATGGGAAAGATAACACCCTATGCACTTACTTAAGTTGTTTCTTTCAGCATGACTACTCATAAAACCTTTAATTCACAATGTCTGCCTTGTATGACAGTATAGAAACTGTCAGGAAGGGAGAACTTTTTGCAATTCCTTGGGAGGTTGGAAGGTACATTCTTAATCCTTGTTTGTGGTCATTAGTCACCAACCACCACTCATGAGACAGTTTATGGTGATTACATCTGAGCAATTTTACACACAACAATTCTAATTAACATTTAATTTTACATTACTTAATGAGATTTATCATGGCATGACATTTGCATTATTTCTATATTAACAGAGGTACGGTATCATCATCTTTCTGTTTCTCTGTCCTAGCTGTGGTCTAGGAAATGGAAGGATTCCCAGGCACCCTAATAGAAACATAAGAAGGGCTCTGCAGAGTTTTTTCCTTTTAAAGCTCTGTAGCCATGGACTTAATGTTTGGTTTGTGAAAAGTAAAAGAAAAAAAAAATAAAGAGCATTGGTAGTGATGCCTCTGCCAGCTCCATTTGTCAGGACAGTGCCTGAACAAACAGCACTGGTTGCTGTGTCTTCAGAGCACAGTGTCATCACACTGACAGCCACACCAGGCATTCCTGGTCATTCCCTGGTCACCAGAATCTGTAGGGAATAAAAGTGTGTGTATTTTACACCTACCAAGATAGAGGTATAGAGAACAGCAAAGATTGAGAGGAGCAGAAAGAAGAAAAAGCCACATGGATGAGCAAGTGAAGAATTTTCTCTGTTTTCTGTTTATGCTTCCATTTCTACCCGAAGCACATACGTGCCAAAGGGGCTTGTGGCAGGATTGGAGCCCTTCCTTTTCCTGTGTACTGGACTTTAGCCCTTGATTAACAACAGCCTCCTTCTTGTTTTAACGACTGCATTTGCTTCACTGGGTTTTTTTCCCCAAAGATAAAAATAAATCCCCCATAGGTAGATTCTACTTGAAAGCTGGTCTGTATTTTCATGATAATGCAGTGTCCTGTGGGAAGCTGGAAGGATAAAGAGTCGGTAAACACTTTAAAATAAATTTTTTACATCTTTTGCACAAGTTTTTTATGTCCTGAGCCCTAAAGTACCCTTCCTCTCCACATTTTCCTCTGAAGTTACAGGAGCAATGCATCATACAAAAAGACCTGGAGACCATTTGTTGGGTATTGGTGTGACAAGGAGAACCCTTGAGTCTTTATACTGAAATACTCTGGAGGAATGAGTGTAATGATAAAAGTCCAGTCCAGAAACACAGGACATGTAATATTAGATCACCTCTACAAACACTATTTTGCCTCATCTCATGTCCTTAATTTTCAAATTTTTGAGTAGAAGGTGTCACTATTGGATACGGAATGAGCACACAGAAGCTTGGTAAGTTCAGAAGAGAAAAAGAGCCAATTTTATTTCTGACCTCGCAATGCATAGAATTTTAAAAGTGACAGTGGATTGGAGGATGAAATTGCTACTTCTCTAACCACACTGGTCAAACCAACAGTCCATCAATTCTCTCTTCCCACAAAGAAGAATGCAAAACAATCATTATTTACATGAACAGTGCATGAGAACTCCAGTAGAAATATGTAAAGATTATCAGAAGGCTAAAGAAGTTTTATGAGAACTTTAAAACTTTTAAAAGAAGTAAAAAAGAAAACTTAACACTTTTGAAAATCAGGGCAACATAGAAAGCTTTTGCTAAGCATGGTCTGGTGAGCACCAAAGACAAAATTTTTGCAGGCAGTGCAAGCTGTTTTTTGAGTGCCCTCAGTCATGAGGGTTTATGTCCAGATGTGTATTGATTTTACCTACTGTGAATATTGATGTGTTTGTTATCTACATAAGTGGGTAATCTTCTTCCAAGTCTACTGCAATCTAGGTTTCTGTGTCAATTTGTGGCAGAGAGTTCCACAAGAAAACCAGATCTCTAATGCAATGTGTTTCTGTGTCAATTTGTGGCAGAGAGTTCCACAAGAAAACCAGATCTCTAATGCAATGTGTTTCTTCTGTTGATTGTAAATAAATTCCCTTTCCAGTCCCATGCTGTCTCTTCTGCTGGCTTATCAAAACAGCAATTAGTAGTATTGGATTTACCTGTCATAAACATTTGTTGTCTGTCTCTAGCATGTTCACCTTTCCTTGTCACTTGTCTGAGTGCTAACTTTTTCGATCTCTCTTCATACAGAAGTCTCTTCATCTCTCTAATCATTTCCACCGCCCGTCTCTGGACCCTGTTATTTCTTCTGCTATGTGTCTATTTTAAGATGTGTTGACTTGGCCTGAGCAGTGTATTCAAGACAAAGCTGAACAACTGAGTCATATCATGAGAATAGAAAACTTTGCATGTTCTTTTCAACCTCTCTCATAACATCTTGGTTTTTTTGAGTTTTTAAAAATTCTCTTTTATTTTTGACTACCACTGGTCAAGGGCTGTCTCCAAGTGTCCTTTTGAACCTGTAGGTGCAAGGCATGAAACGGAAGAAATGGAAGGCACCTGATTTATTAATTATCAGGAAATACAATGTATCTTTACCCCCATGTCTTAAATGTTTAATTGGGGTTCACTTAATGTACTGCTTGGCATTTTCCTCCTGTGTTTTGTGTGGAATGCAGTGTTGTGTCCTGGGAGCATGGACACACCAGTTAGCATCAGGACCCTTGTCCCACTCTGCTCTGGCAGATCCCTAGTTCTGATTCTGGCCTCGGAGCTTACACGAAGTGCCCCAAGAGCTGAACTCTGACTCCAGTTTTGTAACAGACTCTCACTGTAATCCTGTAAAAGGTACTTGGCCTCAGTGAACCTCTGTGAAAGATTTACCTGGGGTAATTTGCTTCGTTGAGATGGATTTGACTAATGTTTGTGAAGAGAACTGGTACTTCATAACACACACAAAGCACAGTCATGAGCATAAGCATCATGCCTGGCACAGAGGGACTTAGGTGAGCCAGTGCATTTACTCTGCTGCAAAACTGTGCTCTCAAAGCATACTTCCTCTGGCTAAATTCTCATACATAGCTAAAGATAAAGAACAATTTTCCTTTTGCTAGTTTGGACATTTCACTGATAGTGGAAATTCTGCTTTTGTCTTTTTGAATTTTATACATTAAAATCCACCTGTTAGTGAAGGATGGCACACCTTGTGAAGTTAATTATTTGAAAATAGCACAGCTCACAACTGCTTAATGTATAATGCTTTCAGCTTAGTTGTTCTGATTGGCAATATTGCCTGACCTTTTAGTCCTGCCGTGCTGACAGCTTTGGATTTCCTCCTCAGTAAAATGTTCATTTTTAATTTTTTTTTTCAGCTAACTGGTAAGACTGATCAAAATAATTTTTAAATTGGTCAGAATAAAACTTGCTTTCCAATATAATTTGGCTCTGTGGCTTCTTATCTCATTTATCATTGTGTGGCTTAGAATTATGCTGTGTGGTTGGCAAGGCTATCGAGTTGCCATCTGCTGAAGTTGCCTGTTGCACAAGAAGCCACAAGCCACCACACTGGCAGTGAGTTTAATGACAGGTATCTTGTCAGGTCTGAATTTTTTAAATTTTGTGAGGAAAGGCTAGTGTCTCTTTAGACAGATCATTTTATGTGAAGCCATTAAATAACTTCACAGAAGCAGTAAATATGGGGCTGACCTCAGAAAAAAGTGCTTTAATATTTTCTAGCTAAGGCTCTTTTCAAACAGATTTTTCAGATGTTTGATTTCATGTAGAGCCATGTGGAAGCTGGACCAAACTCTGCTATGTATTTCAGACCCTCATGACTTCAAACATTATAGTTTGTTCAGGAAAGAACCATTTTGGTTGGTTTTTCCCTGTATAACATTATTTTTCAAAAATCTTGCTCAATTTTTGTAAGACCAATTAAGGGTAGTGTGGAGAGGAAGGTAGAAGTTAGCACATGTGCATGTCTGTTCTGGGCATGTACTGTGTTTGTTTCTGTGACCAAAACGTGAGGGTTTAGTCTGGCTTTCAAGCAAGTTCTTCTCTAGAGGAAAAAGTCCTTTTAGCACTTCCTTCTGCTGGCTACAGAGGGCAAATCTTCAGGATGACACCTGCAGTGCAGGCAGTTCTGGAGCTTAAAAATTCAAAAGATGGTTCTTCCAGACCTCTTTACTCTCATTGATAAGGTGTTGGGTTTTTTTGTCGCACCACAATAATTTTTAACACCTTACAAATACACCTTTCTAATTCAGAGGTAAATTCCTGCCAAACATGCTGTGCCTGTTGGCTGCTCCAAAGGCTGGCTTGTGGAGCTAAAGAAAAACCTTGTGCTGTCCTATAGAATGCATTGTTCTTCAGCCTTTATCTCTTTTATCTTCATTTTCACCTCCCTTTGAACTCTCTGGTGTCTGAAGGCAGCTGAGCTGGGCTGTCAGCTAAATTAGAGCTACTGCCAACTGGATGCATTCTCCACTCCAGCCTGAATTCCTCCTTTTCCTGCTGTATCCCATAGAAAATACCCTTCTGTTTCCATTTAACTTGTTCCTTTGGTTGCCTTTAGTTTTGATTGTGCAGGTGGCTTTGCACTTGATGGGCAGCAAAGTGGGAGCACCTGAAAGTTTTCTTCAGTCAACAGCTGAGTTATTTTAGTGTTGGTCTTCCCTTTTGCTTCAGGAGTTGGGTAAGGAGCAGAAGCAGCAGATTCTTAGAAAGATCTGGAGGTTTTATGCCTGATTTTCACTTGTGTGCTTTGGTAAACATTGCCTTTCAAAAGTAGATTTCTGTGGTGTGGGTTATTAATTGCTTGCTTTTTCTCAGTGAAAACAGGATGACTGTAAATTGCATTAAAATAAAGTCTGAAGTTTGTCTGTGGGACTGAAAGATGTTTTTATACTACAAGTACAAAAGAAGGAGAGAAATTTGATGTGTGGAAGGCAACATCATGGATGTTGCCACCTGGATGAATAGTTGGTTTTTACTGCTGTTGTAGTTCTTAAAAATAGTGTGTACTAGCTCCTAACTCTTATCCTGAGAGGGAATTTGTGAGTGGATCTAGCTAGGTAGACTTTTATTTAATGCATTCGTGTTTCCATCTGGAGTTGAGTTGTAAGGGACTTCAAGGGACTGAGGTTATTTGTTGTGGCTGGTTACACTGCATATAATGACTGCATGCAGATAGATTGTTGGGAATCATAGTTTGAGTATAGGATAAATGTATCTTGTAGGAGAAAGAGGGACTAGAAAAGAATAAATTAATGTATCCATTTCATAACTAACTGTCCAGTTTTGCACTGCAAAATATGAAAAGCAATTAGTATTAATGAAATAATTCAGTGCAAAAAAGATGCCTGTAAGTATCCTTAACAAAATACAAAGCTGCTGGCTTTAGTAGGTGTGTAGAAGAAGCCATTATTTGATATATTATTGATTGATATTTGATGTATCAAGCAAACATAAAATTTGGCAGAATTTGGCTGTGGAGGTATTCACTTTGGGTGGTACAAATGCAGAGTTGGAACATGGACACCTGAGTTAAGGATAATTCTTTGGACTGCATCTACTTGGTGGAAGGTTTTTACTCTGTAACATTCCCAACTAAGGTTTAGTTACAAAAACCACTTTCAAAATAGGCAGGTGATGCCTACTGGTGTCTGCAGAGAGATATATGCAAGTCAGATGTGGTTTTCTCACTTTGTTCTCTCACCTAAGGAGTTTTCTTAAAATGGTGTGTCACCTGTAAACTACAGAGTTTGGAATACACTTGAGGCTGAATGTGTACCCAAGGAGGCCAAACTTTCCAAAAGTGAACAGCCAAGAGTGAGGCCTCTAAAGCCCTGTGGAACATGACTGTACCAGTTCCTGATTCTTAATTGTTCTAATCAAGCTGTCTTTATCCTCTTCATTAGAGTGTCAAACACCCAGCAGCTCCACTCACATTTTTTCGTATTGATCTTGTAAAAAATCAGATCACTCTTTGATAGATAGTGAAGTATAATTGAAGAGTTAGTTGATAAAACCTCTGCAATTTACAGGACTTTATAAAAAATTATGGAAATTGTGACTGAATAATCCAGTTTTAGCTATTGTAACTTACTTTCCAATTGTATGAAAATGTAGTATTTAAAAGTGTATAAAGGTAAAACCTTATTATGTGGGGTAATAAAAGCATTTCAGTCATTGACTTTCCTAAGCAGGTCTTATTTTTGGTTTTATTTCCAAGGAGATAGCAAAGAATTGTGTTTCCCTTTTTTTAATTAGATCAAATCCATTTTATGAACCAAAACCAAGCCCTGCTTTAATTAAAGTTGCTCTGCAAGAACCAGAAAAGAAGATGAAAAGAAAGGCTCCTGAACCCCCAAACCTCTTGCCAAAGACAGAGATGAGCATAAGTGAGAACGTGTCAGCAGTTCCTGCATCGAGGGAGCTTTCTTCCTCTCCTAAGGTAAGCTTTTCATACCAAAATTTTGTCTTTGTTCACAACAGTACCTTTCTGTGCATTGCAAACATCCTGTTTATTTCTTCAGGCATCTTAAAAGCTTGTCTCTGTTCACTTGGTTCATAGGGAGGGTGTGACAGTAGGAGCTTGTATTTTTCTTTAAGGATTTAATACGACAGTAACAGCAACTGCAGTTTCAAAGAAAAGTCTTCTAGTAACCAGTGTTACAGGGCAGCTGGATATGCCATGAAGAAGGAGGAAAATCACATTGAACAGTGCTTTGTCCTGATCTGTTTTGGTGCTCCTAAGCCTTGCCCCTGTTGAAGAGTCTTCACATTTGTGTCATAAATCTGGGGTTTAAAAGCTTAGTACTGTATATTTGTATTGGGATTTATCTATGCCCAATTCCAAAGATATGTTGAAGTAATTTAAAAAAAAAAAAAAAAAAGACAGTCTACTTTAAATCAGATTAGATGTTTATAGGAATGTCCAGACTAATGATGTTTACATATGCACATCCATTTGTTTTTCAAGGGAAAAACAGAGTTAATTTTAGTGGAAGTGATAATGTGAGGTGTGGGTGTTTTATTACTACAACAGCCAACTTCTGTCAGTGTGGGTTTCAACTCCAGTGTTTCAGCAGTTAGCACCACTTGTGCTTTTTCTATAAATAAAACAAGCATTTAATAGTATAAGTAAGGGTTTGCATCCAAGGAAATGTGTCTCTCTGCTTCATACATGTCTTTGCTGTGCTGAAAGAACATGTTACTACTGAGTTTGGTTGTTGCAGTTTTTGTCTGCCCTAGATGAAGCTTTAGCGTGTCTGAAAGATGGAATTGATTTAAGAAAAAATTCAGGATCGAATTCACTGAGAAAACTGTGCTGTTATGGGCAGTCAGGTAGTTCCTGCTTTTCTGTGTGGTGTTACTTGGTGAATATTTTGGTGCCTGCCTGCTTGCAGCCCACCTTTCTGCCCCTGACCTCTGCTGAGATCAGCAGAGGTCCACGTGCTGAAACACTCATTTTCATTAGGGCTGGGAGGGAAGGTGGAGCTCTGTGATCACATGCTCTTTTATAGGAAAGCTTTAATTAATTATTTTAACAGGGTTTTGGAGGATAGGAGACATTAGGGAAGGCTCCAAAGCAGATGCAATGTCCTGGTTCATTATATTACAGTGGAAAGTTTTGCTGAGTGGGTGTGTTAAAATATTGTACGGTCACTTGCAATGCAGAAAGCTTTCTGTAAGCATAGTGGTTTTTTCTGTGCTTGAATTGCTTTGCACTCAGATCAAAAGCACTTTACTTGGAATGCTTCTTGAAATTTGGAAAAGTACTGGCATTTAAAAGAAAAGAAACCGTTTTCTCACAGAACAGTACAAAATAGTGCCCAGGTGGGACTTGGAGTGTTGGCAGAAATGACTTGTTTATTGCTCAATAATAGAGCCAATGTTTAGCAACTCCATAAAAACTTCCATCCAAAGGTATAGGCACTATACAAACATGAACTTAGCTCATGCCCTTATGTAAGGGAATAGTCCTGTAAACTTAGGCAAAGGGAGCTTAAATCATGTGTCTTAGTCAGTGTTTTGCTGTGCACAGAAAGTTTTGGGAGTTATACCAGAGGCTGATTGGTTTCAGCAGGTTCAATTCCCTGTCTTGCTTGTTGCCATAGGAAATGCCCGTGGAGCAGAAATGTTAATCTTTAAACTACACAAACACAGCATTAATAATAGAACTTCAGAGTTTAAGGAAAAATATTCCAAAAGCACCCCTGCAAATCTTTGACGGAATATTTGGTGCTCATTTTCCCTTTACATGCTAGTGGCATTCAACACATTGGCCAAATGCAAAATATCCAAATGCTGTCATTGCCATCTACACGCCAGCAAGTTTATTGAGTGATAAGCAGTCAGCTGTAGTAGCAAACCCTTCCAAGCCTCTTCAGTGTCTCCCCCTTGAGCAGGCCCTTTTGATCACTTGGAGATCTCCTGTCAGCTGTACAGGTGAGGAAGGGTCAGTCATCATCTTAGATAAGGCAGGGCTTAACACTCCATGAAGGTCCAGCTCTTCAGCCCACAGAATTAGCTCAGTATTTGTCATATCTGAGTTTGGAGGAAGTTTTGCTTTCAAATTTTTTTATCTATTCACACTTCCTAAAGGAATATCTTAATTCTCTCCTGTCTTGTGTATCTCCTCCAAACTAATCTGAGTCATCAGAGAGAGCTTACAGTGCAGAGTCTGAGATCTGGAGTTACCCCACAGTTAATCGTCTCAAATGACTTGAAAACTATGGTATGCTGAGTCTATTTAGGTGAGTCTGACAAAGTGCAAAGCTGTAATTAAGCTCTTCAGTCATCACACTGCAACAGTGCTGTCAAGCCCAGCAGTGCTGAAACCTCGTTGGGCTTGTTACTGTTACACATCTGTTACTGCTCTTTACACGGTTTGGATAACCAGGTGCTGCCTTTCACAGAGGTGACAGAGACTTTAAATTTCCCCCTCTTGTTGACTTTGTGGAAAATAAATGAGGTCTCAGGCTCAAAATGTATCAGACCAGTACATAGCATGCATATCAGTGCTCATCATTGCTTTAGCTGATTACAAAATAGACATATGAATTTCAGCAGAGTGAAGTCTCAGCCAGATTTCTTCTCTTCATTATGTTGAATTTATTTGAAAGAAGATCAGTCCCAGAGCTGGCACCTATATCTTATGGTAGAGAAGCTAAAGCAATCTGTCTCTGCACAATCAAGGATTTTATTGTCTTTCTGAGAATGAGGGGGCAGGAATGCTACTGCATTTATGTAGGAGGTAAAGAATTATTTGCTAGGGAGCAGGAGGAAACAGGTAAGCATCCTCAAATATAGAGTTATTTTTAAATGTTAGAAGAAAATACTTCTTGCACTGGATTGACATTTACTCATTGACTCCTTTTGAAGGACAGCATATGCCCTTCAGTTTCAGGAACCAATTCTGGGAGAGGCTTTTCTTGGGATTTGGTGTATTCAGTTTGTTGCCAGACTTTAGCCAAAGCTCATGTTGATGCCTCATGAATCCATCAGGTGTCTGCCATTGCCATTAAACTATTGAAAGTAAACAGGTGTGTTCTATTTGGTGACTCCAACTTGGTCCCACTGATGCCACGCTGAATGTTCTGCTCTGCAGGGAGCCAGTCCAGCTGAGTGCTGAGCCAAGCAAGAGGCACTGTCATCCCTGTGACAATTGAGTGCTGTCCAGGAGCACTGAATGGCATCCTTTCCTCTCTCATGGATCCCTTAGGTGGTGCTAAGCTGATCTCTTGAACCAGATTTTGGACTGTGGTGGTTTGTTAGTTGGGTTTTTTTTTCTCAAGTTCACAGCTGCATCCAACCTGGATAAATTAGCAGAGCTGTTGGCTTGACTGTAGTGCCATGCAGCTGACAGTGTGCTGTCTTCTGTCACATGAACTAGCCTAAAACACACAATTTCTGCAAGGTCAGGTCTTAGGTGACTCGCACTGAAGGCTCAAAAGCATTAGCTTACAGTAATCTGGAGGTGGATTTTTTTTGTGGACCTCTGTTTTTATTAAATACATATATATATATATTCAGTATATATATTATAGAAAGGGTATTAATAAAATGTATTTATAACCATAATCTTTGAACACTTGATTTGACAACTCTAAGTGCTGCTACTTAAGTGTTTGACTGTTTCTTCTTTTGGTCCTTATTAGGAGTGGAGATGATGAGAACAAGTCTCCAGTGCTGTCCTGGAAAGATATTTTTCGTTGCAAATTAATATACATTATGTTCAGGTTGATAAATGCTTGACCACTTCTGTCATTTTCATAATTGCTGTTTAAGGTATTTGTGCATTATTGGTGCAATGTAGCTCCTAATGAAATTGATGGAAATTTTGTCAGTGCCTGCAGCAATTCTGGGTTGCAGCAGTTATCACTTCTGCAAAATGTCTGTGCCAGTAAGGCTTGGTAACTGCACCAGCATTGTGACATTCCAGGCCTCACTTTTTGTATTTTCAATTTAAACTTGCATTTACAAATTATAGATCTCAGATTTGTTGTCATAAAATACTTCTTCAGTAGTTGTGGAAAAGGTTCATTGAGATTCCTGGAGTGCTGTGGTTCCTAAATATCATCTCTTCCATGGCAGTGTTTGGTTTCCCTCCCAGAGGACAAGGGAATCTGGACAGCCAGAGCAGCCCTGGCCTGCCCAAACATCTGCATTGGGCAGCTCTAGGGAGATCTGGGCCAGCTCCTGAGAGATGTCATCTGAAAATCCTATCCTAGTGAGGGCTTTTATTTCATTCTGTTTCCTGTGAGTTATTTGCCTTCGCTTCTCTGACAGAAGGGAGCTGTGGAGAGGCAGGCAGATGGCACAAGGCCATGGGCACCTGATGCAGGTGCTGGAGGAGCACCTTCCTGTGGTTTGTCACCTGGAGGGCTTTGATTCTCATGCTGGCTTCACAGGCTCATGTTTAGGTCAAGCTTTGCTCTTTAAAAGGTACTAGAAAGAGGGAGCACTTCTCCTCTCCTAAGACCTTTTTCAACCATCATCAAAACAAAAATCCTCAAAATCTTAGCAAAAAAACCCTGAGAAAAATCCATCCTTTTTCTGTATAGTTTTGATACCTTATTATCAGGTTCCTTTACAAGAACCACACAAGCAGAGTACAGGACAGGTTTTCAAATGAAATCTTTGATTCTTTCCAATGTTCCCTTGCACCTAACAGGGGCCTCAACACAATCTGTAGAAGCTGACATTGTAGAATTTAACTTTCAGCTGTTACCTCGAGCTGGGGCTGGTTTAGATAAAGTCCTTGGTGCTCTCTCCACCATCCCTGGCCCATCCATGGCCCCTGGTGCAGCACTCAGTGAAAGGAGCACATTAACAATGTGCCTGGCTCTGCTTGCCTGAGGGATGGGTTTGGTTCATCGTGGTTGGCAAGCACCTCAAACTGGAAATTAGTGTGCATGAATAAATATTCCTTGCTTCTGTCATGATGAGTTATGGACATGTTACAGAAATAATTATCTTCCCTTCATAAATCAGTCTGATAGTTAACTTTGGTTTGCGTACTAATTCACTGTTTCTGCTAAATGTTCTTTGGTTTGGGTCAGATACTTAAGCATAGGAATAAATCAGAGCTTTAAGCTAGAATGCTTTTTGTTGCTGGGAAAGAAAAATAAGTCTAAAATCAAAATAGATGGCATTTGTAAGCAAATCTACAATGCAATGATGGCCCTAAAATGAGGTATTGGTTTTAGCTGTTCTACCTTGCTTTGTAGGACTATTTTTAGATAGAATTTTGCCCAATTTATTTGAAATTGTGATCACAGTTAGTTTTAAGCAGGCAGGTTAGATTTGTGAAGCTAGCTACACTCAGAGGTAGAATCCAGGGGAAAAAGGGAATCCATGGGTGCCAGAAGCCAAACCTTAGGGCATGTGAAACGCTCAGGTATTCTATGTGTATGTTACACTCCTAGCCACCAGCAAATGCAAGTGAAGCACAAACCTTTTTAAAAGGAGAGCACATCAAGCCAGTTAGAAGGGAAATGTTGGATTCCTGAGTTGCAAGGAGAAATATGTTTCCAGTTGAGGCTGCAAGAGAGCTCTGGTGCCAAGGGGCTGCATAATAAAGCCAGTCCTTGTGCGATAGTGCCGGCACGCTAGCTGCATGTTCTACAAGAGCATTTCTTAGCCATGTTCAACAGTGTGCCTGCTATCGCTCCTCCATTTGTTGAATTCAGGATGACCTTTGCATGAATAAAGTCAAATAGGATTAAGGCAGGAATTTTCAACAATGGGAAAGAGCAACAGATGTAGCCGACTTTGAACGTGGGAGGATTGTTGATGCACGGTTGCCTAAAGGGAGTGTCTGTGGTGACAAAAAAAAAGGGGGGGGAAAACCCAACAATTTCCTAAAATATTAACAGCATAAAAGAAAAGAAAATAAATAGAAAGCTGTTGAGGCGCGGCATGCGCTCCTCGCCGCGGCACCCCGAGCGGTGCCGTGCTGGGCGGTAAGGGAAGAGAACGGGCGGCCGCTTTCCCCCGCAAGCTCTGCAGTTTCAGTTCGTGGCGCGCAGGGACAGACGAAGGCGACACGGGACTTGGGGGGGGAACGAGATGGTTTTATTCCATGAGCCCCAAGACCCCGGCGGGCGGGGGGGCAAAGGTTTTATACAGAACTCAGGAGGACGGGTGTAGGAACAGTAACCAATGAGGGAATAGCAGGGGAGGAGTTTAGGGCAGAACTAACATTTGGAAGCTGAGGAGGGGGCTAGAATGAATGACAGGGAAGGTTCTAGGGAAAGGGGCAGGGAAAGGGGGGTTGGGGGGGGGAAACAGATATTAAACAAATATCAAATGAAAGAAAAACACACCACCGCATCTCCCTCTTTTACTTTACAAAAAGAAGGAGAATTTTGTGGTTTAAGCAAATTAATAAAACATGCAAATAATATAAAATCATATGATAACATTGTAAATTACTTAAAGGACATGAAAGACACATTATTGCATTTATAGGGCAGGAAGAGTAGTAACAGCTTAAATTAGACACAAGACTGCACAAAACTTGCTGTTTTGCTGTTCTGAGTAACAATTTAAAATAATGTAAATAATGTAAATAATTGAAATAGAATGAAATAATTGACAGAAATTAAACTAAAAAATTTAATTAGAATGATTAAAATTATAACTATCTAATTTGAATAAAATAATTAAATGGAATTATTGGAATTAAATATAATAAAAGATCAACTAAATATAACTAATAAATTTTTAAATTTCGCAGCAATGCAGCAAGCCTGAAGCGATATAGTAGCTGAGTGATTCCTGTAGCAATAATGGTTAAACACAGCCTTTAAGTTAAAAAATATCAGAAAAGACTGAATTAATTATAATTATAACAAAACAACTTAATATAAAATCAAATTGTAACATTACATATTATTAAAAAAACATAAATTGAAAGACATTAAAAAATGATAAACTAATTGTGATTATAACATATGAAACATATAAAAACTTCATCTGGAGTATATAAAATTGTCTTAAATGAGAGTCCAAATTAAGGGTACAAAGCACAGCAGGATTTGTGACTTCATCTGATTTAGAATTTGCTTCGTCGCGGCGCTTGCGATGTTTAGCTTCTCAAATTCTTAAAGCAAAGTCAGCGGATAACGGCGCTTGTTTTAAAGCAGAGTCAGCGGATAGCGATGTGGTTTGTTCAATTTGAATGTCCGTTTGAGAGGTGGGCATAATATCTTGAGTAATAATTAACTGGGATGATTTTTTTTTTTTCTATAAAATATAACTCAACAAACAGATTATTCAAAAATAATCAAAAGCAAAAAGAGGAATTCGTAGTTAAATAAAAAGGAGTATTGGGTAGGGTACATTAAGGAATAGGATAGGGGAATCAGACAATCACTTAATTAGTGATTGCCATGATTAACAGGGGGTATCGGTAAGGGGTGGACCGGGGCGCCGCCATTTCAGGGGGAAGACAAAATGACGGATCCTCAGTCCCGGGTTTCGGCTCCATTTCCTCGGGAGAAGATCCCTCCCGACCCTCCCCCCGGAGGACGAGCCCGAAGAAGGATGGGGGAATATCCAACCCCGCCTCCCCCCAACAGGGACTAGCCTCGTGCAGGGACGGTGCAGGGCTATTGGGAGAGAAATGGGACTGGCGGGAAGCCAGGGGCGGAAAAGAAGGGTCAAGGCGGGAAATGGGTCCCGAGCGGCGTGGCCAGCGCCATCTTGAGAGGGGTGCCGGGCACACTGCACTTGGCCTGAGCAGTGTCCGGCAGGGCACTTGGGGCGGCTCGGCCACAGCAATCCCCAAGGGAGGATAGGAAAGGGTTTTAGGAAAGTCCGAGGGGATGGGGGCATAGGGAGCTTCACAGAAGCAAAAAGGGGAAATTTATAGGAGGGGGGGGGGGCCGCCCGACGCAGCTGGATGTCGGCGCAATGCGTGGGTGTAAAGGGCCCCTTTTAACAACTCTCCTATAGCTAACGTGTCGTCTTCTTAGCTGATCCCTACTGGTGTCTTTTCTACCCCCTCCGTCCAGCCCAGAATGGGGAGGGGAGGATAGAGAAGACAACTTTTTCGAGGAGAAGAAAAAGCGATCTAATCTAGGTCCCCACAGAAGACTAGGCGAAGGATAGCACTCAGTGCTAGCTTCTCCCAGAAAAAGAAAACCCACCCGCTTGCCAGGGACATGCACGGCTACAGCCCCAGTCTGGGCGCAGACGGGGGTTAAAACGCGAGAAAAAAAAAGTGACAGACCCAGCCGCCCGTCGGGGCGACCCCCACCCCGTGTAGCCTACCTTACCTTGCAGGCTCGGACGGAGATGGCTTGAATCTTCTCCTCGACTCGATGGAAAAGTCGCGCTAAAAACTGGGGATGTTCCTTCTCTTTCGGTTTGGCCCTTCCGGAAGCCTGGGTGTTCCCGTTAAACCAAGACTCGTCCCCGAAGCCTTGGTTTCGGCCACTATCAGCCTCCGGTGGTCTCGCTGCAGATGCTGACCGAGGAATGAACCTCTTCTCGGTCAGCCCCTCTTCAGGCTCCCCCGAGCCGCTGCCAAAACCGCCCTCTGTGTTCTCGGGTAAGTCTGCCCGCCAAAAAGCTCTGCAGCCCGGCTGCCCGTGCAGCGCGGCTGCTCCCGGGCGGGAAGATGGCGAGAACAAAGAGGTCCCGGAGCCTCAATCTTTTTCGCTCGGCGCTCAGCTCCTCATAGCATCAGGCAGAGCTTTTACGGCCGTAGATGTTCCTCTTCCTTCCTTCTTCTTCTGTGAGGCGGGCGCCCCCACAAATTTGCCCGTTTTTTTTACAAGACGAAGGAGGGAACCATCCTCTCGCTACCATATGTTGAGGCGCGGCATGCGCTCCTCGCCGCGGCACTCCGAGCCGTGCTGGGCGGTGAGGGAAGAGAACGGGCGGCCGCTTTCCCCCGCAAGCTCTGCAGTTTCAGTTCGTGGCGCGCAGGGACAGACGAAGGCGACACGGGACTTGGGGGGGGAACGAGATGGTTTTATTCCATGAGCCCCAAGACCCCGGCGGGCGGGGGGGCAAAGGTTTTATACAGAACTCAGGAGGACGGGTGTAGGAACAGTAACCAATGAGGGAATAGCAGGGGAGGAGTTTAGGGCAGAACTAACATCTGGAAGCTGAGGAGGGGGCTAGAATGAATGACAGGGAAGGTTCTAGGGAAAGGGGCAGGGAAAGGGGGGTTGGGGGGGGGAAACAGATATTAAACAAATATCAAATGAAAGAAAAACACACCACCGCAGAAAGCAATCCAAAGGAACTGAGTGATTCTGGTTTTTATTGGCATCAAGCTGAAGGCAGGGTTTTTTGATTCACTGCCTCCTTTTAAATCTATTTCTCTCTATTCTTTCAGCAGCAGAACTCTGTTCTCTGCAACTGTCACTGTATGAGCTGTCTGAGGGGTTTGTGGCATGGACCATAGTTTTAGGTTCACATTATTTCTGAGTTGTTTTAAAGAAGACAAAAATAGAGTATACAGGAAAAAAGAGATGTTGTTTTGCTGGGGAATCAGCCATTTGAATACAAAATCCAGATCCTGCTACTATTTTATGGTTTAATTTGTCCTGTGCAGAAGCATATATAGATAAATCTCAAGTGAATACAGTGCAGGCACTCTGTACAGAGACTGTTAATAAAAGGGAGTAAAGGAAGAAAAATGTTTAAAATATATTTAAAGCAAGAACTCTTTCTGATACAACTTAAGTAGTTTTATGTGTAGGTTTTAGATATACCAAATTTGTTTTTATCTCAATAAAAAGAGGATGTGCAAATGTATTTTACTTAGTTTCATTATTGACAAGAGCTGTTTAGCAGATAATTGTGTTAACTCCTGAATGACAGTTCGTAGCAATGAGTAATGCACAGAATTTAGATATTGTTCATATGTCTAATTCAGACAAATCAGCTTTGAAAGGCATGTGTAGGAAAAGCTTTTAAAGTGTGAATGAAACCATGTGCTCTAGCTCAATGAAAGGGATTTGAGAAGCTAGCTAGAAACTAAAGCCATTAAGGAAATCACCTTGTAAATGTTCTTAAAAATATTGGTGAGCTTAATATATTAGCTCAGCGTGAATATTAAAAGCGTGATTAAACAGTCACTGATTAAATGCTTACACCACTTTAAAGAGAGCTATAGTGTTGAGAGGGCAGTCTCTCACAGGGGAAAAATCATTTGGATTCAGAGGATGTAGCATGATGAAACATCTTCTAATACATCTTATCCTGCCTCTCCCCATATTCCTTTAGAGCAGAGCTTGCTGGGTGAGCTGTGGGCTCCCACTTGCAGATGCTGTGCCACAGGATACTCAGTAGGTGTAACATGTCTACCCAAAATAAGGAGTCATTCCCAAAATAAGGAGTATTTCACCAGACACAAACAAACAAGCACCCCCTCCCTGCAAACACAAATAAAACTAAACAAAAAAATTACCCCAAACTCCCTGCCCCCGTTTTTAGCTGGGATAGAATATCCTTGAAGAACACAGCTCTCCAGGTACTGGAGGCTTCATGGCTAATTTTTTTTTACCTTAGTTAAGGTTTCAGAGACTAGGAGCAACTTCATATTCATGCCTGGAACCTTTAGCACGAAGAGCACATCAGTGTTGCTTGTGTGGCAGGGATTAATGCCCACTGTGGCTGTAGGAAGTTGCCTTTGTTTCCCTCTGGGCTCAGTGTGGGACCAGCATTAAGCTCCCAGATGTGCACACAGGTGCTCAAATTGTGCCTGCACAGCTGGGGGAGAGGCTGTCACAGGCAGGCAGCAGAACCAGAGGAATGCATTTTGGAGGAACCTCGGGGTGGTGACTCTTACATGCCTGCATTCTTGTAAGCATTATGCAGAGTCCACTGAAGGCAGGGGGAAATTGGGGTCCTTGAGTTGCCCCTCAGTTATGCTCCAGAGCAGTGAAGTCTTTCCAGGCAAGGTTTCACAGATGTGAACTGGGGCAGGTTAGAGTTGTTTCTAACCCCTTTGTTGTCCTTTGTGTGTTGGGAGGGTGAGCCACAAGGGAGAATACAGTCTCCTTTTCTTTGGTAGGCCAGCTAAAATCTTCATTCTCCCTCACTTCATCAACAGCTATGAGACAAGGAACTGGAATCTCAACTCAGCCAAACAACCTTTCAAATACCCCAAAATGTTATACCACCATAAATAATTATAAATCAAAGGAATGTTCTATTTTTGTAGTTTTTCTTTTTTTTTTTTCCAATTAGCTGCCTTGTCTTTTATGCTTCTGGAGCATAATGAAAATAATTTTTACTTAAAAAAGCATATAGCCAGGATGTGTTTCTGTTACTTCAAGTGAGCTTGGGGTGTTTCTTTCTGTATGGGGAGAGAGTATATTTTCTTTCTGTAGGTGTATATAGTTACATACAAAGTTATATATATGTATACTTTTATAACAATATATAAATATTTTATACATATATACCTTTATATATAAGAAATATATGCTTATTATCTACATTTAAGCTTTCTAGAAAGTGAATTCAGACACCAATTTGATACAGATGGCTTAACAGATCATTTTTCAAGTGTTTGTTCTAGAATCTGTTTCATAATTCATAATAACAATATTCTGTAACACCATGAGCCCTTTTCTTAACATTGCCAAAGTGCTCTCAGGAACTCTGAAAGGCTTTGTGTGTAGCACTGTAAAGCAATGCTGCAGAATTGATGCTGTTCTGAAGTGCTCTCCTGGCCCTCTGTGCCGTTGGTAAGTCATCTGTCATGGTTGTCATGGACAGCAGGGACTCAGTAACATAATGGGATTCCACCTTTTATTGAGACACGGGAGTGTAGATCAGAACCCAGTCAGTGGCTTCCATGTAAAAAAACATGGCAAACTACATATTCTTGCAATGCTCAGTGTGGTTATAACTGGAACCACAACTTTTCCACTCTACCTAAAATGCTAGTGGACTGTTACCACTAAAAAAGAAAAAAAAGTAAGAAGAAAAATTGCTTTTGAGGGGTTTTCAGGGAAGGAGTTTTCTTTGTGAAGGCGTTTAACTGTTTTTACATTTCTTTATAGCAACAAGATTAGATTTTATAAGAAAGATGTTTGGGGTTTTGCCTGCTAGAATTAGGTTTTCTTTTAGGATAATATCTTTTGTAATGTTTGCATACTTATCATTGTTTTCAAATGTAGGACCAAAATGTGGCATAGGTCTGAGTAATAGGGAATAGCAGAAAATAATTCCAATAAGAACCTCCACATTTTTGAAATGTTCTTCCATTTCTGCTCTCCTTGGATACGTAAGTGGTTGATTTAAAATCACAACCTGTCTTTTTTTGCGAGCATTTAAAGAATCCTAGAAACCACACAACACATGGGACATTACAAGGTTTGCTTCAGAGCAAAACTCTGTTTCCTTCCTTTCTTGGAGGAAGCCAGTACTGTGACTAGTCCCCAGGCAAATGAAATGTATTGCTCTGGATTTTGGGTCTTGTGTGGGTTTCTGTGTTTTGGGTTTTTTTGGGCACAGATGAAGTGTAATTGGTCCTTCATCACCTCAGCCTCACTTTCTCTGACAGTTGCTCTGCCAGCTTTTCATGCCCAATACAGAAGAAAAAGAATAAAGAAAGCAAGATTGTGCAATGGGCCTATTTTCTGACCAGATTTTAGCAATTTCACATCCTTAAACTCCATAACATGGTCCTTGCTTCTGTCTCTGCATGACTGATGGACTCTGTGTGGATCCTCAGGTGATCTAAATGACACTGGAAAATGCATATCTGCTAGGAACTATTTGAAAGATAGATTCACATTAAAAAAAAAAAAAAGTTTAAATGGGTTATTTTCATATGTATTGAGTAAAAGATACCAAATCCTTCTATATTCTCAATTTGTTTTGTCCTTCTTAGCTTAGAGGATTCTTTTAAAAACTGGTGATGAGTTTGGCTGTGAGTTGTGGGCTTAAATTCCATGAGAATTGACCTCTTTTTGTAGTCCAGTTAGTTACAAATATGTTTCTGCTGTCTGACTTAGGACATAAAATACCTCTGTAGTGTTCCATAATGTAAGGACAGAGATAGCATTCCTTAATCTGCTTGCAGCTTCTTGAGAATCTTCTGAACAGCCAGGCTCTACCAGCTGCAAAAGAGGTTTTGGGGGACCAGTGAGACCCACCTTGCCTACCTAAACTCCTCTTCTGAGAGTCCAGTGCCCTCCTCTTCCTGCTTCCTCCCACCCAGACTTGCAGGAGGGATTGTTAAGTACCAGCACCTAACACTGCCAAGGTTTTATGGACAGGAGAAAATAAAAATCATTGCTAAATGACTTTCTAGTATTTAGATGTGGTAAAGAAAAAAACTTCCTTGAATGTAACTCATTGACAAGCTGAACTATGACTAAAGCATTGTGCACTCTATATATTTATCAACTTGTCGTTCTCCCACTAGAGCTTCAGCACTTCTGTTTGAGTACTCTCTTAAGTTTTATTGTAAGTGTAGGGAAAACTTCCTTTGAACTCCCCTCCTCTACAGCTTTAAAGGTAAGGTAGGTGTTAATCAAATGATGTTGCTGTGCTTGCTTCCCAGTCATGTCTTGGCTGATGCTTCTGCTGCTGAGTGTTGCCCAAAGTGTGAAAAACTTGTGTTTTTAAGATGATGGTCCTGCACCCTTGAAGAATTTTTAGAAGCTCATGTAACTTGGAACTAATGCTCAGTATTGAACAAACTTTGTAGGTGCCACTGGAAGCTTATTTAGAGCAGTTGGCTTTTATAAATTTACCAAAGTTTGGAAATTGCAGCTAGTTTATTGTTACCAGAGCTGTCCCTTTACATTAACTTTCTCTTCCCTTTATTCTCCCCATTTCAAAGACTGTCATAATCATTTAATCTCTCCTTATGCAATGAGATATGTTGCTACACATTTATTAGCAAACTTACTGTCAGACGAGTCGTAATGCTCTAATTTACACTTCCCAAAGCATGGAAATTCTGTGTAGGAATGAAGGCTCCCTTCTTTTCCCTCCTCCACCTATCCCGAGGTGCTTGTGCAGTGAAAAGCATTGCAGGAGACTGAGATGTGTGAGTGATAAGTGCTCTACATGTTGTAACAGCTGGACATGATCAGACATGTTAAAGATGATGTCTGAGGCTCGAGTGTGAGTTTTCTGCATTTGTGCTGGCTGAAGATTGAGCCTGTGTAGCTCCTTTGGGCTTCTCTGATAAATCTCATCTCATCCCCCCATGCAAGAAAGAGCAGCTGATACCTTCCCCTGATGCTCCCTCTAATAACTGACTGAAAGGCTGAAGTCTCCTGGTGCAGTCCTTCTGTCCAGGTGTTCCCTAGTTCTGCCTGCAGATGAGTGTTTGGAATCACAAGCAGCTCACACCCACCACAATCATCATCACATCATCTGGGGACCAGTAGAGAACCTGGCAGCAGTGCTTAATTTTATTTAACACACCGTGTAAACTGAGTCCAAAAGGCACTTGAAATGTAACACTTTCTTCCATTTGTGGAAGCTCAAAGGCATGACTCCTCCTGAGGATTTTAATCCAATGGACATTAATGTGTTGGGGATCCAGTGATGTCATTGCCTGTCACTGGGAGTTAATGACAGTTAATGCATGGATTAATGATTGGAAGAGTGTTGAAAGACCAGGGAGACAGGAATGTGTATCTCTGATACTGCCTTAGAAATGCAGACTCCAATCAGAAATGCCTATGGACTTGTCTGTTCAGGAAAACCCAGTCCATTGTCTGGATCCTGTGTGCACAGTGCAGGTGTAATAGTGCATGCTGAAAACCCTGTTTGCTTCTTCACATCACCCTGTTGTGGCAGTACCCTTCTTCTGTCTCTTAGCTTTCTCTCTTTTCTCTCTTACCCTTCTTTTCTCACTTTCTCTCTTACTCCATGTACATATGAGCTGCAAAATTTGTTCCTCAAAGTCAAAATCAGCATTTTGTCTCAAGTAACATTACAATATTTCCCGTGTAACCTTTTGCTCAAAGTGTTTATTCATTTATTTATCTCACAAAATATTTTTTCTTTAGGGAATTTAAACCAAGGAAATAGAAAAAGCTGCTGAACAAATTCTGTAGTTCCAAATAGCAAGCTAATTTTAAAAATGTTAACATAAGTACTATGTCGAATTAATGAAAAAAGCTATCTGTGTGGACAATGTTCAAAATTTTAAGGAGTAGATCCTAGGGATCATTTAGGAGTTTTACATGTGTTTAAAAAAATGAGACCCAGAAGATCTGACTGTTGTGCATTGCTGTAACACCCCTGGAACGTGGCTAACGCCCAATTACTGCATGCTTAGACTTGGATGGGAATTACAATTGAGCTGTAAAATATTTTGACAGTTTCCAACTGTTGTGTGGTTATTAGCCAGGCATCATAAGAGAATGAAATTCAGTGATTTGATTAGGTTTGTATCATGATCTGCTTAAACAAGGGCTTTCAACATAAACATGTAGTATAAAGTGTTAATCAGAGGCAGTATTTAATTATTACCAGCTTTTCTTGAGTTCTGCAGGAGAGAATTCCTCTCTCCCAAAGATTTTGATTTCTTAAATGAGACTTGCCATACCTTTATGCTTCAGCTTTTCATTTACAAGCTTTTACTTGTTGAGTGCTAAAAGCATAACCACACCAAATTTAATTTGTCGCATGAAAATTATGTGTGTATTTTTCAAGAGGATAGATTTGACAGTGTTGAAGCTAGAAAAGCTTGTGTTAATTACATATTATAAAACAAAAAGGATATTTTCATTTAACATGTATTTCTCCTTTTAGCTGAACAAGTCCTAGCAATTAGCAAATTTGAATAATGTAAGCATTCCTGGAAAAATATATGTTAAGCCAAGTGGCACTTGAATTGCTGTTACTTTTACATGTATTTTTATTTTGAAATGAAACTAATAAAGCAAAAATATTCAAACTGCATGCAAATTAAGCTCCAGATTGTGCCAGTCTTGTTATGTTCATTAAGCCATTGAATCCTTGAGTAGTGGCTGTTATTCCATGGGGACTATTCACAGAATAAGGTACTATTCAGAGAGGTAAAGATAACAATCTGCCTTCACACTGCTTAAATAATGCTCATTCTGTTGGGCAACTAAAGCAAGAATATTCAAGCCTGTCATTCCTTAATTTTTCACTTGCTTTATTTAGTAATGCTTTTTTGTTTTCTGTGTTGCTTATGAGTGGTGCTTGAGAGTGAAGCATGCTGTTTCTGGTAGAGAAGGCTTTTTCAAGTGTTGTCATCCTGTTTTTTCTTTTAAAAACCCTCTAAGGTAATCTTTGTCTCTCAGTTCAGTCTGTGACATCTCCGCTGTGGCTGAGAGCTGATTTGGTTACCAGTGTTGCTTATGTGTTTCTGTTTGCCTAAATCCCTCATTTCACCCAGCTGTGACTGCTGGGCTTTTTCTGACTGTTGTCCTGGGTATGACCTGAACTCTCACCTTGCGGATGACAAAACCTTTGTAATGATATCCTAGATTTTAAAGTGGCTTTGTGACTCTGTGGAAATGTGCCTTCCTCTCTGGCAGTCCTCCCGAGCAGCAGTTGGAGTGGTGGGCTTGTAGTCAATAGCCAGTCTCCTAAACAACTGAGAGAGTTGTAAACTGTACAGCTGTACAGTTTTTCATTTGGAGAGTTGTTAGTGGCTATTGAACTTCCTCTGTATTCAGATGGCTGTGTGCCAGGAAAAAAAGCAAAATACGCTGTGCTTTGCAAGGAGATCTGATGAACGTAGGGGGATTGGTGCACGAGTTGCTTATGGAATGAATAATATCAGGACCTCCATGCTAGGATTAATTTTTAAAATGGGAAATGGGGGGTTTTTGGTTGGTGATTGAACTGAGAGGCCAGTGTGAAGTGGTGCTTGGTGGGAATTAGGGGTTTTCCAGCTGGCTTTCCCTGCAGCCAGAGCATGGAAGGGAGCTCTGCCAGGCTCCTGCTCCCTGGTGGCAGCAGCCCACGTGAGCTGGATGCTCTGGAGGCAAGAGACACTGAGAATGCTGGTCTGAAGCACATCTGAAAGATCACTTGGTCTTTCTACTTGCACAGAGGCTAAGTTCTCCTTTACAAAATGAAAGATTTCTGTGACCTGTTGTTAAACAGTAATGAAGCATCCATGGCCTTCCCGGGCAGTCTTGAGTGCTCCATTTTCACATTTTCATTATACTGCTTTATAGATTGCTCCTCCTGATGTCTGACCTCAAGCAACTAAAGCCTGTAACCTTGTTTTGGTAAACACTGGTGCGGGGGTCAAAGGGTTTGCTTTCTTCTTTGGAATTTTGCATGCTTGATGACTTACCCTGTTAGTTTGCTCTATCATTTGTTCATAGCGTAAATGACCTAAATGTGCTTCAGCTTTCTTCATTTTTCTCCCCCCCCCAATTTTCTTTCAGCTCATCTTCCTTACACTCTGCATCAGGGACAGCTGAATGTAAAATTTTAGATGTGGTTTTGTCAATACTAAGTGGAGTGAGAGAGGCATTCTTGATCTTGCAAGCTTTATTCCTGTCTGTACATCTCAGTACAATGTTTGTCTTTTTCATAACAACTTGATGTTGTTGACTTTATGTTCAGCTTGAATAGACTGTTTCCCCCATATCCTTTTGTGAAGAGCTGTTACCTAACCAGTTCTTCCTTATCCTGCATTTATGTAAATGATTGCTCCTTCCTATGTTTCACTTGTAGCTATTGAATTTCATACTGCTTTTTTCAGAACTTTACTCCTTTTTATGTGATTGGAGCTCTTTTGGTGCATTCCATGTCCATCTCAGCTGCTTGTCCAGTGCATCATTCACCTTCCGAATTCAGACTTTCACTGAACCTAAGAAATGCTCTTATTTCAATGCATAATTCCAAGAATCACTTTACACTAGTCTTGGGTATAGTTTTCCAGTCTGTTTTGCACCTATATGAGTCTCATTAAGGCTCTGTTTTCCATGCTTCCTTCTGAGAGCATCTTGAAAGACAATTAAAAGAGCTCAGCTACATCTGTAATCTGTTATTTGATGCTTCTCTACTCCCTGCTTCCCTCTTGTTGATTTCTTAAGAAGGGCCTTAATTATTTGTTCCACCTCTTTTTCATTTGCTTCTCTGCATTCTTGCTATTTGTCCTTTTTCTTATGCACAGGAGGAAATGCAGTCTTTTCCTACACTTCTAATATTCTCCTCTGTGTTCAAGCTTCCAAACTGACCATTTTGGATGTTGTTTCATATTGGTTCTTCCAGGACTTTAGGATTACATTAAATGTGTTCAGCTGATCTGAAAGCTTCTGGTTTATCTAAGCTGTTTCCACATGGGGCTGAAATCTGACCTTTCTGTGCCTGTATGAGTAATGCAAGTCTCCATCTGATTTGTAGGGGAAAAAAAAAAAGTACTGAGCATTTCAGATGTCTTCCCATCATCTATGGACAGCTTCTCCTTAGCACTGAGGAGGGAAACAATATTTTTGTTAACCTCCATCTCGTGATTGTTTACATAGAGTCAGCTCCTGATGCAGTAGTTTATCAAGGCAAAAACTTGTTTCCATTAAATTCTCACTTATCTCTTGCTGTCCTCAGGAGCTTTAAGGATATCCCTCTTTATGGCTGGAGCCAGCTCATGGGTACCAGCAGCTCATGGGTACCAGCACCTCGTGCAGGATTGTAAAATATACTGATTTTATTTCTGCTGTCACCCAAGAGTGTACTATGGCCTTCAGAGGTACTGTGACATCAATACCAGGCTTAAAAATACTGAGTGCTCTAAGCACAGCCAAACAGAGAGTGTTTTCCTGTGTTACTGCAATACCAGCACAAATCTGGCATCTGTGTTGTGTTCTCAAGTATTTCAAACAAAGATTTCTCATAGGTAAGGGCTAATGCTTCCATAAATCTGCCTATAGTCGGGCATTAATATAAATGATGCAGTAGATTTGCAAAATAGGTAACTATAAAGTTCTGAGCAATGTCACCTTTAATGAGCCAACATCAGAAGGTTACCTGAAAAAACCGTGTCTGTTGAAATGTTCAGAAGAGTAGGATAATGACTTGTGTTTATTTAATGGCTCTGTCAAAAGAAATTCCTGCAAAAGCAACAAGAGTTCACTGTTTTTAGGAAGAATTGGCAGTGACTCTCATTTTTAGTTTGCCTTGTGCTTTCTTTTAGAAGAGATTCTTGTGACCTTTTCTGACAAGCTCTAACACTTCCATTGTTTGCTGCAGGCCTTTGAAATGTGGCAGAGATAGCCTTGGGCCCAGGGAGGTGCGTTTTGCTAGTTCAGTTCACATTTAACAAAGTTAAAAGCTTTGAAAATTGCTATTCCTCATCTGTGGTTTAAGTTGCTTAATTCTGGCAAGCTGCCCAAAGCCCTGAACGTTCCCATCGTGGCAGAGAGCCAGGGATTGTGAAGCAGCAGCATCCTGGTAGCTCATCTGGGCTTCCAGCACAGATGACATGAGAGCAGAGCGCTCAGCCCACACGCCACCGGGCCGGCTGGAGGAAGGAAGGTGGACACAAGACACTGCCTTGTCTTCTGAGAGCACAGAAATGAGGCCCCATCCCTGCATGGCATCTCTTCATACTGTTACATTATAAATACGGGTAATCATCAGAGCCCGAGCTCCGTGCTCGCTCCTGCCTAATGGTATGAGTTCCATTGCTTTTCTTGAGATTTTTAATTGAAAACACGGCGCTCAAGACAAAGATTATGCCACCTCAGGGAAGAGAAGCTAGGTGAGCCTCGGCCAATCCCTTTTTAATAGTTCAGTCTGAGAAGGAGATCACTGTAACTTTTTTCCTGCCTGTACTGACCATCAGGTGAAATTACTTCCGCATAAGTAACCGATTCATTATGTTGTCTCAGATTTGTTTCCCTTTTACCAGTTCATTAACATAATCTTCTCCTTGCAATTAGCTAATAAATTTAGGGCTTCTCAGCCTGATGAGCTGCCCGCACTCCTGTGCAGTCCTGTTCTTCTCTGCTAAGAACATCCACGGGGGAGGTTGTCATCTGGAAATAAATGGTCTGCCTTGCTCTTAATTGATTGCCAAGAGCAGACAGCCTTGTGTCCTGTTGCGCAAACGAGGCAATTGGCCAGCAGTTGATGTGTTGTGAATTTTGGTTCTGAAGGTTTAGAGTTTAGTTCTGAATTCTTGGCTTCTTTCATCCTTTTAATCCCTGACAATGAAAACCAAACCAAAACCCTAAAAGACTCGGCTAAGAAAATGTTACTTCATTACTAGACAAAGTAAAAAGCAAAAGGAGGCTACCAGATAATTACAAAAGTTACAAAATTAAGTACTTAGCAGTAGCCTTTGTTACTGCTGTCTCTCCCATCTTTGTGCACTGGATGCCTGTAGGTTATATACGTGTGCACATTTCAATTGTATGATGGCATACTGCAATTTTCTACCAGACCACTTCCTTGGTGCTCCAAGTAACCAGAGGCAGCCATCTGCAGGCTTGTTTTCCTGCCTTTGCCCAGGTATGGTTTGGAAAAGCTCTTTCCAGACTCCTGGCCATCAAAATATATAACAGGCAACTGAAAACCCTTTTGCATGAAATACTCAGACCTACTTAACCAACTATTAACTTGAGGTGTGTCCCAAGGATTTCACCTTCCTCTTCACCTTGCCACGTTCAAACAGGAGAGCATCATGTCAGCTCAGGCAAATGTTTAAATATTGGGTTGGGATTGGGCATGGGCTGGTTTGGTTGTGCCAAAATGAAACCTGTAAAATGATAAGCAATTTAAAGCTTATGCCTCAGGCTTTTGAGATAAAAGTTTGTATTTTATTGCATATCCACACTAGCTGTAGGCATAACCAGAAGAGTGAGGAAGGCAAAACTTTTAAGATGTCTGCTGCTGATGAAACCTGGAGGTTACCTAAATGCTCATTATTAATGATATATAGAAAATAAATTCAGTGAATCTGTAACTTGTGTCCAGCAGCTGGGTTTTCATATCTCTTTCATTTTTAGGGACAGTAGGAAGCAGAGACATTTTGCACCATGCAAATAGAGAACACAAAGTTAAACAATGTACTCCTAAACTGATCAATTTGTTTATCAGAGTAACAGAATAGCAGAACTAATATTTCTTTCTAGGAAATGTGTGTTTTCTAATACATGTGTGATCTTCCCTTACTAGAAGCAAAGAGCAATGCCACTTGTGTGTCACTAAATTGTCATCCTATGGTGACCTGCTATGTCAAAAATACTTAACAACTCTAAGTAAAGAACATGTCGGCACAACTGGGTCACAATGATATTTTCTCCATTTTTGGAATAAAACAGAAAGGTGTCCTATTCTATCTTTGCAGACTCTTTCCATATTGTATTTGATATTCATGATACTGGTAAAAACCACTTTTTGACTTATGCTCAGACTGTTCCACAGCCCAGAATAAGCAAAATTGAATCCATGTTGGACACATACAGACCTTGCCAAAGGCATAAATTCTATTAAATGAACCATATTCAAATTCTGATATTCCCAGGCTAGTGGGACATTCCTATGGGTGAAGTCCTGTGTTGTTTAAAAAATAAAATTTTAGAATATAATTTTGAGGATATAAACTTTTCTACTTGACTGAAATGTATTTATTGTCTTGTTTCTCTTGCACCTTTATACAGCTTTTCAGACTGTTCAGTTCAGCTGATTTTCCTGGATTTCTACATCCAGCCACATGCTGCACATTTTCACTCACCTACTTGTGCCTTACTTTCTTTTACCTTAGCTTGCATTTTAGTGGTTGCACAATTTTCAGTGAGCCCAGACAGCGTCGTGGTTTTGATAGGGGCACGGGAAAATCCCTTGTATTTTGCTCAGTCAAATAAGTTAGAGGCCAGTGTCTGTACTTGCCTCTTGAGGGAAAAAAAACTTGCTTGTTCATTGTTTGTAGGTCTTCCCTATTCTGACTTGCAGCCCTATCTCAATCTGAGCTTCCTTTCCTGCAGTTAATTACCAGTCCTGGGTTGTCGTCTCAGCTCCTTTGCTCTTCTAGGAGTTGTGTTCCTCAATATAAAACTCAACTCACGTATGTCTTCCACCTGGATTACAAATAGGTTTTTTTCCTTTTCCTCCCTTACTCCTCTCTGCATCTTTCTCTTCTGGGCTTCAACACTCCTGCCTTCTTTAAACACCTCTACCCCCATGCAACCTGTCTACAAGCCCCTGAGGTCCTCCTTGATTTTCTTCTCCTGAGTGTTGGGCTGTGTGTCAGAGATGCAGCTCTACCCTCGCTCTGTGAGCCATCACTGTGCCTGCTGCTGGGTTCCTCAGAGCAGCAAAAACACCTATTTGAGTATTTTTAAGTGTGGTGATGCAGCCTAATTCTTTAAGCTATTGTCCTCTTGTTAGCATAGAGTAATGGTCTGATGGGATAATCTCCCAAGAGAAAAAATGCATACACTATCAAACATATCAACTGAGCTTCCAGAATGTGTAAAAAGAAGAACAGAGACTTGAGTGCTTTTGTTGAGTGTGGAACGAAGATATCCTGAAGGCAGTGCTGACTCCAGCTGCTCAGCCCATGGGCACGAGGCTGCGTTTGGGTCGGAGCTCGGGGAGCTCCGCGCTCGCCGTGGCTGCTCCATGGCTGGACAGGAGCCACTTGTGCTGGATTCCATAACCTGTTATCCGTGAGCAGCTCTGGCAGTCTGGTGGGGATATCTCAGGATTTTTAGTTGCATTTCCAGCCGAGTTTGCAGGGACATCAGCTGCTGAGCTCAGAAAGGCAAGTCATGGCTGCTGTGTCGTTCGGAAGAAGTGTGTAGTCAATGCTGAAAAGAATGATGCAAGAAAAAGGTTATTAAATTTTCATTTCATCTGATTAGTTCCTACCAATCATGTGGAGCAAATACATGCTGGAAATAGGCACTTGGTAGTAATTGTGTTTGCACCACGCCAGTAATTAGTATGTCCAACATACTGATATCAAAAGAAAATGTTTTGCATGATAATTTTTTGCACACACATGAAAAAGAAACTAAAACTAACATTTGTTAACTCCTCTGAAGGCATGTCAAGTGCTCACACACAGTTCTGCCTTTTCTTCTGTATTTCCATTGTGTCTGGAGTTGAATGCTTTTATCATAGATTAAATAATGAAGGCTTTGACGCAGGTGGTGATTAGGAGCATAACATTGTCATGGTATTAACTTCACCTTTATCAAAGAAACACGGACTAATAAGTGTGGAAAGAAAACCTTATACAATTTCTACTAAATCAGGTAAGAGAAGAGAAAACTGTGCGTGTTATGCACATTATGCATGTCCTAAATCTTCCGTATTCTGGAAAAAGTGCTTTTAGAAAATCTAACGTAAGTGGAAAGACAAACGCAGAAAAAGGCTCCAGATGTTCAAAGAACTGCAGTCCATCTTCTTAAACACTGATAATTTTAGAATAAATTTTTAAATAAAGTGTGAAATTCTGCTAAATTTATTGGCTTAATACCTTTGTATTTCATTCTTTAAAACCTGGTTTTAAATTCAGTTGCATCTTCAGTTTGTTAGATAAGTAATTAAAGTAAGGTAATTCAAATGGCAATATTGCCTAAGGCAATTTCAGAGTTAATCAGAAAGCATTTAGGTGGTGACTGGAAAATCTACCATTTTTGTTGAGAGTTTCACCAACAAGTATGAAGTCTTTATAATTAACAGTTAATATATCTGGTAAGTAGTGCTCTATGATTGGAAGAAGTAGCTTTTTGCATTAATAATTTGTTAAAATATCACCTTTCCAGTATTTAATAATGCTATTTTGGTTATTTTCTCTCAGTAGTGTTATTTCCATGTATGTAACTTACAATAGCAAATATATTTTAAGTAACATAGCACCTTAAATTTGAGGTCATTGATTAGTTACTGGATTTTGCTTCAAGTTTGTAAAGAAAGCAAGAGAAAAACACCATCTTTATTACTTCACTGAATCTGGAGTAACAGTCTGGCAACTCCTATGCAATATTTCTTTCTCTGATTAAAATCTTGTGTGTGGTAGTTTATAATTTATTGCTGCTTTTCCTTCCCTATTTTGTATATCCCTGTTAATTCAGTGTATTTGGAGATATTTGTCTTGTCATTAATGGATTCGTTCATGCCGATTTGAATTGTTGACAGGATTACAAAACGTAAGCACTTTCTAACAAGTTATTTTGTACATATGATGTGGCGTTAAAAAAAAAAATCTCAGCAAGGTGTACCTTTTGCACTTTGTAAATGAGTTAGCAGTGCTTCTGTCTGTGAGGAAGTTGTGTGTTTATGCAACAGCTTTTTAGAGCTGATTGTGACAGTAAATGAAAAATTACTTCCCTGGCTCTGTGCACTTTTTTTCTCCCCCAGAAGCAGTGAAAACAAATGAGTTGATAGCAGCTAATTGCTGAGCACTGACAGGCTTCAGTCAAGGGGGGGCATCGTTGGTCTTTCACAAATAGACAATAACAAGTAAATCCATTTGACCATAAACTTAAGTGGCTGTGATATAGTAAATTACTTGCTCTTAATTTGTCTTAATTTGGGAACTCTCTAGCTCTAAAGTGCATCAAGAGCTTGTTTGTTTTGTATATATGCTTTTAATGATATTACAGTGAAAGAACAGAGGATCTCAGTTCTTTCACTGTAACTCAAATGTAGGATTTGCATCAGTCACATTCTGCCTGTTTGATTAGATCTAAGAAGTTTTTAAAGTGACAGTATTTTTCTAGGGAAATAAATGTGTATGTCTTGAGAACATCTGCTGCAATCAGTATGCTGAATTTGAGGAGCAGGGGAGTGTCTGACAAATTCTAAATGCCTGAAGTGTTCTATTTTATTTCTTGGTTTATGCCCACAGAAATGCTACTAAAAGGGTCAAAATAACTTTTTTTTTTAATGGTTGTTATTAGCTAATGATGGTTGTTAGCTACTGACACTTGTTAGAAACCACCCTCTGATAAGAGTTTTCATCCAAAATTCGTTTTTCTTGTAGAAAAGCTAAAGCCTGGAAGAGGCAGAGCTTTGGGTGCAGTTGGAAGAGGCTGTTCAGAAACATGGTGCCATAATTACCTTTATGCAATTGCTGAAAGAGCACCAAAAACTGTCCTCAGCAGCCTGTACCAGAGGAATTCATCAGTCCTGTGTCATGACTTGGATTGTGAAAGGGCTCGTGGGGATGCTTTCCCATGGCTGCATTTTGGGAAGTGTTTTCAAGGCTGTGTGTCACGGGCTGTGCAGGGCTGTGCTGTGTTTCAGCACGGCTGTTTCCACTGGTACAATCCTTGGCCTCTTCCCCCGTGTAGATCTGGAATCCTGTATATCTGCATCCTTGGGAGACAAGCGCCTAGGGCGACAACTGTAGATAATAACTCGCGATTTGTGTCTTTTGCAAGTTACAGTCATTGTAAACTGACAGCTGTGAAGGACCTAAACTCACATCAAAGGATACAGATCATCTAGTTAGGTCAATTAATGTTAATTCTCATCTTCCATTAAATTCTTTTATCTTCTCTCTTTTTCTTTTCTTTTTTTTTTTTTTTCCAGCCAAGCCCAATACCAAGTCCTGTTTTGGGGAGAAAGCCAAATGCTAGTCAGTCATTGCTTGTGTGGTGCAAAGAAGTTACAAAAAACTATAGGGGAGTGAAGATCACCAATTTCACCACGTCGTGGAGGAATGGTTTATCCTTTTGTGCAATATTACATCACTTTAGACCAGACCTAATGTAAGTTGTATACTCTTTGCCTGCATAAGTTAACTCTCACACAAATACTGAACAATTTCTTAACTTGAAAATCAAATACCAGTGCATTTTAGGTGCTGAACTGTTTTCACCCTTTGCTTCCAAGCAGGGAACCGTCCTTTCTAAGAAACCAGGTTTATGAATGCTCAAACTTTGCGACCTCTTTGCTCTCCCTTGTTGCATAAACAATTATTTCTCCCCTCTCTGTGATTTGTTTTTCTTCTTCTTAATCTTATACAAAGAACTGACTTCAAGATGATTATGAGAATTGCGCCAGTGTTGAAATGAGATGAGAGGAATAAGCTCTTTGTATGCTGACAAGGACGGATTACCTCCTGGTAAATTTGGTTGTCAAGGCTGGCCTCTAGTCCCTGCCTTAACTTCTTTTTAGATGGAGAGCTTCAGGCAATGAAACATGTAATCGGTGTTTATTTATTTATTTATTTATTCCTTTAATTTTCCACACTATTAGTTTTGTTGATTGAATTGCTGTGAAATTGCTAGTTACTGTATGATATTATTGTATGTCAAATTTTTAGATTTAGTTTGTTTTAAAACTGCTGCTTTTATCAAATACTGTATATACCCACTGTGCCATTTTCCCCCTCAGTGACTACAAGTCCCTGAATCCTCAAGATATTAAAGAAAACAACAAAAAGGTAAGAACTTCCAGGCAGAAAGCAAAAAAAAAGAAAAAGCCAAAAAAACCAACCAAACCAAAAACAAAACCATAGCCTCAATTTTGACTTTGCTGCAGGTTTTTATTAATTTTGGGGAAGCGTGGTTGTTCTGTGAGGTCATGCAGCTGCTCACAGAAGGGATTCGGGCTCCCGCGGCTCCGATCGGACGCGTTATTGACTCGAGTTTGTCACGGATTTAACATTCACCACAAGTGCAAGGCTGGCAGTGGGGTTTAATTCTGTATGGCCTCCGTTAACTGAGAGCAGGGGAAGGGCCTGGCCAGCCTCCTGTGAGCACTGCTCTGGTTTTTCCAATGGAAAGAATGGGAAATGTGCCTGCTCTTGGGCTGTGGCACACGAGGCTTCTCACTGCTGTTTTAACAAGGCTCTGGGAGCTGGGCAAGGTTGATGTTGCTTTGATGGTGATTGTTGTCTTTTTAAAGATGAAATTTTACACCTACTCTTACCCTGCATCAGCTGAATGAAGTGGTGTGCACAGCAAGAGAGGTTTAGCATAAAAAGTGTTGAGATATTACTTTACACATAAATTAAATGCTGGCAAAATAGTTAATAGCCTTGTGCAGTGCAACTGTTTTGAACCACTCTTTGTAGGTGCAAGATATAAAAAGTTTCTCTGAACAAGCAGGAATTCAGTTTGGTGATCACCAGAAGACTGTTTATTTCTGCTCACTATTTTAGATATGTTACAAGCTTCAGTTGGGCCCTAGGGACATGTTTAGAAATTAGAATTTTCATGTGAGTCACTGATAATAAATTTGTTCCTGAAGATCATCTGAAAATTGTTTTAAGTATATGCCTTCTTAAAGCTGTGATTTTATTTTTATACTGCTTTAAAAGGCACTAAATTTAACTGGGATGAAGGTATAAAAATATACTTTGAATAAATTAACCAAGTTCAATATTATATAGCAAACATATCTACAATCTAGTATTATTTACTTATGTGGAATTTCTGAAAGTGCTTTATTAAAATTCATTTTGTTTATATTTTAATGTGCCCACACACTTATGTGTTAGGGAGTCACTTGTCTTTAATTTAGTACTTAAGTATTATAAATAATGAAATATCTCTGAGCTGCTGCTATCTAATGAGTATTTGACTGATGATATTTTTTCCATAATAATAGGAGGACTTATAATGACCTAAGTGGATTATCTGTGACATCACAGTATTTTCTGTGACCATATGTTTTCGTACTTCAAGTTTTGTTGAGCGTCTGGCCTAATTAAACTGGATTATAAAAAAGAAAGAATAGATTATTAATTAAAAATGTTAGCAGTATGATCAGTGATCTTTTTTTTTTGGGAAGCTGTAATGGCAAACTGAACTTTTTAGCCTGTCCTTCTATCAGGATATAGTTCCCAGAATTGAAGACATAGTGATTGTTGTTATTGGGCAGCTTTTCTCTTTCATCACTTTGCCAGCCTTTGCCTGACAGCTACACCGAGTATCTCAGTTGCTTCCTGCAGATTTATTTCCTGGTCTCACACAGTTCTGCCAGATAACCCCGTGTGCCCTTGGTTGGAGTGAATGCAGCACTGCCAACAATGGCTGCCTGCAAATTCCATGCAGATATGTAACACATTGGACAATGATTCCTCCTAACCAATTAAAATAACATCTTTGGATGAATAGGATGATTTTCTTTGTCTGAAGCAGCTCTTTTTTTTCTTTTTTTCTTTTTTTTTTTTTTAATGTTTTTCTGCCTCTCCTTCTTCCCAAAGGAAAACCACAGATTAAAGGTTAACCCATAGGAGTGTATATTTTAGAAGTGCGTAACCTTGTTTGTATTTTAATTTAAAAAAAAAAAAAAAAAGAGGAAATCTTAAGATTTCTTAACAACTGTTTCAGTGCAAATACTGTGTATAATTAGGGATGGAAATGCACTCTTAAAAAAGGCATGTCATCAGAGGTTCTTTATAACACACACCAACCAATTGGGTGCTGCCACTGATGCTGAATAAAAAAGGGTATTTACCTGTGACATCTGATCTTGGCCAATATGTCAGTGTGTTACAGAGTTGGGAAATGATTGGAATACTGCCTGTGGTGCCTGTGCTGATGGATCCCAATTGATGTCTGTCAATCAGCTTGTCAGTAAATTAAAAAAAAAAAAAGAAGAAAAATACTTCAGTGGGAGATGGATAAATAGGCTTAGTGTCCTGAATATACATATATTAAAAAAATCCCAAACAACTACTACATTGGCATCAGTCTGAATTGGAAGGTATTTTTGGTGCACATTGGAAATTCAAATTTCTACCAGGAACAAAAGAGAAACCAGGATTATCTTTGAGAAAATTACAAACATTACAGGGATACTTTCCCAGCTGGTCTAAAGAGTTGTGCTTCTCCTTAAATCTCAGATGTAGCTAACCATCCATATTGCCTTCCTAGTAGTGTTAAACTGCTAATTTGATTTAATATGTCCATTTGATTATTACTAAATCATAATTAAATATAAATTACTGAAAAATTATTAAAATTACAGCATGCTGGCATTATAGTTCCTTATCAACAATAGAAATATTTTGTGTTGCTAATAACATGTCCTGCACTTTAAAAATATAAGCTACTCAACAGGACTTGGGCTGGATCTTTGACAAGATGAAGGAATGAGAAGCAGAAGGGCACAACAGTATGGTTCTAACACTGAATTTCTGGTTTTAATTATTGTTTAGAGAAGCTTGTTTAATTTATGGTGTGGGTATATCTTTTGGATGTTCAATTGGCACTTTTGATTTTTATGATACTCCCCAGTTCTTTCTAACAAATTCCTCAATACATTTGAACATGAGTGATCATCTTAATAAAATATTCCATTTTTAAAAGGAATCCTTTTAAATCATGTATTTAAATAGAAGAATGAAGACTTAAAGGCATAGTATTGAGTCAAAATGGAAAATATTCCTTACCTTGAAACTGGAGTTAATGTTTTTATAATAGTTGTTCATGCTCACCACTACAATTCATAAAAACAAGTCCTAAGAACATATCTAATTGCATGTGTAGGAGATGCTTGTTGGCATCAGTAGGATCATGTAGAAGCAGAGTTAAACATGCAGAGTAGTAAATATTTGTAAAAAATGAGGCTGAGTTATGCCTCTGTTTAACAAAAATAATTTGACTTTGAAACTTTACTGTTAATACCATGTTACAACTAGTTAGAAATATGATGTATTTATAAATATGCTGGAATATCAGGAAGCTCCCAGCTTTTCTAGTAGTGAAGGACAGCCCATCACATGGTGCTGCATGGACACATCCAGAACACACAATTGCTGTTTCTAGAGCTACTGTCTGTAGAATACTGGCATGCCAATCTGCATATCTAGTGTACTTTGAAAGGAGAGAAGCAAAAATGTGGATGGGAATGAGAGGGGATGGGAAATAGGTGTCAGGCATCAGCAGGAGATAACTGTGTTTAATCCCAGGCATCACTAGAAGAACAGAACAGCTAACAAAAAAGTGATTGCAGCTGTACTGAGAATATCCATCATTCCAAATTCAGTCCTGCTGTTGTGTTACTTCTAAGCAAGTACCTTTCCTGATAGTCCTGAAACGCTGTCCCCACCTTCATTTTATAGACCCTGGGAGGTACTCATAGAATTTAGTTTTATTAGCATGCAAATAAGAAATTGCGAGTATAAAAGGAGTTTAGGTCAAGTTATGTCTCTGGCTGCCCTGGCTGCCATGCCTGTCCTTAAGTCCTGTCAATTCTTCAGATGGTGATTCCCACTGCCTGCAGTGTGAGGTAACAAGTTATTTATGCCCCTGAGTCAGCACTGGCCCACTTAGCAAACACATCCTGGCCTTACCTTTAGTGCCCAGACAGCACGGATGGCTCGCTGTGTGTCCATGCCCAGCCTGGTTCCTGCTGTCCTAGGAGCATCCATCATTCCTGGTATCTGCCATGCCTCAGGCTGCCCCCCAAATCCCTGCACTGCTCTCTGGGCTCCCCACGTCTGTTCAGTTCCACCCATCTTGTCTCCCTCCCCTCCTCAGCCCCATCCTGCTCCTCCAGCTCCGTGTCCCAAGGTGCTGTAAGTGACAGCTGTCCCTCTTCTACCATCCAGGTTGCTGCCATTCCCTCCCACCTATCACTTTGCTGTTGTTCTGCTCCATCTGGACTTTTGTATCAGCAAATACATCGGTTCATGTTTGCCTCTGCTGCTCCTATATCTAAGCACAGCTCTGTATTTATAAATGCCATAACAATCTCTCATAATAGTAAACCTTCCCAAGAAATACCACACCAAATACCAGCAATGATTTAAGGCCAAATCATTTTGTATGGGGAGAGCCAGAAGAGCTTAAAAATAAATTATTCAAACATTTCTATGTCTAGATAAACTCTGTGAATCATTTGTTATAGTGTTATAAAAAGTACTTTACCTGAAGTGCTTTGGAAAGTTATACCTGAGCATGAGGGGAGGCATACAAAATTTCAGGAAGATGAATTCCAGCTTTTGGAAGCAGAGTTTGAAAAGCAGCTGAAACGAAAACTATTGGACCACTGAGTAGGGAATGACATTGCAAGGAGGAGTAGATAGCCTCCTTTTCTCAGAGCAAACAAAATATCTGGGTCTGCCAGGAGCAAGCTAGCCCAGCCCCACAGTCTGTCTCACTGTTGAATACTTAGTGATATCAAAATCAAGAGGATTAAAAAAAACCCAAAACATAATTGTTTTGTTTTTTTTTTCCTGTATTCTTTTAAGACTAAAGAAATTAAGGAAAAATGTAAAGTTGAAGAGTTGAAGCCAGTGATGTGTGTTAGTGTTTCCTTGTGAAAGGACAGTTCTCTCATCCATGTCTTAAATTTAGCATCTGCTTTTGTTCAAACCAGTGTAGGATCAAGTGTGAACACTGTAAGCCCCTTCAGGAGAGGGTGAAAAGGAGCTGCAGGATTCCTGGGGGAGGAGAAGCCCACATGCTTTAACTGAGTGCATCTATGCTAACAGGAGGCCTTTTAAAGACTTCCTTGAAACACAATATTGTCTTCCAAGGTTAATCCAGGATACTAATAATTAATTGTAAATTGAGAAACGGCTTTAATTCTTCAAAACTAGAAAAACCTGATGCACCAAGCCCACTCACTTAAAGGGCCAGCAGTAAAAGGAGACAATGTGGCCTCACAAAGCGGGAGGGTTGCAACTGTTTAGCTTTTAGAAAGTAAAGTGAAATGGGAATGATTTTCACTCTCTCTTTCTTACAAATTTAGCAACAACAAATGTTTCTAAAATGCATTTCCTTGATGGATTAATGTGATTTATGTCTAGTGTCAGGTAATCTGCAGTGGTGTTCTTTTTGACTATCTGGACATAGTTTTTCATCAGCAGGAATCACTGCAATTACATGACCAATAGAAGGCAGAAGGTTGATCATCAATGATAAAGCTCAAGATGGATTAGTGTCGTGTTTCTTATATCTTTGTTCCTTATCTTAAAAAGCCATCCTGAGTTCCTTTTTTTTTTCTGGTCCAGCTCTTAAACTTTTTTTGTTTGCTTGTTTCCTGCTACTTGAGTGAGAACCATTTAAGATATTGGTAGGTTTTCCTAGTGCAAGAAGAAGGGCTTTCAAGCTGCAGTTTCATGAATAGCTGGTTACCCATAGAAGTGTCACAATTTTAAGTAACAAAAGATTTTTGTGTAGTATGGCATTGAAGTATGTTAAAAATATTTAAAGCAATGCCATGTGAGTGTTTTTGCTGGTTGCATTCTCTCAGTTTGCTTTGCTGTGAAGTTGTCTTGGGACATACGTAGAAGCCATCAGGACAAGTCAATGAGCTGGATGTTGGACAGTGCACCAGAAAAGTAGCAATGACTATAATGAAGCCAAAAGAATAATAAGTAATGGAGTCAGAGCCGTGTTCTCCCTGTAATAGTGAATGTATTTTCTGTAATACTGGATGTATTTTAGGCTTCTTATTTTGCCTGAAACTTCCATTTGCATTCTTGAGATGTTACGACGGGTGAGAAACTGCCGCACTGTGATCTTTATTTTGTCTGTCTTCCAAGGCTTACGACGGCTTTGCCAGCTTGGGGATCTCGCGGCTGCTGGAGCCCTCGGACATGGTTTTGTTGGCCATCCCTGACAAACTGAGTGTTATGACCTATCTCTATCAGATCAGGGCTCATTTCTGCGGGCAGGAGCTGAACGTGGTTCAGATCGAGGAGAACAGCAGTAAGAGCACGTACAAAGTGGGGAACTACGAGACGGACACGAACAGCTCCGTGGACCAGGAGAAGTTCTACGCGGAGCTGAGCGACCTGCAGCGGGAGCCCGAGCTGCAGGCGGGGGACAGCGCCTTGGCGGACTTGGCCTCGCAGGACGACTCCGTGTTCGTGACCGACAGCGGCGTCGGCGAATCGGAGAGCGAGCATCAGACTCCCGACGACCACCTGAGCCCCAGCACAGCTTCCCCTTCTTCCCGCAGGACTCGCAGTGACACGGACCCCCAGAAATCCCAGCAGAGCTCCGGGAGGACTTCCGCGTCTGAAGACATCGGGAAGTGTAGCGGCGCAGACACGACGCAAGTGCAGCCTGTGTTGGGAAGGAAGAAGCTGCTGATAAGTGACACTTTAGACTTCAGTGACTTAGCACATGTCAGTGATCAAAAAGAGGATATGTCTCCCACTGTTGCTTGTGAAGATAACAACAAGAAGAGACACCAGAGCTTAGACAGTACCCCTGGTTTCTCAGAGCAAGAAAAGCTGGGATGTATAGGATCCACAGAGAGCACAAGAGCAGATCCCAGTTCGCCTGTCACAAAACCAAGTTTGTCTCCTACTTCTAAGCCTGGATACTCCTATAATATGGATACAGATCTTGCAAAGAAACCACATGCTTCTCCGAGGCAAACAGAATCCGATTCTGACAGTGATGCCAGAACAGCTTTAAATCATGCAGATCAAACTGCAAAAACAGCCCAGGTAAGACATTTGGGTCTGTGAATTAGGAAGGAGGTGCTGTTCAAGTTGTTTCTCTGTGTTTGTAATTTACACCAAATCTTCGGCATAAATGGTGAGGTGAGAAGTGTATTTTTATTTTTGGGCAACAAATATTTTGCCTGAGAAGTAGGTGGTGCTGAAAAACAATCATTACATGGAAAACTAATTTACAGAAATTGTCCCACTGTTGATCTTTGCAATCTCTCTCCAATTAAAGGAATTTATGTTCTCAGCTATCTCAAAGATGGCTCCAAAGCTTTTGTCACTGTCTGTTGCAACTCATTTTCTCTTGAGTCTTGCATACTGAAGCAAAAACTGGAAAAATATATCAATTCATTAGGAAATGTAAAGCCTTGCATACATTAAAATTAACTAAAGAGAATTCAAAATCTTGTCTGGGAAATCATAGAGTCTCATGAACATAGCCAGGATGGTGAGGTAGAAACTCCAAACTGTTAAATTATGCTTTTTTCCATTGAGCAGCCTAAGGCATGTTACTTCACCACAATGTCATTTTTCTTTCTATAAAGATAACAGTATATGCCCACCTACCTTGCAGATTATTGTGAGAATGGAAGTTGAATATTATATATATGCTGAGTATTATCAATAAATCATGTCATCATAAAAATATGTAAAACATGGTATCACCTCCACATACAAAAATGCCAAAGCAGGATTATAATTTTACTCCTGTGAAGAGTTTTCTTGAGTTTGGGCTTTGTGCCATTAGCTCTGGTAAGAAAAGAATATATCCAGTCTTCTGGTAGTATGAATTGCTTCAAATATTTTTATGGGTTTTTTTTCTGAGTAAGCACCATAAAGATCATTTTATTGCAAAAGAAGCAGTGTGTAGATGAGTGATAATGGCCAAATTCTTGGTTCCAGAGTCAGCTAATTTCTTTCCTTTAATCACTGAAGTCTTGTGAGGTTTCTTTTCACCTTCTTCATCATTATCATCATCATCATCATCATGGTCATCATCATCATCTTTGTGTACTAGATGAGAAAGGAACAGCTTGGCCCATACAGAATGAAAAAGCAGGAGGAGACAGGATTTGCTCTCTATGAAGATTTTCATGGGCAAGGGTGTAACAACAGGCCAAGGAAAAGCAGGAGTTGGCTTTAAAGGCCGTTCTTAGTTGTTAATTATTGGTGCATTTGCACATGGCAATAAAACCTCAGATGTGAGGCTCCCTCTGAACCTCCACTCAGATGTTGGTTAGGGTCAGGCAGCTCCATTTCCACGGGGCTGCTGCAGGAGCACAGCAGGCTGTGCCAGCTGTCCCAGCCCTGCTCCATGTCACGGCCTGGAGATGCATTTTCCCACTCGTCACAGCTGACCTTGACGAGGAGACCATCCCTTGGGAGTGTGTCTGCCTGGGAGCTGAGTTCTCGTGTTGCAGAACCCCTTTTGCTATCTCTGCTCTTAAAGGAGACCCAGTCCTTTGTATGAAGAAGGGACTTTCTTGTGCGTATCCATAAATGCAGTAGAAGCAGATACTTTTGCAGGGTTTTTCACCTTGTACCCAGCCTCTTTGTGCTCGATTTAAGTTGTAAGTGAGTGGTACCCACATAAGTAGCCAACAAAGCATTTTTGTTGTAGCCATATTTGCATACATATTAAAGTAAATAAGTAAACACATAGCACGTTTGACATGGCTTCTGTGAAGCCATTTGAGTTTTTTTCCACAGTTGAAGTTTAAAGTCATTTAATGTTGATAGAAATTAAGTTTTAAGGGGAAGGAAGAGAACTCCTATTTACATTTTAAAGGCCTATGACTTTTTTTTTGTTTTACATTTTGATCATCTTTTCATTTCTGTAGAATGCTCTGTCACCTCATGAAGACATAATTCATGTGGCTCCTGACCTTTATTGTGTAGGAAGGCCGCTGGCTATTAACTACTGTATAAACCTTGGGTGCCCTGAGGCTGCCTTGCTGTTAATTATATTTCTTTATTTTTAAGCAACGTATGTTGTCAAGACAGGAAGAACTTAAAGAACGAGCGAGAGTTCTGCTTGAGCAAGCAAGAAGAGATGCAGCATTAAAGGCAGGGAATAAACAGCTAAGCAGTGCCCTCATCCCAGCCCGCAATAAGCAGCTGAACGATGTAAGAAACACTGGCCACTCTCGCAGTTGGCAGAGTTAAAATGCATTGTGTGTGCTGTCGTGGGGGGAGGCATGTCCTTGCAGAACATTTCTTCTCTTTGCTGTGTCGGGTGTCCTTCATTCACTGCTAAAACCTGTTTGTCCTGATGTCATGGCCAACAGAGAAGTGCCTCCCACTTCCCTGGAAGCTGAAGTCTGGGAGCATCTTCTTTGATTGGCCCTGCAGTTTCTGGTGGGGTGAAACTCAAACAGTACTTGTTAAAGGATAGTGAAGTAATTTGTGCTATTTCTGATTGCTTCTCTTTCAGTTAATGTAAATCATTTCCTTGAGCCTCTGATGTGAGCTCCTTGCTGCTTTAGAAGTGTTGTTGCAGTGAATGGAACTGCTTGTGTCAGTCAGTAAAAGAGTTGATGAAACAAATCCTTTTCATCACCAAAGTTGATTGTGCTGGTGAGGGGAAAGTGGAGCTGGGGAATGAGCTCTGGTGTTGAAGCAGCTGTGGTTGCATCTCCAGTGGCTTCCATGGTGACCTGGAAGGATCCCTACTCTCTGGAGATGAAAGCTAATTAATTTTTATGCAAACCTTTGCAATGCAGGTTTTGTGATTCTAACTGTTGCACATTAGAGACTGTACTGGCAGCTGAGAATGTAAATATAACTGTAAAATAATGATTCAGAGGAAGGCTGGAATCTTTACAGATTCCCACCTTTCAGAGCTGAGTCCTGAGGGGCAGATTCTGCTTTTTTCAGGAATGGGATCACACAATAAAAAAATGAAGACAGTCATTTACACATTTCATTTTCTTAACTCCCTTGGATCCATGCTGGTTCTTGTTTTTTCCTCTCATAGACTGATACTTCATTTTACTTTGAAATATATTTGTATATGCAGACAAGTCTTATTTATATACTTATTTGTATAATATACATAAAATATTTTTTATTACTATGTTTTTTAAGTTTTTCCCAGATATGTATATTTTAGTATAAATTTCACTTTAGATTTTTTTAAAATTATCTTTTCATAGAGAAAAAGGCATTAGAGGGGAGTTACTATAGGCAACTACTCAGGCAGAAACAACTGTAATTAAAGTTGCCTAACATTTTTTATTACAAGCTCCTATTTTCAAAGGTTTTACAACTTTGCTAGTATTTCATTGTTTGAGCTAAAATCTTCCCTGTCAGCTCTTCTGCCCCAGGGTAATATTTTAAATTTTTTTTTAATGTCAAAAAAACCCGTTCATCTCTTTCTCTGTATTAGGTTTGACAAAGCATTGTTTTACTCATATTAAGAACAGATAAAACTTGAAAAGATGGTTAGATTCTCTTGAAAAATCTATTCAAAACAGTCAAAGTTGTGTTAATACCACAGTCTTGTCAGAGAGCCTTGAAGTTCAGAAAGGTTCCTGAGTGTCAGTAGAAGTTGTCTGCATGGACACTGCCCGGCAAGAGCATCTTTTACCATTGCTCTCCTAAGGATTGAGGCCCCTTCTGATGCAGGTCACACTATTGGGAAGCAAAACTTTCTCTTTTAGCCTCAAACTCCTGCTAATGAAATCCAAACAGGAGTAAAAGGAGCTGCCCCAGTGGCATGCAGAGAAGAGGTGCCCCGGGTAGGTGGTGTGAAGTTAGACAATAATGAAGAAGGTGTCCAGGCCATGAAAACCAGCTGGAGGGTATGAGATGGTGAGGGCTTTTCAGGGTGAGAGTTAGGACTGCCAGATTACCCATGGGACCTTATTTCATTTGTTACAGAAGCTGAAAAATTAATTAGAAGCTTGCAGGAAAGGGAAGGGCAGTTTTTTAGGACAGCTTTGGCAGAGCCAAAGTTTCTTGCTGCAACCATCAGAAGCTCAAGGACAATTGTCCTGGAACAAATGGTCCTGGCCCATGTGAAATCTGGGCACTCTTGATGAGTAATTTGTCATATAAGAATGACAGAAGCTCCTCAGCCCTGAAGTGTGTCATGGAGATGTGATTTGGAGACTCTTACAGTTGGCATATAATAATTTACATGATGTAAAGCTGTGTATAACATGTATGTATATGTTACATACATATCCCTACATGTGCATATTCTGAAAGAGAATGCACGTGTGCATCAACATATATAGGTGTAAGATAAAACACATTGATTCCCATTTTCCTTCAGCATACTTGATATTAGTAGAGATGAGGCGTTTCCATTTGATGTAGTTCTGCCAGTTTTCTACAGGTCATTGTTCATTTGATTGTTAACATATAGCACAGACTTATTTCTATTCATGGCTTTTTGGTCATTAAGGTTAATAATAAGAACTTTGACTCAAAGCAGTGTTGTATGTGTCAGTGTGCAGTAATGTGTAGTAGCGTGCTATCCAAATGAGAGTTGTGATAATGAGAATCAGCATTTAGTAGTGGAAATTGGCCGAGGCTCATTTTCAGGATGGATTGAGATTCAAAAGAAAATGGTTTGAAACAGGAAGATCTAATTTTAAATAAGAAAACTTCGAAGAGATAGTTCAGAGGCAATACTTTTGAAAGTAACTCTTGAAGTTTGCAATTGCACCTTTTCCGATACCTTTTCAGAAAGGGCTTTTAGCATCCTACTCTTTCTGACTGTGCTGCCAGATGAAGCCTGTGCAGTCCTTAGTGACTTTAGAAAAGCCTCATCCCTAGGCCTTGCTGTGAGCACTTTGCATGTGTCATGAGGCAGCCAGGATTTCTGCTTTCCCAGTGAGCAGCTGACAGCAATCACCTGGACAATGAGCGCACTGAGGAGGGGCAGTGGTGCTGCTCAGGGTCAGCAACAGGGAGGAAGTTTCCAAATCTCTACCATGGCCATAAATGCAGGTTTATTTGGTGTGTGCTGCCTGATTTGTTTTAGTAAAAGTCCATTTTGAAAAACACAGTGTTGCGGTTTCTCCTCTGAGCGCAGAGTACAGCCTCATTTCTCCCATTTCTTCCCTCCTTGCAGCATGGTAGAAGTTATTTCAGTGTTATGTCTGCTTATTTGGTGCTTCTCAGAAGCCTTCAGTCTCAAGCTGTATGCATACCAGACAGCATGTGAAGGTATGTGTGCAGGTATTTGAAGTCTGAGAGGAGACTGCGTTGATCAGAACCGCCTTGAAATCATGCTTATGGTTTGGGAGGATCATAGCTGTGTCATGAAAATTGATGCAGCCCTTTGGAGACTGGAAGAATTAGCTTAAGAGCTCTGTGAACAGAGTTACTGATCCCCTCGTGGATCCCTTTCTCTATGGTAGATTTATAAACAGCTCAGCCTTTCTGCTTGCTTTCTTGATGTATGTGTGCATGTGGTGACTCTTTTACGAGATGCTTCTGTCATTTGCAATCTGATATAGCAGCTGTAATCACTTAGCTTTTAACCAGGAGAGCCTTTTTATTAGCTTACTCATTTTTATTTAACTTGCCTTTGCTCATGGTGAATATCACAGGGCTGGAAGGGACATATCTGCTCCCAGCAGATGCTGTAAAATATCAACCTGTAGTGATGGTTGTTAGCAGCGGCAGCTTGGCTGGAATGTGATGTTGGAAAGGTGAGGAGACTGGAGCTGGGCTATGTGACCCATCCGACAAAGTGACAGGCTAGAGGGGACCACAGGGAGTGGGAAATATTCAGCAGTCATGGGCCTAAAAGGCCTTTCCAGGAGGGGAATCCTCATCTGCAGAACATGGGATGGAATCTCTCATTCTTAAATCGCAGCATAACTCTGCTGTCAGCAAATATTTGTAAAGGCTGTTGGCAAAATCTTCCTATTTTCTTTTAGTGACTGGGCCACATAAAGAATGGAAATTTACTGCAGCTATCATTTACTCTCCAAACTCAAATGGCTATGGTTATGGAGTCAGCATGATTACAGAGAATGGAATTAGGAGTTAAGAAATGCACAGGCAACTTTAATTAACCTCCTTTGTGTATATGCATTATGATGTAGTCTTTAATTATGTGATCACATACTATTTTCCCCAAAGCAATTGTGTCTCATTTTCCTCAGAGGATAGAGGTGATGTAGAAGGCTGTTTGTCCAGGGGACCTCTGTGCTTTTGATTGCAGAAATTGAAAGGTGTACAACAAACCAAGCAGGGACTGCACGGAGTGAAAAGATGAGGTCATGGTTAAGGTGCTTGAAAAAATGAAATGTACTTCTGCCTTTACCCGAGTTCTGATCAGTGCCTCTAAGTCGTTTGAGCCAAATATCCTCCAGGTGGTCACTATTTGTTGTGTCCTTCCTTTCTGGATCGCTTTGAGGCAAAAGTTTGATTTGCAGATATATTGAGCATCCAGGTCTGTCAGGGAAATCAATTGGAGCTGTGCTTGAGACCTATAAATGGCTGTAAAGCTTAGTATAGTGAAAAAAAAATCCAACTAATAGGCTTCCCAGAGCAAGCACCCAGCGACAGATCCCTTTAGCTGGATCTCTCCTCTCAGTTCTCATCAGAAGAGCAGGGTAATAACTCTTCCACGGCTTGCTGGGAGAAGGGAATGTGATTAATGCTCTTGAGGCTCTTAAATACCACAGAGGTGGGCACTGTGGAAAGAAATCAAGAAATTAACAATTCTGTCTTCAGAGCAAGATTTGAATATCGTGGTGTAAAGGATAATGCTACGTGCTGATGGGCCTGCATATTGAGCAGTGAAAATAAACCCAAGCTCTGAACACCACTGGGTAGAGCTCAGGGCTGGGTTGAAGACCAGGAGATAGTGAAAGTAAAAGGTGGTGCCACAATAAGGCTCTGCTTTAGAGGATACAGAGCAGGATGAAAATTAAGATGATGCCCGCTAGCTTTATTTCTGGCATTTCCTAAATCCTGTGTCAGATTCTTTTAACTTGTTTTTGTAAGCTTTAGCATGCCTGCCTTACAAAAATGCCACATCTAATGGAATTCATGAAAAATAGTGCTCATCTGGCAAAAGATGTGTTTTTCTCCCTGCCAGGGGCTACAGATAGTTTCTGAAGTTACTTGGATTTTGCATGAGCTACGGATTCCTCCTTGGTGAATTTAGGTGCAGGACTGGGCTACCCATGTATGGATTTGGCCGAAAATTTTCCATATTTAAGATCTGGAATAGATTTTGGGATGCAGGAATTCAATAGCGTGATACCTGGAGGGAATCACTCTGTCTTATACCTTTTGTGAAATAGGAAAATAGTAATTCCTTCTTCAGAGCGGCATTCGAGTATAACTGTACTAAAAATTGTGAGGGACTCCATTTGAACAATAAGAATTTAAAACCAGAATAATACAAAGTGACGTGAGGGGGTTTGGAGAGTAATCCTGAGGCTGCTGCTGTGCTTAATTGCAACTGGTGCTACCCTGCTTTCTGTACAGAGAAAGATTTATTATTTTTGTATCATTATGATATATTTATTCAAGCTGAATGACGGCAGTAGCTGCCTCAATGTGTGTATATTGGGAAAAAAAGAAAGATTTGAAAGAGCAGTGGCAATGATGTTCAACTCCTTTAGCAGATTTTGCAGATACAAAGTGCTTCACTGGAAAGCTGTCTCCTCCAAACACATGAACTGTGAGCAGAGGGAGAGGAACGAGCTGTGCCATGAGATTGTTTCTCCTTGCTCAGAATACTGCTTTTTATTACTCCCTTGCTCAAAGGACTTGTTGCAGCTGTATCTAATTCATTTTTAATAAGCTCTTTCTACTTCAGGTGTCAATCTGTTGTGCCCATTACTTTTCATTTTCATAAATATTTGAGTGCAAAATGATAACTTTTTTTTTTTTTTTTTTTTTTTTGCATGCACTGGACTAGTGCAAATGGAAGTTCTTTTTAGAAAGGCTTCAGAAAGTGACAGAATCTGAAAGGTTATGACTCTTTATGATCTTTAATTTTGGTTGCATACATTTGCACAGATACTGGATATGCTGACTGAAAAAAAATTTTAAAAAAGCATTATTTTAAATGCTCAGAAAAAACACTTTAATAAATGATCCCATTTATTGATCATGTCCAGCAATAATAATCTGCTGCCTCTCTGAACTCATAAGCTCCAAACTGTCCAATCTTACCTCCAATAAGTAAATTGTAGCCAGTGTGAACAGAAGTGGTATCAAAAACAAATTCAGAGTAGACAGCAAAAATAGAATATTTTATTTTGATTGAAAGATGCCTTAAACTCAAGGTAGCCATGCGAGTGTTCTTTCCTCCAATTATATTTTCAGGTTCTTGAAAATGAGTACAAAATAGCCTCATTTAGTATTTTTTTTCAGAACCAGAATCCCTACTTCTATTGCATTAGGAAATGTGTCCAGTTCACTGCTGGATTTTTTTGTAGTCTCCTCAGTTGGAAAAGAAATGTCTGTGATTGAGGTAGTCATGTTAATTCATTTAAGGAAGCACTCTTAAGTTATTATCTTCTTTTTTTTTTTTAAGATTAAGACTTGATCTTTATTAATTAAACATCTAGCATGAATTTATTGAGGTGTAGGACTTTGCAGGTGGCAACCTTGGTCTTTTAATATTAATTGGAAAATATTGATCGAAAAAAGACTAGTCTGTCATGCTGATAATTGCAGCCAGATTTAGATATGATCACTAGATCTTCCCAAGATTACAAAGAAGGAGTTGCGATCTAATTGGTAAAAAGATTGAACATTATTTTGGTAATCCCTGATCTTTGGTAACTTATTCCCTGTTGTTCATTTATGTGTCTTGCCTGTATGCCACTAAAAAGTGCTTAAATATGGTGTAAGCTGATAAGACTATGCTGTGGAGTATTTACATGAGCATTCTAAGTTTTATAGTTGTTTTGACAATATACTTTTCTTTAACTGGAGGTTTGACATGCTGACTGAACACTTCAAACCCACAGCTGACCTGGTATTTACTTCTTTATAGTGACTCACTAAAGGTGAGATAGTCTGATCTCAATTCCTTGATGGCAGGAGCAAGCAACTTGTTTTATTTAACCTTCCACAACACTGAAAAATAAAAATAATCTGTAACTTTCCAAAGAGGTTCTACATCTTTTGACTTCATATTTGTTCTGTTTGAGCTCTTTCTTAGTGTGAAGTTGTGATATTTTACTGTACAAAAATACTGCTGTAGACAAGTCCCTGACGTAGCCGGGAAAATAAATCAATTAGTGCAAGTAAACTCATTTTTAAGAAGAATTAGTATGCATTGTCAGTTTTATAGTAGGAAGGATTTCCTGAATAAAGCATAACCTTTGATAATGCACAACAAATGCTAGTAGTTTCAGTTTTAGATAGAAATGCTTGAATTTCTCCGTTGATTTTTATTGCTGTTATCTCTGTAATATGTATCTGTTTACACCGGTTAAGGATCTGGCCTAAATATATAAATTTATTTATTATGTGGCTGTAAATTCAAGGTGCTGCACAGTCTGCAGCCATACCATTACCTCGCACGCTGACAGAAAATAGGCTGGCAGTTTATTAATGGAATTTTAAGATCATCCAAACAAAATTGGTTCCAAAATCTTAGCGTCTTCTATCCATTTATAAATATTAGGGGGAGGGGAAAAAAAAAGTCTCTGTTTCAGAGCTATCCCTTTGTGTGCAGAGTGAGCCCCGGGTTTCTCAGCCCCTGGAATGCTCTTTTGCCATCGCTGCTAATAGCTGTGGACGTTTTCCGTGTGGATGTTCAGCGCACGCTGTTGTGAATCCCAGGATGATATCGCCATTACTTAGAGCTGTATTTTGCATTGCCTATTCTGTGATTGCTCAGCATGCACAAGGGTAGAGTTAAAATCTTTATTCATTTCATTTAAAAATGTTTCTTTTGTTCTCCTTATCGTGTTCTGGCTTTCCCAAGGATATATGCCTTGAACGAAAAGTCACATGTGCATTACTAATTGTGTGCCATTGTATTTACAGTTCCTAGTGGTGGCACTGTGAAGCTACTAATTCTTTTGCTTCACTTGATGTAAAATAATCTGAGTGTCTTTGATAGCAGTGAAACAGTATTAATTGTTTTGTACATTTCTTGGTCACTCTTCTTAGGTGGTCTTCATAATCTATTAGAACTTTCAGCCAGATTTTTGTAATGTCATGCCTCCAGCAGTGATTAAATTGGTAATTAATGAACAGTCCTTGGCAACATAAACCACATCCCGTTAATTTTCCCTTTTGAGTTTTTCGAAGTTGTCGTCTCTGTCAGAAAGCATTGCGCCACCTTGCTACGGCCCCTTGGCATGGAACCACAGCGACGGGATTTTTTGCAGCCATTAGTAGATCAGAGCAGTAATTTCACAGTATTTTGGTCAGGGTAATTATAGTACCAAGTACCGAGTAGAGTTGGGAATTCACACAAGAAGTCCAGAAATACCAGGTGAGCTTCCTTGTGTTCACTGGGACGTTATGATTAGTTTAATTGGGCTTTGTTTGATTTCAGCCGCGGAGACTCTTTGTGCCACGGCACTGCAGCCACTTTCCACTTTAGTGTTTCTGACCTGCATTGACAGGAACTGGTGCAAAAATGAACTCTTTGAAGTGGGGCTCTTTGGAGAGGGCAACTAAAAAAGGGGAAGAGTGATGTGTAAGTAGTGTACTGTAGCAAAGCGCGACACCAGCCAAACACCCTGCGCTTTGCGGGTGATGTGATTCAAATTCTTCCATACTTCCAACCGGAACAGATAATATTTCTGCTGCATTTGGGCAAATCTTGAGTAAATGGCTGCATTTTAAAACACAGCCTGTTTTTAATAGCTGGCTTTTGCATAGCAACTGCTGTTCTACCTCCCTTTGAAGATACAGTTGTTTCTCTCACCAGAAATTCTGTGAATCGTCTATTTAGTCCCGCAAACAAATCTGGGCAAATGCATTAATGAGACCGCAGCTGCACTTAGCAGTTCACATGTCACAAAATAGTAGGTAAAGGCATTCATACTTGAGTGACTGACTATAGGTGTAGTGGCCTTCAGCAGTACATTGTGCACATTAAACTTTAAATAGTCACTTGCCTGTTGGCTTCTGAATGAAAGGACTGTCACTGGTCACTTCTCCTAAAGCCTTAATGAAACCAAATAGTTTGCTACGAGTTTGGGCCTAACCATTGGGGTGTTTCATGCAGTCTTGTCAGTTGATGTTCATGAATTGACTTGAACGAAGATCAAAGTGTTTCTCAAAATGGAGAAGCGGGGAGAGAGACAGCTCCTTCAATTGCACCACAAGAGCTAATCAAGCCATCAGTTCTTTATGCACTCTGCGTGCCTTTAGAATTTAATACCCAATGGTTTGTCAGGACAAATTGAAATTCGGGGGTTGGCGGGGAGCGGGGGGAGGCAGACAGTGTCCCTCCTCAGCCTGCTGAAAAGAAAAGAAGCGCTTCACTCTTCTGGAGGATCGTTTTGATAAATTTTATCATTTCATGTAAAACTGCAATGTTGATTAAACGTTTGGGGTTGAAAAAAGAAGTTACGGTGAAGGATTCAATGGGCATTGTGCACCTTAGCACTGAGTAAAGATTCAGGTTCAAAGTGAAAGAGAAACTAAACTCGGGGTGATTTTTTTGTTTCTTTGATTGCTAATGAACTTTTTTTTTTCTTTTTTTTTTTTTTTGCCTGGACATTTAAATTGGATTCAGAAGATAGATTTTTGAGTGTCAGTTAAAACAAAGTCATGTGAAAATGCCTCTCTCTCTCCCTCCCTCCCCTTCTCTCTTTTTAATTGATATGATTTAGGCAGAGGAAAATGGTAAGGGGGATTTTTCTATTGCAGAAGCAATTTTTAAGGGATTTAGTCTTATTTAGCCTGAAGGTCTTCACACTAATGAGAGCACTTAAGTTACGTCCAGGCGTTGATTAGACAGCTCATCTATCAACTGGAGCATGAGAATTTGTATTTTAGGTACCTTTTATACATTATAATTTTTCTTTATTACTTTAGACTTTATTTTCCACAAATCTTTAATTGCCTTCTTTCACATCTAAGGTGTCTGTAACTCAGCTGACAGAGTACAAATGTAGAGCAGGGAAATACTCTACATTTGATGTTGAGTGCATTTCAATACATTTTGATAATACCAAAATTTGGACAATATCAAAACTGCATCTTGTAGAAATTGGTGTGCTGGATGCAAATTGCCACCGAGGTACCTTCCTTAAACTGCCACAAGCTCCCTCAAAGTCTAAATGCATTTATTCAGGAAACACAGAAGTGTATATGCATATTTAAATGGCCAGCTACTCCCCCCCCCACCCCCAAATTGTGAATGCTCTCTCTACCTGTAGTTTTTTTGCCATGTTTAAAACACAATAGCATCTTAATTATTTTCTGAACCATTCTGAAAAGTACAGCTTTTGTAACTTTTTGACATTTCAGGTTTAAAAAAAATTAAAACGTTGCCACCAGCTTGCACTATGAGCAGCCTGTAATAACAGTTAAAAAAGCTTTCTGAACTATTTGACAAGATTTCTTAGTGCTGAGGCCATATGCTGTAGCCTTTAAGCTATTTCTTCCTATCAGTTTCATTATCACCTGCCTCTGAGTCTCCAATATCATCAGTAAGCACATGCAGAATCATAATTATGCCATGTACAAGTTCTTTGATAACATGTACAGTTTTCTTCTTAATTCTTTATCAAATGCATTGATCGTGGCATGTGTGCATTGATCCAGGTCCACCATCTGGCTGTGTGTGATAAGCACAGTGGCATCTTTGCATTTCCACTGTCATTCATTGCGCTACAATTTGGCTGCAGGGGAGTAGTGGCTGGGATTAGCCCTGTTCTGCTACTTACTTGCATTTTAAGTTGACACCTCTACAGCGGCTCAGACCACATTACAAACTGAAACACATACGCACGACTTAGTGATGTGACACTCCTCAATAAGCTTACTCCACTAGCTACTCAACAATCTGTAATTGGATTTGTAGGAATAACAGCAAAAGATTTCCTAAGAATTGCTGGGGACAGAAGGTGAAGTTTTCTCATTATTGGCAAAAGGCTAGGTATAGATCTTAGGCGATTGGTATTTTCCATTAAAAAAACCTGCCAGCAGTTTGCAGGACTTTTTCAAAAAAAAAAAAAAAACCCCCAGCAAAAATAGGGTCCAGGGAGATGTGGGGTTTGCACTTGTTCTTTTCATTCTCATCACATAGAAGCAGACAGGGATCTTGTTACCCTCCCCCAAAAATGGAGAGAAGGCGGGGAGGAAAAGCAACTTTGGGAGGCCCCCTGCAGCCCGCTGGCTTTGTTGGGCTGGGAGTGACCCGGGAGCATTCCTCAGGAGGGCACGTCCCCTGCCTTGGCCCGAGCAGGAGGCTTCCCAGGATGGCAGTCTGAGAGATGCTGCTCTCCAGCTTACGCATCCCAAACACTTGCCAAAAGTCTTTGTTTCATAACACCACTTTTTTTTTTTTCATTTTTTTTCTTTTTCTTTTTTTTTAAATTATAAAATCAAGTTTACACAAGAGAAAATCCCTTAAGTGGAGCTCGACGAATGTTGACTCCTACAATGAGTAAGCAGCTTTCTTAACTTCTGTCTGTACCTCGGCTGTGGAGAGGCTCAGAAAACACCATCTTTAGCCGTTCATCTGGGAGTCTGCCCTGTCTGCATGGGGGCACTGTTTTAGGATATTTCTGAGCCAGCGTTCTCGAGCCCGTGTTTGTGGGTCATGCCAAGAGCACTGACGGTCACGGTGACAGGCAGAACAAGCTCGTGGATCCCAGCACCTTAGGTGATTGTTGGCCTTAATTATACTTCCTGGATGGGGGAGAGCACCAACTTGCCTAAGCAGGGAAAATTCCAGAGCAGAAATTAGTGGAGGCCTTTGTCTCTGCTTTTGGTTTAGGTCTCGGCGGTGTTTCCTGGTGTTCCTCTGCACCAGCGCGAGCAAGCGAGGGCAGAAGGGAAGCACAACGTGATTTTGGGATTGGGTATCTCAGCCTGTCCCTGAAACTTGCAGTAGAGCCAAGTGCAGTGTGCAACAGTCGAGATCACCTCTGTCGCAGAGATGTGCAGCTCCGAAATGGTTAAATGGGTTAAATCTTATTTATCTGAATAGAACTTGGGGGCTGTTTAGCAGAAATGCTCCAGCACAAATACCTGTGGTTCACTTTGACGTTACAATTTTTTTGTTGGTTTCTTTACTTATAAATACTTGAACTGTTAGACCTTTTACTTTTTTCTCTGAGAAAGATGTATTTGTACCAGATTAGAAAAGCTAAACTGTTTCTTTACATTGAATAATCAGCCTGTCATGACAAATCTATCTACTTCTGCATGAGTAGGTGCCAGTTTGACTAGCTTCTTTTAGGCTCACACTGAGTTTTAAGCTGGATCCGTGTGCATGACTGGCAGTGCATTTGTTGGACCAGATCTAAGGAGCCAGAGAGCGTTCAGCTCCTTTTTGCCTACAAAAGAGCAGCCAGACAACCAGCAAGAGGCCTTGGATGTAGCACAAGGTGATACTTACTTAGTCAGCCATTCTTTTTTTCAAATATTTTTTTTTTCCATTCAGTAAACTAAGAGTTTTTCAGTTTCACAATGACACAAGGAATTAAATTATCAGTGGATTGTTTTTCTACAGCCACCATTCTTCACACAGAAACACTGTACCAAGTGCGTTGTCCATTTTCTAGAACAACATACAATTATTTTTAAAATTAAAAATAGAAGAAATTGTTTGCTACTCCTTTAAAAATGCCTCCTTGGTTTAAGGAGATGTTTTCTATTTTACAGCCACACCACCCAATTTTATTGTGAATTTTGGAAGCTTTTTTTATTAAGGGGGACAGCTTTGTTAAGATATTGTTTGTGATTCTTCCAGTTTTAGACTTTGAGCTACTTCCATGTTCATTCTGTCTTTTCTCATCAGTGTGTCGGTGCCATAGCTCCTAAGCCAATAGCTACTTAGCAGTTTGATACTTTTTTGTGATATGCATTCATAAAAAAAAGCTTTCAAGCTACGTGCAGTTTATGATAGTGGGGTAGCTGATGTAGACACCAGGCAGAAGGCAGAAAATACCCAAGATGTTTATGTCTGTCTTTGCTTACCACCTCCTATGATCTGAATAGCCACAGAAATCCAAAGCCACTTTTGTTTATGCCGAGTGGTCCTTGCTTAGCAATCCATATTTTGCTCACTACCTGTGTGTTTTGAGCTGTTCTGAAGCAGTGCTAGAGACCAAACATAAATGCGATCCCCAGGGTGATCAAAGATTTAATCTGACCAGATGGGACAAACTTGAGAAAGATTTTGACTTTCCACTCTGTTTTGCAACAAGAAAGGCTGATTTTTTTTTCTCCCGTCCTTTCTTTGTTAGCAAAGGCAGAGATCAGGCCATCCCCAGAGGAATGAGCAGGTGTGGCCATTTACAAGCATGTCTGGTTATATTATAAACCAACATAAGAAAAGTTTGAAATGGTTTGAAAAGATCTGCTAAACAGTTTTAATGTTTCATCCCAAATCCTATTTACTCAAACAAGAGCCGATCAAGGTCACAGTACAACCCAGCCTGCTCAAACCTTTAAAGCTCGTGTAATTTTATTTATTTTATTTATTTTTTCTTTTAATTCTGTCTTCTCTTCTAACTGAATAGGTACATTTTGATAATCCTGAATAGGTACATTTTGGTAATCCTTGCCTCTGGACAAGCACAGAAGTCTTTTTCTTTCTGAATGGCTAATAACAGAGCCGTTCTTCCTGTCTAATGATGAAAGAGTCAAGTTCTTTCTCCTAGATGTACTGTGCACTCACGGCTGACCACGAACCATTTTGAATCCTACAGCTTCAGGAATTGCTCCCTCTCGTACAATCCTGGTTTGATTTTGTTGCCGTGCATTGCAAGTAATTTACCACATTTTTAAAATTTTACTTTTGTCCCCAAGTCTGTGGACACAGTAAAGAATTTACTTTTTCAATGTCAACTAAATGCAGTTCACCACATTGTATTTTTTTTTACAGAGAGGATGATACATTATCAGAATTCTGATTTAAAGTCAGTTTGGATCCTCCCAAAATCCTACCAAAGGAGGACTGAAAATCCTTAGCGAAGGTTTTGTGGTTTATTTTCCTTTTCTTTTTAACGTGAGAAGATTGCAAAATGTTTAGTCATTTAAGGCGATGGTTTTTAAGGGGGTGTTTGAGGGTTTTTTTGCCCTGAAAGACTCACTATTTTGCCGAGTTGGGCAGCTCTCAGCTGGCTGGGTAATGATCTCGGACACTGCCCTGCCGGCGTTTCACGTTCGGATTCACCTTCCCGAGCGCACGGCATCATTTTTGGCCAAAGTCACGTCAGTCATCGCCGTCTGCGGCGAGTACAAACAGGACCCCCTAATGGCAGCCATTTTTATTTGTTTCTTAAGATCCAAAGGCTGCTGAAAGAACAATTGGATAAAGTTGAGGATTGGAGAAGCTTGATTTTCTTGTTCCAGTGAAATGAAACTCCCGTCCTTTTTTTTCTTCCCCTTTCCCTCAAAAGCCGGAGTCAGCTAGGGGGTTGTAGCTGTGTCAAAGCCGTTGGGATGCCACTGCTGATCACTTTAATTACTAGGACTAAGGAGGATAAAATTAAAAGTAGCACCATTGAAGCAGTGGAAGAAAGCTTGCCGAGATGTCAGTGAACTGTGAAATATAAAAATTGCATACCAATACATTTTTATAGGAGGGAAACAAGGAATTACATTACTTATTCTTGAAGAGTTTGTCCTTAAATAGTGAAGTTTTCCTCGCTGTGCATCTGCATGGCAGATCTTTAAACCATTACAAAATAGTTGGGAGGAAATAACAAAGAAAACTAATGTCTCTTTGGCATGTCAGAGGGTGGAAGATTTTACTGAGTTTTCTTTTCAGCTGTACAGGGAAAAATAAGTCACTGTATGTGTGTTTGCTCGGTCCTTTCTTGGTGCAGTGCTTCTTTTCATATCTCCTAGGTTGGCTTTTTTTTATATTTTTGTTCATGCCTCTGTACCTCTCTCAAGTCCTTTACAAATTCTAGCTTGATATGCTGTTTAGCTATTTTTCTATACCTCAGAACTTACTCTCTCTACTCTTTCTGCTCTCAATTTCATTGCCCCTTCTTAGCAGTGTTTCTTCTGCCAAGCTCAGTAACTGAGGGTTGGAATACCTGAATTGAATTTAAGCACGAACCAGGCTGGTTTTTCCCTTATCCGCTGGTGATGATTGGCTTAATCAGCACAAACACAAGCCACCATAATCTGTGTTTGCTTGGAGATCCCCGGGATGTTAATGACTATGCTAATAATTCAGGATGCAAGTTCTCTTTCAGGAGGAAGGGAGGAAAGAGGGCGAGATCAGCCAGCTCAGTTTAGGGCATTTTTGTCACAAACACGTAACTGGCCCTATTTTAAATTACATGTGCTGAAGTAGATTAAATTATTTGACGTTAAACCGTGTGGGGATCTTAGTTTTGTACATTCGTTCTTAGAAGTCATTTAAGTTCCTATATCCAAGGAATTAGGAATATTAGAGATTTGAGCAGTTTTATTTCAAGTAAAATGCAATGTAATTAATGTTACCAAATACTGTGGGTCGAAATAAAACCGTTTGCTGTGTCAGTTGGCTGGCTAGAAATTAAATTAAATTGATCTATTATAGTGCACAGGAGGAGGAGAGGGGGGGAAAGCTTTCCAGTTGTCTTTCTAATGTGTACTTTACCAAATAAATTTTTGATAGAACTGTTGCTCTGTGCCTTCTGGGAAGTTAAAGGGTGAGAAAGCAAACAAAGCCCATGTGCCATCCCGCTGCCTCGCAGGGCCAGGCAGAATTGTCTTTCCAGGGGAGAACATTAGGAGAAAAGTAAATCAAAGCAATCTGATAGGGAATGGGGACTCTGTCACTCAGAGGCGAGATATTGTGCTGTGTCCATATACTTTGTTTACTGTAGGGTTTTATGAGTTGTAACCTGCCCATGCAAGCTGTTAATGAGGCTAAATCTTTCTGCTTGAGGATTGAATTACAGCACACCTCTGGGCTAATGGTTATAAACAGAAAGTCCCATTAGGGCTGCATTCTGATTCAGTCATTTGCATTTTTTCTATTGTGCCGAGAACAATGCTGAGTAAATAGCTACAAACAAACAATTTACATGGAAATGGATAAAATGTACCTAATTAGTATTTTGCGCTTGTTTTATTAATGATTGCTTAAACTAAATAGCACTTAGCAACAGCTCTCACCAGCCTCTGCAGGTGTGGGATGCTCAAGTTTCTGGGCTGGTGGGAAGGCTGCCAGAATGGCTCTCCAAAATTAGGCAGTTTGTTATATTCCACTTAGTTCAGGTCAACAGCCTGTACCTGGGATTTATCCAGGTCATTATGTCAATAATCCATAAACTTATTGGCAGGTTAGATTTAAGCCAAGCACTGACTTCTTTGCACTTTATGGGCATTTCTGATATTGAGGGGAGGGGAAGAACATTCCTAACTTAGCAAAAATCCCATGCTTATGGTGAAAACTGAAATAGTTTCTCTTATGGAGACTGTGGAGTCTTACAGATGTCTTTAAACAGATCTTTTTCTGAAGTTTGTTTCATCGTGGTGGGTTAGTCTTTTACAAAATGTCACGCTGCAGAACTTTGTTTATTTATGTAACTGAAATATTATCATGCTTCTAATTTACAAGCTTCAGTGAGACAGCACTATCTGGCATGGTTCAAGTATGATTCCTTTAATTATTGACCAAAGCCCCACTAGTAGGATGTTATAAAGGGATGCAAAGTCTTTTCTGCTCTGAGAGCATCTATTGTTCCTTCAGTAATTTTCATTAGTTTTTTGGGGTTTTTTAAAAGAAAAATATCCGTTGAAGTCAAAGAACATGCCTCAGATTTGATGCCACTTTATACTTTGAAGTCAGCTTGGTGCTTGGAGTAACCAAGAGCAATGTCTGGCTTCTCAATTCAGTTTTGTGGCAGACTACTACTCAAATGAGTCATTCAATTTAGTAAAACTATTTTATAGCCACGGTAAATCTTCACTCAAATCACTCATTGGGTGTGATTACTTTGAGACTAAAGTGTCTGCAAATTTTCATCAAGGTGTTGTCATAGAACGTAATTTCTAAAAGCTTTACATTGCAAATCATCAGGTTTCTAATGCAGCAGTAATTTGGGGAATGCTTAGAAAAAATAATCTGACGCATGGATGTCTTTAAAAATTGTGGTGTGACACCCAACTGATATCGAGCGTCCTATTTATAATGTGGGCCAAGCACCATGCTGTAAACCAGTTCCTATCATGATGATCAGATTGAGAATGAAATTGCATTTCTGTCAATTACTGAGTTGGCAACTGTTCAATATATCTTAGCAGCAAGATGAAGAGCGGCGTCGGCAGCTGAGAGAGAGAGCTCGTCAGCTAATAGCAGAAGCTCGATCTGGAGTGAAGATGTCAGAACTTCCCAGCTACACTGAAATGGCTGCAGAAAAGTTGAAAGAAAGGTCAAAGGCATCTGGAGGTGAGCTGAGGAACCTTGTCTCTTATTCCTATGGCAGCCTAGAAACCAGAGACCTTTTTGGGTGTCACTTTTATTCACACTTCAAAGCATCGTTGTTCATCAGGTGAACGTATCAAAAGACCTGGCCGTAGATGTGTTTCCTAAATCCACGTTGCGTCACTTAATTGCCAGCAGTTATAAGAAAAGCATACATGTGATTGAAAGAAAAATATGTTGTGTGAACACGTAGCTCATGTTAGCCCATTATTTACAGATTTCTCATTACTCACGGTTTTTTAGAATTTCATGGTTGGTGGTTCTCTTCAATATGTATTTTTATATAGGAGCATGGGCATCATTTTGGGGAAAAACATCATTTGAAATATTTAAGAAACATTACTTTGTATTAAATGTGTTCAAAACAAGAAAATTATAAAGGTGGCCTGTGAGAGGTGGGGGCAACAACCTTTTGACTTTAAATGGCAGTCTTTTGACAGACCACTTGCTTTTGCAGGTTTTGAGTTGTAATATTGCTATAATGTTATTAAGCTGGCTTTGAAATACCATTAAAATTCATATACCTGCCAGTGCTATGAGCTGGAGTAATGTAGTGTCACTCAAACTCAAATGGGTGCTGAGCACACGTTTCATTGCAGGCTTCTTGCTGTTTTAATGTCTTCTACATATTCTAAGGGAAATAGTCTTTCTCAAACTAACTTGTAATCATAAGCCAAAGTGTAAGGAAAATCCAGCTTGATACTGACAATGCATGTAGATGCAACAAAAATATTTCTTTCTTCTCTACTACGTTTATTTTATATGCCTAATATTTAAATACAGTCTTGTATAAATAAGCCCTGTTCCATTTAACACCAAAGAGAAAGCAGTGAGTTGTACATCTCCCTTGGAGTCTGGTCTTCAGTTTTGCTCTCTTTGCCCAGTAAACCAAGCTTGCCAACATAACTCTCTTTTGTGACAAGTAGAGGAACTGTACCCTTGATGGCAGTAAGACAGGCTGAGCCAGACAACACAGGACTTGGTATTGCCTAGGCCAGGGTGTTCCTCATCCCCCTTCACAGTTCATGACTCCACATCCTACATTATTTCATTACTTCCTCCTCCCTGTGCCATCATGCCTGTGCATAGCTGTTCCTGCCATACCTCCTCTCAAAGTAAGGTATTTGTTTCTATCCTGGATAACAGTGACCCTGTTTTGTTGCAGTGACTCTCTGCAGAGTTGCTAAATATCCCAGTGTGCTGCTTTCTGGGATGTGGTCATCCTGTTCATATTTTCCTCTGTATTTTGCCTTTGGTCTTCCTGCCCTTCATGCAGATTGTAAGCAGCCAGAGAGGTAGCTGTGCATATATATTAAAAGAAAACTGTATTTGTAGGGGGAGGTTGCATATGCACCCAGAGAGTTTGGTGTTACTAAAGGAGCAGACAGTTATCAGCACTGATGACAACTCATTTATAAAGCAATCACCACTCCACCTATTGGGTTTTATCCAGTGCAGAAATTTCCCAGCTTTCCACTTATGCATTGATTTATACTTCCTGCATTAATTTTTTTTATTCATCCAATAGTTTGGCCAATCCTTTTGGACCTAAATTTTTCATTCCCTGCTTTGTTTCATGCCTCTTTCCTCTTTTCATGTTAGCGTGCATTTTATAGCATTCTCTTCTGCTTCTTCCTTCTCAGTTTTCCTTATGGCACATCTTCCATATAATTCTGTCACACCACTGGTATTTCCAGGTGCTACACCAAATCTCCCCCAAAGAAATTAATTTTTCTAAAATGTAGTAGTTCTGTGAAATGGCACCAACAAATGAATTGGAATTGTTCTGGGTTTAGTATTTTTTTGTTTTTCAATTTCCACCAACAATTAGGATTTAATAGACAGTCTCCTTATTACTACTGGACTTCGAATGTTTTCCCTAACTGCATTCACATTTTTATTGTGTAGAGTCCTGTATTCCCTACAAAGTACCCAAAACAAACTTATTTTTTTGTGTCTTCTGAGCTCTCTTGTCCATTATACATCATTAATCTCTTCTTCTGCATGGATTGCAATTACATTTTGATTTACAAAAAGGGAATGTACTAAACAATTTTACTCTCAAGTTATTTAAAAAAAAAGTGATATTTCAGCTCTGGGATTCTGGAGTCTTTAAAGACTAACTTCTTCCTTATAACTGTAGGTAAAAGTGTGATCTCCTCCATTGTTTCTATGTGCTCATTAAGAATTTCATGCTTTGGCACTGGTGCAATATTCTTTCTTAAAAGGCTTTATTTAACCAAGGTCTGAGAAACTCAAATTACTACGGCAAGTTGAAACTTTCCTGGATAAGCAGCATCCCTAGCTATGAAATCCAGTCTTTTACATAGGTTATTTGGCATGTGAGACAGAAAATACTTCTTCCTGCCAACTGCCAGAGGGTTTGGGATGGCAGCTTCAAATTTATTAGATGTCCTATTAGCTTCGGGCCGATAAGCGGATGCCTGGAGATGGATCCAGGGACAGGATCGAGATAGAGATCCAAATATCCCCCCTTTTCCCAGCAGCACTGGGACAACAGAGCTGACATATTAGCTAGGAATTGTCCCTGAGCAGTGCAGCCCCCGTCTGCCCTTCTGGGACTTGGGTGGTGTGTTTTCTTTACTCTCTGGCACATCTCCATCCTTTATTTGAGCTGGCGTGGCTGGGAGGAAGTGGCTCGGACCCAGCGGTGGTGAGGACAGGGTCTGCTCAAGATTTCACTTCTCAGGCAATGATCTTCAGGGAATATATGTGGTGGCACAGCCTTAGCATCATGCTTGGTCTCCAGTTCATGGAACAAGTGTTAGGTCCTTTATATTTTTAGCAGGCAGTGTTTCTATCTGTCGACAGTTACTGCTGTCATTTCTTGTCCTGACATCTGATTTCTTGTACACAGAACCAGTATTTCAACTCTGCATTTCCTCCACTCCCCACCTTTGCTGCCTTTATTGCTGTGCACAGGCTCCTGCCACATCCTGTAGCCTTAAAGCGAACTCTGTACCTGGAAGTAAATAAACGAAATATCTCAACATCCACAAGCCTGAAGGACTTCCCAGAGTCAATGCTGAAGGCTGGAGATGTCTTCCCTGAAGAGCAAGTGCTGTTTGCAGCTTCTCCCAGTAAAGTGATCCAGCCCCCATCAATGCTTTTGCTCCACTATGAAAATTACTCCTTTTTCATTTAATCTAGAAATTGATGCAGTCAGCTGAAAATCCTTCGCATTTTGACAAGCTTAAACCAAGTCAAGAGAATATCAATTTAACCACAAATTAAGCCTCACCTTAATCTGAGTAGTAAGAGGTATAAAATGCCCTTTCCATCAATATTTTGTCATTTTCACGTGATTCCAAAAGATACTTACTTCTCTTTCTCCGGTCCAGACTACAATCCATGCTGTGCAGGAGCTGGTCAGTGCTGTTAAGTTGTTGACTCAATTTATCTTTTATTTTATTAATTCCTTCATGACATAGTAAAGCTTTACTGTTTTTCTGGGATTCAAATATACATTCTTTCCAAGGAAGCAGTTCTTCAGTCCTTCAGTCGTCTTCTAAATGTCTGCCCTGGTTCTAGACCAAGTGCTTTAAGTTTTTCACACTAGCAATTTGTTCTTTTCATCAAAGATATCTGTTATCTCTTCGTCATGTTGTTCCTTTTATCATTTATAATTGCAAAATCTTGTTGTAACATGCTGCCTAAGCACCATTTCCCTTTTAATACACTGGAAGAACATTGAACCGGAAAAAAACCCTAGAGTAATTTAAATCAAGGAATCTAGATTTTTAAAGATACTTGACAAATTCTGAAATGACTTCAAATTACTGCTTTTAATTGATTTTTTTTTTAAATAAAGTGTAAATGTCCTGATAATCATATTCAGTCAAAGTCTGCCAACTTTAAATTAAATACTAGGTCAGGTCATTATCTGATACAGAAACTGGTGTCTTCCACATTGCCATCTCTTTTGTTTCCTAAAATGCTGGTGTCAAAGGCAATGCCTCTGATCTCATCTTGCAATATTAAATTAAAGAAAATCAAATAATCTAATACAAGCATTCCCTTAGTATGCAGGAGTCTTAAACCCTGTCATCTTGTTTAGATTGTTTTGACACATCTAGCATCTGGTGGGATGTCTAGTAGCTGTGAGCTGACCTTGTGAGCTGACTCCTTTGGGTGATTCCAAAAGTCAAATTGCCTGCTTCTAGGCTCCAGGTGGATTTGGTTTCCCTCTGCCATGAGAGTGTCTCTCTTTCTTCCCTTTTACCTCTTCCAAATGTCCACAGTAGCCCAGTCATGCTTTCAGCGTGCCCCAGGGAACTCCAGGACGTGTCTGGGAGTACCATGGCCTGAGTGCCACTGAATTTCTCCAACACCATCATGAAGGATTTATAATGGTGTGCAAAGTCCAGCTCCTCATCAGAAACAGTCAAGCAGCTTTGAAGGAAATTCAAAACCATCAGAATTGCTGCTGTTGTTGCTTTACCATTCTCTGTTTTCTCTTCAGTCCGCTTTTTATCCCTTTACTTTTTGTTCTTTTCTCCACTTGATGAAGATCATGTTGTACCCTTCTACTTTGTTCAGATATCTCTGCACTTTCTGGAACAACAGGAGTCCATATCCCAGGAGCACCTGTGTGAGTTTAAGTGGAAATAAAGTGGGTGGCTCAGAGGGTTGGGAGTGTTTCTGCCCACCCACTTCCACACCTGAAGCACAATCTGTCAGGTCCCAGGTCTGGTCACAGATTTGGATTGGCTGCAAGGAGATGTTCTTCTCCATCACTCTGGCTCAATCTGGGGCAGCTTGGAAGAGAGCTGAGTCTTCTAGAGACCAAGGAGAGCACCTGGAGGGAGCCCAGGGAAGTCGTGGTGCTCAGTGAAGCACAGGGGTCCTGCTTCTCAGGCTGCTGCTCCATCACACATGCAGCCAACGCTGGATAAGTGGAACCTCTTTGCTCCTGTCTGCAGCAAGAGCCTTACCCTGAATCAGCAGAGGTCTGTGAAAGTTCTTGACTAGTTACAGGGCAATTGAGGGAGCAGCTGGTTAGAAAAAAAAGTAGTAGACATAAAAAAATCAACAGGCTCCTAAAATGGGAATTACAGGTGCTGTGGAGATAAAGGGATAGAGTAAAGATACAGTTGTATGATCTTCATGACAGCAGTGTGGGCCTAAAGTGCAAGCTGGGAATGAGGTGGAGTGTGTTTCCAAGGCATGAGTTATCAGCACCAATCCTGGTCCAAACCTCTGGGATTCAGAATTATGGCATCATTATACTATATTTAGGACCCTTTTTGTTTATATGATATTTGAATATAGCTATGTCCTGTATTTATAATTTCTATTTTTTGTCCTGTCTTGGATGTTTTAAAGTTCCTTTAGTTACTGTATTGTTTCTTCAGACACACTTTAGCCTACTCCTTTTTATCATTTTTACACACGTGCATGTGTGCATAGGAAAAAAATGTTACTGTAAGTCTGAACAAGTGTAGATAGCATTTGATATGAGATCTAAAAGTGAGTAAATACAATGCATCTACTTACTTTGAAAGTACTAATCTAGCTTTTATGGACTTGAATTTCATTATATATTTGTATTGAAAATGTGAGTCAGGATTTTTTCTGGGATCTACTTCACAATTCAGAACTTGCTATTTGATCTTCTTCAGCTTACTTACTCCTTCTGTGCCATAATTTACCTACATCATCATCATAATTGTAATTATAATAATCGCCTACTTCATAAAACATTATGGGGCTCATTTATGAGTGATATTCATAAGCTGCTCTGAGAAACTTGGTAGAAAGATCCCATAAAATATAATTACAATTATTATTTTATTTAAAATATGTGTAGCTTACAAACAATGCTGATGAAAAGTAGTGCAGTGAAGCACTTTTAACTTATTCATCAATGACTTGGAAGAAGGGGCAGATGCCTGCTCAGCAGGTTCCTGGTGCCAGGAGCTGGGAGCGGTGGCCGGGAGCCCTTCAGAGGGACCTCGGCAGCCTGGAGGGATGGGCAGGGCAGAACCTCCTGAGCTCAGCAAGGACAAGTGCAGGGTCCTGCAGCTGGGCAGAGCAGCCCCAGGCAGCAGCACGGGCTGGCTGAGCTGTGGGCAGCAGCTCTGCACAGGAGGCCCTGGGTGCTGCTGGACACCCAGCTGTCCATGGGCCAGCCCTGCCCTGGGGACAAGGAGGCCACGGGGACCCTGGGCTGCCTCAGGAGCTGCACTGCCAGCAGGGCAGGGAGGGGATCCTGCCCCTCTGCTCAGCCCTGCTGGGGCCACTCTGCAGTGCTGTGTCCACTGCTGGGATCCTCAGCACAGGAGAGACCTGGAGCTCCTGCAGAGGGCCCAGCACAGGGGAGCAGGACGATGAAGGGGCTGGAGCAGCTCCGTTCTAGGAGAGGCTGGGGGAGCTGGGCCTGTTCCCCTGGAGCAGAGACACCCAGAGGAACCTGATCCATGGCTGCCAGTGTCTGCAGGGAGGGGCCAGAGCAGGGCCAGGCTCTGCTGGGCACCGGGCAGTGGCACAGGAGGCAGCGGGCAGGAGCTGAGGCTCAGCAAGTTCCACCTGAACGTGAGGAAGAACTTCCCTGTGCAGTGCCCCAGCAGGGCACAGATTGCCCACAGAGGCTGTGGAGTGTCCCTCCTGGGGACAGTCAGGAGCCATCTGGACACCATCCTGTGCCTGTGCTCTGGGGTGGGAGGCTGGAGCAGGTGACCCACGGTGGCTCTTTCCAGCCTGAGCCATCCTCTGGTTTTGGGAAAGCAGCAATTCATGTGTGTGCTCTCACTGCCCCTGACATAGTTGCTTACTGAGTGTGATGTTCCAGGTGGTAGCCTTCCTCCCTGTACTAGAAGGAGACTTTAAAACCTAGGCAAGGTGCAGTGATCACTGCTCTGGGATGTGCTGTACAAGGTGAGGAGTAGCAAGTGTCACCAAGCTGGGAGCTCAGTACCTGGAGCCTTTCTCAGGAGACAGGAGCTCCAGGTCCTTCTGCTGCCCAGACCCATGGCAGCTTTGGCACCCATTCTGCACCATGCAGAACTGGGAGCCTGGGGGAACCATTCTATCTCACGTTACCCAGAGGTTCAGCACAGGGAACAGCCACTGCTGAGGCCAGACTGCCTTTTTTGGGGCAGGAGTTTCCAGCAGAGACTCCCATATGTTTGATGAATTGCCTCTGTTTAAAGATACATCCAGAACTGGACAGACTGGAGTCTCCTTACAGACTTATTTAATTATGTGCATTTTTATAATAATTCAGCTTGTTCCCTAAAGCATTCAATTTTTTTGCGTGATGTGTTGCATGTACATATGAAAATACTAACCTTAATGCTGTGTGTTCCTACAGATGAGGATGAGGATGATGATAATATTGAGATAGATACTAATGAGGAGGCTCCTGAATGCTCTGTTACTGGAGGTGGAGATGAACTTACTAACCTAGAAAATGACCTTGATTCAACGGGTAATTTAAATAATGGCTATTTTGTGTATTTTGCATGACTAACACTCCATCATCATATAAATACCAATGTGCTGCTTGTCTCTCTGTCAGCTTTATTCCCATGTGCCTTTTTAGGTCTCTTAAACCCTAATGTTTAATATCCTGCATTCCTGTTTAGTTGAAATTTAAAATCAACAAAATTATTCTTTCTAGTGACATCAGATTTAAATGTCTCTTGCTCTTTTGATGGGGAAGGGGGCCCTAGGCCACAGTGGTAAAGCAGAGCCAGCTGAGAGCACCTTGCCTGGGTTGTGCCACGTAGGCAGAGGGATGAGCAGTGGTGTGGGTGACTACAGCTGCCACTCTGCACTGCCATCCTGGTCCATCTGCTCAGGGAAGAGGAGCAAATGTGCCTTTCTGTGTTCATATACAGACTTGGTGTCTCTCTGGTTCCTTCCAAGGACCACCTCTTGTGTTTGCACTTTGTTGCCCCAGTGAGGGGCATAAATATGAGCAGAAGCAGTCCTATTTACTTAATATTGTTCGAATAACAGGGGTTTTATAAGCACATAAAGTCACAGGAGTGTTATTCCCCCTTTCAAAAATCTTCAAGCCCAGCTGGAGTTAAGGTGGTAAATGTGGTGCTGAATACCTTGGAATCCTACAGTGAGCTCAGGCCTGGAGTAACTTGGCCAGGACTTGGCCAGTAACAGGCAGTAGAGGAGAGGATATCTGCAGCATCCTCTGGCTTGATTCTGCCCATGCCAGCTGGACCCAAAAGTGTAGTCCATAATATGTTAAATCAGAACCTCATTTAGTGTCTTTTCTTTGTAAATTAAACCAACAGTGGTGTGCATATATAGCGCTTTGTGGTCTTGCTTGCATGCAAAAGATTTGAGTCGTGTCCTTTATTTTTTTCTATTTGAGCATTTCCAGACACAGGAGAAAATATATTTAATGTTTCCAGCACTTGAATTTAGCTTACTCAAATCAGAATCCTGTAAATTAATTTTTGAATAAAAACTGGTTAATTTTTGGAGGAATAGAGCTGAGTAAGTGAGTATTCCTGTCCCATTGCCCAGTGGCTTACCAACATTTATTTCTCTGGGCCTTCTTTTCTGAGAGGTACCTTTTCAGGGATACAAACCCACTGCCCAGTTCACCATGGGGAGCCATTCTGGAAAAGACCTGGGACATCATTTTGCAGTTCAGGCTGCCCAGTAGCCAGAGGTACAGACAAGTAAGAAAGAAGATGGGCAGTAATACAGAAAGCAGTCTAGTGCCGTGGTAGAAATCAGACTTACATGGATTTTGGTTTAAATCTGCCAGTCATACCAAGTATAGGCTGAATCTCCTGGGAACACCTAAAAGCACAACTATTAAGTGACATTTCAGATTTGGGATCATTAGGGACCATCTTAGTTAGTCCCCTGCTGAATCTTAGCCACTCTTATCTCTCTCAAGAAGAGAAAATTTATTTTTACGCCTTCTTGGTTTTAAGTATCAGTTCTGTCTGTATTTGTCAGTACTTCTATGTGTTGTGAGCCTCTTATATCATGGTTATTACATGATGTTTATGTATAAACCCACGAGAACCTGCATGTACCTACATGTGAGCCTCAATTAAGGACACCCTGACTGGGTGTGCCAGAGGAAAGGGAAACTATCCTTTTTCATAATGCAGCCCAGCCCATTGCTGCTGGAGACAGGCAGCATTTGACTGCCCACATGCCAAAAATGTTTTGGCTAGTATCGGAGCGCTCCAGACCTTGGAAGGAGCTGTGTGGCTAAACAGTGATGACTCCACTTTCCACACCAGCTAGATGTCATCAGCCTGCAGTGAAAAACTCAGGCTGTGCACGTGGGAAAACACAGAACTGCTCTTTGCTCTGCCTGTGACCCAGGGCCAGGTGTCAGTGCATCCCATGTGCAGGTGATGCTCCAGTGCAGGGGTGATTCCTCACGTGGGGCTGCATGCACAGTGTGTGTCTGGGGGCTTCTGTGCCACTCTTCCTCTGCTGCCCTGCCCAGGCACAGCTCCACAGCCTGTGCTGCAGCTTGCTATTAACACCTTCCTCCTCCTCACGTGCTGTGTGTGTAGGTAACTCCATGTGTAGGTGTGTTACAAATTCATGCAGTCAACGCTCACGTACAGGATGAGCATTAGTGGGAGGTAAAGTTCTCTACTGCTATTTATTTGGGCTCTGATCCAAGTTGCTAAAATGGATTTAAAAATTTGAGGGCTTCAGCAGACTTTGAGTCTGTGCCTTTGGTGCAGTTCTGAAGCATTTTATGACTCCCAGTTTCAATATATTCTATGAATCATAGTAAGTTATTACTAGAAAGTAGTCTTTTTTGATACTGAATTTTATGCGAAGTTGTGCCAAGAAGCCTTAGGATGAATTAGTAGTTCATAAATCTGAGGGGTTATCAGTAAGTAAATTATATGATAAATCATCATCTTTAAATAAATGGTTTTTTAAGTGTGTTTTTATACCAAAGCATATGTATGTACCCATTGGGGGTAACTTTAAACATTATCTGCTTTCAGTATTTTTCACCTGCTGTCTGCAAGCATGTTTACTTGTTCAGCTGAGTGTCATGTATGTTTTCCAAGGAAAAAATCTGTGTGTTACACAAACCTGTACCAATCCCAATCACAAAAACAATTCCTTCTATTTTTTTAAGTTCAAAATGATAGCAAAGTGAATTAAATCTACCTTTTAAATTGCTACATTGTTGTAGCGAATCTACATTGAAATGCATCTCACTCTGTTGTATGTGGTATTTGCATATTTAGCAGAACAAAACAGTAAGTTGGTGGATTTGAAGCTGAAGAAGCTCCTAGAGGCTCAGCCACAGGTGGCAAATTCACTCTCCAGTGCTGCTCAGAAAACTGTAACAGATAGCTCAGAGCAAGACATTAAGGTAAGTTTTGCTTAATGCTTTTTGTTTTGGTACCTGTGTGTTATGATCGAAGGTTTGTATTTTGTGAGGAGGAAAATAATTTCTTACCAAATCTTTCAGAATCAGAAACACAGAAAATCTTCCTGGCAGTGCAGTTAGCTTTGCAATGCACTGGGTTTTTCCTGCTGATTGATCAACACATTTTCTTTTTTTTTTTTTTTTTTTTCCTTAATCTTGATCCTTGTCATTGGCAGAACACTGTAAGAAGCTCTCTCAATTCTGCCTGCTCAGGTTGTTACTGATACCAGAAATGCAGCACGGGCTCCATCCTGCTGCTGGTGCAATCAGCAGCTGGACTAACTGACCTGAATGGGAGAGGGGTTGCACTCTCAGAGATTTGCTTCCCTCCCAGTGCTGATCCTCTGTTTTTTCTACATTAAAATTAAGCTATGGTACACTTTAAAGGCTTACATACTTTGGGTGCTTGATGAGTGCTTCTGAGAAAAACAGACATGAGTTTGTGGTGTATATGGGCACTTTGCCTATTCTTAATGTTCACCACTTCAGCATAAAGTGCCCACCAATCAATTTTCTATTTCATTTTCTTAATTAGACCCCTTGTGTTCTTGCTATTCTGTTTTTTTTTAAAAATAGTCCCTGTATGTCATTAATATCCTATGGCTCTGGGGCACTTCCAGTTGGGTATAACTTTTCACCCACCTGCAGTCTGTGGGGAGAGCACTGCTGACTGAAAGGATTTCCTTCCCCAGATACAGAGATGCTTTGAAGTCCCAAAACAATGACTTTCATTGCTTTTCCCTTACACTGTCGGTTCCTATAAATTGGTGATGAAAGTGTGTGGCAGCAGCAGAGGACTTTCGGTCTCTATCTTTGAACAAAAGGAAGCCTGGATCAAGTCTGATTTTTGCGTTCAATTTAGCTTTCTGCAGTGGATTTAATGCAAAATGAAGCTGGCCCAAGAATAATACAATGGATTGAAAAGGCTAACTGAATTAGTGGGCTTAGAGGAATACATTTGTAAAGTGGCAGAAGTCCCCAGTCATAAAAAGGTTTCTTAAAATGGGATTTACTAGCTAATCACACTGATATTTTAGCATGTTGCCAGGCCTAAAAAATTAGCCATGTTTGTTTATTTTGGTAAAGACTCTAGTTTAGGCTGTCAGATGGTTATTATACTAATAACAAGAAACCACCTTTTATTTAACCAAAATCTTATAACCACCTGACCAGTGCAGCTGAAAAGTCATCCAGAGGTACAAGCATTACTTGTTTAAGCCTTAATTGTGTGAAATGACACACAGGGGTAATTTGGTAGCACCTAACCTGACAAAAATTGTATTTCTCTTTATAAAAAGCATTTGTGAAGGAGTTGATTTTTTGTAAGGTACTCCCACAAAAAGGTGCAACTTAACAGTTTATCTCTGCGTGCGTCCTTTCTAAGGAAGGGTTGAAAGGCGGCGTTATAAGGAATATATGGTGTCCATCTGTTCTCATGGAGCTCTTGGCATTGAGGTGGATTTGTTTTTTAATAAAATGCAGTTTACAGGTTTCTAAATGAGGCATTCTGTGTTTGTGGAAAAGGATAAACTGTTACCTTCCCTTGGGGATTGTGTATCCCCGGCCTCCTTGAGGCGAGAGAATAGGCCGTTGGAGAACTCCCTCATTACCAATTGTCTCAATGCAGAGGAAGGGCAAAGTCTTGGTAGCTTTTGATAACCAGTTTCAGCATTCAGCAGGCTTAGCTATTAGTCATGCATCTTAGCCTTTCCCTATTTACTTTCAAAACACTTAATAAAAATAATAAAAGATTAGGTATAAAATGAAATATTTGTTTGGTACACAGCACCTCGGTATCTGCAGCTTCCACACACCACAGTGGTTCAGTCTTCTGGGATATTTCGTGTTGATAGAATCATTTGAATTTGTTACCAGTATTAACATAGGAAGCCCTGGAAAAGATAATTGTAGTTTCCTTAGCTGTAAAGGGCTTACTTACAAATCTGGCTTTGGAAAGTTATAGCTGATGAAATGCAGTTCAGTGGGGTAGCATTATAATCCTACCTTTTAGACTTCATCCAGCATTAGTGGTTTATCTCAATGGGCATAAAATTAGAAACTAGTTCTTCTTGTCATACAAGTCTATGGGACTACAGAAAACAACAGATTTCTGTAGCGGGCAGGGAGAGAGGCTGAAGGCAACACGCTTTAAAATGATACAGATCGTGTTCGGGGGCAGAGACGCCGCGACTTGGCAGCAGCACACGCGGGGCTTGGCACAGCAAAGTGCAGAGGAGCTATTTTTGTTTAAAATGGGCATTGCTGGCAAATGCCGGCCACAATGAAGAAAGGTCTGCTTGCTAAAGAAGTAGAGAGTTCTGCAGGAGGGTGCCCACAGAGCAAAAAGCCAGTCGTTGCCCCCACATATTAAACAAAACAAAAAAAAACAGGAAAAGTTAATCACTCTTCTACTTTTTTTCCCCACAGCTGAGACTTCCATCCAATATAAAGCGCGGCCCAAGTTGTGAAATCCACTTTGTGAAAGCTGTGTGCTGTCCCCTCACAAAAACGTACCTTTCAAATTAATGTCTTCCCGCTTGTAAACAAAAGAAACTGTTGTGTGTCTGGTTTTTCCCCAGCAGAATGGAACAGAGGAACATCGTGCTGAGCGATCACAAAAAGCAGCAGAACGGTTTAGAAATCCCGTTGTGTTCAGCAAGGACTCGACCGTCAGGAAAACTCAGCTCCAGTCTTTCAGTCAATACGTGGAGAGCAGACCAGGTAGGAGAAAATATAAAACCTGTTTTCCCATCTTATGATTTAATAATATTTAACAATAAATATGTGAAAACCCGATAATGTAAGTCCACATTTCAATACATAAATATCAAGCTTTATAATAATTTTACATGTCTTTTCCCTTTTTTCAAGAGATGAAAAGGCAGAGATCAATACAGGAAGATACAAAGAGAGGAAATGAGGAGAAGGCTGCGATAGCTGAGACTCAGAGGAAGCCATCAGAAGATGAAGTGCTTAATGTATATTAATTTTTTGTCTGGTTTCATGATTGCTGATAATTCCAAACTGTATGTGGAAATAGTGCCTTTATTTGTTAAAATGAGATGTTAGGGTTTTTTAGATGTCAATCTCCAGTGCATTCAAAGCAGAGTGAGAGGGGTGCACTGTTGAATTAGTCTGCAGTGTGGTGATAATTGTCAGATAAAAAAAATGAATTTTTCAGAGTTCCACAGCCCCAGCTTCCTTGAGACATTTCCATCAGGGCACTTCCCATAAAGAGATTCCAGTATTGATCTACCGGGAGGATTTTAATTATTACAATAGCAGATACCGCAGAGCTGCAGTTAGAGGGAAGAGTCACATGAGACCTGCTAGAATTTCTCAGCCAACCCATTTTGTTGGCTTGGGTTAATGGGTGTTCAACCTTTCCATTATCCAGATCAGCCGTGAATTACTAGCTGAATGATGTTTGCATTAATATAATATATATGGTAATTTCTTCACTTAATTAACGGGGAGGTTCAGCTCAGTAGGGGTATGGGCTGATCATGTGTAAAATTGATTTGTGAGGGAAATATTTGATAGACCGCAGGGAGAAAGCTGGTTTTGATGGACAGCTGCGGGACAGAAGCAGGAAGAACCAAGTTTTAACCTGAATTTTTTTTTGTCTGAAAGCGCAACACAGCCTTTGAGGGTGGTTGTTTGTTGGTCTCCACAGTTTATCTGAACACATTAGTGGTTTTTGCTGAGGCAATCTGGAGCTGAGTAGCAATTTTGTACTGCTGTCATATCTACACCAAAACATCGAACTTTTTACGAGCTGGAGTTATTTTTAGCCCAGTTGTACTTTTGCAGAGCTGAAAAGGTCTGGAACAGTGAGTTCACATTATATATGCAGATGATACACATGAACTCTTGGGATATTACAGCCTGACACAGCATTTCTTTTCATCTTCTAATAGCAATTGTTAACAATTATACATGCTGACATTAGGGAAGTTTTCATACTATTTTCAATTAATTATAGTTGATGAAAGGCAATATATTGTCACTTCAACTCCCCAGACTGAATTTTTTTCTTTCTTCCGGGTCTGCTCTCAGGGAGTTTTGGTTTTGTTGTTGCTGTTTTATGGCTATACAACA